>NC_066581.1:439977815-442377815 GCF_024323335.1 Lathyrus oleraceus
AGAAACCACGACCAGACATCAACGGATGAATGGGAAGAGAGAAACCACGACCAGACATCAAGGATGAATGGGAAGAAAGAAACCACGACCAGACATCAACGGATGAATGGGAAGAAAGAAACCACGACCAGACATCAACGGATGAATGGGAGAAAAGAAACCACGACCAGACATCAACGGATGAATGGGAAGAAAGAAACCACGACCAGACATCAACGGATGAATGGGAAGAGAGAAACCACGACCAGACATCAACGAATGAATGGGAAGAAAGAAACCACGACCAGACATCAACGGATGAATGGGAAGAAAGAAACCACGACCAGACATCAACGGATGAATGGGAAAAAGAAACCACGACCAGACATCAACGGATGAATGGGAAGAAAGAAACCACGACCAGACATCAACGGATGAATGGGAAAAAGAAACCACGACCAGACATCAACGGATGAATGGGAAGAGAGAAACCACGACCAGACATCAACGATGAATGGGAAGAAAGAAACCACGACCAGACATCAACGGATGAATGGGAAGAAGAAACCACGACCAGACATCAACGGATGAATGGGAAGAAAAGAAACCACGACCAGACATCAACGGATGAATGGGAAGAAGAAACCACGACCAGACATCAACGGATGAATGGGAAGAGAGAAACCACGACCAGACATCAACGGATGAATGGGAAGAAAGAAACCACGACCAGACATCAACGGATGAATGGGAAGAAAGAAACCACGACCAGACATCAACGATGAATGGGAAGAAAGAAACCACGACCAGACATCAACGGATGAATGGGAAAAAGAAACCACGACCAGACATCAACGGATGAATGGGAAAGAGAAACCACGACCAGACATCAACGGATGAATGGGAAGAAAAACCACGACCAGACATCAACGATGAATGGGAAGAAAGAAACGACCAGACATCAACGGATGAATGGGAAGAAAGAAACCACGACCAGACATCAACGGATGAATGGGAAGAAAGAAACCACGACCAGACATCACGGATGAATGGGAAGAGAGAAACCACGACCAGACATCCACTGATGAATGGGAGAAAAGAAACCACGACCAGACATCAACGGATGAATGGGAAGAGAGAAACCACGACCAGACATCCACGTATGAATGGGAAGAAAAACCACGACCAGACATCAACTGATGAATGGGAAGAAACCACGACCAGACATCAACGGATGAATGGGAAGAAAGAAACCACGACCAGACATCCACTGATGAATGGGAAGAAAGAAACCACGACCAGACATCAACGGATGAATGGGAAGAGAAACCACGACCAGACATCAACGGATGAATGGGAGAAGAGAAACCACGACCAGACATCTCCCGATGAATGGGAAGAAAGAAACCACGACCAGACATCAACGGATGAATGGGAAGAAAGAAACCACGACCAGACATCCACTGATGAATGGGAAGAAAGAAACCACGACCAGACATCAATGGATGAATGGGAAGAAAGAAACCACGACCAGACATCAACGAATGAATCGGAAGAAAGAAACCACGACCAGACATCCACTGATGAATGGGAGAAAAGAAACCACGACCAGACATCAACGGATGAATGGGAAGAGAGAAACCACGACCAGACATCCACGGATGAATGGGAAGAAAGAAACCACGACCAGACATCAACGGATGAATGGGAAGAAAGAAACCACGACCAGACATCAACGGATGAATGGGAAGAAATAAGCCACGACCAGACATCAACGGATGAATGGGAAGAGAGAAACCACGACCAGACATCAACGGATGAATGGGAAGAAAGAAACCACGACCAGACATCAACGGATGAATGGGAAGAAAGAAACCACGACCAGACATCCACTGATGAATGGGAGAAAAGAAACCACGACCAGACATCAACGAAAGAATGGGAAGGGAGAAACCACGACCAGACATCCACGGATGAATGGGAAGAAAAACCACGACCAGACATCAACTGATGAATGGGAAGAGAAACCACGACCAGACATCAACGGATGAATGGGAAGAAAGAAGCCACGACCAGACACATCAACGGATGAATGGGAAGAAAGAAACCACGACCAGACATCTCTCGGATGAATGGGGAGAGAGAAACCACGACCAGACATCAACGAATGAATGGGAAGAAAGAAACCACGACCAGACATCTACTGATGAATGGGAGAAAGAAACCACGACCAGACATCAACGGATGAATGAGAAGAGAGAAACCACGACCAGACATCCACGGATGAATGGGAAGAAAGAAACCACGACCAGACATCAACGGATGAATGGGAAGAAAGAAACCACGACCAGACATCAACGGATGAATGGAAGAAAGAAACCACGACCAGACATCAACGGATGAATGGGAAGAGGGAAACCACGACCAGACATCCACGGATGAATGGGAAGAAAAACCACGACCAGACATCAACTGATGAATGGGAAGAGAAACCACGACCAGACATCAACGGATGAATGGGAAGAAAGAAGCCACGACCAGACATCAACGGATGAATGGGAAGAGAGAAACCACGACAAGACATCCACTGATGAATGGGAGAAGAGAAACCACGACCAGACATCAACAGATGAATGGAAAGAGAGAAACCACGACCAGACATCCACGGATGAATGGGAAGAAAGAAACCACGACCAGACATCAACGGATGAATGGGAAGAAAGAAACCACGACCAGACATCCACTGATGAATGGGAGAAAAGAAACCACGACCAGACATCAACAGATGAATGGGAAGAAAGAAACCACGACCAGACATCAACGGATGAATGGGAAGAGAGAAACCACGACCAGACATCAACGGATGAATGGGAAGAAAGAAACCACGACCAGACATCAACGGATGAATGGGAAGAAAGAAACCACGACCAGACATCAACGGATGAATGGGAAGAAAGAAACCACGACCAGACATCCACTGATGAATGGGAGAAAGAAACCACGACCAGACATCAACGGATGAATGGGAAGAAAGAAACCACGACCAGACATCAACGGATGAATGGGAAGAGAGAAACCACGACCAGACTTCAACGGATGAATGGGAAGAAAGAAACCACGACCAGACATCAACGGATGAATGGGAAGAAAGAAACCACGACCAGACATCCACTGATGAATGGGAGAAAAGAAACCACGACCAGACATCAACGGATGAATGGGAAGAGAGAAACCACGACCAGACATCAACGGATGAATGGGAAGAAAGAAACCACGACCAGACATCAACGGATGAATGGGAAGAAAGAAACCACGACCAGACATCAACGGATGAATGGGAAGAAAGAAACCACGACCAGACATCCACTGATGAATGGGAGAAAAGAAACCACGACCAGACATCAACGGATGAATGGGAAGAGAGAAACCACGACCAAACATCCACGGATGAATGGGAAGAAAAACCACGACCAGACATCAACTGATGAATGGGAAGAGAAACCACGACCAGACATCAACGGATGAATGGGAAGAAAGAACCACGACCAGACATCAACGGATGAATGGGAAGAGAGAAACCACGACCAGACATCAACGGATGAATGGGAAGAAAGAAACCACGACCAGACATCAACGGATGAATGGGAAGAAAGAAACCACGACCAGACATCCACTTATGAATGGGAGAAAAGAAACCACGACCAGACATCAACGGATGAATGGGAAGAGAGAAACCACGACCAGACATCCACGGATGAATGGGAAGAAAAACCACGACCAGACATCAACTGATGAATGGGAAGAGAAACAACGACCAGACATCAACGGATGAATGGGAAGAAAGAAGCCACGACCAGACATCAACGGATGAATGGGAAGAAAGAAACCACGACCAGACATCTCTCGGATGAATGGGAAGAGAGAAACCACGACAAGAAATCCACCGATGAATGGGAGAAAAGAAACCACGACCAGACATCAACGGATGAATGGAAAGAGAGAAACCACGACCTCACATCCACGGATGAATGGGAAGAAAGAAACCACGACCAGACATCAACGGATGAATGGGACAAAAGAAACCACGCCCAGACATCACTGATGAATGGGAAGAAAAGAAACCACGACCAGACATCAACAGATGAATGGGAAGAAAGAAACCACGACCAGACATCAACGGATGAATGGGAAGAGAGAAACCACGACCAGACATCAACGGATGAATGGGAAGATAGAAACCACGACCAGACATCAACGGATGAATGGGAAGAAAGAAACCACGACCAGACATCAACGGATGAATGGGAAGAAAGAAACCACGACCAGACATCCACTGATGAATGGAGAAAAGAAACCACGACCAGACGTCAACAGATGAATGGGAAGAAAGAAACCACGACCAGACATCAACGGAAGAATGGGAAGAGAGAAACCACGACCAGACTTCAACGGATGAATGGGAAGAAAGAAAACACGACCAAACATCAACGGATGAATGGGAAGAAAGAAACCACGACCAGACATCCACTGATGAATGGGAGAAAAGAAACCACGACCAGACTTCAACGGATGAATGGGAAGAGAGAAACCACGACCAGACATCAACGGATGAATGGGAAGAAAGAAACCACGACCAGACATCAACGGATGAATGGGAAGAAAGAAACCACGACCAGACATCAACGGATGAATGGGAAGAAAGAAACCACGACCAGACATCCACTGATGAATGGGAGAAAAGAAACCACGACCAGACATCAACGGATGAATGGGAAGAGAGAAACCACGACCAAACATCCACGGATGAATGGGAAGAAAAACCACGACCAGACATCAACTGATGAATGGGAAGAGAAACCACGACCATACATCAACGGATGAATGGGAAGAAAGAAGCCACGACCAGACATCAATGGATGAATGGGAAGAGAGAAACCACGACCAGACATCAACGGATGAATGGAAAGAAAGAAACCACGACCAGACATCAACGGATGAATGGGAAGAAAGAAACCTTGACCAGACATCCACTTATGAATGGGAGAAAAGAAACCACGACCAGACATCAACTGATGAATGGGAAAGAGAAACCACGACCAGACATCCACGGATGAATGGGAAGAAAAACCATGACCAGACATCAACTGATGAATGGGAAGAGAAACCACGACCAGACATCAACGGATGAATGGGAAGAAAGAAGCCACGACCAGACATCAACGGATGAATGGGAAGAAAGAAACCACGACCAGACATCTCTCGGATTAATGGGAAGAGAGAAACCACGACAAGAAATCCACCGATGTATGGGAGAAAAGAAACCACGACCAGACATCAACGGATGAATGGAAAGAGAGAAACCACGACCTCACATCCACGGATGAATGGGAAGAAAGAAACCACGACCAGACATCAACGGATGAATGGGACAAAAGAAACCACGCCCAGACATCCACTGATGAATGAGAGAAAAGAAACCACGACCAGACGTCAACAGATGAATGGGAAGTAATAAACCACGACCAGACATCAACGGATGAATGGGAAGAGAGAAACCACGACCAGACATCAACGGATGAATGGGAAGAGAGAAACCACGACCAGACATCAATGGATGAATGGGAAGAAAGAAACCACGACCAGACATCAACGGATGAATGGGAAGAAAGAAACCACGACCAGACATCAACAGATGAATGGGAAGAAAGAAACCACGACCAGACATCCACTGATGAATGGGAGAAAAGAAACCAAGACCAGAAATCAACGGAAGAATGGGAAGAGAGAAACCACGACCAAACATCCACGGATGAATGGGAAGAAAAACCACGACCAGACATCAACTGATGAATGGGAAGAGAAACCACGACCAGACATCAACGGATGAATGGGAAGAAAGAAGCCACGACCAGACATCAACGGATGAATGGGAAGAAAGAAACCACGACCAGACATCTCTCGGATGAATGGGGAGAGAGAAACCACGACCAGACAATAACGAATGAATGGGAAGAAAGAAACCACGACCAGACATCTACTGATGAATGGGAGAAAAGAAACCACGACCAGACATCAACGGATGAATGAGAAGAGAGAAACCATGACAAGACATCCACAGATCAATGGGAAGAAAGAAACCACGACCAGACATCAACGGATGAATGGGAAGAAAGAAACCACGACCAGACGTCAACGGATGAATGCGAAGAAAGAAGCCACGACCAGACATCAACGGAAGAATGGGAAGAGAGAAACCACGACCAGACTTCAACGGATGAATGGGAAGAAAGAAACCACGACCAGACATCAACGGATGAATGGGAAGAAAGAAACCACGACCAGACATCCACTGATGAATGGGAGAAAAGAAACCACGACCAGACTTCAACGGATGAATGGGAAGAGAGAAACCACGACCAGACATCAACGGATGAATGGGAAGAAAGAAACCACGACCAGACATCAACGGATGAATGGGAAGAAAGAAACCACGACCAGACATCAACGGATGAATGGGAAGAAAGAAACCACGACCAGACATCCACTGATGAATGGGAGAAAAGAAACCACGACCAGACATCAACGGATGAATGGGAAGAGAGAAACCACGACCAAACATCCACGGATGAATGGGAAGAAAAACCACGACCAGACATCAACTGATGAATGGGAAGAGAAACCACGACCATACATCAACGGATGAATGGGAAGAAAGAAGCCACGACCAGACATCAATGGATGAATGGGAAGAGAGAAACCACGACCAGACATCAACGGATGAATGGAAAGAAAGAAACCACGACCAGACATCAACGGATGAATGGGAAGAAAGAAACCTTGACCAGACATCCACTTATGAATGGGAGAAAAGAAACCACGACCAGACATCAACGGATGAATGGGAAGAGAGAAACCACGACCAGACATCCACGGATGAATGGGAAGAAAAACCATGACCAGACATCAACTGATGAATGGGAAGAGAAACAATGACCAGACATCAACGGATGAATGGGAAGAAAGAAGCCACGACCAGACATCAACGGATGAATGGGAAGAAAGAAACCACGACCAGACATCTCTCGGATTAATGGGAAGAGAGAAACCACGACAAGAAATCCACCGATGAATGGGAGAAAAGAAACCACGACCAGACATCAACGGATGAATGGAAAGAGAGAAACCACGACCTCACATCCACGGATGAATGGGAAGAAAGAAACCACGACCAGACATCAACGGATGAATGGGACAAAAGAAACCACGCCCAGACATCCACTGATGAATGGGAAGAAAAGAAACCACGACCAGACGTCAACAGATGAATGGGAAGAAAGAAACCACGACCAGACATCAACGGAAGAATGGGAAGAGAGAAACCACGACCAGACTTCAACGGATGAATGGGAAGATAGAAACCACGACCAGACATCAACGGATGAATGGGAAGAAAGAAACCACGACCAGACATCAACGGATGAATGGGAAGAAAGAAACCACGACCAGACATCCACTGATGAATGGGAGAAAAGAAACCACGACCAGACGTCAACAGATGAATGGGAAGAAAGAAACCACGACCAGACATCAACGGAAGAATGGGAAGAGAGAAACCACGACCAGACTTCAACGGATGAATGGGAAGAAAGAAAACACGACCAAACATCAACGGATGAATGGGAAGAAAGAAACCACGACCAGACATCCACTGATGAATGGGAGAAAAGAAACCACGACCAGACTTCAACGGATGAATGGGAAGAGAGAAACCACGACCAGACATCAACGGATGAATGGGAAGAAAGAAACCACGACCAGACATCAACGGATGAATGGGAAGAAAGAAACCACGACCAGACATCAACGGATGAATGGGAAGAAAGAAACCACGACCAGACATCCACTGATGAATGGGAGAAAAGAAACCACGACCAGACATCAACGGATGAATGGGAAGAGAGAAACCACGACCAAACATCCACGGATGAATGGGAAGAAAAACCACGACCAGACATCAACTGATGAATGGGAAGAGAAACCACGACCATACATCAACGGATGAATGGGAAGAAAGAAGCCACGACCAGACATCAATGGATGAATGGGAAGAGAGAAACCACGACCAGACATCAACGGATGAATGGAAAGAAAGAAACCACGACCAGACATCAACGGATGAATGGGAAGAAAGAAACCTTGACCAGACATCCACTTATGAATGGGAGAAAAGAAACCACGACCAGACATCAACTGATGAATGGGAAGAGAGAAACCACGACCAGACATCCACGGATGAATGGGAAGAAAAACCATGACCAGACATCAACTGATGAATGGGAAGAGAAACCACGACCAGACATCAACGGATGAATGGGAAGAAAGAAGCCACGACCAGACATCAACGGATGAATGGGAAGAAAGAAACCACGACCAGACATCTCTCGGATTAATGGGAAGAGAGAAACCACGACAAGAAATCCACCGATGTATGGGAGAAAAGAAACCACGACCAGACATCAACGGATGAATGGAAAGAGAGAAACCACGACCTCACATCCACGGATGAATGGGAAGAAAGAAACCACGACCAGACATCAACGGATGAATGGGACAAAAGAAACCACGCCCAGACATCCACTGATGAATGAGAGAAAAGAAACCACGACCAGACGTCAACAGATGAATGGGAAGTAATAAACCACGACCAGACATCAACGGATGAATGGGAAGAGAGAAACCACGACCAGACATCAACGGATGAATGGGAAGAGAGAAACCACGACCAGACATCAATGGATGAATGGGAAGAAAGAAACCACGACCAGACATCAACGGATGAATGGGAAGAAAGAAACCACGACCAGACATCAACAGATGAATGGGAAGAAAGAAACCACGACCAGACATCCACTGATGAATGGGAGAAAAGAAACCAAGACCAGAAATCAACGGAAGAATGGGAAGAGAGAAACCACGACCAAACATCCACGGATGAATGGGAAGAAAAACCACGACCAGACATCAACTGATGAATGGGAAGAGAAACCACGACCAGACATCAACGGATGAATGGGAAGAAAGAAGCCACGACCAGACATCAACGGATGAATGGGAAGAAAGAAACCACGACCAGACATCTCTCGGATGAATGGGGAGAGAGAAACCACGACCAGACAACAACGAATGAATGGGAAGAAAGAAACCACGACCAGACATCTACTGATGAATGGGAGAAAAGAAACCACGACCAGACATCAACGGATGAATGAGAAGAGAGAAACCATGACAAGACATCCACAGATCAATGGGAAGAAAGAAACCACGACCAGACATCAACGGATGAATGGGAAGAAAGAAACCACGACCAGACGTCAACGGATGAATGCGAAGAAAGAAGCCACGACCAGACATCAACGGATGAATGTGAAGAGTGAAACCACGACCAGACATCCACGGATGAATGGGAAGAAAAACCATGACCAGACATCAACTGATGAATGGGAAGAGAAACCACGACCAGACATCAACGGATGAATGGGAAGAAAGAAGCCACGACCAGACATCAACGGATGAATGGGAAGAAAGAAACCACGACCAGACATCTCTCGGATTAATGGGAAGAGAGAAACCACGACAAGACATCCACTGATGAATGGGAGAAAAGAAACCACGACCAGACATCAACAGATCAATGGAAAGAGAGAAACCACGACCTGACATCCACGGATGAATGGGAAGAAAGAAACCACGACCAGACATTAACGGATGAATGGGAAGAAAGAAACCACGACCAGACATCCACTGATGAATGGGAGAAAAGAAACCACGACCATACGTCAAAAGATGAATGGGAAGAAAGAAACCACGACCAGACATCAACGGATGAATGGGAAGAAAGAAACCACGACCAGACATCAACGGATGAATCGGAAGAAAGAAACCACGACCAGACATCCACTGATGAATGGGAGAAAAGAAACCACGACCAGACGTCAACAGATGAATGGGAAGAAAGAAACCACGACTAGACATCAACGGAAGAATGGGAAGAGAGAAACCACGACCAGACTTCAACGGATGAATGGGAAGAAAGAAACCACGACCAGACATCAACGGATGAATGGGAAGAAAGAAACCACGACCAGACATCCACTGATGAATGGGAGAAAAGAAACCACGACCAGACTTCAACGGATGAATGGGAAGAGAGAAACCACGACCAGACATCAACGGATGAATGGGAAGAAAGAAACCACGACCAGACATCCACTGATGAATGGGAGAAAAGAAACCACGACCAGACATCAACGGATGAATGGGAAGAGAGAAACCACGACCAAACATCCACGGATGAATGGGAAGAAAAACCACGACCAGACATCAACTGATGAATGGGAAGAGAAACCACGACCAGACATCAATGGATGAATGGGAAGAAAGAAGCCACGACCAGACATCAACGGATGAATGGGAAGAAAGAAACCACGACCAGACATCTCTCGGATGAATGGGAAGAGAGAAACCACGACCAGACAACAACGAATGAATGGGAAGAAAGAAACCACGACCAGACATCTACTGATGAATGGGAGAAAAGAAACCACGACCAGACATCAACGGATGAATGAGAAGAGAGAAACCATGACCAGACATCCACGGATGAATGGGAAGAAAGAAACCACGACCAGACATCAACGGATGAATGGGAAGAAAGAAACCACGACCAGACGTCAACGGATGAATGCGAAGAAAGAAACCACGACCAGACATCAACAGATGAATGGGAAGAAAGAAGCCACGACTAGACATCAACGGATGAATGGGAAGAAAGAAACCACGACCAGACATCTCTCGGATGAATGGGGAGAGAGAAACCACGACCAGACAACAACGAATGAATGGGAAGAAAGAAACCACGACCAGACATCTACTGATGAATGGGAGAAAAGAAACCACGACCAGACATCAACGGATGAATGAGAAGAGAGAAACCATGACAAGACATCCACAGATGAATGGGAAGAAAGAAACCACGACCAGACATCAACGGATGAATGGGAAGAAAGAAACCACGACCAGACGTCAACGGATGAATGCGAAGAAAGAAGCCACGACCAGACATCAACGGATGAATGGGAAGAGGGAAACCACGACCAGACATCCACGGATGAATGGGAAGAAAAACCATGACCAGACATCAACTGATGAATGGGAAGAGAAACCACGACCAGACATCAACGGATGAATGGGAAGAAAGAAGCCACGACCAGACATCAACGAATGAATGGGTAGAAAGAAACCACGACCAGACATCTCTCGGATTAATGGGAAGAGAGAAACCACGACAAGACATCCACTGATGAATGGGAGAAAAGAAACCACGACCAGACATCAACAGATGAATGGAAAGAGAGAAACCACGACCTGACATCCACGGATGAATGGGAAGATAGAAACCACGACCAGACATTAACGGATGAATGGGAAGAAAGAAACCACGACCAGACATCCACTGATGAATGGGAGAAAAGAAACCACGACCAGACGTCAACAGATGAATGGGAAGAAAGAAACCACGACCAGACATCAACGGAAGAATGGGAAGAGAGAAACCACGACCAGACTTCAACGGATGAATGGGAAGAAAGAAACCACGACCAGACATCAACGGATGAATGGGAAGAAAGAACCCACGACCAGACATCCACTGATGAATGGGAGAAAAGAAACCACGACCAGACTTCAACGGATGAATGGGAAGAGAGAAACCACGACCAGACATCAACGGATGAATGGGAAGAAAGAAACCACGACCAGACATCAACGGATGAATGGGAAGAAAGAAACCACGACCAGACATCAACGGATGAATGGGAAGAAAGAAACCACGACCAGACATCCACTGATGAATGGGAGAAAAGAAACCACGACCAGACATCAACGGATGAATGGGAAGAGAGAAACCACGACCAAACATCCACGGATGAATGGGAAGAAAAACCACGACCAGACATCAACTGATGAATGGGAAGAGAAACCACGACCAGACATCAATGGATGAATGGGAAGAAAGAAGCCACGACCAGACATCAACGGATGAATGGGAAGAAAGAAACCACGACCAGACATCTCTCGGATGAATGGGAAGAGAGAAACCACGACCAGACAACAACGAATGAATGGGAAGAAAGAAACCACGACCAGACATCTACTGATGAATGGGAGAAAAGAAACCACGACCAGACATCAACGGATGAATGAGAAGAGAGAAACCATGACCATACATCAACGGATGAATGGGAAGAAAGAAACCACGACCAGACGTCAACGGATGAATGCGAAGAAAGAAGCCACGACCAGACATCAACGGATGAATGGGAAGAGGGAAACCACGACCAAACATCAACGGATGAATGGGAAGAGAGAAACCACGACCAGACATCAACGGATGAATGGGAAGAAAGAAACCACGACCAGACATCAACGGATGAATGGGAGGAAAGAAACCACGACCAGACATCCACTGATGAATGGGAGAAAGGAAACCACGACCAGACATCAACGGATGAATGGGAAGAGAGAAACCACAACCAGACATCCAAGGATGAATGGGAAGAAAAACCACGACCAGACATCAACTGATGAACGGGAAGAGAAACAACGACCAGACATCAACGGATGAATGGGAAGAAAGAAGCCACGACCAGACATCAACGGATGAATGGGAAGAAAGAAACCACGACCAGACATCTCTCGGATGAATGGGAAGAGAGAAACCATGACCAGACATCCACTGATGAATGGGAGAAAAGAAACCACGACCAGACATCAACGGATGAATGGGAAGAGAGAAACCACGACCTGACATCCACTGATGAATGGGAAGAAAGAAACCACGACCAGACATCAACGGATGAATGGGAAGAAAGAAACCACGACCAGACATCCAATGATGAATGGGAGAAAAGAAACCACGACCAGACGTCAACAGATGAATGGGAAGAAAGAAGCCACGACCAGACATCAACGGATGAATGGGAAGAGAGAAACCACGACCAGACATCAACGGATGAATGGGAAGAGAGAAACCACGACCAGACATCTCCCGATGAATGGGAAGAAAGAAACCACGACCAAACATCAACGGATGAATGGGAAGAAAAAAACCACGACCAGACATCCACTGATGAATAGGAGAAAAGAAACCACGACCAGACATCAACGGATGAATGGGAAGAGAGAAACCACGACCAGACATCCACGGATGAATGGGAAGAAAAACCACGACCAGACATCAACTGATGAATGGGAAGAGAAACCACGACCAGACATCAACGGATGAATGGGAAGAAAGAAGCCACGACCAGACATCAACGGATGAATGGGAAGAGAGAAACCACGACTAGACATCAACGGATGAATGGGAAGAGAGAAACCACGACCAGACATTAACGGATGAAGTGGAAGAAAGAAACCACGACCAGACATCCACTGATGAATGGGAGAAAAGAAACCACGACCAGACATCAACGGATGAATGGGAAGAAAGAAGCCACGACCAGACATCAACGGATGAATGGGAATAAAGAAACCATGACCAGACATCCACGGATGAATGGGAAGAATTCGATGCTTACCGACACTGAAAGATGATGTTCAGACACCAAAAAGACGTGACACACACGGGTGTCGACACGACACTAACCAGTATCGCAAGGATGACATCTATATATGTCAAAACAAAGCAGACACTTGCCAGGGACTAAAATGGGGAGAACAATCCAGCTTTCCTTTCACGGACGGGTGAGGAAATAAACCTCTCTGGGGATTATCAATTCTGAATGCTGTCAGGAGCAACCGCTGTAAATGTGTTGCACTGATGTTTGACAAACGATCCGCCTCTGCTGGGGATACGATCCAAACTGGTTTAACACATGTATGCATATGTTTGAGTTTTCTATGGCGTAATGCTCCATACTGAATGGAAATGCTACGTGATTTGAGGATGCGAATGCAAATGATGATTACTATATGCAAGATGCAAAGGGAGGAAAACTCCTGGTGGGAAAGCGAACGATCACTTTGCTGAGCCCACGACTCTGGTTCGATCTTCCAACTCTGTGGGGAGACACCACAATCCTGCTGAGAATACTTGCTGATCTGACATTCTCGGAATGGCAGAGAAACCAGCTCAACTGGGGAGTCACTTGTTGGGAAAACACCAACCTCTCGATCATGCTGGGGAATAGCACTGCTGGGGAAATGATAACCCTCACTAGGGACGACCTCCACTGAACCCGATCCGCTTGGGGATTTCGCTGGGGAAAACAACCCACACCCGCTGGGGAGACAATAATCTTCAGACCTGCTAGGGAAAAACACTCTCAACCCTGCTGGGGATTTCAACACTTCAGGCCTGCTGCTGAGGAACAAACTACCCACAGACACCTCCGCTGGGGAAATAGCCACCTTCAGACTTGCTGGGAAACTAACAGTCCTCAGACTTGCTGGGGAAACAAGTTCTGAACTTGCTTTGGACAACCCAACTTCTCACCCTACTGTGGCTTATCTGCTTTAGCCAGCAATCAAAGATAGTAACCTGCAAACAGCAAGACATACATGCCCCAGGGGATTGTATGGACAAAATACACCCAAGTGTACTCAATATTCAAAATGATTTTCAAATGTTTTATCTTTCTGCACGTCATTGTCTAGCCTTCATGTTTTTTAGATGCAATGTTTATCAAAAATTCAGATGTTTTTGCAAACAAAACAGTAAAATAAAACAAGAGAGTAATTTTACTGAATAACGACTTTTATTGATTGAAAATGGCCTAAAAAGGCAAATACATCAGGAAGCAATTCCTAGGAAGAGGTAATTGCGCCAAAAAGGAAATAAGCTATCCTATTGGCAATGTGAATACGACATCCACTATTTTCCAATTCTGTTATGACTCGTATATCCTCAATTTCCCCCAAATTCCTTGCTTTCTGAGAAGAATGATTGGACCGGTCATATCCTTCAAGATGGTAGACACTGAAGCGCGATGAAGTACAGATAACTCAGACTGTAGTCTTCGCTTTAATCCCTTTTTTTCCTGGATCGCCTTTTCAGGTTTTCAATCCACCAGGATACCCATTTTTGCCTAAGCCGCCTTTTCAGGTTTTCGACTTACCGGGTGTACATATTTTTTCATTCTTTATCCCTAACTTTTGCCCGAACCTTTTTTCTTTTTTCTTGGTTCGCCGGGACGCCCTTTTTTTCCTGGACTCTTTTATTCTTTTCGTCCAGCGGGTCTCTTTATGCGAAGTATTTTTTGACTACATCTGAGTTAACAGGGGACGGAAAATCTTCACCATCCATAGTTGTAAGCATCAAGGCTCCACCAGAAAAGACCTTTTTAACGACATATGGACCTTTGTAATTCGGAGTCCACTTGCCCCTGTTATCTGTACCGGGAGGAAGGATCCTCTTCAAAACCAAATCACCCGTCTGATAGCTTCGAGGATGCACTTTCTGATCAAAGGCCTTCTTCATCCTTCTCTGATACAGCTGCCCATGGCACACGGCTGCCAATCACTTTTCCTTGATAAGGCTCAACTCATTGAACCTTGATCGAATCCATTCGGCTTCGTCTAGCTTGACATCCAACAAGACTCTTAGAGAAGGAATCTCCACTTCAACAGGTAGGACCGCTTCCATACCATAAACAAGGGAGTAAGGGGTTGCCCCGATCGAAGTACGTACTGAGGTACGGTACCCATGCAAAGCGAAAGGCAACATCTCATGCCAATCCTTGTACGTAACGACCATCTTTTGCACAATCTTCTTGATGTTCTTGTTTGCCGCCTCTACGGCACCATTCATCTTTGGTCTGTAAGGAGAAGAATTTGGTGTTCAATCTTAAAGTCATTGCAAAGCTCTTTCATCATCTTGTTATTGAGATTCGAACCATTATCACTGATGATTCTCTCAGGGACCCCATACCGACAGATAATCTCCTTCTTAATGAATCGGGCAACCACTTGCTTGGTGACATTAGCATAGGAAGCTGCTTCCACCCACTTGGTGAAGTAATCAATCGCGACCAGGATGAAGCGATGCCCATTAGAAGCAGTAGGTTCAATCTTCCCAATCATATCGATGCCCCACGTCGCGAATGGCCAAGGAGAATTCATGACATTCAGAGGGTTTGGTGGTACGTGCACTTTATCTGCATAGATCTGACATTTATGGCACTTCTGAGCGTATTTGAAACAATCGGATTCCATGGTTATCCAGTAATAATCGGCTCTTAACAACTTCTTGGCCATTGCATGACCACCAGCATGGGTACCGAAAGCCCCTCGTGTACTTCTTGCATTAACATGTCTGCTTCGTGTCTATCCACGCATCTGAGCAGAACCATGTCAAAGTTCCTCTTGTACAACATATCATCCTGATTCAAATAAAAGCTTCCAGCTAGCCTTCTCAGGGTCTTCTTGTCATTCTTTGACGCTCCTTCAGGATACTCCTGGCTTTTGAGGAAATTCTTAATATCAAAGAACCACGGCTTCTCATCAACAACAAACTCGGCTGCAAACACATACGCAGGCCTCTCGAGTCGATTCACAGCAACGTGTGGCACATGATTATGCCAATGGACTCTAATCATGGAAGACAATGTGGCCAAGGCGTCAGCCATTTGATTTTCATCTCGGGGTACATGATACAACTTCACTGTCTTGAAGAAAGTCAGGATCCTTCTGGTGTAATCTCTATAAGGAATCACATGAATCCTCACATACAACAAACAAACAAAAGCAATAAACAAAGAGGACATAAGTGGCCAATGAAATGGTCTTACACTCAATCCCTTCCAAATCATAGGAACAATGGCCAATGAATGGACTTACAGTTGATTCCTCAATGGACAAACAAATATGTGTCACAAAGATATGAAATGATGATCATGCAATAATGAACAATTAATGATGATAAATGCACAAAGGCAAACAAGCAAACATGTACAGGTGAACCAATAAGCAATCAATGATTCAGTTAGCACACACTATATACAAGCAATTTGGCTCAAGCAAGGGTTAGACTTTAAAGTCAACTGGAATGGGGTAAGTGGTGCTCTTAACCTGAACATTGAGAGTTAAGGTGAAGCAGATGAAAGGATATGAGGGGTGTGCCTCATGGCTCTTATCCCTGGTCAGGGAGAGCTTCAAATGATAGAAGGTGTGGAAGTTCAGAAAGTTGGAACTCTCTCCACAAGAGAATGACTCTATAGATCTTGGGTTAAGATCCACAATGCATCAACATGTAATGTGAGCAAAGGGATGACACACAGAATAGTAGGAGATGGACTACACATCTCTTTTATCTACCAATTTCCTTATCAAAAGGACTTTTCCTGCTTAGGACAAAGATAAACAATCACAAACATTGCCTCTTAAGGAGGACTTCAGACAGGTGCCTGACCAAATAACAGGCCAGGTCTTCCAGACTACATGAAGAAGAGAAATTATACCTAACTGGTTAAGCAACCAAGCAAAAGCAAGTTCAAAATGAACTTAAGCAACTAAGGTACCTGAAAACAATCCAACTCAATCAGTACTCAATTCAAAAAGTCAAACAGATAATCCAACAATCAACAGACAATGCACAATCAAACAAGTAAGGCCAGAATGTGCAAGGCACAAGCTCAACTCAAATAAGCTAAAAGTATCCTACAAAACAAGTCAAGGTTAGTAAATATCAATCAAATAAACCAAATCAAGCAATGTGAATTAATCTCCTTAAGGCCATGCACTTCTATACCTGAAAACAAGCTCAAACATGAGAAGCAAACCACTAGGACAAGGCCTAGGGTCAAAGAAGGAGGAATAATCCAAAACAGAACATGAAAATTGACAAGAATCAAGCTTAATCAATCAAGAACAATATCCAAGTGGTCTCATGTCAATAGCATCAACCAATTTCATTTCATAAAGCAATCATGGCAAAGCATGCATGTTGAAAGCTCATTGAAGCAACAGAATGAACCAAGGCATATTAATTCCAAAATGGCTCAATAAATCTCAAGAAAAATCATGGCTAAACAAAACAAATCAAATGATCTACACACCAAAAATCATGGCATTTGGACAAGTATAGACAAGTCAAAGAAATTCATCAAGTCAAGGTAAGCATAAACAAGCTCAAAGGAGGCACAAATTGATGCATCAACTTAAGGCAGTCCTAAAACAGAGAGGACAAATGATAAATGACTCAAACCGAAGCCAAGACAAACTTCAATATGTCTAGAAAACATGTGCAAAATTTCAAGCTCATATGATAAGGCATAAGCATTTCACAAATCATTTAGGTTCATGACTCATCAAAAGTTCAAACATGACAATCCAGAAAATAAAATCTCATACAAATCAGAAATGGATCTAAAAATTCCACAAAAATTCATGACCAATCCTAACATCTAGAAGGTGCATCATGCATAAAATCTCATCATTTGGCATCTAATTGGCATGGTAAATAAAATCAGAAAATCGAGCAAGCAAAGGTGAGACACACATTGTCACACCTACATTAATCAGATCATAACTCATCAACCAGAAATGAGAAAAATGCAAACTCTATACCAAAATGACCATTAGGGTGTCTAGTTTATGCATGTCAATTTTCATATTCATTGGATCAACCATCATCATTTCACAAAGGAAAAGGTAAGCAAGGTACAAGATATGACATGCACACACAAACCTTAGGCAAATTCAAATCCAGGCCAAGCACAATTTCTGTAAAAATATCCAAAAAATAGAAGACATCATGAAGAACAATGTGCAAAAAATCTCATGTTAATTGGATGATTATTTATGGAGTTATGGATTTTTTAGTGAAGAGAAAAATTAAAAATGCATGATGAAGTAGCATGAACATGGATGCATACAAGAGGAAAATAATGCAAGGCAATTATGTGAATTTTTTTACAACCAGAATCGAACCGTGCAAGGATTTAAATGTGGCGCGCTCATAAGTGAAACGCACCGTTTCACTTATGCTTAGTTGGCGCTGAAAAGCGCTCCCAGCCAATCAATGAGCCACGTGAGTGCCAAGTGTACCAGTACATGAGCAGAAACAAGAATTTACATGCAAACACGGCCAGGCAAGATCAAAATGAATCTGGAAAACTAAAACCCTAACACTCATCCATTGTTCATCGTGTTCTTCATCATCAAGAACAAATCATCACAGAAATTCACCAAACACATATCAATGGATTCGTCTTCTAACATACATCATCAATCCAGTATTAGTTTAATCTAATTCTAACTGTATCAAACAAATCGAGCACAACAAGTTTCATCTATCAAACTTCAAATCATCACAACTAATTCATTAGTCAACGAAATTCCAAGATCTAAAACTCAGTGTGACCTATGTTCAAAGATCTACCAGAATCATACATCAATTTCATGAATTAAGAGCATCGAAAACTGACTTTCAAGATGCAACAGAAGTGAAATCGTGCAATTCAGGCCTTGGCAAGCTGAAACAGATGCTCTACAATGCTTGGATAGATGAATGGATGATGAAGAACAGCTCAATCATGCTTGCTTTGTCCAGAAATCTCAACTGCCATGGATATGCATAAGCTTCAACAGTCCATAATTCTTGATGAATTCTTCAAGATCTTGCTTCAACAATCTTCAATAATGCTCATAGATGATGAACAAAATAAGAACAATGCAAAGGATATGAAGAAAATCGATGAGAAAGTTGAGAGAAAGTTGAGAGAGAATTTTCAGATCTGAAACTATGAAGTTGTTGTTATGATTTTCTGTTAGGATTAGGGTTATATACCATCTGTTAATGAAGTTCCCTAATCACAATTAAGCAATGCAGTTAGATTAAGTAAAATTCAAGTGTTGATGCAAAATGGCAAAATCACCCTTTATGCATGCATGGCAATGGAACAGTGAATGCAATGCATAATTGGCAAAAAGTGAATGCAATGCATAATTTTCAAATGAGGATTTTCCCTCCAAAATTCAAATGAAGTGCAAATGAAAAATGCCAAAATTTTGTGATGAGAATTAATGAAATGTAATGCATGTTTTGGATAGTTGAAATCAAGAGAGAAATGTTCCAAAAAGAACCACTTCAATTGGCCATTTGGTTCAAAAGTTATGCCTTCTTGAAGTTCAAATTTACTTGGCAATGATTGATCCATAATTCCTTAACCACACATGTGAAATGGATGTTCTTGGACTTTTTGGAAAAGTGAGAGCAAGATCTTCGACTTTCATGTTGGGCAAAATTTCAGTTGAAGCTTGCTTGATGATGTAAACTTGAGGAGAAGACCTTTCCATTTTTGGCAGTTTGAAATTACAGGTCACTTACTATTTTTGGAAAGTTTTCATCTGACCTCAAATTCTTCAATGTTGATGTTTGAAATGTCAAATGAGACTTGTATGGACATGAATAAGGCCTCTCTAACCATCTCTCAACTTCAAATCCATGATTTAATGCAAAGTTGACTTGTGTTGACTTTTCTAGGGTTTCAGTTGACCTAGCTATGCTCAGATGAAATTCAAGCCTCTTCCACTTGAGATCTTGATTCAAAATGATACCATAACTCATATGAACTCTTGATTAATGATCATGGTGCCCAAATTCTTCAGAATGGCCACCATCTATTGCTCAATGGCTGCCTTTGACTGTCTTGACCTAGTGTTGCTTCATCTGCAAGTAACATGGTTGGATGACAATATTTTTGTACTTTTGGTTAGTAAATAAATGAAAAGCAATGATATACATATGCAAAACATTCTTGGTGATCAAAAACCACTCTCAGAAGATAACACACCCACAGGGGAGGAGGCCAGGTGCACAATGATCCTTGAGGCAATGATATGATATGGTATGATGCCATGAGGGATCTTAGGGACAAAATAGGGGTCTTACAGATGCCCCTATTTAAGGTCATTCTACACGGAGAAGTGAAGTTTAGAAATCTTCATCTTGACGCGGTAGAATGGGCTTAAATAACAGTAATGAGACAAATTTTGGTCCCTAAGAGACCTCATGATGCAAATGTATGCATGTAAAAGACACAAACTCTGTGGGGATATGGTTCACACAAAAGAAAAGACAATCCATCGGAGTAATGCACTCACTAGGAATAGAGACTCTACCAAGATTCTCATAAGGACTCTTATTAGGGATAAAAAGAAAAAGAAATGCGTGAGCAAGACACGACTCTGAATTAAGGGACAAAATTGACACTGCGTGAACAAAACACGACTAGACTGGAGACCTCACTGGGGAGTGAAGGACTCACACTGGAAAAAGAAGAATTCCAAAGGAGAACACATCCATTAGAAAGACACAAGCTGACTCAAACTATCCACAAAGGATACTTCGGATGAAAATCCGGACTCGGACCAGGGAACGATTCACAAAGAACCTCCCTGCCGGGGAAAAATTTGCATATATCGGGGAAAACGCCAATACAGCAAAAGGGTAAAATCACAACAAGAAACATTCCACCGAGGAAGGTCTAATCAAAGAGACTCTCCTGGGGAAAAGCGACAAAGAAACGAGGTATTACCGGTATAAGGGTAACACACTCAGGAAGAATGAATATCTAAGACCGGTATAAGGGTGAGAGATATCAATCAACCAAACATCTGAGAAAGACCTGAAAAAGGTACATCAACTCAGGAAAATCTAACTCCACAGGGGACCAAAGTCATAATAGGGAGTAGAAAGGAAGGAACACCAGGGATACCGGTTACTGGGTATATAATAGGTGACCGACCAAAGCGTGAATTGGTATATATGCCAAGACACTCATCATCCGAAAGGAGGGCTTGAAAAAGCAAATCGACTTACAGGATGGACATTCGAATCCACAACAGGAAAACGAATCTTACTCAACTGGGGACACAAACCCAAAGAGCGCATGAGATATAATATCCATTACCGTCAGAACATGGATAGAATATTCGCATGAGATATATTATCTATTACCGTCAGAACGTAGATAATACACTCGCATGGAAGAGACACCAGAGATACCGAGGTATATAATAGGTGGTCTACCGAAAACGTGAATTGGTATATATACCAAGATACTCATCATCCAAAACACAAACTTGTTAAAGGATGGATATTCGATTCTACAAAGAATGCGAATCTTACTCTACTGGGAAAGATCAACAAAGGATTCCAACCAAAGAGCGAAAGAGATATATTATTCATTACCGTCAGAACGTGAATAATATACTCGAAAGGAAGAGACACCAGAGATACCGGTTAGGGCATATAATAGGTGACCAACCAAAAGGAGAGACAATCGATACCAAGCATACGGGTAAACGAAAGACAGCTCAAAGGGATAAATTGCAAGCATCCGGCAATTATCCAAGAAGCAACAAATATTCGATTCCACAAAGGAATAACGAATCTTACTCGACTGGGGAAACACAACAGGCTTCGACTGAAGAGTGCATGAGATATATTATCCATTACCGTCAGAACGTGGATAACATACTCGCATGGAAGATTATCCACAACCGATATAAGGGTTAATAAAGGATAAATCGACCGAAAAGAAAGGCCTCGGGATACCAAACTAGGTATATAATGATGACCAATCAAAGGGAGCAACAATCATTACCGAGCAAACGGGTAAATGAAAGAAGACTCGCTGGGGATACATTGATACAAAAATCAACGGTCCGGGGATAGATTGCATAAACAACAATTGTCCGCAAGGACTTGCTGGCGACTTCAAAGGAGATAACATTGCAAGCATACGGCAATGATCCAGAAGACTGCTGGGGATACAATTGCTAGCAACCGGCAATTATCCAGAAGCAAGGGAGGAATATCAACATCGAATAACGAATGAAGATAACCACAAAGAGTAACCATCATCGGTTAGGATGAACAACAAGGTTAACTCTACAAAGGGGAGAAATTAGGGTTTACAACTACCGAATACGGGGTAGAATACCAAAACTCTGGCTGGGGATAAAATTGCTAGCAACCGACAATTATCCGCAAGAAAGCACAGGCTCCGTTGGGAAATAAAACCACAACAGCACAAAATCCATCATCAACCAGAACGAACCACAAAGGTTACCTCTGCTAGGGGAAAAGAGATATGACTTACAACTACCGAATACGGGTTAGTAGCCAAAATACTCTGATGCGGATAAAAAGGTAGGGTTTACATCTACCGAATATTGGGTAGAAAACCAACAACTCCACGTGGGGATGAAAGAATCACAAATCCGCCCGGGAAACCAAATAGGGTTTATAACAAACCACAAACTGCTGAAGAGCAGGAAAACCAAGATTTACAACTACCGAATATTGGGTAGAAAACCAAATCGACTCTTGCTGAGGAATAAAAGGTGTATAACCACAAATTCCACCAAGAAGAGGAACATAGGACTTACAACTACCGGTATAAGGGTAGAGGCCCAAAAAGATTCCGCTGGGGATAAAAAGAATTTTTTGCCGGTTACTGGACAAATTATTCATTTATTCCACAGGGAAGCACAAGAAACAGTTGACAAATGCCAATTCGGGATCAAACCGAAAAGACAGACTGAATCAAGACTCATCCTATGAGGATATAACTCAATAGGAAAATCCATCCCAATATATGTGTTGGGAGGAAACGGAAGAAACCGTCATCCAC
The DNA here is from genome assembly GCF_024323335.1 of Lathyrus oleraceus. Taxonomy (NCBI): domain Eukaryota; kingdom Viridiplantae; phylum Streptophyta; class Magnoliopsida; order Fabales; family Fabaceae; genus Lathyrus; species Lathyrus oleraceus. The sequence continues at coordinate 440,001,494 of NC_066581.1, forward strand.
GAGGATAATCTCAGTGGGGAACCGCAGAAGGAAAGACAGACACTTTCTGCTTATGGGGCTGACTCTATATTGAGAGATTTAAACACCCGACATCTACTTGGGAAGATCTATTGAGAGGTCTATATCACCCATAGCAGGATGTAACAAACAAGAGATATATGGCAAAAAATGCAACATGAATATCTGAATGTTTTATGATTATGCATGAATATGCGCGATTTATGTTTGATGAATGTTGACAAAACAGACATATCTAACATAAACAGGCCCAGGAATCAAACGCCCGGTACTATACTTCCAGGGGAAGAACCAACTGGAAAGCCAATCTGCAGGAGATCCACATGCTGAAAAGCAAAGATCTGCGGGAAGGCAAAAGATCAGAGATATCAAAGAAATCCCAAAATCTCTGAGTGATGGATCAACAAACAACCCAACTGGAGTACAGAAAGTCACAACAGGCCTAAACAGCCACAAAGACAAATCTGTTGGGGAAACAGGAGAAATCCCGAGATATCTGCAGGGGAATCTTCAGTATCAACTGAGAAACAAGAGTTCGTTGCACAAGATAAAACTGCTATGAAAGCAACTTCACACAACTCCACTGGGGAACAACCCACTGAGGGAGAACAGATCATCCATGTAGAATCTCCTGCACAAACAACTCTACCTGGGGAGAACACAAGTAGTTATTCCATCGGGAATACACCCATTGAAGGAAAAACAGATCAGACAAGTAGATTCTGCAACAAGCCATTCTACTGAGGATCAAAAGCAATCAGGGAATCAACCCAATCTCTGGATGCTAGACCACCAACCATCCTACTGAGGAAACAGAGATTTCAACAAGCAGAAACTGCCACAAAAACAACTCTGTCGAGGATACCAGCTCTGGCGGAGACTCTGAGGGGATTATTGCAGATGCAAACCTGGCTCTGTTGGAGATACCAACTCCATTGGGGATATGCAGAAATACAATCCACCAAACCACAAATCTACTGGCGGCTCCACTGGAGAAATCTACTGAAGAATCCACTGGGGATATGGAAGAGAGCTGGGGAATCAACCACTAAATGCTGACTCTTCTGAGGAGAACATCCACAACTGCTGAGGAGGAACATAATCACTACTCTACTGAAAGCTTAAACGCTCTGATGGGGAGCTATAGCAACAAATCCGCAGACGACTGCGCTGAGGAAAGTGGCGAAGTACCGGGATATCAATCCACCAACCACTGAATCTTCCAAAAGAAAGCAACCATGCTGAGGAGAGAAACAACAACTCTAGCTAGCGACTGCACTGGAGAGACTACTGCTGGTGAAGAAAACGAAGTCTTCAACACCATCTTTGCCTGGGGAACAACCCACTGACAACAACTCTGCTTGGGGAACAACCCACAAACAACAAAGCAGGAGAAAGAGGATACAACCAAACCAGGAATATGAACAAATGTCTTACCTGTTAGAAATCATGCCACCCTTGGGAGAGCACTGAGAAATTCTTGAGTATCCTTTCATCATTGTGAATATTCACTTTGTTTAAAACAACAATTTTGAAAAATTTATTTGTTTAAAACAATGACATATTATCAATTAAAACATGCAAAACATTTGTTGAATTGAAACAAATAAGAGTGCAAATAATTGGATAAAAAGCTCAAATTGATTTGATGGAATGGTAGCCTGCAAATGGTAAGACTCCATAGATCTGTACAAATTTAAAATCAGTGATATATATTGGAAGAGGGCTACATTGAACATAATGATCCTTTCTCTACCAATTTGAATCTCGATGTATTCGAAGCTTCAGTTGACGACGAATCGAGAACCTCTGACGAAAAGACGGTTGTGGAACAGAAAGTCTTGTCCGAATGCAGTTACTTGCCAAATCCCTAAATTTTTCCTAGATTGCCCCAGGGTGAGGTACTCAATCTAGCAGGATGCAAATACTCTTTTTTTTTTCAAGTCTCTAATTTTTGCCTGGATCACCCTTTCGGGTTTTCCACCGAGACGCTCATTTTTGCCTAAGCCGCCCTTTCGGGTTTTCAACTTAGCGAGCTATTCTGTTTTTCATTTGCATATACTTTTTTTTTTAGGCAAAGTATTTCTTGACTGCATCTGAATTCACAGGACGAGTGAAATCCTCCCCATCCATTGTTGTAAGCATCAAAGCTCCGCCTGAAAAGGCTCTCTTAACAACATATGGACCCTCGTAGTTTGGAGTCCACTTGCCCCTGGAATCGGGCGCGAAAGACAAGACTTTCTTGAGCACGAGGTCACCTTCTCGGAACACACGAGGCTTGACCTTCTTATCGAATGCTTTCTTCATTCTCTGCTGATATAACTGACCATGGCACATGGCAGTTAATCGCTTCTCTTCGATCAAATTCAACTGGTCATAACGACTCTGAATCCATTCAGCATCAGTCAACTTGGCTTCCATCAAGACTCTCATTGATGGGATCTCCACCTCTACTGGGAGAACAACCTCCATGCCATAAACAAGAGAGAAAGGGGTTGCCCCTGTTGAAGTGCGGACAGATGTACGATATCCATACAAAGCGAATGGCAGCATCTCATGCCAATCTTTGTACGTGACTGTCATCTTCTGGATAATCTTCTTGATATTCTTATTAGCAGCTTCAACAGCCCCATTCATCTTGGGTCTGTAGGGAGAGGAATTATGGTGTGCAATCTTGAATTCAGCGCACAACTCATCCATCATCTTGTTATTCAGATTAGATCCATTATCAGTAATGATCTTATCTGGCACACCATAACGGCAAATCAGATGGTTCTTGATAAACTTCACAACCACCTGCCTGGTCACATTCGCATACGATGCGGCTTCAACCCACTTGGTGAAGTAATCAATTGCTACGAGAATAAACCTGTGTCCGTTGGACGCTTTTGGTTCAATCATGCCGATCATGTCAATTCCCCACATAGAGAAAGGCCATGGTGATGAAATCACATTCAGAAGTGTCGGAGGGATATGAATCTTATCCGCATAAATCTGACACTTGTGCCATTTCTTCACATATTTGCAGCAGTCAGACTCCATTGCCAGCCAATAGTAGCCTGCTCTCAACATCTTTCTTGCCATGGCATGTCCATTGGAATGAGTACCAAATGAACCCTCATGGACCTCAGTCATCAACAGGTTTGCTTCGTGTCTATCCACGCATCTGAGCAAAACCATGTCAAAATTTCTCTTATAAAGCACTTCACCACTGAGGTAGAAACTGCCTGACAACCTTCTCAAAGTTTTCCTATCTTTCACAGAAGCCCCAGGTGAGTAGACCTGGTTCTGGAGGAAATTCTTGATATCAAAATACCAAGGCTTGTCATCATTCACTTCTTCAACTGCAAATACGTGAGCTGGTCTATCCAAGCGCATCAAGGCAATATTGGGTACTTCATTCCAATACTTGACCACAATCATGGAAGCAAGCGTAGCAAGCGCATCTGCCATCCGATTATCTTCTCGAGGAATATGATGAAAGTCAACTTCTGTGAAGAACGTCGAAATCCTCCTCGCATAATCTCTATACGGAATGAGACCAGGCTGATTCGTCTCCCATTCACCCTTGATCTGATTGACAACCAGGGTCGAATCACCATACACATCAAGATGCTTGATTCTCAAATCAATGCATTCTTCCAGTCCCATAATACAGGCCTCATACTCAGCCATATTATTCGTGCATTTGAAAGTTAGCCTTGCTGTAAGCGGAATATGCGTGCCATGAGGAGTAATAATTACTATCCCAATTCCATTTCCATACTGATTTACATCGCCATCAAACACCATCGTCCATCTGGAACCAGGTTCTGGACCTTCATCAAGTGTAGGCTCATCACAATCTTTCATTTTCAAATACAGAATCTCCTCATCTGGGAAGTCATATTGAACAGACTGGTGATCTTCAATCGGCTGGTGCGCTAGATGGCCAGCTAAGATACTACCTTTGATAGCTTTCTGAGCTCGATACTCGATATCATACTCAGACAACAACATCTGCCAACGGGCAATTCTCCCAGTTAAAGTAGGCTTCTCGAAAATATACTTGATTGGATCCATTCTGGATATCAACCAAGTTGTATGATTTATCATGTACTGGCGCAAACGCTTAGCAGCCCAAGCCAAAGCACAACACTTCTTCTCAAGTATTGAGTATCGAGACTCACAATCAGTAAACTTCTTATGAGGTAGTAGATAGCATATTCTTTCTTCCCTGATTCATCTTGCTGACCGAGTACACAACCCATCGAGTCTTCAAGAACAGTCAAATACATAATCAGAGGTCTTCCTTCTACAGGCGGAGAGAAGATCGGAGGTTTAGACAAATACTCTTTGATACTGTCGAAAGCTTTCTGGCAATCCTTGGTCCAATCATGAGATTGATCTTTCCGAAGGAGCTTGAATATCGGCGCACATGTGGCAGTCATGTGGGATATAAATCTGGAAATATAGTTCAAGCGGACAAGAAAACCTCAGACTTGCTTCTCAGTTTTGGGTGCAGGCATCTCTTGTATTGCTTTGACCTTTGCAGGATCAACTTCAATACCTCTTTCGCTGACAACAAAACCCAACAACTTGCCGGAACGGACTCCAAATGTACATTTGTTCGGATTCAGACGAAGCCTGAACTTCCTCAGACGCTGAAAAAGCTTCAACAAATGCTCAACATGTTCAACTTCCGTTCGGGACTTAGAAATCATATCATCAACATAGACCTCTATCTCCTTGTGCATCATATCATGAAACAAGGTAGTCATAGCTCGTTGATACGTGGCTCCGGCGTTCTTCAAACCGAAGGGCATCACTCGATAACAGAATGTTCCCCAAGGTGTGATGAATGTTGTCTTCTCCATATCTTCGGGTGCCATCTTGATTTGATTATAACCGGAAAATCCATCCATAAAGGAAAAGACTTTGAATTTAGCTGTATTGTCTACCAGCATATCAATGTGTGGTAGAGGAAAATCATCTTTTGGACTAGCTTTATTCAAATCACGGTAATCAACACACATACGGACTTTTCCGTCTTTCTTAGGTACAGGCACAATATTGGCCACCCATTGAGGATATGTAGAAGTCACCAGAAATCCCGCATCAATTTGCTTCTGAACTTCCTCTTTGATATTCACTGTCGTATCTGGATGAGTTCTTCTGAGCTTCTGCTTCACAGGCACGCACTCAGGCTTCAAAGGCAGGAAATGTTGCACAATATCTGTATCTAGACCCGTCATGTCTTCATACGACCAAGCAAAGATATCGGAATATTCTCGTAGCAACTCAATCAATCTCTTCTTGACAGACTCTTCAAGAAGTGCCCCAATCTTCACCATACGAACACAATCCTCAGACCCCAAGTTGACTGTTTCCAGATCTTCAAGGTGCGGCTGAATGATCTTCTTCTCGTGCTCAAGGAGACGGGTAATCTCATTAGGAATCCCTTCAACATCATCTTCCTCTACCTCGAATACAAGGAATTCAAAATTGGGAGATGGCGTTGGATCATTATGTTCAATGGGTTTTAGAATCAACCTGCATAATGATTTTGGTTAATAAAAAACTTCAGAATTTAAACAAGCAAATCATTATGCAGATGAAAATGATTGCTTTTATTCTTGTTTTTATGGGTTTTTTGTGATCACTGATTTCATGCAAAAGCAAAAAGTGAAAACAAATGGAAAAACAAATGTTTAACAATGCATTAATTGAATGAAAATATCATTGTATAAATGCTGCCAACAATGTCATCACTTCTCCTTTTGGCATGGGAGAAGGGTTTTAAACAAAGTGAACCATTACTCTGATCTATGGATGACCGTAGGAACATCTACAGCGACCCAATTGTGGCAGACACCACCAGATATGATGAAGTTACTCAAATCCTCTGCATCCTCTTCTAAGATAGCAGCAGCCTCTTCAGCTTGATCAACATGGATGAATCCTCCACTCTTGAACAGCCCATGCTCATTGAATGCCCCAGAGGAATAGCCAATGCCAGCCCGAGATTTATTGTCCTCAAGCTCAATCATCTTCCCTAAACCAGCAACTGCACCACATTCAATGGCCAGTTTTGCATCACGATAGGAAGAAAATGAAGGAGACTTATTCTCAATTGATTCATCAATAGATAAAGCTTGGAAAGGAGTTCCAACTTCATCCTCAGCGTCAATATATGAGAAAGAAGACAAGTGGCTAACCAGGAGAGCCTTTTCTCCCCCTACTGTCGCATTACGCGAAAAACCGGCGGGAAACGAAAACAACAGAGCCGCCACCGTGCGTTATTTATCCCAAAAGAGGGAAAGGAAACGCTCAGAGTAAACCTGGAAAAAGCATGGTCTCGCAACCAAAGAGAATGGGATCGGGAGTCGGTTATGCGAAGGGAAGGTATTAGCACCCCTACGCATCCGTCGTACTCGACGGGATCCACGCACAAAAGGAAGGAAAATGGTTGCTAAAACACTGCTCATAAACAATCATCTTCACAGGCTGAAAGAGACACAAGGAAACAAACAAGACTGACTCGGCAGGATATCGCATCCTAGGCCTACTTAGCCTATCAAGCCTAGACATCAGAGTCAAAGTAGTTCGGACTGGGGAAACGACACATGCTCGCTAGGATATCGCATCCTATGCATATGTATCTCCTTTGGACGAAGGAGAATCAGAGCATTCGTAGCTCGGCTAACACGCACACAAACAAACACAAGCAAAGGCAAACATGGAGCCTGAATGCCAATCACTGGACTTACATCAGCATCCGAACCAAAACACACACAAGAAGGCAAACGTGGAGCCCGAATGCCAATCACTGGACTTACATCAGCATCCGAACCAACAAACCCACACTAGAACCCGAATGCCACTCGATGGACTTACATCAGCTTCCAAGCACACAACAACACAAAACAAAGACACAGGCGCCCGGAGAGATCTGCTCATCTCCCGCGTACGTACCTCATCTGGTATGAGGATCAGGGCGACGTAGTTCCCCTACGGAGGGATACAGGACTAGCCTAACCAGATAACAGAGGGAGACACAACTAGGGAGACTACGACTCGAGCCTAGATGTTATCATGCAAAATCATCCCTAAGTCAAGGTTTCTAGCTAACTTGCACAGGAAGCAAGCCTATCTTAATCAGCACAAACAAACATCAAACCAAGCATTCACAAGTAGCACACACTATATACACACAAGTGGGGCTCAATCAAAGGGTAAGACTGTAAGAGCAAGTCAACTGTACAGGGTGAGTTTCGCTCTTAACCTTGACATTGAGAGTCAAGGTGAAGCAGATGAAAGGTGAGTGAAGATAAGACTTCACAGCTCTTATCCCTGGCCAGGGAGAGCTTTAAACAAAGAAGTGTGGGTCCAGAAAGTGGGAACCCTTCTACACTTTAAGACACTGACACAACTGTACACTGTACAAGATCTTGGGTTACTGTCCTTAATGCATCAACACAGTGGTGTGAGCAGAGGGACGACTCAACAGAATAGCGGGAGATAGATTGCATATCTCTCTTATCCGCCAATTGCCTCATAGAGGTCTTTACCTGCTTGGGGACAAAAATAAACAAGCACAAACATTGCCTCTTAAGGAGGACTTCAGACAGGTGCCTGGCTAGGTAACAAGCCAGGTCTTCCAGACTACATGGAGATAAGAATGTTATACCTCAGTGCAAATTGCTTATCAAGCAAAGCAAAGCAATATTAGCAACTAATGTACCTGAAATCAATCAAATACAATCAGTATACCAATCACAGAACCAAACAGCAAATGGTTCACAGTTAGCTATACACAAACAAACACAAGCCAATGCACAAAGGTGCAAGCCATTAAGGCTCAAACTCGAGTATCAATCCCTGCAAAACAAAGTCAAAATTAGCTATACACAAGTCACAAATCAAGTCCAATGGAAGCACACCCTCAAGCAAAGGCCATTTGTGCTATTAACCTGAAACATAACTCAAAAGTGAGATCACTAACCACTAGTCCAAGACTAGGGTCAAAAGGAGATGAAAAATCTAAAACAGCAAGTGAAAAATGGTCAAAACCAAGATAAATCAATTAAGAAGGGAATCCAATTGGTCTCATATCAAAACTATGCACCAAATTCATTTTATGCACAATTTAAGTCAAACTAGGCAAGTGTGAACCACATATGAGCAAACAAAATAATCACAATCAAACAAATGCCAAAACAGCTCAATAAATTCCACAAAAATTCAAGTCTAAGAAGAACACAATCAATGAGCTTCATATCAAATTTCATGCTATTTGAACAATAGGAAGTAGGGAAATTAAATTCAACAAGTAAGGACATGCAAAAATCAATCCAAATTAGGTCACCAATCATGTGTCAACTTCAAGCAAATGTAAAACAGTGACAACAAATGAGAAATGAATGGGACCAAAGCCAAAGTGAACCTAAACATGTTAGTAACCACTCCACCAAATTTCATCTTCATATGATAAGGTATAAGGATTTCACAAGGCATGGAAGTTAATTACTCAAGACAAACCCTAAAATGGCTAAACAGCAAACAAAAATCCCAATCAAATAGGAAATGGCTCAAAAAATCCTACAAAAAATCATGGTGAAACTAGACATTTAGATGATATCACATGAAAAAAATCAGAGCCATAGGCATAGCATAGGCATGGCAACAAAAATCATGAACACAGCATAACATAGTGTGACACATATTGTCACACTCAACTTGAGCACATCATATCTTGCAAACCATAAATCCAAAATTCACAAACTACACATCAAAATTACCAGAAACGAGTCAAGAACAAGCCTATAAAATATCATGCATTTTGGCTAAGGCATCATCATTTCATGATCAATATGGTGAAACATACATCAAATGCATACATGAACAAGATCACTAGGCAAAGTCAAAAATTCACCAGGCACAACTTTGACTACTATGCCTAAAAATAACTAGAGACAATTTGGAGATCAACACAAAAATTCCCATGCAATTTGGATTAGGGATGATTTAATTATGATTTTTGGAAGATTGATTAGAAATTGAAATAATTATTTAAAGCCTAAAATGAATTAATTGAAGCTGATGGCATTTCTGTAATTCTCATGCGCCAGGCCAAAACGCTGCAGTTTCATTAAACTGCATGGCGCGTTCTGATTGGTCCAAACCGGAGGGAAACACGAATTCAAATTGGAACATCAGAAAAATGGATCAAAACGCGAATTGAAGTTGTTCTTGCTCACGTTCTTCAGCAAAAATCCAGAAAATCCAAATGCACGAATCTTGCACCAAAATGAACAAATCGTATACCGTTGGAATCGTCTAATCATGTACATCATCAATATCCACATGAAATTTCCTAATTCCTATTGTGCTGAACGGATCGAATGAAAAAAGATTTTACATCAAAACTTCAATTCACGATTTCTCTCTCAAATCTTGATGAATCTTAATTCTACAACTTGCAACGTGATCTATGATCTACACTCTACAAGAACCACATCATTATTTTGAGAATAATAAGGATCGAATTCCAACCTTTGGTGATGGCAGCCGTGGATTTCGCGCGTTTCAGATCTCCAATGGCCAAAACAGAAGCTGAACAATGCCTAGGGAGGTGATTAGAACACGTGTGGTAGCTCAACAATGCTCCAGGTTGAAGAATTCTTCAGCTGTCATGAACTGGTTCTTGCTTCAACAGCTGTAGTTTCTTGATGCCATGGCCATGGTTTGATGAAAACAGATCCACAATAGTATTTCTGGATGATGATTATCACAGTAGAAAGCACAAAGGATCAAGCAATTAAAAGAAAAGTTGAAAAAAGTGTGATGAACTTTTGAGATAATTTGAGGTTTTTGGAGAATTTTTGGAATTGGATCTGAGAATTGTGATTATGATTATGAGAAACAGTTATAATTATCTCTTTATACCTCACACTAATCCAAAATTTAATCAAGATTAAGCAAATGGAAGTGATTAGCATAATGTGCATTTTCAATCAAAGTGGCCAAAATGCCCTTTTCCAAACCAGTCAATGTATCAGTCCAAATTTGGTTCAAGCAAGTTCCAAATGCTATTTGTGAAGTGTCGCAACTGGTCCCATGTGCATAGGCCATGTATTTCTCAAAATCACTATGTCATGCCAAAAATGCAAATGAATTCACTTAAAAAATGCCATTTTGCTATGAGAGTTTTTGATAAAATGTGATTATGCACCATGAAAGATCACATGAAATATGGTTTGCTCAAAGAAAAATCAGCCAAATTGGTCTTTCCATGTGAAAGTTATGGCACTTTGAATTTGGGCATTTTCTGAAAATGAATGGGCCATATCTTGCCAACCACACAAGGGAATTTCAAGTTCTTTGACTTTTTGGAATGGTGAGATCAAGATCTTCAACTTTCATGTTGGACAAAACTTTCCATTTTGGGCAGTTGAAATTACAGGTCACCTGCCATTTTTGGAAACTTTTGATCTGACCTCCAAATCTTCAACCTTGGTCTTTGATATGTCAAATGAGACTTGTATGGACATGAATGAAGCCTTTCAAACCATCCCCCACCTTCCAATCCATAAAATCAGGCACAGTTGACCACAGTTGACTACAGTTGACTTTCTAGGGTTTCAGCTGAAATTCAACTTGACTGATGACTTCTGAGCATCCAATCTTTGGCCAAACCACTTCAAAATGATCCTTAGACCATATGAACTTGATAAATCAACCCTAGGGCTTTGTCTCAATGGAAATGGCACAAGTTTGCTTGATTGACTGATCTCCTGACCAGCTTGACCTAATTTGTCTGAGGAACTTGTACTCGGGCAAAAGGCAATGCAATGCTATGCAGTGGACTATGTTATGTTAATGACCTAATATGAAAATGAATGTACAATAACGGGAGGTGCAAATTTGAGGTGCTACAGCTGCCCCTATTCAATCAACTGGGAACCCGAATGGATGAGAGCAACGGCTGTCAGACTTTCAGGGTACACAGGGATTGAATACCAAGAACCGTAGAATTTGCACACTGCAGGGATCCACCGACGGAAACGTCCACTGGGATCTGATACTTATTTCTGGGTATTTTGATTTTTCTGATTCTTTTTCTTCCCAAAGGTACAGTCACATCCAGACATCTCAACACGATGAATGGGAATCGGAATCACAACTAGATGCCAACGGACAACTAGGAAAAACTCAACGTTTACCGAGACCAACGGAGAGGTAACCAGACATTAATGAATGACTGGAAGAGATACGACCTTACGTCAACGGACATAATGGGAAAAACTCAACGTTTACCAAAACCAACAGAGAGGTAACTCTACTGGGGAAGAAAATACATCCAGTTATCAACGGACAACTAGGAAAAACTCGACGTTTACCGAGACCAACGGAGAGGTAACCAGGCATCAACGGATGAATGGGAAAACTCAACCAGACGTCAATGGACGACGGGGAGAAGCTCGACGTTTATCGACACCAACGGAGAAGGAGAAAGCTCAACGTTTATCGACACCAACGGAGAAGGAGGAAGCTCAACGTTTATCGACACCAACGGAGAAGGAGAAAGCTCAATGTTTACCGACACCAACGGAGAAGGAGAAAGCTCAACGTTTATCGACACCAACGGAGAAGGAGAAAGCTCAACGTTTATCGACACCAACGGAGAAGGAGAAAGCTCAACGTTTATCGACACCAATGGAGAAGGAGAAAGCTCAACGTTTATCGACACCAACGGAGAAGGAGAAAGCTCAACGTTTATCGACACCAACGGAGAAGGAGAAAGCTCAACGTTTATCGACACCAACGGAGAAGGAGAAAGCTCAACGTTTATCGACACCAACGGAGAAGGAGAAAGCTCAACGTTTATCGACACCAACGGAGAAGGAGAAAGCTCATGAGGATAATGAACACAACCAAATCATCAACGGATGATTGGAAAAACTCGACGTTTATCGACACCAACGGAGAGGAGGAATCTTCTGAGGCAGGAGGATGGCGTTACGAACATCGAAAGATGATGTTTACCGATATCAAAAGAAGACCAGACACTACGCATGACTGGGAAAGCACCGAAAGATGGTGTTTACCGACACCAAAGAGATAACACACGCGGGTGCTAACAGGATACTGACCAGTACCGCAGGACGACATCTACACATGTCAAAGCAAGGCTAAACACTTGTGGGGATCTCACTGGGGAGAAACAAACTTCCACGTCATCAACGGATGAGGAAATAAACCTCTCCGGGGGTATCAATCATGAATACTGTCAGGAGCAACTATAGCAAACGTGCTGTACAGATGCTGCATAAAAATCCGCCTCTGCCGGGGATACGGTCTGATGGGTTTCGAACACATGAATGCATATGTTTGAATTTTTCTATGGCGTAATGCTCCATTATGAATGGAAGTGCTACGCATTTTCGAGGATGCAATGATCACTATATGCCAAATGCAAAATGATGAATGCTCCGGCTGGGGAGCCAAAACCATCAGATACTCCGACTCTGTGGGGAGATTCTGCTTGAGGAACTCTGCGGGGAGAGCACCGACTTCTCACTCATGCTGGAGAAACAAAACTGTTGCTGGGAAAGGATAGACTTCACCGGGAACATCCTTCACAAGACCCATCCGCTCTGGGACTCCGCTCGGGGAAACAACCAATACAACTCTGCTGAGAAAGAGCATAACTCCAGTGGAGAATGCAAGTATACCAGACTCTGCTGGGGAGAAACATCCATAACCCTGTTAGGGATGAGCGCTCACGACCGCGCGGGGGACAACAGTACTACAAAATCCGAATGCTGGAGAACAACACTCCACTGACCGCTCCGCCGGGGGTACAACATTCTTCCAACTCAGTTGGGGAACTCTCCTGGGGAAAACACCTGCCAGGCACTCAGCGGGGGATCTTAACTGGGGAAATATTCGCTGAGGAATAATCCACTTCCAGGCCTGCCGGGGATAGGCAATCCTTTGATCTGCTGGGAGAGAAGGCACCATCCACATGTATCTACGGAGGAACAAAGCTCTGATAGCTTCCGAACTTGCTTGGGAAATACATCTGCTGAGAAACGTCTTCACAGATGACAACCTGCAAAACAGCACAAAAAACTGCCCCCAGGGGAGACATGGACAAGATCTGCTCAAGTGTCCTCAACATTCAAATATGATTTTCAAATGTTTTATCTTCCTGCAAGTTATTGTTAAGCCTTCATGTTTTTATATGCAATGTTTATCAAAAATTCGGACGTTTTTGCAAACAAAACAGTAAAAATAAAAACAAGAGAGTTGTTTATCTGAATAACGACTTTTATTGATTGAAAATGTGCCTGAAAAGGCGATTACATTGGAACACAATTCCTAGAAAGAGGTAATTGCGCACAAAAGGAAAATAAACTACCCTAATGGCAATGTGAACACGGCATCCACTATTTCCCAATTCTGTTATAACCCACAGATCATCAGTTTTCCTCCCAACTCCTTGCTTTCTGAGAAGACTGACTGGACCGATCACATCTTTCGAGATGGCAGCTGACGAAGCGCGATGAAGTACAGATAACTCGGATTGTAGTCTTCGCTTTAATCCCTCTTTTGGCTGGATCGCCCTTTCGGGTTTTCAATCCACCGGGATACCCATCTTTTCCTAAGCCGCCCTCGCGGGTTTTCGACTTACCGGGTGTACAAATTCTTTTCATTTTTTATCCCTAATTTTTGCCCGAACCTTTTCTTTCTGTTTTTTGGTTCGCCGGGATACCCCTTTTTGCCTGGACTCTTTTGTTCTTTTCGTCCAGCGGGTCAATTTATGCGAAGTATTTTTTGACTACATCTGAGTTAACAGGGGACGAAAAATCTTCACCATCCATTGTTGTAAGCATCAAGGCTCCACCGGAGAAGGCCTTCTTCACAACATATGGACCTTCGTAGTTAGGAGTCCACTTGCCCCTGTTATCTGTACCGGGAGGAAGGATCCTCTTCAGAACTAAATCACCAATCTGAAATGTCTGAGGATGTACTTTCTGATCAAAGGCTCGCTTCATCCTTCTCTGATACAATTGCCCACGGCACACAGCTGCTAACCGTCTCTCTTCAATAAGGCTTAACTCATTAAACCTTGTTCGAATCCACTCAGCTTCGTCCAGCTTGACATCCAATAATACCCTCAGAGAAGGGATCTCCATTTCAACAGGTAGGACTGCTTCCATACCATACACAAGGGAGTATGGGGTTGCCCCGGTCGACGTACGTATTGAGGTACGGTACCCATGCAAAGCGAAAGGCAGCATCTCATGCCAATCCTTGTACGTAACGACCATCTTCTGCACAATCTTCTTAATATTCTTATTAGCCGCCTCTACAGCACCATTCATCTTTGGTCTGTAAGGAGAAGAATTGTGATGTTCAATCTTGAAATCTTTGCAAAGCTCTTTCATCATCTTGTTATTAAGATTCGAACCATTGTCAGTGATGATCCTCTCAGGAACTCCATAACGGCATATGATTTCTTTCTTGATGAACCGGGCAACCACTTGTTTGGTAACGTTAGCATAGGAAGCTGCTTCCACCCACTTGGTGAAGTAATCAATCGCAACCAGGATGAAGTGATGTCCATTCGAAGCAGTAGGCTCAATCTTCCCAATCATATCAATGCCCCACATGGCAAACGGCCAAGGCGAGTTCATGACATTCAGCGGGCTTGGTGGTACATGCACCTTATCAGCATAGATCTGACACTTATGGCACTTCCTAGTGTATTTGAAACAATCGGATTCCATAGTCATCCAGTAATAACCGGCTCTCAACAGTTTCTTCGACATTGCATGACCACCAGCATGGGTACCAAACGAACCCTCATGCACTTCCTGCATCAACATGTCTGCTTCGTGTCTATCCACGCATCTGAGCAAGACCATGTCAAAATTCCTCTTGTACAACACATCATCCTGATTCAGATAAAAGCTTCCAGCTAGCCTTCTCATGGTTTTCTTATCATTCTTCGACGCACCTTCAGGATACTCCTGACTCTTGAGGAAGTTCTTGATGTCATAGTACCATGGCTTCTCATTAATCACAACAGACTCGGCTGCGAACACATACGCAGGCCTCTCGAGTCGATTCACTGCAACATGTGGCACATGATTCCACCAATGAACCTTTATCATCGAGGATAAAGTAGCCAAGGCATCAGCCATTTGATTCTCATCCCGCGGGACATGATACAACTTCACCTTCTTGAAGAACGTCAGTATTCTCCTGGTGTAATCTCGATACGGAATCAAATGTGGCTGGTTTGTATTCCAATCTCCATTGACCTGATTGATCACTAGAGCGGAATCTCCAAAAATGTCAAGCGTTTTGATTCTCAAATCAATGGCTTCTTCTATCCCCATGATACAAGCCTCATACTCAGCTTCGTTGTTGGTGACATCAAAAGTCAATCTGGCAGAAAAAGGTATATGTGCACCTTTAGGATTGATCAGTACTGCACCAACACCGTTACCATTCACATTCACAGCCCCATCAAACATCAATGTCCACTTGTCATCAGGATCCGGTCCTTCATCGACAAGAGGCTCTTCACAATCTTTCATCTTAAGATACATGAAGTCTTCATCAGGGAATTCAAACATCATAGGCTGATAATCATCGATCGGCTGTTCGGCGAGATAGTCTGATAAAACACTACCTTTGATAGCCTTCTGCGACGTGTACTGGATATCATATTCAGTTAAGATCATCTGCCAACGGGCCACACGTCCAGTGAGAGCCGGCTTCTCAAAGATGTGCTTCACTGGATCCATCTTAGAAATCAACAAGGTAGTATGGTTCAACATATACTGCCTCAGTCGGCGAGCAGCCCAGGCCAAAGCACAGCAAGTTTTCTCAAGCTGTGAATATTTGATTTCACAGTCGGTAAACTTTTTGCTAAGGTAATATATGGAATGCTCTTTTCGACCAGACTCGTCATGCTGTCCCAATACACACCCCATCGAGTTCTCGGTTACTGACAGGTACATTATCAGTGGTCTCCCAGGAACTGGAGGAATCAGGATTGGAGGTTTCTGTAAATATTCTTTTATCTTGTCAAAAGCTTTCTGACAGTCATCATTCCATTTGATTGCCTGATTCTTCCTTAATAATTTGAATATTGGTTCACACGTGGCAGTCAGGTGAGATACAAACCTTGCAATGTAGTTCAATCTCCCTAAGAACCCACGAACCTGCTTTTCTGTTTTCGGTTCAGGCATTTCTTGAATAGCTTTGACTTTTGCTGGATCAACCTCAATCCCTTTCTCACTGACAATGAAGCCTAACAGCTTCCTTGATCTCACGCCAAACGTACACTTGTTTGGATTTAGCCTCAGTTTGAACTTGACCAATCTGTCAAACAACTTCTGCAAATTGACCAGGTGCTCTTCTTCTGTCTGCGACTTCGCAATCATATAATCCACGTACACTTCAATCTCCTTGTGCATCATGTCATGAAAGAGAGTCGTCATAGCCCTCTGATAGGTAGCACCGGCATTCTTCAGCCCAAATGGCATCACCTTATAGCAGAACGTGCCCCAAGGTGTGATGAATGTCGTCTTTTCCATGTCCTCTGGCGCCATCTTAATCTGATTATAGCCCGAGAAACCATCCATGAAAGAGAATACCGAGGATTGAGCCGTATTATCCACCAATACATCGATGTGAGGTAATGGGAAATCATCTTTCGGACTCGCTTTATTCAGATCCCGGTAATCGACACACATTCTGACTTTGCCATCCTTCTTCGGCACAAGAACGATGTTGGCTACCCACGGTGGGTAAGTTGTTACTGACAAGAAACCCGCATCGAACTGCTTCTGAACCTCTTCCTTGATTTTCACTGCCATATCAGGACTCGTTCTACGAAGCTTCTGCTTGACTGAAGGACAATCATCTCTGAGAGGTAGCCTATGAACCACAATATCAGTATTCAGCCCAGGCATATCTTGATAAGACCAGGCGAATATCTCCATATACTCTCTCAGCATCTCGATCAACCTGCTCTTGATCTCTGGTTTCAAAGCAGCCCCGATCTTGATATCTCTTCTGGCGTCCTCAGTACCCAGATTCACAATCTCCAACTCCTCCTGATGAGGTTGGATGACCCTTTCCTCTTGCTTCAACAATCTAGCCAATTCTTTCGGGAGTTCACCATCTCCATCACTCTCCTCTTCGGCTTGGTAGATGGGATTGTCGAAATCATACTGAGCCATAATAGATTTGTTCATAGTGGATGTCATAAGGTCATTTCTGCATGTTAATGCTTTATTTTAGAAAAAGAGTTCAAGAAAGTCACAAAAACAAAAACATTGCCATTTTTATTTTTTTGAAAAATGAAAAACAAAATAGAAAGACAGGGATCACAAAATTGTTTGCAAACGTCCTTTATTAATGATAATCATTGAAAACATGAGGCCCTACAATGAACCACTACGTCTTGGGCAGAACGTAGGGTTTTGTGCAGAATGAAAAAACAAAAGAAAATTACTCTGTCTGAAGAGTAACTTGGACTATATCCTCCGCAGTCCAGTTGTTGATCACTTCCCCTGGTGCACTCGGGCGAACCCAGTAGTCGAGATCAATGTCAATGTCACTGTCTTCAACATCAGCCGCGAAGACGTCACCGTGGTTCATCAGCCCAGCACTGGTGAAGGTACTAGGACTTGCTGCACCCTGCTCTGCTTGGAGAGGCTCATATCCAATGCCAAACTTGTCCTCTTTGACAGGCAAGTCCACCATCTTGCCCCAGCCTTCAACCTTACCGGAATCAACAACCTCCTTATCCTGCTTGTAAGAAGTAATTGAAGCACCTGGCTTCCTCTGCTCCGCGTAGGCCACCTTCTCAAGAGCCACGGTCTCGAACGCCTGGCACAAAGTCTCGTGGATCTCACCATCCACCTCGACGTACTTGAACGAGGATAAATGACTCACCAAGATGTCCTCTTCACCGCACACGGTCACAATCTGACCGTTCCAGACGTATTTGAGCTTCTGATGGAGAGTCGATGAGACTGCCCCTGCTGCATGTATCCATGGACGTCCCAGAAGGCAACTGTAAGCAGGCTGGATGTCCATGACATAGAAGACAATGTCAAACTCCTCAGGACCTATCTTTATGGGCAAAGTGACTTCCCCAAACACAGAACATTTGGATCCATCAAAAGCACGAACTACGAGGTCACTAGGCATCAGCACAACCCCTTCAACAGGTATCTTCTTCAAGATTTGCTTCGGCAACACATTCAACGAAGACCCGGTGTCCACCAGCACATGTGACAACACAGCCCCCTTGCACTCCATAGTGATGTGTAAGGCTTTGTTATGATTGCGACCCTCGGGTGTCAGATCAAGATCAGTGAACCCCACACCGTGTCTGGTGCTCACATTAGCAATTACACCCTCAAGCTGATTGACAGAAATCTCCTGAGGTACATACGCCATGTTCAACATCTT
This sequence comes from Lathyrus oleraceus, assembly GCF_024323335.1. NCBI lineage: Eukaryota > Viridiplantae > Streptophyta > Magnoliopsida > Fabales > Fabaceae > Lathyrus > Lathyrus oleraceus. The sequence continues at coordinate 440,019,998 of NC_066581.1, forward strand.
CAATAAGGCGTCTCTATGTGCCTCAGAGCACAACAGCAGGGAAAGGATAGAGATTTTGGAGGGAGTTTGGTTGAGCTGATCTACAATCTTGTAGTCACTCTTCTTAATTATGCGCATGAATTCCTCCACATCCTTCTCAAATGAGTCACCAGGCACATTTGTTTGAGCAGGCGCTTCATCCACTACGGCCTGTTTGCCCTTAGCTCTAGCAGATGCCTCAGCATTAGCATCCCTCAACGGTGGAGGCGCAAACAGCCGACCACTGCGAGTAAAGCCTCCTGGTCCACCCACATTGTCCACAGCGGGACTTGCAACCACAGGAGCTTTACTGGTTGGCACATTTATTGTCACGGGCGCTTGATTTGAGGGTCTGACCCGGTTCTCAGCCCTTCTATTGCTTTGGTAGGCATTGTCATATGTCCAAGGCACAACCCTGCTATTCTCGACTACAGCCTTTCTGACCGGAGCTACAATCGTCGTAGGATTACTGGCAGAAACTGGTGCAAAAATAGTAACAGGGTTACCAGCAGTTGTAGGCGCACTACCAATGGTTCTCGGCCCTCGTCCCTCAGACGGCTTGAAAAATATCGTGACAGTAGACACTGCCCCACGATCTCTATTATCAGCCCTTCCAAACTGGACACAGCCCTCGTCAATCAATCTTTGGACACCAGCCCTTAACAGTTCACAACCGTTCTCAGCATCTGCACAGCCCGCACAATCTTCATCACAGCCCGGATGGATACCGCTACTCAACAGACGGCCCTTGACAACCAGCAACGAAGTCTGAATTTCATCAACCCCGTCAACCAGATCTTCAGATTCGACCCCTTCAATACAATTTACCCGGTGAGCACCATGCGCGGGCATGGGATTGTTCACAACATTTGGTACAGGAGCAAAATTGATTGTCTTGGCATCAATCAGGTCCTGGACCTTATGGTGGAAAGCCCGGCAATTCTCTATATGGTGGCCAGGCGCCCCAGAATGAAAGTCATAACGCACATTGGCATCATACCCAGGTGGTATTTTTGTCAATGGCGCCATGGTCCTCAACTCGACGAACCCTAGTCTGAGCAGTTCGGGTAACAGTTCGGCGTAAGTCATGGGTAGTGGGTCGAAACGCCTATCAGGCATCCTCTGCCTCGGCTGATATGGACGTTGTTGTTGTTGTTGTTGTTGTGGCATCTGTTGTTGAACCCTTTGTTGTTGCGGAGGTTGACGTTGTTGAGGTGCAGGAATGGTCACTGCGGCAACCTGACGGTACTGATTTCTGTTCTGACCTCGGCGGTGTTGAACGACATTAGTTTCTCCTTCTCTACGGCGTGGTGCCCCAGAGAAAGGTTTCTTAGATGAAGAGGAACTAGCATCGTTGATCTTCCCAGCCTTGATTAAACTCTCGGTCCTCTCCCCACATATAACCACATCAGAAAAGCTTCCGAATGGGCAACTCCCCATTCGGTCCATAAACACTCCCTGAAGTGTGCCAATGAACATGTTTGTCAACTCCCGTTCCAGCATAGGGGGTTGAACTCTGGCAGCAAGTTCACGCCACCTCTGGGCGTACTCTTTGAAGCTTTCATTGTTTTTCTGACACAGACTCTGCAGCTGAGTCCGACTCGGTGCCATATCCATGTTATGCTTGTATTGTCTGAGGAAAGCTTCTCCCAGATCCCTCCAGCATCGGATCGAATCTCTCTTGAGCTCCATGTACCAATCCAAAGATGCCCCAGATAGGCTATCTTGGAAAAAATACATCCACATTTTCTCGTCATCTGTATATGCCGAGATCTTCCGATAATATGCCTGCACGTGAGTGCGAGGGCAAGAAGTACCATTGTACTTATCAAAAGTGGGTGCTTTGAATTTGTGGGGAATTCTCAGACCTTCCACCAACCCCAGATTTGTTACGTCGAACCCAAGAGAGTTTTGGCATTCCATCGCTCTTATTTTTTCAGCCAGGGCATCAACTTTCCGATCCCTATCCTCCACTCTGACAACATCTCTGACCACATCCTCATCTTCACTCATGGTGAACATGTCCTCTTGTCTGTCGACAATAGGATCTGGATGACGCACCGGAGCCCGGATAGCTCTGGCATTGACCTCTGCAGCAAGAGGCTGACCATTGATTCTGATACCCCTGAGCTCATCTCCCACAGCATAGTCATAAGCGGGAGCAGCAGCAACATTAACAGTCTCATGAACAGGTGGTACAACAGGTGAACCACGGTTAGATGCCTGAATAACCGTCTCTTGTCTCTGAACCAAAGCTCGGAGCTCCTCCTGACCCTGAGCAACCCCTTGCATCATAGTCATGAACTGGGCCATGTTCGCCCTCATCTCAGCCAACTCGTTCTGAACCTGATCCATACTTCGCTGTTGATTGAGTCTGGTAGAATACCGGTGCGGTCTTCGATCAGCTATCCTGCCTGACACAGGAACCGGAGTGAGAAGTCGGGAACGAGAACACCTGTTATGCAAGATGATGTGTATATGATGTGCGTGATGTGTATGCAGGTTGACTTTTTTTTTCATGCACTATTATACATTTTTTTTTTGAAAATAAACATGCTATGATGCAAATGAGGGAGCCAAAACTGGTCGGCTGAGTATCACGCGGCACAGGATCGAAGCTTCGGCTTGAACTCTGGCGTCACAACTTCATCTGAAACCCAAAGTCATCTGAACCCAAGTCAACTGAACCATATCCACATCTGAGCATTCTCAAATTCAGCCCAGGGATCCGAAATAAACGGAACCCTTCCAATCACACTGCCAGGATCAAACCTCCGGCGTCCAGAAATAGATCCGTAAATCCGACTCATAAATAGGACTCTGATCAACCAATAGTCACCAACAAAGTCACCATCAGAACATGCATCTGTAAGAATCAACCCTCCCCTCACAGGTAAATTCTAATCAGGTCATCCTAAGGCGGACAATGATCTTGACAATCGGGCAAAGATACTCAACGGGTTTGCCCTTTTGGGTGTGCCGTTGTAGCTCTCTTAAGATCGTCTCAATCAAAGATCCGGGAAAGAACGGTCACCGAAGTCAATAGTTCAGATGAAGTGACACAACCAAAGTGGATACTCCACAAAGGAAGGGCACTATCCAGTGAACCTCGTCCGGCTTGTGGTATGCCACGTTGCAACAATATGCTGATAAAGCAAATGAGGAACGTGAGACCACACTAATCCTAGGTGTATACTCGGGCCTGGGTTTTAGCCCCACTCAGAACACCCACCCCAAACAGAGGAACCACCTGCACGGAAGACAGCTCAATGACAGTATGATGCATGCAAACAGATATGCACATATATACAACATAATAATCATGAATGCAATAAATAACAGCAAATAGCAACCAAAACCCTAACCTAGAGAGCGCTAGGAGAGAATCGCTTAGGGAAGATGGACCAGCTCCGAGTCAGCAACTTTATCCCCAGCAGAGTCGCCAGCTGTCGCATTACGCGAAAAACCGGCGGGAAACGAAAACAACAGAGCCGCCACCGTGCGTTATTTATCCCAAAAGAGGGAAAGGAAACGCTCAGAGTAAACCTGGAAAAAGCATGGTCTCGCGACCAAAGAGAATGGGATCGGGAGTCGGTTATGCGAAGGGAAGGTATTAGCACCCCTATGCATCCATCGTACTCGACGAGCTCCACGCACAAAAGGAAGGAAAATGGTTGCTAAAAACTGCTCATAAACAATCATCTACACAGGCTGAAAGAGACACAAGGAAACAAACAAGACTGACTCGGCAGGATATCGCATCCTGGGCCTACTTAGCCTATCAAGCCTAGACATCAGAGCCAAAGTAGTTCGGACTGGGGAAACGACACATGCTCGCTAGGATATCGCATCCTATGCATACGTATCTCCTTTGGACGAAGGAGAATCAGAGCATTCGTAGCTCGGCTAACACGCACACAAACAAACACAGGCAAAGGCAAACATGGAGCTTGAATGCCAATCACTGGACTTACATCAGCATCCGAACCAAAACAAAAACAAGAAGGCAAACGTGGAACCCGAATGCCACTCGATGGACTTACATCAACTTCCAAGCATACAACAGCACAAAACAAAGACACAGGCGCCCGGAGAGATCTGCTCATCTCCTGCCTACGTACCTCATCTGGTATGAGGATCAGGGCGACGTAGTTCCCCTACGGAGGGATACAGGACTAGCCTAACCAGATAACAGAGGGAGACACAACTAGGGAGACTACGACTCGAGCCTAGATGTTATCATGCAAAATCATCCCTAAGTCAAGGTTTCTAGCTAACTTGCACAGCAAGCAAGCCTATCTTAATCAGCACAAACAAACATCAAACCAAGCATTCACAAGTAGCACACACTATATACACACAAGTGGGGCTCAATCAAAGGGTAAGACTGCAAGAGCAAGTCAACTGTACAGGGTGAGTTTCGCTCTTAACCTTGACATTGAGAGTCAAGGTGAAGCAGATGAAAGGTGAGTGAAGATAAGACTTCACAGCTCTTATCCCTGGCCAGGGAGAGCTTTAGACAAAGAAGTGTGGGTCCAAAAAGTGGGAACCCTTCTACACTTTAAGACACTGACACAACTGTACACTGTACAAGATCTTGGGTTACTGTCCTCAATGCATCAACACAGTGGTGTGAGCAGAGGGACGACTCAATAGAATAGCGGGAGATAGATTGCATATCTCTCTTATCCGCCAATTGCCTCATAGAGGTCTTTACCTGCTTGGGGACAAAAATAAACAAGCACAAACATTGCCCCTTAAGGAGGACTTCAGACAGATGCCTGGCTAGGTAACAAGCCAGGTCTTCCAGACTACATGGAGACAAGAATGTTATACCTCATTGGAAATTGCTTATCAAGCAAAGCAAATCAATATTAGAAACTAATGTACCTGAAATCAATCAAATACAATCAGTATACCAATCACAGAACCAAACAGCAAATGGTTCACAGTTAGCTATACACAGACAAACACAAGCCAATGCACAAAGGTGCAAGCCATTAAGGCTCAAACTCGAGTATCAATCCCTGCAAAACAAAGTCAAAATTAGCTATACACAAGTCACAAATCAAGTCCAATGGAAGCACACCCTCAAGCAAAGGCCATTTGTGCTATTAACCTGAAACATAACTCAAAAGTGAGATCACTAACCACTAGTCCAAGACTAGGGTCAAAAGGAGATGAAAAATCCAAAACAGCAAGTGAAAAATGGTCAAAACCAAGATAAACCAATTAAGAAGGGAATCCAATTGGTCTCATATCAAAACTATGCACCAAATTCATTTTATGCACAATTTAAGTCAAACTAGGCAAGTGTGAACCACATATGAGCAAACAGAATAATCACAATCAAACAAATGCCAAAACAGCTCAATAAATTCCACAAAAATTCAAGTCTAAATAGAACACAATCAATGAGCTTCATATCAAATTTCATGCTATTTGGACAAGAGTAAGTAGGGAAATTAAATTCAACAAGTCAGGACATGCAAAAATCAATCCAAATTAGGTCACCAATCATGTGTCAACTTCAAGCAAATGTAAAATAGTGACAACAAATGAGAAATGAATGGGACCAAAGCCAAAGTGAACTTAAACATGTTAGGAACCACTCCACCAAATTTCATCTTCATATGATAAGGTATAAGGATTTCACAAGGCATGGAAGTTAACTACTCAAGACAAACCCTAAAATGGCTAAACAGCAAACAAAAATCCCAATCAAATAGGAAATGGCTCAAAAAATCCTACAAAAAGTCATGGTGAAACTAGACATTTAGATGATATCACATGCAAAAAATCAGAGCCATAGGCATAGCATAGGCATGGCAACAAAAATCATGAACACAGCATAACATAGTGTGACACATATTGTCACACTCAACTTGAGCACATCATATCTTGCAAACCATAAATCCAAAATTCACAAACTACACATCAAAATCACCAGAAAGAGTCAAGAACAAGCCTATAAAATTTCATGCATTTTGGCTAAGGCATCATCATTTTATGATCAATATGGTGAAACATACATCAAATGCATACATGAACAAGATCACTAGGCAAAGTCAAAAATTCACCAGGCACAACTTTGACTACTATGCCTAAAAAAAACTAGAGACAATTTGGAGATCAACACAAAAATTCCCATGCAATTTGGATTAGGGATGATTTAATTATGATTTTTAGAAGATTGATTAGAAATTGAAATAATTATTTAAAGCCTAAAATGAATTAATTGAAGCTGATGGCATTTCTGTAATTCTCATGCGCCAGGCCAAAACGCTGCAGTTTCATTAAACTGCATGGCGCGTTCTGATTGGTCCAAACCGGAGGGAAACACGAATTCAAATTGGAACATCAGAAAAATGGATCAAAACGCGAATTGAAGTTGTTCTTGCTCACGTTCTTCAGCAAAAATCCAGAAAATCCAAATGCACGAATCTTGCACCAAAATGAACAAATCGTATACCGTTGGAATCGTCTAATCGTGTACATCATCAATATCCACATGAAATTTCCTAATTCCTACTGTGCTGAACGGATCGAATTAAAAAAGATTTTACATCAAAACTTCAATTCACGATTTCTCTCTCAAATCTTGATGAATCTTAATTCTACAACTTGCAACGTGATCTATGATCTACACTCTACAAGAACCACATCATTATTTTGAGAATAATAAGGATCGAATTCCAACCTTTGGTGATGGCAGCCGTGGATTTCGCGCTTTTCAGATCTCCAATGGCCAAAACAGAAGCTGAACAATGCCTAGGGAGGTGATTAGAACACGTGTGGTAGCTCAACAATGCTCCAGGTTGAAGAATTCTTCAGCTGTCATGAACTGGTTCTTGCTTCAACAGCTGCAGTTTCTTGATGCCATGGCCATGGTTTGATGAAAACAGATCCACAATAGTATTTCTGGATGATGATTATCATAGTAGAAAGCACAAAGGATCAAGCAATTCAAAGAAAAGTTGAAAAAAGTGTGATGAACTTTTGAGAGAATTTGAGGTTTTTGGAGAATTTTTGGAATTGGATCTGAGAATTGTGATTATGATTATGAGAAACAGTTATAATTATCTCTTTATACCTCACACTAATCCAAAATTTAATCAAGATTAAGCAAATGGAAGTGATTAGCATAATGTGCATTTTCAATCAAAGTGGCGAAAATGCCCTTTTCCAAACCAATCAATGTCTCAGTCCAAATTTGGTTCAAGCAAGTTCCAAATGCTATTTGTGACGTGTTGCAACTGGTCCCATGTGCATAGGCCATGTATTTCTCAAAATCACTATGTCATGCCAAAAATGCAAATGAATTCACTTGAAAAATGCCATTTTGCTATGAGAGTTTTTGATAAAATGTGATTATGCACCATGAAATATCACATGAAATGTGGTTTGCTCAAAGAAAAATCAGCCAAATTGGCCTTTCCATGTGAAAGTTATGGCATTTTGAATTTGGGCATTTTTTGAAAATGAATGGGCCATATCTTGCCAACCACACATGGGAATTTCAAGTTCTTGGACTTTTTGGAATGGTGAGATCAAGATCTTCAACTTTCATGTTGGACAAAATTCCATTTGAAGCTTTTATGATGAAGTAATTTTGAGGAGCAAAACTTTCCATTTTGGGCAGTTGAAATTACAGGTCACCTGCCATTTTTGGAAACTTTTGATCTGACCTCCAAATCTTCAACCTTGGTCTTTGATATGTCAAATGAGACTTGTATGGACATGAATGAAGCCTTTCAAACCATCCCCCACCTTCCAATCCATAAAATCAGGCACAGTTGACCACAGTTGACTACAGTTGACTTTCTAGGGTTTCAGCTGAAATTCAACTTGACTGTTGACTTCTGAGCATCCAATCTTTGGCCAAACCACTTCAAAATCATCCTTAGACCATATGAACTTGATAAATCAACCCTAGGGCTTTGTCTCAATGGAAATGGCACAAGCTTGCTTGATTGACTGATCTCCTGACCAGCTTGACCTAATTTGTCTGAGGAACTTGTACTCGGGCAAAAGGCAATGCAATGCTATGCAGTGGACTATGTTATGTTAATGACCTAATATGAAAATGAATGTACAAAAACGGGAGGTGCAAATTTGAGGTGCTACACCTACCACAACCAGTTTCTTATTCTTGACGAATTTCAGCTTCTGGTGTAGGGTGGATGTCACGGCGCCAGCCTCGTGAATCCATGGTCTACCAAGGAGACAGCTATATGATGGGTGGATATCCATAACCTGGAAGGTAACCTGGAAATCACTTGGTCCAATCTTGATTGGGAGATCAACTTCCCCAATCACAGTCTTACGCGACCCATCAAAAGCCTTCACAACAACACCACTCTGCCTCATAGGAGGACCCTGATATGACAATCTAGAGAGTGTGGTCTTTGGCATTACATTCAAAGATGATCCAGTGTCCACCAGCACGTTGGACATGGCATCAGTCTTGCAGTTCATGGAAATGTGTAAAACCATATTGTGGTCTCTTCCCTCCTCAGGGAGATCAGCGTCACAGAAACTCAAAGTGTTGCAAGCAGTGATGTTTGTAACTATACTGTCAAACTGTTCTATAGTGACATCATGATCAACATAAGCCAGATCCAAAACTTTCTGCAGAGCCTCCCTATGGGGTTCTGAATTCAGCAGCAAAGACAAAACGGAGATTTTGGATGGCGTTTGTAGAAGCTGGTCTACAACGTTGTACTCACTCTTTTTGATGAGCCTCAGCATCTCATCACATTCTTCATTCACAATTCCACTCGGGCCAACAGAAGAATCAGGAGTCTTTTGTACAGAGGAGGGTTTGGCAACAGCAAGTGCCGGGTTCTGAACATTCACAGCCGTCCCCACACGACCACTCCGGGTCAATCCACTTACGTCAGCAATATTGGTAACAGAAGTCGAAGGCAACGGCACTTCATTCCCACCTTCTACAGCAACAGGATTATATCTGAAGGGAATAGCTCTATCAGATGAATAAGGCACAGGGCCTGCAGGCTTGATTATCAGAGAAGGAGAGACCTTCGGCTTGCTGCCATCATAACGGATGACAACAGGCTCAGGCAGCTTGAACACAGGAGAGATAACATTCACTTCTGGTTCATATTCATCAACATTACAGTTCTGAAGAATCTCTATGGTTCCTTCATCCAATAGCTCTTGAAGCTCTCGTCGCACTTGGCGACAACCCAGCCGATTAACAGAGCAAATGCGGCATCTGTCATGGTCATGCTCCATATGGCTGTACTGACACAGCAAACGATGTAATTCGACCAATGACTGTCTAATATGACTCACATATTTGACTTTGTATTTCCCAGGGCACCCCTGGACCATGTTCACTGATTTCCCATGCTCGGGCAATGGGTTCTTTGTAACATTAGGGCCTGAGTCCTCAAAGCTCAGAATACCGCACCGCATAAGGTCTTGCACCTTAGTCTTCAATGGAAAGCAGTTCTCGATGTTGTGACCCGGAGCACCGGAATGATACACACAGTGTTGGTCTGGCTTATACCACCACTGAGGATTGACGGGCACAGCGGGAGGATCCCTGGGAGTAACCAACTTCCTTTCCAAGAAGGAAGGATACAACTCAGCGTATGACATAGGAATCGGATCAAAGCTGATCTTCTTCCTATCATAATTCAAATTAGCTTGATTGCTGGTATTGCCACGAGGCTGGTAAGCCTGTTGCTGTGGACGGTGCTGCTGCTGATACTGAGGTTGTTGCTGATGCTGATGCTGACTGGGCTGCTGATATTGAGAATTATCCCTGAAAACAGGTGCTATATGAGCCACCTGGTGCTGATTGCTTGTACGACGTACAGGCTTCCTCTGCACAGAGGGTCTTCTTGGCTTAGCATGGGACTGCACGGCATGTGTCTCCCCATCTTTCTTCTTAAACGCCCCATACCGTTTAGAAGAGCTCTCGTCCTTAGCCAATCGTCCTTCACGGACTCCTTCCTTCAGACGCATCCCCATGTTCACCATCTCGGTGAAATCAGAGGGAGCACTCGCAACCATCCGCTCGTAATTGAATGAGCTAAGAGTCTTCAAAAAGATCTTAGTCATTTCTTTTTCTTCCAGCGGAGGAGTAATCTGAGCTGCCAGCTCTCGCCACCTCTGGGTGTACTCCTTAAATATCTCCTTATCCTTCTGGGACATGGCCCTGAGTTGATCTCGGTCAGGCGCCATATCAACATTGTATTTGTATTGCTTGACGAAGGCTTCGCCAAGATCATTGAAGGACCGGATGTTTGCACTATCAAGGCTCATATACCAGCGAAGAGCCGCACCGGACAAACTATCCTGGAAATAATGGATCAGAAGCTGATCATTATCAGTTTGAGTAGACATTTTCCTGGCATACATGACCAGATGAGCGAGAGGGCAGGTGTTCCCCTTATATTTTTCAAAGTCAGGCACTTTGAATTTGATCGGAATCTTTACACCGGGAACAAGGCAAAGTTCAGCAGCAGACTTGCCAAACAGATCTTTCCCTCTGAGAGTCTTCAATTCCTTTCGCAGCTCAAGGAACTGATCATTCATAGCCTCCATCTTCTCATTGACATCTGGGCCCTCAGACGGCTCAGAATGATAGATGGTGTCGTCTACCCTAGGGATGGTATGCACGACAGGAGGAGCAGCAGCAAGGACCGGGCTAGATGCCGGCATAAAAGCAAAAGTTGGAGATGGAATATCTGGCATGAAACCCGGAGGCATTCCCCACGGAAACCCGGCTGGCATGGCATTCGGCATAAAGTGAGCACTAGCAGCTGGCGCAGTTGGAGCGACGATCTCAGATATAACCGTCCTCTGGGGAGGAGTTGCAGGAGGTTGAGAAGGTTGATTCTGAGCAGCAAGGAACTGCTCCATCAAAGCACACGACCACTCCGGGTCAATCCAAAGGATTGGCTAAAAAGCGAACAAAAGCCTAAGAAGTTTTACACATAGAAAACTAATGAAAGATCAGAGAATCTGGGTAAGGGGTAAATTATGTAATGGGAAGATGTTAGGCACCCAAAACGTCCTAGGTACTCCTAGGGAGCCCTTTTCACACTTGTTGTATAAAAATGTTTATTTGTTTATGACATATTGTGCAAACATGATTGGGAAGATGAGAAAAGAATGTACAAGTTATTATTTTTGTGTTTGAACAGATGAACCCGTTGCCTACGTACCTTCCATGAAAGGTAAGGATCAAAACGCCGTAGTTCGGCTAAAAGATTTCCAAAATATGAGTGGGTTCATTTTAAAACAAGAGCACTAAGGCTTTTCATTATCAACGGGAGAAAACTCAACCAAGACCAACAATCCACCATGCAAGGATGGCTTCAACATACTAGTGAGGGGTTAACCCTATAATAAGTATGGAAGACTTACAATCAACTCACTAAGGATGTGGTGAGATTTACATCAACCACTATGAGAATTGAAACCTATGGCTAATGTATGAAAACATATCAACAATGGACAAAGCCACCAAACAATTGAATGGGTGAAGTTAATTGATTATGAGTATTCACAAAAGGATGGTCAAAGTATGATTAGTATTCAATTCAGAAAGAAGTGTTATCAAAGTGAATTTTGAAAAGTCAAGGACTTAAGGTCCAGGTTTCTAATTTGAAAAAAAAAAGCCAGGAAAATGTTTGCACATTATGTATTTACAAGTTTTAAAAGTCAACAAGTGAAAAAAAGGGGTTTTGAAACAAAAAGGGTGTGGATGAAGGAGTGTAAAACTTCCTAGAAGTTCACCTCTTGAAATCATATAGAAGATGATTCAAGTGTGTCCTTTGGAATGAGGCAACAGAGCAAGTAAGCAAATAAAAGAAAAGGTGATACCAGATGCCAATCAATGGACTTACACCAATCTCACAAACAAAGGTGGATACCGGATACCAATCAATGGATTTACACCAATCTCCTAAAATAAAACAATGATACCGGATGCCAATAAATGGACTTATACCAATCTCACAAACAAAGGCGGATACCGGATACCAATCAATGGATTTACACCAATCTCCTAAAACAAAACAATGATACCGGATGCCAATAAATGGGCTTATACCAATCTCACAAACAAAACAAAACATGGATATCAGATGCCAATCTATCTGGGCTTATACCAATCTCCAAAGGATGATCATAGGAGTACAAATGCCAACAACATGGACTTACAATTGAATCCTCACATACAACAAACAAACAAAAGCAATAAGCAAAGAGGACATAAGTGGCCAATGAAATGGTCTTACACTCAATCCCTTCCAAATCATAGGAACAATGGCCAATGAATGGACTTACAGTTGATTCCTCAATGGACAAACAAAGATGTGTCACAAAGATATGAAATGATGATCATGCAATAATGAACAATTAATAATGATAAATGCACAAAGGCAAACAAGCAAACATGTACAGGTGAACCAATAAGCAATCAATGATTCAGTTAGCACACACTATATACAAGCAATTTGGCTCAAGCAAGGGTTAGACTTTAAAGTCAACTGGAATGGGGTAAGTGGTGCTCTTAACCTTAACATTGAGAGTTAAGGTGAAGCAGATGAAAGGATATGAGGGGTGTGCCTCATGGCTCTTATCCCTGGTCAGGGAGAGCTTCAGAAAGTTGGAACTCTCTCCACAAGAGAATGACTCTATAGATCTTGGGTTAAGATCCACAATGTACCAACATGTAATGTGAGCAAAGGGATGACACACAGAATAGTAGGAGATGGACTACACATCTCTTTTATCTACCAATTGCCTTATCAAAAGGACTTTTCCTTCTTAGGACAAAGATAAACAATCACAAACATTGCCTCTTAAGGAGGACTTCAGACAGGTGCCTGACCAAATAACAGGCCAGGTCTTCCAGACTACATGAAGAAGAGAAATTATACCTAATTGGTTAAGCAACCAAGCAAAAGCAAGTTCAAAATGAACTTAAGCAACTAAGGTACCTGAAAACAATCCAACTCAATCAGTACTCAATTCAAAAAGTCAAACAGATAATCCAACAGTCAACAGACAATGCACAATCAAACAAGTAAGGCCACAATGTGCAAGGCACAAACTCAACTCAAATGAGCTAAAAGTATCCTACAAAACAAGTCAAGGTTAGTCAATATCAATCAAATAAACCAACTCAAGCAATGTGAATTAATCTCCTTAAGGCCATGCACTTCTTAACCTGAAAACAAGCTCAAACATGAGAAGCAAACCACTAGGACAAGGCCTAGGGTCAAAGAAGGAGGAATAATCCAAAACAGAACATAAAAATTGACAAGAATCAAGCTTAATCAATCAAGAACAATATCCAAGTGGTCTCATGTCAATAGCATCAACCAATTTCATTTCATAAAGCAATCATGGCAAAGCATGCAAGTTGAAAGCTCATTGAAGCAACAGAATGAACCAAGGCATATTAATTCCAAAATGGCTCAATAAATCTCAAGAAAAATCATGGCTAAACAGCACACATCAAATAATCTACACACCAAAAATCATGGCATTTGGACAAGTATAGGCAAGTCAAAGAAATTCATCAAGTCAAGGTAAGCATAAACAAGCTCAAAGGAGGCACAAATTAATGCATCAACTTAAGGCAGTCCTAAAACAGAGAGGACAAATGATAAATGACTCAAACCGAAGCCAAGACAAACTTCAATGTGTCTAGAAAACATGTGCAAAATTTCAAGCTCATATGATAAGGCATAAGCATTTCACAAATCATTTAGGTTCATGACTCATCAAAAGTTCAAACATGACAATCTAGAAAATAAAATCTGAAACAAATCAGAAATGGATCTAAAAATTCCACAAAACTTCATGATCAATCCTAACATCCAGAAGGTGCATCATGCAAAAAATCTCATCATTTGGCATTTAATTGGCATGGTAAATAAAATCAGAAAATCGAGCAAGCAAAGGTGTGACACACATTGTCACACCTACATTAATCAGATCATAACTCATCAACCAGAAATGAGAAAAATGCAAACTCTATACCAAAAATGACCATTAGGATGTCTAGTTTATGCATGTCAATTTTAATATTCATTGGATCAACCATCATCATTTCACAAAGGAAAAGGTAAGCAAGGTACAAGATATGACATGCACACACAAACCCTAGGCAAATTCAAATCCAGGCCAAGCACAATTTCTGTAAAAATATCCAAAAAATAAAATACATCATGAAGAACAATGTGCAAAAAATCTCATGTTAATTGGATGATTATTCATGGAGTTATGGATTTTTTAGTGAAGAGAAAAATTAAAAATGCATGATGAAGTAGCATGAACATGGATGCATACAAGAGGAAAATAATGCAAGGCAATTATGTGAATTTGTCTACAACCAGAATCGAACTGTGCAAGGATTTAAATGTGGCGCGCTCATAAGTGAAACGCACCGTTTCACTTATGCTTAGTTGGCGCTGAAAAGTGCTCCCAGCCAATCAATGAACCACGTGAGTGCCAAGTGTACCAGTACATGAGCAGAAACAAGAATTTACATGCAAACACGGCCAGGAAAGATCAAAATGAATCTGGAAAACTAAAACCCTAACACTCATCCATTGTTCATCGTGTTCTTCATCATCAAGAACAAATCATCACAGAAATTCACCAAACACATATCAATGGATTCGTCTTCTAACATACATCATCAATCCAGTATTAGTTTAATCTAATTCTAACTGTATCAAACAAATCGAGCACAACAAGTTTCATCTATCAAACTTCAAATCATCACATCTAATTCATTACTCAACGAAATTCCAAGATCTAAAGCTCAGTGTGACCTATGTTCAAAGATCTACCAGAATCATACATCAATTTCATGAATTAAGAGCATCGAAAACTGACCTTCAAGATGCAACAGAAGTGAAATCGTGCAATTCAGGCCTTGGCAAGCTGAAACAGATGCTCTACAATGCTTGGATAGATGAATGGATGATGAAGAACAGCTCAATCATGCTTGCTTTGTCCAGAAATCTCAACTGCCATGGATATGCATAAGCTTCAACAGTCCACAATTCTTGATGAATTCTTCAAGATCTTGCTTCAACAATCTTCAATAATGCTCATAGATGATGAACAGAACAAGAACAATGCAAAGGATATGAAGAAAATCGATGAGAAAGTTGAGAGAAAGTCAAGATCTTGTTATTATGATTTTCTGTTAGGATTAGGGTTATATACCATCTGTTAATGAAGTTCCCTAATCACAATTAAGCAATGCAGTTAGATTAAGTAAAATTCAAGTGTTGATGCAAAATGGCAAAATCACCCTTTATGCATGCATGGCAATGGAACAATGCACGATTTTCACTTGGAATGCACTTCAAAATCTGTTTGGAGGCAAATGTAATTGGCAAAAAGTGAATGCAATGCATAATTTTCAAATGAGCACTTTCCCTCCAAAATTCAAATGAAGTGCAAATGAAAAATGCCAAAATTTTGTGATGAGAATTAATGAAATGTAATGCATGTTTTGGATAGTAGAAATCAAGAGAGAAATGTTCCAAAAAGAACCACTTCAATTGGCCATTTGGTTCAAAAGTTATGCCTTCTTGAAGTTCAAATTTACTTGGCAATGATTGATACATAATTCCTTAACCACACATGAGAAATGGATGTTCTTGGACTTTTTGGAAAAGTGAGAGCAAGATCTTCAACTTTCATGTTGGGCAAAATTTCAGTTGAAGCTTGCTTGATGATGTAAACTTGAGGAGAAGACCTTTCCATTTTTGGCAATTTGAAATTACAGGTCACTTACTATTTTTGGAAAGTTTTCATCTGACCTCAAATTCTTCAATGTTGATGTTTGAAATGTCAAATGAGACTTGTATGGACATGAATGAGGCCTCTCTAACCATCTCTCAACTTCAAATCCATGATTTAATGCACAGTTGACTTATGTTGACTTTTCTAGGGTTTTAGTTGACCTAGCTATGCTCAGATGAAATTCAAGCCTCTTCCACTTGAGATCTTGATTCAAAATGATACCATAACTCATATGAACTCTTGATTAATGATCATGGTGCCCAAATTCTTCAGAATGGCCACCAACTATTGCTCAATGGCTGCCTTTGACTGTCTTGACCTAGTGTTGCTTCATTTGCAAGTAACAAGGTTGGATGACAATATTTTTGTACTTTTGGTTAGTAAACAAATGAAAAGAAATGATATACATATGCAAAAAATGCTTGGTGATCAAAAACCACTCTCAGAAGATAACCCACCCACAGGGGAGGAGGCCAGGTGCACAATGATCCTTGAGGCAATGATATGATATGGTATGATGCCATGGGGGATCTTAGGGACAAAATTGGGGTCTTACAGTATCAACCTACAAAACAACATAAAGTTAGCCAACATCAATCAACTAATCAATCCAAATGAGTGAACTAATCCAACCATGGCAATGTGCTTCTTAACCTGAAATCCACAATCCAAACAGTGAGTCCAAAACACTAGGTCAAAACCTAGGGTCAAAAGAGGGTCAATCATTCAAAACAGAACATGAAATTTAACATGAATCAACTTCATTCAATCAAGAACACATTCCAAATGGTCCCATATCAATATCATTAACCAAAAGCATTTCATGAACCAAACATGGCAAGGTATGCAAATTGTGACCACATTGTGACATCAGAAGAAATAAATGCACATTAAATCAAAAATGATTCAAATAATCTTGGCAAAATTCATGAGTAAACAGGACATACAACATGATCATCACACAAAAAATTAGAGGCATTGGACATCATTAAGCATGGCAATCACATATCATAAGTCAAGACAAGCACAACAAGCCCATGTGTGACACAAATTGTCACACCAAGTTAGCATAGGTATAAAACAGAAATGGTAATTGGTAAAAACCTCAAACCAAGGCCAAAACAACAGTCAACATGTCTAGAAATAGTATGCAAAAATTTAGAAGCATTGGATAAGAAACAAGCAATTTGTGATCAAATGAAGTTCAAGGCAATTTTAAAGCTCAAATGTGACCAACCAAAATGAAAAATATTGATTAAATCAGAAATGATCCCAATAATTCCAACAAAAATCATTAGCAATCACAACATCTATACCATGCATCACACAAAAAATCAGGACAATCGGAGATCATTTGGCATGGCAAACACATCATTCAAATTGAACATCACAAGGTGTGACACAAATTGTCACACCAACTTAACATGATCATAAAACAGAAATGGTAAGTGATAAAAATACCAAACCAACACCAAAATGTCAAGAAAAATGTCTAGTTATAGCATGCAAAATTTCACATTCATTGGATCAAAGACCAGCATTTCACAACATGATAACCAAGGCAAGGTCAAGTAAGCATACATGTTCAACTCCTTAGACAAAATATTTTCCTGGCCAGGCACAACTTGCATTTTGATAACCATAAAAAACTAGATAGAATGAGGAACATAATGAAGAAAATTGGGATGAATTTGGATTAATTTTCAAATTGTTGTGAATTATGGAAGTTCATGGAAATTGAAATGAAAATGTGAACATAGCATGACAAATAATGTGAAAAGAGGAAAAACAAGGCAATTGGAAATGCTCCCACACGGTATCGAACCATGGCCAATTTTGAAATATCCTGCGCGCCTAATTCAAAACGACAGTGTTTTGACTAAAACCCTAGCGCGCGCTCCTGCATGGATTCAAAAATCTGAAGGTAATCCACATGCAATCCGCAGGAAACCGTATGCGTTTTGTGGCAAAATTCACAGCAAAAACCCTAGCTAATCTGGAAAATGAAGAACACCATGCATGAACGATGAAGATCATGAAGATCTTCATCTGGAAATTTCCAGAAAACGAAAAATGGGTCCAGAAATCAATAAATTCCATACCAATCAACTCGTCATGCTATGTACATCAAAGATCAAGCAAGCATTCAAACAAAAACAACAACATACTCACGGATCGAAGAAATCAAAAATCCACATCCAAACTTTAATCGCATGGATATTTGCAAATATAGCACCAAATCACTCCATTCAAAGCTCAGATTCATCACCAATCTATGAACTACACAACTAGCATAATGGATTTGTGAATTAAAGAGGTCGAAAAACCAACCTCTTGATGAACAGAGTTGAATCCACGTGCTTCCAAGGCTTGGCAATGCTCAGATCTCTTCCAATATGCTCCTTGAGATGGATGATGATGAAATGGAAGCTTAACAATGCATGAAACGAACTGAATCTCCAACTGCCATGAATGCTTCACTCTATGAACATGAACAATACAACCACGATTTCTCTTGAATCTTGATCTAAATATGCTCAACAACACTTCATGATGATGAATGGATCACTGAAAAGTGCTTGTGTTTGAAGAACTTAGCAAAAAAAAGTGAGAGAAATTTTTTGAAGATTTTGTGATTCTAGATCTAGAATTGGTAAAAATGTGATGAAAACAGTTATGATTAAGCATATATACTCTATGCTAATCATGTTTAGGAAAGGATTAGGGCAAATGCACATGTGATTAAGGAATTTGTGGTGTGAATGCAAAAAATGAAATTTTCTCTCCATGCACCCTCATGCACGTGAACAGTGCATGTTCAATGTCAAAAATGCCTTAAAGTGGTTTCATGCACAAGTTGGAATTGATTTGGTATGCATATGTTCAACCAAAATGAGTTTATGAAATTTCTTCCCAAAATCTTCATGAATGAACCAATGCCATGCAAATGAGATTTTATGTTAAGTGATGGTATGCTTGGAAAATACATGTTATAAGGATCAATATGCAAAAAGAACCACTCAAATTGGCCTTTTGGTTTGAAAGTTATGCTTATTTGAAGTTTAAACCACACTTTGCCATAATTGAACCATATCTCTTCAACCACACATGAGAAATCCATGATCTTGGACTTCTTGGAAATGGGAGAGAAAGATCTTCAACTTTCATGTTGGACAAAATTTCATTTGAAGCATTCTTGATGATGTAATATTGAGTTGAAGTTGGTCCAAAATCTTTCCATTTTTGGAAACTTCAAATTACAGGTCACCTGCTATTTTTGGAAAGTCTTGACCTGACTTCAAATCCTTCAATGTTGATGTTTGAAATGTCAAATGAGACTTGTTTGAACATGAATGAAGCATCTCTAACCATTTCACACCTCCAAATCCACAGTTGAATTGACAGTTGTCTTCTGTTGACTTTTTAGGGTTTCAGATGATTTGCACATGGATTGATGAGTTCTGAGCCTTCAACCTTTGGCCAAGCTACTTCCAAATGATCCTTGGGTCATGTGAACTCATTGTACCAACCCTAGGGCTTTGATCTCAGGAAAAATGCTCTTGTTGCCTTGCACAGTTGAACCTCCTGATCAGTCTTGCCTGATGACATGATGGACTATGCAATGGCAATGCAATGTTAATGATCTAAAAATGAAAATGTATATACAAATGGGAGGTGAAAATTTGAGGTGCTACAGCTGCCCCTATTCAATCAACTGGGAACCTGAACGGATGAGAGCAACGGCTGTCATACCTTCAAGGTAAACAAGGATTGAATATCGAAGAACCGTAGAAATTTGCACTCTGCGGGATATGATACAGGATATTTGCAACAGTAACCAGACAAGACGTTTACCGACGACTCTACTGGGGAGTTCTATTTTTATCAAAGGAAAGATACAGCCAGACGTCAACGGACGAATGGGAAAAACTCAACGTTTACCGACACCAACGGAGAGGTGACCAGACATTAACGAATGACTGGGAATACTCGACCAGACGTCAACGGACGAACGGGAGAAGCTCGACGTTTATCGACACCAACGGAGAGGTGACCAGACATTAACAAATGACTGGGAATACTCGACCAGACGTCAACGGACGAACGGGAGAAGCTCGATGTTTATCGACACCAACAGAGAGGTGAACACTTCACTGGGGAAGGAAAACAAAATATTTGCAACCGGAAACCAGATAGGACGTTTACCGATGACTCTACTGGGGATCTCTGGTTGGGGAACAACCAGACATTTACCGATGACTGGGATGAGACTCGATGTTTACCGACATCGAAAGATGATGTTTACCGACATCAAAGAAAAGTCGACCAGACATTTACCGATGACTGGGGAAGGGTACAACTATACGTCAACGGACGAATAGGAAAAACTCAGCGTTTATCGACACCAACGGAGAGGTGAACAGACATTTACAGATGACCTGTGGGGAAAAATACAACTATACGTCCACGGACGAATAGGAAATACTCAACGTTTATCGACACCAACGGAGAGGTGACCAGACATCAACGGATGACCTGGGGTAAGATATAACTATACGTCCACAAACGAATAGGAAAAACTCAACGTTTATCGACACCAACGGAGAGGTGACCAGACATCAACAGATGACCTGGGGTAAGATATAACTCTACGTCAACGGACGAATAGGAAAAACTCAACGTTTATCGACACCAACAGAGAGGTGACCAGACATCAACAGATGACCTGGGGAAAGAATAGATGTTACACACATCGAAAGATGATGTTTACCGACATCAATAAAGGGACGACCAGACATTTACCGATGACTGGAATAGGACTCGATGTTTACCGACACCGAAACAATGGTGTTTACCGACACCAAAAAAAAGGACACACACGGGTGCAAACATGACACTTACCGGTATCACAAGCACGACATCTTCAATATGTCCAGGCAAGGTTAAACACTTGCTGGGGATTTCACTGGGGAGAATCAAGCTTTCCTTCCACGGACGGGTGAGGAAATAAACCTCTCTGGGGATACCAATCCTGAATGTTGTCAGGAACAACTGTAGCAAATGTGCCGTACAGGTGTTGAACATCGATCCGCCTCTGCCGGGGATATGATCTGATTAGATTTAACACATGAATGCATATGTTTAAATTTTTCCATGGTGTAATGCTCCATATTGAATGGAAATGCTACGCAATTTGAGGATGCAATGATCACTACATGCAAAAAAGCAAATGATGAACTCCTGCCGGGGAGAAAACAGATTAAACTCTGTGGGGATACTCTGTCTGAGGAAGGCTCTGTGGGGAAAGGAAAGATCCCAACGGGGATAACCTTCACTGGACCCAATCCACTCGGGGACTCTGCTAGGGAAACAAACAATGCGACTTTACTGGGGAGAACTGTCAATCCACAGGTAGGATAAACTCTGATGGGGATAGACTTCCACTGAACCGGATCCACTCGGGGAACCTGCTGGGGAAAACCATCAACACAAACCTCTACTCGGGAGATCTACTAGGGGAAAACTTCACAACCCTGATGGGGAAATGCATACACCACCCTGTTGGGGAAATAATATACCAGACCATGCTGGGGATAGACATCCACAACACTGCTAGGGAAAAGCGTTCATGACCACGCTGGGGATAGCAGTACTTCAAACCAGACTGCTGGGGAATAAACTCCACTGACACCTCCATTGGGGATACAACATACTTCCAACTCGGTGGGGATTAAAAAACTTCTGACTCAGTGGGGAACTTGGCAGCTTTCAGACTAGCTGGGGATAAACCACCTCCAAGCCTCCTAGGGAGTCATACTCCACAATTGTCTCTGCAGGGGATAAAAATAGTTTCGATAGCTTTCCGACTTGCTTGGGGAAACAGTCACTTCCAAGCCTGCTGGGGAATCATCCTCAATCCGGCTGAGGAATTCCTGATCTGGACTACGCTGGGGAGACAAGTCTCGAACTTGCTTCAACTGCTAGGGAACATCCCCATCCTCTTACACTACAGGACAGTGCTGACAACATCTCTGAACAAAACCATGGCTTATCTGCCTCAGTCAGGAATCCCAAGGTGACAACCTGCAAAACAGCACGACAAACATGCCCTAGGGGATTTCATGGACAAGATACGCTCAAGTGTCCTCAACATTCAAAATGATTTTCAAATGTTTTATCTTTCTGCACGTTATTGTCTGGCCTTCCTGTTTTTATATGCAATGTTTATCAAAAATTCGGACGTTTTCGCAAACAAAACAGTAAAAATAAAACAAGAGAGCAATTTATCTGAATAATGACTTTTATTCATTGAAAATGGGCCTGAAAAGGCGAATACATCAGGAAGCAATTCCTAGGAAGAGGTAATTGCGCACAAAAAGGAAAAATCTATCCTAATGGCAATGTGAACACGGCATCCACTATTTTCCCAATTCTGTTATGACTCACAGATCATCAATTTCCTCCCAGATTCCTTGCTTTCTGAAAAGAATGACTGGACCGATCCTATCCCTCGAGATGGTAGACACTGAAGCGCGATGAAGTACAGATAACTCAGACTGTAGTCTTCGCCTTAATCCCTCTTTTGCCTGGATCGCCCTTGCGGGTTTTCAATCCACCGGGATACCCATTTTTGCCTAAGCCGCCCTTGCGGGTTTTCGACTTACCGAGTGTACCAATTCTTTTCATTTTTTATCCCTAACTTTTGCCCGAACCTTTTCTCTCTGTTTTTTTTTGGTTCGCCGGGATGCCCTTTTTTGCCTGGACTCTTTTTTCTTTTTGTCCAGCGGGTCAATTTATGCGAAGTATTTTTTGACTACATCTGAGTTAACAGCGGACGGAAAATCTTCACCATCCATAGTTGTAAGCATCAAGGCTCCACCAGAGAAAACCTTCTTAACAACATATGGACCTTCATAATTAGGAGTCCACTTGCCCCTGTTATCTGTACCGGGAGGAAGGATCCTCTTCAAAACTAGATCACCAGTTTGATAGCTTCGAGGATGCACTTTCTGATCAAAGGCTCTCTTCATCCTTCTCTGATACAACTGCCCATGGCACACAGCTGCTAACCGTCTCTCTTCGATAAGGCTTAACTCGTTAAACATTGTTCGAATCCACTCAACTTCATCAAGCTTGACATCTAACAAGACCCTTAGAGAAGGAATCTCCACTTCAACTGGTAGGACAGATTCCATACCATACACAAGGGAGTAAGGGGTTGCCCCGGTCGACGTACGTACTGAGGTACGGTACTGTAAGACCCCAATTTTGGGCCCTAAGATCCCTTATGGCCCATATCATTCATATCATAACTTCAAGGATCACTGCATGCCCTAGCTTTCCTCCTAGTGGGTAGATTGCCTTGTGGGTCGTTTCTTGATCACCAAGCATACTTTGCATTTGTATATCTTTGCTTTCATATGTTTATCATTCAAAAAGTACAAAAATATTGTCAGTCTAACCTTGTTGCTTGCAGTTGAAGCAATCATCAGCAATTAGGTCAAAGTCAGTCATTGATCAGTCAAAGCAATGGATGGTGGCCATTCTTGCAGAATTTGGGCACCATGATCAATAATCAAGAGTTCATATATCTGGGACATCATTTGAAGTCAAGTTCTCAAGGAATTAGGGCTTGGAATTCATCAGAAGTGGTCCAGTCATCCAAAACCCTAGAAAAAGTCAAACTTGGTCAACTGTTGATTTAATCAATGATTTGGTGGATAGAATTGATCTGAAGAAACTCATTCATGCTTGTATAAGCCTCATATATCATGTCAAACCTCATCATGGAAGAATTTGAAGTAGAATCAGAAATTTCCAGAAATAGAAAGTGGACCTGTAATTTCAACTGCCAAAATTGGAAACTTCTTGATCTTAAACTTACATCATGATACAAGCTCCAAATGAATTTTTGCCCAACATGAAAGTTGAAGATCTTGTTCTCCCATTTTCAAAAAGTCCAAGAACACCCAAATCCCATGTGTGGTTGTCAAGATATGATCAAATCATTTTCACCAATTTGTGAACTTCAACAAGCCATATCTCTCAAACCATAAGGCCAAATTTGATGGGGTTTTTTCCTACAAACCACATTTTTCATCCTCTTTCCAAAAATATAAATTTCATACACCAAAACCCTACCAATCAAAATGGCATTTTTGGACCTTTTCATTTAAATTCAAAGTTTGACCAAACTTTGACTTTTTGATTCTTTGACTTTTTCTTGATTTGGCCAATTGGGAAATGTTTCATATGTCATTTGTGATTTGCTCCAAGCCATAAACCATGTTCATATCACCATTATACCATAATTTTGGCAAGAGATGCAAAATGGTCAAAATGTGCAAATTGGTTTCATTCAAATAAGGCAAGCTAGCAATTCAAGTACAGATTAAAAACAGCAAAAACATGGTCTATTTGCAGCCTGTAGCAGGCCCAATTCGTAGCAGCACACACCCTCCATATCCACTTTGGTACATACTTAGCAAAATACAAATCATGTCATAAAAGTTAATCAAACTTAGCATTCCTTAAACCAGCTCTAAACAGGCATATAAAAGCAATTTTTCTGACAGAATAAACCCTAGAGACAAAAAGCTACAGCCTCCATTGCACAGAAAAACTTCTTTCCTCTCATCTGTCATTTTGGGTTCGATTAGCATTTTTCTGCCAAGACTCCAAGAACTCAAGCAACCTTTGCTTATTCCATGACCTAGTCACCATCTAGAACCCTGCTGCAGCAACATTTACCAGCTGAAAATCATCTTGAGTTCTGTTTTTTCCAAATATACAAACATGACAAATCGAGTGTTGAGGGTTTCCAAGCATCAGTGAGCTAAAGAACTTCAAGCATCAATCATTTGGGACCATCATCTTCATCTGTTTCAGGCTTATACTACCAAAACAGTACTGCATCACGAATTTCCTCAAAACAGGTAAGACAATCGACCTCCTCCTTTTACCATGCCATAATGTGTTTATGAAAGATCCTTATATGCTGGTTTCAATGCACTTTGTTTCATTTAAAATGATGCTCTCACGATGGAGAAATCTGAACTTTCATTTTCATGACCAAACATGTTTTCCATCGATTTGGCTTGGCTATGATGATTTAGTGAAAAGTGATGATTTATTCTTGTTGCTTGATGTTTATGGATGATATTAGAATGCTTGGTTTTCGATTTCTGGGCATATGAAAATTCAAGTTGCATGATGATGATGAATACTGTTGCTGTTTTGAAACCCTTTACTTTTTCCAAAAATCCAGCTCATGTATGTTGTTTGCTGTTTGTTGTATGAGCATCATGAGTGTGTGTTGCCATGTGGTTTCCATGTTGTTGTTTGATTTCGACATGATGATGAAGCTGAATGAATAAATACTGCTGATGTTAAACCTTACTCTCACCAGAAATTCCACTTGTTGTGTTTGGTTTGTTGTTATTTTGATGTTGCATAATGATGTTCCATTGGCCATGCTTTTGATTGTGCCTGTTTGAAGTTGTCTGTGTGATGATAAACGTTGTTGATGATGAATATGCCTGCTGCTGTTTTGCAACCCTTATACTTTCTTCCAGAAATCCAGCTCATATGTTTTGGTTGCTATTTGTCACATGTTGTATGCTGTTGTTTGGTTGCAGTAGGAACGTTACCAATGCCATGTTAGTTGCTTTTGTTGGATTTCGATTGATTGCTTGATGGTGTTGAACACAGGCTGTTCATGTTAAACCTTATCCCTGCCCATGAAAATCCTTTTGAATTGCTGTTGATTGTGTTTGTTTGAAGTTGTCTGTATGATGTTTGAACATTGAGTGATAAACCCTGCCATGATAAACCCTGGCTTTTCCAGAAATCATGTTCTTATAAAGATTGGCTATTGTTATTGCTCATGTTGCATGAAGTATTTCAATACCCGGCTGTTGTATGCTTGGTCGAATCATGTTGTTTGATGTTGTGGATGCTTGCTTGAAGACACCATGAACCATGCTGCTGAAACCTGCCATGATAAACCCTGTTATTTTTTCCAGAAAACTAGCTCATGTATGATGGTTGCTGTTTGTCTGTTGGTGTTTGAATGATTGTTTTGATGTTGATAATAACAATGAGCAAATGCTGCTGCTGTTCAAACTTATGCCATGCCTAGAAAATCCATGAGAACTATGTTGTATGCTGTTTGCTTGCTGTTGGTTATGATGAGCACATGATGATGATGAACTTGGTTGATGATCTTGAAGCTGAACATAATGCCCTGCTGTTTGAAAAAACTAGAACTTGCATTTTTGTTGTGTGTTGTCGTATGATGTTTGCATGAGATCCACTATGCCAATGCCATGATTAGTTGTTGCTGTGCATTTGAGGTGGTTTGATCGATTGTTTGAAGCAGAACTTGGTGTATGCTGTAAAACCCTAGGGTTTTAGAAACCCTGAACCATGAACAACCATTGGCCGTGTACTGTTCCATTGGGAACTGGCCAATCACAACATTTCGTTGTGTAGGCCAAAACTGTGTCGTTTTGATAAGTGAAGGAGTTAATTACAACTCTGCCATCGGTTGACCACACGTTGACCCCATTTGCCATGCTTTCATGTTCATACTTCATCCATTATTCACTCAACTTAAACAATTCATTTTTAATTCAAATTTCATCCAAAAATTATGAAATTTTTTCCTCATGTTCATGAATGTGTCCTCTATTTTATGGTGAATTTTAATTAATTTTTCAGTGGCTGGATTTTAAATGATAATTGTTTTCCCAACATGTATGCCAAAATGACACCCTTTGCCATTTCAATTGTGAAATACTCATGTCATATCCTTTGAGCTTGAAATTTTTTGTGGTGAAACTAGACACATTGACCTTCATTTCCATATAAAGTTTGTGCATTTATCATTTGTGGATTGAGAGTTATGATTTTCTGAAGTTATGTGTTACATTTGGTGCTATACCATGATCATGTATTTTCCCAATTTTTGTTCACATGCTTCCTCTTATCCAATTGACCTCAAATTTTGCATGAATGATCTATCATATGTCTAGTTTGTGTATGAAGTTTCTTGGAATTAATCATGCTGTTTTCCATTTGATTGAGAATTTTCTTCCATATTTGGTCATTTGTTGACTTTTTGTGCTATGCCTTGCCAAATCTTTTGTGAAATCCTCATACCATATTGTATGTCCATGAAATTTCATATGTGATAACTAGACACCTCAAGCTTTGCATTGGTGTTAATCTCATTCATTTCTCTTCTGTTTTCAAATTGATATGATTTTTTGAAGTTGACCCATGCTTGTTGACTTTCACCATGCTTACTTGAATTTGGTTTGACTTTATGATTTTACTTGACTGCCTTCCTCTCATCCAAATGCCATGAAATTTTACATGCTTACCATGTTAGATGTTAGGATTGAGTGTGATTTATTTCATAATTTTTGAAAATGTTTGGGTTGACGTTTGGATGAAGTCTTTGCTGTTGACTTTTGTATGCTTCTCTTGCCATGCTTTGCATTCATTTGTGTATGAAATGACAATGATGCATGATATAATTATGAATCCAATTGAGAATGCTTCTTGAATGTTTAGACTTGGTTTGGGTTGACTTTTCCTTACTGCCTTGACTTTTTTTTTTCTTTCATCTTTGACCCTAGGCTAGTCCTAGTGGTCTTCTAAGCTTATGTTGAGTTCATCTGTTTCAGGTTGAGCACCAATGCCCCAAAGACCTTTCAATTTTGATTGAGTTGGTTTGTTTATCATGTGCTAACACTTGTTTTGTAGGTGACTCATATGCTTGAGTCTTTGTGCCTTGCACAATTGGTCCCTCTATGGTTGACTTTTTGTTTATCCATTTGCCTTTGATTTTGACTGTTGAACTGTTTGCTAATAAGTTTGACTTTTTCAGGTACTTTAGTTGCTTAAGTTCTTTGAACTTGCTTGCTTGCTTTGCTATTTAGCATTTGCTTTGAGGTATAAACCTTTCCTCTTCATGTAGTCTGGAGACCCGGTCTGTTATTTGACCGGGCAAACTGTCTGAAGTCCTCCTTAAGAGGCAATGCCTGTGTTTGTTTAAATTTGTCCTAAGCAGGAAAAGTCCTTCAAGTAAGGCAATTGGTGGAAGGTAGGGATAAGCAATCTATCCCCCACTATTCAGTGTGTCCTCTCTTTGCTCCCATTACATGGTTGAAGCATTGAGATAAATACCCAAGATCTAATCGAGTCAATAATGTGGAGAGAGTTCCTACTTTCTGAACTCCCACACTTTCTTTGATGCTCTCTCTGATTTGAGATAGAAGCAATGAGGCACACCCCTCATCTCCTTTTCATCCGCTTCACCTGAGCCCCTCAATGGCCAGGTTAAGAGCGACCCTTACCTATTACAGTGGACTTTCAAAGTCAAACCCTCTTGTGTGAGCCCCCCATTGCTTGGCTATAGAGTGTGCTGTTTGTTATTCATTGATTGATTGATTGCTTCATATGCACATGTTTGCTTGTATGTTATGCATTTATCATCACCCATTACCATTAATGCATGATCATACCATTTGTCTGTGTGACTTTTATCATTGTTGTTTGCCCATTGAGGACAATTGTAAGTCCATTGCTTTGGCATTTGCTCCTGTGATATGGAAGGATAGAGTGTAAGACCTCATTGGTCACTCATATCTTCTGTTTATCTGTGTGTATGTGAGGATACAGTTATAAGTCCCTGTAAGTTGGCATCTGTTGTCCTATGATCATAATTTGATCTGTTTGATTTGTATGTGAGGATACAGTTATAAGTCCCTGTAAGTTGGCATCTGCTTTCCTGTGATCATAGTTTGTTTTATCTGTTTGTATGTGAGGATCCATTGTAAGTCCCTGTGATGTGGCATTGGATTTCCTAGGACCATACTGTGGAGTTAACCTAAGTCCAGATAGATTGGCAGTTGACTTCCACATTTCATCTTTGTTTTTCTTTTGAGGAGATTAGTGTAAGACCATTGAGTGGCATCTGATATCCATTTCTGTTTTAGGAGACTGGTGTAAACCCATCTATTGGTATCCGGTATCCGCTTTTATTTCTTTGCCTGTGGAGATTAGTGTAAGACCATTGAGTGGCCTCTGACATCCCGTTTTGTTTTAGGAGACTGGTATAAGACCATTGATTGGCATCCGGTATCCGTCTTTCTTTGTTTGTTTATTATTATCCATTGCTATTCCAAAGGACACACTTGAATCATCTCCCATATGATTTCAAGAAGTGAACCTTCTAAGAAGTTTTACTATCCATCCTTCATCCATTCATCATTCGTTATGTCCTAAACCTTTTCACACTTTATCTTTTAAACTTGACATAAGTGTTGTGCAAACATTTTCATGTTTTTCTAACTAAAAACCTGGACCCAAGTCCTTGACTTTTTTCAAAACTCCATTTCATAATACTTATTTGAATTAACCTTAATCATACTTTGACTCCATTTTCATAATCATAATCAGTAACTTCACTCATTCACTTGTTTTGGCTTTGTCCATTAATGCTTTCATACATGAGCTATAGGTTTGATTTATCTTAGTGGTTGATATTAATCTCACCTTCTGTCTTTAGTGATTGAATTGTAAGCCTTCCTTGCCTATTATAGGGTTAACCCCTCTCTGGCAAGTTGAAGCTGTTCTCACATGGTGGACGTTGTTGTTTGTATAAGGTTGAGTTTTCTCCCGTGGATAACGTAAGACCTAGGGTTTGTGTTTAAAATTGAACCTAACCCACTTTTGGAAATCTTTTAGCCGAACTACGGCGTTCTGATCCTTACCTTTGATGGAAGGTACGTAGGCAACGGGTTCATCCGTTCGAACCCAATAATAATAAAAAAATGTATATTCTTTTCTCATCATCCCAATCATGTTTGCACAATATTTTTGTCATGACAAATAATAACTTAGCATAACAAGTGTGAAAAGGGCTCCCTAGGAGTACCTAGGACGTAGTGGGTGCCTAACACCTTCCCATTGCGTAATTTACCCCTTACCCAGAATCTCTGATCTTTTTATTAGTTTTCTACGTGTAAAACTTCTTAGGCTTTTGTTCGCTTTTTAGCCAGTCCTTTGGATAAATAAAAGTGCGGTGGCGACTCGAAATTTCACGTATCCCTTAGCTTATGGTTTAATCGATAAATCATATAGCGACGAATACACCGCTACAGAAAAGTGGCGACTCTGCTGGGGATTAATAATCACCAGAATCCTCGGTGGTATTGCCTACTTTTCACCCTTGTTGTGATATATGTTATTATTTGTCATTTCTGACATATTTTTGTACAATTTGGGATCACTGTATTGATTGTAATGTGTGAATTGCTTGATATACATATGCTGTTTGCTTTGGTGATCTGTGAGATGAGTTCTATACCCGAACTCGAGTGCTCTCTAGGATAGGAGAATGGCATAGTCTTGTCGACTGGTGTGGAGTAGTCCTTAGCCAGTTGACTTGCGAGACCATTCACTTGGTGGAGGTCATGTTGAACTAATAATGTCACACAAGTTATTTGTGGTTAGGCATTATTCTTTCAATCATGTTCCGCAGAAGCCAAGGACCTTAGTTTACCAAACCCATCTTGGCCTATTTTTAGGACCGTAGTGCGGAGGTCGTTCAGATGTCAGTTCTGATACGATTGTTACGCGATACTACACTCATAAGAGTTTCTCTTGAGAATATTCTTGGAATACGAGTATTCGTTCCTCCGATAATATTCGAAAGATGGAACGATGATTATGGGAACCTCTGATAGAACATGTCTGGCAGGTTTAAACCCTAGTACACTCCCTTTGGGTGGTTCTTAACCGAGACTCCATGCTCGTGACTCTCAGCAAACCCGTGATTCGTGGTTGAGTCGTTCAAGCATTGTTAATATCAATGGATCCCGGATCAGGTGTAAAACCTAAAATCCATCAAAGCGGCTGGTTGATATTAAGAATGTCTGAACCGGTTCATGTACCGTTAATATCAATGGAACTTGGGTGTCGATAAGGTGAAAACCTAAATCCACCAAAATGGATGATTGATATTAGGGATACATAGAGCTTTCCCACGACCTTTGTTTGGTGTGCTTTGCTTGATCCTTGAGTGTGTTTGTTGCATTCATACATTCACGCATTCATCCGCATTCATGTCATAAAAAAAGAAAATTTTCAAGGAACTTAAAGGGTTATTTGCAAAATTTTCAGACATGGAAAGACCGAAAAGGCATACAAAGAAATACAGCTTCAAGCAGCCTGATGTCAAAGAGTTAAGGAATCTGACATCGTATGTATTAGATCCCTTGGGTTTCAAAGCTCGATATGGGAAGCTTCTGCCGCTGCTGACTACTCAGGTGGATGAGGGATTGATGAGCACTCTTGCTCAGTTCTATGATCCGCTCTATCATTGCTTCTTATTTCCGGACTTCCAGCTATTGCCGACTTTGGAAGAATACTCTCACCTCATTGGGATTCCGATTCTGGATCAAGTGCCGTTCAGTGGCTTAGAGAGTATTCCATCTGCTCGAGAGATTTCCAGCTTGTTGCACATAGATGAAGATCTGATTAGAGCTAATCTGACTATCAAAGGCGGAATTCAAGGTTTTCCCTCCGAGTTCCTCATTGCCCAAGCTACCTTTTATGGGAAGGCCATGAGTGAGGATGCCTTTGAGGCTCTGTTTGTTTTGCTCATCTATGGATTGGTGCTGTTTCCCAACTTCGACAAGTTCGTCGACATGAACGCCATTAGGATCTTTTCAGTCCTTAATCCGGTTCCGACCTTGTTGGGTGATGCATATGTCTCCATGCATCTGAGAAATATGAAGAATGGAGGAGTCATTGTCTGCTGTTTACCCCTGCTGTACAAGTGGTTTATTTCGCACTTGCCGCAGACAGTTGCTTTCAAGGAGAACAAGGGACGTCTACGGTGGTCTCAGAGACTCATGTCTCTCACCAATGATGATATCACCTGGTATGATCGCGTGTATGACACCGTCCAGATCATCAATTCTTGTGGTGAATTCCCTAATGTGCCTCTTCTTGGTACATGTGGTGGGATTACCTACAACCCTGCGCTTGCACGTCGTCAGCTTGGGTTCCCCCTAAAGGATAAACCCCATAACATTCTGTTAGAAGGTGTGTTCTTTCAGGAGGGTAAAGATCCCCAAGGCCTGAAAGCCAGATTTGTCCGCGCTTGGCGCAATATTCGCAAGAAAGGTAGGAATGAGTTGGGTCCAAAGAACTGCATTGCTTTGGAGCCATACACCTCTTGGGTCAGACAGAGGGCTGCTACCTACCTGATGCCGTATGATCATCCAAGACCTACACTGTTGGATGTGGCTGGGCCTTCAACCCTCCCTACCCAACGTGTAGAGGAGTTGAGAGAAGAAGACCTTTCGCGTGCCTGGATCCGCGAGAGAGAGGAATTGCTGCAGCAGCTCAAGGAGAAAGATGCTATGATTGAATTTCTCGAGCACCGAGTGATCGATGATCCGAACGACACTTGGACTTCTCTGCTTCCTCAGTCCTCCAAATTCTGGAAAAGGAAGTATGATCAACTTGCGAAGGAGAAGGCTGATATGGAGGCTGCCTATGAGAGAGAGATCAAGAAGTTGTGCACTTCTCGTCTTCCGGCATCCCGAGCTGTTAGGGATCCATAGGATGTCATTTACCTTTTCTCTTTGTAATATTCAAGAATGCTGTATTTCTTTGTCTCAATATATTTGAATGAAATATTTTCCATGAGCAATCAAAATGTTTAATATTCAAAATATTGCAAACAATACCCTAAAGGGTTCCTTGAAAATCAAAACATTTGCACAAAGCATTGCATGCATCATTCCTGCATAAACAGGTACCCATTTTTCTGGTCTTCCGGTTCTAACATCTGTTCTTCATTTATTTTGAAGACAAGCTGACTCACCGGTATTATACGAGGGTCAACTCTGCAAGGATTATGGAGCAGTTAGAACAAGAGAATCAGAGTCTAAGGGATGAAGTCGCCAGACTTGGCGCTCTGATGGAGCAACTTCTTGCTGCCCAGAATCAGCCAGCTCCTCAACCAGCAACTCCGGTTCAGCGGACAGTTATATCAGAGATAGCTACATCAACAGTGCCTGTTAGTACCCATCAACCCAACGCCATGCCTCCCGGTTTTCCTTGGGGGATGCCTCCTGGCTTCATGCCTGATCTGCCAGCTCCTACGTTTGCTCAAATGTCGGCATCTAGCCCGGTCCCTATTCCCGTTCCTCCTGTCGTGCATACCATGCCGAGGGTAGACGACACCATTTATCACTCTGAGGCTTCTGAAGGCTCAGATGTTCATGAGAAAATGGATGCAATGAACGATCAATTCCTCGAGCTGAGAAAGGAATTGAGAACTCTCAGAGGCAAAGATCTCTTCGGCAAGTCAGCAGCCGAACTTTGTCTAGTTCCCGGTGTTAAGATACCAGTTAAATTCAAGGTCCCAGACTTTGAAAAATATAAGGGGAACACTTGTCCTTTGGCACATTTGGTCATGTATGCCAGAAAGATGTCCATGCAAACAGACAACGATCAACTCTTGATCCACTATTTCCAAGACAGTTTATCTGGTGCTGCTCTTCGTTGGTACATGAGCCTGGACAGCGTCAACATCCGCTCTTTCAATGATCTTGGCGAAGCTTTCGTCAAGCAATATAAATACAACGTTGACATGGCGCCTGACAGAGATCAACTCAGGTCTATGTCACAAAAGGACAAGGAGTCGTTCAAGGAGTACGCCCAGAGATGGCGTGAGCTGGCAGCTCAAATCACTCCACCATTAGAAGAGAAAGAGATGACCAAGATCTTTCTGAAAACTCTTGAGTCATTTTATTATGAGAGAATGGTGGCCAGCGCTCCCTCTGATTTCACCGAAATGGTGAACATGGGGATGCGTCTCGAAGAAGGCGTCCGTGAAGGACGGTTGGCAAAAGATGATGGTTCCTCCTCTAAACGATATGGAGCGTTTAAGAGGAAAGAGGGTGAAGCGCATGCTGTGCAGTCTCAGCCCAAGCATCGAAGACCCTCTGTTCAGAGGAAGCCTGCACATCGTGCCGGACATCAGCACCAGGTGGCTCATGTGGCGCCTGTATTCAAGGATAATGCTCAACAGTATCAGCATCAGCAGCAATATCCACAACCGCAATATCAACAGCAACAGCAGCGTCCACAGCAACAGGCTTACCAGCCTCGTGGAAGTACAACCAATCAAGCAAATGTGAACTATGATAAGAAAAAGGTCAGTTTCGACCCAATTCCGATGTCATATGCCGAGCTTTATCCCTCCTTGTTGGAGAGGAAATTGGTTTCTCCCAGGGATCCTCCTGCTATTCCCGCCAATCCGCAATGGTGGTACAAACCAGACCAGCATTGTGTCTACCATTCCGGTGCTCCGGGCCACAACGTTGAGAATTGTTTCCCGCTGAAGAATAAGGTTCAAGACCTTATGAGAAGCGGAATTCTGAGTTTTGAAGACTCCAACCCGAATGTCACCAGGAACCCATTGCCTTCGCATGGGAAGTCTGTGAACATGATCCAGGAAGACCTTGGGAAATACAAGGTGAAGTATGTCAGTCATATCCGGCAATCGTTGGTTGATTTACATAAGATGCTGTGTCGGTACAGCTATTTGGAGCATAACCACGATAAGTGCCGCGTCTGTTCTATTAACCGCTTGGGTTGTGATCAGGTTCGCCGAGAATTACAAATGCTGTTGAATGAAGGTACCATTGAGATTCTCCAGAATCGCAATGTTGATACAGTTGAGCCCGAAGTGAGTGTCATCTCCCCGGTGTTCAAGCTTCCAGAGCCCGTTGTTATTCGGTACAATAGCAACAAGCCGAAGGCTTCCCCTGCTTTGATCATCAAACCAGCTGGCCCTGTGCCGTATTCATCTGATCGAGCTGTACCATTCCGGTACAATCCTGTTGCTGTCCAGGATGGGGTTGAGGTTCCTTTGCCGTCTACTTCTGTAACCACTATCGCTGATGTTAGTGGGTTGACCCGAAGTGGTCGCGTCTTTTCTGCACCTGCCAAAGCTCCTGCTGTTTCTTCTGAATCTGTTGAGCGCCCTGTAGGGAATGCTGTGAATGTTCAGAATCCGGCACTTGATGTTGCCAAACCCTCCTCGTCTGTACAAAAGACTCCCATTTCTTCAGGTGGCCCGAGCGGCATTGTTGATGAAGAATCTGATGAGATGCTGAGGCTCATCAGAAAGAGTGAGTACAACATTGTAGACCAGCTTCTACACACGCCCTCCAAGATTTCCATTCTTTCTTTATTGCTGAATTCAGAGCCTCATAGGGAGTCTCTGCAGAAAGTCTTGGACCTGGCGTACGTTGATCATGACGTTACCTTGGAACAATTTGATAGCATTGTTGCAAACATCACCGCTTGCAACACTTTGAGCTTTTGTGACGCTGATCTCCCTGAGGAGGGAAGAGACCACAACATGGCTTTACACATATCTATGAATTGCAAATCTGATGCAATGTCCAATGTGTTGGTGGACACTGGATCGTCTCTAAATGTGTTGCCAAAATCCACACTCTCACGTTTGTCATATCAAGGTCCTCCTATGAGGCAGAGTGAGGTTGTTGTTAAAGCATTTGATGGGTCGCGCAAGACCGTGATTGGGGAAGTTGATCTCCCGATCAAAATTGGACCAAGTGATTTCCAGATTACTTTTCAAGTAATGGATATTCACCCATCATACAGCTGTCTCTTGGGCAGACCATGGATTCACGAGGCTGGCGCCGTGACATCCACCCTACACCAAAAGCTGAAGTTTGTGAAAAACAAGAAATTGGTTGTAGTAGGGGGAGAAAAGGCTCTCCTGGTCA
Organism: Lathyrus oleraceus; assembly: GCF_024323335.1. Classification (NCBI taxonomy): domain Eukaryota; kingdom Viridiplantae; phylum Streptophyta; class Magnoliopsida; order Fabales; family Fabaceae; genus Lathyrus; species Lathyrus oleraceus. The sequence continues at coordinate 440,055,679 of NC_066581.1, forward strand.
GTAATCTATCTTCTTTCTCGTACATTGATGCAGAGGATGAAGTTGGAACTCAGTTCCAAGCTTTATCTATTGATAAACCAATCGAGAAGAAGTCTCCTTCATTCACTTCCTACCGAGATGCGAAGCTGGCCATTGAATGTGGTGCAGTCGCTGGATTAGGGAAAGTGCTTGAACTCGAAGATAATCGATCCCGGGCTGGCATTGGCTTTGGTTCTGGGGCATGCAATGAGCAAGGCTTGTTCACCAGTGGAGGATTCATCCATGCTGATCAACCTGCAGAAGAGGAAGCTGCTGCTATCATTGAAGAAGAAGATGCAGAAGACTTGAACAATTTTGTTATTCCTGGCGGTGTCTGCCACAATTGGGTCGCTGTGGATGTTCCTACAGTTATCCATAGATCAGAGTAATTGTTCATTTTGTTTAAAACCCTTCTCCCATGCCAAAAGGAGAAGTGATGACATTGTTGGCAAAGCATATATACAATGATATTTTCATTCAATTTTTGCATTGTCAAAACATTTGTTTTTCCTTTGTTTTCACTTTTTGCTTTTCTTTATGAAATCAGTGATCACAAAAAACCATAAAAACAAAAATAAAAGCTATAAAAGTAACATTTTTCATCTGCATAATGATTTGCTTGTTTAAAATTCTGAAGTTTTTTCTTAACCAAAATCATTATGCAGGTTGATCCTAAAACCCATTGAACATAATGATCCAACGCCATCTCCCAACTTTGAATTCCCTGTATTTGAGGCAGAAGAAGATGACGTTGAAGAGATTCCTGATGAGATCACCCGTCTCCTTGAGCACGAAGAGAAGATCATTCAGCCGCATCTCGAAGACTTGGAAACAGTCAACTTGGGATCTGAAGATTGTGAGCGCCTAGTGAAGATTGGGGCACTTCTTGAAGAGTCTGTTAAAGAAGATTTGATCCGCTTGCTACGAGAATATTCAGATATCTTTGCTTGGTCCTATGAAGACATGCCGGGTTTAGATACAGATATTGTGCAACATTTCCTGCCTTTGAAGCCTGAGTGCGTGCCTGTGAAGCAGAAGCTCAGAAGAACTCATCCAGATATGGCAGTGAAGATCAAAGAGGAAGTTCAGAAGCAAATTGATGCGGGGTTTCTGGTGACTTCGACATATCCTCAATGGGTGGCCAATATTGTGCCTGTTCCTAAGAAGGACGGAAAAGTCCGTATGTGTGTTAATTACAGAGATTTGAATAAAGCTAGCCCAAAAGATGACTTTCCTCTACCACACATTGACATGTTGGTAGACAATACAGCTAAATTCAAAGTCTTTTCTTTTATGGACGGATTTTCCGGATATAATCAAATCAAGATGGCACCAGAGGATATGGAGAAGACAACATTCATCACACCTTGGGGAACATTCTGTTATCGAGTGATGCCCTTCGGTTTGAAGAACGCCGGAGCCACGTATCAACGAGCTATGACTACCTTGTTTCATGATATGATGCACAAGGAGATAGAAGTCTATGTTGATGATATGATTGCTAAGTCCCGAACGGAAGTTGAGCATATTGAGCATTTGTTGAAGCTTTTTCAGCGTTTGAGGAAGTTCCAGCTTCGTCTGAATCCGAACAAATGTACTTTTGGAGTCCGTTCCGGAAAGTTGTTGGGTTTTGTGGTAAGTGAAAGAGGTATTGAGGTTGATCCTGCAAAGGTCAAAGCAATACAAGAGATGCCCGCACCCAAAACTGAGAAGCAAGTCCGAGGTTTTCTTGGCCGCTTGAACTACATTTCCAGATTTATATCCCACATGACTGCCACATGTGCGCCGATATTCAAGCTCCTCCGGAAAGATCAGTCTCATGATTGGACCGAGGATTGCCAGAAAGCTTTCGACAGTATCAAAGATTATCTGTCCGAACCTCCGATTTTGTCTCCGCCCGTGGAAGGAAGACCTCTGATTATGTATTTGACAGTTCTTGAAGACTCGATGGGTTGTGTACTCGGTCAACAAGATGAATCAGGGAAGAAGGAGTTTGCTATCTACTACCTCAGTAAGAAATTTACTGATTGTGAGTCTCGGTACTCTATGCTTGAGAAGACGTGCTGTGCTTTAGCTTGGGCAGCTAAGCGTTTGCGCCAGTACATGATTAATCATACAACTTGGTTGATATCCAGAATGGATCCAATTAAGTATATCTTCGAGAAGCCTGCTTTAACTGGGAGGATTGCCCGTTGGCAGATGCTGTTGTCTGAGTATGATATTGAGTATCGAGCTCAGAAAGCTATCAAAGGTAGCATCTTGGCTGACCACTTAGCGCACCAGCCAATTGAAGATCATCAGTCTGTTCAGTATGACTTCCCGGACGAGGAAATTCTGTATTTGAAGATGAAAGATTGCGATGAGCCTACACTTGATGAGGGTCCAGAACCTGGTTCCAGATGGACGATGGTGTTTGATGGCGCTGTTAATCAATATGGAAATGGAATTGGGGCAGTAATTGTTAATCCCCAGGGTTCGCACATTCCATTTACAGCAAGGCTAACCTTCAAATGCACGAATAATATGGCGGAATACGAAGCCTGTATAATGGGACTTGAAGAATGCATTGACTTGAGAATCAAATATCTTGATGTCTATGGTGATTCAACTTTGGTTGTCAATCAGATCAAAGGTGAATGGGAGACGAATCAACCAGGTCTCATCCCATACAGAGATTACGCAAGGAGAATTTCAACTTTCTTTACAGAAGTTGAATTTTATCATATTCCTCGAGAGGATAATCGGATGGCAGATGCCCTTGCAACGCTTGCCTCCATGATAGTTGTCAGATGGTGGAATGATGTTCCCAACATTACTGTGATGCGCTTGGACAGACCCGCCCACATATTTGCAATTGAAGAAGTGAAAGATGACAAACCTTGGTACTTTGATATCAAGAATTTCCTCCAGAATCAGGTCTACCCTCCTGGGGCATCTGTGAAAGATAGGAAAACTTTGAGAAGGTTGTCAGGAAGTTTCTACCTCAGTGGTGAAGTGCTGTACAAGAGAAATTTTGATATGGTTTTGCTCAGATGCGTGGATAGACACGAAGCAAACCTATTGATGACTGAGGTCCATGAGGGTTCATTTGGTACTCATTCCAATGGACATGCCATGGCTAAGAGAATGCTGAGAGCAGGCTACTATTGGCTGACAATGGAGTCTGACTGTTGCAAGTATGTGAAGAAATGTCACAAGTGTCAAATTTATGCGGATAAGATTCATATTCCTCCGACACTTCTGAATGTGATTTCATCACCATGGCCTTTCTCCATGTGGGGAATCGACATGATCGGCATGATTGAGCCGAAAGCGTCCAATGGACATCGGTTTATTCTCGTAGCAATTGATTACTTCACCAAATGGGTTGAAGCCGCTTCGTACGCGAATGTAACCAGGCAGGTGGTCGTGAAGTTTATCAAGAATCAGCTGATTTGCCGTTATGGTGTGCCAGAGAGGATCATTACTGATAATGGATCCAATCTGAATAACAAGATGATGGATGAGTTGTGCGCTGAATTTAAGATTGCACACCATAATTCCTCTCCTTACAGACCCAAGATGAATGGGGCTGTTGAAGCTGCTAATAAGAATATCAAGAGAATTATCCAGAAAATGACTGTCACGTACAAAGATTGGCATGAGATGCTGCCATTTGCTTTGCATGGATATCGTACGTCTGTACGCACTTCAACAGGGGCAACCCCTTTCTCTCTTGTTTATGGTATGGAAGCCGTTCTCCCAGTAGAGGTGGAGATCCCATCAATGCGAGTCTTGATGGAAGCCAAGTTGACTGATGCTGAATGGATTCGGAGTCGTTATGACCAGTTGAATTTGATTGAAGAGAAACGATTAACTGCCATGTGCCATGGTCAGTTGTATCAACAGAGAATGAAGAAGGCATTCGACAAGAAGGTCAAGCCTCGTGTATTCCGAGAAGGTGACCTTGTGCTCAAGAAAGTTTTGTCTTTCGCGCCCGATTCCAGGGGCAAGTGGACTCCAAATTACGAGGGTCCATATGTTGTTAAGAGAGCCTTTTCAGGCGGAGCTTTGATGCTTACAACAATGGATGGGGAGGATTTCACTCGTCCTGTGAATTCAGATGCAGTTAAGAGATACTTTGCCTAAAAAAAAAGTATATGCAAATGAAAAAAGAATAAAAAACAGAATTGCTCGCTAAGTTGAAAACCCGAAAGGGCGGCTTAGGCAAAAATGAGCGTCTCGGTGGAGAACCCGCAAGGGTAATCCAGGCAAAAATTAGAGACTTGAAAAAAAAGAGATATATTTGCATCCCGCTAGATTGAGTACCTCACCCTGGGGCAATCTAGGCAAAAGTTAGGGATTTGGCAAGTAACTGCATCCTGACAAGACTTTCTGGTTCATCAGTCGTCATTTCGTCAGAAGACTCTCGATTCGTCGTCAACTGAAGCTTCGGATACATCGAGATTCAAATTGGTAGAGAAAGGATCATTATGTTCAATGTAGCCCTCTTCCAATATATATCACTGATTTCAAATTTGTACAGATCTATGGAGTCTTGCCATTTGCGGACTACCATTCTATCAAATCAATTTGAGCTTTTTATCCAATTATTTGCACTCTTATTTGTTTCAATTCAACAAATGTTTTGCATGTTTTAAATTGATAAAATGTCATTGTTTTAAAATCAAATTTTTCAAAATTTGTTGTTTTATACAAAGTGAACATTCACAAGATTGAAAGGATACTCAAGAATATCTCAGTGCTCTCCCGAGGGTGGCATGATTCCCAATAGGTAAGACATTTGTTCATATTCCTGGTTTGTTGGTATCTTCTTTCTTCAGATCTTTGTTGAGGCTGTTCCTCAAGCAGAGTAGTTGTTGGGGTTGTTCCCCAGTACAGTCGCAAGTAAGTGTTGTTGAAGACTTCGTTCTCTCCAGCAGCAGTTTTTCCCCCATCATGGGTGTTTTATTGTGAAGTTTCGGCGGTTGATGTTTTGTCATCCTGGTGCCCCGTTACTTTCTCCAGTGGGTTGTATCCCCAGACTTTATTTGTCTCCTCAGCACAATCATGAGTATAACTGATTGATTGATACTCCCCTCGGAGTCACGAGTAGAGCTGATATTAACATCCCCACCAGAGTTGCAAGTGGAGTTGTTACCACTTTTCCCCATGCAGCGTTGCCAGCGGAATTGTCTGTTTCCTTAGCACGATCGCTTTCTCTTTGAAAACTTGGTAAATCAGTGGTTTGATACCCGGTACTTTACCCTTTCCCCGGCGAAGTCGTCTGCGGAATTGTTGCTATCTCTCCATCAGAGTTTGTTCTCTTCAGCAGAGCAGGATTTATTTTCCTACTCAGTGGTTGTTTGGGTTGACATCCCAGTATTTACAACCATCTTTTCCTCAGCTTAGTCTGCAGAATGTTTGTTGTGGCATTTTCGCCCGTCGAATACTCCTTCAATCCCGATATGGTCGGATGATGGCGCTAGCCTCCAGTGAACGGATTTATTTCCTGACTGTTTGTGATCCCCAGTAGAGTGGCTTATATTGCAGAATCTACTTGTTGTGATCAGTTTGCTGTGTATTCTCCCCAAGTGGAGTGGTTCGTTGCAGAATCTGCTTGTTCGATCTGTCCTCCCTCAGTGGGTTGTTCCCAAGAGAGTAGCCGACAATTTTCCCCAGTAGAGTTGCTCATACAGTTAGATTCTACTTGGATGTTTCATTCTCCTTCAGTGGGTTGTCCCCCAACGGAGTTATGTGGAGTTGCTTCTACAGCAGTTCGTGCTTGTGCAATGCACCCTTTTGTTTCTCAGTTGACACTGGGATCCCCTGCAGATATACTTTGGGACCTCTCTTGTTCCCCTACAGATTTGTCTTGGTGGCTGTCTTTCCCGTTGTGACTTTCTGTACCCTGATTGGGTTGTTTCCTGATATTTTCTGATTCTCTGCTTCTTCAGCAGTACCTGCAGATCTTTGCTTTACAGCATGTAGATCTCCGCAGATTGGCTTTCCAGCTGGTTTTTCCCCTGGAAGTATAATACCGGACGTTTGTTCCTGAACCTGTTTGTGTTAGAATTGTCTGTTTTGTCAGCATTCATCAAACATCAATCACGCATATTCATGCATATTCATAAACATTCAGATATTCATGTTGCATTTGTTGCCATATATCTTTTGTTTGTCGTGTCTCCTGCTTTTGGTGATATAGATCTCTTTACAGATCTCCCCAAGCAGATGTTGGGTGTTTAAAATCTCTCCATATAGAGTCAACCCCATAAGCAGAAAATGTTGTCTTTCCTTCTGCAGTTCCCCACTGAGATATACCCTCGTGGATGACGGTTTCTTCCGTTTCCTCCCAACACATGTATTGGGATGGATTTTCCTATTTGAGTTACATCCTCATTAGGACGTGTCTTGATTCAGTCTGTTTTTTCGGATTATTCCCGAATTGGCTATTTGTGATGTCTTGTGCTTCCCAGTGGGTTGTTCCACAGCGGAATGTTTTTGGGCCTCTACCCTCATACCCGGTAGTTGTAAGTCCTACTTGTCCTGGCTTTCTTGACAGAATTTGTGGTTATACACCTTTTATTCTCCAGCCAGAGTTTTTGGTTTTCTACCCTACCCGGTAGTTGTAAATCCTATTTCTCCTGCTCTTCAGCAGTTTGTGGTTTGTTATAAACCCTATTTTGGTTTACCGTGCGGATTTGTGATTTGTTCTATCCCCACGCGGAGTTTTTGGTCTTCTACCCCGTATTCGGTAGATGTAAACCCTAATTTTGTGGTTATCTTCATCTAGTATTTGATGTTGATTTTCCTTTGCTTGTATAAGTTGCTCAGATTAGCACTTATATCCTCAGCAAGTCTTTTGTGGATAATTGCCGTATGCTAGCAATTTTATCCCCAGTGGGTCTTTTCACCGTATGCTAGTGATTTGTTCCCCGGATCATTGGTTGTTTACCAGTGCATCCCCAGCTAGTCCCCTGTCGATAATTGCCGGATGCTTGCAATTTATCCTCAGCAGCTCGCTTTTCATTTACCCTTTTGTCGGTAATGTCTGTTGCTCCCTTTTGATTGGTTATCATTATATACCTAGTTTGGTATCCCGATGCCTTTCTTTTCGGTTGATTTATCCTTTATTAACCCAGTAACCGGTTGTGGATAGTCTTCCATGCGAGTATATTATTCACGGTCTGCCGGTAATGAATAATATATCTCATGCACTCTTCAGTCGAAGCCTTTTGCGTTTCCCCAGTCGAGTAAGATTCGTTATTTCCCTTTGTGGAGTCGAATATTCTCGTTGTTGGATAATTGCCGGATGCTTGCAATTTATCCTTTGAGTTGTCTTTCGTTTACCCGGATGCTTGGTATCGATTGTCTCTCTTTTTGGATAGTCACCTATTATATACCCAGTAACCGGTATCTCTGGTGTCCTTTCCTTTCGAGTGTATTGTTCACGGTCCGCCGGTAATGAATAATATATCTCATGCGCTCTTTAGTTGGAATCCTTTGTTGATTTTCCCCAACTGAGCAAGATTCGTATTCTTTGTAGAATCGAATATCCATCCTTTAACCAGTTTGTGTTTTGGATGATGAGTGTTTTGGAAGTGAAAACCAATTCACGCTTCGGTAGAACACCTATTATATGCCCAGTAACCGGTATCCCTGGTGTTTCTTACCATGCGAGTTTATTATCTACGTTCTGACGGTAATAGATAATATATCTCATGCACTCTTTGGGTTTGTGTCCCCAGTTGAGTAAGATTCGTTTTCCCGTTGTGGATTCGAATGTCCATCCTGTAAGTCGATTTGCTTTTTCAAGCCCTCCTTTCGGATGATGAGTGTTTTGGAAGTGAAAACCAATTCACGTTTTCGGATCTTATCCTAAACAACCCAGTAACCGGTTCAGGATAATTTTCCTTTCGAGTATATTATTCACGGTCTGCCGGTAATGAATAATATGTCTCATCTGAGTATTCTATCCACGTTCTGACGGTAATGGATATTATATCTCGTGCGCTCTTGAGTCAATCTTTTAATTTGTTGTCCCCTCAGAGTAAGATTCATTTTCCTTCTGGAATTGAATGTCCATCCTATAAACAAGTTTGCTTTTCTAGCTTTCTTCAGGATGATGAGTGCTTTGGAAGTGAAATCCAATTCACGCTTTGGTCGGTCACCTATTATATACCCAGTAACCGGTATCCTTGGTGTTCCCTCCTTTCTGCTCCCTATTATGACTTCGGTCCCCATGTGGAGTCAGATTTTCCTGTTTTGTTACCCGTATGCCTGGTAACATCTCATTTTCTTTATTACTTCCCCAGTGGAATTTTCTTTTGCTTCTCCCCAGGAGTCAGCTTGTGTCGTTCCAATGGATTTATTTTCCTTTGGAAATCTTTTTCCCAGTGTGAGTCCTTCACTCCCCAGTGAGTTCTCCTGTCTGTTATCTCCTAATCAGAGTCGTGTCTTGTTCGCGTTATGTCAGTTTTGCTTTTCCCCAGTTTAGAGTCGTGTCTTGTTCACACATTTCCTTTTCTTTTATTATCCCCATAGAGTCTTATCAGAGTCTCTGTTCCTGGTGAGTGAACTACTCCGACGGATCGTCTTTTCTTCTATGCGAATCATATTCCCCACAGAATTTGTGTCTTTTGCACGCATACATTTGCATCATGAGGTCTCTTAGGGACCAAAATTTGTCTCATTACTGTTATTTAAGTCCATTCTACCGCGTCGAGATGAAGATTTCTAAACTTCACTTCTCCGGCTAGAATGACCTTAAATAGGGGCATCTGTAAGACCCCAATTTTGGGCCCTAAGATCCCTCATGGCCCATATCATTCATATCATAACTTCAAGGATCACTGCATGCCCTAGCTTTCCTCCTAGTGGGTAGATTGCCTTGTGGGTCGTTTCTTGATCACCAAGCATACTTTGCATTTGTATATCTTTGCTTTCATATGTTTATCATTCAAAAAGTACAAAAATATTGTCAGTCTAACCTTGTTGCTTGCAGTTGAAGCAATCATCAGCAATTAGGTCAAAGTCAGTCATTGATCAGTCAAAGCAATGGATGGTGGCCATTCTTGCAGAATTTGGGCACCATGATCAATAATCAAGAGTTCATATATCTGGGGACATCATTTGAAGTCAAGTTCTCAAGGAATTAGGGCTTGGAATTCATCAGAAGTGGTCCAGTCATCCAAAACCCTAGAAAAAGTCAAACTTGGTCAACTGTTGATTTAATCAATGATTTGGTGGATAGAATTGATCTGAAGAAACTCATTCATGCTTGTATAAGCCTCATATATCATGTCAAACCTCATCATGGAAGAATTTGAAGTAGAATCAGAAATTTCCAGAAATAGAAAGTGGACCTGTAATTTCAACTGCCAAAATTGGAAACTTCTTGATCTTAAACTTACATCATGATAAAAGCTCCAAATGAATTTTTGCCCAACATGAAAGTTGAAGATCTTGTTCTCCCATTTTCAAAAAGTCCAAGAACACCCAAATCCCATGTGTGGTTGTCAAGATATGATCAAATCATTTTCACCAATTTGTGAACTTCAACAAGCCATATCTCTCAAACCATAAGGCCAAATTTGATGGGGTTTTTTCCTACAAACCACATTTTTCATCCTCTTTCCAAAAATATAAATTTCATACACCAAAACCCTACCAATCAAAATGGCATTTTTGGACCTTTTTCATTTAAATTCAAAGTTTGACCAAACTTTGACTTTTTGATTCTTTGACTTTTTCTTGATTTGGCCAATTGGGAAATGTTTCATATGTCATTTGTGATTTGCTCCAAGCCATAAACCATGTTCATATCACCATTATACCATAATTTTGGCAAGAGATGCAAAATGGTCAAAATGTGCAAATTGGTTTCATTCAAATAAGGCAAGCTAGCAATTCAAGTACAGATTAAAAACAGCAAAAACATGGTCTATTTGCAGCCTGTAGCAGGCCCAATTCGTAGCAGCACACACCCTCCATATCCACTTTGGTACATACTTAGCAAAATACAAATCATGTCATAAAAGTTAATCAAACTTAGCATTCCTTAAACCAGCTCTAAACAGGCAGATAAAAGCAATTTTTCTGACAGAATAAACCCTAGAGACAAAAAGCTACAGCCTCCATTGCACAGAAAAACTTCTTTCCTCTCATCTGTCATTTTGGGTTCGATTAGCATTTTTCTGCCAAGACTCCAAGAACTCAAGCAGCCTTTGCTTATTCCATGACCTAGTCACCATCTAGAACCCTGCTGCAGCAACATTTACCAGCTGAAAATCATCTTGAGTTCTGTTTTTTCCAAATATACAAACATGACAAATCGAGTGTTGAGGGTTTCCAAGCATCAGTGAGCTAAAGAACTTCAAGCATCAATCATTTGGGACCATCATCTTCATCTGTTTCAGGCTTATACTACCAAAACAGTACTGCATCACGAATTTCCTCAAAACAGGTAAGACAATCGACCTCCTCCTTTTACCATGCCATAATGTGTTTATGAAAGATCCTTATATGCTGGTTTCAATGCACTTTGTTTCATTTAAAATGATGCTCTCACGATGGAGAAATCTGAACTTTCATTTTCATGACCAAACATGTTTTCCATCGATTTGGCTTGGCTATGATGATTTAGTGAAAAGTGATGATTTATTCTTGTTGCTTGATGTTTATGGATGATATTAGAATGCTTGGTTTTCGATTTCTGGGCATATGAAAATTCAAGTTGCATGATGATGATGAATACTGTTGCTGTTTTGAAACCCTTTACTTTTTCCAAAAATCCAGCTCATGTATGTTGTTTGCTGTTTGTTGTATGAGCATCATGAGTGTGTGTTGCCATGTGGTTTCCATGTTGTTGTTTGATTTCGACATGATGATGAAGCTGAATGAATAAATACTGCTGATGTTAAACCTTACTCTCACCAGAAATTCCACTTGTTGTGTTTGGTTTGTTGTTATTTTGATGTTGCATAATGATGTTCCATTGGCCATGCTTTTGATTGTGCCTGTTTGAAGTTGTCTGTGTGATGATAAACGTTGTTGATGATGAATATGCCTGCTGCTGTTTTGCAACCCTTATACTTTCTTCCAGAAATCCAGCTCATATGTTTTGGTTGCTATTTGTCACATGTTGTATGCTGTTGTTTGGTTGCAGTAGGAACGTTACCAATGCCATGTTAGTTGCTTTTGTTGGATTTCGATTGATTGCTTGATGGTGTTGAACACAGGCTGTTCATGTTAAACCTTATCCCTGCCCATGAAAATCCTTTTGAATTGCTGTTGATTGTGTTTGTTTGAAGTTGTCTGTATGATGTTTGAACATTGAGTGATAAACCCTGCCATGATAAACCCTGGCTTTTCCAGAAATCATGTTCTTATAAAGATTGGCTATTGTTATTGCTCATGTTGCATGAAGTATTTCAATACCCGGCTGTTGTATGCTTGGTCGAATCATGTTGTTTGATGTTGTGGATGCTTGCTTGAAGACACCATGAACCATGCTGCTGAAACCTGCCATGATAAACCCTGTTATTTTTTCCAGAAAACTAGCTCATGTATGATGGTTGCTGTTTGTCTGTTGGTGTTTGAATGATTGTTTTGATGTTGATAATAACAATGAGCAAATGCTGCTGCTGTTCAAACTTATGCCATGCCTAGAAAATCCATGAGAACTATGTTGTATGCTGTTTGCTTGCTGTTGGTTATGATGAGCACATGATGATGATGAACTTGGTTGATGATCTTGAAGCTGAACATAATGCCCTGCTGTTTGAAAAAACTAGAACTTGCATTTTTGTTGTGTGTTGTCGTATGATGTTTGCATGAGATCCACTATGCCAATGCCATGATTAGTTGTTGCTGTGCATTTGAGGTGGTTTGATCGATTGTTTGAAGCAGAACTTGGTGTATGCTGTAAAACCCTAGGGTTTTAGAAACCCTGAACCATGAACAACCATTGGCCGTGTACTGTTCCATTGGGAACTGGCCAATCACAACATTTCGTTGTGTAGGCCAAAACTGTGTCGTTTTGATAAGTGAAGGAGTTAATTACAACTCTGCCATCGGTTGACCACACGTTGACCCCATTTGCCATGCTTTCATGTTCATACTTCATCCATTATTCACTCAACTTAAACAATTCATTTTTAATTCAAATTTCATCCAAAAATTATGAAATTTTTTCCTCATGTTCATGAATGTGTCCTCTATTTTATGGTGAATTTTAATTAATTTTTCAGTGGCTGGATTTTAAATGATAATTGTTTTCCCAACATGTATGCCAAAATGACACCCTTTGCCATTTCAATTGTGAAATACTCATGTCATATCCTTTGAGCTTGAAATTTTTTGTGGTGAAACTAGACACATTGACCTTCATTTCCATATAAAGTTTGTGCATTTATCATTTGTGGATTGAGAGTTATGATTTTCTGAAGTTATGTGTTACATTTGGTGCTATACCATGATCATGTATTTTCCCAATTTTTGTTCACATGCTTCCTCTTATCCAATTGACCTCAAATTTTGCATGAATGATCTATCATATGTCTAGTTTGTGTATGAATTTTCTTGGAATTAATCATGCTGTTTTCCATTTGATTGAGAATTTTCTTCCATATTTGGTCATTTGTTGACTTTTTGTGCTATGCCTTGCCAAATCTTTTGTGAAATCCTCATACCATATTGTATGTCCATGAAATTTCATATGTGATAACTAGACACCTCAAGCTTTGCATTGGTGTTAATCTCATTCATTTCTCTTCTGTTTTCAAATTGATATGATTTTTTGAAGTTGACCCATGCTTGTTGACTTTCACCATGCTTACTTGAATTTGGTTTGACTTTATGATTTTACTTGACTGCCTTCCTCTCATCCAAATGCCATGAAATTTTACATGCTTACCATGTTAGATGTTAGGATTGAGTGTGATTTATTTCATAATTTTTGAAAATGTTTGGGTTGACCTTTGGATGAAGTCTTTGCTGTTGACTTTTGTATGCTTCTCTTGCCATGCTTTGCATTCATTTGTGTATGAAATGACAATGATGCATGATATAATTATGAATCCAATTGAGAATGCTTCTTGAATGTTTAGACTTGGTTTGGGTTGACTTTTCCTTGCTGCCTTGACTTTTTTTTTTCTTTCATCTTTGACCCTAGGCTAGTCCTAGTGGTCTTCTAAGCTTATGTTGAGTTCATCTGTTTCAGGTTGAGCACCAATGCCCCAAAGACCTTTCAATTTTGATTGAGTTGGTTTGTTTATCATGTGCTAACACTTGTTTTGTAGGTGACTCATATGCTTGAGTCTTTGTGCCTTGCACAATTGGTCCCTCTATGGTTGACTTTTTGTTTATCCATTTGCCTTTGATTTTGACTGTTGAACTGTTTGCTAATAAGTTTGACTTTTTCAGGTACTTTAGTTGCTTAAGTTCTTTGAACTTGCTTGCTTGCTTTGCTATTTAGCATTTGCTTTGAGGTATAAACCTTTCCTCTTCATGTAGTCTGGAGACCCGGTCTGTTATTTGACCGGGCAAACTGTCTGAAGTCCTCCTTAAGAGGCAATGCCTGTGTTTGTTTAAATTTGTCCTAAGCAGGAAAAGTCCTTCAAGTAAGGCAATTGGTGGAAGGTAGGGATAAGCAATCTATCCCCCACTATTCAGTGTGTCCTCTCTTTGCTCCCATTACATGGTTGAAGCATTGAGATAAATACCCAAGATCTAATCGAGTCAATAATGTGGAGAGAGTTCCTACTTTCTGAACTCCCACACTTTCTTTGATGCTCTCTCTGATTTGAGATAGAAGCAATGAGGCACACCCCTCATCTCCTTTTCATCCGCTTCACCTGAGCCCCTCAATGGCCAGGTTAAGAGCGACCCTTACCTATTACAGTGGACTTTCAAAGTCAAACCCTCTTGTGTGAGCCCCCCATTGCTTGGCTATAGAGTGTGCTGTTTGTTATTCATTGATTGATTGATTGCTTCATATGCACATGTTTGCTTGTATGTTATGCATTTATCATCACCCATTGCCATTAATGCATGATCATACCATTTGTCTGTGTGACTTTTATCATTGTTGTTTGCCCATTGAGGACAATTGTAAGTCCATTGCTTTGGCATTTGCTCCTGTGATATGGAAGGATAGAGTGTAAGACCTCATTGGTCACTCATATCTTCTGTTTATCTGTGTGTATGTGAGGATACAGTTATAAGTCCCTGTAAGTTGGCATCTGTTGTCCTATGATCATAATTTGATCTGTTTGATTTGTATGTGAGGATACAGTTATAAGTCCCTGTAAGTTGGCATCTGCTTTCCTGTGATCATAGTTTGTTTTATCTGTTTGTATGTGAGGATCCATTGTAAGTCCCTGTGATGTGGCATTGGATTTCCTAGGACCATACTGTGGAGTTAACCTAAGTCCAGATAGATTGGCAGTTGACTTCCACATTTCATCTTTGTTTTTCTTTTGAGGAGATTAGTGTAAGACCATTGAGTGGCATCTGATATCCATTTCTGTTTTAGGAGACTGGTGTAAACCCATCTATTGGTATCCGGTATCCGCTTTTATTTCTTTGCCTGTGGAGATTAGTGTAAGACCATTGAGTGGCCTCTGACATCCCGTTTTGTTTTAGGAGACTGGTATAAGACCATTGATTGGCATCCGGTATCCGTCTTTCTTTGTTTTGTTTGTTTATTATTATCCATTGCTATTCCAAAGGACACACTTGAATCATCTCCCATATGATTTCAAGAAGTGAACCTTCTAAGAAGTTTTACTATCCATCCTTCATCCATTCATCATTCGTTATGTCCTAAACCTTTTCACACTTTATCTTTTAAACTTGACATAAGTGTTGTGCAAACATTTTCATGTTTTTCTAACTAAAAACCTGGACCCAAGTCCTTGACTTTTTTCAAAACTCCATTTCATAATACTTATTTGAATTAACCTTAATCATACTTTGACTCCATTTTCATAATCATAATCAGTAACTTCACTCATTCACTTGTTTTGGCTTTGTCCATTAATGCTTTCATACATGAGCTATAGGTTTGATTTATCTTAGTGGTTGATATTAATCTCACCTTCTGTCTTTAGTGATTGAATTGTAAGCCTTCCTTGCCTATTATAGGGTTAACCCCTCTCTGGCAAGTTGAAGCTGTTCTCACATGGTGGACGTTGTTGTTTGTATAAGGTTGAGTTTTCTCCCGTGGATAACGTAAGACCTAGGGTTTGTGTTTAAAATTGAACCTAACCCACTTTTGGAAATCTTTTAGCCGAACTACGGCGTTCTGATCCTTACCTTTGATGGAAGGTACGTAGGCAACGGGTTCATCCGTTCGAACCCAATAATAATAAAAAAATGTATATTCTTTTCTCATCATCCCAATCATGTTTGCACAATATTTTTGTCATGACAAATAATAACTTAGCATAACAAGTGTGAAAAGGGCTCCCTAGGAGTACCTAGGACGTAGTGGGTGCCTAACACCTTCCCATTGCGTAATTTACCCCTTACCCAGAATCTCTGATCTTTTTATTAGTTTTCTACGTGTAAAACTTCTTAGGCTTTTGTTCGCTTTTTAGCCAGTCCTTTGGATAAATAAAAGTGCGGTGGCGACTCGAAATTTCACGTATCCCTTAGCTTATGGTTTAATCGATAAATCATATAGCGACGAATACACCACTACAGGTACCCATGCAAAGCGAAAGGCAGCATCTCATGCCAATCTTTGTACGTCACGACCATCTTCTGCATAATCTTCTTGATATTCTTGTTTGCCGCCTCTACAACACCATTCATCTTCGGTCTGTAAGGAGAAGAATTGTGATGTTCAATCTTGAAATCTCTGCAAAGCTCTTTCATCATCCTGTTATTGAGATTCGAACCATTGTCAGTGATGATCCTCTCAGGAACCCCATATCAACAGATGATCTCTTTCTTGATAAACCGGGCAACCACTTGTTTGGTGACATTAGCATAGGAAGCTGCTTCCACCCACTTGGTGCAGTAATCAATCGTAACCAGGATGAAGCGATGTCCATTAGAAGCAGTAGGCTCAATCTTCCCAATCATATCAATGCCCCACATCGCGAATGGCCAAGGCGAGTTCATCACATTCAGAGGACTTGGCGGTACATGCACCTTATCAGCATAGATCTGACATTTATGGCATTTCCGAGCATATTTGAAACAATCGGATTCCATAGTCATCCAATAATAACTGGCTCTCAACAATTTCTTCGACATTGCATGACCCCTAGCATGGGTAACAAAAGATCCTTCATGCACTACCTGCATCAACATGTCTGCTTCGTGTCTATCCACGCATCTGAGCAGAACCATGTCAAAGTTCCTCTTTTACAACACATCATCCAGATTCAAATAAAAGCTTCCAGCTAGCCTTCTCAGGGTTTTCTTGTCATTCTTTGACGCACCTTCAGGATACTCCTGGCTCTTGAGGAAGTTCTTGATATCATAGTACCACGGCTTCTCATCAACAACAGACTCGGCTGCAAACACATACGCAGGCCTCTCGAGTCGATTCACCGCAACATGTGGCACATGATTCCACCAACGAACCTTGATCATAGAAGACAAAGTAGCCAAGGCATCAGCCATCTGATTCTCATCTCGGGGGACATGATACAACTTCACCTTCTTGAAGAACGTCAGTATCCTTCTGGTGTAATCTCTATAAGGAATCAAATGCGGCTTATTGGTATTCCAATCTCCATTGACCTGGTTAATCACTAGAGCGGAATATCCATAAATGTCAAGCGTTTTGATCCTCAGATCGATGGCTTCTTCTATCCCCATGATACAAGCCTCATACTCAGCCTAGTTGTTGGTTACGTCAAAAGTCAATCTGGCAGAAAAAGGTATGTGAGCACCTTTTGGATTGATAAGCACTGCACCAACACCGTTGCCATTCACATTCACAGCCCCATCAAACATCAATGTCCACTTGTCATCAGGATCTGGTCCTTCCTCGACAAGAGGCTCTTCACAATCTTTCATCTTCAGATACATGATGTCTTCATCAGGGAATTCAAACATCATCGACTGATAATCATCAATCGGTTGCTCGGCGAGGTAATCTGACAGAATACTACCTTTGATGGCCTTCTGCGACGCGTACTGGATATCATATTCTGTTAAGATCATCTGCCAACGGGCAACACGTCCGGTGAGAGCCAGCTTCTCAAAGATGTATTTTACTGGATCTATCTTAGAAATCAATAAGGTAGTATGGTTCAACATATACTGCCTCAGTCGGCGAGCAGCCCAGGCCAAAGCACAACAAGTTTTCTCAAGCTGTGAATATTTGATTTCACAGTCGGTAAACTTTTTTCTAAGGTAGTATATGGCATGCTCTTTTCGACCAGACTCGTCATGTTGTCCTAATACACACCCCATCGAATTCTCAATCACTGATAGGTACATTATCAGCCGTCTCCCAGGAACTGGAGGTATAAGGATTGAAGGTTTCTGTAAATACTCTTTTATCTTGTCAAAAGCTTTCTGACAATCATCATTCCCCCTGATTGCTTGATTCTTTCTTAGCAACTTGAATATCGGTTCACACGTGGTCGTTAGGTGAGATACAAACCTTGCAATGTAGTTCAATCTCCCTAAAAACCCACGAACCTGCTTTTCTGTTTTCGGTTCAGGCATCTCTTGTATAGCTTTGACTTTTGCCGGATCAACCTCAATCCCCTTCTCACTGACAATGAAGCCCAACAGCTTCCCAAATCTCACACCAAACGTACACTTGTTTGGATTCAGCCTCAGTTTGAACTTTCTCAATCTGTCAAACAACTTCTGCAAATTAACCAGGTGCTCCTCTTCTGTCTGCGACTTCGCAATCATATCATCCACGTACACTTCAATCTCTTTGTGCATCATGTCATGAAAGAGAGTCGTCATAGCCCTCTTATAGGTAGCACCGGCATTCTTCAGCCCAAATGGCATCACCTTATAGTAGAACATGCCCCAAGGTGTAATGAATGTCGTCTTTTCCATGTCCTCTGGCGCCATCTTAATCTGATTATAACCAGAGAAACCGTTCATGAAAGAGAAAACCGAGGATTGAGCCGTATTATCAACCAATACATCAATGTGAGGTAATGGGAAATCATCTTTCGGACTCGCTCTGTTCAAATCCCGGTAATCGACACACATCCTGACTTTTCCAACCTTCTTCGGCACGGGAACGATGTTGGCCACCCACGGGGGATAAGTCGTAACTGACAGAAAACCCGCATCCAACTGCTTCTGAACCTCTTCCTTGATCTTAACAGCCATATCAGGACTAGTTCTGCGAAGCTTCTGCTTGACTGAAGGACAATCTTCTCTGAGAGGTAGCCTGTGTACCACAATATCGGTATTCAACCCAGGCATATCTGTAGCGGTGTATTCGTCGCTATATGATCTATCGATTAAACCATAAGCTAGGAGATACATTGAAATTTTCGAGTCGCCACCGCACTTTTATTTATCCAAAGGACTGGCTAAAAAGCGAACAAAAGCCTAAGAAGTTTTACACGTAGAAAACTAATAAAAAGATCAGAGATTCTGGGTAAGGGGTAAATTACGCAATGGGAAGGTGTTAGGCACCCACTACGTCCTAGGTACTCCTAGGGAGCCCTTTTCACACTTGTTATGCAAAAATTATTATTTGTTATGACATAAAGATTGTGCAAACATGATTGGGATGGTGAGAAAAGAATATACAAGTTTTTATTTGTTATTGGGTTATTGGGTTCGAACGGATGAACCCGTTGCCTACGTACCTTCCATCAAAGGTAAGGATCAGAACGCCGTAGTTCGGCTAAAAGATTTCCAAAAGTTGGTGGATTCAGTTTTAAACAATAGCACTGAGGCTTTTCATTATCAATGGGAGAACACTCGACCAAAAACAACATCCACCACGCGAGGATAGCTTCGACGTACTAGAGGGGTTAGCCCTGTTTGAAGTACGGAAGTCTTACTGTCGACTCACTAAGGATAGGCAAGATTTACATCAACCACAATGATAATTGAAGCCTATGGCTAATGCATGAAAAGATTAATGGACAGAGCCAAAACAAGTGAATGAGTGAAGTTAATTGATTGTGATTATGAAAACGAAGTCAAAGTATGATTAAGATTGATTTGAAGAAGTATTATGAAATGGAGTTTTGAAAAAAAGTCAAGGACTTGAGTCCAGGTTTTTAGTTAGAAAACATGAAGATGTTTGCACAACACTTATGCCAAGTTTGAAAGTCAAAGTGTGAAAAGGTTCTAAGACGTAATGAATGATGAATGGATGAGGATGGAAAGTAAAACTTCTTAGAAGGTTCACTTCTTGAGATCATATAGCAGATGATTCAAGTGTGTCCTTTGGAATAGCAATTAATAATAACAAGCAAAGCAAAAGAAAAGCGGATATCGGATGCCAATCAATGGTCTTATACCAATCTCCTAAAACCAAACGGGATATCAGAAGCCACTCAATGGTCTTGCACTAATCTCCACAGGCAAAGAAATAAAAAGCGGATACCGGATACCAATAGATGGATTTACACCAGTCTCCTAAAACAGAACAGGATATCAGATGCCACTCAATGGACTTACACCGATCTCCTCAAAAGAAAAGAACAAAGATGAAGTATGGAAGTCAACTGCCAATCTATCTGGACTTAGGTTAACTCCACAGATGCTCATAGGAATACCAATGCCACGTTGCAGGGACTTATAGTGGATCCTCACATACAAGAACAAAAGCAACACATGATCATAGGAATGCAAATGCCAACTTGCAGGGACTTACAGTTGCAACCTCACATAAACAGAGAAACAAACTATGATCACAGGAAAGCAGATGCCAACTTACAGGGACTTATAACTGCAACCTCACATACAAAAATCAAATAGATTAAATTATGATCACAGGATAACAGATGCCAACTTACAGGGACTTATAACTGTAACCTCACATACAAACAGATAACAGAAGATATGAGTGACCAATGAGGTCTTACACTCTATCCTTCCATATCACAGAAGCAAATGCCAAAGCAATGGACTTACAATTGTCCTCAATGGGCAAACAACAAATGATAGCATCACAAAGCAAATGAGATGATCATGCATTAATGGCAATTGATAATGAAGATAAATGCATAGCATATAAGCAAGCAAATGCATATGAAGCAATCAATCAATCAATGAATATCAAACAGCACACTCTATAGCCAAACAATGGGGGGCTCACACAAGAGGGTTTGACTTTAACAGTCCACTGTAATGGGTGAAGGTTGCTCTTAACCTGGCCATTGAGGGGCTCAGGTGAAGCAGATGAAAAAGGAGATGAGGAGTATGCCTCATTGCTTCTATCTCAGATAAGAGAGAGCATCAAAGAAAGTGTGGGAGTTCAGAAAGTAGGAACTCTCTCCACATTATTGACTCTATAGATCTTGGGTATTTATCTCATTGCTTCAACCATGTAATGGGAGCAAAGAGAGGACACACTGAATAGTGGGGGATAGATTGCTTATCCCTACCTTCCACCAATTGCCTCAAATGAGGACTTTTCCTGCTTAGGACAAATATAAACAAACACAGGCATTGCCTCTTAAGGAGGACTTCAGACAGTTTGCCCGGTCAAATAACAGACCGGGTCTCCAGACTACATGAAGAAGAAGTAATTATACCTCAAAGCAAATGCTAAAAAGCAAAGCAAGCAAGTTCAAAGAACTTAAGCAACTAAGGTACCTGAAAAAGTCAAACTCATTAGTAAACAAGTCAACAGTCAAAAGCAAAAGAAAATGAACCAATGGTCACACAGAGGGACCAATTGTGCAAGGCACAAAGACTCAAGTATGAGTCACCTACAAAACAAGAGTTAGCATGTGGCAAACAATCAAATTCAATCACATTTGAGTGATCCTTAAAGCATGGGTGCTCAACCTGAAACAACAGCTCAATTGTAAGCTCAGAAGACCACTAGGACTAGCCTAGGGTCAAAGATGAAAGAAAAAGTCAAGGCAGCAAGCAATGTTCAATCAAAGTCAAATTCAATCATGTAGGAAGCAAACACAATTGGATTCAAACTTATATCATGCATCAAGGTCATTTCATATGCAAAAGAATGCAAAGCATAGCAAGAGAAGCATACAAAAGTCAACAGCAAAGACTTCATTCAAAAGTCAACTCAAACATTTTCAAAAATCATGAAATAAATCACACTCAATCCTAACATCTAACATGGTATACATGTAAAATTTCATGGCATTTGGATGAGAGGAAGGTAGTCAATGAAATTCATGAAGTCAAATCAAATTCAAGTAAGCATGGTGAAAGTCAACAAGCATGGGTCAACTTCAAAAAATCATATCAATTTGAAAACAGAAGATAAATGAATGAGATTAACACCAATGCAAAGCTTGAGATGTCTAGTTATCACATGTGAAATTTCATGGACATACAATAAGATTTGAGAATTTCACAAAAGATTTGGCAAGGCATAGCACAAAAAGTCAACAAATGACCAAGTATGGAAGAAAATTCTCAATTAAATGGAAAACAGCAAGATTAATTCCAAGAAAATTCATACATCAATTAGACATGTGAGGGATCATTCATGCAAAATTTAGAGTCATTTGGATGTAGGGAAGTGTGTGAACAAAATTTGTGAAAATACATGATCATGGTATAGCACCAAATTCAACACATAACTTCAGAAAATCATAACTCTCAATCCACAAATGATAAATGCACAAACTTTATATGGAAATGAAGATCAATGTGTCTAGTTTCACCACAAAAAATTTCAAGCTCAATGGATACAATATGAGAATTTCACAATAAGAATGGCACAATGTATCATTTTGGCACACATGTGAAGAAAATAATTATCATTTAAAATCCAGAACATGAAAAATTAATTAAAATTCACCATAAAATTCTAGACACATTCATGAGTTTAATGCAAAAAATCTCACAATTTTTGGAGTTGAAATGAATAAAAAATGAATTGTTTAAGTTGAGTGAATAATTGGAACAAGTATGAACAAGAGCATGGTCAAACAAGGTCAACAATGGCATTTGTGTAATTCTGCAGTCACTTATTGAAGTGCTGCGTTTTGGGCAAAGCAATTGAAATGTTTTCATTGGCTGTTGCCCAATGAAACAGTAAATTGGCCAATGAGCTTCAAAGCTCTGAGTTTCTAAAACCCTAAGGGTTTCTAACACAGCAAGGCTCATGTTATCTTCAAACATCCAAACAAAACTTCGACCAACATACACAGCAGGATAGTCATCCTCCTTATCACAACAGCAAGGCATAGCATCATGTTCATCAATCATCATATCAAATAGAACAAACAAAAGCAACAACATGTTTCAAAATTGCAGCATGGTTTTAGCATGGCAGCATGTTCATAAACAAAACAACAGCACATGACAGTATATAAACAGCATGGATTTCTGGGCCAAGTTCAAAACAGCAATAGCAGCATCAATTTCATGTTTATGGTTCATCAACATCAAAACAAAAAATCGACCATCACCCAACAGCATATCATTTAGCAGGACATTGGTACAGGAGCACCAATCAATACTAACCAAAACACAACATTCAAATTTCTGGAAATTAAAACAGGTGAAGCTCATGAACAGCAGGGGTTTATGGTTTTAGAACAACAGCACATAGCAGCAAGCATTTGGCAAAGTGTAGCAGCAGGCAATCAACAGCATACAGCACAATCAAATGGATTCTTAGGGCAATGTTCATAAGGCTCAAAACTGCAGCAAGGTTTTATCATGGCAAAGGCATTTTCATTCAAACATCTACACAGAACTCGACCAGCATACAACAGCATTGCATTACCAACCAACACAGCATAAGCATACTTCATGAGATTTTCTTGACAAAGTAATTGGTTCAGCAGCACTCATCATATTCAGCCACATCAAACAAAAATGATTCAACCAAAACACACAACATAAGCATGAAAACCTAGGCATATTAAGATAGCAAAATAGCAGCAGGGTTTTATTAGCATGGTATAGCATCATGGTTTATGGTATCATATTCTCATAGCAAGCAATTAACAGCATGGTATTATCAACATCATTTTCATGTTTATGGTTCATCAACATGCCAAATTTCGAGCAAAATACACAATGGTAATGATCACATAGCAAGCAGTCAAAAGCATTAACAATTAATCATGGCAAGGAAGTACTGTCATCATGCAGTAACATCAATCAACAACAAAACAAAACACAATCATAGGAAACTCTGGGCATGGTAGGTTTCACACAGCAGTATATGTGCATCATGCTCATCAATCATCATGAACAACAGACATAAACCAACATCAAAGTCAAACATGGCCATGACATTCTATCCTCATGCAACACTTGAGAGCAACTAAACAGCAACAAATATGGGATTTTTCTGGTGCAGGGTAATGTTCAACATGGACAGCATATATTCATCATCATGCAAAAAATCATCAAGAATCAAAGTGCCCAAAAAATGAAACCAAACATGCCAATAGCATCATTAAACCTCCAGCAACAAGAATATGGCATGCAATTTCAACAAATCAAACCCAACAAAGCAAATCGATGAAAAATGCATATGCTCACTAAAATAGCAATCCTTATATCTCATAGCATAGTCACCCATTTAATGTGATTCAAAGCTTAAGTCAACCTACTAAACAAGACCTACATGGTGTGTAGCAAGACTTAAGAAAACAATGAAGTCGAAAAATTCACCTGATTTGGAAAACCCAATGAAACAGTGCAGTTTGTATGCTTCCAGCTCAATCGGAGGTCCAATATGCTTTTGGAGTGAAGAAACTTTGAAGAACCTTGACTCACACTTGCTTGAAATCCTTCCAAACTCTCACTGCCATGTTTGATGTGCTTGGAAAACAGAACAAAGACTGGAGTTCCAGCTGGTGATTAAGGCCGTAACAAGGCTCCAAATGATGTTCTGATGATGAAGGATGCAAGAGAACTCGAGCTCTTTTAATGGTTTGTGCAGAAATTGGGTTTTTGCCAAAATGCAAGAATGAGAGAAATGTCCTTTTGGTCTGTGGAGGCTGCGATTTCTTGGTCTCTAGGGTTGCTTTGTGGCAGAAAAACAATTTATATATGACTGTCTTAAGGAATGCTTAATCATATTTAGCTAAAAGATGACCAAATGCACATTTGCTAATCTTTGTACAAGTGAAGTGGAGGGTGTATGCTGTACCCGAATTGGGCCTGGACAGGCTGTACATAACCTTGCCAACTGCTGTTTGTTGTTTTTTCATGCAGTGTTAACCTTACTTTGCTTATATGACTCCATTTGCCAAAATTACTAACTTTGCATAAGTGAAAGAGGAGGTACATGCTTGCCACAATTTGGGCTTTGGTAAGGCTGCAAATGACCAAGGCAATTGCTGTTTGTGGTCTGCTGCAGAACTGCTGTACCTTGCTTGGTTCTTTTAAGCCATTTGCAAGAGTTGCCACATTTGTACTTTAGGCCAAAATGAGGGTAAAATGGTGATATGATGATGATTTTAAGCTTGGAGCAACCCACAAATATGATTCACAACATTTCCAAATTGGCCAAATCAAGAAAAAGTCAAAGAAGCCAAAAGTCAACTTTGAGTCAAACTTTGATTTTTAAAGAAATAGGTCCAAAAATGTCATTTTGAATGGTAAGGTTTTAGGTCATGAAATTTATATTTTTGGAAAGAGGATGAAAAATGTGATTTGTAGGAAAAAACCCCACCAAATTTGGCCTTATGGTTTGAGAGTTATGGCTTGTTGAAGTTCAAAAATTGGTGAAAATGATTTGATCATATCTTGACAACCACACATGGGATTTTGATGTTCTTGGACTTTTTGAAAATGGGAAGACAAGATCTTCAACTTTCATGTTGGGCAAAAATTCATTTGGAGCTTGTATCATGATGTAAGTTTAAGATCAAGAAGTTTCCATTTTTGGCAGTTGAAATTACAGGTCCACTTTCTATTTCTGGAAAATTTCTGATTTGACTTGATTTTCTTCCATGATGAGGTTTGACATGATAGATGAGGCTTGTACAAGCATGAATGAACTCCTTCAGATCAATTCTATCCATCAAATCTCTGATTAAATCCACTGTTGACCAAGTTTGACTGTCTGTTGACTTTTCTAGGGTTTTGGACTGATTGAACTTCTTCTGATGAATTCCAAACCCTAATTCCTTGAGAACTTGACTTCAAATGATGTCCCAAGTTGTATGAACCTTTGATTATTGATCATGGTGCCCAAATTCTGCAAGAATGGCCACCATCCATTGCTTTGACTGATCATTGACCATCTTTGACCTAATTGCTGATGATTGCTTCAACTGCAAGCAACAAGGTTAGACTGACAATATTTTTGTACTTTTTTAAATGATAAACATATGAAAGCAAAGATATACAAATGCAAAGTATGCTTGGTGATCAAGAAACAAACCCACAAGGCAAACTATCCACTAGAAGGGGACAAAGGCATGCAATGATCCTTGAGGCCATGATATGATAGGATATGGGCCATGAGGGATCTTAGGGCCAAAATTGGGGTCTTACAGATGCCCCTATTTAAGGTCATTCTAGCCGGAGAATTGAAGTTTAGAAATCTTCATCTCGACGCGGTAGAATGGGCTTAAATAACAGTAATGAGACAAATTTTGGTCCCTAAGAGACCTCATGATGCATATGTATGTATGCAAAAGACACAAATTCTGTGGGAAATATGATTCACACAGAAGAAAAGACAATCCATCGGAGTAGTACACTCACCAGGAACAGAGACTCTAACAAGACTCTATGGGGACAATAAAAGAAATGCGTGAACAAGACACGACTCCAAACTGGGGAAGATAAAACTGACATAACGTGAACAAAACACGACTCTGATTAAGGAAAACAGAAAAACAGACTGGAGAACTCACTGGGGAGTGGAGAACTCACACTGGGAAAGACTTCCAAAGGAAAATAAATCCATTGGAGAGACACAAGCTGACTCCTGAGGAGAAGCAACAAAAAGGTTCCACTGGGGAAGTAACAAAGCAAATGAGATGTTACCGGGCGAGGGTAACAGACTCAGGAAGGAAACACCAAGGATACCGGGTTGTAGGTATGTAACAGGTGACCGACCAAAGACGTGAATTGGTGTGTGTTCCAAAACACTCATCATCCTGAAGAGAACGAAAGCAAACTTGTTTATAGGATGGACATTTGATTCTGTGAAGAATGCAAATCTTACTCAATTGGGGAAACAAACAAAGTGTTCGACAAAAGAGTGCATGAGATATATTATTCATAGCCGTCAAAACGTGAATAATGTACTCGCATGGAAAGTTATCCTGAACCGGGTGGTAGGTTGTTTATAGGATAAGATCCGAAATCGTGAATTGGTTTGTGTTCCAAAACACTCATCACCCTGAAGAAAGCTAGAACAGCAGACTTGTTTATAGGATGGATATTCAATTCCACAAGGAATATGAATCTTACTCTGAGGGGAAAGCAACAAAGAATTGACCCAAGAGTGAACGAGACATATTATTCATTACCGGCGGACCGTGAATAATATACTCAAAAGGAAAATTATCCTGAACCGGTTACTGGGTTGTTTATAGGATAAAATCCGAAGACGTGAATTGGTTTTCACTTCCAAAACACTCATCATCCAAAAGGAGGGCTTGAAAAAGCAAATCGACTTACAGGATGGGCATTCGAATCCACAACGGGAAAACGAATCTTACTCAACTGGGGACACAAACCCAAAGAGTGCATGAGATATAATATCCATTACCGGCAGACCGTGGATAAGATACTCGCATGAGATATATTATCTATTACCGTCAGAACGTAGATAATAAACTCGCATGGTAAGAAACACCAGAGATACCGGTTACTGGGTATATAATAGGTGATCTACCGAAAACGTGAATTGGTTTTCACTTCCAAAACACTCATCATCCAAAACACAAACTGGTTAAAGGATGGCTATTCGATTCTACAAAGAATACGAATCTTGCTCAGCTGGGGAAAATCAACAAAGGATTCCAACTAAAGAGCGCATGAGATATATTATTCATTACCGGCAGACCGTGAATAATACACTCGCAAGGAAAAGACACCAGAGATACCGGTTACTGGGTATATAATAGGTGACTATCCAAGACAGAGAGACGATCGATACCAAGCATACGGGTAAACGAAAGACAACTCAAAGGATAAATTGCAAGCATCCGGCAATTATCCAACAAGAATATTCGACTCCACAAAGGGAAATAACGAATCTTACTCGACTGGGGAAACGCAAAAGGTTTCGACTGAAGAGTGCATGAGATATATTATTCATTACCGGCAGACCGTGAATAATATACTCGCATGGAAGACTATCCACAACCGGTTACTGGGTTTATAAAGGATAAATCAACCGAAAAGAAAGGTATCGGGATACCAAATTAGGTATATAATGATAACCAATCAAAAGGAGCAACAGACATTACCGACAAAAGGGTAAATGAAAGGCGAGTTGCTGAGGATAAATTGCAAGCATCCGGCAATTATCCAAAGAAGACTAGCTGGGGATGCACTGGTAAACAACCAATGATCCGGGGAACAAATCACGAGCATACGGTGAAAAGACCCACTGGGGATAAAATTGCTAGCATACGGCAATTATCCACAAAAGACTTGCTAAGGATATAAGTGCTGATCTGAGCAACTTATACAAGCAAAGGAAAATCAATCATCAAGTACTAGATGAAGATAACCACAAAATTAGGGTTTACATCTACCGAATACGGGGTAGAAGACCAAAAATTCCGCGTGGGGATAGAACAAATCACAAATCCGCACGGGAAACCAAAATAGGGTTTATAACAAACCGCAAACTGCTGAAGAGCAGAAAAATAGGATTTACAACTACCGGGTAGTAGGTAGAAAACCAAAAAAACTCTGGCTGGAGAATAAAAGGTGTATAACCACAAATTCTGTTAAGAAAGCCAGGAAAGATAGGACTTACAACTGCTGGTTTGTAGGCAGAGGCCCAAAAACATTCCACTGGGGAACAACCCACTGGGAAGCACAAGATTTTTGACAAATAGTCGATTCGGGAATGATCCGAAAAGACAGACTGAATAAAGACACGTCCTAATGAGGATGTAACTCAAATAGGAAAATCCATCCCAATATATGTTGGGAGGAAACGGAAGAAACCGTCATCCACGAGGATATATCTCAGTGGGGAACTGCAGAAGGAAAGACAAACATTTTCTGCTTATGGGGTTGACTCTATATGGAGAGATTTATAACACCCGACATCTGCTTGGGGAGATCTGTAAAGAGATCTATATCGCCATAGCAGGAGACACGTCAAACAAAGGATACATGGCGAGAAATGCAACATGAATATCTGAATGTTTATGAACATGCATGAATATGCGTGATTTATGTTTGATGAATGCTGACAAAACAGACAATTCTAACACAAACAGGTTCAGGAACCAACGTCCGGTATTATACTTCCAGGGGAACAACCAGCTGGAGAGCCAATCTGTGGAGATCTACATGCTGTAAAGCAAAGATCTGCAAGCACTGCTGAAGAAGCAGAGAGATAGAGATATCAGGAAACAACCCAATCAGGGTACAGAAGGTCACAACGGGCAAACAGCCACCAAGACAAATCTGTAGAAGAACAAGAGAAGTCCCAAAGTATATCTGCAGGGGATCCCAGTGTCAACTGAGAAACAACAAGAACTGCTGTAGAAGCAAAACCACATAACTCCGCTGGGGGAAAACCCACTGAGGGAGAATGATATCATCCAAATAGAATCTGACTGCATAAGCAACTCTACTGGGGAAAACTGTCGGCTACTCTCTTGGGAACAAGCCACCGAGGGAGGACAGATCAAACAAATATATTCTGCAACGAACCACTCCACTTGGGGATAAAACACAAAGCAAACTGATCACAACAAGTAGATTCTGCAATAAAAGCCACTCTACTGGGGATCACCAACAATCAGGAAATCAAATCCGTTCACTGGAGGCTAGAGCCATCATCCGACCATATCGGGAATTGAAGGAGTATTCAACAGGCAAAGCTGCCACAACAAACACTCTGCAGACTAAGCTGAGGAAAAGATGGTTGTAAATACTGGGATGTCAACCCAAACAACCACTGAGTAGGAAAATAGATCCTACCCTGCTGGAGAGAAAAACTCTGATGGAGAGATAGCAACAATTCCGCAGACGACTTCGCCGGGGAAAAGGTAAAGTACCGGGTATCAAACCACTGACTTACCGAGTCTTCAAAAAGAAAGCGATCATGCTGAGGGAACAGACCAATCCTGCTGGCACACTGCATGGGGAAAAGCGGTAACAACTCCACTTGCAACCCTGGTGGGGATATTAATGACAGCTCTACTCGCGACTCCGAGGGGAGTATCAATCAATGGCTATACTCATGACTGTGCTGAGGAGACA
Source organism: Lathyrus oleraceus (assembly GCF_024323335.1). Lineage (NCBI taxonomy): Eukaryota > Viridiplantae > Streptophyta > Magnoliopsida > Fabales > Fabaceae > Lathyrus > Lathyrus oleraceus. The sequence goes on from NC_066581.1 coordinate 440,085,214, forward strand.
AATAAAGTCTGGGGATACGACCCACTGGAGAAAGTGACGGGGCACCAAGGTAACAAACCATCAACCGCCGAAACTTCTCAAGAAAACACCCATGCTAGGGAAAAACTGCTGCTGGAGAGAACGAAGTCTTCAACAACACATCACTTGCGACTGTACTGGGGAACAGCCCCAACAACAACTCTGCTTGAGGAACAAACTCAACAAAGATCTGAAGAAAGGAGATACAACCAAACCAGGAATATGAACCAATGTCTTACCTGTTGGAAATCATGCCACCCTCGGGAGAGCACTGAGATATTCTTGAGTATCCTTTCAATCTTGTGAATGTTCACTTTGTTTAAAATAACAATTTTGAAAAATTGATTTGTTTAAAACAATGACATTTTATCAATTTAAAACAATGCAAAACATTTGTTGATTTGAAACAAATAAGAGTGCAAATAAATTGGATAAAAAGCTCAAATTGATTTGATAGAATGGTAGTCTGCAAATGGCAAGACTCCATAGATCTGTACAAATTTGAAATCAGTGATATATATTGGAAGAGGGCTACATTGAACATAATGATCCTTTCTCTACCAATTTGAATCTCGATGTATCCGAAGCTTCGGTTGACGACGAGTCGAGAATCTGCTGACGAAATGACGACTGATGAACAGAAAGTCTTGTCAGGATGCAGTTACTTGCCAAATCCCTAATTTTTGCCTAGATTGCCCCAGAGTGAGGTACTCAATCTAGCGGGATGCAAATATATCCTTTTTTCAAGTCTCTAATTTTTGCCTGGATTACCCTTGCGGGTTCTCCACCGAGACGCTCATTTTTGCCTAAGCCGCCCTTTCGGGTTTTCAACTTAGCGAGCTATTCTATTTTTTCATTCTTTTTTTTTCATTTGCATATACTTTTTTTTTTTTAGGCAAAGTATCTCTTAACTGCATCTGAATTCACAGGACGAGTGAAATCCTCCCCATCCATTGTTGTAAGCATCAAAGCTCCGCCTGAAAAGGCTCTCTTAACAACATATGGACCCTCGTAGTTTGGAGTCCACTTGCCCCTGGAATCGGGCGCGAAAGACAAAACTTTCTTGAGCACGAGGTCACCTTCTCGGAACACACGAGGCTTGACCTTCTTGTCGAATGCTTTCTTCATTCTCTGCTGATACAACTGACCATGGCACATGGCAGTTAATCTCTTCTCTTCAATTAAATTCAGCTGGTCATAACGACTCTGAATCCATTCAGCATCAGTCAACTTGGCTTCCATCAAGACTCGCATTGACGGGATCTCCACCTCTACTGGGAGAACGGCTTCCATACCATAAACAAGAGAGAAAGGGGTTGCCCCTGTTGAAGTGCGTACAGACGTACGATATCCATGCAAAGCAAATGGCAGCATCTCATGCCAATCTTTGTAGGTGACAGTCATCTTCTGGATAATTCTCTTGATATTCTTGTTAGCAGCTTCAACAGCCCCATTCATCTTAGGTCTGTAAGGAGAGGAATTATGGTGTGCAATCTTGAATTCAGCGCACAACTCATCCATCATCTTGTTATTCAGATTGGATCCATTATCAGTAATGATCCTCTCTGGCACACCATAACGGCAAATCAACTGGTTCTTGATAAACTTCACAACCACCTGTCTGGTTACATTCGCGTACGAGGCGGCTTCAACCCATTTGGTGAAGTAATCAATTGCTACGAGAATAAATCGATGTCCGTTGGACGCTTTCGGTTCAATCATACCGATCATGTCGATTCCCCACATAGAGAAAGGCCATGGTGATGAAATCACGTTCAGGAGTGTCGGAGGAATATGAATCTTATCTGCATAAATTTGACACTTGTGACATTTCTTCACATACTTGCAACAGTCAGACTCCATTGTCAGCCAATAGTAGCCTGCTCTCAACATCTTCTTAGCCATGGCATGTCCATTGGAATGAGTACCAAATGAACCCTCATGGACCTCAGTCATCAATAGGTTTGCTTCGTGTCTATCCACGCATCTGAGCAAAACCATATCAAAATTTCTCTTGTACAGCACTTCTCCACTGAGGTAGAAACTGCCTGACAACCTTCTCAAAGTTTTCCTATCTTTGTTTGATGCCCCAGGCGGGTAGACCTGGTTCTGGAGGAAATTCTTGATATCAAAATACCAAGGCTTGTCATCTTTCACTTCTTCAATTGCAAATATGTGAGCGGGTCTGTCCAAGCGCATCACAGTAATGTTGGGAACATCATTCCACCATCTGACAACAATCATAGAAGCAAGCGTAGCAAGGGCGTCTGCCACCCGATTATCCTCTCGAGGAATATGATAAAATTCAACTTCTGTAAAGAAAGTTGAAATTCTCCTTGCATAATCTCTGTATGGGATGAGACCTGGTTGATTCGTTTCCCATTCACCTTTGATCTGATTGACAACCAGAGCTGAATCACCATAGACATCAAGATACTTGATTCTTAAGTCAATGCATTCTTCAAGTCCCATAATACAGGCTTCATACTCCGCCATGTTATTCGTGCATTTGAAGGTTAGCCTTGTTGTAAATGGAATGTGAGAACCCTGGGGATTAACAATTACTGCCCCAATTCCATTTCCATATTGATTAACAGCGCCATCAAACACCATCGTCCATCTGGAACCAGGCTCTGGACCTTCATCAAGTGTAGGCTCATCGCAATCTTTCATCTTCAAATACAGAATTTCCTCGTCAGGGAAGTCATACTGAACAGACTGATGATCTTCAATTGGCTGGTGCGCTAAGTGGTCAGCCAAGATACTACCTTTGATAGCTTTCTGAGCTCGATACTCAATATCATACTCAGACAACAACATCTGCCAACGGGCAATCCTCCCGGTTAAAGCAGGCTTCTCGAAAATATACTTAATTGGATCCATTCTGGATATCAACCAAGTTGTATGATTTATCATGTACTGGCGCAAACGCTTAGCTGCCCAAGCTAAAGCACAGCACGTCTTCTCAAGCATAGAGTACCGAGACTCACAATCAGTAAACTTCTTACTGAGGTAGTAGATAGCAAACTCCTTCTTCCCTGATTCATCTTGTTGACCGAGTACACAACCCATTGAGTCTTCAAGAACCGTTAAGTACATAATCAGAGGTCTTCCTTCTACAGGCGGGGACAATATCGGAGGTTCAGACAGATAATCTTTGATACTGTCGAAAGCTTTCTGGCAATCCTCGGTCCAATCATGGGACTGATCTTTCCGGAGGAGCTTGAATATCGGCGCACATGTGGCAGTCATGTGGGATATAAATCTGGAGATGTAGTTCAAGCGGCCAAGAAAACCTCGGACTTGCTTCTCAGTTTTGGGTGCGGGCATCTCTTGTATTGCTTTGACCTTTGCAGGATCAACCTCAATACCTCTTTCACTTACCACAAAACCCAACAACTTTCCGGAACGGACTCCAAAAGTACATTTGTTCGGATTCAGGCGAAGTTTGAACTTCCTCAAACGTTGAAAAAGCTTCAACAAATGCTCAATATGCTCAACTTCCGTTCGGGATTTAGCAATCATATCATCAACATAGACTTCTATCTCCTTGTGCATCATGTCATGAAACAAGGTAGTCATAGCTCGTTGATACGTGGCTCCGGCGTTCTTCAAACCGAAGGGCATCACTCGATAACAGAATGTTCCCCAAGGTGTGATGAATGTTGTCTTCTCCATATCCTCTGGTGCCATCTTGATTTGATTATATCCGGAAAATCCGTCCATAAAGGAAAAGACTTTGAATTTAGCTGTATTGTCTACCAACATGTCAATGTGTGGTAGGGGAAAATCATCTTTTGGACTAGCTTTATTCAAATCTCTGTAATCAACGCACATACGGACTTTTCCGTCCTTCTTAGGAACAGGCACAATGTTGGCCACCCATTGAGGATATGTCGAAGTCACCAGAAACCCCGCATCAATTTGCTTCTGAACTTCCTCTTTGATCTTCACTGCCATATCTGGATGAGTTCTTCTGAGCTTCTGCTTCACAGGCACGCACTCAGGCTTCAAAGGCAGGAAATGTTGCACAATATCTGTATCTAAACCCGGCATGTCTTCATAGGACCACGCAAAGATATCTGAATATTCTCGTAGCAAGCTGATCAAATCTTCTTTAACAGACTCTTCAAGAAGTGCCCCAATCTTCACCAGGCGCTCACAATCTTCAGATCCCAAGTTGACTGTTTCCAAGTCTTCGAGATGCGGCTGAATGATCTTCTCTTCGTGCTCAAGGAGACGGGTGATCTCATCAGGAATCTCTTCAACGTCATCTTCTTCTGCCTCAAATACAGGGAATTCAAAATTGGGAAATGGCGTTGGATCATTATGTTCAATGGGTTTTAGGATCAACCTGCATAATGATTTTGGTTAAGAGAAACTTCAGCATTTAAACAAGCAAATCATTATGCAGATGAAAAAATGTTGCTTTGATAGCTTTTATTTTTGTTTTTGTGGTTTTTTGTGATCACTGATTTCATAAAGAAAGCAAAAAGTGAAAACAAAGGAAAAACAAATGTTTAACAATGCAAAAATTGAATGAAAATATCATTGTATATATGCTTTGCCAACAATGTCATCACTTCTCCTTTTGGCATGGGAGAAGGGTTTTAAACAAAATGAACAATTACTCTGATCTATGGATAACCGTAGGAACATCCACAGCGACCCAATTGTGGCAGACACCACCAGGGATAACAAAATTGTTCAAGTCTTCTGCATCTTCTTCTTCAATGATAGCAGCAGCTTCCTCTTCTGCAGGTTGATCAGCATGGATGAATCCTCCACTGGTGAACAGACCTTGCTCATTACATGCCCCAGAACCAAAGCCAATGCCAGCCCGGGATCGGTTATCTTCAAGTTCAAGCACTTTCCCTAATCCAGCGATTGCACCACATTCAATGGCCAGCTTCGCATCACGGTAGGAAGTGAATGAAGGAGACTTCTTCTCGATTGGTTTATCAATAGATAAAGCTTGAAACTGAGTTCCAACTTCATCCTCTGCATCAATATACGAGAAAGAAGACAAATTACTGACCAGGAGAGCCTTTTCTCCCCCTACTACAACCAATTTCTTATTCTTCACAAACTTCAACTTTTGGTGTAGGGTGGATGTCACGGCGCCAGCCTCGTGAATCCATGGTCTGCCTAAGAGACAGCTGTATGATGGGTGAATATCCATTACTTGAAAAGTGATCTGGAAATCACTTGGTCCAATCTTGATTGGGAGGTCAACTTCCCCAATCACGGTCTTGCGCGACCCATCAAAAGCTTTAACAACAACCCCACTCTGCCTCATAGGAGGACCTTGATATGACAATCGTGAGAGTGTGGATTTTGGCAATACATTAAGGGACGATCCAGTGTCCACCAGTACATTGGACATTGCATCAGATTTGCAATTCATAGAGATATGTAAAGCCATGTTGTGGTCTCTTCCCTCCTCAGGGAGATCAGCGTCACAAAAGCTCAGAGTGTTGCAAGCGGTAATGTTTGCAACAATGCTATCAAATTGTTCCAGGGTGACGTCGTGATCAACGTACGCCAGGTCCAAGACTTTCTGAAGAGACTCCCGATGGGGTTCTGAATTTAGCAATAGAGAAAGAATAGAAATCTTGGAGGGCGTGTGTAGAAGCTGGTCTACAATGTTGTACTCACTCTTTCTGATGAGCCTCAGCATCTCATCAGATTCTTCATCAACAATGCCGCTCGGGCCAACTGAAGAAACAGGAGTCTTTTGTACAGACGAGGAGGGTTTGGCAACATCAAGTGCCGGATTCTGAACATTCACAGCGGTCCCCACAGGGCGCTCAACAGTATCAGAAACAGTAGCCTTTGGAGGCGCGGAAAAGACGCGACCACTGCGGGTCAACCCACTAACATCAGCAATAGTGGTCACGGAAGTGGAAGGCAAAGGAACCTCTACTCCATCCTGGACAGCAACAGGATTGTACCGGAAAGGTACGGCTTTATCAGATGAATATGGCACAGGGCCAGCTGGTTTAACGATCAGAGAAGGTGAAGCTTTAGGCTTGTTGCTATTATAGCGAATAACAACGGGCTCTGGAAGCTTGAACACCGGGGAGATGACACTCACTTCGGGCTCAACTGTATCCACATTGCGATTCTGGAGAACCTCAATGGTACCTTCATTCAACATCATCTGCAGTTCTCGGCGAACCTGATCACAACCCAAGCGATTAATAGAACAGACGCGGCACTGGTCATGGTTATGCTTCAAATAGCTGTGCTGACACAGCATCTTATGTAATCCAACCAATGACTGTCGGATATGACTGACGTATTTAACCTTGTACTTCCCAAGGTCCTCCTGGATCATATTCACAGATTTCCCATGCGAAGGCAATGGGTTCCTGGTGACATTCGGATTAGAGTCTTCAAAACTCAAAATTCCGCTTCTCATAAGGTCTTGAACCTTATTCTTCAGCGGGAAACAGTTCTCTACATTGTGGCCCGGAGCGCCGGAATGGTAGACACAATGCTGGTCTGGTTTGTACCACCATTGCGGGTTGGCAGGAATAGCAGGAGGATCCTTGGGAGAAACCAACTTCCTCTCCAACAAGGAGGGATAAAGCTCTGCATATGTCATCGGAATAGGGTCGAAGCTGACCTTCTTCCTATCATAGCTCACATTAGCCTGATTGGTTGTACTTCCACGAGGCTGGTAAGCCTGTTGCTGTGGACGTTGCTGTTGCTGTTGATATTGCGGTTGTGGATATTGCTGCTGATGCTGATACTGTTGAGCATTATCCTTGAATACAGGTGCCACACTAGCCACCTGATGCTGATGTCTGGAATGATGTGCAGGCTTCCTCTGAACAGAGGGTCTTCGATGTTTTGGCTGAGACTGCACAGCATGCGTTTCGCCTTCTTTCCTCTTAAACGCCCCATATCGCTTAGAGGAAGAACCATCATCCTTTGCTAACCGTCCTTCACGGACGCCTTCTTCAAGACGCATCCCCATGTTCACCATCTCGGTGAAATCAGAGGGAGCGCTGGCCACCATTCTCTCATAATAAAATGACCCAAGAGTCTTCAGAAAGATCTTGGTCATCTCCTTCTCCTCTAATGGTGGAGTGATTTGAGCTGCCAGCTCACGCCATCTCTGGGCGTACTCCTTGAACGTCTCTTTGTCCTTTTGTGACATAGACCTGAGTTGATCTCTGTCAGGCGCCATGTCAACGTTGTATTTGTATTGTTTGACGAAAGCTTCGCCAAGATCGTTGAAAGAGCGGATGTTGACGCTGTCCAGGCTCATGTACCAACGGAGAGCAGCACCAGACAAACTGTCTTGAAAGTAGTGGATCAGGAGTTGATCGTTGTCAGTTTGCGTGGACATCTTTCTGGCATACATGACTAAGTGTGCCAAAGGACAAGTATTCCCTTTATATTTTTCAAAGTCTGGGACCTTGAATTTGACTGGTATCTTCACACCGGGAACTAGACAAAGTTCGGCTGCTGACTTGCCGAAGAGATCTTTGCCTCTAAGAGTTCTCAATTCCTTTCTCAGCTCGAGGAATTGGTCGTTCATTGCATCCATTTTCTCATGAACATCTGAGCCTTCAGAAGCCTCAGAGTGATAAATGGTGTCGTCTACCCTAGGCATGGTATGCACGACAGGAGGAACAGGTATAGGGACCGGGCTAGATGCCGGCATTTGAGCAAATGTTGGAGCTGGCAGATCAGGCATGAAGCCAGGAGGCATTCCCCAAGGAAAACCGGGAGGCATGGCGTTTGGCTGATGGGCACTGACAGGTACCGTTGATGTAGCTATTTCAGAAATGACCGTCCGCTGAACGGGAGTTGCTGGCTGCTGAGGAGCAGGCTGATTCTGGGCAGCAAGAAGTTGCTCCATCAGAGCGCCAAGTCTGGCGACCTCATCTCTCAAACTCTGGTTCTCTTGTTCCAACTGCTCCATGATCCTTGCAGAGTTGACTCTCGTATAATACCGGTGAGTCAGCTTGTCTTCAAAATAAATGAAGAGCAGACGTTAGAACCAGAAGACCAGAAAAATGGGTACCTGTTTATGCAGGAATGATGTATGAAATGCTTGTGCAAATGCTTTGATTTTCAAGGAACCCTTAGGGTATTTGCTTGCAATATTTTGAATATTAAACATTTTGACTGTTCATGGAAAATATTTTCATTCAAAATATATCAAAACAAAGAAATACAGCATTTTTGATTCAATTATTACAAAGAGAAAAGGTAAATGACATCCTATGGATCCCTATTAGCTCGGGATGCTGGAAGACGAGAAGTGCACAACTTCTTGATCTCTCTCTCATAGGCAGCTTCCATATCAGCTTTCTCCTTTGCAAGTTGATCATACTTCCTTTTCCAGAATTTGGATGACTGAGGAAGCAGAGAAGTCCAAGTGTCGTTCGGATCGTCGATCACTCGGTGCTCGAGAAATTCAATCATAGCATCCTTCTCCTTGAGCTGCAGCAGCAATTCCTCTCTCTCGCGGATCCAGGCACGCGAAAGGTCTTCTTCTCTCAACTCCTCTACACGTTGGGTAGGGAGGGTTGAAGGCCCAGCCACATCCAACTGTGTAGGTCTTGGATGATCGTATGGCATCAGATAGGTAGCAGCCCTCTGTCTGACCCAAGAGGTGTAGGGCTCCAAAGCAATGCAGTTCTTTGGACCCAATTCATTCCTACTCTTTATGCGAATATTGCGCCAAGCGCGGACAAATCTGGCTTTCAGGCCTTGGGGATCTTTACCCTCCTGAAAGAATACACCTTCTAACAGAATGTTATGGGGTTTATCCTTTAGGGGGAACCCAAGCTGACGACGTGCAAGCGTAGGGTTGTAGGTAATCCCACCACATGTACCAAGAAGAGGCACATTGGGGAATTCACCACAAGAATTGATGATCTGAACGGTATCATACACGCGATCATACCAGGTGATATCATCATTGGTGAGAGACATGAGTCTCTGAGACCACCGTAGACATCCCTTGTTCTCCTTGAAAGCAACTGTCTGCGGCAAGTGCGAAATAAACCACTTGTACAGCAGGGGTAAACAGCAGACAATGACTCCTCCATTCTTCATATTCCTCAGATGCATGGAGACATATGCATCACCCAACAAGGTCGGAACCGGATTAAGAACTGAAAAGATCCTAATAGCGTTCATGTCGACGAACTTCTCAAAGTTGGGAAACAGCACCAATCCATAGATGAGCAGAACGAATAGAGCCTCAAAGGCATCCTCACTCATGGCCTTCCCATAAAAGGTTGCTTGGGCAATGAGGAACTCGGAAGGAAAACCCTGAATTCCGCCTTTGGTGGTCAGATTAGCTCTAATCAGATCTTCATCTATGTGCAACAGACTGGAAATCTCTCGAGCAGATGGAATACTCTCTAAGCCACTGAACGGCACTTGATCCAGAATCGGAATCCCAATAAGGTGAGAGTATTCTTCCAAGGTCGGCAACAACTGGAAGTCCGGAAATAAGAAGCAATGATAGAGCGGATCGTAGAACTGAGCAAGAGTGCTCATCAATCCCTCATCCACCTGAGTAGTCAGCAACGGCAGAAGCTTCCCATAGCGAGCCTTGAAACCCAAAGGATCTAATACATACGATGTCAGATTCCTTAACTCTTTTACATCGGGCTGCTTGAAGCTGTACTTCTTTGTATGCCTTTTCGGTCTTTCCATGTCTGAAAATTTTGCAAATAACCCTTTAAGTTCCTTGAAAATTTTCTCTTTTTTCTGATGATATGAATGCGGATGAATGCGTGAATGCATGAATGCAACAAACACACTCAAGGATCAAGCAAAGCACACCAAACAAAGGTCGTGGGAAAGCTCTATGTATCCCTAATATCAATCATCCATTTTGGTGGATTTAGGTTTTCACCTTATCGACACCCAAGTTCCATTGATATTAACGTTACATGAACCGGTTCAAACATTCCTAATATCAACCAGCCGCTTTGATGGATCTTAGGTTTTACACCTGATCCGGGATCCATTGATATTAACAATGTTTGAACGACTCAACCACGAATCACGGGTTTGTTGAGAGTCACGAGCATGGAGTCTCGGTTAAGAACCACCCAAAGGGAGTGTACTAGGGTTTAAACCTGCCAGACATGTTCTATCAGAGGTTCCCATAATCATCGTTCCATCTTTCGAATATTATCGGAGGAACGAATACTCGTATTCCAAGAATATTCTCAAGAGAAACTCTTATGAGTGTAGTATCGCGTAACAATCGTATCAGAACTGACATCTGAACGACCTCCGCACTACGGTCCTAAAAATAGGCCAAGATGGGTTTGGTAAACTAAGGTCCTTGGCTTCTGCGGAACATGATTGAAAGAATAATGCCTAACCACAAATAACTTGTGTGACATTATTAGTTCAACATGACCTCCACCAAGTGAATGGGCTCGCAAGTCAACTGGCTAAGGACTACTCCACACCAGTCGACAAGACTATGCCATTCTCCTATCCTAGAGAGCACTCGAGTTCGGGTACAGAACTCATCTCACAGATCACCAAAGCACACAACAAATGTATATCAAGCAATTCACACATTACAATCAATACATTTATCCCAAATTGTACAAAAATATGTCAGAGAAAGACAAATAATAACATATATCACAACAAGGGTGAAAAGTAGGCAATACAACCAGGGATGATGATATCTCCCCAGCAGAGTCGCCACTTTTCTGTAGCGGTGTATTCGTCGCTATATGATCTATCGATTAAACCATAAGCTAGGAGATACATTGAAATTTTCGAGTCGCCACCGCACTTTTATTTATCCAAAGGACTGGCTAAAAAGCGAACAAAAGCCTAAGAAGTTTTACACGTAGAAAACTAATAAAAAGATCAGAGATTCTGGGTAAGGGGTAAATTACGCAATGGGAAGGTGTTAGGCACCCACTACGTCCTAGGTACTCCTAGGGAGCCCTTTTCACACTTGTTATGCAAAAATTATTATTTGTTATGACATAAAGATTGTGCAAACATGATTGGGATGGTGAGAAAAGAATATACAAGTTTTTATTTGTTATTGGGTTATTGGGTTCGAACGGATGAACCCGTTGCCTACGTACCTTCCATCAAAGGTAAGGATCAGAACGCCGTAGTTCGGCTAAAAGATTTCCAAAAGTTGGTGGATTCAGTTTTAAACAATAGCACTGAGGCTTTTCATTATCAATGGGAGAACACTCGACCAAAAACAACATCCACCACGCGAGGATAGCTTCGACGTACTAGAGGGGTTAGCCCTGTTTGAAGTACGGAAGTCTTACTGTCGACTCACTAAGGATAGGCAAGATTTACATCAACCACAATGATAATTGAAGCCTATGGCTAATGCATGAAAAGATTAATGGACAGAGCCAAAACAAGTGAATGAGTGAAGTTAATTGATTGTGATTATGAAAACGAAGTCAAAGTATGATTAAGATTGATTTGAAGAAGTATTATGAAATGGAGTTTTGAAAAAAAGTCAAGGACTTGAGTCCAGGTTTTTAGTTAGAAAACATGAAGATGTTTGCACAACACTTATGCCAAGTTTGAAAGTCAAAGTGTGAAAAGGTTCTAAGACGTAATGAATGATGAATGGATGAGGATGGAAAGTAAAACTTCTTAGAAGGTTCACTTCTTGAGATCATATAGCAGATGATTCAAGTGTGTCCTTTGGAATAGCAATTAATAATAACAAGCAAAGCAAAAGAAAAGCGGATATCGGATGCCAATCAATGGTCTTATACCAATCTCCTAAAACCAAACGGGATATCAGAAGCCACTCAATGGTCTTGCACTAATCTCCACAGGCAAAGAAATAAAAAGCGGATACCGGATACCAATAGATGGATTTACACCAGTCTCCTAAAACAGAACAGGATATCAGATGCCACTCAATGGACTTACACCGATCTCCTCAAAAGAAAAGAACAAAGATGAAGTATGGAAGTCAACTGCCAATCTATCTGGACTTAGGTTAACTCCACAGATGCTCATAGGAATACCAATGCCACGTTGCAGGGACTTATAGTGGATCCTCACATACAAGAACAAAAGCAACACATGATCATAGGAATGCAAATGCCAACTTGCAGGGACTTACAGTTGCAACCTCACATAAACAGAGAAACAAACTATGATCACAGGAAAGCAGATGCCAACTTACAGGGACTTATAACTGCAACCTCACATACAAAAATCAAATAGATTAAATTATGATCACAGGATAACAGATGCCAACTTACAGGGACTTATAACTGTAACCTCACATACAAACAGATAACAGAAGATATGAGTGACCAATGAGGTCTTACACTCTATCCTTCCATATCACAGAAGCAAATGCCAAAGCAATGGACTTACAATTGTCCTCAATGGGCAAACAACAAATGATAGCATCACAAAGCAAATGAGATGATCATGCATTAATGGCAATTGATAATGAAGATAAATGCATAGCATATAAGCAAGCAAGTGCATATGAAGCAATCAATCAATCAATGAATATCAAACAGCACACTCTATAGCCAAACAATGGGGGGCTCACACAAGAGGGTTTGACTTTAACAGTCCACTGTAATGGGTGAAGGTTGCTCTTAACCTGGCCATTGAGGGGCTCAGGTGAAGCAGATGAAAAAGGAGATGAGGAGTATGCCTCATTGCTTCTATCTCAGATAAGAGAGAGCATCAAAGAAAGTGTGGGAGTTCAGAAAGTAGGAACTCTCTCCACATTATTGACTCTATAGATCTTGGGTATTTATCTCATTGCTTCAACCATGTAATGGGAGCAAAGAGAGGACACACTGAATAGTGGGGAATAGATTGCTTATCCCTACCTTCCACCAATTGCCTCAAATGAGGACTTTTCCTGCTTAGGACAAATATAAACAAACACAGGCATTGCCTCTTAAGGAGGACTTCAGACAGTTTGCCCGGTCAAATAACAGACCGGGTCTCCAGACTACATGAAGAAGAAGTAATTATACCTCAAAGCAAATGCTAAAAAGCAAAGCAAGCAAGTTCAAAGAACTTAAGCAACTAAGGTACCTGAAAAAGTCAAACTCATTAGTAAACAAGTCAACAGTCAAAAGCAAAAGAAAATGAACCAATGGTCACACAGAGGGACCAATTGTGCAAGGCACAAAGACTCAAGTATGAGTCACCTACAAAACAAGAGTTAGCATGTGGCAAACAATCAAATTCAATCACATTTGAGTGATCCTTAAAGCATGGGTGCTCAACCTGAAACAACAGCTCAATTGTAAGCTCAGAAGACCACTAGGACTAGCCTAGGGTCAAAGATGAAAGAAAAAGTCAAGGCAGCAAGCAATGTTCAATCAAAGTCAAATTCAATCATGTAGGAAGCAAACACAATTGGATTCAAACTTATATCATGCATCAAGGTCATTTCATATGCAAAAGAATGCAAAGCATAGCAAGAGAAGCATACAAAAGTCAACAGCAAAGACTTCATTCAAAAGTCAACTCAAACATTTTCAAAAATCATGAAATAAATCACACTCAATCCTAACATCTAACATGGTATACATGTAAAATTTCATGGCATTTGGATGAGAGGAAGGTAGTCAATGAAATTCATGAAGTCAAATCAAATTCAAGTAAGCATGGTGAAAGTCAACAAGCATGGGTCAACTTCAAAAAATCATATCAATTTGAAAACAGAAGATAAATGAATGAGATTAACACCAATGCAAAGCTTGAGATGTCTAGTTATCACATGTGAAATTTCATGGACATACAATAAGATTTGAGAATTTCACAAAAGATTTGGCAAGGCATAGCACAAAAAGTCAACAAATGACCAAGTATGGAAGAAAATTCTCAATTAAATGGAAAACAGCAAGATTAATTCCAAGAAAATTCATACATCAATTAGACATGTGAGGGATCATTCATGCAAAATTTAGAGTCATTTGGATGTAGGGAAGTGTGTGAACAAAATTTGTGAAAATACATGATCATGGTATAGCACCAAATTCAACACATAACTTCAGAAAATCATAACTCTCAATCCACAAATGATAAATGCACAAACTTTATATGGAAATGAAGATCAATGTGTCTAGTTTCACCACAAAAAATTTCAAGCTCAATGGATACAATATGAGAATTTCACAATAAGAATGGCACAATGTATCATTTTGGCACACATGTGAAGAAAATAATTATCATTTAAAATCCAGAACATGAAAAATTAATTAAAATTCACCATAAAATTCTAGACACATTCATGAGTTTAATGCAAAAAATCTCACAATTTTTGGAGTTGAAATGAATAAAAAATGAATTGTTTAAGTTGAGTGAATAATTGGAACAAGTATGAACAAGAGCATGGTCAAACAAGGTCAACAATGGCATTTGTGTAATTCTGCAGTCACTTATTGAAGTGCTGCGTTTTGGGCAAAGCAATTGAAATGTTTTCATTGGCTGTTGCCCAATGAAACAGTAAATTGGCCAATGAGCTTCAAAGCTCTGAGTTTCTAAAACCCTAAGGGTTTCTAACACAGCAAGGCTCATGTTATCTTCAAACATCCAAACAAAACTTCGACCAACATACACAGCAGGATAGTCATCCTCCTTATCACAACAGCAAGGCATAGCATCATGTTCATCAATCATCATATCAAATAGAACAAACAAAAGCAACAACATGTTTCAAAATTGCAGCATGGTTTTAGCATGGCAGCATGTTCATAAACAAAACAACAGCACATGACAGTATATAAACAGCATGGATTTCTGGGCCAAGTTCAAAACAGCAATAGCAGCATCAATTTCATGTTTATGGTTCATCAACATCAAAACAAAAAATCGACCATCACCCAACAGCATATCATTTAGCAGGACATTGGTACAGGAGCACCAATCAATACTAACCAAAACACAACATTCAAATTTCTGGAAATTAAAACAGGTGAAGCTCATGAACAGCAGGGGTTTATGGTTTTAGAACAACAGCACATAGCAGCAAGCATTTGGCAAAGTGTAGCAGCAGGCAATCAACAGCATACAGCACAATCAAATGGATTCTTAGGGCAATGTTCATAAGGCTCAAAACTGCAGCAAGGTTTTATCATGGCAAAGGCATTTTCATTCAAACATCTACACAGAACTCGACCAGCATACAACAGCATTGCATTACCAACCAACACAGCATAAGCATACTTCATGAGATTTTCTTGACAAAGTAATTGGTTCAGCAGCACTCATCATATTCAGCCACATCAAACAAAAATGATTCAACCAAAACACACAACATAAGCATGAAAACCTAGGCATATTAAGATAGCAAAATAGCAGCAGGGTTTTATTAGCATGGTATAGCATCATGGTTTATGGTATCATATTCTCATAGCAAGCAATTAACAGCATGGTATTATCAACATCATTTTCATGTTTATGGTTCATCAACATGCCAAATTTCGAGCAAAATACACAATGGTAATGATCACATAGCAAGCAGTCAAAAGCATTAACAATTAATCATGGCAAGGAAGTACTGTCATCATGCAGTAACATCAATCAACAACAAAACAAAACACAATCATAGGAAACTCTGGGCATGGTAGGTTTCACACAGCAGTATATGTGCATCATGCTCATCAATCATCATGAACAACAGACATAAACCAACATCAAAGTCAAACATGGCCATGACATTCTATCCTCATGCAACACTTGAGAGCAACTAAACAGCAACAAATATGGGATTTTTCTGGTGCAGGGTAATGTTCAACATGGACAGCATATATTCATCATCATGCAAAAAATCATCAAGAATCAAAGTGCCCAAAAAATGAAACCAAACATGCCAATAGCATCATTAAACCTCCAGCAACAAGAATATGGCATGCAATTTCAACAAATCAAACCCAACAAAGCAAATCGATGAAAAATGCATATGCTCACTAAAATAGCAATCCTTATATCTCATAGCATAGTCACCCATTTAATGTGATTCAAAGCTTAAGTCAACCTACTAAACAAGACCTACATGGTGTGTAGCAAGACTTAAGAAAACAATGAAGTCGAAAAATTCACCTGATTTGGAAAACCCAATGAAACAGTGCAGTTTGTATGCTTCCAGCTCAATCGGAGGTCCAATATGCTTTTGGAGTGAAGAAACTTTGAAGAACCTTGACTCACACTTGCTTGAAATCCTTCCAAACTCTCACTGCCATGTTTGATGTGCTTGGAAAACAGAACAAAGACTGGAGTTCCAGCTGGTGATTAAGGCCGTAACAAGGCTCCAAATGATGTTCTGATGATGAAGGATGCAAGAGAACTCGAGCTCTTTTAATGGTTTGTGCAGAAATTGGGTTTTTGCCAAAATGCAAGAATGAGAGAAATGTCCTTTTGGTCTGTGGAGGCTGCGATTTCTTGGTCTCTAGGGTTGCTTTGTGGCAGAAAAACAATTTATATATGACTGTCTTAAGGAATGCTTAATCATATTTAGCTAAAAGATGACCAAATGCACATTTGCTAATCTTTGTACAAGTGAAGTGGAGGGTGTATGCTGTACCCGAATTGGGCCTGGACAGGCTGTACATAACCTTGCCAACTGCTGTTTGTTGTTTTTTCATGCAGTGTTAACCTTACTTTGCTTATATGACTCCATTTGCCAAAATTACTAACTTTGCATAAGTGAAAGAGGAGGTACATGCTTGCCACGATTTGGGCTTTGGTAAGGCTGCAAATGACCAAGGCAATTGCTGTTTGTGGTCTGCTGCAGAACTGCTGTACCTTACTTGGTTCTTTTAAGCCATTTGCAAGAGTTGCCACATTTGTACTTTAGGCCAAAATGAGGGTAAAATGGTGATATGATGATGATTTTAAGCTTGGAGCAACCCACAAATATGATTCACAACATTTCCAAATTGGCCAAATCAAGAAAAAGTCAAAGAAGCCAAAAGTCAACTTTGAGTCAAACTTTGATTTTTAAAGAAATAGGTCCAAAAATGTCATTTTGAATGGTAAGGTTTTAGGTCATGAAATTTATATTTTTGGAAAGAGGATGAAAAATGTGATTTGTAGGAAAAAACCCCACCAAATTTGGCCTTATGGTTTGAGAGTTATGGCTTGTTGAAGTTCAAAAATTGGTGAAAATGATTTGATCATATCTTGACAACCACACATGGGATTTTGATGTTCTTGGACTTTTTGAAAATGGGAAGACAAGATCTTCAACTTTCATGTTGGGCAAAAATTCATTTGGAGCTTGTATCATGATGTAAGTTTAAGATCAAGAAGTTTCCATTTTTGGCAGTTGAAATTACAGGTCCACTTTCTATTTCTGGAAAATTTCTGATTTGACTTGATTTTCTTCCATGATGAGGTTTGACATGATAGATGAGGCTTGTACAAGCATGAATGAACTCCTTCAGATCAATTCTATCCATCAAATCTCTGATTAAATCCACTGTTGACCAAGTTTGACTGTCTGTTGACTTTTCTAGGGTTTTGGACTGATTGAACTTCTTCTGATGAATTCCAAACCCTAATTCCTTGAGAACTTGACTTCAAATGATGTCCCAAGTTGTATGAACCTTTGATTATTGATCATGGTGCCCAAATTCTGCAAGAATGGCCACCATCCATTGCTTTGACTGATCATTGACCATCTTTGACCTAATTGCTGATGATTGCTTCAACTGCAAGCAACAAGGTTAGACTGACAATATTTTTGTACTTTTTTAAATGATAAACATATGAAAGCAAAGATATACAAATGCAAAGTATGCTTGGTGATCAAGAAACAAACCCACAAGGCAAACTATCCACTAGAAGGGGACAAAGGCATGCAATGATCCTTGAGGCCATGATATGATAGGATATGGGCCATGAGGGATCTTAGGGCCAAAATTGGGGTCTTACAATATCTTGATACGACCAGGCGAATATCTCCACATATTCTCTCAGCATCTCAATCAACCTTCTCTAGACATCTTCTTTCAAAGCAGCCTCGATCTTAATATCTTTTATGGCGTCCTCAGTACCAAGATTAACAATCTCCAACTCCTCCTGATGAGGTTGGATGACCCTCTCCTCTTGCTTCAACAATCTGACCAATTCTTTAGGGAGTTCACAGTCTTCCTCACTCTCCTCTTCAGCTTGGTAGATGGGATTATTGAAATCATACTGAGCCATAACATAATTGTTCATAGTGGAGTCCGTAAGATCACTTCTGCATGTTTAATGCTTTATTTTAGAAAAAGAGTTCAAGAAAGTCACAAAAACAAAAACATTGCCATTTTTATTGTTTTTTTTGAAAAATGAAAAACAAAAATAGAAAGACAGGGATCACAAAGTTGTTTGCAAAACGTCCTTTATTAATGATTTCATTGGAAAAACATGATGAGGCCCTACAATGAACCACTACGCCTTGTGCAAAATGAAAAACAAAAGAAAATTACTCTGTTTGAAGAGTAACTTGGACCACATCTTCTGCCGTCCAATTATTGATCGACTCCCCTGGTGCACACGGGTGAACCAAGTTGTCTAGATCACACTCACTGTCATTGTCTTCACCACTGGCTACAAAGACGTCACCGTGATTCATCAGCCCAGTGCTGGTAAAGGTACTCGGACCTGTCTGCACACCCTGCTCCGCCTGCAGAGGTTGATAACCAATTCCGAACTTGTCTTCTTTAATAGGCAAATCCACCATCTTGCCCCACCCTTCTGACTTACCAGAGTGGACAACCTCCATAGCTTGCTTGTACGACGCAATTGAGG
This sequence comes from Lathyrus oleraceus, assembly GCF_024323335.1. Taxonomy (NCBI): domain Eukaryota; kingdom Viridiplantae; phylum Streptophyta; class Magnoliopsida; order Fabales; family Fabaceae; genus Lathyrus; species Lathyrus oleraceus. The sequence continues at coordinate 440,104,006 of NC_066581.1, forward strand.
CACTTGGCTTCTTCTGCTCAGCAAAAGCCACCCTCTCAAGAGCAACAGTCTCGAATGCCTGGCATAAAGTTTCATGGATCTCGCCATCCACCTCTACATACTTGAAAGAGGATAGGTGACTTACCAGAATATCTTCTTCACCGCACACAGTCACGATCTGACCGTTCCAGACATACTTCAGTTTCTGGTGGAGAGTTGACGAAACTGCCCAAGCTGCGTGAATCCAGGGACGCCCCAATAAGCAACTATATGCTGGTTGGATGTCCATCACATAGAAGACAATACTGAACACCTCCGGGCCAATCTTAACTGGCAATGTGACTTCACTAAAAACAGACCGTTTGGATCCATCAAAAGCACGAACAATCAGATCGCTCGGAGTGAGTACAACCCCTTCAACATCAATCTTGCCTAGAGTCTTCTTAGGCAGCACATTCAAAGACGAGCCAGTATCCACCAACACGTGTGACAATACTGCGCCTTTGCAGTCCATAGTGATATGCAGGGCCTTGTTATGGTTGCGACCTTCAAGCGTCAAGTCCAAATCTGTGAATCCCACACCATGCCTGGTACTCACATTAGCCATGACCCCCTCCAACTGGTTGACAGAGATCTCTTGAGGCACATAAGCCAGATTCAGCATCTTCAACAAGGCATTACGGTGTGCCTCAGAGCATAGCAGCAATGAGAGGATAGAAATCTTGGACGGAGTCTGATTCAGCTGATCTACAATCTTGTAGTCACTCTTCTTTATTATTTTCATGAACTCCTCCACGTCTTTCTCAAACGAGCCCTCAAGCGCCTCCTTCTGGACAGGTTCTTCATCAACCACAGCCTGTTTACCTTTAGCCTTGGCGAGAGCCTCGGCATTGTTATCTCTCAACGGTTGCGGGGCAAACAGACGACCGCTTTTGGTGAAACCTCCGGGTCCCCCAACATTATCCACAACTGGCCTTGCAATCACAGGAGTTCTACTAGGCACACCAATCGTCACAGGAGGTTGGTTCACTGGCCCGACCCGACTTTCAGCCCTTCGATTGTTGCGGTATGCATTGTCGTATTTCCATGGCACATCCCTACTATTTTCAACAGCCCTTCTACCGGTCACAGCAATAGTAGTTGGAGCACTGACGGTTACAGGAGTAGAGATGGTAACAGGAGTACCACTGCTTGTAGGCGCATTAACAATTCTCTGGCCACGTCCCTCAGACGGTTTGAAATAAATGGTGACGGTTGACACCACTCCACGATCTTTCTTGGCCCGACTAAACTGCAGACAGCCCTTGTCTATCAGATTCTGAATACCAACCCTCAACTGATCACAACCATTCTCTGAACTGGCACAATCTGAACAGTCTTGACAACAGCCCGGGAATATTCCCCCATTCAACAAACGATCCTTCACAACCAGCAATGAAGTCTGAATCTCATCAATACTGACCATCAAGTCTTCAGCTTCACCGTCTTCAAAATTGTTCACTCTATGCGCACCATGCTGAGGCATAAGGTTGTTCACAACATTAGGCACAAGAGCAAAATTGATAGTTTTGGCGTCAATTAAGTCCTGGACCTTATGATGAAAAGCCCGACAATTCTCAATATGGTGCCCCGGTGGACCAGAGTCGAAATCACAACGCACGTTGGCATTATACCCAAGCGGTATTTTTGTCAACGGAGCCATTGTACGTAACTCCACAAACCCCAATCGAAGCAGTTCAGGCCACAACTCAGCATGGGTCATTGGCAACAGGTCAAAACGTCGATCAGGCATCCTCTATCTGGGCTGATACGGACGTTGTTGTTGTTGTTGTTGTTGTTGTGGCTGTTGTTGAACTCTCGGTTGTTGTTGTTGACGAGGTTGAGGTGCTGGAATAGTCACAGCAGCAACCTGACGATATTGCCCTCTGTTCACATTTCTCTTACCGTGTTGCACAGCACTGGTTTCACCCTCTCTCCTGTGAGGTGCCCCAGCAAATGGTTTATTGGAAGATGAGGAACCAGCATCCTGAATCTTCCCCGCTTTAATCAAGCTCTATGTCCTTTCCCCACAAATCACAACATCAGAGAAGCTACCGAATGGGCAACTTCCCATCCGGTCCATGAACACGCCTTGTAAAGTACCGATAAACATGTCAGTCAGTTCCCTTTCCAGCATAGGGGGTTGTACTCGTGCAGCCAACTCACGCCACCTCTGGGCGTACTCCTTAAAACTTTCTCTGGATTTTTGACAAAGACTCTGCAACTGAGTCCGGCTCGGCGCCATGTCCATATTATGTCTGTATTGCCTCAAGAAGGCCTCGCCCAAATCTCTCCAGCTTCGGATAGAATCTCTCTTAAGCTCCATGTACCAATCCAAGGAAGCCTCAGACAAGCTATCCTGGAAGAAGTACATCCACATTTTCTCGTCGTCGGTGTAAGCAGAGATCTTCCTGTAGTAGGCCTGCACATGGGTGCGAGGACAAGAAGTACCGTTATATTTATCAAATGAAGGCGCTTTGAACTTGTAGGGAATCCTCAGCCCTTCCACCAGACCCATATTTGTAACATCAAACCCCAAAGAGTTCTGACACTCCATGGCTCTGATTTTTTCAGCAAGGGCATCAACCTTCCGATCCCTTTCTTCAACTCTTCCCACAACTTCATCATCTTCACTAAGCAATGTGAACATATCCTCCTGTCTATCAACCAGGGGAGCAGGATGGCGAATCGGAGCCCGGGCAGCTCTGGCATTAACAGTCTCTGCAGCAAGAGGTTGTCCGTTGATTCTAATACCCCTCAATTCATCCCCTACAGCGTAATCATTGACAGGAGCAGCAGCAGCATTATCATGAACCGGGACACCCAATGGTGAAGCACGGTTGGATGGCGGAATCACGGCTTCCTGTCTCTGGGCTAAGGCACGCAGCTCCTCCTGCCCTTGAACGACACCCTGCATCATTGTCATGAATTGGGCCATGTTAGCCCTCATCTCAGCCAACTCTGCCTGAACTTGGTCCATGTTCCTCTGTTGATTCAATCTGGTTGAGTAGCGGTGCGGACGTTGATCAGCTATCCTGCCTGAACACAGGAACCAGAGTGAGAAGTCTCGATCTAGAACACCTGTAATGCAAAATGATATGTGTATGATGCTTATGATGCGTATGATGCACATGATATGTTCATTTCTCAGGCATTCAAAAGCCTGATTCATCTTTCAAGAAATGGCAACCTGCAGCAAGAACAACACAGAAGCAAAGGAACAACATACACAAGTTATGAGCACCAAGGTTAAACACCACAACCTCTTCTATAGATAAGAGCAACAAAGATCATACAACAAAGATCCAAACGATCAGAGTACAACAAAGAATCCCATCCAACAAGCCTGGAGGTGATTCATAACATAAGCAACAGAGATACAAGCTAAGACAAATGTTCTCCCGGAATGAGAGTCTTCAGGTAGTGGCACTGGTCTATCAACAAGTCACATTCTGAACATTCTGGCAGGGGAGTGATCTTCTCCTTCAGTTGTCTTCTGAGCTCCACCATTTCTCCTCCAAGCTGGCTCTCTGATGCGTGTCTCAAGTCAACTTCCTTCTTCAACTGGATGTCTTTGTCTCTGAGTTGCTTTTCCAAGTCTCGTATCTTCTTCTGATAACTGGCCTCAGCTCTCTGCAACCTCAAGCATTCCCGGTGTTCTGCATTCAACAAGGCCTCCATCTCCTCATAAGACCTCTTCTTGCTCTTCAATCTACTAGCATCTTCACCCTGCATGCCTTTGAGTTGATGAGCCAAGTTCAACTTACCAGCTTTGGCTTTGTAAAGCTCCATCTGTGTGTCTTGTTCCTTCTCCTTCAACCGACGATTCTCCATCGAGGCTTGTTTGTACTGCTCAGCAGGTACACTCTCAGCAAGGATCAAAGGTGGTTGCACTTGCAAAGACTCCATCCTATCATAGGGCAACAACAAAGTCTCAACTCTCTTCTTGACCTAATCAATGTAATCGGGCATAGCAACTGCAAACTTCTTCCCTAGAACAGCTCCATCATTGACACCAATGGACTTCCAAGCTCTTCCTACTTGCTCCAATCTAGCAGGGTCACTCCGCTTCTCAAAATACACACTTTCAGCTATCTCAACATCAAGTGGTCTTCCATTCATCACAAACCCCAACTGGCGAAGAGAAAGAACTGGGTTATAGTCGATGCAACCCTTAGTCCCTATGAGTGGCACATTACGAAATTCTCCACAACTCAGGATGACATTACGCACATCCATCCGGTAAGACTGCCACCTGATATCATATGAGGTAAGAGACATAACCCTCTGAGTCCACTTATGAGTTCTCTGAGCATCCACAAAAGGTCCACTGACTGGCAGAAGAGACAAGAACCATCTGGGCAACAATGGGAGACAGCATCTGATAGCTCCCCCCTTACCATGCCTACTGTGAATAGCATAGTAAGTGTCGGCTAACAAAGTAGGAACTAGGTTTCCTCCAATGAAGATAGTGACTGCAGCAAGGTCCACAAAGTTGGGCATACTCGAAAATAAGACAATCCCATAAATCAAGATAGCTAACTGAGCATGAAAAGCTTCCCAATTTCCCTTCTTTGCTTCCTCTCTAGCAATCCTCAACAGGAACTTCAAAGGCAACCCTACAACATCCCCACTGGACTTCCAATTATCACTCACTTCTTTGACACCCAGATGAAGAGCTCTGGCAACAACCCTGAAATCAACCTCCTTAGGTACATCCAAGAAAGAAACCTAATACCGGATCAGGACATTCAACAGAATGGAGTACTCTTCAAGAGTAGGAGCTAGCTGATAGTTCTGGAAGGTGAAGCAACGGAGCTCGGGGTCATAGAACTGTAGAAGAGTCTACAACGGCACTGGATCTACCACCATCTTCAACAGTGTCAACAAATCCCAATACTGATCAGCAAACATCTTCTGACTACCACCCGTCACAAGGTTGCTCAACTCTATCAAAGACGTCAAAGGCTCACGGTGAAAACTGTAGGAGCAAGTCTTCCGCTTCAACTCGGGAACGGATGCCATGTCTCACAGTGAATAGACTCCTGAATGAACCTGAGAAATGATATGCATGCAGAGATTAGTTTTTCTTTTCTTTTTCTCTTTTTTTCATTTCTTTTTTATTGCATTATTTTTTGAAAATAAACATGCCATGATGCAAATGATGCAGACAAGACTGGTTGGCTGTGTATCTCGGAGCACAGGATCAAAGCTTCGGCTTGAATTCGGAACCACATCTGAGACCCACAATCATCTGAGACCCATATCTGAAGAACCAATAGTCACCAACAGGACCACAAGTCACCAACGAGTCACCAACGGTACCTGTAATAATGATCATTCCCTCCCCACTCACGGGTGTCATCTAGGCCAGGGTAAGGTCGAGAGAAACGCAACATAAATAACCCTTTCATAGAATATCACCATATACACACCCGAAGTATGTAACGATAATACCCCATCAGAGTCTGAACTGCTCGTGATATCAAGTTCCGCTAAGTGGCGCAATACCACCGGCTTCCCATGAATCACTATATTCCTAGGTGTCCTAGATTTCACTCATAGCCTGGGTATTGGGCCTTTTACCTCATGTAACTCCCACCCCAACAGAGAGACAAACACAGCACAGCCAGCACAGATGAAACATATGATGAATGCAAACATAAATGCAAAAATAAAATGCAAACCATAAATAAATGAATGCAATAAATGAAACAGCAAAAGCAACCAAACCCTATCCTAGAGAGCGCTAGGACTGACTCGCTTAGGGAAGATGGACCAGCAAGAGGTCAACTTCTCTATTTTCCCCAGCAGAGTCGCCAGCTGTCGCATTACGCGAAAAACCGGCGGGAAAACGAAACAACAGAGCCGCCACCGTGCGTTATTTATCCCAAAGGAGGGAAAGGAAACGCTCGAAGTAAACCTGGAAAAGACATGGTCTCGCGACCAGAGAGAGATGGGACCGGGAGTCGGTTATGCAAAGGGAAGGTATTAGCACCCTTACGCATCCGTCGTACTCGACGGGATCCGCGCTCAAAAGAAAGGATAAGGTTGCTAAAAACTACACAAACACCACACCCGGATGGAAGGAGACACAGAAAGACAAAAGAAACTAACTCGGCAGGATATCGCGTCCTGGGCCTACATAGTCTGTCAGGCACAGACATCAGAGTCAACGTAGTTCGGGACAGGGGAAACATGCTCGCTAGGATGTCGCATCCTATGCATACGTATCTTCTCTAACCGGAGAAGAATCAAAGCACTCGTAGCTCGGCTAACGCATGCCAAACAAAACACAAATAGGAAACCGACTGCCAATCGCTGGACTTATGTCAGACTCCACACAAACAGGAAAACATGGAAACCGAATGCCAATCGTTAGACTTACATCAGACTCCGAACCAACAAACACACACACAGGAAACCGACTGCCAATCGCTGGACTTACGTCAGGCTCCAACAAGCAGACAAGACACAGGAAACCGACTGCCAATCGCTGGGCTTACGTCAGACTCCTAACACACACAAAGGGGTTGAAAAAGGAAAAGGGTTGCCCGGAGAGATCTGCTCATCTCCTGCCTACGTACCACATCTGGTATGAGGATCAGGGCGACGTAGTTCCCCTTAACAGGGAAAGAACTTCTAACCTAACCAGAAACAAAGGGAGACACAAACTACTAGGGAGACTACGACTCGAGCCTAGAAGTTATCATGCAAACCATCCCTATGTTAAGGTTTCTATCTAACTTGCACAGGGAGCAAGTTATCCTAAACAGCACAGGCAAAGTCATACAAGCACAAAAAGCAAGCAAATACATACAAGAATAAAAAGCAAGCACACACACTATATGCACACAATTGGGCTCATACAAGGTTAGGCTGTGAGACAGAAGCCAACTGGAATCGGGTGTAGTTAGCTCTTAACCCTAACATTGAGAGTTAGGATGAAACAGATGAAATAGGAAGTGAGGGTAGGACCTCACAGCTCTTATCCCTGGCCTGGGAGAGCTTCAGACAAATGAAAGTGCGGGAGTTCAGAAAGTAGGAACTCTTCTCCACATATGACTGACACAACAAAGATCTTGGGTTAATATCCACAATGCATCAACACATGGTGTGAGCAAAGTGGATGACACACTGAATAGCAGGAGATGGATTATACATCTCTTTTATTTGCCAATTGCCTCATAAGAGGACTTTTCCTGCTCGGCACAAAGATAAACAAACCCAAGCATTGCCTCTTAAGGAGGGCTTCAGACAGGTGCCTGCCCACATAACAGGACAGGTCTTCCAGACTACATGAAGTCAGAGAGTTATACCTCAGTGGTTAAGCAACCAAGCAAAGCAAAAGCAAGTTCAAAAGAACTCAAAGCAACTTAGGTACCTGTGAAAAATCTAACCCAATCAGTACACAGTTCAATCAATCAAACAGACAACAGTCAATCACACAGACAGGCAAAGCATTAGGCAACAATGTGCAAGGCACAAGCCAATAGGCACAACACAAATGACTTGGTATCAACCTACAAAACAACATAACGTTAGCCAACATCAATCAACTAATCAATCCAAATGAGTGAACCAATCCAACCATGGCAATGTGCTTCTTAACCTGAAATCCACAATCCAAACAGTGAGTCCAAACCACTAGGTCAAAGCCTAGGGTCAAAAGAGGGTCAATCATTCAAAACAGAACATGAAATTTAACATGAATCAACTTCATTCAATCAAGAACACATTCCAAAAGGTCCCATATCAATATCATTAACCAAAAGCATTTCATGAACCAAACATGGCAAGGTATGCAAATTGTGACCACATTGTGACATCATAAGAAATAAATTCACATTAAATCAAAAATGATTCAAATAATCTTGGCAAAATTCATGAGTAAACAGGACATACAACATGATCATCACACAAAAAATTAGAGGCATTGGACATCATTAAGCATGGCAATCACATATCATAAGTCAAGACAAGCACAACAAGCCCATGTGTGACACAAATTGTCACACCAAGTTAGCATAGGCATAAAACAGAAATGGTAATTGGTAAAAACCTCAAACATAGGCCAAAACAACACTCAACATGTCTAGAAATAGTATGCAAAAATTCAGAAGCATTGGATAAGAAACAAGCATTTTGTGATCAAATGAAGTTCAAGGCAATTTTAAAGCTCAAATGTGACCAACCAGAATGAAAAATCTCGATTAAATCATAAATGATCCCAATAATTCCAAAAAAATCATGACCAATCACAACATCTATAACATGCATCACACAAAAAATCAGGACAATTGGAGATCATTTGGCATGGCAAACACATCATTCAAATTGAACATCACAAGGTGTGACACAAATTATCACACCAACTTAACATGATCATAAAACAGAAATCGTAAGTGATAAAAATACCAAACCAACACCAAAATGTCAACCAAAATGTCTAGTTATAGCATGCAAAATTTCACATTCATTGGATCAAAGACCAGCATTTCACAACATGATAACCAAGGCAAGGTCAAGTAAGCATACATGCTCAACTCCTTAGACAAAATATTTTCCTGGCCAGGCACAACTTGCATTTTGATAACCATAAAAAACTAGATAGAATGAGGAACATAATACAGAAAATTAGGATGAATTTGGATTAATTTTCAAATTGTTGTGAATTTTGGAAGTTCATGGAAATTGAAATCAAAATGTGAACATAGCATGACAAATAATGTGAAAAGAGGAAAAACAAGGCAATTGGAAATGCTCCCACACGGTATCGAACCATGGCCAATTTTGAAATATCCTGCGCGCCTAATTTAAAACGACCGTGTTTTGACTAAAACCCTAGTGCGCGCTCCTGCATGGATTCAAAAATCCGCAGGTAATCCACATGCAATCCGCAGGAAACCGTATGCGTTTTGTGGCAAAATTTGCAGCAAAAACCCTAGCTAATCTGGAAAATGAAGAACACCATGCATGAACGATGAAGATCATGAAGATCTTCATCTGGAATTTTCCAGAAAACGAAAATGTGTCCAGAAATCAATAAATTCCATACCAATCAACTCGTCATGCTATGTACATCAAAGATCAAGCAAGCATTCAAACAAAAACAACAACATACTCACGGATCGAAGAAATCAAAAATCCACATCCAAACTTTAATCACATGGATCTTTGCAAATATAGCACCAAATCACTCCATTCAAAGCTCAGATTCATCACCAATCTATGAACTACACAACTAGCATAATGGATTTGTGAATTAAAGAGGTCGAAAAACCAACCTCTTGATGAACAGAGTTGAAGCCACGTGCTTCCAAGGCTTGGCAATGCTCAGATCTCTTCCAATATGCTCCTTGAGATGGATGATGATGAAATGGAAGCTTAACAATGCATGAAACGAACTGAATCTCCAACTGCCATGAATGCTTCACTCTATGAACATGAACAATACATCCACGATTTGTCTTGAATCTTGATCCAAATATGCTCAACAACACTTCATGATGATGAATGGATCACTGAAAAGTGCTGGTGTTTGAAGAACTTAGCAAAAAAAAGTGAGAGAAATTTTTTGATGATTTTGTGATTCTAGATCTAGAATTGGTAAAAATGTGATGAAAACAGTTATGATTAAGCATATATACTCTATGCTAATCATGTTTAGGAAAGGATTAGGGAAAATGCACATGTGATTAAGGAGTTTGTGGTGTGAATGCAAAAAATGAAATTTTCTCTCCATGCACCCTCATGCACGTGAACAGTGCATGTTCAATGTCAAAAATGCCTTAAAATGGTTTCATGCACATGTTGGAATTGATTTGGTATGCATATGTTCAACCAAAATGAGTTTATGAAATTTCTTCACAAAATCTTCATGAATGAACCAATGCCCTGCAAATGAGCTTTTATGTCAAGTGATGGTATGCTTGGAAAATACATGTTATAAGGATCAATATGCAAAAAGAACCACTCAAATTGGCCTTTTGGTTTGAAAGTTATGCTCATTTGAAGTTTAAACCACACTTTGCCATAATTGAACCATATCTCTTCAACCACACATGAGAAATCCATGATCTTAGACTTTTTGGAAATGGGAGAGAAAGATCTTCAACTTTTATGTTGGATAAAATTTCATTTGAAGCTTTCTTGATAATGTAATATTGAGTTTAAGTTGGTCCAAAACCTTTCCATTTTTGGAAACTTCAAATTACAGGTCACCTGCTATTTTTGGAAAGTCTTGATCTGACTTCAAATCCTTCAATGTTGATGTTTGAAATGTCAAATGAGACTTGTTTGAACATGAATGAAGCATCTCTAACCATTTCACACCTCCAAATCCACAGTTGAATTGATAGTTGACTTCTGTTGACTTTTTAGGGTTTCAGATGATTTGCACATGGACTAATGAGTTCTGAGCCTTCAACCTTTGGCCAAGCTACTTCCAAATGATCCTTGGGTCATGTGAACTCATTGTACCAACCCTAGGGCTTTGATCTCGGGAAAAATGCTCTTGTTGCCTTGCACAGTTGAACCTCTTGATCAGTCTTGCCTGATGACATGATGGACTATGCAATGGCAATGCAATGTTAATGACCTAAAAATGAAAATGTATATACAAATGGGAGGTGCAAATTTGAGGTGCTACACAATGTACCAAGTTAGATTACATAATGAAGCTCCACTTATTTGAATCGAGCGAAGAGATGAGCCTGCTTACTGTTAGCTGATTGAAGAAGAAACTGATGGTAAACCATGGTTTCATGACATCAAGCGATATCTTTTAAGTCAAGAGTATCCAGAATATGCTACATTATTGGATAAGAAAACTTTGAGGAGGTTATCGTCCAAATTCTTTTTGAGCAATGATGTGCTTTACAATAGAAACCATGACATGGTTCTGCTCAGATGCATGGATAGACACGAAGCAGACATGTTAATCAAGGAGATTCATGAAGGATGCTTTAGGATCCATGCCAATGGACATGCCATGGCCAAGAAGATTTTGAGAGTTGGTTATTACTGGTTAACCATGGAGTCCGATTGTTTCAGTTATGCTAGAAAATGCCATAAATGTCAGATTTATGCTGACAAAGTGCATGTACCACCAACGCTATTGAATGTTTTGACGTCACCTTGGCCTTTCTCAATGTGGGGCATCGACATGATTGGTGCTATAGAGCCCAAGGCTTCCAATGGTCATCGCTTCATCCTGGTTGCCATTGATTACTTTACTAAATGGGTAGAGGCTGCTTCCTACACCAATGTGACGAGACATGTGGTTGCTCGCTTTATCAAGAAGGAGATTATCTGCCGCTATGGAATCCCAAGCAAGATTATCACAGATAACAGTTCAAACTTGAACAACAAGACAATGACATAATTATGTGAGAGTTTCAAGATTGACCACCATAATTCTTCTCCATATCGTCCAAAGATGAATGGTGCTATTGAAGTTGCCAACAAAAATATCAAGAAGATCCTGCAAAAGATGGTGAAAACTTATAAGGATTGGCACGAGATGCTACCCTTTGCTTTGCATGGATACCGGACCTCAGTCCGCACTTCAACAGGGGCAACCCCATTCTTCTTAGTGTATGGGATGGACGTAGTTCTCCCAGTCGAAGTAGAGATACCTTCCACGAGAATATTGATGGAGACCAAGCTGGATGAAGCTGAATGGATCCAGAACAACTATGATCAACTTAACCTCATTGATGAGAAGCGTATGACCGCTCTGTGCCATGGACAATTGTACCAGCAACGAATCAAGAAAGCGTTTGACAAAAAGGTCCGTCCTCGAGAGATCAAGGAAGAAGATCTCGTGCTCAAGAAGATCTTGTCGGTACACAAAGATTCACGTGGGAAGTGGACTCCAAACTATGAAGGCATGTACGTTATAAAGAGAGCATACTCTAGAGGTGCTTTGTTTCTCACAACTATGGATGGCGAAGAGCTCATTCACCCTGTGAACTCTGATGCAGTCAAAAGATACTATGCCTAACAAATCCCGGTGGACTGAAAACCCGAAAGGGCGGTCCAGGAAAAAGTTAGGGATAATAAAAAATGGTAGCTCGCTAAGTTGAAAACCTGAAAGGGCGGCTTAGGCAAAAAGGAGCTTCCCGGTGGATTGAAAACCCGAAAGGGAAATCCAAGAAAAAATTAGGGACAAAAGGCATAGACTGCTTCAGTTTGTCACTGATCAACACAGAAGAGCTAAAAGTGGAAGATCAACTCAACTGCTCCCTTCAGAAGCGAGGTTTTCTGGAGTCATTGTTATTAGGGATAATTAGTCATTGCGATTCCATGTAAACCTTTCCTATTGCCATTTTCAAATTTATAACATTCCATGGAGCTACACCATTTGTGTGCTACGATTCTTGAATAAATACAAGTTTGTCTATCAAATTCTATCATTTACTGATTTTCTCTGATTTTCTTTGTTATGCAAAATGCCATTTATTTGTTAATAATGAAATTTTGAACTCAAAAAGATTTTTTCAACATATTGAGAAACACAATTTTGCTTTGTCATGTGGAAATATTAAAGGGAAACCTTTCGTCTTTCCCCACAAGTCTCAAGTTGCAAGACTTCCCTTGGATGATCAACATATATCTCCAGAGAGCGTGGATTTAGCATTCTCTCTGGGACAGTTGTAACTATTCAGCTTGATAGATCCTCCTTTGATGCATTTACTCACTCCTTCGGTTGAGTTATCGGTGTTGAGGATTCAGTACCTCCATAAAGCCTTCTTTAATCTCCAGTCTGCATGCCGTCAGCATTTGCATATCGTGATCATTCATACATCAGGCATATAAGCAAAGTCCAAATCATGCATAGCCCGAAGTGCTTCGCGCTCATTTTCATAATCTCAAGTCTCATTGTTGATTGTAACCCTTGACCTCTAAGACCAGTTGTTATTGGCATCGTCTATTAAGTCTGGTTGTCACCAGTGTCTTTGACCAAATCTAGTTGTAACTGGTATCCTTTAAAGTCTAGTCGTAACCAGCATTTGTTTTAAGCCCAATTGTTATTGGCATCGTCTATTCAAATCCAATTGTAACTGGTATCTTTTTAAAGTCTTGTTGTCACCAGCATCTTGTCTCAAATCCAATCGTAATTGGTACCTCAAGCATAGTTGTAACTGGCACTTTGATAAAATCCATTTGTAAATGGTATGATAAATCTGGTTGTAACTAGCATTGTCTGCAAGTCCAATTGTTATTGGCACTACCTTTTAAGTCTAGTTGTAACTAGCGCTCAAATGTTAAACTCCAGTTGTAACTGGTATCTCTGTAAGATCTGGTTGTCACCTGCACCTTACTTTAAATCCAATTGTAATTGGTATCCCCAGTCAGGGTTGTAACCGGTACTGTCTTAAATCCATTTGTAAATGGTATGATAAGTCTGGTTGTAACCAACATTTTTTTGCAAATCCAATTATTATTGGCATTACCTGTTAAGACCAGTTGTTACTGGTGTCGTTTGTTAAGTCTGGTTGTCACCAGCGTCTTTGATCAAATCCAATTCAAACTGGTATCCTTTTAAAGACTGGTTGTCACCAGCATCCTGAAGTCTAGTTGTAACTGGTATCATTTTAAAGTCTGGTTGTCACCAGCATCTATAAAATCCATTTGTCAATGGTATGATAAGTCTGGTTGTAACAAGCATTTCTGTTAAGTCCAATTGTTATTGGCATTATCTGTTAAGTCTAGTTGTAACTGGCGCATAAATTTTGAAATCCAGTGGTAACTGGTATCATTTTTAAAGTCTGGTTGTCACCAGCATCTGTCAAACCCAGTTGTAACTGGTATCATTTTAAAGTCTAGTTATCATCAGCATTTGTCAAATCCAGTTGTAACTGGTATCCTTTTAAAGTCTGGTCGTCACCAGCATCTGTCAAATCCAGTTGTAACTAGTATCCTTTTAAACTCTAGTTATCACCAACATCTGTCTTAAAATCCATTTGTGAATGGTATGATAAGTTTGGTCGTCACCAGCGCCCTTGAAGTCCAAATGTAACTAGAACTTCCTGGAAAGTGGTCATTTTGACTCTTCCATTGATAGTAATTTCCAAAAAAATTGATTGGATGATTTTCTTGTAAGAAATCTCTAGACTTGTCAAGAATGTTCAAATTGTCATCGGGTCATGTATGAACTTGTTGATACACTCTCTTTGATTTTTCTGATGTTGTTAGGTCATGTCTGAACCTGTTGTCAGAACTTCTTAATATTCCCTAGCATTGTCAGGACATGTATGAGCATACTGCTGAACCTTTCATTCCAACATTACCAGGTCATGTCTGAACCTGTTTTTGAAGAACCTTTTTCTTTGATTATTCCAGTGTCGTCAAGTCATGTATGAACTTGTTGTGGAAATTTTCTCAAAATGTTCAAGTTATTAGTGAGTCATGTGTGAACTTACTGACGAAATATCTTGTGTTCTAAGTGTCATTTTTCAACTTTCACTTTGAGTACTCCCTAGTGTGTGTCTGACTCTCCAGTAGGATTGTTATCCCCAGCGAGTTGGTTTTACATTATTTTGTCGATTTCCCTGTGGGCCATCAGAATTCCCCATAAATTGGCTTGTTTGTTATATCATCTCTTGTTAAAGGTTCACCATGTCCCTAACAGATAAATTCCAAAATATATAATTCGTTCAGCCATGCATATCATATCATAGCATTTTCTTTTTACAGGTTCAAAACCTAGGTCTCCATGGTATTTAACCATCTCCCACTGTGATCCGATGAAAAGTACTGTTTCATTTTCCTCTGGTGGAGGATGTTTAAATAGGGGCAACTACCTGTTAAGACCAGTTGTTACTGGTGTCGTTTGTTAAGTCTGGTTGTCACTAGCGTCTTTGATCAAATCCAATTCAAACTGGTATCCTTTTAAAGACTGGTTGTCACCAGCATCTTGAAGTCTAGTTGTAACTGGTATCATTTTAAAGTCTGGTTGTCACCAGCATCTATAAAATCCATTTGTCAATGGTATGATAAGTCTGGTTGTAACCAGCATTTCTGTTAAGTCCAATTGTTATTGGCATTATCTGTTAAGTCTCGTTGTAACTGGCGCATAAATTTTGAAATCCAGTGGTAACTGGTATCATTTTTAAAGTCTGGTTGTCACCAGCATCTGTCAAACCCAGTTGTAACTGGTATCATTTTAAAGTCTTGTTATCATCAGCATTTGTCAAATCCAGTTGTAACTGGTATCCTTTTAAAGTCTGGTCGTCACCAGCATCTGTCAAATCCAGTTGTAACTAGTATCCTCTTAAAGTCTGGTTATCACCAACATCTGTCATAAAATCCATTTGTGAATGGTATGATAATTTGGTCGTCACCAGCGCCCTTGAAGTCCAAATGTAACTAAAACTTCCTGGAAAGTGGTCATTTTGACTCTTTCATTGACAGTAATTTCCAAAAATTTTGATCGGATGATTTTCTTGTAAGAAATCTCTAGACTTGTCAAGAATGTTCAAATTGTCAACGGGTCATGTATGAACTTGTTGATACACTCTCTTTGATTTTTCTGATGTTGTTAGGTCATGTCTGAACCTGCTGTCAGAACTTCTTAATATTCCCCAGCATTTTCAGCACATGTATGAGCATATTGTTGAACCTTGCATTCCAACATTACCAGGTCATGTCTGAACCTGTTTTTGAAGAACCTTTTTCTTTGATTATTCCAGTGTCGTCAAGTCATGTATGAACTTGTTGTGGAAATTTTCTCAAAATGTTCAAGTTATTAGTGAGTCATGTCTGAACTTACTGACGAAATATCTTGTGTTCTAAGTGTCATTTTTCAACTTTCACTCTGAGTACTCCCTAGTGTGTGTCTGACTCTCCAGTAGGATTGTTATCCCCAGCGAGTTGGTTTTACATTATTTTGTCGATTTCCCTGTGGGCCATCAGAATTCCCCATAAATTGGCTTGTTTGTTATATCATCTCCTGTTAAAGGTTCACCATGTCCCTAACAGATAAATTCCAAAATATATAATTCGTTCATCCATGCATATCATATCATAGCATTTTCTTTTTATAGGTTCAAAACCTTGGTCTCCATGGTATTTAACCATCCCCCACTGTGATCATGATGCTACCCCCCAACATTAGTCGTTGGACTTCCTACCATGACCAGTCCATTGTTTGTCTTTTGGGTTTTGTTTCCTTATTTTGGTATAGGATGATTAATCTCTTTAGCCATACGAGATTTAAAACCTCTTTCATTTGTCGAAATCAAGTAAACCTCATGTTTCATCTTTCTTTCCAGTTTCATTGAAGTGATTATTCATCTCGCCTTGTCACATTACTAGTTCTCACTATCTTTCAATGAAATTCTGTGTCAAGTGCAAAACATTTTGTTTTTGGTCATCATCCATATTCATTCATGTCCAAGAATTTCTCATATTCATTCAATCATAATTATCCATGTACATGGCATATGAATAACTTATAATCAAAAAGTAGCTCACATGAATACTTCGAAGTTCTAAGGCAAAGAACGATTATGTTTTGCTACTAGGAACACCTTTCCGTGTGGATGCTTTCAAATACCTAAGAGGAGATTGTTCCCATTGGTTTCTTACACACTTCCACATGGACCATTATCAATGTCTCACCAAGTCCTTTAATCATGGAAAGATCTATTTCTCCTCTGTTACGGCTAGACCTGTAAATATGAACCTAGGGATTTCATATGATAAATTACATATTTTGCCTCTAAACCAAAAGGTTTAAATAGCTGGTATTGGCGTGACTTGCTTGGATGCCAATCATTATCCAGGTTCCATAATAATACTCTTTCAACCTTTGAATGGTCAGGTGGTACTTCACACAGCTATACAATTGGAAAAGAAAGGCTATTCTTGGAGGTTGCACGTTCACTTCGCAAAAAGGTTTACGTAACTGCAGCCAAATTACACCTTTTAAACTGTTTAGAATTTACTAAGGAGGATATACAGTGGTTTACTTCAAATGAGCATGAAATCAATATTCATGTTGCCCCTATGTGGACGCTCGCAAGCTTCAAAAGATTGAAGCATATATCAAGTCAATATGCGAGTCGGTTCAGTCTTATAGTTGCTTTCTCCCCTACTGGTTGGACATTTGGCAAAGGTAAAAAGAAGTCTCTTGGAAAAAGGTGGCAGCAGGGTACTGTTATAAGTGACTGGAATCCTGCTATGGATCAACAGGCTCAAGGTCGATGCCACGGAATTGGTCAGACATGTGAAGTGCATATATATCGATTTATTAGTAAAGCACCATTGAGGAGAATATTTTGAAGAAAGCAACAAAAGCGCACACTTGATATTTAGTTATACAAAGTGGGGGTTAAAATACTGAGTTCTTCAAAAAGCTTGATCCGATGGAACTATTTTCAGGTCATAAAACACTTTCAATTAAAGACACGCCGAAGGAGAAAAACCAGAACAGGGGAGAAGATTCTGTTACTAATGCAGATGTGGAAGTTGCATTAAATCATGTAGAAGATGAGGCAGATTATATGGCACTGAAGAAAGTTGAACTGGAAGAAGCCGTGGATAATCAGGAATTTACAGAAGAAGCCAGTGGGAGAATTGAAGAGGATGAATATGCAAATGAGGATGATGAGCCTCAAGAATTAGGCGAATCTGTTTCCAATTTGAATAAAGAGGATGCATTAATGTTAAATGGAGGTGATCCTAAGGAAGATAAACCTCCCTCTGTTGTTGCCAAAGAAGATGATGTTGACATGCTGGCAGATGTGAACCAGATGGCAGAAGCTGCAGCTGCAGCTGGGCAGGCGTTATCAGCATTTCAGAGTGAGCTACGCCCTATTGACCGATATGCCATTCGTTTTCTAGAGCTATGGGATCCAATTATAGATAAAGCAGCCTTGGAATCTGAAGTCAGGATTGAGGATACTGAATGGGAATTGGATCGCATTGAAAGGTATAAGGAGGAGATGGAAGCTGAAATTGACGAAGATTAGGAGCCTCTTGTATATGAAAGCAGGGATGCAGATTTTGCAACAACGGCTTATGGGCAGCAAGTAGAGTCCTTGGCTCAACATCAATTAATGGAAGAACTTGATTATGAAGCTAAACTGAAAGAGGAAGCTGAAGAAGAGAAAAACAGGACTCAAACACCAAGTGATTCAAAGCTCAAGCCTAAAAAGAATACCAAGAAAGCAAAGTTCAAATCTCTTAAGAAAGGATCTTTAACCTCTAGCTTAAGAACTGTGAAAGATGAGCGACGAGCAGTGCCAATGGCCATAGATGATGATGCTGCCACTAGTCTTGATTTTGTGTCTCCTGTAACAACCCAATTTTTTTAATTACTTCTTATATTATTATCATTATATTTTATTTTATTTATTTGGAGTGTTAATTAATTAATTAGTTGTTAGGTAGTATAATAATCGATTATATTAATTAATTTGGGGTGTTAATTAATTATTTAGTTGATATGAGATATAATGAATAATTGAGTTAATTAATTTGGTGTGCATATTGAGTGGTTTAATTTAATTGACTAATTAGAGATATTTAAATATTAGGTCTCATTGGGCCTATTAATTAAATGAGAGATATCATGCTTTAGGCCCAAATAGAATACCAGTATATAAGAGGTGAGGAGAGTGAGAATTAGGATGCATTTGATCATTTGAGGAAATAGAGAAAGAGAAGAGGAAAAGTAAGGAGAAGAGGGGAAGACCAAGAGAGGAGCTAGGGTTTCCAGAAAATTGAAGAGGTAAGGGGGGAATCCTTATTATTATGGGTTAGTATGATTGGATCAATGGGTCGAAACATGTTTAGGTTAAAATCCCTAATTTTGTATGGTTGTTTGGAATTGTTAGGTTTGATGAGTACCCTTGATTGTGGTGATTTAATTGTATTAAAACTGAAAATTAACGTTATATAATTAGGGTAATGTATGAGTTATAATTTTCTAAACGTGTGGCTTTTTACGGAATCGAAATCGGAGGTCCGAAAGTCCTCCAACGATGAAAAACGCAAAAAAAAATTGATTCTGTTTTACAGTAACCGGTTACTCACCGAGCGATAACCGGTTACTTGCTAAAAAATCTGTTAATTCTGTTTTACAGTAACCGGTTACTCACCGATCGTTAACCGGTTACTCACCGATCGTTGACCGGTTACTTGCTCAAAAATCTGCTAATTCTTTTTTACAGTAACGGGTTACTCACCGAGCATTAACCGGTTACCACTGTTCGAAAAGTGAAAAATCGAGATTTTAAATGCTGTATTTGTTTTGGAATGAAATCTATGTGCGCGTATTTGATAATTAGCCTATATTTGTGAATGATATATTGTTATGAATGTGTATATGTACCATTGGTGGATAATTTATAGAGTTGAATTATGGTTATATGTGGAATGATTAAGATGGTAGAGATGATCTTAATTGCATATTGTGTGAATGGTGTATTTGTTATGAATGTGTATATGTACCATTGGTGGATAATTCATAGAGTAGAATTATGATGATATGTGGAATGTTAAGATGGTAGAGATGATCTTAGTTGCATATTATGTGAATGGTGTATTTGTTATGAATGTGTATATGTACCATTGGTGGATAATTCATAGAGTTGAATTATGGTGATATATGGAATGTTAAGATGGTAGAGATGATCTTAATTGCATATGTGTTGGTATTTGTACATTCATTCATGGCATGGTCGGCTCCATGGTGGAAGCGGTGAAACTGTGGGTTCACATGGTAGCATACGTTGATCCTTAATTGGAAATAGGTGTAGTAGTAGACGATGATCCTTAATTGGAAATAGACGTAGCATACGTTGATCCTTAATTGGAAATAGGCGTAGTAGTAGACGGTGATCCTTAATTGGAAATAGACGTAGCACACCTTGACCCTTAATTGGAAATAGGCGTGGTAGTGGCTTTGATCTTGTCCGGATCGAAAGTGTGGCTTGGATTCTAGATATTGAATCGGAAAGCGGTGAAACGTTGGGTTCACATTAAGGTACCGCATGCATAGAGTCACATGTCTTACATTTAGTCACATTAGAGTCATGTGATAATTGAATGTTTGCATTGATGTGATTGTGAGGTGTGTATGAGATTTATTAATTGAATTTGGTGATGTTTGGATACATAACTTGGCCAAATATATAATTATGTGATAATTGTAGTTATGTGGATTTTTGGGAATATAGTATTGGATTTTAATATTGTACTCCTTGAGTTTTGATGGATGTTTGAAACATGTGAAATAAATGTTGATTAATATTATTCACATGGTTATACGAAGTGTGATGAATTCCTTTAATTGTTGATTTAATCATTGTGCCTTATTATACTTCTTCATAATGATTTGAATTCTCACCCTTTCTGTTTGAATGTTACCTTTACATGGGTATCGTGCAGATACCCAGGAGTAGTATTGCTGAAGTAAGTGGAAGGTAGCTCATTCGAGGTAGTCGGAGAGCTTCCGTATTTTAGTTTGAAGACTAGGTAATGAGTCAATGCTCTTGTCATATAACACTGGGTAGATTAGTAGTATTGAACTCATATCTTATTTGGATATGCATTATGTTATTACTTGTTTTATTTTATCTTGAGGTGATTATTGAGAGATGATCATGGTATGGGACATGGATCATTTTATGAAATACATGAGTATTCATTATTTTCCGTTGCGAACGCATATGCTTGAATATTCATGATAAGTGAGATGTGTTATTTTAAGTGACCAGGTGTATTGTATATTGATGATAAATGAGGTTGGTTTTTGAAAGCTTTTAGTTTTTGAAAACGTCGATGTGACGCCCTTTTGTTTATATGCGTGCTTATTTACTCTGATTATATGTTAAGTATTTTGGGGTAGAAAAAGGGGTGTTACATTAGTGGTATCAGAGCAGGTCGGTCCGTCCGGCCAGGTTCTTTAATTAGGTTTGTTCCCTAGTATGCGACATGTGTGTGAGAACACTGCCGATGCTTGTTTTATTCTCCATTGCAGGTTGGGAATGAAATAAGTGGGGGAGAAGCGTCTGCTTATCTTGGATGTTCCAATTGTATCGAGCTTGGACATTATGTTGTTGCCTGCAAGAGTGCAGTGTTGGCCAGTTAACCTGTTTTGAGAATGTTGTGCTTTTCCTGAACCCGAAGAGAGGTCGGATTCGAGGATGGTGTTGGTTAGAATTTAATCGGGTATATATCAACTGTTTTGAGAAGACGGTTATTTTTCCTGAGGTTGGTGCGAAGGAAGATTGGTTTGTGTCTGCTAAGCAAGTTGATAAATCGGTGCAAGATGATGCCGAGTTGTTTATGTTGTTGGCAATGTTGGATATTCGTGAGAAGAGGACGATTGAAGAATTGCCAATAGTTTGTGAGTTTGCGGAGGTATTTCCTGAAGATATAAGTGATTTACCGCCGGAACGTGAGGTTGAGTTTTCGATTGATTTAGTTCCTGGAACTAGTCCTGTATCGATGGCTCCCTATAGGATGTCTGCTTCTGAGTTGAAAGAGTTGAAGAGTCAACTTGAAGACTTGCTTGAGAAGAAGTTTATTCGTCCTAGTGTGTCGCCGTGGGGTGCACCTGTTCTGTTGGTCAAGAAGAAAGAAGGTTCTATGAGATTATGTGTTGATTATAGACAACTGAATAAAGTGACAATTAAGAACAAGTATCCACTTCCGAGGATTGATGATCTGATGGATCAGCTGGTTGGAGCTTGTGTGTTTAGCAAAATTGATTTGAGGTCTGGGTATCATCAGATTCGTGTAAAGGCTGAGGATATTCAAAAGACTGTTTTTCGGACAAGGTATGGGCACTACGAGTACTCCGTGATGCCTTTTGGTGTGACTAATGCACCTGGTGTATTTATGGAGTATATGAATAGAATCTTTCATGATTACCTGGATAAGTTTGTTGTTGTGTTCATCGATGATATATTGATTTATTCCAAGAGTAAAGAGGATCATGCCGAGCATTTGAAGGTTGTGTTATTGGTGTTGAAAGAGAGGAAGTTGTTTGCTAAACTCTCTAAATGTGAGTTTTGGTTGAGTGAAGTAAGTTTTCTTGGACATGTGATTTCGAGTGGGGGTATTTCTGTGGATCCTTAGAAGATTGAAGTTGTATCTTAGTGGGAGGCTCCTAAGTCTGTTGCTGAGATTCAAAGTTTCCTTGGTTTGGCTGGTTATTATAGGAAGTTCATTGAAGGATTTTCTAAGTTGTCGTTACCGTTGACGCAGTTGACTATGAAAGGTCAAGCTTTCATTTGGGATTCGTAGTGTGAAGCGAATTTTCAAGAGCTTAAGAGAAGATTGACTACGGCTCCTATTTTGATTTTACCGGATCCGTTAGAAACTTTCATTGTGTATTGTAATGCTTCTTTCTTGGGTTTGGGGAGGTGTTCTGATGCAAAAAGGGCAAGTGGTAGCTTATGCTTCAAGGCAACTTAAAGTTCATGAGAGGAATTATTCGACGCATGATTTAGAGTTGGCCGCCGTTGTGTTTGTGTTGAAACTTTGGAGACATTATTTGTTTGGATCGAGATTTGATGTGTTTAGTGATCATAAGAGTTTGAAGTACTTGTTCGATCAGAAGGAATAGAATATGAGGCAAAGGAGATGGTTGGAATTCTTGAAAGATTATGATTTTGGTTTGAAATATCATCCTGGAAAGGCGAATGTTGTAGCCGATGCATTGAGTAGGAAGTCATTGCACATGTTTATGTTGATGATTCGAGAATTTGAATTGTTGGAGCAATTTAGAGATTTGAGTTTGGTTTGTGAAGCGACGCCTTCGTGTGTTAAGCTTGGTATGTTGAAGCTTATTGACGAGATTAGAGAAGGTTAGAAGTCAGATTTGAATTAGTCGATGTTATGACATTGATAAATCAAGGAAAAGGTGGTGACTTTCGGATTGATGAGAATGGTATCATGAGGTGTCGTGATCGAGTTTGTGTTCCGGATGTTGCAGATTTGAGAAAGAGGATTCTTGAGGAAGGGCAATAGAAGTGGCCTGAGTATTCATCCTGGTGCTACTAAAATGTATCAAGACTTGAGAAAGATGTTTTGGTGGCAAGGTATGAAGAAGGATGTAGCGGAATTTGTGTATTCATGTTTGACTTGTCAAAAGTCAAAGATTGAACATCAAAAGCCGCCTGGTTTGATGCAATCGTTATCTATTCCCGAGTGGAAGTGGGATAGTATCTCTATGGATTTTGTTTCGGGTTTGCCGAGAACATCGAGTAATTGTGAGGCGATTTGGGTCGTGGTGGACAGGTTGACGAAATGTGCTCATTTTATTCCGATGAGGATGGATTATTCGATGGAGAGACTTGCTAAGTTGTACATCGAGAGGATTGTGTGTTTGCATGGTATTCCGTCGAGCATTGTGTAAGACCCCAATTTTGGGCCCTAAGATCCCTCATGGCCCATATCATATCATACCATGGCCTCAAGGATCACTGCATGCCTTAGCTTCCCTCCTAGTGGATAGATTGCCTTGTGGGTTGTTTCTTGATCACCAAGCATACTTTGCATTTGTATATCTTTGCCTTTCATATGTTATCATCCAAAAAGTACAAAAATATTGTCAGCTAACCTTGTTGCTTGCAGTTGAAGCAATCATCAGTAATTAGGTCAAAGTCAGTCAACAGTCAGTCAAAGCAGTGGATGGTGGCCATTCTTGCAGAATTTGGGCACCATGATCAATAGTCAAGAGTTCATACATCTTGGGACATCATTTGAAGTCAAGTTCCCAAAGAATTAGGGTTTGGAGTTCATCAGAAATGCTCCAGTCATCCAAAACCCTAGAAAAGTCAAACTTGGTCAACTGTGGATTTAATCAATGATTTGATGGATAGAATTGATTTGAAGAAGTTCATTCATGCTTGCACAAGCCTCATCTATCATGTCAAACCTCATCATGAAAGAAAATCAAGTTAATCAGAAAATTTCCAGAAATAGAAAGTGGACCTGTAATTTCAACTGCCAAAAATGGAAACTTCTTGATCCTCAACTTGCATCATGATACAAGCTTCAAATGAATTTTTGCCCAACATGAAAGTTGAAGATCTTGTTCTCCCATTTTCAAAAAGTCCAAGAACTCTCAAATCCCATGTGTGGTTGTCAAGATATGATCAATTCAATTTCAGAAATTTGTGAACTTCAAAGAGCCATAACTCATGAACCATAAGGCCAAATTTGGTGGGGGTTTTTCCTACAAACCACATTTTTCCTCCTCTTTCCAAAAATATAAATTTCATCCACCAAAACCTTGCCAATCAAAATGGCATTTTTGGACCTATTTCATTTAAAAATCAAGTTTGACCAACCATTGACTTTTTGATCTATTGATTTTTTCACACTTTGGCCAATTGGAAATGTTTGGAAACATCATTTGTGACTTGTCTAGAGCCCTAACTCATGCACATACCACCATTTTACTACCATTTTGGCATAAGGTGCATAACTTGGTATTTTTGCAAATGGAAGCATAGGAGCAAAACAAGTACAGCATTTCATGAGCAGACCACAAACAGCATTTATTTTGGTCATGTGCAGCCTGTTTGAGGCCCATTTCGTGGCAGGACTTTGCACCTCCATGTTCATTTTTTCAAACTTAGCAAAATGCAAGTGATTTCATTAAGACATAAGCAAGCTTACCATTTCCTAAACCAACCTAAAACAGACATATTTAAACATTTTTTCTGACATTTGCCAACCCTAGACACAACAGCCACACGACAGAAACTCACATTCTCTCATTCTTGCATTTTTCCACTTTGCATTTTTTCTGCCAAAAGCTTCAAAACACACGAATCCTCTTCATTGTTTTCTTCATTTGCACGATATTTAGAAGCTTTTTGCAACATCATCACCAGCTGGAAGATCATATTGAGCTCTGTTTTTCCAAGCATCCTTTAATGGCAAATCGATAGCTGGGCATGTTTAAGCACCCTTGAGATGAAAAAGCTTCACCAACCAACATCTCCAAGCATAAGGGCCACCTGTTTCAAGCTTTGAAGGCCAAGGAAGCACTGCATCATCACTGAACTTCATTTGTGGTAAGATTTCGATTCACACATTTTTCCAAATGATGCCATGTTTTGGGTAGTTCTTGTTGTGCTGATTCCAATGAACCTTGAACCATTAAAAATGATCAACCATGCTGTGAGAAATAGGGATTTCATTTTTATGCTTGAATGTGTTTTTCATCGATTTGCTGTGATGCTGTGGTTTTCATGAAAACTATGATTGGATTATGTATGTATGATGCATGAGGATCACATTGCTATGCTCATTTCTTGTTTCTGGGCACTTTGAATTTTTCGAGTTCATGAGGGTGATGAACATACATGTTGCTGTTGAAACCCTAGAGCCATTTCCCAGATTTTCTTGTTGGCTGTTGTTGTTCTATGTTGCATGAATATTACATTTGTGTTACCATGTGGTTTGCATGATTTTGTTTGAGTTTCGTTTGGCCATGATGATTGATGAAGATGAACAATTGCCCAGCTGTGCTAAAACCCTAGGGTTTATGTTGAACACAGAATTCGAAGCTCATTGGCTGTTTCTACTGTTCCATTGGCAACAGCCAATGAGAACATTTCGTTCCCTCCCTCAAAACGCAGAGTTTAGTTTAATGATACCCAATATTACCAAAATGCCATGCGCTGACTTTAGTTTGACCCACTAATCCATGTCATTTTGTTCATGTTGCTTCAATTATTCACCCAACTTCAACAATTCATTTCTCCTTCATTGTTCATCCAAAAATCATGAAATTTTTTGCATCATCTTCACATGGATGTCTAGTATTTGATTATGATTTTTAATTAATTTTTCATTGGCTGGATTTTAATTGGTAATTGGTTTCCTAACAAGTATGCACATTTGACACCCTTTGCCATTTCAATTGTGAAATACTCATGATGTATCCATTGCCTCTGAAACTTTTGTGGTGAAACTAGACTCATTTACCTTTGTTTCCATATAGAGTTTATGCATTTATCATATGTGGTTTGTGAGTTACAAATTTTTGAAGTGAGGTGTTGCATTTGGTGCTACATGAATGATATGCATTTTCCCAATTTTTGTTCACATGCTTCCTTACATCCAAATGACCCCAAATTTTGCATGAATCATCTATCACATGTCTAGTTTGTGTATGAATTTTCTTGGATTTAATCTTGCTGTTTTCCATTTGATTGTGAATTTTCTTCCCTGCCTAGTCAAATGTTGACTTTATGTGATACATGATGCCAAATCTTTTGTGAAATTCTCATACCATATTGTAGGATCATGAAATTTCATATGTGCATACAAGACTCCTTGAGCTTTGCATTGGTGTTAATCTCATTCATTTCTCTTCTGTTTTCAATTTGATATGAGTTTTTTGAAGTTGATCCATGTTTGTTGACCTTCATTATGCATGCTTGAATTTGGTTTGACTTCATGATTTTAATTGACTGCCTTCCTCTCATCCAAATGCAATGAAATTTGACATGCTTGCCATGCTAGATGTTAGGATTGAATGTGATTTATTTGGTGATTTTTGAGATTGTTTGGGTTGACTTTTGATGCAAGTCATTCTGTTGACTTCTTTGAGCTTTCATTTGCCTTACTTTGACTTCAAATGTTCATGAAATGATAATGATGCATGATTTGAATGTGGGCCCAATTGTGATTGCTTACTAAATGTTTGACCTTGACTTTGGTTGACTTTTCTTTGCTGTTTTGACTTTTTCTTTCATCTTTGACCCTAGGCTAGTACTAGTGGTCTTTTGAGCTTACAATTGAGCTATTGTTTCAGGTTAAGCACCAATGCCTCAAAGGTCATTCAAATTTGATTGAGTCAGATTATATATATTGTGCTAACCCTTGATTTGTAGGTGTGACTCATATGAGTTTGGCTTTGTGCCTTGGCACTTCTGTTTATGGTTGACTGTTGTTTATCCATTTCTTTTGGTTTGAACTGTTGACTTGTTTACTAATAAGTTTGACTTTTTCAGGTACACTTTAGTTGCTTTAGTTGCTTGCTTTGCTATTTAGCATTTGCTTTGAGGTATAAACCTTTCTTCTTCATGTAGTCTGGAGACCCGGTCTGTTATTTGACCGGGCAAACTGTCTGAAGTCCTCCTTAAGAGGCAATGCCTGTGTGTGTTTAAAATTGTCCCAAGCAGGAAAAGTCCTTCAAGTAAGGCAATTGGTGGAAGGTAGGGATAAGTAATCTATCCCCCACTATTCAGTGTGTCCTCTCTTTGCTCCCATTACATGGTTGAAGCATTGAGATAAAAACCCAAGATCTAATCGAGTCAATAATGGGGAAAGAGTTCCATCTTTCTGAACTCCCCCACTTTCTATTATCTAATGCTCTCCCTGATTAGGGATAGAAGCAATGAGGCACACCCCTCATCTCCTTTTCATCTGCTTCACCTTAGCCTCTCAATGGCAAGGTTAAGAGCGACATTTACCTATTACAGTGGACTTTCATAGTCAAACCCTCTTGTATGAGCCCCTTGTTTTGGCTATAGAGTGTGCTGTTTTGATATTCATTGATTGATTGATTGCTTCATATGCACATGTCTGCTTGTATGTTATGCATTTATCATCATCAACTGCCATTAGTGCATGATCATATCATTTGTCTGTGTGTCTTTTATTATTGTTGTTTGCCCATTGAGGACAATTGTAAGTCCATTGCTTTGGCATTTGCTCCTATGATATGGAAGGATAGAGTGTAAGACCTCATTGGTCACTCATATCTTCTGTTGCTTTGCTTGTTTGTATGTGAGGATACAGTTATAAGTCCCTGTAAGTTGGCATCTGTTGTCCTGTGATCATAGTTTGATCTGTTTGATTTGTATGTGAGGATACAGTTATAAGTCCCTGTAAGTTGGCATCTGCTTTCCTGTGATCATAGTTTGTTTATCTGTTTGTGTGAGAGGTTGCAATTATAAGTCCCTGTAAGTTGGCATTTGCATTCCTGTGATCATATTGTTGCTTTTGTTCTTGTATGTGAGGATCCATTGTAAGTCCCTGTAATGTGGCATTGGATTTCCTAGGACCATACTGTGGAGTTAACCTAAGTCCAGATAGATTGGCAGTTGATTTCCATGTTTCATTTTTGTTTTCTTCTGAGGAGATTAGTGTAAGTCCATTGAGTGGCATCTGATATCCATTTCTGTTTTAGGAGACTGGTGTAAACCCATCTATTGGTATCCGGTATCCGCTTTTTATTTCTTTGCCTGTGGAGATTAGTGTAAGTCCATAGAGTGGCCTCTGATATCCCATTTTGTTTTAGGAGATTGGTATAAGACCAGTGATTGGCATCCGGTATCCGTCTTTTTTTGCTTTGTTTGTTTGTTATTGTTTATTTCCATTCCAAAGGACACACTTGAATCATCTGCTATATGATTTCAAGAAGTGAACCTTCTAAGAAGTTTTACAATCCCATCCTCATCCATTCATCATTCATTATGTCCTAAACCTTTTCACACTCTTAACCTTCAAACTTGACATAGATATTGTGCAAACATCTTCATGTTTTTTTCAAATTAAAAACCTGGACTCAAGTCCTTGACCTTTTTTTTCAAACTTCATTTCATAATACTTATTTGAATTGATCTTAATTATACTTTGACTCCATTTTCATAATCATAATCAGTAACTTCACTCATTCACTTGTTTTGGCTTTGTCCATTAATCCTTTCATACATGAGCTATAGGTTTGATTTATCTTAGTGGTTGATGTTAATCTCACCTTCTGTCTTTAGTGATTGAATTGTAAGTCTTCCTTGCCTATTATAGGGTTAACCCCTCCCTGGCAAGTTGAAGCTGTTCTCACATGGTGGACGTTGTTGTTTGTATAAGGTTGAGTTTTCTCCCGTGGATAACGTAAGACCTTAGGGTTTGTGTTTAAAATTGAACCCAACTCACTTTTGGAAATCTTTTAGCCGAACTACGGCGTTTTGATCCTTACCTTTGATGGAAGGTACGTAGGCAGCGGGTTCATCCGTTCAAACCCAATAAAAATGTATATTCTTTTCTCATCATCCCAATCATGTTTGCACAATCTTTATGTCATAACAAATAACAATTTAGTACAACAAGTGTGAAAAGGGCTCCCTAGGAGTACCTAGGACGTAGTGGGTGCCTAACACCTTCCCATTGCGTAATTTACCCCTTACCCAGACTCTCTGATCTTTTTATTAGTTTTCTACGTGTAAAACTTCTTAGGCTTTTGTTCGCTTTTTAGCCAGTCCTTTGGATAAATAAAAGTGCGGTGGCGACTCGAAATTTCAATGTATCTCTAGCTTATGGTTTAATCGATAGATCATATGGCGACGAATACACCGCTACAGAAAAGTGGCGACTCTGCTGGGGATTAACAATTACCAGAATCCCTGGTGGTATTGCCTACTTTTCACCCTTGTTGTGCTATATTGTTTATTTTGTCATTTGACATATTTTTGTACAATTTGGGATAACTGTATTGATTGTAATGTGTGAATTGCTTGATATACATTTGCTGTGTGCTTTGGTGATCTGTGAGATGAGTTCTATACCCGAACTCGAGTGCACTCTAGGATAGGAGAATGGCATAGTCTTGTCGACTGGTGTGGAGTAGTCCTTAGCCAGTTGACTTGCGAGCCCATTCACTTGGTGGAGGTCATGTTGAACTAATAATGTCACACAAGTTATTTGTGGTTAGGAATTATTCTTTCAATCATGTTCCGCAGAAGCCAAGGACCTTAGTTTACCAAACCCATCTTGGCCTATTTTTAGGACCGTAGTGCGGAGGTCGTTCAGATGTCAGTTCTGATACGATTGTTACGCGATACTACACTCATAAGAGTTTCTCTTGAGAATATTCTTGGAATACGAGTATTCGTTCCTCCGATAATATTTGAAAGATGGAACGATGATTATGGGAACCTCTGATAGAACATGTCTGGCAGGTTTAAATCCTAGTACACTCCCTTTGGGTGGTTCTTAACCGAGACTCCATGCTCGTGACTCTCAACAAACCCATGATTCGTGGTTGAGTCGTTCAAGCATTGTTAATATCAATGGATCCCGGATCAGGTGTAAAACCTAAAATCCATCAAAGCGGCTGGTTGATATTAAGAATGTTTGAACCGGTTCATGTACCGTTAATATCAATGGAACTTGGGTGTCGATAAGGTGAAAACCTAAATCCACCAAAATGGATGATTGATATTAGGGATACATTGAGCTTTCCCACGACCTTTGTTTGGTGTGCTTTGTTTGATCCTTGAGTGTGTTTGTTGCATTCATACATTCACGCATTCATCCGCATTCATGTCATCAAAAAGAAAATTTTCAAGGAACTTAAAAGGTTATTTGCAAAATTTTCAGACATGGAAAGACCAAAGAGGTATACAAAGAAGTACAGCTTCAAGCAGCCCGATGTCAAAGAGTTAAGGAATCTGACATCATATGTATTAGATCCCTTGGGTTTCAAAGCTCGCTATGGGAAACTTCTGCCGCTGTTGACTACTCAGGTGGATGAGGGATTGATGAGCACTCTTGCTCAGTTCTATGATCCGCTCTATCATTGCTTCTTATTTCCGGACTTCCAGCTATTGCCGACTTTGGAAGAATACTCTCACCTTATTGGGATTCCGATTCTGGATCAAGTGCCGTTCAGTGGCTTAGAGAGTATTCCATCTGCTCGAGAGATTTCCAGCTTGTTGCATATAGATGAAGATCTGATTAGAGCTAATCTGACTACCAAAGGCGGAATTCAAGGTTTTCCTTCCGAGTTCCTCATTGCCCAAGCTACCTTTTATGGGAAGGCCATGAGTGAGGATGCCTTTGAGGCTCTATTTGTGCTGCTCATCTATGGATTGGTGCTATTTCCCAACTTCGACAAGTTCGTGGACATGAATGCCATTAGGATCTTTTCAGTCCTTAATCCGGTTCCGACCTTGTTGGGTGATGCATATGTCTCCTTGCACTTAAGGAATATGAAGAATGGAGGAGTCATTGTCTGCTGTCTACCTCTGCTGTACAAGTGGTTTATTTCGCACTTGCCGCAGACAGTTGCTTTCAAAGAGAACAAGGGATGTCTACGGTGGTCTCAGAGACTCATGTCTCTCACCAATGATGATATCACCTGGTATGAACGCGTGTATGATACCGTTCAGATCATCGATTCTTGTGGTGAATTCCCCAATGTGCCTCTTCTTGGTACATGTGGTGGGATCAACTACAACCCTACGCTTGCACGTCGTCAGCTTGGGTTCCCCCTAAAGGATAAACCCCATAACATTCTGTTAGAAGGTGTATTCTTTCAGGAGGGTAAAGATCCCCAAGGCCTGAAAGCCAGATTTGTCCGCGCTTGGCGCAATATTCGCATAAAGAGTAGGAATGAATTGGGTCCAAAGAACTGCATTGCTTTGGAGCCCTATACTTCTTGGGTCAGACAAAGAGCTGCCACCTACTTGATGCCATATGATCATCCAAGACCTACACTGTTGGATGTGGCTGGGCCTTCAACCCTCCCTACCCAACGTGTAGAGGAGTTGAGAGAAGAAGACCTTTCGCGTGCCTGGATCCGTGAAAGAGAGGAATTGTTGCAGCAACTCAAGGAGAAAGATGCTATGATTGAATTTCTCGAGCACCGAGTGATCGATGATCCGAACGACACTTGGACTTCTCTGCTTCCTCAATCATCCAAATTCTGGAAGAGGAAGTATGATCGACTTGCAAAAGAGAAAGCTGATATGGAGGCTGCCTATGAGAGAGAGATCAAGAAGTTGTGCACTTCTCGTCTTCCAGCATCCCGAGCTAATAGGGATCCATAGGATGTCATTTACCTTTCCTCTTTGTAATATTTGAATCAAAAACGCTGTATTTCTTTGCTTTGATATATTGAAAGAAATATTTTCCATGAGCAATTAAATGTTTTAAATATTCAAAATATTGCAAATAATACCCTAAGGGTTCCTTGAAAATTAAAGCATTTGCACAAGCATTTCATGCATCATTCTTGCATAAGCAGGTACCCATTTTTCTGGTCTTCTGGTTCTAACCTCTGTTCTTCATTTATTTTAAAGACAAGCTGACTCACCGGTATTATACAAGAGTCAACTCCACCAGAATCATGGAGCAGTTGGAACAAGAGAACCAGAGTCTGAGAGATGAGGTCGCCAGACTTGGCGCTTTGATGGAGCAACTTCTCGCTGCCCAGAATCAGCCTGCTCCACAGCCAGCAACTCCCGTTCAGCGGACGGTTATATCTGAAGTGGCTACATCAACGGTGCCTGTCAGCGCCCATCAGCCTAATGCCATGCCTCCCGGTTTTCCTTGGGGAATGCCTCCTGGCTTCATGCCCGATCTGCCAGCTCCTACGTTTGCTCAAATGCCGGCATCTAGCCCGGTCCCTATTCCCGTTCCTCCTGTCGTGCATACCATGCCTAGGGTAGACGACACCATCTATCACTCTGAAGCTTCTGAGGGCTCAGATGTTCACGAGAAGATGGATGCAATGAACGATCAATTCCTTGAGCTGAGAAAGGAATTGAGAACTCTCAGAGGCAAAGATCTCTTCGGCAAGTCAGCAGCCGAACTTTGCTTGGTTCCCGGTGTGAAGATACCTGTTAAGTTCAAGGTCCCAGACTTTGAAAAATATAAAGGGAACACTTGTCCTTTGGCACACTTGGTCATGTATGCCAGGAAGATGTCCACGCAGACCGACAACGATCAACTCTTGATCCACTACTTCCAAGACAGTTTGTCTGGTGCTGCTCTCCGTTGGTACATGAGTCTGGACAGTGCCAACATCCGCTCTTTCAACGATCTTGGCGAAGCTTTCGTCAAGCAATACAAATACAACGTTGACATGGCGCCTGACAGAGATCAACTCAGGGCCATGTCCCAGAAAGATAAGGAGTCGTTCAAGGAATACGCCCAGAGATGGCGTGAGCTGGCAGCTCAAATTACTCCACCATTAGAAGAGAAGGAGATGACCAAGATTTTTCTGAAGACTCTTGGTTCATTTTACTATGAGAGAATGGTGGCTAGCGCTCCCTCTGATTTCACCGAGATGGTGAATATGGGGATGCGTCTTGAGGAAGGTGTCCGTGAAGGACGGTTGGCCAAAGATGATGGTTCTTCCTCTAAACGATATGGAGCGTTTAAAAGGAAAGAATGGGAAGCACATGCCGTGCAATCTCAGCCGAAGCATCGAAGACCCTCTGTTCAGAGGAAGCCTGCACATCGTGCCGGACATCAGCACCAGGTGGCTCATGTAGCGCCTGTATTCAAGGATAATGCTCAACAGTATCAGCATCAACAGCAGTATCCACAACCGCAATACCAACAGCAACAGCAGCGTCCACAGCAACAGGCTTACCAGCCTCGTGGAAGTACGACCAATCAAGCCAACATGAACTATGATAGGAAGAAGATCAGCTTTGATCCGATTCCGATGTCATATGCAGAGCTTTATCCCTCCTTGTTGGAGAGGAAATTGGTTTCTCCCAGGGATCCTCCTGCTATTCCTGCAAACCCGCAATGGTGGTACAAGCCAGACCAGCATTGTGTCTACCATTCCGGTGCTCCGGGCCATAACGTTGAGAACTGTTTCCCGCTGAAGAATAAGGTGCAAGACCTTATGAGAAGCGGAATTCTGAGTTTTGAAGACTCCAATCCGAATGTCACCAGGAACCCATTGCCTTCGCATGGGAAATCTGTGAACATGATTCAGGAGGACCTTGGGAAGTACAAGGTTAAGTATGTCAGTCATATCCGGCAATCGTTGGTTGATTTACATAAGATGCTGTGTCAGCACAGTTATTTGGAGCATAACCACGATAAG
Source organism: Lathyrus oleraceus (assembly GCF_024323335.1). NCBI lineage: Eukaryota > Viridiplantae > Streptophyta > Magnoliopsida > Fabales > Fabaceae > Lathyrus > Lathyrus oleraceus. The sequence goes on from NC_066581.1 coordinate 440,137,856, forward strand.
TGCCGCGTCTGTTCTGTTAACCGCTTGGGTTGTGACCAAGTCCGCCGTGAACTGCAGAAGTTGCTGAATGAAGGTACCATTGAGATTCTCCAGAATCGCAATGTTGATACGGTTGAACCCGAGGTGAATGTCATCTCACCCGTGTTCAAGCTGCCAGAACCCGTTGTCATTCGTTACAATAGCAACAAACCGAAGGCTTCCCCTGCTTTGATTATTAAACCAGCAGGCCCTGTGCCCTATTCATCTGATCGAGCTGTGCCATTCTGGTACAATCCTGTTGCTGTCCAGGATGGGGTCGAAGTGCCTTTGCCTTCAACTTCTGTGACCACTGTTGCTGATGTTAGTGGGTTGACCCGCAGCGGTCGTGTGTTTTCTGCGCCTCCAAAGGCTACCGCTTCTGACACTGTTGTGCACCCTGTAGGGAATGCTGTGAATGTTCAGAACCCGGCACTTGATGTTGCCAAACCCTCCTCGTCTGTACAAAAGACTCCTGTTTCTTCAGGTGGCCCGAGTGGCATTGTTGATGAAGAATCTGATGAGATGCTGAGGCTCATCAGAAAGAGTGAGTACAATATTGTAGACCAGCTTCTACACACGCCCTCCAAGATCTCTATTCTTTCTCTACTGCTAAATTCAGAGCCTCATAGGGAGTCTCTGCAGAAAGTCTTGGACCTGGCGTACGTTGATCATGACGTCACCCTGGAACAATTTGATAGCATTGTTGCAAACATTACCGCTTGCAACACTCTGAGCTTTTGTGACGCTGATCTCCCTGAGGAGGGAAGAGACCACAACATGGCCTTACACATATCCATGAATTGCAAATCTGATGCAATGTCCAATGTATTGGTGGACACTGGATCTTCTCTTAATGTATTGCCAAAATCCACACTCTCTCGATTGTCATATCAAGGTCCTCCTATGAGGCAGAGTGGGGTTGTTGTGAAAGCTTTTGATGGGTCGCGCAAGACCGTGATTGGGGAAGTTGATCTCCCGATCAAGATAGGACCAAGTGATTTTCAGGCTACTTTCCAAGTAATGGATATCCACCCATCTTACAGCTGTCTCTTGGGCAGACCATGGATTCACGAGGCTGGAGCCGTGACATCCACCCTACACCAGAAGCTGAAGTTTGTCAAAAACAAGAAACTGGTTGTAGTAGGGGGAGAAAAGGCTCTCCTGGTCAGTCATCTGTCTTCTTTCTCGTACATTGACGCAGAGGATGAAGTTGGGACTCAGTTCCAAGCTTTATCTATAGATGAACCTGTCGAGAAGAAGCCTCCTTCATTCACTTCCTACCGTGATGCAAAGCTGGCCATTGAATGTGGTGCAATTGCTGGATTAGGGAAAGTGCTTGAACTTGAAGACAATCGATCCCGGGCTGGCATTGGCTATGGTTCTGGGGCATGCAATGAGCAAGGCCTGTTCACCAGTGGAGGATTCATTCATGCTGATCAACCTGCAGAAGAGGAAGCTGCTGCTGTCATTGAAGAAGAAGACGCAGAAGACCTGAACAATTTTGTTATTCCTGGTGGTGTCTGCCACAATTGGGTCGCTGTAGATGTTCCTACAGTCATCCATAGATCAGAGTAAATTGTTCACTTTTGTTTAAAACCCTTCTCCCATGCCAAAAGGAGAAGTGATGACATTGTTGGCAAAGCATATATACAATGATGTTTTCATTCAATTTTCGCATTGTCAAAACATTTGTTTTTCCTTTGTTTTCACTTTTTGCTTTTCTTTATGAAATCAGTGATCACAAAAAACCATAAAAACAAAAACAAAAAAAAAGCAATAAAAGCAACATTTTTCATCTGCATAATGATTTGTTTGTTTAAATTCTGAAGTTTTTCTTAACCAAAATCATTATGCAGGTTGATCCTAAAACCCATTGAACATAATGATCCAACGCCATCTCCCAATTTTGAATTCCCTGTATTTGAGGCAGAGGAAGATGACGTTGAAGAGATTCCTGATGAGATCACCCGTCTCCTTGAGCACGAAGAGAAGATCATTCAGCCGCATCTCGAAGACTTGGAAACAGTCAACTTGGGATCTGAGGATTGTGTTCGCCTGGTGAAGATTGGGGCACTTCTTGAAGGGTCTGTTAAGGAAGATTTGATCAGCTTGCTACGAGAATATTCAGATATCTTTGCTTGGTCCTATGAAGACATGCCGGGTTTAGATACAGATATTGTGCAACATTTCCTGCCTTTGAAGCCTGAGTGCGTGCCTGTGAAGCAGAAGCTCAGAAGAACTCATCCAGATATGGCAGTGAAGATCAAAGAGGAAGTTCAGAAGCAAATTGATGCGGGGTTTCTGGTGACTTCGACATATCCTCAATGGGTGGCCAATATTGTGCCTGTTCCTAAGAAGGACGGAAAAGTCCGTATGTGCGTTGATTACAGAGATTTGAATAAAGCTAGTCCAAAAGACGATTTCCCTCTACCACACATTGACATGTTGGTAGACAATACAGCCAAATTCAAAGTCTTTTCCTTTATGGACGGATTTTCCGGATATAATCAAATCAAGATGGCACCAGAGGATATGGAGAAGACAACATTCATCACACCTTGGGGAACATTCTGTTATCGAGTGATGCCCTTCGGTTTGAAGAACGCCGGAGCCACGTATCAACGAGCTATGACTACCTTGTTTCATGATATGATGCACAAGGAGATAGAAGTCTATGTTGATGATATGATTGCTAAGTCCCGAACGGAAGTTGAGCATATTGAGCATTTGTTGAAGCTTTTTCAGCGTTTGAGGAAATTCCAGCTTCGTCTGAATCCGAACAAATGTACTTTTGGAGTCCGTTCCGGAAAGTTGTTGGGTTTTGTGGTAAGTGAAAGAGGTATTGAGGTTGATCCTGCAAAGGTCAAAGCAATACAAGAGATGCCCGCACCCAAAACTGAGAAGCAAGTCCGAGGTTTTCTTGGCCGCTTGAACTACATTTCCAGATTTATATCCCACATGACTTCCACATGTGCGCCGATATTCAAGCTCCTCCGGAAAGATCAGTCTCATGATTGGACCGAGGATTGCCAGAAAGCTTTCGACAGTATCAAGGAGTATCTGTCCGAACCTCCGATTTTGTCTCCGCCTGTGGAAGGAAGACCTCTGATTATGTACTTAACAGTTCTTGAAGACTCGATGGGTTGTGTACTCGGTCAACAAAATGAATCAGGGAAGAAGGAGTTTGCTATCTACTACCTCAGTAAGAAGTTTACTGATTGTGAGTCTCGGTACTCAATGCTTGAGAAGACGTGCTGTGCTTTAGCTTGGGCTGCTAAGCGTTTGCGCCAGTACATGATTAATCATACAACTTGGTTGATATCCAGAATGGATCCAATTAAGTATATCTTCGAGAAACCTGCCTTAACTGGGAGGATTGCCCGTTGGCAGATGCTGTTGTCTGAGTATGATATCGAGTATCGAGCTCAGAAAGCTATCAAAGGTAGTATCTTGGCTGACCACTTAGCGCACCAGCCGATTGAAGATCATCAGTCTGTTCAGTATGACTTCCCTGACGAGGAAATTCTGTATTTGAAGATGAAAGATTGCGATGAGCCTACACTTGATGAAGGTCCAGAACCTGGTTCCAGATGGACGATGGTGTTTGATGGCGCTGTTAATCAATATGGAAATGGAATTGGGGCAGTAATTGTTAATCCCCAGGGATCGCACATTCCATTTACAGCAAGGCTAACTTTCAAATGCACGAATAATATGGCGGAGTATGAAGCCTGTATTATGGGACTTGAAGAATGCATTGACTTGAGGATCAAGTATCTTGATGTCTATGGTGATTCAGCCTTGGTTGTCAATCAGATCAAAGGTGAATGGGAGACGAATCAACCAGGTCTCATTCCGTACAGAGATTATGCAAGGAGAATTTCAACTTTCTTCACAGAAGTTGAATTTTATCATATTCCTCGAGAGGATAATCGGATGGCAGATGCCCTTGCAACGCTTGCTTCCATGATTGTTGTCAGATGGTGAAATGATGTTCCCAACATCACTGTGATGCGCTTGGATAGACCAGCTCACATATTTGCAATCGAAGAAGTGAAAGATGACAAGCCTTGGTATTTTGATATCAAGAATTTCCTCCAGAACCAGGTCTACCCGCCTGGGACATCTGTGAAAGATAGGAAAACTTTGAGAAGGTTGTCAGGCAGTTTCTACCTCAGTGGTGAAGTGCTGTACAAAAGAAATTTTGATATGGTTTTGCTCAGATGCGTGGATAGACACGAAGCAAACCTATTGATGACTGAGGTCCATGAGGGTTCATTTGGTACTCATTCCAATGGACATGCCATGGCTAAGAAAATGTTGAAAGCAGGCTACTATTGGCTGACAATGGAGTCTGACTGTTGCAAGTATGTGAAGAAATGTCACAAGTGTCAAATCTATGCGGATAAGATTCATATTCCTCCGACACTCCTGAATTTGATTTCATCACCATGGCCTTTCTCTATGTGGGGAATTGATATGATCGGCATGATTGAGCCGAAAGCGTCCAACGGACATCGGTTTATTCTCGTAGCAATTGATTACTTCACCAAATGGGTTGAAGCCGCTTCGTACGCGAATGTAACCAGACAGGTGGTTGTGAAGTTTATCAAGAATCAGCTGATTTGCCGTTATGGTGTGCCAGAGAGGATCATTACTGATAATGGATCCAATCTGAACAACAAGATGATGGATGAATTGTGCGCTGAATTCAAGATTGCACACCATAATTCCTCTCCTTACAGACCCAAGATGAATGGGGCTGTTGAAGCTGCTAACAAAAATATCAAGAGAATTATCCAGAAGATGACTGTCACGTACAAAGATTGGCATGAGATGCTGCCATTTGCTCTGCATGGATACCGTACGTCTGTACGCACTTCAACAGGGGCAACCCCTTTCTCTCTTGTTTATGGCATGGAAGCCGTTCTCCCAGTAGAGGTGGAGATCCCATCAATGCGAGTCTTGATGGAAGCCAAGTTGACTGATGCTAAATGGATTCAGAGTCGTTACGACCAGCTGAATTTAATTGAAGAGAAGCGATTAACTGCCATGTGTCATGGTCAGTTGTATCAGCAAAGAATGAAGAAAGCATTCGACAAGAGGGTCAAGCCTCGTATGTTCCGAGAAGGTGACCTTGTGCTCAAGAAAGTTTTGTCTTTTGCGCCCGATTCCAGGGGCAAGTGGACTCCAAACTACGAGGGTCCATATGTTGTTAAGAGAGCCTTTTCAGGCGGTGCTTTGATGCTTACAACAATGGATGGGGAGGATTTCACTCGTCTTGTGAATTCAGATGCAGTTAAGAGATACTTTGCCTAAAAAAAAGTATATGCAAATGAAAAAAGAATGAAAAAACAGAATAGCTCGCTAAGTTGAAAACCCGAAAGGGCGGCTTAGGCAAAAATGAGCGTCTCGGTGGAGAACCCGCAAGGGTAATTCAGGCAAAAATTAGAGACTTGAAAAAAGAATATATTTGCATCCCGCTAGATTGAGTACCTCACTCTGGGGCAATCTAGGCAAAAATAAGGGATTTGGCAAGTAACTGCATCCTGACAAGACTTTCTGGTTCATCAGTCGCCATTTCGTCAGAAGATTCTCGATTCGTCGTCAACTGAAGCTTCGGATACATCGAGATTCAAATTGGTAGAGAAAGGATCATTATGTTCAATGTAGCCCTCTTCCAATATTTATCACTGATTTCAAATTTGTACAGATCTATGGAGTCTTGCAATTTGCAGACTACCATTCTATCAAATCAATTTGAGCTTTTTATCCAATTTATTTGCACTCTTATTTGTTTCAATTCAACAAATGTTTTGCATGTTTTAGATTGATAAAATGTCATTGTTTTAAAATCAATTTTTTCAAAATTTTTGTTTTAAACAAAGTGAACATTCACAAGATTGAAAGGATACTCAAGAATATCTCAGTGCTCTCCCGAGGGTGGCATGATTTCCAACAGGTAAGACATTTGTTCATACTCCTGGTTTGGTGGTATTTTTCCTTCTTCAGATCTTTGTTGAGGTTGTTCCTCAGACAGAGTTGTTGTTGGGGCTGTTCCCCAGTACAGTCGCAAGTGATTTGTTGTTGAAGACTTTGTTTTCTCCAGCAGCAGTTTTCCCTAGCACGGGTGTTTTCTTGAGAAGTTTCGGCGGTTGATGGTTTGTCATCCTGGTGCCCCGTCACTTTCTCTAGTGGGTCGTATGCCCCAGACTTTATTTATCTCCTCAGTGCAGTCATGAGTATAACTGATTGATTGTTACTCCCCTCGGAGTCGCGAGTAGAGCTGTTATTAATATCCCCACCAGGGTTGCAAGTGGAGTTGTTACCGCTTTTCCCCCCATGCAGTGTGCCAGCAGGATTTGTCTGTTTCCTCAGCATGATTGCTTTCTCTTTGAAGATTCGGTAAGTCAGTAATTTGATACCCGGTACTTTACCTTTTCCCCGGCGAAGTCGTCTGCGGAATTGTTGCTATCTCTCCATCAGAGTTATTCTCTCCAGCAGAGCAGGATTTATTTTCCTACTCAGTGGTTGATTTGGGTTGACATCCCAGTTTTTCAACCACCTTTTCCTCAGCTTAGTCTGCAGGGTGTTTGTTGTGGCGGTTTTTGCCTGTTGAATACTCCTTCAATCCCCGATATGGTCGGATGATGGCTTCAGCCTCCAGTGAACGGATTGATTTCCTGACTGTTTGTGATCCCCAGTAGAGTGGCTTATATTGCAGAATCTACTTGTTGTGATCAATTTGCTGTGTATATTCCCCAAGTGGAGTGGTTTGTTGCAGAATCTATTTGTTTGATCTGTCCTCCCTCAGTGGTTTGTTCCCAAGAGAGTAGCCGACAGTTTTCCCCATTAGAATTGCTTATGCAGTTAGATTCTATTTGGATGATATCATTCTCCCTCAGTGGGTTGTTCCCCAGTGGAGTTGTGTGGATTTGCTTCTACAGCAGTTCGTGCTTGTGCAATGCACCTTTTGTTTCTCAGTTGACATTGGGATCCCTTGCAGATATCTTTGGGTTTTCTCTTGTCCCCCTACAGATTTGTCTTGGTGGCTGTCTTGCCCGTTGTGACTTTCTGTACCCCGATTGGGTTGTTTCCTGATATCTCTGACCCTCTGCTTCTTCAGCAGTACCTGCAGATCTTTGCTTTACAGCATGCAGATCTCCGCAGATTGGCTCTCCAGCTGGTTTTTTCCCCTGGAAGTATAATACCGGATGTTTTGTTCCTGAACCTGTTTGTGTTAGAATTGTCTGTTTTGTCAACATTCATCAAACATAAATCACGCATATTCATGCATATTCATAAAACATTCAGATATTCATGTTGCATTTCTTGCCATATATCTTTTGTTTGTCGTGTCTCCTGCTATGGTGATATAGATCTCTTTACAGATCTCCCCAAGCAGATGTCGGGTGTTTAAAATCTCTCCATATAGAGTCAGCCCGTAAGCAGAAAATGTTGTCTTTCCTTCTGCAGTTCCCCACTGAGATATATCCTCGTGGATGACGGTTTCTTCCGTTTCCTCCCAGCACATATATTGGGATGGATTTTCCTATTTGAGTTACATCCTCATTAGGACGTGTCTTGATTCAGTCGGTCTTTTCGGATCGTTCCCGAATTGGCTATTTGTCAGATGTCTTGGTTTCCCAGTGGGTTGTTCCCCAGCGGAATGTTTTTGGGCCTCTACCCTCATAACCGGTAGTTGTAAGTCCTATCTTTCCTGGCTTTCTTGGTAGAATTTGTGGTTATACACCTTTTATTCTCCAGCCAGAGTTTTGGTTTTCTACCCGTATACTGGTAGTTGTAAAATCCTATTTTCCTGCTCTTCAGCAGTTTGCGGTTTGTTATAAACCCTATTTTGGTTTCCCGTGCGGATTTGTGATTTGTTCTATCCCCACGTGGAGTTGTTGGTCTTCTACCCCGTATTCGGTAGATGTAAACCCTAATTTTGTGGTTATCTTCATTCAATATTCTTGATGTTGATTTTCCTTCGCTTGGATAAGTTGCTCAGATCAGCACTTATACCCCCAGCAAGTCTTTTGTGGATAATTGCCGTATGCTAGCAATTTTATCCCCAGTGGGTCTTTTCACCGTATGCTAGTGATTTGTTCCCCGGATCATTGGTTGTTTACCAGTGCATCCCCAGCTAGTTTTCTGTCGATAATTGCCGGATGCTTGCAAGTTATCCTCAGCAGATCGCCTTTCATTTACCCTTTTGTTGGTAATGTCTGTTGCTCCTTCTGATTGGTTATCATTATATACCTAATTTGGTATCCCGATGCCTTTCTGTTCGGTTGATTTATCCTTTGTTAACCCAGTAACCGGTTGTGGATAATCTTCCATGCGAGTATATTATTCACGGTCTGCCGGTAATGAATAATATATCTCATGCACTCTTCAGTCGAAGCCTTTTGTGTTTCCCCGGTCGAGTAAGATTCGTTATTTCCCTTTGCGGAGTCGAATATTTCTTTGTTGTCAGATAATTGCCGGATGCTTGCAATTTATCCTTTGAGTTGTCTTTCGTTTACCCGGATGCTTGGTATCGATCGTCTCTCTTTTTGGATAGTCACCTATTATATACCCAGTAACCGGTATCTCTGGTGTCTTTTCCTTTCGAGTGTATTATTCACGGTCTGCCGGTAATGAATAATATATCTCATGCGCTCTTTAGTTAGAATCCTTTGTTGATTTTCCCCCACTGAGCAAGATTCGTATTCTTTGTAGAATCGAATATCCATCCTTTAACCAGTTTGTGTTTCGGATGATGAGTGTTTTGGAAGTGAAATCCAATTCACGTTTTCGGTAGTTCACCTATTATATACCCAGTAACCGGTATCTCTGGTGTTTCTTACCATGCGAGTTTATTATCTACGTTCTGACGGTAATAGATAATATATCTCATGCGAGTATTCTTATCCACGGTCTGCCGGTAATGGATATTATATCTCATGCACTCTTTGGGTTTGTGTCCCCAGTCGAGTAAGATTCGCATTCCTTGTGGAATCGAATGTCCATCCTATAAACAAGTCTGCTGTTCTAGCTTTCTTCAGGGTGATGAGTGTTTTGGAAGTGAAAACCAATTCACGTCTTCGGATCTTATCCTATAAACAACCCAGTAACCGGTTCAGGATAATTTTCCTTTCGAGTATATTATTCACGATCTGCCGGTAATGAATAATATGTCTTGTTCACTCTTGGGTCAATCCTTTGTTGCTTTCCCCTCAGAGTAAGATTCGTATTCTTTGTAGAATCGAATATCCATCCTTTAAACAAGTTTGCTTTTCTAGATCTCTTCAGGATGATGAGTGTATTGGAAGTGAAATCCAATTCACGCTTTGGTCGGTCACCCATTATATACCCAGTAACCGGTATCCTTGGTGTTCCCTCCTTTCTGCTCCCTATTATGACCTCGGTCCCCCTGTGGAGTCAGATTTTCCTGAGTTTGTTACCCTTATGCCTGGTAACATCTCATTTTCTTTGTTGCTTCCCTCAGTGGAACTTTTTGTTGCTTCTCCCCCAGGAGTCAGTTTGTGTCTTCCCAATGGATTTATTTTCCTTTGGAATTCTTTTCCCCAGTGTGAGTTCTTCACTCCCCAGTGAGTTCTCCAGTCTGTTTTCTGTTACCCTAGTCAGAGTCGTGTCTTGTTCACGTTATGTCAGTTTTTTTTATCCCCATAGAGTCTTGTTAGAGTCTCTGTTCCTGGTGAGTGTACTACTCCGATGGATCGTCTTTTCTTCTGTGTGAATCATATTCCCCACAGAATTTGTGTCTTTTGCATACATACATTCGCATCATGAGGTCTCTTAGGGACCAAAATTTGTCTCATTACTGTTATTTAAGCCCATTCTACCGCGTCGAGATGAAGATTTCTAAACTTCACTTCTCCGGCTAGAATGACCTTAAATAGGGGCATCTGTAAGACCCCAATTTTGGGCCCTAAGATCCCTCATGGCCCATATCATATCATACCATGGCCTCAAGGATCACTGCATGCCTTAGCTTCCCTCCTAGTGGATAGATTGCCTTGTGGGTTGTTTCTTGATCACCAAGCATACTTTGCATTTGTATATCTTTGCCTTTCATATGTTATCATCCAAAAAGTACAAAAATATTGTCAGCTAACCTTGTTGCTTGCAGTTGAAGCAATCATCAGTAATTAGGTCAAAGTCAGTCAACAGTCAGTCAAAGCAGTGGATGGTGGCCATTCTTGCAGAATTTGGGCACCATGATCAATAGTCAAGAGTTCATACATCTTGGGACATCATTTGAAGTCAAGTTCCCAAAGAATTAGGGTTTGGAGTTCATCAGAAATGCTCCAGTCATCCAAAACCCTAGAAAAGTCAAACTTGGTCAACTGTGGATTTAATCAATGATTTGATGGATAGAATTGATTTGAAGAAGTTCATTCATGCTTGCACAAGCCTCATCTATCATGTCAAACCTCATCATGAAAGAAAATCAAGTTAATCAGAAAATTTCCAGAAATAGAAAGTGGACCTGTAATTTCAACTGCCAAAAATGGAAACTTCTTGATCCTCAACTTGCATCATGATACAAGCTTCAAATGAATTTTTGCCCAACATGAAAGTTGAAGATCTTGTTCTCCCATTTTCAAAAAGTCCAAGAACTCTCAAATCCCATGTGTGGTTGTCAAGATATGATCAATTCAATTTCAGAAATTTGTGAACTTCAAAGAGCCATAACTCATGAACCATAAGGCCAAATTTGGTGGGGTTTTTTCCTACAAACCACATTTTTCCTCCTCTTTCCAAAAATATAAATGTCATCCACCAAAACCTTGCCAATCAAAATGGCATTTTTGGACCTATTTCATTTAAAAATCAAGTTTGACCAACCATTGACTTTTTGATCTATTGATTTTTTCACACTTTGGCCAATTGGAAATGTTTGGAAACATCATTTGTGACTTGTCTAGAGCCCTAACTCATGCACATACCACCATTTTACTACCATTTTGGCATAAGGTGCATAACTTGGTATTTTTGCAAATGGAAGCATAGGAGCAAAACAAGTACAACATTTCATGAGCAGACCACAAACAGCATTTATTTTGGTCATGTGCAGCCTGTTTGAGGCCCATTTCGTGGCAGGACTTTGCACCTCCATGTTCATTTTTTCAAACTTAGCAAAATGCAAGTGATTTCATTAAGACATAAGCAAGCTTACCATTTCCTAAACAAACCTAAAACAGACATATTTAAACATTTTTTCTGACATTTGCCAACCCTAGACACAGCAGCCACACGACAGAAACTCACATTCTCTCATTCTTGCATTTTTCCACTTTGCATTTTTTCTGCCAAAAGCTTCAAAACACACGAATCCTCTTCATTGTTTTCTTCATTTGCACGATATTTAGAAGCTTTTTGCAACATCATCACCAGCTGGAAGATCATATTGAGCTCTGTTTTTCCAAGCATCCTTTAATGGCAAATCGATAGCTGGGCATGTTTAAGCACCCTTGAGATGAAAAAGCTTCACCAACCAACATCTCCAAGCATAAGGGCCACCTGTTTCAAGCTTTGAAGGCCAAGGAAGCACTGCATCATCACTGAACTTCATTTGTGGTAAGATTTCGATTCACACATTTTTCCAAATGATGCCATGTTTTGGGTAGTTCTTGTTGTGCTGATTCCAATGAACCTTGAACCATTAAAAATGATCAACCATGCTGTGAGAAATAGGGATTTCATTTTTATGCTTGAATGTGTTTTTCATCGATTTGCTGTGATGCTGTGGTTTTCATGAAAACTATGATTGGATTATGTATGTATGATGCATGAGGATCACATTGCTATGCTCATTTCTTGTTTCTGGGCACTTTGAATTTTTCGAGTTCATGAGGGTGATGAACATACATGTTGCTGTTGAAACCCTAGAGCCATTTCCCAGATTTTCTTGTTGGCTGTTGTTGTTCTATGTTGCATGAATATTACATTTGTGTTACCATGTGGTTTGCATGATTTTGTTTGAGTTTCGTTTGGCCATGATGATTGATGAAGATGAACAATTGCCCAGCTGTGCTAAAACCCTAGGGTTTATGTTGAACACAGAATTCGAAGCTCATTGGCTGTTTCTACTGTTCCATTGGCAACAGCCAATGAGAACATTTCGTTCCCTCCCTCAAAACGCAGAGTTTAGTTTAATGATACCCAATATTACCAAAATGCCATGCGCTGACTTTAGTTTGACCCACTAATCCATGTCATTTTGTTCATGTTGCTTCAATTATTCACCCAACTTCAACAATTCATTTCTCCTTCATTGTTCATCCAAAAATCATGAAATTTTTTGCATCATCTTCACATGGATGTCTAGTATTTGATTATGATTTTTAATTAATTTTTCATTGGCTGGATTTTAATTGGTAATTGGTTTCCTAACAAGTATGCACATTTGACACCCTTTGCCATTTCAATTGTGAAATACTCATGATGTATCCATTGCCTCTGAAACTTTTTGTGGTGAAACTAGACTCATTTACCTTTGTTTCCATATAGAGTTTATGCATTTATCATATGTGGTTTGTGAGTTACAAATTTTTGAAGTGAGGTGTTGCATTTGGTGCTACATGAATGATATGCATTTTCCCAATTTTTGTTCACATGCTTCCTTACATCCAAATGACCCCAAATTTTGCATGAATCATCTATCACATGTCTAGTTTGTGTATGAATTTTCTTGGATTTAATCTTGCTGTTTTCCATTTGATTGTGAATTTTCTTCCCTGCCTAGTCAAATGTTGACTTTATGTGATACATGATGCCAAATCTTTTGTGAAATTCTCATACCATATTGTAGGATCATGAAATTTCATATGTGCATACAAGACTCCTTGAGCTTTGCATTGGTGTTAATCTCATTCATTTCTCTTCTGTTTTCAATTTGATATGAGTTTTTTGAAGTTGATCCATGTTTGTTGACCTTCATTATGCATGCTTGAATTTGGTTTGACTTCATGATTTTAATTGACTGCCTTCCTCTCATCCAAATGCAATGAAATTTGACATGCTTGCCATGCTAGATGTTAGGATTGAATGTGATTTATTTGGTGATTTTTGAGATTGTTTGGGTTGACTTTTGATGCAAGTCATTCTGTTGACTTCTTTGAGCTTTCATTTGCCTTACTTTGACTTCAAATGTTCATGAAATGATAATGATGCATGATTTGAATGTGGGCCCAATTGTGATTGCTTACTAAATGTTTGACCTTGACTTTGGTTGACTTTTCTTTGCTGTTTTGACTTTTTCTTTCATCTTTGACCCTAGGCTAGTACTAGTGGTCTTTTGAGCTTACAATTGAGCTATTGTTTCAGGTTAAGCACCAATGCCTCAAAGGTCATTCAAATTTGATTGAGTCAGATTATATATATTGTGCTAACCCTTGATTTGTAGGTGTGACTCATATGAGTTTGGCTTTGTGCCTTGGCACTTCTGTTTATGGTTGACTGTTGTTTATCCATTTCTTTTGGTTTGAACTGTTGACTTGTTTACTAATAAGTTTGACTTTTTCAGGTACACTTTAGTTGCTTTAGTTGCTTGCTTTGCTATTTAGCATTTGCTTTGAGGTATAAACCTTTCTTCTTCATGTAGTCTGGAGACCCGGTCTGTTATTTGACCGGGCAAACTGTCTGAAGTCCTCCTTAAGAGGCAATGCCTGTGTGTGTTTAAAATTGTCCCAAGCAGGAAAAGTCCTTCAAGTAAGGCAATTGGTGGAAGGTAGGGATAAGTAATCTATCCCCCACTATTCAGTGTGTCCTCTCTTTGCTCCCATTACATGGTTGAAGCATTGAGATAAAAACCCAAGATCTAATCGAGTCAATAATGGGGAAAGAGTTCCATCTTTCTGAACTCCCCCACTTTCTATTATCTAATGCTCTCCCTGATTAGGGATAGAAGCAATGAGGCACACCCCTCATCTCCTTTTCATCTGCTTCACCTTAGCCTCTCAATGGCAAGGTTAAGAGCGACATTTACCTATTACAGTGGACTTTCATAGTCAAACCCTCTTGTATGAGCCCCCTTGTTTTGGCTATAGAGTGTGCTGTTTTGATATTCATTGATTGATTGATTGCTTCATATGCACATGTCTGCTTGTATGTTATGCATTTATCATCATCAACTGCCATTAGTGCATGATCATATCATTTGTCTGTGTGTCTTTTATTATTGTTGTTTGCCCATTGAGGACAATTGTAAGTCCATTGCTTTGGCATTTGCTCCTATGATATGGAAGGATAGAGTGTAAGACCTCATTGGTCACTCATATCTTCTGTTGCTTTGCTTGTTTGTATGTGAGGATACAGTTATAAGTCCCTGTAAGTTGGCATCTGTTGTCCTGTGATCATAGTTTGATCTGTTTGATTTGTATGTGAGGATACAGTTATAAGTCCCTGTAAGTTGGCATCTGCTTTCCTGTGATCATAGTTTGTTTATCTGTTTGTGTGAGAGGTTGCAATTATAAGTCCCTGTAAGTTGGCATTTGCATTCCTGTGATCATATTGTTGCTTTTGTTCTTGTATGTGAGGATCCATTGTAAGTCCCTGTAATGTGGCATTGGATTTCCTAGGACCATACTGTGGAGTTAACCTAAGTCCAGATAGATTGGCAGTTGATTTCCATGTTTCATTTTTGTTTTCTTCTGAGGAGATTAGTGTAAGTCCATTGAGTGGCATCTGATATCCATTTCTGTTTTAGGAGACTGGTGTAAACCCATCTATTGGTATCCGGTATCCGCTTTTTATTTCTTTGCCTGTGGAGATTAGTGTAAGTCCATAGAGTGGCCTCTGATATCCCATTTTGTTTTAGGAGATTGGTATAAGACCAGTGATTGGCATCCGGTATCCGTCTTTTTTTGCTTTGTTTGTTTGTTATTGTTTATTTCCATTCCAAAGGACACACTTGAATCATCTGCTATATGATTTCAAGAAGTGAACCTTCTAAGAAGTTTTACAATCCCATCCTCATCCATTCATCATTCATTATGTCCTAAACCTTTTCACACTCTTAACCTTCAAACTTGACATAGATATTATGCAAACATCTTCATGTTTTTTTCAAATTAAAAACCTGGACTCAAGTCCTTGACCTTTTTTTTCAAACTTCATTTCATAATACTTATTTGAATTGATCTTAATTATACTTTGACTCCATTTTCATAATCATAATCAGTAACTTCACTCATTCACTTGTTTTGGCTTTGTCCATTAATCCTTTCATACATGAGCTATAGGTTTGATTTATCTTAGTGGTTGATGTTAATCTCACCTTCTGTCTTTAGTGATTGAATTGTAAGTCTTCCTTGCCTATTATAGGGTTAACCCCTCCCTGGCAAGTTGAAGCTGTTCTCACATGGTGGACGTTGTTGTTTGTATAAGGTTGAGTTTTCTCCCGTGGATAACGTAAGACCTTAGGGTTTGTGTTTAAAATTGAACCCAACTCACTTTTGGAAATCTTTTAGCCGAACTACGGCGTTTTGATCCTTACCTTTGATGGAAGGTACGTAGGCAGCGGGTTCATCCGTTCAAACCCAATAAAAATGTATATTCTTTTCTCATCATCCCAATCATGTTTGCATAATCTTTATGTCATAACAAATAACAATTTAGTACAACAAGTGTGAAAAGGGCTCCCTAGGAGTACCTAGGACGTAGTGGGTGCCTAACACCTTCCCATTGCGTAATTTACCCCTTACCCAGACTCTCTGATCTTTTTATTAGTTTTCTACGTGTAAAACTTCTTAGGCTTTTGTTCGCTTTTTAGCCAGTCCTTTGGATAAATAAAAGTGCGGTGGCGACTCGAAATTTCAATGTATCTCTAGCTTATGGTTTAATCGATAGATCATATGGCGACGAATACACCGCTACACATTGTTTTGGATAGAGATCCGAGGTTCACTTCGAGATTTTGGGAAGGCTTGCAAGGTGCTTTGGGTACGAAGTTGCGGTTGAGTTCGGCATATCATCCACAAACTGATGGTCAAACGGAGAGGATTATTCAGTCACTTGAAGATCTTTTGAGGTCTTGTGTTTCGGAACAAGGAGGAAATTGGGATAGTTTCTTGCCTTTGATCGAGTTTACGTATAACAACAGTTTCCATTCGAGTATTGGAATGGCACCTTTTGAGGCTCTTTATGGTAGAAGGTGTAGAACTCCTTTGTGTTGGTACGAATCGGGAGAGAGTGCTGTGTTTGGACCCGAGTTGATTTAAGTGACTACAGATAAGATTAAGATGATTCAAGAGAAGATGAAGGCTTCTCAGAGTCGTCAAAAGAGTTATCATGATAAGAGGAGGAAGGCTCTTGAGTATGAAGAAGATGAGCATGTGTTTCTTCGAGTTACGCCAATAACGGGTGTTGGTAGAGCTTTGAAGTCGCGTAAGTTGACACCGCGTTTCATTGGTCCTTATCAGATTTCCGAGAGAGTAAGTGAAGTGGAATATCGGATTGCATTACCACCATCACTTTCTAATCTTCATGATGTGTTCCATGTGTCTCAACTGAGGATGTACATTGCGGATCCATCGCATGTTGTTCCATTAGATGATGTTCAAGTGAAGGATAATTTGACGGTTGATACATCACCTATGCGAATTGAAGATCGAGAAGTGAAAAAGCTTCGTGGTAAGGATATTGCCTTGGTGAAAGTGATATGGGGCGGAGTCGCCAATGGCAATATTACTTGGGAACTCGAGGATAAGATGAAGGAATCGTATCCAGAGTTGTTTGTTTGAGGTGAATTTTCGAGGCCGGAAATCTTTTAAGTGGGGGAGAGTTGTAACAACCCAATTTTAGTAATTACTTCTTATATTATTATCATTATATTTTATTTTATTTATTTGGAGTGTTAATTAATTAATTGGTTGTTAGATAGTATAATAATCGATTATATTAATTAATTTGGGGTGTTAATTAATTATTTAGTTGATGTGAGATATAATGAATAATTGAATTAATTAATTTGGTGTGCATATTGAGTGGTTTAATTTAATTGAACTAATTAGAGATATTTAAATATTAGGTCTTATTGGGCCTATTAATTAAATGAGAGATATCATGCTTTAGGCTCAAATAGTATACTAGTATATAAGAGGTGAGGAGAGTGAAAATTAGGATTCATTTGATCATTTGAGGCAATAGAGAAAGAGAAGAGGAAAAGTAAGGAGAAGAGGGAAAGACCAAGAGAGGAGCTAGGGTTTCCAGAAAATTGAAGAGGTAAGGGGGGAATCCTTATTATTATGGGTTAGTATGATTGGGTCAATGGGTAGAAGCATGTTTAGGTTAAAATCCCTAATTTTGTATGGTTGTTTGGAATTGTTAGGTTTGATGAGTACCCTTGATTGTGGTTATTTAATTGTGTTAAAACTGAAAATTAACGTTATATAATTAGGTATTGTATGAGTTATAATTTTCTGAACGTGTCGCTTTTTACGAAATCGAAATCGGAGGTCCGAAAATCCTCCAACGATGAAAAACGCAAAAAAAAACTGATTCCGTTTTACAGTAACCGGTTACTCACCGAGCGTTAATCGGTTACTTGCTATAAAAATCTGTTAATTCTATTTTACAGTAACCGGTTACTCACCGAGCGTTAACCGGTTACTTGCTCAAAAATCTGTTAATTCTGTTTTACAGTAACCGGTTACTCACCGAGCGTTAACCGGTTACCACTGTTTGAAAAGTGAAAAATCGAGATTTTAAATGTTGTATTCGTTTTGGAATGAAATCTATGTGTGTGTATTTGATAATTAGCCCATATTTGTGAATGATATATTGTTATGAATGTGTATATGTACCATTGGTGGATAATTTATAGAGTCGAATTATGGTTATATGTGGAATGATTAAGATGGTAGAGATGATCTTAATTGCATATTATGTGAATGGTGTATTTGTTATGAATGTGTATATGTACCATTAGTGGATAATTCATAGAGTTGAATTATGATGATATGTGGAATGTTAAGATGGTAGAGATGATCTTAATTGCATATTATATGAATGGTGTATTTGTTATGAATGTGTATATGTACCATTGGTGGATAATTTATAGAGTTGAATTATGGTGATATGTGGAATGTTAAGATGGTAGAGATGATCTTAATTGCATATGTGTTGGTATTTGTACATTCATTCATGGCATGGTCGGCTTCATGGTGGAAGCGGTGAAACTGTGGGTTCACATGGTAGCATACGTTGATCCTTAATTGGAAATAGGCGTAGTAGTAGACGGTGATCCTTAATTGGAAATAGACGTAACATACGTTGATCCTTAATTGGAAATAGGTGTAGTAGTAGACAGTGATCCTTAATTGGAAATAGACGTAGCACACGTTGATCCTTAATTGGAAATAGGCGTGGTAGTGGCTTTGATCTTGTCCGGATCGAAAGCATAGCTTGGATTCTAGATATTGAATCGGAAAGCGGTGAAATGTTGGATTCACATTGAGGTACGACATGCATAGAGTCACATGTCTTGCATTGAGTCACATTAGAGTCATGTGATAATTGAATGTTTGCATTGATGTGATTTTGAGGTGTGTATGAGATTTAGTAATTGAATTTGGTGATGTTTGGATACATAACTTGGAAAAATATGTGCTTATGTGATAATTGTAGTTATGTGGATTTTTGGGAATATAGTATTGGATTTTAATATTGTACTCCTTGAGTTTTGATGGATGTTTGAAACATGTGAAATAAATGTTGATTAATATTATTTACATGGTTATACGAAGTGTGATGAATTCCTTTAATTGTTGATTTAATCATTGTGCCTTATTATACTTCTTCATAATGATTTGAATTCTCACCCTTTCTGTTTGAATGTTACCTTTACATGGGTATCGTGCAGATACCCAGGAGTAGTATTGCTGAAGTAAGTGGAAGGTAGCTCATTCGAGGTAGCCGGAGAGCTTCCGTATTTTAGTTTGAAGACTAGGTAATGAGTCAATGCTCTGGTCATGTAACACTGGGTAGATTAGTAGTATTGAACTCATATCTTATTTGGATATGCATTATGTTTTTGCTTGTTTTATTTTATCTTGAGGTGATTATTGAGAGATGATCATGGTATGGGACATGGATCATTTTATGAAATACATGAGTATTCATAATTTTCCGATGCGAACGCATATGCTTGAATATTCATGATAAGTGAGATGTGTCATTTTAAGTGACCATGTGTATTGTATATTGATGATGAATGAGGTTGGTTTTTGAAAGCTTTTAGTTTTTGAAAACGTCGATGTGACGCCCTTTTGTTTATATGCGTGCTTATTTAGTCTTATTATATGTTAAGTATTTTGGGGTAGAAAAAGGGGTGTTACATCTCCAAGTTCAAGTAGACATAAAAAACGCAAGAAGTCTAAATTAACAACTGATGGTGAAGAAGAAAAGAGATTTAAGAAGTCCAAAAAGTACAAGAGGGATCCTCTTGACATTTATGATTCAGATTTGGAATCCATATCAATAGATATGCTGGATGAACATGCAGAATCAGATCCATGTAAAAGTCTGGTTGTGTTGGAACAGAAAACAGTTGGCAGAAGTAAGATGGGAGGAAAAATATCCATCACTCCAATGCCTGTGAAACGGGTCTTCTTGATAAAATCCGAAAAATTGAAGAAGGGAAATATTTGGTACAGAGATTGTATTCCTTCAGCTAATTTTTGGCTGCCTCAGGAGGATGCAATATTATGTGAAATTGTTCATGAATATTGTAGCAGTGTATTCGTCACTTTATGATTTATTGATTAAACCAAAAGCAAAGCATACAAAGAATTGAGTCGCCACCGCACTTTTATTTATCCGAAGGATTGGCTAAAAAGCGAACAAAAGCCTAAGAAGTTTTACACATAGAAAACTAATGAAAAGATCAGAGATCGGGGTAAGGGGTAAATTACGCAATGGGAAGGTGTTAGGCACCCAAAACGTCCTAGGTACTCCTAGGGAGCCCTTTTCACACTTGTTGTACGAAATGTTTATTTGTTATGAAAATATTATTGTGCAAACATGGATTAGAGGGATAAGAAAAGAATATACAAGTTATTATTTTTGTGTTTGAACGGATGAACCTGTTGCCTACGTACCTTTCCATGGAAGGTAAGGATCAAAACGCCGTAGTTCGGCTAAAAGATTTCCAAAATATGAGTGGATTCATTTTAAAACAAAAGCCCTAAGGTCTTTCCCTATCCACGGGAGAAAACTCAACCTTATACAAACAACAAGTCCACCATGTGAGAAAAGCTTCAACTTGCTAGTGAGGGGTTAACCCTATAATAAGCAAGGAAGTCTTACAATTCAATCACTAAGGACAAGAAGGTGAGATTAACATCAACCAACTAGGATAAATCAAACCTATGGCTAATGTATGAAAATTTATCAAGAATGGACAAAGCCACAAAACAATTGAATGAGTTGGATTAACCAATTAGAGTTTATTCACAAAAGATGGTCAAGGTATGATTAGAATTCAATTCAAAAGAAGTATTATGAAATGGAGTTTGAAAAATCAAAGGCCTAAAGCCTAGGTTTCTAATTTGAAAAGAAATGAGAATGTTTGCACAATAGTTTGCAGGTTTGAGATTAACATGCAAAGATGGAGGTTTAAAGAAACAAAAGGTGGGTGGGTGAGGAAGTAAAACTTCTTAGATGTTCACCTCTTGAAATCATATGTAGATGATTCAAGTGATTCCTTCGGAATAGGCAACAAAGCAAATAAGCAAATAAACAAAGCAAAGGTGATACCGGATGCCAATCAATGGACTTATACCAATCTCACAAACAAACATGGATACCGGATACCAATCAATGGATTTACACCAATCTCCTAAAAAAAACAAATGATACCAGATGCCAATCAATGGACTTACACTAATCTCACAAACAAAGGTGGATACCGGATACCAATCAATGGATTTACACCAATCTCCTAAAACAAAACAATGATACCAGATGCCAATCAATGGGCTTATACTAGTCTCACAAAACAAATATGGATATCAAATGCCAATATATGGACTTACACTAATCTCCTAAAGCAAAACAAAGCAATGATACCAAATGCCAATCAATGGACTTATGCTTGTCTCCTCCATGGACAAAGCAAAAATGCTATAAAGCAAAGTTTATGAAATGATATACAAATGATGATGATAAATGAACAAAGGCACACTCAAGCAAATATGCACAGATGAATCAAGTAGTCAGACAAACAAGTCAATTAGCACACACTATATACAATCAATTAGGCTCAAGCAAGGTTAGACTTTAAAGTCAACTGGAATGGGGTAAGTTGTGCTCTTAACCCTAACATTGAGAGTTAGGGTGAAGCAGATGAAATGGAGATGAGGGGTGTGCCTCATAGCTCTTATCCCTGGCCTGGGAGAGCTTTGAATAATAGAATGTGTGGGAGTTCAGAAAGTTAGAACTCTTCTCCACAAATGATATGACTCCATAAGATCTTGGGTTAATATCCACAATGCATCAACATGTTATGTGAGCAAAGTGGATGACACACTGAATAGTAGGAGATGGACTACACATCTCTTTTATCTACCAATTGCCTCATAAGAGGACTTTTCCTGCTTGGCACAAAGAGTAAACAATCACAAGCATTACCTCTTAAGGAGGACTTCAGACAGGTGCCTGCCCACATAACAGGACAGGTCTTCCAGACTACATGAAGAAGAGAGGTTATACCTAAGTGGTTAAGCAACCAAGCAAAAGCAAGTTCAAAATGAACTTAAGCAACTTATGTACCTGTGGAAACATCAAACAAATCAGTACAACTATACAGACAAACAACCAACAGTCAATATCAACAGTCAAACCCAATAAGCAAAGGGCATAAGCCACAAGTCAAGCTCAAATGAATTAACAACCCTACAAAACACACAATGTTAGTAGTCAAAGGCAAACATAAAATGCTCAAATGATGGAGCATCATGAA
Source organism: Lathyrus oleraceus (assembly GCF_024323335.1). Classification (NCBI taxonomy): domain Eukaryota; kingdom Viridiplantae; phylum Streptophyta; class Magnoliopsida; order Fabales; family Fabaceae; genus Lathyrus; species Lathyrus oleraceus. Next base: position 440,159,847 of record NC_066581.1, read on the forward strand.
CCATATAACTTGGATGTTCAACCTGAAATCAAAGCTCAAACATGAGGGGCAAACCACTAGGTCAAAGCCTAGGGTCAAAGATGGATAAAAAATTCAAAACAGAAGCTGAAAATTAACATGAATCAACTTAAAACACATCTTGAAACAATCCAAAAGGTCTCACATCAATATCATATACCAAATGCATTTCATGATCAATTGAAGTTCAAGACTATTTTAAAGCTCAAATGTGACCAACCAGAATGAAAAATCTCAATTAAATCAGAAATCGATCAATAAATTCCCAGAAAATTCATGCTCATTCACAATATCCATGTCAAGTATCATGCAAAAAATCAAAGCAATTAGAATTCATTTGATATGGTAATCACATCACATAAGATGAACAAGCAAAGGTGTGACACAAATTGTCACACCTACATTCACATGATCATAAAACAGAAACTACAAATGGTAAAAATACCAAATCAACACCAAAATGTCAAGCCAAGAGTCTAGTTTCATCATGCAAATTTTCAGATTCATTGGATTAAAACTCATCATTTCAAAAATGATATGGCAAGGCAATGTACAAAAGGCATACATGTTCACAAACCCTAGGGCAAATTATTTTCCAGCCATGCACAATTTATGGAAAAATGATGAAAAAATAATAGACACAAAATGTGTCACAGTGCAAAAAACCACATAATTTTTGGAGCAATTTTCAATTTAATATGAATTTTTGAAAGATGAAGAGAAATTAAAAAAATGATGAAGCATGTAATAGAAATAATGGAGGGAAAACAAATAGTATGAAGCATTTTTGAAATCATGGCACAAGCTGGAATCGAAGTGAGGCTCAATTCAAACTGAAGCGCGCCAACTGAAGCGCAGCCGTTTTGGTACAAACCCTAAGTACACGTGCATGCATAATCCGCAGGTAAAGGCGATGAACACGTAGCAAAATTCGCAGGTAACGGTATGAAGGTTGCAACAAAATTCGCAGGAAAAATGCAGGTGACTATGAACATGATGAAGATCTTGAAGATCTTCATCCTCGAATTTCCAGAAAATTTCAACATGTCCAGAATTGCAAATCAAGCACATCATTGTAAAGATCTTCTATCATACAACATGAATCCATAAACAATTCATCAAGAAACATCACAACACGTATGGATCGAAGCAAGGAAGATTCATTATCAAAACTTTAAATAACCAGTTCTCACTCAGTTTAGCATGGATTCACACGATTCAAAACCTAAACTACTCAGCATCACAAGATCTATCATAATATGGCAATGAAAATCAAAATTATGAGATGCGATTTGTAACCTCTTGTAGAAGCAGAACTGGATTTGGTGTTGTTCAAGCCTTGCAGTGCTCAAAAATCTCCTCTAGAACTCTTGTATGGATGATTGGAAGAGGAATTACAGCTCAATTGCACACGAACTTGCAAGAATTTGGATCTGCCATTGTAGCTTCAAGCTTTACAAATGCTCCAACCTTGCACGATTTCTACTGGTTCTATGGATGATCCTGCTCAAGATCAACTCAACAACAAGAATTAAGCAAGAAAATGAATTGAATATGAAGAAATTGGAAGAAAATTTTGAGAGAAAAATTTGGTATTCTAGATCTAGATCTGAAAATTGTGATGTTGTTAGCTGAAAATCACTTAGGATTTACTATATATATGCTATGCTAATCCAGTTCTTAATCATGCTTAGCCAACTGCTAATGGTAATTAGTGAAATGAGGTGTTTATGCAAAATGACAATTTCACCCAATGCATGAAAATGCATGGTGAACAGTACACGAAAATGCTTCAATTTCACTTAAAATATCATTTTAAAATCAATGGTAATTGCCAAATGTTCAAATGATTCACCAATTTTAAATTTCAAGATTTCCCTCCAAAAATTCAAGAATTGGCAAATAATTATATGATGACAATTGATGAAATTCAATGCAAGATTTTGAAATTAGAGGTCAAAATGAGAAATTAGCAAAAAGAACCACTTGAATTGGAGCTATGGTTGAGAAGTTATGCCCATTTGAACCTCCATGTACACCTTGCCATGTTTTGATCATATCTCCTTAACCACACATGAGAAATGGATGATCTTGGACTTTTTGGAAATGGGAGAGAAAGATCTACAACTTTAATGTTCAACAAAATTTCATTTGAAGCTTTTTTGGTGATGTAATTTGAAGGTGAAGTTGGATGAAAACCTTTCCATTTTTGGCAATTTTGAATTATAGGTCACTTTCTATTTTTGGAAAGTTTTGACCTGACTTTATTTTCTTCAATGTTGATGTTTGAAATGTCAAATGAGACTTGTTTGAACATGAATGAAGTATTTCTAATCACTTCCCACCTCCAAATCCACAGTTGACTTGGCTGTTGACTTTCTAGGCCTCTAGTTGACCTGGCAATGTTCTGATGAAATTCAAGCCTCTACCACTTGAGATTTTGATTCAAAATGACATCATAGCTCATATGAGCTCTTGGTAATGACTGTGGGGTCCAAATTCTCAAGAATGGCCACCATCTATTGCTCAATGAATGCACTGACTGCCTTGACCTGTGGTTGCTTCATCTGCAAGTAACAAGGTTAGATGACATATTTTTGTACTTTTGGTTAGTGATAAAAGGAAAAGCAATGATATACAAATGCAAAATATGCTTGGTGATCAAGAAATCACTCTCAAAAAGATAACCCACCCACTGGGAAGGAGGCAAGGTGCACAATGATCCTTGAGGCAATGAATGATGTGATATGATGCCATGAGGGATCTTAGGGACAAAATTGGGGTCTTACAGATGCCCCTATTTAAGGTCATTCTAGCCGGAGAAGTGAAGTTTAGAAATCTTCATCTCGACGCGGTAGAATGGGCTTAAATAACAGTTATGAGACAAATTTTGGTCCCTAAGAGACCTCATGATGCAAATGTATGCATGCAAAGACAAACAAAACTCTATTGGGAAGTCCACAAAGAAGAAAAGACGATCCATCGGAGTAATACACTCACCAGGAACAGAGACTCTAACAGGACTCTCATGGGGATAAGAAAAAAAAGAATGCGTGAGCAGGACACGACTTTGAATTAGGGAACAACTGACACAGCATGAACAAAGCATGACTGGACTGGAGACCTCACTGGGGAGTGAAGGACTCAAACAGGGAAAAGAAGAATTCCAAAGGAAGACACATCCATTGGAAGGACACAAGCTGACTCAAACTATACACAAGCGGATACTTCGGATAAAAATCCGGACTCGGACTAGGGAAAAGATTCACAAAGAATCTTCCTGCCGGGGAAAATGCATATATTGGGGAAAACTCCAATACAGCAAAAGGGTAAAAATCACCACAAGGACCCACTGGAGAAGGTCTAACAAAGAGACTCTCCTGAGGAAGCAACAAGGAATGAGGTGTTACCGGTATAAGGGTAACAAACTCAGGAAGAATGAATATCTAAGACCGGTATAAGGGTGAGAGATATCAATCAACCAAACATCTGAGAAAGACCTGAAAAAGGTACATCAACTCAGGAAAATCTGACTCCACAGGGGACCAAGGTCGTAATAGGGAGCAGAAAGGAAGGAACACCAAGGATACCGGTTACTGGGTATATAATAGGTGACCGACCAAAGCGTGAATTGGTATATATGCCAAAACACTCATCATCCGAAAGGAGGGCTTGAAGAAGCAGATCGACTTACAGGATGGATATTCGAATCCTCAACAGGAAAACGAATCTTACACAACTGGGGACACAAACCCAAAGAGCGCATGAGATATAATATCCATTATCGTCAGAACGTGGATAGAATACTCGCATGAGATATATTATCTATTACCGTCAGAACGTAGACAATATACTCGCATGGAAGGAAACACCAGGGATACCGGTTACTGGGTATATAATAGGTGACCTACCGAAAACGTGAATTGGTATATATGCCAAGACACTCATCATCCAAAACACAAACTTATTAAAGGATGGATATTCGATTCTACAAAGAATACGAATCTTACTCTACTGGGGAAGATCAACAAAGGATTCCAACCAAAGAGTGAAAGAGATATATTATTCATTACCGTCAGAACGTGAATAATACACTCGAAAGGGAGACACTAGAGATACCGGTTACTGGGTATATAATAGGTGATCAACCAAAAAAAAGACAATCGATACCTCAACAACAGGGTAAACGAAAGATAACTCACAGGGGATAAATTGCAAGCATCCGGCAATTATCCAAGAGAACAATAGATATTCGATTCCACGAAGGAAAAACGAATCTTACTTGACTAGGGAAACACAACAGGCTTCGACTGAAGAGTGCATGAGATATATTATCCATTACCGTCAGAACGTGGATAACATACTCGCATGGAAGATTATCCGCAACCGGTTACTGGGTTAATAAAGGATAAATCGACCGAAAAGAAAGGCATCGGGATACCAAAACTAGGTATATAATGATGACCAATCAAAGGGAGCAACAATCATTACCAAGCAAACGGGTAAATGAAAAAAGACTCACCGAGGATGAATTGCATAAACAACAATTATCCACAAGGACTTGCTGGCGACTTCAAAGGGGATAAAATTGCAGGCAAACGACAATTATCCAGAAGAAGATTTGCTGGGGATACAATTGCTAGCAAAAGGCAATTATCCAGAAGCAAGGGGGGAAATCAACATCGAATATCGGATGAAGATAACCACGAAGAGTAACCATCATCGGTTAGGATGAATAACAAGGTTAACTCTGCAAAGGGGAGAAATTAGGGTTTACATCTACCGAATACGGGGTAGAAGACCAAAACTCTGGCTAGGGATAGGGTTGCTAGCATCCGGCAATTATCCACAAAAAGCACAGACTCCGTTGGGAATAAAACCACAACAACATAGGATTTACAACTACCGAATACTGGGTAGAAGACCACAAAATCCACCATCAACCAGAACGCACCACAAAGGTTACCTCTGCTAGGGGAAAAGAGATAGGACTTACAACTACCGAATACTGGGTAGTAGCCAACAACTCTGATGAGTATAAAAAGATAGGGTTTACATCTATCGAATATGGGGTAGAAAACCATCGACTCCGCGTGGGAATGAAAGAATCACAATTCCGCACGGGCACAAAATAGGGTTTATAACAAACCACCAACTGCTGAAGAGCAGAAAAACAGGATTTACGACTACCGACTACTGGGTAGAAAACCAATCAACTCTTGCTGAGGAATAAAAGGTATATAACCACAAATTCCGCCAAGAAGAGGGAACATAGGACTTACAACTACCGGTATGAGGGTAGAGGCCCAAACTCCGCTGGGGAGAAAAAGAATTATTGCCGGTTACTGGGCAATTCATTCATTTATTCCACAGGGAAGCACAAGAAACAGTTGACAAATAGCCAATTCATGATCGATCCGAAAAGACAGACTGAATTAAGACTCGTCCTATGAGGATATAACTCAATAGGAAAATCCATCCCAATATATGTGTTGGGAGGAAACGGAAGAAACCGTCATCCACGAGGATATATCTCAGTGGGGAACTGCAGAAGGAAAGACAGACACTTTCTGCTTATGGGGCGGACTCTATATTGAGAGATAAAACACCCGACATCTGCTTGGGGGGAGATCTATTGGAGATCTATATCACCCATAGCAAGAGACAACAAACAAGAGATATATGGCAAAAAAATGCAACATGAATATCTGAATGTTTATGAATATGCGTGATTTATGTTTGATGAATGCTGACAAAACAGACATATCTAACACAAACAGGCCCAGGAATCAAACGCTCGGTACTACACTTCCAGAGGAAAAACCAACTGGAAAGCCAATCTGCTGAAGATCTACATGCTGACAAGCAAAGATCTGCGGGGAGGCAACAAAACCAGAGATATCACGACATCACAAAATCTCTGAGTGATGGATCGACAATCAACCCAACCAGGGTACAGAAAGTCACAACAGGCATCAACGGCCACAAAGATAAATCTGTTGGGGAAATGGAGAAATCCCAAGATATCTGCAGGGAGATCCCAAGTATCAATTGGAAAACAAGAGTTCACTGCACAGGCGAGAACTGCCGCGAAAGCAACTCCAAATAACTCCGCTGGGGAATAACCCACAAAGGGAGAACAGATCATCCATGTAGAATCTAACTGCATAAGCAACTCTACTGGGAAATACTGTCAGCCATTCCCTTGGGGAATACACCCACTGAGGAAAAAATAGATCACACAAGTAGTTTCTGCAACAAGCCACTCTACTAGGGATCAAAAGCATCAGGAAATCAACCACATCTGAGGATGATAGGTCACCAACCGACCCTACTGGGGAAACAGAGATTTCAACAGGCAAAAACTGCCACAACATCAACTCTGTCGAGAATACCAACTCTGGCGGGGACTCTGGCTCTGTTGGGGATACCAACTCCATCGAGGATTCTGCAAGAAAAGCACAAAACTTCTGCAGGAAACTTCTCAGATAAAATCCACCATACTACAAGTCTACTGGAGGGGACTCTGGGGAATCCACCGGGGACGAGGAGGAGAGCTGGGGATAAACCACCAAATGCTGAACCTTCCAAGAATAAACCCCACAACTGCTGAGGAGGAAAATAAACACTGCTCTGCTGAAGGGATAAGAGGTAAAAACCTCAACAAGCACTCCGATGGGGAGATATAGCATCAAATGCAGTATATCATATCAACAATCCTGGCGACAGTGCTGAGGAGAGAAGCAACAACTCTGCTGGCGACTGCACTGGGGAGAGTGATGGGGTACCGGGGTCTCAAACCACCTACTACCGAATCTTCCAAAGGAAAGCACCCATGCTGGAGAGAAAAAAAACTGTTGGAGAAGAAAACGAAGTCTTCAACAAACACTCTGCTTGGGGAACAAGATCTCAACAGAGGCTCTGCTTGGGGAACAACCCCAAAAACGATCTGGAGAAAGAGGATACAACCATGCCAGGCATATGAACAAATATCTTACCTGTTGGCAATCATGCCACCCTTGGGAGAGCACTGAGAAATTCTTGAGTATCCTTTCATCATTGTGAATGTTCACTTTGTTTAAAACAATAGTTTGAAAATTTTATTTGTTTAAAACAATGACATTTTATCAATTAAAACATGTAAAACATTTGTTGAATTGAAACAAATAAGAGTGCAAATAATTGGATAAAAAGCTCAAATTGATTTGATGGAATGGTAGCCCGCAAATGGCAAGACTCCACAGATCTGTACAAATTTGAAATCAGTGATGTGTATTGGAAGAGGGCTATATTGAACATAATGATCCTTTCTCTACCAATTTGAATCTCGATGTATTCGAAGCTTCAGTTGACGACGAATCAAGAATCTCTGACGAAAAGACAGCTGCGGAACAGAAAGTCTTGTCAGGATGCAGTTACTTGCCAAATCCCTAATTTTTGCCTAGATTGCCCCAGGATGAGGTACTCAATCTAGCAGGATGCAAATTCACCTTTTTTTTATGTCTCTAACTTTTGCCTGGATCACCCTTTCAGGTTCTCCACCGAGACGCTCATTTTTGCCTAAGTCGCCCTTTCGGGTTTTCAACTTAGCGAGCTATTCTGTTTTTGTACTCTTTTTTTTAGGCAAAGTATTTCTTGACTGCATCTGAATTCACAGGACAAATGAAATCCTCCCCATCCATTGTTGTAATCATCAAAGCACCGCCTGAAAAGGATCTCTTAACAACATATGGACCCTCGTAGTTTGGAGTCCACTTGCCCCTGGAATCGGGCGCGAAAGACAAGACTTTCTTGAGCACGAGGTCACCTTCTCGGAATACACGAGGTTTGACCTTCTTATCGAATGCTTTCTTCATTCTCTTCTGATATAACTGACCATGACACATGGCAGTCAATCGCTTCTCTTCAATCAAATTCAACTGGTCATAACGACTCTGAATCCATTCAGCATCAGTCAACTTGGCTTCCATCAAGACTCTCATTGATGGGATCTCCACCTCTACTGGGAGAACAACCTCCATGCCGTAAACAAGAGAAAAAAGGGGTTGCCCCTGTTGAAGTGCGGACAGATGTACGATAACCATGCAAAGCAAATGGCAGCATCTCATGCCAATCTTTGCACGTAACTGTCATCTTCTGGATAATCTTCTTGATATTCTTATTAGCAGCTTCAACAGCCCCATTCATCTTGGGTCTGTAAGGAGAGGAATTATGGTGTGCAATCTTGAACTCAGCGCACAACTCATCCATCATCTTATTATTCAGATTAGATCCATTATCAGTAATGATCTTATCTGGCACACTATAACGGCAAATAAGCTGGTTCTTGATAAACTTCACAACCACCTGCCTGGTCACAATCGCATACGAAGCGGCTTCAACCCATTTGGTGAAGTAGTCAATTGCTACGAGAATAAACCTGTGTCCATTGGACGCTTTCGGTTCAATCATGCCGATCATGTCGATTCCCCACATAGAGAAAGGCCATGGTGATGAAATCACATTCAGGAGTGTCGGAGGAATATGAATCTTATCCGCATAAATTTGACACTTGTGGCATTTCTTCACATATTTGCAGCAGTCAGACTCCATTGTCAGCCAATAGTAGCCTGCTCTCAACATCTTTCTTGCCATGGCATGTCCATTGGAATGAGTACCAAATTAACCCTCATGGACCTCAGTCATCAACAGGTTTGCTTCGTGTCTATCCACGCATCTGAGCAAAACCATGTCAAAATTTCTCTTATACAGCACTTCACCACTGAGGTAGAAACTGCCTGACAACCTTCTCAAAGTTTTCCTATCTTTCACAGATGCCCCAGGCGGGTAGACCTGGTTCTGGAGGAAATTCTTAATATCAAAATACCAAGGCTTGTCATCATTCACTTCTTCAACTGCAAACACGTGAGCTGGTCTATCCAAGCGCATCACGGCAATGTTAGGAACTTCATTCCAATACTTGACCACAATCATTGAAGCAAGCGTAGCAAGCGCATCTGCCATCCGATTATCTTCTCGAGGAATATGATGAAAGTCAACTTCTGTAAAGAACGTTGAAATCCTCCTCGCATAATCTCTATACGGAATGAGACTTGGCTGATTCGTCTCCCATTCCCCCTTAATCTAATTAACAACCAGGGCCGAATCACCATACACATCAAGATGCTTGATTCTCAAATCAATACATTCTTCCAGTCCCATAATACAGGCCTCATACTCAGCCATATTATTCGTGCATTTGAAAGTTAGCCTTGCTGTAAAAGGAATATGCGTGCCATGAGGAGTAATGATTACTGCCCCAATTCCATTTCCGTACTGATTCACAACGCCATCAAACACCATCGTCCATATGGAACCAGGTTCCGGACCTTCATCAAGTGTAGGCTCATCACAATCTTTCATTTTCAAATACAGAATCTCCTCATCTGGGAAGTCGTACTGAACAGGCTGATGATCTTCAATCGGCTGGTGCGCTAAATGGTCAGCCAAGATACTACCTTTGATAGCTTTCTGAGCTCGACACTCGATATCATACTCAGATAACAACATCTTCCAACGGGCAATCCTCCCAGTTAAAGCAGGCTTCTCAAAAATATACTTGATTGGATCCATTCTGGATATCAACCAAGTTGTATGATTTATCATGTACTGGCGCAAACGCTTAGCAGCCTAAGCCAAAGCACATCACCTCTTCTCAAGCATTGAGTATCGAGACTCATAATCAGTAAACTTCTTACTGAGGTAGTAAATAGAAGATTCTTTCTTCCCTGATTCATCTTGCTGACCGAGTACACAACCCATCGAGTCTTCAAGAACAGTCAAATACATGATCAGAAGTCTTCCTTCTACAGGCGGAGACAAGATCGGAGGTTTAGACAGATACTCTTTGATACTGTTGAAAGCTTTCTGGCAATCCTCGGTCCAATCATGAGGCTGATCTTTCTGGAGGAGCTTGAATATCGGCGCACATGTGGCAGTCATGTGGGATATAAATCTGGAAATATAGTTCAAGCGGCCAAGAAAACCTCGGACTTGCTTCTCAGTTTTGGGTGCAGGCATCTCTTGTATTGCTTTGACCTTTGCAGGATCAACTTCAATACCTCTCTCGCTGACAACAAAACCCAACAACTTGCCGGAACGGACTCCAAATGTACATTTGTTCGGATTCAGGCGAAGTCTAAACTTCCTCAGATGCTGAAAAAGCTTCAACAAATGCTCAACATGTTCAACTTCCGTTCGGGACTTAGCAATCATATCATCAACATAGACCTCTATCTCCTTGTGCATCATATCATGAAACAAGGTAGTCATAGCTCGTTGATACGTGGCTCCGGCGTTCTTCAAACCGAAGGGCATCACTCGATAACAGAATGTTCCCCAAGGTGTGATGAATGTTGTCTTCTCCATATCTTCGGGTGCCATCTTAATTTGATTATAACTGGAAAATCCGTCCATAAAGGAAAAGACTTTGAATTTAGCTGTATTGTCTACCAACATATCAATGTGTGGTAGAGGAAAATCATCTTTAGGACTAGCCTTATTCAAATCTATGTAATCAACACACATACGGACTTTTCCTTCTTTCTTAGGCACATGCACAATATTGGCCACCCATTGAGGATATGTAGAAGTCACCAGAAACCCCGCATCAATTTGCTTCTGAACTTCCTCTTTGATCTTCACTGCCATATCTGGATGAGTTCTTCTGAGCTTCTGCTTCACAGGCACGCACTCAGGCTTCAAAGGCAGGAAATGTTGCACAATATCTGTATCTAGACCCGACATGTCTTCATACGACCAAGCAAAGATATCTGAATATTCTCGTAGCAAACTGAACACAATCTTCAGACCCCAAGTTGACTGTTTCCAGATCCTCGAGATGCGGTTGAATGATCTTCTTCTCGTGCTCAAGGAGACGGGTAATCTCATCAGGAATCCCTTCAACATCATCTTCCTCTGCCTCAAATACAGGGAATTCAAAATTGGGAGATGGCGTTGGATCATTATGTTCAATGGGTTTTAGAATCAACCTGCATAGTGATTTTGGATAATAAAAACTTTAGAATTTAAACAAGCAAACCATTATGCATATGAAAAGGATGCTTTTATTCTTGTTTTTATGGTTTTTTGTGATCACTGATTTCATGCAAAAGCCAAAAGTGAAAACAAATGGAAAAACAAATGTTTAACAATGCATTAATTGAATGAAATATCATTGTATAAATGCTGCCAACAATGTCATCACTTCTCCTTTTGGCATGGGAGAAGGGTTTTGAACAAAGTGAACCATTACTCTGATCTATGAATGACTGTAGGAACATCTACAGCGACCCAATTGTGGCAGACACCACCAGGTATGATGAAGTTGCTCAAGTCCTCTGCATCCTCTTCCAGAATAGCAGCAGCTTCCTCAGGTTGATCAGCATGGATGAAACCTCCACTCTTGAACAACCCTTGCTCATTAAATGCCCCATAAGAATAGCCAATTCCAGCCCGGGACTTGTTGTCTTCAAGCTCAGTCATCTTCCCTAAACCAGCAACTGCACCACATTCAATGGCCAGTTTCGCATCACGATAGGAAGCAAATGAAGGAGACTTCTTCTCAATTGGTTCAGCAATAGACAAAGCTTGGAAAGGAGTTCCAACTTCATCCTCAGCATCAATATATGAGAAAGAAGACAGGTGGCTAACCAGGAGAGCCTTTTCCCCCCTACCACGACCAGTTTCTTATTCTTGACGAATTTCAGCTTCTGGTGTAGGGTGGATGTCACGGAGCCAGCTTCGTGAATCCATGGTCTACCAAGGAGACAACTATAAGATGGGTGGATATCCATTACCTGGAAGGTAACTTGGAAATCACTTGGTCCAATCTTGATTGGGAGATCAACTTCCCCAATCACGGTCTTACGCGACCCATCAAAAGCTTTCACAACAACTGTTGGTGTAAGCCCTAGAGGCCAATACTTTTGGTACTTGTATCGAATTATTTATTAATAATAAAAGGCATTTTCTTTATTAATGGTTGATTAATAAAGTCCCTTGAATAGATAGTCCATTTAATGTATTAAGTGTGACTTAATCATGAGAACACATTAAACATAAGGACACTATTCTTAAAGTATCCGTAGTCGAGCTTTAATGTGAAGTGGGATAACATTTAAGCATTAAGACTATTATGTTTGTAGACTGATGATCACATCTCATGGATCATGGATAAAGAGTTATCAAGTCTTAAACATAGGTATGAATATTACGAGTAATATTTATACCGGATTGACCCGCTATGAGACCATACTATATAGAAAGTTATGCAAAGTGTCATAAGTTATTCTCATGGTGATAATAGTGTATACCACTCTTCGACCTGAAACCACTATGGATCCTAGATGTAGAGTCGAGTGCTTTATTGCTGATCCAACGTTGTCCGTAACTGGATAACCATAAAGACAGTTGATGGGTACTCCACGAAGCATGCTGAGGGACATGAGTGTCCTAGATGGAATTTGCCAATCCTGCGTAACAGGATAAATGTCTATGGGCCCAATACTGAACTGGACAAGGGTGACACGGTCTATACCTTGTGTTCAATATAGACATAAGGGCAAAGGGGTAATTATACACATAATTATTATCACAGGAGGTTTTGTCAGATCACATGACATTTTCGTGACTTGGGTAGCAGTGATGTGTTGCTAGATACCGCTCACTGTTTATTATGTTAAATGCGTGATTTAATATAATTGCCAACGTCGCGAAAACCTATAGGGTCACACACAAAGGACGGATTGATGAGAGGTAGAATAATTAAGGAACATCGTAAGGTACGGTGTACTTAAGTAGAATACGAAATATGGTAATGTACCAAATACTTAAGTGATTTTGGCATATTATGAGATATGAGCCAAAATGCACTTAAGTGAGCTTTTTGGCTTGAAGCCCACACAAGTGGTTCTATAAATAGAGCTCTTGTGCAGAAGCTTTGTATGGGAATACAACACAACTGAAGAGTTGGAATTTCGTATCTCTCTTTCTCTCACTCAAAGCCTTCATTCACAAACAGCTAGCACTGCGATTGAAGGAATCCGTTCGTGTGGACTGAGTAGAGACGTTGTCATCGTTCAACGTTCGTGATCGCCCCGTGGATCTGTATCAAAGGTTTTGATCATTATCAGAGATCTGCACCAAAGGTTTGAATCGCCACAAGAGGTAACGATTCTATCACTGATCATGCCCATTCGTAAGGATCACTAAATGGAGAAATTTTTAAACTCCGCTGCGCCTTGGATGGCAATTCTCCTACAACAACACCACTCTGCCTCATGGGAGGTCCTTGATATGACAATCTCGAAAGAGTGGTCTTTGGTAATACATTTAAAGATGACCCAGTGTCCACCAGCACGTTGGACATGGCATCGGTCTTGCAGTTCATGGAAATATGTAAAGCCATATTGTGGTCTCTTCCCTCCTCAGGGAGATCAGCATCACAGAAACTCAAAGTGTTGCAAGCAGTGATGTTTGCAACAATACTATCAAACTGTTCAATCGTGACATCGTGATCAACATACGCCAGGTCCAAAACTTTCTGCAGAGCCTCCCTATGGGGTTCTGAATTCAGAAGCAATGATAGCACGGAGATCTTGGACGGCGTTTGTAGAAGCTGGTCTACAACGTTGTACTCACTCTTCTTGATGAGCCTCAGCATCTCATCACATTCTTCATTCACAATGTCACTCGGGCCAACAGAAGAAACATAAGTCTTTTGTACAGAGGAGGGTTTGGCAACAAGTGCCGGGTTCTGAACATTCACCGCAGTCCCAACCGGACACTCAGCAGAATCAGAAACAGCTGCTCTAGCCTGAGGCTTAGGTGCTGAAAACACACGACCACTACGGGTCAATCCGCTCACATCTGCAATATTAACAACGGAAGTTGAAGGCAACGACACTTCTTTCCCATCTTCCACAGCAACGGGATTATATCGGAAAGGAATAGCTCTATCCGAAGAATAAGGCACAGGGCCTGCAGGCTTGATTACCAATGAAGGAGAAACCTTCGGCTTGCTACCATCGTAACGGATGACAACAGGCTCGGGCAATTTGAACATAGGAGAAATAACATTCACCTCTGGTTCGTCTTCATCAACATTTCGATTCTGCAGAATCTCAATGGTACCCTCATCCAACAGCTCTTGAAGCTCTCTTCACACTTGGCGACAACCCAATCTATTAACAGAACAGATGCGGCATTTGTCATGGTCGTGCTCCATATGACTGTACTGACACGGCAAATGATGCAACTCGACCAATGACTGTCGAATATGGCTCACATATTTGACTTTATACTTGCCAGGGCAACCCTGGACCATGTCCACTGATTTCCCATGCTCGGGCAATGGGTTCTTCGTAACATTCGGGCCTGAGTCCTCAAAGCTCAGGATGCCGCATCGCATAAGGTCTTGAACCTTAGTCTTCAACAGATAGCAATTCTCAATGTTGTGTCCCGGAGCACCGGAATGATAAACACAATGTTGATCTGGCTTGTACCACCACTGCGGGTTAGCAGGCACAGCCGGAGGCTCTCTGGGTGTAACCAGTTTCCTCTCCAACAAGGAAGGATATAATTCAGCATATGACATAGGAATTGGATCGAAGCTGATCTTCTTCCTATCATAATTCAGATTGGCCTGATTACTGGTGCTACCACGAGGCTGATAAGCCTGTTGCTGTGGACGATGTTGCTGTTGGTACTGAGGTTGTTGCTGATGCTGATGATGTTGATGATACTGCTGAGCATTATCTCTGAAAACAGGTGCTATATGAGCCACCTGGTGCTGACCGCTGGCATGACGCACAGGCTTCCTCTTAACAGAGGGTCTTCTTGGTTTAGCACAGGATTGCACAACATGTGCCTCCCCATCTTTCTTCTTAAACGCCCCATACCGTTTAGAAGAGCTCTCATCTTTAGCCAATCGTCCTTCACGGACACCTTCCTCCAGACGCATCCCCATGTTCACCATCTCGGTGAAATCAGAGGGAGCACTCGCTACCATCCGCTCATAATAAAATGAACTAAGAGTCTTCAGGAAGATCTTAGTCATCTCCTTCTCTTCCAGCGGAGGAGTAATCTGAGCTGCTAACTCTCGCCACCTCTGGGCGTACTCCTTAAATGTCTCTTTATCCTTCTGGGACATGGCCCTGAGTTGATCACGGTCAGGCGCCATATTAACATTATATTTATATTTCTTGACGAAGGCTTCGCCAAGATCGTTGAAGGATCGGATGTTTGTGCTATCAAGGCTCATATACCAACGAAGAGCCGCACCGGACAAACTATCATGAAAGTAATGAATCAGAAGCTGATCATTATCTGTCTGAGTCGACATTTTCCTGGCGTACATAACCAGGTGAGCGAGAGGGCCGGTATTCCCCTTATATTTTTCAAAGTCAGGAACTTTGAACTTGACCGGAATTTTCACACCGGGAACCAGGCAAAGTTCAGCAACAGACTTGCCAAACAGATCTTTCCCTCAGAGGGTCTTCAATTCCTTACGGAGCTCGAGGAATTGGTCATTCATAGCATCCATCTTCTCATTAACATCTGGGCCCTCAGACGGCTCAGAATGATAGATGGTGTCGTCTACCCTGGGAATGGTATGCACGACAGGAGGAGGCATAGCAAGGACCGGGCTAGATGCCGGCATGGAAGCAAAAGTAGGTGCTGGAATGTCAGGCATGAAACCAGGAGGCATACCCCACGGAAACCCGGCTGGCATGGCATCCGGCCCAAAGTGAGCACTAACAGCTGGCACAGTCGAAGTCACAATCTCTGATATAATAGTCCTCTGGAGAGGAGTTGCAGGAGGTGGAGAAGGTTGATGTTGAGCAGCCAACAATTGCTCCATCAGAGCACCCAATCTAGTGACCTCTTCCTTCAGCTCTCTGTTCTCTTGTTCAAGTTGATCCATCACTCTTGCAGAATTGGCTCTGGTATAGTACCAGTGAGTCAGCTTGTCTTCAAAATAAATGAAGAGCACAGAGTTAGGCCACAGACAAGAAGACCAGAACAACCTGCTTATGCAAAATGATGCATGCAATGCTTGTGCATATGCTTTGTTTTTTATTTCAAGGAACTTTTAGGGTTCTATTTGCAAATTTGAATATTTAAAGCATTTAATAGCATATGGAAAATATCTCATCAAATATATATTCGAGACAAAGAAGTACAGCATTTTTGATTATTACAAAGGGAAAAGGAAAATAACATCATATGGATCACTAGAAGCTCGAGATGCTGGAAGACGAGAAACACAAAGCTTCTTGATCTCTCTCTCATAGGCTGCTTCCATATCCGCTTTCTCCTTAGCGAGTCGATCATACTTCCTCTTCCAGAACTTGGAAGACTGAGGAAGCAGAGAAGTCCAAGTATCATTCGGATCGTCGATGACCTGATGCTCGAGAAACTCGATCAGAGCGTCCTTCCCCTTGATTTGCTGAAGCAACTCTTCTCTTTCACGAATCCAAGCACGTGAAAGGTCCTCTTCTCTCAACTCCTCTACATCTTGGTTAGGGAGGGTTGAAGGCCCAGCCACAACCAACGGTGTAGGTCTCGGATAATCATACAGCATCAGATACTCAGAAGCTCTCTGTCTGACCCAAGAAGTATATGGCTCCAAAGCAATGCAGTTCTTCGGACCCAACTCGTTTCTACCCTTCTTGTGAACCTTGCGCCAAGCGCGGACCATCCTGGCTTTCAGGCCTTGGGGATCTTTACCCTCCTGAAAGAATACACCTTCTAACAGAATGTTATGAGGTTTATCCTTTAGGGGGAACCCAAGCTGACGACGTGCTAAGATAGGATTGTAGCTGATCCCACCACATGTACCAAGAAGAGGCACATTAGGGAATTCACCACAATAATCAATGATCTGAACAGTATCATACACGCGATCATACCAAGAGATATCATCATTAGTGAGAGACATAAGTCTCTAGGACCACCGTAGACATCCCTTGTTCTCCTTGAAAGCAAGCGTCTGCGGTAAGTGAGAAATAAACCACTTATACAACAGAGGCAAACAGCACACAATAACTCCTCCACTCTTTGCATTCCTCATATGCAAAGAGACATAGGCATCACCCAACAGAGTCGGAACGGGATTAAGAACAGAAAAGATCCTAATGGCGTTCACATCCACAAATTTGTCGATGTTGGGGAACAATACCAGACCATAGATGAGCAGCACAAATAAAGCCTCAAAGGCATCCTCACTCCTGGCCTTCCCATAAACAGTAGCTTGAGCGATGAGGAAATAGGAAGGAAGACCCTGAATTCCACCTTTGGTAGTCATATGTGCTTCAATCAGGGATTCATCTATGTGCAACAAGTCTGCGATCTCTCGAGAAGTCGGAATACTCTCTAAGCCACTGAACGGCACCTGATCCAGAATCAGGATCCCAATAAGATGAGCATACTCCTCAAGCGTAGGCAACAGCTGAAAGTCTGGGAATGAGAAGCAGTGATACAGAGGATCATAAAACTGAGCCAAAGTACTCATCAACCCTTCATCAACCTGAGTAGTCAACAGAGGCAGAAGCTTCCCATAACGAGCTTTGAAACCCAAGGGATCTAATACATAGGATGTCAGATTCCTTAACTCTTTCACATTGGGTTGTCTAAAGCTGTACTTCTTTGTATGCCTTTTTGGTCTTTCCATGTCTGAAAATTTTGCAAATAAACCCTTTAAGTTCCTTGAAAATTTTCTCATTTTTCTGATGACATGAATGCATGAATGCATGAATGCAATCAATCACACTCAAGGATCAAGCAAAGCACACCAGACAAAGGTCATGGGAAAGCTCATAGTATCCTTAATATCAATCATCAATTTTGGTGGATTATGGTTTTCACCTTATCGACACCCAAGTTCCATTGATATTAACAATACATGAACCGGCTCAATCATCCTTAATATCAATCATCCATTTTGGTGGATTATGGTTTACACCTTATCAACACCCAAGTTCCATTGATATTAAGGATGTCTGAACGACTCAACCATGAATCACGGGTTTGTTGAGAGTCACGAGCATGGAGTCTCGGTTAAGAACCACCCAAAGGGAGTGTACTAGGGTTTAAACCTGCCGAACATGTTCTACCAGAGGTTCCCATAATCATCATCCCATCTTTCGAATATTATCGGAGGAACGAATACTCGTATTCCAAGAATATTCTCAAGAGAGACTCTTATGAGTGTAGTATCGCATAACAATCGCCTCAGATCTGACATCTGAACGACCTCCGCACTACGTCCTAAAAATAGGCCAAGATGGGCTTGGTAAACTAAGGTCCTTGGCTTCTAAGGCACATGATTGAAAGAATAATGCCTAACCACAAATAACTTGTGTGACATTATTAATCCAACATGACCTCCACCAAGTGAATGGACTCGCAAGTCAACTTGTTAAGGAATACTCCACACAAGTCGACAAGACTATGTCATTCTCCTATCCTAAGGTGCACTCGAGTTCGGGTATAAAACTCATCTCACAGAGACCACCAAGCAAACAGCAATTGTATATCAAGCAATTCAAACATTACAATCAATACAGTTATCCCAAATTGTACAAAAATATGTCAAATAACAGATAAACAAATATCACACAACAAGGGTGAAAAGTAGGCAATACCACCAAGGAGATCTTTCATTCCCCAGTGGAGTCGCCACTTTTCTGTAGCGGTGTATTCGTCACTTTATGATTTATTGATTAAACCAAAAGCAAAGCATACAAAGAATCGAGTCGCCACCGCACTTTTATTTATCCGAAGGATTGGCTAAAAAGCGAACATAAGCCTAAGAAGTTTTACACATAGAAAACTAATGAAAAGATCAGAGATCGGGGTAAGGGGTAAATTACGCAATGGGAAGGTGTTAGGCACCCAAAACGTCCTAGGTACTCCTAGGGAGCCCTTTTCACACTTGTTGTACGAAATTTGTATTTGTTATGAAAATATTATTGTGCAAACATGGATTGGAGGGATAAGAAAAGAATATACAAATTATTATTTTTGTGTTTGAACGGATGAACCCGTTGCCTACGTACCTTTCCATGGAAGGTAAGGATCAAAACGCCGTAGTTCGGCTAAAAGATTTCCAAAATATGAGTGGATTCATTTTAAAACAAAAGCCCTAAGGTCTTTCGTTATCCACGGGAGAAAACTCAACCTTATACAAACAACAAGTCCACCATGTGAGAAAAGCTTCAACTTGCTAGTGAGGGGTTAACCCTATAATAAGCAAGGAAGTCTTACAATTCAATCACTAAGGACAAGAAGGTGAGATTAACATCAACCAACTAGGATAAATCAAACCTATGGCTAATGTATGAAAACTTATCAAGAATGGACAAAGCCACAAAACAATTGAATGAGTTGGATTAACCAATTAGAGTTTATTCACAAAAGATGGTCAAGGTATGATTAGAATTCAATTCAAAAGAAGTATTATGAAATGGAGTTTGAAAAATCAAAGGCCTAAAGCCTAGGTTTCTAATTTGAAAAGAAATGAGAATGTTTGCACAATAGTTTTCAGGTTTGAGATTAACATGCAAAGATGGAGGTTTAAAGAAACAAAAGGTGGGTGGGTGAGGAAGTAAAACTTCTTAGATGTTCACCTCTTGAAATCATATGTAGATGATTCAAGTGATTCCTTTGGAATAGGCAACAAAGCAAATAAGCAAATAAACAAAGCAAAGGTGATACCAGATGCCAATCAATGGACTTATACCAATCTCACAAACAAACATGGATACCGGATACCAATCAATGGATTTACACCAATCTCCTAAAACAAAACAAATGATACCAGATGCCAATCAATGGACTTACACTAATCTCACAAACAAAGGTGGATACCGGATACCAATCAATGGATTTACACCAATCTCCTAAAACAAAACAATGGTACCAGATGCCAATCAATGGACTTATACTAGTCTCACAAAACAAATATGGATATCAGATGCCAATATATGGACTTACACTAATCTCCTAAAGCAAAACAAAGCAATGATACCAAATGCCAATCAATGGACTTATGCTTGTCTCCTCCATGGACAAAGCAAAAATGCTATAAAGCAAAGTTTATGAAATGATATACAAATGATGATGATAAATGCACAAAGGCACACTCAAGCAAATATGCACAGATGAATCAAGAAATCAGACAAACAAGTCAATTAGCATACACTATATACAATCAATTAGGCTCAAGCAAGGTTAGACTTTAAAGTCAACTGGAATGGGGTATGTTGTGCTCTTAACCCTAACATTGAGAGTTAGGGTGAAGCAGATGAAATGGAGATGAGGGGTGTGCCTCATAGCTCTTATCCCTGGCCTGGGAGAGCTTTGAATAATAGAATGTGTGGGAGTTCAGAAAGTTGGAACTCTTCTCCACAAATGATATGACTCCATAAGATCTTGGGTTAATATCCACAATGCATCAATATGTTATGTGAGCAAAGTGGATGACACACTGAATAGTAGGAGATGGACTACACATCTCTTTTATCTACCAATTGCCTCATAAGAGGACTTTTCCTGCTTGGCACAAAGAGTAAACAATCACAAGCATTGCCTCTTAAGGAGGACTTCAGACAGGTGCCTGCCCACATAACAGGACAGGTCTTCCAGACTACATGAAGAAGAGAGGTTATACCTAAGTGGTTAAGCAACCAAGCAAAAGCAAGTTCAAAATGAACTTAAGCAACTTATGTACCTGTGGAAACATCAAACAAATCAGTACAACTATACAGACAAACAACCAACAGTCAATATCAACAGTCAAACCCAATAAGCAAAGGGAATAAGCCACAACTCAAGCTCAAATGAATTAACAACCCTACAAAACACACAATGTTAGTAGTCAAAGGCAAACATCAAATGCTCAAATGATGGAGCATCGTGAACCATATAACTTGGATGTTCAACCTGAAATCAAAGCTCAAACATGAGGGGCAAACCACTAGGTCAAAGCCTAGGGTCAAAGATGGAGAAAAAATTCAAAACAGAAGCTGAAAATTAACATGAATCAACTTCAAACACATCTTGAAACAATCCAAAAGGTCTCACATCAATATCATATACCAAATGCATTTCATGATCAATTGAAGTTCAAGACTATTTTAAAGCTCAAATGTGACCAACCAGAATGAAAAATCGCAATTAAATCAGAAATCAATCAATAAATTCCCAGAAAATTCATGCTCATTCACAACATCCATATCAAGTATCATGCAAAAAATCAGAGCAATTAGAATTCATTTGATATGGTAATCACATCACATAAGATGAATAAGCAAAGGTGTGACACAAATTGTCACACCTACATTCACATGATCATAAAACAGAAACTACAAATGGTAAAAATACCAAATCAACACCAAAATGTCAAGCCAAGAGTCTAGTTTCATCATGCAAATTTTCAGATTCATTGGATTAAAAATCATCATTTCACAAATGATATGGCAAGGCAATATACAAAAGGCATACATGTTCACAAACCCTAGGGCAAATTATTTTCCAGCCATGCACAATTTATGGAAAAATGATGAAAAACTAATAGACACAGAATGTGACACAATGCAAAAAACCACATAATTTTTGGAGCAATTTTCAATTTAATATGAATTTTTGAAATATGAAGAGAAATTAAAAAAATGATGAAGCATGTAATAAAAATAATGGAGGGAAAACAAATAATATGAAGCATTTTTGAAATCATGGCACAAGCTGGAATCGAAGTGAGGCTCAATTCAAACTGAAGCGCGCCAACTGAAACGCAGCCGTTTTGGTACAAACCCTAAGTACACGTGCATGCATAATCCGCAGGTAAAGGCGATGAACACGTAGCAAAATTCGCAGGTAACGGTATGAAGGTTGCAACAAAATTCGCAGGAAAAATGCAGGTGATTATGAACATGATGAAGATCTTGAAGATCTTCATCCTCGAATTTCCAGAAAATTTCAACATGTCCAGAATTGCAAATCAAGCACATCATTGTAAAGATCTTCAATCATACAACATGAATCCATAAACAATTCATCAAGAAACATCACAACACGTATGGATCGAAGCAAGGAAGATTCATTATCAAAACTATAAACAACCAGTTCTCACTCAATTTAGCATGGATTCACACGATTCAAAACCTAAACTACTCAGCATCACAAGATCTATCATAATATGGCAATGAAAATCAAAATTATGAGATGCGACTTGTAACCTCTTGTAGAAGCAGAACTGGATTTGATGTTGTTCAAGCCTTGCAGTGCTCAAAAATATCCTCTAGAACTCTTGTATGGATGATTGGAAGAGGAATTACAGCTCAATTGCACACGAACTTGCAAGAATTTGGATCTGCCATTGTAGCTTCAAGCTTTACAAATGCTCCAACCTTGCACGATTTCTACTGGTTCTATGGATGATCCTGCTCAAGATCAACTCAACAACAAGAATTAAGCAAGAAAATGAATTGAATATGAAGAAATTGGAAGAAAATTTTGAGAGAAAAATTTGGTATTCTAGATCTAGATCTGAAAATTGTGATGTTGTTAGCTGAAAATCAGTTAGGATTTACTATATATATGCTATGCTAATCCAGTTCTTAATCATGCTTAGCCAAATGCTAATGGTAATTAGTGAAATGAGGTGTTTATGCAAAATGACAATTTCACCCTATGCATGAAAATGCATGGTGAACAGTACACGAAAATGCTTCAATTTCACTTAAAATATCATTTTAAAATCAATGGTAATTGCCAAATGTTCAAATAATTCACCAATTTTAAATTTCAAGATTTCCCTCCAAAAATTCAAGAATTGGCAAATAATTATATGATGACAATTGATGAAATGCAATGCAAGATTTTGGAATTAGAGGTCAAAATAAGAAATTAGCAAAAAGAACCACTTGAATTGGAGTTATGGTTGAGAAGTTATGCCCATTTGAACCTCCATGTACACCTTGCCATGTTTTGATCATATCTCCTTAACCACACATGAGAAATGGATGATCTTGGACTTTTTGGAAATGGGAGAGAAAGATCTACAACTTTAATGTTCAACAAAATTTCATTTGAAGCTTTTTTGGTGATGTAATTTGAAGGTGAAGTTGGATGAAAACCTTTCCGTTTTTGGCAATTTTGAATTATAGGTCACTTTCTATTTTTGGAAAGTTTTGACCTGACTTTATTTTCTTCAATGTTGATGTTTGAAATGTCAAATAAGACTTGTTTGAACATGAATGAAGTATTTCTAATCACTTCCCACCTCCAAATCCACAGTTGACTTGGCTGTTGACTTTCTAGGCCTCTAGTTGACCTGGCAATGTTCTAAAGAAATTCAAGCCTCTACCACTTGAGATTTTGATTCAAAATGACATCATAGCTCATATGAGCTCTTGGTAATGACTGTGGGGTCCAAATTCTCAAGAATGGCCACCATCTATTGCTCAATGAATGCACTGATTGCCTTGACCTGTGGTTGCTTCATCTGCAAGTAACAAGGTTAGATGACATATTTTTGTACTTTTGGTTAGTGATAAAAGGAAAAGCAATGATATACAAATGCAAAATATGCTTGGTGATCAAGAAATCACTCTCAAAAAGATAACCCACCCACTGGGAAGGAGGCAAGGTGCACAATGATCCTTGAGGCAATGAATGATGTGATATGATGCCATGAGGGATCTTAGGGACAAAATTGGGGTCTTACAAATATGGTCCTAACTGGAGCTTTGTTAGTGAAATGCTTTATGGCATTCCTGCTCTGATCAATGCTACCATAGCTTCTTCAAGAGAATTCATGCAGGGTGAGTGTGCTCAAGCATTACAAGAGAATTCTATGTGCGCTTTAGCAAATATCTCTGGTGGTTTGTCTTATGTCATATCTAGCCTCGGTCAAAGCCTTGAGTCATGCTCTTCTCCTACACAAATTGCCGACACTTTAGTAGCTATAGCATCAACTCTTATGATATATGATAACAAGGCCGAATCTACCAAACCGTCAAATCCTTTGGTGGTTGAAGAGACGTTACTCAAACAATTCAAACCTCGCTTGCCTTTCCTTGTGCTAGAACGGACCATCGAAGCTCTTGCTAGTTTATACGGTAATTCCGTACTCTCAACTAAACTAGCAAATTCCGATGCAAAATGTTTGCTTGTTGGTTTGATAACAATGGCTGCCAATGAAGTGCAAGATGAGCTTATAAAAGCTCTATTGACATTATGCAAAAGTGAAGGCAGTCTATGGCAAGCACTTCAGGGTCGTGAAGGAGTTCAACTTTTGATATCTCTTCTTGGCCTTTCATCAAAACAGCAGCAAGAATGTGCAGTTGCATTGCTTTGCCTTTTATCCAATGAAAATGATGAAAGTAAATGGACAATTACTGCTGTTGGTGGTATACCTCCGCTTGTTCAAATTTTGGAGACAGGATCTGCAAAAGCAAAGGAAGATTCGGCAAGAAATCCTTAAGAATTTGTGTAATCATAGTGAGGATATACGTGCCTGTGTTGAAAGCGCTGATGCAGTTCCTGCATTGTTATGGCTATTGAAGAATGGAAGCCCAAATGGGAAGGAGATTGCAGCTAAGACCTTAAATCACTTGGTTCATAAATCTGATATGGCAATTATCAGTCAGCTCACGACATTATTGACTAGTGATCTACCTGAGTTCAAGGTTTATGTTTTAGATGCTTTGAGGAGTATGCTTTATGTTGTTTCTCTTAGTGACCTTCTACGTGATGGCAGTGCTGCGAGTGATGCGATCAATATAATGATAAAATTATTAAGCTCCACAAAGGAAGAAACTCAGGCAAAGTCAGCATCATCTTTGTCAGGAATTTTTGAAACGAGGAAAGATGTGCGCGAAAGCAACATTGCTGTGAAAACTCTTTCATCAGCCATGAAGTTGCTTAATGTTGAATCTAGAAGTATCTTAGTGGAGTCCTCATGCTGCCTAGTTGCAATATTTCTTTCCATTAAAGAGAATAGGGAGGTAGCTGCTAATGCTAGAGATGCATTATTCTCTCTAGTTGCACTAGCTAGCTCTTCAGTTTTGGAAATAGCGGAGCTGGCAACACATGATGTGGCAAATCTTTTATTGGATAGTGAAATTGCAGAGAAAGCTATTGCTGAAGAAGTTATTTTTCCTGCTACCAGAG
This sequence comes from Lathyrus oleraceus, assembly GCF_024323335.1. Taxonomy (NCBI): domain Eukaryota; kingdom Viridiplantae; phylum Streptophyta; class Magnoliopsida; order Fabales; family Fabaceae; genus Lathyrus; species Lathyrus oleraceus. The sequence continues at coordinate 440,185,083 of NC_066581.1, forward strand.
TATTGCGTGATGGCACAAGATCTGGAAAATACATGCAGCAAGAGCAATTTCTCGCCTTTTGCATTCTAGGGAAGTTGATTATGCTGTAAATGATTGTGTGAACCGTGTTGGCACTGTTCTTGCATTAGTCTCCTCTTTAGACTCTTCTGTCAACGAATCTGTTTCCACATCAGAGGCTCTAGAAGCACTTGCCATTCTTTCCAGGTCAGAAGAGACTGGTGCAAATGTTAAACCAGCATGTGCAATTTTAGCAGAATTCCCTCAAAACATAATCCCAATAGTACTGTGCATTGTTAATTCAACGCCGTCATTGCAAGATAAAATAATTTAGATTTTATCTCGATAATGTAAAGATTTGCCTCTGTAATATCAACTTTTAAATTTACACCTGGCTCTCGTGTCAGTGGTCTACGCGCTCCGCTGAGAAGGTTACTGAGAAGCTGAAAGAGTTATGGAATCAACGAATATAAACACTTGTGTCGAAAAAGCGAATAAATTATCAGTTGATAAGGCTGCAACTGTGGTGCAAACATTTGATTCTTGTGCCGACTCTGAGTTGAATACGGTGAAATTGATTTAGCTCACATGTTGTCACAACAGTGGAAGAAGCTGAGTGAATCAAACAAGATGATAGATGAAAACTGGCTTAGGTTTTATTGGCAGCAAATTCTTTGAGTTGTCAATACAATTCATGAGGAATGTATTGTGCACTCTAACTTGAAGCCTGCTAACTTCCTCCAAGCCAAGGAAGCAAAACAAGCCTTCCGCTTTGCTTCATAAATCTGTCATGAAGAAGGAGTTTAGGAGGATGGCTAAGGCTGCTTAAAACCAATGGCAGATAACTACTACAGGCCTGATCTCAAGAAGGTTGCTCTTGCAAGGTTGAGTGTGGTTAACAGAAGCCTCAAAGTTGCAAGAAAATTCACTGCAGTAAAATCACAACAACTCGGTAAGGCGGTAAAAATTCATAAGCAACAAAAGGGAATCAAAATATTTTCAGAAGAAGGTACAAGGTACAAGTTACCTTTTTCATTATAAGCATCAAAATGGGGTAGACAAACTGGCAGCATCACAAGCATTTCCAATTCCAATACTCTTTTGATCTCAGTGACCAATTCCAAACCTTAGCAGGGTGAATATAAAAAGCAAGAGCACTCTCTTCATGGAGAGGTGGATACCATTCAAAAAAATAAAATAAAAAGAGAAAGAGGAGATTTTATTTATTTTCCCACCAAGACTTCCTCTCGTCCAGTTGTTTTTTTTTCCGCTGCGAATACTCCGTCACCGTTATCACCATCTGCCAGTTGAATCCCCACGCCATACCCTTTGCGCCGGATTAACGCTTGAAGGTCGAAGCCACGCGACTCGGTGAACAAGCCAACTCACGACAACGCTGTTTTTAAGCAGCTCACCAACGTTTGTAACCGTCCTTCCGTCTTCGACTTAGTAGGTAATTATTGGCTTCTTTTTTTCTGTTTGGTTCACGTCGGTTTTAGTTGGTTGCATGGTTTCATTGTTCTGTTTGTGTTAATCACCCCAGGTTTGGATTTGTTTTTTTATTTATTTGATTTTTTGAAACTGGTCTTTGGACATTGGTTTTGGAGTTCCTATTTGTTTTAGTTTTATCCTGATTGTATAGCAACCTTGTTTTTTATTGTGTATGGTATTTTCCCCGTCCAAATCGTTGAAACAGTGAGGTTTTGATTTCATTCATGTCGATTACGTTTCCTTTTTCTAAACTGAGTTTTGAAGTAAATTTAGAGTACTCTAAATTTGCAGCAAGTTCATGTCTACTGCTAATGCTTCCAGTTTGTTAATTTGTTTTCTTAATCAATACAACATTTAAAAGTATATATATATATATATATATATATATATATATATATATATATATATATATATATATATATATATATATATATATATATATATATATATATATATATATATATATATATATTAATGAATATAATGTAATATCAACAAGTCAGTCTAGTTGGTTTGGTAAAACCATGGTTTAGAATGCCCCAGGGTGCAGGTTCGATACCTTTGGGTTCAACCTTTGTGAATCCCATTTTTTATTATTATTTTCTTTTAATCGTTTCATGTTATTTTTATTATTCTCATTCTTCTAACACTTGTTGATTTCAATGTTCGTCCCTGATTTATTTTCATTAATTAAACATCGATTTTTAATCTATGGATTCGACAATTCTCATGTTGTTATTCCATGATTATTTTTATCGATATATTGATAGTATTTCGCCGCGTTTTGATTAATCGCATATGACATTTCAATTATTGTCAATATGCGTAAACCGGCTTTGAGCACATTATTTAGGTTGTGTGTCCCTCAATTTCCACCCGTGCAAATCCCGATTTTACTCCTTTTGATTTAATTTTTGATTATCTTGAAAATATAATTTTGTATTTGTTGCTTTCTTCACATGGCTTACTCTTGGGCCTTCTTACAATGAGACAATTATCTTGCACTTACACTCATACATTGCATTATTTGTTGTTTGGGCCCGATTTAATTATTTCATTACTTTGAATCCCCATTCGATAAAATGTACCCCCACTCCCCTGGCATGTAATAATTTTACTGTTTTATTTCTTTATTGCTTGACTGTTTAGTTAGCTACTAACACAAAAATAAAATCAACCATTTCCAAAAGATCAAAAATAAGACTCAATCCAACGTCGAGTATTTTCTCAATAAATAAATCAATCCATTTCTTCCTCCCATTCTATTCCATTTCTTTCAAACCTTCATCAAATGCTTGATCCAACGTCAAGCCATTTTTCATAATAAAAGCTCAAAAAATATTAATTCATATTTAAGACATTTTCAATAAAGATGGAAATAGAACGTGGTGGATACCACACACTCCTGAGACTAGGGTTCGAGATGGATGTCTCGCCTATCTTAGTTCTCGCCATCATCCAGATTTATCTATTCTGTTTCTCTCAAACATTCATTCAAATATTTCTCTTAAACGTTCATCAATGCTTGATCCAACGTCAAGCCATTCTCACAACAAAACTCAAAAATACTTAGTTCCTATTTAACACTTTTTCAATAAAGATGGAAATGGAACATGGTGGATACCGTGCACTCCTGAGATTAAGATTCAAGGTGGATGCCTCGCCTATCTTAGCTATCGCCATCATTTAAAATTGTCAATGTAGTTTTCTTCAAACCCTTTCTTAATCAAATTCAAAACACTTAATCTTTATTAAACACTTTTGCAAATAAGATGGAAGTGGAACATGGTGGATACCACGCACTCCTGAGACTAGGATTTGAGATGGATATCTCGCTCATCCAAGTTCTCGCCATTATTCAAAACACATCAAACTAATCAATTTCTTTTCTCGCCGTCGTGCGATTGATTCTTAAACCTTTCTCAAACGAAAGTTACTTTGTTTCAAAACGATGCAAGGTAATGTTTCTCCACCTGTTTTGGGTAGTCCAACAATGTTTTCGTCGATTTGACACAAAGTAGCTTTCGCTAAAATCGACCAACAAACAGACATTTTTCTACCCAGAACTACGTAAGCCTTGATTTCTCTATTGAGATACGTAGGAGCAGGATTTGTAAATCTTGTCAGGCCCACTAATAAAAAACTTAGGTTTAGTCCTTCGTTGAAAATCCAAAAACATTTTCCTCTCTTTTATTCTTTCTTTCCCACCTAACAACTTAAAGCCTAACATTTCAAACTAACGCGCACAACTGACCTAACGGTTCCCGTTGAGTACAACGGACGTGAGGGGTGCTAATACCTTCCCCTTGTCTAATCGACTCCCGAACCCTGATTTGGTTGCGATGAACAAATATCATTGTCGTTCTTTCTTGGGTTTTATCGATATTTCCCCTTTCCTTTTAGCAATAAATAAAGTTCGGTGGTGACTCTGCTCAGTCCATCATTGCGAGCGTGCGATTGCGCTTCGCTAGGTCGTATCCCCATTTACCGAGGTACGACAGTATGTTATTACAACAACAACATAAATTTCACAAATTATTAAAAAATTATTATTTTCAAACAATGTTGATCATGAGATCAAACTAATCAACCATTTTTGAACCGAAAAATAAATAAATAAATAAATAAATAAATAAATATATATATATATATATATATATATATATATATATATATATATATATAAAGAGAGAGAGAGAGAGAGAGAGAGAGAGAGAGAGTACACAAAGATTTATTTAGGAAGTTCCTCAATCGGCCTCGCTATGGCTAGGTCTGCCCTTAATTCAAATTTGAATTGAGATATTATTATAATAAATCTTACTTTGCAAATGTATGCATACAAGAGAGAAGAAATCAAATCCCACAAAACTTAAGTTTATTCTTGACTTTAGCACCTCTAAAAACCTTGATCAAGACACCAACAGTGCCGCTTCAATTCACCTATTATTGTTATTTCCTTGCACGACCTCCTTATCTCAAGGCTTTCAATAGGCTGAATTAATCACAAGCGCACACTTGTTGAACCCAAGATTTGTCAACAAGATCCAGTATTTCATGCTACTCCCTTGCACGACACACCTAGTCCTAGGGCTTTCACTCGATCGGATCCGAATTGCACAATCTTGTCCAAAATATTCAAACCCTAAAGATCTTGAAGGAAAACCCCACCTCGTTTTTCTTATTTGAATCCCTCAAAGATCTCAACCCAATATTCTCTGTACAACAAACCTAATTGGAAGTTATCAATCCTAATCTAGATAGAACCCAATCAAAAATATGATTATGTGTAGTTTGATTATGTGTATGCATAGACTGAATTGAAGATGATGAGATGCTTTGAAATCCCGGATTCATGTAGGTTTTAATCACTCTAGAAATCTTACTAGAGAACGACTCATGTAGGTTTCCTCATAGTGATACAATTTTTTATATTCCTTTCACTCATTCTTACGCAACACAGTTGCCTACTTCATTTAAAGAAGTTGATAGAGATGATGTGCATCCTATTCATAACGATCATCAAGGCGGCATATGTGAAAATCAACAAGTATTTTTTATTCATAATTTATTATAGGTTATAGTTTCTACGGTTATTTACTAACATGTATTATTATTTAAAATTATAGGTGTTTAAATTCAAGACACCAAGACGCCAAAATACTATTATTTGATGTAATGATGTGTAAATTGTAGGCTGTTTTGTACCATTTTGGTTTTGATGTACTATATAATTTTGTATTCTTAATGCAATGTTGCCTTTTATGAAATTCAATTTTTGGTATGATACGATTCACAATTGGGTATGTTGTTGTTTCTGGTCTGATACGATTCGGTAAAATTTGGGTTTAAAATTTGAAAATTCTGTAAAATTTCAAAATATATATATATATATATATATATATATATATATATATATATATATATATATATATATATATATATATATATATATATATATATTAAAAAAACAAATAATTTCACAACGGTTGTTTAATACAACCGTTGTTAAAGGTAGAACACTACCTAGAATAATAAACGTCAAAATGACATTGTATGGTATCGAATCCATGACCTATAAATAATTTCACAACGGTTGTTTAAAATAACTATGGTTAGAAGTAATGCGCTTTCCAGTTTATTACAACGGAAAATAGACCGTGGTTGTAAATTATCCACTTACAACCACACGCTACCTCACCACGGTTGGTCATCCACGATGGTATCCCTTTTCCAACCGTGGTGAAATAACTTTTACGTAATAGTGAAGCAAGGCTTGAGGGACTCACCCTAAGTAACACTGAGGAACTCGTTGTCGTAAGCTTAAAAAAATATCGAGTATCTAATTAAATCACTTCACCTTTTTCAAGCCTCGTGCTTGAGCGACTATGGACTAGGATAACTTCCTTTGGCCTATAGAGGAGAAACTTATGGTCTAATTAACACAAAGAAGTTGTAAAAGGCCATTGGAAAAACCGGGTGAACGCAACCTCAAGTCGTTGACTATGGCTTCTGTCGGCTGGCCCGATCTCGTGTCTATTGTCTGACCCATCTTGCCAATACGTGGAAGATGAGGTGTCCAAAAGTAGTCGGTTTCGATCCTCTCAATAAAGGAGGAAATCGCCCCTCCAATTTAGGAGGAGGACCAATCTCCTCTTACTCCCACGTAATTGTTGAAAAGTTATGAAAAATTGTTTCTCTCCCCTTACCCGACTAAAAAGCCATATATAAATGTCCTAACCTCCAATATTGAGGATGGATCACAAATTCTACAAATCGAGTCTATACAAAGTTTCTTATGTTAATGCAAGCGAACAAATTCACCTTATTGTATGATACGAGTACAACAATATATAAACTCTTTAATTTAAATATTTAACGATATAATCATGATCAATTAGTTGTTTGTTATCAATTTTATAGAGTAAAAAAGTTAATTTTTCTACACATAGTAAAATTACACATATTTTTTCCATTTTGTAAAAAAATATAATGAGAAAAAACATGCAATAACAAAGGATTGGAAAAGAGCAAAAAAAATCTTTGCTCAAAAGTAATATTTCTAAAAATAAAAATAGCTAAAATAATATTTCTAAAAATAGGTAAAATGCCATTCATGCTTTTTATGCATTAATCCTACTTTCACCATTATCATATTTCTATTTTAGTGTTTAAACTTTAAAGTAATCAGTTTCATTTTTTAATTTAGTAGCTTTCTTAAGAATGTTTTACCAAAATAACCCAATTTTTCAAGGAAATTCCCAAAATACCCCTGGTTTCGAAAAAATTCTCAAACTACCCCACTTTTAGAAGGAGGCGCCAATTTAATTGGCGACTCCTCTTAAAAATTGAATGGAGGCGCCAATTGGATTGGCTATGGAGCATGCCCTAGCCAATCTAATTGGCACCCATGTGTATTTCTTGAGAGGAGGTGCCATTTGGATTGGCACCTCAGTGTAAAATGCAATTTTTTTGTTAAATGGTCTACGTGATACATAAATTTGAAATAGGACCAATTGATATTAATAAAATTTTCCGTTTACACAAAAAAGCCTAATGGTGATGACCGGGATTGATGATTCACTATTGGTGTTTGAGCATCTGAGGGACCAGGAGCGTCACTACCAATTACAGGAGATGGCCTATTTAGGTAGTCAGATAAGTCGGCATAGTCTTCAGTATGCATCGAGGGTGTACCGGTGTAGCTGAGTTCATGACCCATGTTAGAGTAGTTAGGTTGTGTTTGACTCATTGGTGGGAGACCGAGACGGTTGAAGGGAGAAATGGGTGTGAATTATGCGTCGAGGAAAGGTTGGAAAGGTTGTTGGGGTGTTTGGGAGAGATAGGGTTGTTGGAGGTTTTGGTTTTGTGAGGTTTGGGCTTCTTGGCTATGGTAGGAGGAGGGGCGATTGGTGTTGAATGATCATTGAGTGTTATGGCTAAGGCGGATTTGGTAGGGTGATATGGTGGGTGCGAAGCGATATTGGGTCTCAGGTTAATGGTCAATTTATTGGTGGTGGTATGGGGTATGCTCTTGGTATTGGGGTTGGGTGTACGACATGTTTTGGTTGTATGTTTGTGTGTTGGTTGAACGAAACGTTTGACGGGCAGGGGGTTGTGTATATCCAGTCTGAAAATGTTGTTGGGGGTTTGATGTTGAGGTGTCAGGTGTGTAAGTTTGTTGACGTGGGTCGCACAGGTACATATCCTCAACGATAAACTGAAAACCAACCGATTTGTACCAAGCCATATAAGTACAAATTGGTTTTTCTTCATTTGGCATGAATGCGTCAGTTAAGACTTGGTCATGGCAGTGCTTCCATTTGCGAGACTCCGATCTTGCGAAGCTTTGCCATGGATTGAAGTTCCATTTGTCATTAACTTTGCACAGATGCCATTCTCCTAGGCTTGCTGAGGGATCTTGGATGTTTTGGGGCATACCGAACTGCAACTTCACACGATCACTGTTATGCATCTCCATAGTTGTGAATCGTATTATCGGTGTGCATGCAGTCCATACGGCCGCGTCTTTAGCATTGACCTCATGGTCATGATCCAAATTAAGGTATGGACGCCAAATGAACTGAAATATGAAAGAAAATAGGATTATAATCTAGGTAGAAGAAGTTAACAAATTATAACTAAATAATGAGGTTATTATCCTTACGTCTGTCGGTCGAAGGTGAATCCAACAGATTACGGTACTGAGTAATACAGTGTCTAGGACATTTTTTATAACTCATACCACGTGCAGACCATCTACACCAAAAAGGTAAAAATATTTGTTAGAGATAATAATCTTTAAAGAAGTAAGTAAATATATAGAAATTTAAACAACTTACTTTTGTGCATACGAGAATGTGAAAGGGTTGTTGTTGACGGGTGCTAAGGACGATAGTCTTGACCAACCCCATGATTTGAGCAAAACAGCATATCCAGAAAATGTAGATGTGTCTTTGTGTGAGTTTTTGCACAAGGAGCTATAGAGATAGGCTAAACAAGCAGATTCCCAACTGTGACTTCCTATTCTATCTACATGTCTAAGTAAAGGTAAATACATAATATGCATGCTAGAACCACTCCCTTCGGGAAATAAAAAAGAACCAATTAAAAGCATAATGTAACACCTAGTTTTTATTATTCGAGCATCTTCGGTAGAATGCTCATCTAAGTATAAATTGTTATAGTATAACTTAAGGCGTGAAAGGAGTATACCTTGACCTCTTGAGTTATCATCTAAAAAATCAGTCTCGAAGAGGTCCATGCAAATTGAATTTGCATAGTTGGTTTTACCATTTACAGCCTTACCTTCAATGGGCAGTCCCAAAAGCATGTAGACGTCTTCTAACGTCACAGTACACTCACCGGTTGGGAACCAGAATGTGTGTGTCTCGGGATGCCATCTTTCGCATAAATAAATAATGAATTTATTATCTATCGACCAAGACAAAATATTGCTTATATGATCAAAACCGATGAGTTCAACATAAGATTGAATCATCGGGTCCATATGGACATATTCGTGGACCCGAGTCCGGAACCTTGAAACATCCCTTAAAGGAAAGAACAAAAAACTTTGCTAAGTTGGTATGTTATTAAAAGGGACTCTATTAAAACAAATAACAAAATAATAAAACGCTTACATACGTTGCTATGTTTGCAACCGTTCCTCTATGTGATTCACCCATTATGAGGATAAACATTTTGTCGGGGATGAAAGTGGTTGGTGCAGATGAAACTACAAGAAGTTGTTGCAGATGAAATTGTAGAAGAAGTATTATAGAAGAAGTAGTGAGTGATGGTGTGGAAGAAGTGTTGATGGTGTGGATGTATTTATAGGCAAATGAATTGGAGCATGAAAAGTTGTGTTTGCATGTTATCTCCAATTGAATTGGCGCCCATGTGCATTTTATGTTGGTGTAAGCCCTAGAGGCCAATACATTTTGGTACTTGTATCGAATAATAAAAGGCATTCTCTTTATTATGGTTGATTAATAAAGTCCCTGGAATAGATAGTCCGTTTAATGTATTAAGTGTGACTTAATCATGAGAACACATTAAACATAAGAACACTATTCCTAAAGTATCCGTAGTCGAGCTTTAGTGTGAAGTGGGATAACATTAAAGCATTAAGACTATTATGTTTGTAGACTGATGATCATATCTCATGGATCATGGATAAAGAGTTATCAAGTCTTAAACATAGGTATGAATATTAGGAGTAATATTTATACCGGATTGACCCGCTATGAGAATACTATATAGAAAGTTATGCAAGGTGTCATAAGTTATTCTCATGGTGATAATAGTGTGTTCCACTCTTCGACCTGAAACCACTATGGACCCTAGATGTAGAGTCGAGTGCTTTATTGCTGATCCAACGTTGTCCGTAACTGGATAACCATAAAGACAGTTGATGGGTACTCCACAAAGCATGCTGAGGGACATGAGTGACCTAGATGGAATTTGCCCATCCTGCATAACAGGATAAATGTCCATGGGCCCAATATTGAACTGGACAAGGATGACACGGTCTATGCCTTGTGTTCAATATAGACATAAGGGCAAAAGGGTAATTATACACATAATTATTATCACATAAAGGTTTTGTCAGATCACATGACATTTTCGTGTCTTGGGTAGCAGTGATGTGTTGCTAGATACCGCTCACTGTTTATTATATTAAATGTGTGATTTAGTATAATTGCCAACGTCACGAAAACCTACAGGGTCACACACAAAGGACGGATTGATGAGAGATAGAGTAACTAAGGAATACCGTAAGGTACGGTGCCCTTAAGTGAGTTATAGAACATCGTAAGGTACGGTGTACTTGAGTAGAATACGAAATATGGTAAGGTACCATGAGCTTAAGTGATTTTGGGCATATTATAAGATATGGGCCAAAATACACTTAAGTGGGCTTTTAGCTTGAAGCCCACACAAGTGGTTCTATAAATAGAACACTTGTGCAGAAGCAAAAAAAAATTGCGGTTGCATTATTTTCGTTTTCTCTCACTCTCTCTCTCTCACTCAAAGCCTTCATTCGTACCAGCTAGCATTGAGATTGAAGGAACCCGTTCGTGTGGACTGACTAGAGACGTTGTCATCGTTCAACGTTCGTGATCGTTTAGTGGATCTGCATCAAAGGATTGATCGTCACAAGAGATCTGCATCAAAGGGTTTGATCGTCACAAGAGATCTGCACCAAAGGATTCAACCGTCACAAGAGGTAAATATTCTATCACTGATCATGACCATTCGTAAGGATCTCTAAAGGAGAAATTTTAATTTCCGCTGTGCTTTGGGTCGCAATTCTCCTTCAGTGGTATCAGAGCCACTTACGAAACCATGAATCGGATAGCTGTTTAATTTCTGTATTAATATGATTAAAAGACAGAATGAATCGATTAATTAAAAGGGTAATTAAATTTTGCATCATGAGTGTACGAGTTGGATGATTGATGTTGACTATGCTTCGGAATCCGACATTAGTATGGTGAAGCAGCGATACATCGATCGTCCATAGGTTACGCAATTGAGACCGATCAACTTATATATGATATAAGTAATCCTAATACAAAGTACGGTATATGTGATATACTGTTTCTGTTTCATTCATTCGAACACTAAATGATTGTTTTCCTTTGAGCGATCAATGGTCATTTGCTTCGGAATCCGACATTAGTATGGTGAAGCAATGACCTGTTGATCAATCATACTGAATCAACAATCGAGGTGTGTTTGACGGTCTGAAATTGGCGCATTAGGGTTGGTGACGGCGCAAGGGTTGTGCCGTCAAAGAGTTGTGAATTTAGGGCTTTTGGAACACGTCTGTTGACTGTTTCAAAGTTTGTTATTTTGGCTGCGTGAAGCTCGTGTGACGAGTGTGTTGTCTGTTTCAAAGTCTGTTATTTTGGCCGCGTGAAGCTCGTGTGACGAGCGTAACAAGCGTAACAAACTGGATGTGTGACAGTCGTAACACGCCCATGACGGTCGTAACAAGGACGTGACGGTCGTCACATGCCTTGTGACGGTCGTCACACTCACAAAATTCTAGGCGTTTTTGTTTTTGACCTGTGACGGTCGTAACGTGTCCTGTGACGCTCGTCACACTCACATGGCCTGTGACGGTCGTCACACGCCTGTGACGGTCGTCACACTCACAGAGTCAAAATTTTGGGGTTTCTGATTTTGTGCCTACGCAAGAGTTGTGTTGATGCGAAAACAATGTCCATTTCAAATGAATTGTTTATTAAAATTTTGGACCGGGCAGCGGAACCCCCGGCTAACTCTGCGTAGTGTGATCGGTCGCCGAAATTTAATTTGGTTTTAATTAATTAAAGGAATTAAAATTTAATAATAACAATGTGTTTATTATTATTGCCTTGTGGTGATCAGTTATGGCCTTAGTCTTCCTTCATTTTGTTTTGGGTTTTTAAATACGACCTGCGTGTCGTGCCTCTCCTTTTGATCTCTTAATGTAAATTCTTTTCTCATCTCAAACCCTCGTATGTAAAACGAGTTTCTTCTGGAATGTAACGTTATGAATAAAGAGAAGAAGACAATGTTATGAAGAAAGAGAAGATTTCAATATCAAAAGAGGACAATCTTGAAGATCTTGCTTGGAGAAGCTTAGAGAAGAATTCAATATTAAAGGAGGACAACCTTGAAGATCTTGCTTGGAGAAGCTTAGATCGTTGTAGGTTAGCTTAGGTTCTCTCATTGGCTTGGGAGAACAATTGCGCTAGGGGCCATAACTGTTTCATTGTGTATGTATGTTGATGCATGTGTATGTATGTTGATGCATGTGAGAGACGATTTATATGATAAATAAGCCGGTGAGATCATAAAATTGCAATTCCCTCAAATTAAATATTAAGTTTATGCTTTCCAAGTTTTAACACTCATCAAGACTAGTAATGGATAATGTAGGTTTCGCCTACGCGAGGTGCATGATCTATATATTAGTAAGGTGCGATGGGATAATTGTAATATCCAACTGTTAAAACAATGGGTCAAACTTAACTAAACAAATTATAATAAGATTATATATATGTTTAGAAGCAAGAGTTGGGAATGATCCATATGATGGATTGGAATAAGGAGTTATTCACCCAACTGAAATATTCGAGAGTTGTATGAGATACAATTGGAAGGAGTTCCTACCTAAATAACCTAGTTTTGTGTAATCCGCCTACGCGGACTTAGAACGAAGTGAAATATGGATCTCGACCCACTAGAAAATCTTCCAACGGGATTTTCCGAATCAAATGATGAGGGTCATTTGTTTTGAGTAAAATAGTGGGAGCATATTTGATTAAAGGCCTAATTAAATATGTCAATGATACTTATATTTTCTTAATCCTTATGTAGATAACCATGACAACAAACACCTCTAACAACATATTGCGATCAATCCTTGAGAAAGAAAAATTGTCTGGGACAAATTTTCTAGATTGGTACCGAAACATGAGGATTGTCCTCAAACATGATAAAGGGAAAGGCAAGGAAGTTGCCAAACCCAAACCCACTATTGCTGCTTTGAAGCCTAGTGGAAGCATAGAAAAAGAAGGCACTTGCTTCCATTGCGGTAAGACCGCACACTGGAAGAGGAACTGCCCAAAGTACCTGGAAGATAGGAAGAATGGAGTAGAGACTCCAACTTCAGGTATTTTTGTTATTGAAATTAATTTATCTACTTCTGCATCATGGGTATTAGATACTGGATGCGGTTCTCACATTTGTACAAATGTGCAAGAACTAAAAGGGAGTAGAAAATTGGCAAAAGGTGAAGTCGACCTACGAGTTGGTAATGGAGCAAAGGTTGTTGCCTTAGCCGTAGGAACTTATGAATTGACTTTACCTAGTGGCTTAATAATTCAGTTAGAGAACTGTTATTATGTACCAGCAATTAGCAGGAATATTATTTCCGTTTCTTGTTTGGACAAGTTCGGTTTTTCATTCGTAATAAAGAACAATTGTTGTTCAATTTATATGAATGATATATTCTATGCTACTGCACAAATGAACAATGGACTATATGTCATTGATCTCGAAATGCCTATATATAACATTAATACTAAAAGGATGAAACCTAACGATTTAAATCCAACTTACCTTTGGCATTGTCGATTAGGCCACATAAATGAGAAACGCATTTCCAAACTCCATAAAGATGGACTCTTGGACTCTTTTGATTATGAATCATATGAGACATGCAGATCTTGTTTAATTGGAAAGATGACAAAGTCTCCATTCACAGGAAAAGGTGAAAGAGCTAATGATCTTTTGGCCCTCATACATACTGATGTATGTGGACCACTGAACATACCAGCCAGAGGAGGTTTTCAGTACTTCATCACATTCACTGATGATTTCAGTAGATATGGTTATGTGTATTTAATGAAACACAAATCAGAGTCCTTTGAAAAGTTCAAGGAATTCAAGAATGAAGTACAAAACCAACTAGGTAAGAATATTAAAACTCTTCGATCAGATCGAGGTGGTGAGTATTTAAGCCTAGAGTTTGATGACCATCTGAAAGAGTGTGGGATCCTATCCCAACTCACTCCTCCTGGAACACCCCAATGGAATGTGTATCTGAGAGAAGAAATCGAACCCTGTTAGACATGGTCCGATCCATGATGAGTCACGCCGATCTTCCAAACTCCTTTTGGGGACATGCACTATTGACAGCAGCTTACACACTTAACCGTGTTCCATCCAAAAAGGTTGAGAAGACACCATATGAGATATGGAGTGGTAAGAAACCACATATGTCTTACATAAAGATTTGGGGTTGCGAGGTTTATGTGAAACGACAAATTTCAACTAAGCTTGAGCCCAAATCTGACAAATGCTTATTTGTGGGGTATCCTAAAGAAACAAGAGGGTATTACTTCTACAATCCTTCTAAGGGCAAAGTGTTTGTCGCTCGAACTGGAGTTTTCCTAGAAAAGGATTTTATTTCCAAAGGAACCAGTGGGAGGAAAGTAGACCTTGAAGAAATTCAAGAATCACAAAGCATAGATACACCTATGGAGGAATTAGAGCAGGAAACACAAGAAGTTGTGGAAGAGCAACCTGCTCAAGTAGAACAAAACCAGCGTAGGTCAAGCAGGATACGTCAACTACCTGAGAGATATGGATATCTCATAACTGATCAAGGTGATGTATTACTCATGGATCAAGATGAGCCTGTGACCTACCAAGAGGCCATAACTGGTCCCGAGTCTGAGAAGTGGCTAGAAGCCATGAAATCTGAAATGGATTCCATGTACACAAACCAAGTTTGGACCTTGGTAGAGCCTCCTGTAGGAGTTAACCCTATAGGATGCAAGTGGGTCTTCAAAAAGAAGACTGACATGGATGGTAAGGTACATACCTATAAGGCAAGACTGGTTGCAAAAGGATATAAACAAATTCATGGGATTGACTATGATGAAACCTTTTCACCAGTTGCAATGCTTAAATCTGTTCGGATTTTACTTGTTATCGCTGCATATCATGATTATGAAATATGGCAGATGGATGTCAAAACTGCTTTCCTTAATGGAAATCTTCTTGAGGATGTGTACATGACACAGCCTGAAGGATTTGACATACCAGAGGAAGCCCAAAAGATATGTAAGTTACAAAGATCAATCTATGGATTGAAGCAAGCTTCCAGAAGCTGGAATCTTCGTTTTGATGAAACAGTAAAACAATATGGATTCATCAAGAACGAAGATGAGCCTTGTGTCTACAAGAAGGTTAGTGGGAGCATGATCGTTTTCCTGGTATTATATGTAGATGACATATTACTCATTGGAAACGATATCCCTACCCTACAACAAGTAAAGTCTTGGTTAGGGAAATGCTTTTCTATGAAGGACCTAGGTGAAGCAGCCTATATATTAGGAATCAGAATCTATAGAGATAGATCATAAAATGCTTGGCCTAAGTCAGAGTACATAGACAAGGTGCTGAGACGCTTTAATATGAATGATTCCAATGGTTATGTGTTTTGCTGAAATGGTGGCACTGTGAGTTTGAAAATTTCAAAGCAAGATACAGTTGTTGATTCTACAACCGAGGCCGAGTATATTGCTGCCTCAAATGCAGAAAAGGGAGTTGTTTGGATCAAAAAGTTCATTAGTGAACTTGGCATAGTCCCTAGCATTGTGGATCCCATTGGTCTCTATTATGATAACAATGGCGCTATCGCACAAGCCAAGGAGCCTAGATCTCACCAACGATCCAAACACAAACTTAGGCGTTATCATCTCATTCGAGAGATAATAGATAGAGGAGATGTGAAAATATGTAAAGTACCTACACTTGACAATATAGTTGACCCACTGACAAAGCCTCTTGCGCAGCAGAAGCATGATGGCCATACTAGATCAATGGGCATACGGGGTATGCCTGATTGGCTCTAGTGCTAGTGGAAGATTGTTGGTGTAAGCCCTAGAGGCCAATACATTTTGGTACTTGTATCGAATAATAAAAGGCATTCTCTTTATTATGGTTGATTAATAAAGTCCCTGGAATAGATAGTCCGTTTAATGTATTAAGTGTGACTTAATCATGAGAACACATTAAACATAAGGACACTATTCCTAAAGTATCCGTAGTCGAGCTTTAGTGTGAAGTGGGATAACATTAAAGCATTAAGACTATTATGTTTGTAGACTGATGATCATATCTCATGGATCATGGATAAAGAGTTATCAAGTCTTAAACATAGGTATGAATATTAGGAGTAATATTTATACCGGATTGACCCGCTATGAGAATACTATATAGAAAGTTATGCAAGGTGTCATAAGTTATTCTCATGGTGATAATAGTGTGTTCCACTCTTCGACCTCAAACCACTATGGACCCTAGATGTAGAGTCGAGTGCTTTATTGCTGATCCAACATTGTCCGTAACTGGATAACCATAAAGACAGTTGATGGGTACTCCACAAAGCATGCTGAGGGACATGAGTGACCTAGATGGAATTTGCCCATCCTGCATAACAGGATAAATGTCTATGGGCCCAATATTGAACTGGACAAGGATGACACGGTCTATGCCTTGTGTTCAATATAGACATAAGGGCAAAAGGGTAATTATACACATAATTATTATCACATAAAGGTTTTGTCAGATCACATGACACTTTCGTGTCTTGGGTAGCAGTGATGTGTTGCTAGATACCGCTCACTGTTTATTATATTAAATGTGTGATTTAGTATAATTGTCAACGTCACGAAAACCTACAGGGTCACACACAAAGGACGGATTGATGAGAGATAGAGTAACTAAGGAATACCGTAAGGTACGGTGCCCTTAAGTGAGTTATAGAACATCGTAAGGTACGGTGTACTTGAGTAGAATACGAAATATGGTAAGGTACCATGAGCTTAAGTGATTTTGGGAATATTATAAGATATGGGCCAAAATACACTTAAGTGGGCTTTTAGCTTGAAGCCCACACAAGTGGTTCTATAAATAGAACCCTTGTGCAGAAGCAAAAAAAAATTGCGGTTGCATTATTTTCGTTTTCTCTCACTCTCTCTCTCTCACTCAAAGCCTTCATTCGTACCAGCTAGCACTGAGATTGAAGGAACCCGTTCGTGTGGACTGAGTAGAGACGTTGTCATCGTTCAACATTCGTGATCGTTTAGTGGATCTGCATCAAAGGATTGATCGTCACAAGAGATCTGCATCAAAGGGTTTGATCGTCACAAGAGATCTGCACCAAAGGATTCAACCGTCACAAGAGGTAAATATTCTATCACTGATCATGACCATTCGTAAGGATCTCTAAAGGAGAAATTTTAATTTCCGCTGCGCTTTGGGTCACAATTCTCCTTCATTTTATACATGGCATCGCCATTCAAATTGGCGCCTCCATAGGGACACGTATGACACACCTAGGTCTGATTGCTTGGTTTCGATGTCTGCATGCATGCAAGACAAGGTGTTGCCAAATGGATTGGCGCCCATGTGCAAGGAATGAATGGGGGCGCCAATTCAATTGGAGTGTGTGTCTGCATGTGTGACACATGGTTGTCCTCTCTCTTGCATGCTGAACATGTCACTTCTGAGTAGCTTGCATGGTTGACACATCATTTTGGACTAGCTTGCATGTGCGACACATCACTTCGAACTAGCTAGCATGTGAGACACATCACTCACCTATTTAAGTGTCTTACTATCAACATCCAAGACTCAACCAATATTCATCTGCAACAAGAAAATAGTTTTCATCTACACAATGTCATCTTCACCAAAATACAGTGTTAATGTTCACTGCAACGGTGAAACATATGAGTCTGAGTTATACAGTTTTTGTTTTCGAAACACCGATACCATTAGACTTACGATCAAGAGAAATGAAACCTTCTTGCATTTGAAAAAAAAATACAATCCTGTATAGGATCGGGTATTGTGTCAAAGATCACGTATCAAAATCCAATATTTTTTAGAACAGTCAATGCAAGTTTTTCCCTCTTAAGGTACGAGACGATGAAGATGTTGAGTACATGTTTGTTAGTCATGAACATTCAGGTTGCAACTGTATTGAGTTGTATATTACTCTTCAACCATGTATACCATCTCAGCAGTCTCAAATAACCTGTCAGGATTAATCTGGTGAATTTGATCCACAAAGGTCAGATGACGTCAACCCAGAAGCAGAAGCAGAAGTGGACGTCGTTGATGAAGAAGAAAAGGAGACTGAGATATAGGTTGGTCACATGCTAAATAACGACATTGAAGATGATGATCAACCACCGGCAATACCTTCTAGTCATGTCTACAATCCGCCTCAACATATGAAAAAGATGGATATGCATGACGATGAAACATCCAACAGTGTTTTATATAACCCGTATCTATGATCAGAAGGCGAATTAAAGGTGGGAGACATGTTTCATACCAAAGAAGAATGTGTGCGAGCTATCAAAAAATTCCACATGAACAACTCTGTTGATTTTACAGTGAAACGCACTGATTCGAGAAGGTATGTCATCGAATATTGTAACATCCTTTGTAAGTTTCGGTTGGCTGCATCTTACAAAAAAAAATGACTCTTGGGAGATCGCTTCAACAGACCCACCTCATAGTTGCATTGCAACTAATGTTGAACAATATCACCGTAAACTAAGCGCTGCATTGATATGTCAAGACATTATGTCGGTTGTTAATAAAGACTCATCAGTGAAGGTGAGTATAATTATATCCCATATCAGAACAACATATAATTATACTCCATCTTACAAGAAAGCCTGGATTGCAAGGAAAAAGGTTGTTGAGCAGGTATTCGGCAACTGGGAGGATTCATATAAAGAATTGCCACGGTTTTTATGAGCACTAAAAACATATGTCCCATGAACTGTGGAAATTATGGAGACATTGCCAACAATGATTCCAGACGGAACCTGTGTTACAGGTAATAGAATCTTTCACTGTCTCTTTTGGGCGTTTGACCCATGCATCAAAAGTTTCGCATTCTGCAAACCTATTATTCAAATTGATGGCACTTGGTTATACGGCAAATACAAGGGTACTTTGCTTATGGCGGTTTCACAAGATGGCAACAACAATGTCTTTCCCATTGCCTTTGCTCTGGTTGAAGGTGAAACGGATGGTGGATGGGGTTTCTTTCTTCGACATCTCATAACGCATATGGCTCCACAAGCCAATCTATGTTTGATTTCTGATAGACATGCTGCCATTGAGAGTGCCTACAACAACCATGACAACGGATGGGATGATCCTCCTTCTACTCATGTCTATTGCATTAGACATATTGCACAAAACTTCATGTGTGCAATAAAAGATAAGAATCTTCGGAAGAAGGTGGTGAATGCTGAGTATGCTCTAACTCAATCGTCATTTCAATATTATCGTGATAAAATTAGACTGCCTAATGAAGACGCAGGGAGATGGCTAAATAACATACCAGTAGAGAAGTGGACAAGGGCATTTGACAGAGGTTGTCGATGAGGCCACATGACAACAAATGTTGTGGAATGCATGAACGGGGTATTCAAAGGAATTAGAAATCTGCCAATAACCGCCTTGGTAAGATCGACCTATTATAGGTTGGCTTCTACGTTCGCAACCAGAGGTGAAAGATGGAGTGCGGTGTTAATGTCTGGGCAAGTATTCAGTGAGTGTTGCATGAAAGTCATGAAAGAGGAGAGCATCAAAGTTAGCACACACGTTGTAACAGTCTTTGACGGTCATTGGCAAAACTTCAGCGTCCAGGAAACAATGGACCATAACGAGGGGAGACCAAATTTAGCCTATGCTATTAGACTAAACAGAAGTTTGTGTGACTGTGGAAAATTCCAGGCCTTCCGCATTCCTTACTCCCATGTCATTGCAGCATGCACATATACTCGTCAAGACGCTTACAACCATTTATCTGATGTGTACAAGGCCGTCACCATCATGAATGTATATAATAAAAGCTTCTCGGTACTATCAATGGAGGAATACTGGCCTCCATATGAAGGTGATATAGTTTGGCACAACGACGAGATGCGTAGAAAAAAAAAATGAAGGGCAAACAACACATGTATCAAGACAGAAATGGATTCGACAAATAAAATGATAAGATTATGTAGTATATGTCGTCAACCAAGACACAACAAGAACAACTGTCCCAATCGAGGAGCATCATCTGGGTCATAAGCTTTTTGTAACATTGTATTTCTGTAACCTTCAATCATTATATATCATAAAGTTTTTGTTACAACGAGGTTCACAACAAACATCAGTACAAAATAAGCTAACTGAAAACAAAAGTATTTCTAACTGATTACAACAATCAAATTGATGTCATCTCGACCGAACATCATTTTCCTAGCATCCTTATCAGTCTTCATTCACACCCAACCAAAGATATTGTCGAGTCTCTCAATACTTCTAATTTTTTCCCTTCTGGTATTTTCCCATCTAACCAACGAACCAACTCCCTCTTCAGTTGCTCGAACGTAGTGATGTTCTAGAAGAGCATCAACATCTGAAGTTTGTCTCTCGCATAAATCACCTTTCTGTATCGGCGACGAACAACAAACATGATTTACCAAATGATTAAATGAGATGTGGAACAATTACTCACACAACCCATCTATTTGTAACAAAAAAATTGCATTTTACACTGGGCGTCAATCCAATTGGCGCCTCCTTTGTAAAAAATACACATGGGCGCCAATTGGATTGACTATGGCATGTGCCCTAGCCAATCCAATTTGCGTCTCCATTCAATTTTTAAGAGGAGTCGCCAATTGAATTGGCGCCTCCTTCTAAAAGTGGGGTAGTTTGAGAATTTTTTTGAAACCAAGAGTATTTTGAAAATTTCCTTGAAAAATTGGATTATTTTTGTAAAAATTTCCTTTTTTAATGGTCGATTTATAATTTTATATTTTGTGTCATTTTCAAATTTCAGTAATTCTTTAACTATTTTTAATATCAATTATTTTATACTTAATAAATCGATAATAAATGGATAGTGTAAAAGTCTGATTGAGCCAATAAAAAATAATGAGATATTTTAAATATGCTTATTAACTTTTTAACTTTTTTTTTGCGTAAAATAACATTAAAAGAAATGTATGCAGTAAGATAGAGCATCTTTATGTATATCAGCACATTTTGAAAATTCAAATAATTCCAAAAGATTTTTGCAAATTCTTTCATTTGCTTAATTGAAAAAATCACTTTCTGTTAGTCCTTTTGGCATGAGTTCATCAAACAATGCTGAAAAAGTAACATATACATGAAAATTGAGGAGAGGACAAACAAAAACTTGTGTCATAACAAAAAAAGAGAAGATAAAAACAAAAAAGTGAGTTAAGAAATAGCAAGAAAAAGCATGAGAAAAGGCAAAGAAACATGTAAAATGATGTGAACAACTTGGATTCTTGAATAATACTCCTCTCTTAGACATTGATGAAAACCATTTCACCACCTTGTATATATACTTGTAATGTTTGTCCCAAACTCCAACTCAAACTTTCATATTATATCTTGCTTATTCAAATGAAGGGAAAGGGTATATTGAATACTATGGTTCTTCTCATTCTAGTTTTGCTATGTTTTAATGGGATGGTTTATGTGAACTCCCAAAAGGTCCCTGCCATGTTTGTTTTTGGAGATTCAATTGTTGAAGTTGGTAACAACAATTTCCTTAATACCTTAGCAAAATCAAATTACTATCCATATGGTATTGATTACAACAGGGTTGCTACAGGCAGATTTTCTAATGGAAGATCCCTCATTGATTTCATTGGTATATCATCTCATTCAATTTATTTATTCTAAAATATATTTTTCTTTTGTATTTATTTCGGTATATCAAAATAGTCTCATATCGCTCAACCCAACTAGATGTTTTTTATAAAGAACAAAATCACGACAAATTCTCACACTCATAACGGATAAAAGTCCATAATGTATTTTAATCTTTACAGGAAATATGATGGGTGTTCCTTCTCCTCCACCTTTTTTAGACCCCTCAACTACTGGATCCAGAATACTTAATGGAGTCAATTATGCATCAGCTTCTGGTGGCATTCTTGAGGAATCAGGAAGACACTATGTACTTACACACTTGTCTCAATTATTCATAACTTTTTATTCTAATAATATGTAACTAAAATTGAAATGATGTGATGCAGGGTGATAGGCTTAGCATGGGCAGGCAAATCCAGAACTTTCAGAGCACATTGAATCAATATAAGACAATGATGAATCCAACTGAATTGAATCAATTCTTAGCCAAATCTTTAGTAGTTGTCGTGACGGGGAATAATGACTACATCAACAACTACCTCCTACCCGGACTTTATGCCAGCAGTTCCAATTATACAGCTCCAGAATTTGCCAATCATATGATCAATAATTTAGCGCGACAAATGCTGGTAATTATTATTCCGCTTATTTACATTGGCCCAAATATTTTGATATGTAAATAAATAATATTTACATATAATATTTTGATATGTTGTATTGAAGGCACTTTACAGCTTAGGATTGAGGAAGATCTTCATAGCAGGAGTTGGTCCACTTGGTTGCATTCCTAATCAAAGAGCTACTGGTTCAGCACCATCAGGAAGGTGTGTTGATTCGGTAAATCAAATTGTTGGATTTTACAATACAGGACTCAGATCAACAGTTGAGCAACTTAACAGAGATCATCCTGGTGCTATCTTTGCATATGGAAACACCTACGGTGTCTTAGGAGATATTCTCAATAACCCTGCAGCATATTGTAAGATATTAAGTCTTTTGTCGTAGCTTGTTTTCGGAAAAACAAAATGCACTAAAGTACTCATCAATTTTCATGACAAGAAAAGTTTATATTTTTAAATACATTAAAAAAATTCATAGATACCAGTGTTTTTTTTGTTTTTGTTTTTTTGCAGCATTTAGCGTTGTTGACAGAGCTTGTTGTGGATTTGGAAGGAATAGAGGACAAATATCATGTCTTCCATTGCAATTGCCATGTTTATCAAGAGAACGATATCTGTTCTGGGATGCTTTTCACCCAACAGAATCTGCGGTTTATGTGTTTGCATGGAGAGCTGTTAATGGTCCACCAAATGACGTTTATCCCATGAATATCAAACAAATGTCTGTCGTATAGTTTCCTTTACGGACCAAAGATGTACCAAAATTAAAATGAAATATATTATTTGAGATTTTATTAGAAATATCTCTAGAGTTTTAATTGTTTTGTTTTGAAGTATACTTCATGGAAGCTTTCATAGAACTGAGAGTTTTCAAGTTTCAATTGACATAGTTGAGTTTTATACACTCAAAAACCTTAATATTTTCTTGTCACATATATTAGTATAGGATTTATTTTGGTCAATTAATTTTAAAAAATTCATATTGATGACATAACTCTTTAAAATGTATTATTTTTGTCTTTCTTTTTTTATAACTAACAACGAAAAAACTTATAAGTTTATAGTCAAATGCGTCATTAATTACATTAAAATAATAAATATAATACCATTTTTAGAGTTAAGAAATTAATAGGAATATCTTTGAAATTTAAAAGATCAAAATATACTCCAAAATTAGCGTTTAAGAGAAATTGTAGCTCTCTATTTTTTTAGGTGAGATCTAATAATATTATATATATATAATTAAGATTTTATATAAATAACAGACAAATCGACAACAAGATGTATTGCTATTTCTTTTATAACAAAATTTTTTTTTTTAAATTATATTTATTAATTTAGAAGACACAACCTTATTATAAATGATCTCGGTAAAAGATCAACTACTTCTAGTATTATAGTACTAGAAAAATAAAAATTTCAAAAGCAAATACTATAATAAAAAACATGTTAAAATGTTGAAACATGTTTTCTAATGCTTCATCAATTTACCAAATTAAAATTTACAATTAACAACATTGAAAACAATTACAAAATATAATAAGTACAGAAATGGTTAAATCCTACCATACAATCATTATTATACTGAAAATTCAAGAAAAACTTGCATCATAAAATTTTAAGAAAATTGTCTATCCCCTTCGACATGCTTTAGAGACTCTCCAAAATGGCAGTATAATATTTTTTTTTTTTTAGAATAATCATTCTATACATATGTTATTTTGGAAGAATCCTTCTAGATGTCGATACAGTTTAACGGCTTTTCTCTTTCTCTATTTCTTTAGTTTTTATGTACAAAAACTTTAAAAAAAAATTCAATTTCTCCTTTTTTTTCATTCAAATCATATATAAAGGACTACAATCCATTATTTATAAGGGTGGTAAATCGGGTTGGACCCGCCGGACTCCGTCCATTTAACTCACCATTTTGTCGGGTCTAGGTGAGGTTTTTGACTCAGTGTCTTAAGTTGGTTCACCCCACCTAACCCGCTTTTAAAACGGGCTGAGAATCGGGTGGGACGGATTTTGCCCGTAAGATTTTTGTTACATATATTTATTTATTTTACTTGGAATTAAAACAATATTAGTGGGGTACGTAGTATATCTATTTTTAAAACAACCATCATTTCTTCAAACTCTAATATTCATTTTTCACATAACCACAAACACCTCATTTTGAAGACATTAATTGGTCTCTCCTTCGTTCTTCATCTTCACTTATAGTAGAAAAAATATTTATTGCAAAACATAGAGAATCCATTGATAAAGCTACTGATTTTGATATTGTTTATCTTGATAATTATTAATTAGTGGGTGACGATGAGGAGAGATATGGTGGAAGATTCCATCCAATGGCTACAATATCAACCTAAGTTTCATATGTTCATGACATAGATGATGATTGATGAAGTGTTTGTCATGGAGTCTTTAAGATTATTTTTTTATTCTCGGTTCTTGGTTGTCTTTGTTTAGCTTGTGCTAGCTTGTTTTGTTGATTTGTTTCTCTAGATGTCCTTAACTAGGTTGTGCTTGTTGATTTTTTTAACCAAATTAAATGAATTATTTTGGGGTTTTAGTGTGTTTGTTTTAAGTTTTTGGTATTACAATTACATTGTTTTGTTTATGTTGAAGAATATGACATTAACATTAAGACTTGTTAAAGTTTAATTATGCGTTGTTAAAATTTGTCGATCTCTTTGGTAATGATTAACAATTTTGTAAATTATGTAGTAAATCAAATTGTAAAAGAAAAGCAGATCGACGCGACAACTTTTTAGTAAACAGGATTAAAATTCTGGTATCAGATATGAGATGTCGAAGGTAATGTCACGACACTAATATCTGAACAATATAAACAGGATAAAACATAAAGAACATTAACGCAAGAGACACAAGCAATTGTTAACCCAGTTCGGTGCAAACTCACCTACGTCTGGGGGCTACCAAGCCAGGAAGGAAATCCACTAAACATAATCAGTTCAAAGACTCTCAGTAAACAACTTCAAGTTACTGTCTTTTCACCTAATCTCTACACGTGTGACTTCTACCTAAGAACTCTTAGATATGAGATCCTACTCACTCCCCCTCAATCACAACAGTGATATAAAACAAGAATTACAAAGAAAAGAAGACACTCTTCAAAGACACATATTTGATCTTGCTTAAAAGCTTCAACCAAGTAAACACACACTCATGCTTCAAAGCTTAGAGTGGACAAATTACAACTTAAAAGTCAGTCCAATTCAATTATCTATGAATGAATGAATGAATGGCTCACAATACACACGACCACACAAGACTAAAACCCTTATTCTCTCTTAATATTTCGTTTGTTATTTCTTGTGTATAAAACCAGGTTTTCCATGCCCTATTTATAGAATCGTTTGGCTGGGCTTGGACATCATAAAAACCTAAAACTATTTTCCATTCATATCTTCACATGACAGCTGATTATATCTCGTTGGAAAATAAGTCAATCTGGTTGTAATTACTGATTGAATGACGCGTTCAATCATCTCTTCAATCATACATAGATTAGCATAAAAAAACACAATCACATAATACATAACATTCAAACTGAATGTTCTGTATACATATGTCATGACATCGGGTCTGACATCTCAGTAAAATCATGCATATTCACATTTTAAACACCCTGCAGGTACATGTTATCTTATGTCAAGACAACACTTGTGACAACTTGTGAACGCTCTAGGTTTTACCAAAATTGCGGCCAACACATAGAACCAACAAACTCCCCCTTTGACAAATTTTGGCTAAAACATACATCAGACCATTTGTTCACAAGAGTATAAAAAAAATATCAGCAGTTTAGCAGCAGAAGTAATAAAACACACATTTACTAGCTATAATAGCAACTAGTAAACACATATTAAACACATATATGTGCTTCTTCTCCCCCTCAGCCTGTTCAACGCAGACATCTCCTTCAACAACACATGTAACATACATCACCTTCAACATCACCTGTACTACACAAAACATCCTTTTCAACATCATTTGTCATCTGTTTATAGCATAGCTACTTCATAGCACATATTAACTGCAGCTCTTTTAGCTACTTCTCCCCCTTTTTAGCTAAAGTAGACCAAAGAGACCAATGAGACAAAATAAATGTCTATTAGCCAAAGAGAATGTCACATAAAATGTCAAAACATATTATTAGGTGTTACAGAACCACAAATATACACAGCTTAACAAGTTGAGATAAAAAGAATCCAGAGAAATCACAAAGAACCCAAGAAATACATCAAGGCATCAAAACATGGTTGCCAAAAAAACCATCAGAACATCCAGAACAACATATCATCATAAAAGGGGAACAATCTTCAACAAAACTCAGTCAGAGGAGCTTGCATCTTCATCAACTTCAGACCCAGAACTGCCACTTGATTCATCTTGAGATTCAGACCTCTCACTAGAGGTGTGGGCTTCTGTTTCCTTGGTTGTCCAACATTATCTCTATCACCTTGCTCTAAGCTTTCTATCAGAGCCTCCAAAGCTTCTTTCCTGGCTTTAGCCACCCTTATCCCAGTCTCCAATTCCTTACAAGTCTCTTTCAGTTCAGCAATCAGACCACCTTGAGAGGCTGGCTTCTTCACAGCAGATGTCATGACAATGTCATTGACATGACTGCCTTCAAATAATTTGTAATGAAATGACAGGGGAGGTTTTCTTCTACTAGGAATATCACTTGTGCTCAGAATTCCAGGTTGCTGGCTAAGGATTATCCCATAAATCATTGAGGGAAAAGCTATGGGCAGCTTCACTGCATTTGTAGAAGCATGTTTGACAATTTGTTCAAACATGAATCTACCATAATCAAAATTAAGCTTGGTTCCAACAGCAAATATGAACCTTCCAAGAGCATTTGAGATTGTAGAGATGTGATTGGTTAGTACCCAGTTTGCTGACCCTATCTTGTGCAAGATAGAATATTTCATAGTTAGCTTTCCAACAGGGAGATGCTTCTTGCTAGGCCACTCCTTGACCTGTCTAGCAGTTATTTCCCTACATACCTCATTGTCGGTGGCTTCTAGTTCATAAGCACCTTCTGTTCCTCTTCCTAGGAACCTATTAATCACAGTTGGAAAAAAATTTATACACTTCCCTCTAATAAATACCTTACAAAACTCTTTGTTGTTTTTATCAGCAATGTCCTCAGGGATGTTCACCACAAATTCTTTAACCAGACCTTCAGAACACTGAGATAGCCCAATAACAGTTTTCATCAATCCAGCAAATTTAATCAGGTCCATGACCTCTTTAACCTCCACATCATCCTTGCCCAGTTCTCTTTCCACAACCACTCTCCTTTGGATTACAAACTTCCATTTTGTTGCTCCATCTTCAAGATGGAAGGAAATATTATCCAACTGTACAGCAGCAACTTTAGCAGGGGATTTTCTAACAGTTGACCTTTTGACAGGAGAGATGTCAGGGACATCGTCTTCAACATCTTCATCTAAATCAGAACTTTCTCTTGCTTTTCTCTTCTTTACCACCACTTTAATCCAAGACTTTGAGGGGCCTACAACAGTAGCCTTCTTAGCAGTTTTGGCTGTCATCATCTCAACCACAGACCTACCCTTTCTGGTATTCATCCTCTTAGCAACACTTGGCTTCAAGTGATGAAGCAAGCTATCATCTTCATCATCCAAGTTCTCATCTTCTAGGTTAATTACCTTCTTAGAAGATTCATGCTTCTTAGACTGAGAAGCATCTACAAATTTCTTACTAGGCAAGGTTTGCCCTAAAGAGCACAATCCTTTTGCAGCTATATCTTTTTCAGACCTAGATGACTTATCATCTTTCTCATTGTGAGGTCCAACCTCAGGAGAGGGGTCCCTTCTATATAGAGGAGTAGAAACTCCCTTTACAGAGTGTCCTTCATTAAGGATCCTCGTGACAAGATTTCTAATGACACGATCAGTATGATGCATGTCATCCTTAGAGCTAGGGGTATTAAAATTGTTAGCTTGAGTATGGCCTGCAGTGGAGGATGAACCAGGAGTGTCGCTTGGGATGACTGACAGGGGAATCACTTCCAAAATTTCTTTATTAAGAAAGTCCATAGAGGGGTTCTAGCTTTATGCGCAGGTTTGGTGTTTTTAGAACCAGATGGTGAAGGATGTTGTGACATCTTGTTGTTCTTGTGGAAAGTTTTCTGTTGCCCTAGCAGAGAAGGTTTATGAAGTTGGAAGGTGGAATTTTTTGAGTAGAGGTTGCGTGTGGAAATGCTATAGATGGAAGTTCCAATACTAGGTGATGATTTACCATAAATGGGGCACTTTCTTTTAAGTAGGCAGACAATATTTTTATTACCTTTTTCACTCCAAATTAATTGCTATAAATTCTCATAGATACAAATCCCTAATTTCCCTCTTAGACACTCAAATTGATTAGCATCTAAAACCTTTGTAAATATATCAGCTAATTGCATTTCAGTAGTAACATGCTCTAGGGCTATGATTTTCTCTTCCACTAGTTCTCTAATAAAATGATGACGAATATGAATATATTTTGTCATGCTGTGCTGAATAGGATTCTTAGAAATATTTATAGCACTCAGGTTGTCACAGTACAATGTCATGACATCTTGTGTGACATTGTATTCAGTCAGCATTTGTTTCATCCAAACTAGTTGAGAACAACTAATTCCAGCTGCTATGTATTCAGCTTCAGCAGTGGACAAAGACACACAATTTTGTTTCTTACTAAACCATGATATTAATTTGTTCCCCAAGAAGAAACATCCTCCTGATGTGCTTTTCCTATCATCAGCACTTCCAGCCAAGTCAGCATCACAGTATCCAGTCAGCATAGATCCAAATCCATGAGTATACAAAATCCCATAGTCACTGGTGCCATTTACATATTTCAGTATCCTTTTCACTTGGTTTATGTGACTGACTTTAGGTTCATCTTGATACCTAGCACAAACACCTACAGCAAAAGCAAAGTCAGGTCTGCTTGCTGTGAGATATAGCAGACTTCCTATCATACTTCTGTAGAGACTTTGATCTACACTAACACCATTTTCATCTTTGGAGACTTTCAGATGTGTAGGAGCAGGTGTCCTTTTATGACTTGCATTCTCCATGCCAAACTTCTTAACAATGTTTTTGGAATATTTTCTTTGAGATAGAAAGACAGAATCTTCCATCCACTTGACTTGTAGCCCAAGAAAATAGGTCAGCTCTCCAACAAGGCTCATTTTAAATTCATATTGCATTTGTTTAACAAAATGTTTGACCATCTGATCTGACATCGCACCAAACACAGTATCATCCACATATATTTGAGCCACCATGAGTTTTCCTCCTTCATTCTTAACAAATAGGGTCTTGTCAATGCCTCCCTTCCTGTATCCATTGTTAGTGAGAAACACTGTGAGTCTATCATACCAAGCCCTAGGAGCTTGTTTCAAAATATAGAGGGATTTCCTCAACTTGTACACATGCTTTGGAAGATTTGGATCTATAAATCCTTTAGGTTGTTCAACATACACTTCCTCATTTAAGTAGCCATTCAAGAAGGCACTTTTTACATCCATTTGGAACAGTTTAAACTTCAGAATACATGCCACTCCAAGCAATAGTCTAATGGACTCAAGGCGAGCTACAGGAGAAAATGTTTCATCAAAGTCAACTCCTTCAACTTGAGTGTATCCTTGTGCTACTAATCTTGCTTTATTTTTAGTAACTACCCATTATTCATCAGATTTATTCTTGTAAACCCACTTTGTTCCATTGACATTTATTCCTTCAGGTCTTGGAACCAGTTCCCATACTTCATTTCTCTTGAATTGGCCTAACTCTTCCTTCATGGCATTGATCCAGAATTCATCAGTCAAGGCTTCCTTGACATTCCTAGGCTCAATCTTGGACACAAAACAGCCATGTGAGATCACTTCCCTTGATCTAGTAGTGACCCCTTTATTTGGATCTCCTATAATGAGATCTTTAGGATGATCCTTCTGAATTCTGATAGAGGGTCCCTTATTAGTTTTGTCAGCTTCAAGTTCAGCTTGAGTGAGTTCACTCTCATTACTTTTGTCTGGGAAATCGGTTGGGGAATCATTTAGGGATGTCTCAACATCGTCTGTGACATCAGTATGTTGATCATCAACCACAACATTGATAGATTCTATCATTACTTTTGTTCTGGAATTAAAGACTCTAAATACTCTGCTGTTTGTTGAGTAGCCCAGAAATATTCCTTCATCACTCTTGGGATCCATCTTCCTTCTTTGTTCACGATCAGTCAAGATATAAATTTACTACCAAACACATGGAAGTACTTGACTGTAGGTCTTCTCCCTTTCCAGACTTCATATAAAGTAGTAGGAGTCCCTTTCTTCAAGGTTACTCTGTTGTGAACATAGTAGGCTGTGTTCATAGCTTTAGCCCAGAAGTGGTAGGGTAATTTCTTAGCATGAATCATAGCTCTGGCTAATTCTTAGAGAGTTCTATCTTTGCTTTCTACTACACCATTTTGCTGAGGAGTAATGGGAGATGAGAACTCATGACTAATTCCCTCTGATGCATATAATCCAGCAAATTTGTTGTTCTCAAACTCTTTCCCATGATCATTTCTGATTCTGATAACCTGACTTTCTTTTTCTCTTTGAAGTCTTAGACAAAGATCTTTGAAGACTTCAAATACATCAGGTTTTTCTCTTATAAAATTGACTCAGGTGTATCCGGAGAAGCCATCCACCACTACATAAGCATACTTCTTCCCACCAAGACTTTCCACCTGCATGGGTCCCATCAAGTCCATATGG
This sequence comes from Lathyrus oleraceus, assembly GCF_024323335.1. Classification (NCBI taxonomy): domain Eukaryota; kingdom Viridiplantae; phylum Streptophyta; class Magnoliopsida; order Fabales; family Fabaceae; genus Lathyrus; species Lathyrus oleraceus. The sequence goes on from NC_066581.1 coordinate 440,216,277, forward strand.
AGAAGTTCCAGCACTCTGGAAGTGGTGTCATGTCTGAGCTTCTGATGTGACATCTTTGTCTGTTTTCCAATCTGACACTCCCCATAAACTCTTCCTTCATCAATCTTCAAGTTGGGAATTCCTCTGACAGCTTCAACAGATATAATCCTCTTCATTCCTTTAAGATGCAGATGGCCTAATTTTTGATGCCATATCTTCACTTCTTCTTCTTTAGCTAGAGTACACATTGATGAATAACCAGTTTCTTGAGAACTCCACATATAGCAGTTGTCCTTAGACCTGACTCCTTTCATGATCACTTCATTTTCTTTATTAGTAATCAGACATTAATTTTTTGTGAAGTTTACAGTTAGACCTTGGTCACATAGTTGACTGATGCTTATTAGGTTTGCAGTCAGTCCCTTAACAAGTAGGACATCGTCAAGGTTAGGGACTCCAGAGCAGTTTAGCTTTCCAATCCCCTTGATTTCACCCTGTGCTCCATCACCAAAGGTTACATAGCTGGTGGCATGAGGATGAAGGTCATTTAGCAGGTTTTTGTTTCCAGTCATGAGTCTGGAGCACCCACTCTCAAAATACCAACCTTCTTTGGTTGAAACTCTGAAGGAAGTGTGAGCTATCAGGTTAGTAACACCAGTCCTAAGAACCCATTGTTTTCTGTTGATAGGGATGTCATGCTTGGGTCTAGGTTGATGATGAGAAGGACTAGGATAGCCATACAACTTATAGCAGAATGGTTTTATGTGGCCAAATTTTCTACAGTAATGACATCTCCATCTTTGGTGTTTTCCTTTATGCTGTCTTTCCTTATGATGTTGTGACACATGATGTGACATCTTTGGTTTGCTACCAGTGTGACTACACTCAGGTTTGGATTCATTGAACCCAAGGCCAGACTTGTCTCCTGCCATTTTTCCAGTCTGGAGAATCTTTTCTAAGGTGTCAGATCCATTGGTCAGCATTCTGACATACTTTGTCATCTCATCCAATTTGGAGTTCAAGAACACTGCTCCAGTCTTCAACTTAGAGATGGTTTCCAAGTGTTCTGCCTTCTCATTCTCCAATTGTGTTATCACTTTCTTCTGACTTTCAACTTGTTGACACACTTCTTCACTTCTGTGACACAACTTTCTGTAGGTAGTGGCTTACTCATCAAAGGTTACTTCATCATCACTTGAGTCTTCATCAGAACCCCATCTTCCAGTCAAGGCAGTCACAAGATTTGCAGACTCTTCTGTTTCACTTTCATCAGACCAAGTAGCAGCAAGACTCTTCTTCTGTTTCTTGAGGTAGGTCCCACATTCAGCTCTAATGTGTCCATACCCATCACATTCATGGCACTGAACTCCTTTTCCTTCTTTGGACTTTTCATCAGATCTTGTTCTTCTTCCAGCATTATTGGACCTACTGATGTCAAATGAGATTTTCTTGACATTAGACTTAGACCTTACATCCATCTTTTTCAGAAGTTTGTTGAACTGTCTTCCCAGTAATGCTACATCATTTGTCAGATCTTCATCAGTATCTTGACCACTTTCTTCCTCTTTCTCTTCAGTGTTTGACATGAAGGCTATGCTTTTGACTTTCTTTTCAAATCCATCATATATTCCCAACTCAAATGTTTGGAGGGATCCAATTAGCTCATCCACTCTCATATTGGAAATGTCTTGAGACTCTTCTATGGCTGTCACTTTCATGGCAAATCTCTTAGGAAGTGACCTGATTATTTTCCTCACTAGTTTTTCATCTGACATCTTCTCAACCAGGGCTCCTGAGGAATTAGCAATTTCAAGGATATTCAAATGAAATTCATGGATATTTTCATCTTCTTTCATCCTTAAATTTTCAAACTTGGTAGTGAGCAGCTGCAGTCTAGACATCTTTACTCTAGAGGTGCCTTCATGAGTGGTTTTGAGAATATTCCAAGCATCTTTAGCCACCTCACAGTTGTTCACCAATCTGAAGATGTTCTTATCAACCCCATTGAATATAGCATTCAATGCTTTAGAGTTCCTAAGGGCTAGATCATCCTCCTCCTTGGTCCATTGTTCCTCAGCCTTCTTCTCAGTTGTAACTTCTCCTTCCTTTGTAATAACTGGATGTTCCCAGCCTGTTAAAACAACCTTCCAACCCTTATTATCCAAAGATTTCAGGAACGCTACCATTCGAGGTTTCCAGTAGTCATAGTTGGATCCATCCAGAATAGGTGGTATGTGAACAGACCCTCTGTCTCTATCCATAGTACCAGAAAGTATCGTCCCTAGATCTCACCCAGAACCAGAGCAGGGTGCCTTCTCTGATACCAATTGAAATTTTGGTATCAGATATGAGATGTCGAAGGTAATGTCACGACACTAATATCTGAACAATATAAACAAGATAAAAGATACAGAACATTAATGCAAGAGACAGAAGCAATTGTTAACCCAATTCGGTGCAAACTCACCTACGTCTGCGGGATACCAAGCCAAGAAGGAAATCCACTAAACAGAATCAGTTCAAAGACTCTCAGTAAACAACTTCAAGTTACAGTTTTTTCACCTAATCTCTACCCGTGTTACTTCTACCTAAGAACTCTTAGATATGAGATCCTACTCACTCCCCCTCAATCACAACAGTGATATAAAACAAGAATTACAAAGAAAAGAAGACACTCTTCAAAGACACATACTTGACCTTGCTTAAAAGCTTCAACCAAGTAAAGACACACTCATGCTTCAAAGCTTAGAGTGGACAAATTACAACTCAAAAGTCAGTCCAATTCAATCATCTATGGATGAATGAATGGCTCACAATACACACGACCACACAAGACTAAAACCCTTATTCTCTCTTAATATTTCATTTGTTATTTCTTGTGTCTAAAACCAGGTTTTCCATGCCCTATTTATAGAATCGTTTGGCTGGGCTTGGATATCATAAAACCCTAAAACTATTTTCCATTCATATCTTCTCATGACAGCTGATTATATCTCGTTGGAAAATAAGTCAATCTGGTTGTAATTACTGATTGAATGGTGCATTCAATCATCTCTTCAATCATACATAGATTAGCATAAAAAACGCAATCACATAATACATAACATTCAGACTGAATGTTCTGTATACAGATGTCATGACATCGGGTCTGACATCTTAGTAAAATCCTGCATATTCACATTTGAAACACCTTGCAGGTACATGTTATCTTATGTTAAGACAACACTTGTGACAACTTGTGAACACTCTAGGTTTTACCAAAATTACTGCCAACACATAGAACCAACAAGGATGAACTTAACTTTTGAGGGAGAATGGGGAGCACATAATGCTAAGCTAATCAAGTATCGGGAGCACGTCCGAAAGATGATCACCTACTTTGATGAGATTACTTTCCACTACATTTCTCGAGAAGAGAATCGACTAGCAGACGCCTTAGCTACTTTATCATCCATGTTTAAGGATGAATCAACATATTTTGGATGAATCAACATATTTTGTAGCGGTGGAAGCAAAAACGGATAATAAACCTTGGTGTTATGACATTAAATTGTTCATACAGAAACATGAGTATCCTGCAAACACTTCAAGCTAAGATAAGAAAACGCTTAAAAGACTGGCATCTCAATTTTTCCTCAATGGGGATGTGCTCTACAAACAAAACCATAACATGGCCTTACTCAGATGCCTAAATTGATATGAAGAGGACATGCTTATCAAAGAGATTCATGAAGGGTCTTTTGGCACTCATGCCAATGGACATACCATGGCTAAGAAAATTGTCAGAGCGAGGCACTACTCAATGACTATGGAGTCTGATTGCTTCAAATACGTCAAGAAATATCACAAGTGTCATATCTACACTGATAAAGCGCATGTGCCGCCTACTCCTTTGAATGTCCTGACAGGTTCATGGCCTTTCTCCATGTGGGATATTGACATAATCGAAATGATCGAACCAAAAGCTGCGAATGGACACAGATTCATCTTGGTTGCCATCTATTATTTTACCAAATGGGTAGAAGTTGCTTCATATACCAATGTGATAAGGAAAGTGATTGCACGATTAATCAAAATAGAAATCATTTGCCGCTATGGCATTCCTAATAAAATCATCATGGATAATGGGTTGAATTTAAATAACAAAGTAATGGACGAGTTATACGATAATTTAAAAATCGAACACTATAACTCGTCATCCTACAGGCCTAAGATGAACGACGCAGTAGAAGCAACTAACAAGAATATCAAAAAGATTATCCAGAAGATGGTGAAGACCTACAAAGATTGGCACGAGATGTTACCTTTTGCACTACATGGCTATAGAACTTCAGTTCACACTTCAACATGAGTCACACATTTCTCTCTGGTATATGCCACTAAAGCAGTACTTCCTATTAAGGTTGATACCCCCTTTCTAAGAGTCCTAATGGAGACTAAATTAGAAGAGGCGGAATGGGTATAAACAAGATTCGATCAATTAAACCTCATAAAAGAGAAGCGCGTGGCTGCGATATGTCACGAACAATTATATTAGCGGAGGCTGAAGAAAGCATTCGACAAGAAAGTTCACCCTCATCATCCAAAAGGATGGTTGAAAAAGCAAAATCGATTACAGGATGGGCATTCGACTCCGCAAAAGGGATATGAATCTTACTCGACAGGGGAAGAACAAAAGACTTCGACCAAAGAGCGCATGAGATATTTTATCTATTACCGTTAGAACGTAGACAATATACTCGCATGGAAGATTATCCACAACCGGCTACTGGGTTAATAAAGGATAAATCGACCGAAAAGAAAGGACATCGGGATACCGACTACTGGGTATAAAAATGATGACCAATCAAAGGGAGAAACGATCATTACCAACCAAGGGTAAATGAAAGATGACTCGCTGGGGGATACATTGACAACGACAATGATCCGGGAGATATAGCACTGGTTACTGGGAGATATACTCAAAAGTGAAGGAGTATCGATACCGAATATTGGATAAAGGTAACCAACAAAGAGGGGATTACATATACTGGATACTGGGTAGAAAACCACGGAAGAGTAACCGTCATCGGTTAGGATGAACAAATCGGTTAACTCTGCGAGGGGATAAAATGGGGTTTACAACTACCTGTATGAGGGTAGAAAACCACAGAAATAGGACTTACAACTACCGGTTACTGGGTAGAAGGCCACAGACTCCGCCGGGGAATAGATGGACGGTTACTGATTACTGAGCAATCATTCATTTAAACTACGGGGCAGCGCAGGGGAAGTAACAAGAGTAGTCAATCTAGGAACAAACTAGAGAGACACCAAGAAACAAGACTCAACCCAATGAGGATATAACTCAGGGGAGTAATTCCATCCCAATATATGTTTTAGGGAGGAAACAAAAATAACAATCATACACGAGGACATAACTCAGTGGGGAATATGGAAGAAAGGATAAACACTTTCTACTTATGAGGTTGACTCTACATGGGGAGATCAGACACAAACATCTGCTTGGGGAAATATATACCACCAAATAGCAGGAGATAACAATCAAAGATATATATGGCAAAGAATGCAACATGAATATCTGCATGTTTAAGATTATGCATATATGGGTGGTTTATGTAAGATGAATGTTGACAAACAGACATATCTAACACAAACAGGTCCAAGAATCAACGGACAGGTCTCCGGTACTACATCTCAGGAGAGAAAAAGCCCGGCCCACTGGAGAACATCCAATATGATGGGGGCAAAATAGACTAGGAAACAAAGATCTCTGCAGGGAAATGAGAATTAGTCACTCCAGCTGGGGACAGGATCAACACACGGATAAAATCTATCGTAGAAGCAACTCTACTGGGAAAATTATCGAAGGGGGAGATGGAGCTCTTTGGGGAACAACCACCAATCAGAAGGTTCCAAAAACTACAAATTCCTTGCACTGTTGAATAAATCATGTCTGCCGAGGAGAAGAGAACACTACTCCGCTGGGGAAGGAAAGATAAGCATCTTCATCAACCACTCTGCTCGGGAGGAAACCACAAACGGGCTCTGATCAGATAATTCCACTAGGGAAACACTGTTGTCGACTAAATCGGGGATTACCCGTAGGCAACTACTGGGGATACCCTGCTAGTGACCATACTGGGAGTACAAGTGGGATCAACCCTGTTGAGGATGGTCGAGGAGCAAATTTGCTGGAGATCAGAAGTAGACAAGTCCGCAGGGGAAAAGCTATAAATCAAACTTGATGACGATTCCGCTTATGCTGGGGATTTCCGGCTCATTTTGGCGGAGAAAATTCTAACTCGAAGTGAGGGAAAACCAACTCCTCCGGAAAGATTAGCATATTCCATTTATCAATCTATAAGGGATTTTAGGTCAATCCACGCAAGGGATGACAACCATATAATTGATAACACAAATGCTAAATCCAGACTCACTGGGGATCTAGAAGATTGGGATCACACCCATAACTCCAAGACCTCTGGGGATTTGGTGGGACATACAACTTTCTTCTGCACTTGCGGAGGAGACAACCTGAAAGATAATAAAGAGGATACAAGTATGCTGGGAATATGAACAAATGTCCTACCCTTTTGAAAATCATACCATCCTTGGGAGAGCACTGAAGACGTCCCAAGTATCCTTTTTGCCATTGTGAATGTTCACTTTGTTTAAAAACAATTTATGAAATTTTTATTTATTTAAAACAATGATATTCCTCAATTAAAACATGCAAAACACTTGTTGAACAAAAACAAATAAGAGTGCAAAGGATTGGATAAAGGCTCAAATTCATTTGATATAATGGTAGTCTGCAAATGGCAAGACTCCATAGATCTTTACAAATTTGAAATTGGTGATATATATTGGAAAAGGGCGACATTGAACATAATGACCATTTCTCCACCAACTCTGAATTTGATGTATTCGAAGCTTCAGTTGACGATGACTGAGCGAGAATCTCTGACAGGTGACAGTTGTAGAACAAAGTCTTGTCAGGATGCAATTACTTGCCAAATCCCTAATTTTTGCCTAGATTGCCCCAGGGTGAGGTACTCAATCTAGCGGGATAGATATTCATTTTTTGTGTCTCTAACTTTTGCCTGGATCGTCCTTTCGGGTTTTCAATCCACTGAGACGCTCATTTTTGCCTAAGCCGCCCTTTTGGGTCTTCAACTTAGCGAGCTATTCTGTTTTTATTTTAGGCGAAGTATTTCTTGACTGCATCTGAATTCACAGGACGAGTGAAATCCTCCCCATCCATAGTTGTAAGTATTAAAATACCGCCTAAAAAGGCTCTCTTAACAACATATGGACCTTCATAGTTTGGAGTCCACTTGCCAAATCCCTAATTCTTGAGTACGAGATCACCTTCTCGGAACACACGAGGCTTGACCTTCTTATCAAAGGCTTTCTTCATCCTTTGTTGATATAACTGACCATGACACATGGCAGTCAATCTCTTCTCTTCTATCAAATTCAGTTGGTCATAACGACTCTGAACCCATTCAGCATCAGTCAACTTGGCTTCCATCAAGACTCTCATTGACGGGATCTCCACCTCTACTAGGAGCACAACTTCCATGCCATAAACAAGAGAGAAAGGGGTTGCCCCTGTTGAAGTACGGACAGATGTACGATATCCATGCAAAGCAAATGGCAGCATCTCATGCCAATCTTTGTACGTAACAACCATCTTCTGGACAATCTTCTTGATATTCTTATTAGCAGCTTCAACAGCCCCATTCATCTTGGGTCTGTAAGGAGAAGAAGTATGATGTGCTATCTTGAACTCGCTACACAACTCTTTCATCATCTTGTTGTTCAAGTTAGATCCATTATCAGTAATGATCTTGTCTGGCACACCATAACGGCATATGAGTTTATTCTTGATAAACTTCACAACCACCTGCCTGGTCACGTTTGCGTACGACGCCGCTTCAACCCACTTGGTGAAGTAATCAATTGCTACGAGAATAAACCTGTGACCATTGGACGCTTTCGGCTCTATCATGCCAGTCATGTCAATTCCCCACATGGAGAAAGGCCATGGTGATGAAATCACATTCAGAAGTGTCGGGGGAATATGAATCTTATCCACATAAATCTGACACTTATGGCATTTCTTCACATATTTGTAGCAGTCAGACTCCATTGTCAGCCAATAGTAGCCTGCTCTCAACATCTTCCTAGCCATGGCATGTCCATTGGAATGAGTACCAAATGAACCCTCATGGACCTCAGTCATTAACAGGTATGCTTTGTGTCTATCCACGCATCTGAGTAGAACCATGTCAAAATTCCTCTTATAAAGCACATCGCCATTGAGGTAGAAACTTCCTGATAATCTCCTCAAAGTCTTCCTATCTTTCATAGATGCCCCAGGCGGGTAAATCTGGCTTTGAAGAAAACACTTGATATCATAATACCATGGTTTATCATCTTTTACTTCCTCCACTGCAAATACATGAGATGGTCTGTCCAAGCGCATCACAGTGATATTGGGAACCTCATTCCAGAGTCTCACCACGATCATCGAAGCAAGCGTAGCAAGAGCATCTGCCATTCAATTCTCCTCTCGAGGAATATGATGGAAGTCAACCTCAGTAAAGAATGTTGAAATCCTTCTCGCATAATCTCTATATGGGATGGGGCCGGGTTGATTCGTCTCCCATTCACCTCTAATCTGATTAACAACAAGGGCCGAATCACCATAAACATCAAGATGCTTGATCCGAAGATCAATACACTCTTCCAATCCCATGATACATGCCTCATACTCCGCCATATTATTCGTGCATTTGAAAGTTAGCCTTGCTGTAAAAGGAAAATGTGTGCCCTGAGGAGTAATAGTCACTGCCCCAATTCCATTTCCATATTGATTTACAACGCCATCAAATACCATACTCCATCGGGAATCAGGCTCTGGCCCTTCATCAAGCGTAGGCTCATCGCAATCTTTCATTTTCAAATACAGAATCTCCCCATCTGGGAAGTCATACTGAACTAACTGATAATCCTCAATTGGTTGATGTGCCAAGTGGTCAGCCAAGATACTACCTTTTATAGCCTTCTGAGCTTGATACTCAATATCATACTCAGAGAACAACATCTGCCAACATGCGATCCTCCTAGTTAAACAGGCTTCTCGAAGATATACTTGATTGGATCCATTTTGGATATCAACCAAGTCGTATGATTTAACATATACTAGCGTAAGCGCTTAGCAGCCCAAGCCAGAGCACAACACATTTTCTCAAGCATTGAGTATCGAGACTCATAATCAGTGAACTTCTTACTCAGGTAGTAGATGGCATATTCTTTCTTCCCTGTTTCGTCTTGCTAACTAAGGACACAACCCATTGAGTCTTCAAGAACTGTCAGATACATAATCAAGGGTCTCCCTTCCATAGGTGGAGCCAGAATCGGCGGCTCAGACAAATATTCTTTGATATTATCAAAGGCTTTTTGGCAATCCTCGGTCCAATCATGAGACTGATCTTTTCGGAGGAGCTTGAATATTGGCGCACATGTGGCAGTCATGTGGGATATGAATCTGGAAATATAATTTAAGCGGCCAAGAAAACCTCGGACTTGTTTCTCAGTTTTGGGCGCAGGCATTTCTTGTATTGCTTTGACCTTTGCAGGATCAACCTCAATACCTCTCTCGCTGACAATAAAGCCCAATAACTTGCCGGAACGGACTCCAAATGTACACTTGTTAGGATTCAAACGAAGCTTATATTTCCTCAAACACTAAAATAGCTTCAACAAGTTCTCTACATGTTCAACTTCCGTTCTTGACTTTGCAATCATGTCATTAACATATACCTCGATCTCTTTATGCATCATATCATGAAACAAGGTAGTCATAGCTCGTTGATACGTGGCTCCGACGTTCTTCAAACCGAAGGGCATCACTCGATAACAGAATGTTCCCCAATGTGTGATGAATGTTGTCTTCTCCATATCCTCGGGTGCCATTTTAATATGATTATATCTGGAAAATCCATCCATAAACAAGAAGACATTGAATTTAGTTGTATTATCTACCAACATATCAATACGTGGTAGAGGGAAATCATCTTTCGGACTAGCTTTATTCAAGTCTCTATAGTCCACACACATTCAGACTTTTCCATCTTTCTTAGGCACGGGAACAATATTGGCCACCCATTGAGGATATGTAGAAGTCACCAGAAACCCCGCATCAATTTGCTTCTGAACTTCTTCTTTAATCTTCACTGCCATATCAGGATGAGTTCTTCTGAGCTTCTGCTTGACAAGCATGCACTCAGGTTTCAAAGGCAGGAAATGTTGCACGATATCAGTATCCATACTAGGCTGTCTTCATATGACCAGGCAAAGACGTCGACATATTCTCGTAGCAACTCAATCAACCCCTTCTTGACAGATTCTTCCAGGAGTGCCCCAATCTTCACTTCTCGCACACAATCTTCCGACCCCAAGTTGACTGTTTCCATATTCTCAAGATACGGTTAAATGATCTTCTCTTCATGCTCAAGTAGACGGGTAATCTCATCAGGAATCTCTTCAACATCATCTTCTTCGACCTCAAATACAGGGAACTCAAAGTTGGGAGATGGTGTTGGATCATTATGTTCAATGGGTTTGATCAACCTGCATAATGATTTTGGATATAAAAGAGATTTTAGAATTCAAACAAGGCAAATCATTATGCAGATGAAAAGATTGATTTTATTTTATTTTTAGGGTTTTATGTGATCATCAATTTCATGCAAAAAGCAAAAGGTGAAAATAATTGGAAAAACAAACATTTAACATGAATTTATTGAATGAAAATATCATTGTATTTATGAGCCAACAATGTTATCACTCCTCCTTTTGGCATGGGAGAAGGGTTTTTGAACAAAATGAACATTAATTTGACTTATGGATAACTGTTGGAACATCAACAACGACCCAATTATTGCAGACCCCTCCAGGGATGACAAAGTTGCCAGAATCTTCCTTTGCATCCTCTTCCACAATAGCAACAGCTTCCTCATTTTAAACAGTGTGGATGAATCCAGCACTCTTAAACAACCCATGCTTATTCAAAGCACCAGAAGAATACCCTATGCCAGCCCGGGATTTGTTGTCTTCCAGCTTAATCATTTGCCCTAAACCGGTAGTTGTGCCATGCTCAATGGCCAACTTAGCATCATTATAGGACGCAAATGAAGAAGTTCCTTTCTTAGTAGGCTCAACAATAGATAAAGCTTGGAACGGCGTTCCAACTTCATCCTCAACATCTATGTAAGAAAAGGAAGACAAATGGCTAACCAGGAGAGCCTTTTCTCCCCCTACCATCACCAGCTTCTTATTTTTGACAAACTTCAGTTTCTGGTGTAGGGTGGATGTCACGGCGCCTGCCTCGTGAATCCATGGTCTGCCCAACAGACAGCTATATGATGGGTGAATATCCATGACCTGAAAAGTGATCTGGAAGTCACATGGTCCAATCTTAACTGGGAGTTCAACCTCTCCAATCACAGTTTTACGGGACCCGTCAAAAGCTTTAACCACTACTCTACTCTGCCTCATGAGAGGCCCCTGATATGACAATCTAGCGAGAGTGGATTTCGGCAACACATTCAGTGATGATGCAGTGTCCACCAACATATTAGACATGGCATCATCCTTACAGCTCATAGATATGTGTAGTGCCAAATTGTGGTCTCTTCCCTCCTCGGGGAGATCAGCATAACAAAAACTCAAATTGTTACAAGCGGTAATGTTTGCAACAATACTGTCAAATTGTTCTATTGTGACGTCATGATCTACATACGCCACATCCAACACCTTCTGCAGAGCTTCACGGTGTGGTTCTGAATTCATAAGCAATGATAATACAGAGATTTTTGATGGCGTCTGTAGAAGCTGATCTACAACGTTGTATTCACTCCTTTTGATGAGCCTCAACATCTCATCACAGTCTTCTTTCAAGGTGCCACTCTAGCCAGCAGAGACAGGAGTTCTCACAACAGAGGCAGGTTCATTGGCAACAAGTGCCGGATTCGGAGCATTAACAACATTCCCAATCGGGCACACAGCATAGTCAACAACATCATCCCTTCGGACATCGGCTTGGGGTTTCGGCGGAGCCGAGAAAACACGACCGCTACGGGTCAGGCCGCTGACATCGGCGATATTAACAACAGAAGTAGAGGGCATGGGCACCTCCTTCCCATCCTCCAATGCCACAACATTGTAGCGATAGGGGACCGCTTTATCAGAAGAGTATGGCACATGGCCAGCTGGTTTAATAATCAAAGAGGGAGAAGCCTTCTGCTTCCTACTATCATACTGAATGACAACAGGCTCAGGGATCCGAAATACCGAAGATATTACATTGACTTCATCATCATCATCAACATTTCGATTCTGAAGTATCTCAATTACTCCTTCATCCAGCATTTCTTGGATGTCTTTACGGACTTGGCGACATCCCCTCTGGTTGACAGTGCAAATACGGCATCTGTCATGGTCATGCTCATAATGACTGTATTCACACAACAGTCTGTGCATCTGGACCAACGATTGTCGAATATGGCTAACATATTTGACCTTATATTTACCAGGGCAGCCCTGGACCATGTTGACAGAGGATTTAGCATGCTCGGGCAATGGGTTCTTCTTCACATTAGGACCTACGTCCTCGAAACACAAGATACCACATCTCACAAGGTCTTGAACCTTGGTCTTCAGTGGGTAACAGTTTTCCACGTCATGTTCGGGAGCACCGGAATGATAAACATAGTGTAGCTCGGGCTTATACCACCATTGAGGGTTGGTAGGTATAGCCGGTGGGTCTCGTGGAGTAATCAATTTCCTCTGTATCTAAGAGGGATACAACTCTGCATAGGTCATATAAATAGGATCAAAGGTGACCCTCTTCCTCTCATAGCTTGTACTGGCTTGATTGTTGTTTTGAGGCTGGTAGGCCTGCTGTTGAGGACGGTGTTGTTGTTGTTGATATTGTTGATGTTGCTGTTGCAGATTATTATTGTGTTGATAGTGCTGATTATCTCTGAAAATCGGTGCTATGTGAGCCACCTGATGCTGATTACCGGCAGGATGCACGGTCTTCCTCCTCACTGAGGATCTTCTTGGTTTATCATGGGAGGTCACAACATGTGCCTCACCATCTTTCTTCTTTCCAAACGCCCCATATCGTTTGGCAGAAGAGCCTTCTTCTCTGGTCAGGCGCCCTTCCCTGACTCCTTCCTCCAGACGCATCCCCATGTTCACCATCTCGGTGAAATCAGAAGGAGCGCTGGCAATCATCCGCTCATAGTAAAATGAGCTCAAGGTCTTCAAGAAGATCTTTGTCATTTCTTTCTTCTCCAGCAGGGGCACAATCTGTGCTGCTAACTCTCGCCAACTCTGGGCGTATTCTTTAAAAGTATCCTTGTCCTTCTGGGACATGACTCTCAATTGATCCCTATCGGGAGCCATATCCACATTATACTTGTATTGCTTGACGAAGGCATCACTAAGGTTATTGAAGGATCGGATGTTCGTGCTGTCCAAGCCCATATACCATCTCAGGGCAGCACCGGACAAACTGTCCTGGAAGTAGTGAATAAGAAGCTGATCATTGTTGGTCTGAGTCGATATCTTCCTAGCATACATAACCAGGTGGCTGAGAGGGAAAGTATTTCCCTTGTACTTTTCAAAGTCAGGTACTTTGAACTTTACAGGGATTTTGACGTTAGGAACCAAGCAGAGTTCAACAGCAGACTTGCCGAAGAGGTCCTTTCCTCTGAGAGTTTTCAATTCCTTGCGGAGCTCAAGAAACTGATCATTCATAGAATCCATCTTTTCATAGACATCTGGGCCCTCAGACGGCTCAGAATGGTAGATGGTGTCGTCTACTATGGGCATAGTATGCACGACAGGAGGTGGAACGGCAAGGACCGGGCTAGATGTCAGCAGAGAAGCAAAGGTGGGCGCAAGACCCTCAGGAATGAAGTTGGAAGGCATCCCCCAAGGAAACCCGACTGACATAGCTGTTGGTGCAAAGTGGGCACTGGCCGCAGGAACGGTTGAAGAGGCAATCTCGGAGATGACTGTCCTCTGGGGAGGAGTTGAAGGTGTCAGAGACGACTGGCTCTGGGCGGCCATGAATGACTTCATCAGGGCAGCCAATCTAGCCACTTCCTCCTTGAGTTCACGGTTCTCTTGCTCCAAATGATCCATTAGTCTTGATGCGTTGGCTCGGGTGTAGTACCGGTGAGTCAGCTTGTCTTCAAAATAAATGAAGAACACAGAGTTAGACCATAGGACAAGAAGCCTGGAGCAAAACCTGCTTATGCACATGATGCATGCAATGCTTGTGCATATGATTTATTTTTTATCAAAGGAACTTTAGAGTCCGATTTGCAAATATTGAAAATATTAATAATTTAGACATATATGGAAATATCACATCAATAATATTTGGAAAATATTTTTACACCCAAGAAGTACAGTCTTGGTAACCAAATACAATACAAGAGAGAAGGAAAATGAACATCCTATGGAACCCTAGAAACAATCATCTAAAGCTCTGGAGACTGGAAGATAAGCTGCATGAAGCCTCTTCACCTCCCTCTCATAGGCTGCCTCCATATCTGCCTTCTCTTTGGCGAGTCGATCATACTTCCTCTTCCAAAACTTGGAAGACTGAGGAAGAAGAGAAGTCAATGCATCATCAGGCTCATCAATAACCTGGTGCTCAAGGAACTCTATCAAAGCATCCTTCTCTAATCTACTGAAGCAACTCCTCTCGTTCACGGATCCAGGCACATGAACGGTCTTCGTCTCTTAACTCCTCTATTCCTTGGTCAGGGAGGGTTGAAGGCCCAGCTGTAGCACCTCAAATTTGCACCTATCATTGTACATACATTCTCATATTAAGTCATAACATAACATGGTCCACTGCATAGCATTGCATTGTCCCTTTTGCCTCAAGTGCAAGCCAATCAAGAAATTAGGTCAAACTGATCAGGAGATCAGTCAATCAATCAAGCAAGCACAATTCTCAAGGAGCCAAGGCCCTAGGGTTGGTCCAACATGTTCACATGACTTGGGGGTCCATTTGAAGTGTTTAGGTCAAAGATTGGAGGCTCAGAGGTCATCAGTCAAGGCACAATCAGTCAGAAACCCTAGAAAGTCAAACTTGGTCAACTGTGGTTGATTTTATGGTTTTGATGGATGGATTTGGTTTGAGAGAGCTTATTCATGTCCAAATAGGCCTCATATATCATGGCAAACAATATCATTGAAGAATTTGAAGCGAAATCAGAAATTTCCAAAAATAGAAACTGGACCTGTAATTTTAACTACCAAAAATGGAAATTTCTTGATCCCAAACTTACATCATGATACAAGCTTCAAATGAATTTTTTCCCAACATGAAAGTTGAAGATCTTGTTCTCCCATTTCCAAAAAGTCCAAGAACTCTCAATTCCCATGCATGGTTGGCAAGATATGATCAAATCATTTTCACAAAATCTTGAACTTCAAAAGGCCATATCTCTCAAACCATTTGGCCAAAATTGGTGAGGTTTTTTCCAACAAACCACATTTAACCTCCTCTTTCCAAAAATGTAAATTTCATGTACCAAAACATTGCCAATCAAAATGGCCCTTTTTGAACTATCATGTTTAATTTCAAGTGAGGTGCAAAATTGAAGTTTTGATTTAAACATTTTCCATCCAAATGACCAATTGGGATTGACTTAAGACATCATTTCTGACTTGCCAAAGGCCCATTTTCGTGCTCATACTACCACACACCACCATTTGGTCAAATTTGGAAAATTAGCAAATTGGTTCATTTGAGTTAAACTTGATTAGCATTCACCTAGCCAATGTTAAACAGACCATATATAACACATTTTCTGTCAAATTGTAAACCCTAGCTGCCTCCAAACTCAGAAATACACTCATTCTCTCAAGATCCATTTCCTTGCATTTTCCAAATTCTTTCAAAAAACTTCCAAAGAGCTCGAGGATTCCTTTGTTGTTTTATCATCTGGCCATCATTTGGAGGTTATTTGAGGCACCATTCACCAACTGGAAGCTCACTTTCTAGCACTGTTTTCAAAGAATCCAACCATGGCAGATCGGGATTCAAGCAAGAACAAGCTACATTGAGCCAAAGCATCTTCACTATTCATCATTGGGAGCACAAATCTTCATCTGTTTGAGCTCATACTGACCAAACAACAACTGTTCCATCACTTTCTTCGAAAACAAGTAAGAAATCGATCTCTCTATTTCTCAAATCCATGCCATGCTTAGTGTAGATCTCTCCATGCTGAGTTTCATGATGTGTTTGTTTTTGAAAATGGTTGACTATTGCTCGAGTTATGCTGAAATGAAGTTTGGTGTTGATTTGCATTTTTGCTCGATTCATAAATATGGTTGTGTTTTAATGAAAATTATTGATGGATTCGTGTTTGCCATGCCTTGCTGATCGTTTATGTATGCTCAATTTGGAATTCTGGGAAATTTTTGTTGAAACACGATTTGAGGTGATGAACATTCATACTGTATGCATAAACCCTAACAATCTTCAATCCATGCCCAGATTCTGGAATTGTACGTGAGCATGGCACTGTTACGCCATGCCAGCCAATGAAATCATTTCCTGGCCGTGCCTAAAACGTGGTCGTTTTGTTAAGTGAGCTTCATAATTACAGCTTTGCCATCCGGTCCATTAATTAATTCATATTAATTCATTTAATTTCATATTTTATTTCATTTGGCATGGCTCACTTGCAAAATTCATAATTCATTCATTTCAATTCCAAATTTCATGGGAATTTTTGCATCATCTTCATCATGATCCCTAGTTTTTTATCATTATTTTTCCAGATTTTTTTGATCAGTGAATTTTAAATGGCATTAGGGTTTGTAGAATGTGACCAAATATTGTACCTTTTGCCAAAACCATTGTGAAATTGTGAAATTGTGCTTAATCTACACTCATCCATGTTTATTTTGATGTAAAGATCATTATTTTAGCTTATGTGGTTTGAGAGTTGTGAATTTTTGAAGTAAGGTGTGACAACTTGTGTCACACCATGGATGTGCAACTTCCTGATTTTTGTATCCATGCCTATTGACTTCCAATTGATCCAAAATTTTGCATGAACCTTCTCTTATATGTCTAGTTGACTTGTGATTTTTCTTGGAATTAATTGTGCCGTTTCCTAATTGTTTGAGATTTTTCTCCCCTGTCTAGTCAAATGTTGACTTTGTGTGACACATCTTGCCATTCCATTTGGGAAATTCTCATACTTTATTGGATGATCATGAAATTTTACATGTGCATACTAGACATCTTAAGCTTTACATTGGTGTTGATCCCATTCATTTATCATACACCATCTCTGATTTATGATTTTTCTAAGTCAATGCATGTTTGGTTGACTTCTTTGAGCATGTTCAAAATTGCTTTGACTTTCTGATTTTCATTGACTGCCTTCCACTGGTCCAAATGTGCTGAAATTTTATATGCATGTCATGTTATGGATTGTGATTGACCATGAATTATTTGATGATTTTTGGAATTTATTGTGTTTGCTTTTGAGCTAAGTCTTGCTGTTGACTTCTATGAGCTCTCATTTGCCATGCTTTGACTTCTTTTACTTATGAAATGATGATGATGCATGATATGAACTTGAAACCAATTGGGTTTGCTTCTTAAATGTTTGAATTTGATTTTGATTGGATATGGCTTGCTGTTTTGACTTTCTCATTTATTTTTGACCCTAGGCTTGTCCTAGTGGTCCTGTGGCTTATAATTGAGTTCATGTTTCAGGTTAAGCTACAAGTGCTTCAAAGAAACTTTTGCAAGTTGATTGGGTTTATCTGTTTATCATGAGCTAACCTTTGTTTTGTAGGTGGCTTGACTCATATGATTTGGGTCTTGTGCTTTTGCACATTTGTCTGTTGATTTAACTGTTCATTCCTATTTCCTTTGCTTTAACTTGAGAAATGTGTACTGATCTGTTTGACTATTTCAGGTACCATTAGTTGCTTAGTTCTTTGAACTTGCTTTGCTTTGCTTTAATAGCAACTTGCTTTGAGGTATATCCCTTAATCTTCATGTAGTCTGGAAGACCTGGCCTGTTACTTGGCCAGACAACTGTCTGAAGTCCTCCTTAAGAGGCAATGTTTGTGTATGTTTAAATCTTGTCCTTGTACATAGTCAAAGACCTCCTAAGTGAAGAGGCAATTGGCAGAACCAAGGGATAAGCAACCTATCCCCTGCTATTCTGTGTGTCTTCTGCTTTGCTCACACCACTGTGTTGATGCATTGCAGATACAAACCCAAGATCTTGTACAATTGTACAGTTGAGTCAGTATCAAATGTGTAGAAGGGTTCCCACTTTCTGAACCCACACATTCTTGTCAAATGCTTTCCCTGGCCAGGGATAAGAGCAATGAGGCACACCCCTCATCTCCTTTCATCTGCTTCACCTTAGCCCCTCAATGGCAAGGTTAAGAGCAACATTCACCCTATTCCAGAGGTTTGTTTGTTGAGGTTGATGTGACCCCTCGACTAAAACCTAACCCATGTTTAAGCCCCCTTGTTGGTGTGTTTATTTTATGCTGTATATGCTTGTGTATGTTTGTGTGGTGTGATTGTATCCCCTAGGTTTGTTAGACTCCGCGTAGTCTCGTTTGCATGTCAATTAAGGTAGCACGGTTCCTTCGTATAGGACTTCCTTTCTTGCTTGAGCTTTCTTAAAACACAAACAAACATCATCCCCTCTTAAGGATACGTTAACTCCTTCTACTACAGGTGAGTAAGTCTCCAAAGGTCGAGCATCAGGTAGATTGTGCAGTGACGTTGTCCACTTAAAAAACACAAACCAACAGTAATAGTTCACCCGAACTAAGGCAACTCTGATTCTCATGTCCAGATGAGATACGTAGGCACGAGATGCGATGTCTTGTCGAGTTTGACTAACAACTAACACTAATTCTCTTCTCTCGCCCTCGTTGCGATTGAGACCTCCCCTTTCTCTTGCCCTAGTTGCAATCGAGACCCTTCTTCTTCCTGTGCAAGTTGGGTTAGGTGTGGCTTGCTTCCTGTGTAAGCCATGCTTAGGATAGGTTGGCCCTTGTGCCATTTAGCTAGAAACCTTAACTTAGGGACGACTTTGCATGACAACATCTAGGCTCGAGTCGTAGTCTCCCTAGAGTTGTGTCTCCCTCTGTTATCTGGTTAGGCTAGTCCTTTTTCCCTGCGTAGGGGAACTACATCGCCCTGATCTTCATACCAGATGAAGTATGTAGGCAGGAGATTGAGCTGATCTCTCCGGGCGCCCTTTTTTCTTTTGTGTGTGTTGTTTGACAGTTGCTAGGCTCGAGTGCCTGACTCCTTAGCAATTTGTTGTCTGTTTGTTTGAGTGTGTGCTTGACAGTTATAGGCTCGAGTCCCCGACTCCCTATTAACTTGTTGTGTTGTTGTGTGCTTGGAAGCTGATGTAAGACCATCGAGTGGCATTCGGGTTCCAGTGTGTGCGTGTTTTGGTTCGGATGCTGATGTGAGTCCAGTGATTGGCATTCAGGCTCCATGTTTGCCTTTGCCTGTGTTTGTTTGTGTGCGTGTCAGCCGAGCTACGAATGCTCTGATTCTTCTCTCGTCCGAGAAGATACGTATGCATAGGATGCGATATCCTAGCGAGCATGTGTCGTCTCCCCATTCCGAACTACTTCGACTCTGATGTCTATGCCTGATAGACTAAGTAGGCCCAGGATGCGGTATCCTGCCGAGTCAGTTCCTTGTCTGTTTTCTTGTGTCTCTTTCAGCCAGTGCGTGTGTGTTTTGAGCAGTGTTTTAGCAACCATTTATCCTTCCTTTTGTGCGTGGATCCCGTCGAGTACGACGGATGCGTAGGGGTGCTAATACCTTCCCTTCGCATAACCGACTCCCGAACCCATGCTCTTTGGTCGCGAGACCATGTTCTTTTCCAGGTTTACTCTGAGCGTTTCCTTTCCCTCTTTTGGGATAAATAACGCACGGTGGCGGCTCTGTTGTTTCTTCTTTTCCCGCCGGTTTTTCGCGTGATGCGACAGCTGGCGACTCTGCTGGGGACATAGAGACGTTGACCTATGCTGGTCCATCTTCCCTAAGCGAGTCTCTCCTAGCGCTCTCTAGGTTAGGGTTTTGGTTGCTTTGTGCTGTGTTTATTTATTGCATTCATTAGTTGTTCATTTCATTTATTGATTGCATTGATTGTGTGCATTAATGTTTGCATTCATATTCATTATTCATTCTGCCTGGCTGGTTGTCTGTTTTCCTTTGTTGGGGTGGGAGTCACTTGAGGTAAAAGGTCCAATACCCAGACCATGAGTGAAATCTAGGATGATTAGGAATAGAGTGATTCATGGGAAGCGGGTGGTATTGCGCCACTTAGCGGAACATTGATATCACGAGCAGTTCAGACCCTAGTGGGGTATCGTCGTTACATACTTCGGGTGTGTATATGATGGTATTCTGCGAAAGGTTATTTATGTTGCGTTTCTCTCAGCTTTACCCTGGCCTAGACTACACCCGTGAGTGGGGAAGGGTTGATCATTACAGGTACTATTGGTGACTTGGTTCTGTTGGTGACTTTGTGTTCAGACAGTGTGTTCAGTTGACCTTGGATCTTTTAAGTTGGATTTGGGTTCCGAGTTTTGACTGAAGCTTCGACCTAGTGATCAGAGATTTGCACAACCAGCCAGTCCAGTCTGCATCATTTGCATCATAGCATATTTATTTTTTTCAAAAGAAACGCAGTAAAAAAAAAAATCAAAAAAAAAAAAAGAAAAAAAAAACTAATCTCTGCATGCATATCATTTCTCAGGTACATTCCAGAGCTTGTCTACTGATAGAGATGACAACAGTCTCAGAGCCGAAGCGGAAGACCTGTTCCTACAGTTTCCATCGTGAGCCGTTGACTTCACTGATTGAGTTGGGTAGCTTTGTGACAGATGATCGTCTGAAGAGTTTCGTTGGACAGTATGGAGATATCTTGACAGTGCTGAAGACAGTAGTGGATCCGGTGCCTCTGCAGACACTACTACAGTTCTATGATCCAGAGCTCAGATGCTTCACATTTCAAGATTATCAGCTAGCACCTACTCTCGAGGAGTACTCTATTCTGATGAACGTCCCGGTTCAGCATCAGACTCCCTTCTTGGACGTCCCAAAGGAGGTTGACTTCAGATTGATTGCCAGAGCTCTACGAATGAGTGTCAAGGAAGTTGGTGAGAATTGGAAGCCCTGTGGGGAAGTAGTGGGTCTGCCATTGAAGTTTCTGTTGAGAGTAGCCAGAGATGAAGCAGAAAAGGGAAATTGGGAAGTTTTTCACGCACAGCTTGCCGCCTTGATATATGGAATCATTCTATTTCCCAGTATGCCAAATTTTGTTGATCATGCTGCCATCAGCATTTTTATCAGAGGGAATCCAGTCCCAACCCTTCTAGCTGATACTTACTATGCCATCCACAGTAGGCATGGTAAGGGTGGAGCCATCAGGTGCTGCTTACCTCTCCTGTTCAGATGGTTTATGTCGCTGCTGCCTGTCAGTGGACCATTTGTGGATACCAAGAGCACTCTTAAGTGGACTCAGAGGGTCATGTCGCTCACCTCCTACGACATCAGATGGCAGTCATACCGGATGGATGTGAAGGATGTTATCATGAGTTGTGGTGAATTCCGGAATGTGCCACTCGTGGGGACCAAGGGTTGCATCAATTACAACCCAGTTCTTTCTCTTCGCCAGCTAGGGTTTGTCATGAGTAGAAGGCCACTTGAAGCTGAGATAGTTGAGAGTGTGTATTTTGAGAAGCGTACTGACCCTGTTAGATTGGAGCAGATTGGGAGAGCCTGGAAATTTGTTGAAGCGAAGGATGGATCCGTCTTAGGGAAGAAGTTTGCCATTGCAATGCCCGATTACACCGATTGGGTAAAGAAGAGAGTGGAAACTTTGCTGCTACCCTATGGTAGGATGGAGCCGTTGCAGGAGCAACCACCTTTGGTTCTTGCTGATAGTGTGCCTGCTGAGCACTATAAGCAAGCCTTGATGGAGAGTCGTTGTCTGAGAGAGAAGGAGCAGGACACCCAGATGGAGCTGTACAAAGCTAAGGCTGATAAGCTGCACTTGGCCCATCAACTCAGGGAAGTGCAAGGAGAGGATGCTGGCAGAGCAAGAAGCAAGAAGAGATCATATGAGGAGATGGAATCCATGTTGGATGCAGAGCATAGGGAGTGTTCGAGACTACAGAGAGCAGAAGTCAACCATCAGAAGAAGATCAGAGACTTGGAGAAACAGCTCAAAGACAAAGACGTCCAGTTGAAGAAAGAGATGGAGTTGAGACAGAAGTCAGAGGACTACCTTGGAGGAGAAGTCTTGGAGCTCAGAAGACAGTTGAAAGAGAAGATCACCCCTCTACCAGAATGTTCAGAATGCACACTGTTGATAGACCAGTGCCATTACCTAAAGACCCTCATTCCGGAAGACCGTCTGTCTTAGATTGTATCTTTGTTTGTATTTGTTGAGAATCACCTCCAGGCTTGTTGGATGGGATTCATTTGCTTGTACTCCGTCTTTGGATCTTTTTGTTGAGAATCACCTCCAGGCTTGTTGGATAGGGATTCATTTCTCTGTACTCTGTTTATTCGAATATTTTGTTGACTCGGTTGTATTGACCTTTTTACCCTTATGTATAGATGAGGTTGTTAGTATTTCCCTGTTGTTCTCATTTTCCCTGTATCTGTATTGTTCTCTTGTTGCTGCAGGTTGCCATCTTTTGAGGATGGGTCAGGCTCTTTGAATGCCTGAGAAATGAGCATATGATGTGCATCATGCATATCATTTAACATCATACTCATATCATTTGCATAACAGGTGTTCTTGTGCCGTCTTCTTACTGTGGGTTCCTGTGTTGAGGCAGGATAGCTGATCAAAGACCGCACCGCTACTCAACGCGACTCAACCATCAACGCAACATGGATCAAGTACAAGCTGAGCTGCCTGAGATGAGGGCAAACATGGCCCAGTTCATTCACATGATGCAAGGGGTTGCACAAGGACAAGAAGAACTCCGAGCACTGGTTCAGAGGCAAGAAGCTACATTGCCACCGCCCAACCAGCCTCTGCAAGAAGGAAACCCAGTTCCTGACGTTCCTGCTGCTGCTATTCCCGTCAACAACTATGCTGTAGGTGAAGAGTTGAGGGGTATCCGAGTTGACGGTCAACCTATTGTTCCAGATGCTGCTAATGCCAGAGTCATCCATGCTCCGGCCCGTAACAGAATTCCGATTGTTGACAGACAAGAGGATATGTTTACCTTACTCAGTGAAGACGAAGACATTTTGGGCAGAAATGATGCGAGAGATCGTAAAGTTGAGGCCCTTGCTGAGAAGATCCGGGCAATGGAATGTCAAAACTCCCTCGGTTTTGATGTTACAAACATGGGATTAGTTGAAGGTCTGAGAATCCCGCACAAATTCAAGGCACCGTCATTTGATAAATACAACGGTACCTCCTGCCCTCGCACCCATGTGCAGGCATACTATAGAAAGATATCCGCATACACTGATGATGAGAAGATGTGGATGTATTTCTTCCAAGACAGCCTATCTGGGGCGTCTTTGGATTGGTATATGGAGTTAAAGCGGGATTCAATCAGATGCTGGAGAGATCTGGGTGAAGCGTTCCTCAGGCAGTACAAGCATAATATGGACATGGCTCCGACCAGAACCCAGCTGCAGAGTCTTTGTCAGAAGAATAATGAAAGCTTTAAAGAGTACGCCCAGAGATGGCGCGAGCTAGCTGCGAGAGTTCAACCCCCTATGCTGGAAAGGGAGTTGACTGATATGTTTATCAGCACTCTTCAAGGTGTGTATATGGACCGTATGGGAAGCTGCCCATTCGGAAGTTTTTCTGATGTCGTCATCTATGGCGAGAGAACCGAAAGTTTGATCAAGGCCGGTAGGATTCATGATGCGGGTTCTTCTTCAAAGAAACCCTTCTCTGGGGCACTTCGCCGTAGAGAAGGAGAGACCAATGCCGTACAACACAGAGGGAATGTGTACAGAGGGAATGTAAACAGAGATCAATATCGTCCGGTAGCTGCAGTGACCATTCCTGCACCTCAACCTCGTCAACAACAACAACAAAGGGTTCAACAACCGCAACAACAACAACAACAGCAACCACGTCCGTATCAGCCCAGACAAAGAATGACTGACTGACATTTTGATCCATTGCCAATGTCGTACGCTGAATTATTACCCGAACTACTCCGGTTAGGGTTTGTTGAATTGCGTACCATGGCCACACCAACAGTATTGCCGCCTGGGTATGACGCGAACGTTCGCTGTGACTTTCATTCTGGGGCACCAGGGCACCATACTGAGAGATGCCGGGTTTTGCAGCATAAGGTACAAGACTTGATCGATGCTAAGGCGATCAACTTTGCTCCAGTGCCAAACGTAGTGAACAATCCTATGCCTCAGCATGGCGGGCATAGGGTGAACAATGTTGAAGGAGGAGAGGCTGAAGATTTGATTGTAAATGTTGAAGATGTTCAGACTTCTTTGCTAGTAGTCAAGGGCCGTCTGCTGAAGGGGGGTGTTGACCCAGGTTGTAATGAAGATTGTTAGGGTTGTTCGGAAAACAGAAGCTGCTGACGCAAGAGATACTGACAGTTGTCATCCCCGGTGGGATCTATCACAATTGGGTCACTGTGGGCTTTCCTACAGTTGTTCATAAGTCTTTGTAATAATCACTTTGTTTAAAAACCCTTCTCCCATGCCAAAAGGAGAAGTGATGACATTGTTGGCAACATCTTGTGCAATGATATTTTCATTCAAATAAATTCATGTTAAAACATTTGTTTTTCCATTTGTTTTCCCTTTTCGCTTTTTGCATGAAATTGGTGATCACAAAAAACCTTTAAAAAACAAGAATAAAAGCAATCTTTTCATCTGCATAACAATTGTCTTGTTTGATTTTCAAAGAGCTTTTCATATCAAAATCTTTATGCAGGTTGTTTCTCAAACCCATTGAACATAGTGATCGGACGTCATCTCCCAATTCTGAATTCCCTGTATTTGAAGCAGACGAAGATGATGTTGAAGGGATTCCTGACGAGATTTCCCGACTTCTTGAGCAAGAAAAGAAGATCACTCGGCTGCATCTCGAGAATCAGCAGAACAGCCAACTGGGGCATAAAAAAAAAAGGAGAAAAAAATCAATCAAAAAAAAAAACAAAGAAAGAGAGGGTGCAAAATCAAAAGAAATCAAAAGCAAAATCAAAAGAAAACAAAAGAAAATAGCACCCTCAAAGTCCCAAGTTGGCTGATGCTGAATTAGATCAACTGCCACGTGTCATGGTCAAGTTATATCAGCAGAGAGTGACGAAAGCACGCGATAAGAGGGTCAAGCCTCGTGTGTTCCGAGGGACCTTGTGCTCAAGAAAGTCTTGTCTTTCGTGCCCGAGTCCAGGGGCAAGTGGACTCCAAGCTATGAACGTCCATTTGTTGTCAAGAGAGCCTTTTCAGGCAATGTTTTGACACTTACAACAATGGGTGGAGAAGTTCACTCGTCCTGTGAATTCTGATGCAGTCAAGAAATACTTCGCCTAAAAGAAAAAAAAGCAAAACAGCTCGCTAAGTCGAACACCCCAAAGGGCGACTTAGGCAAAAAGGAGCGTCTCGGTGGATTGAAAACCCGAAAGGGCGATCCAGGCAAAAGTTAGAGACATTGAAAAAAGAATTTGCATCCCGCTAGATTGAGCACCTCACACTGGGGCAATCTAGGCAAAATTAGGGATTTGGCAAGTAACTGCATCTTGACAAGACTGTGCTCTATATCTGTCATCCGTCAGGGGTTCTCGATTCGTCGTCAACTGAAGCTCCGAATACATCGAAAATTCGGAATGATAGAGGAAAGGTCATTATGTTCAATGTAGCCCTCTCCAATATATATCACCGATTTCAAACTTGTATAGATCTATGGAGTCTCGCCCTTTGCAGACTATCATTCCATCACATTAATTTGAGCTTTTATTCAAATTGTTTGCACTCTTATTTGTTTCAACTCAACAAATGTTTTGCATGTTTTCATTGATAAGGTATCATTGTTTTCAAAATAAACAAATTTTTCAAAATTGTTCTTAAACAAAGTGAACGTTCACAATGATGGAAGGATACTTAGGAGATCCGCAGTGCTCTCCCGAGGGTGGTATGATTACCAACAGGTAAGACATTTGTTCGTATCTCGAGCATAACTGTATCTTTTTCCTGACAAACCTCTTTTGGTTTCTCCTCAGCAAGGTTGCTCAGTGCAGTGTTGGTTGAAGTTGTTTATCTTCATGTTCCCGGCAGTACAACACTCTTCCTCCAAGTCCCTCTTAGCCCTATTGTGGGGCATCTCCAGTATAGGGTTGTTTGAGCCCTACCGTGGGGCATTCCCAGCAAGGTTGCTGTTGAAATACTTTCCTCTCTCCAGCAGAGTAGTCTTCCTCTCTCCCCCAGCATGGGTGCTTTTCTTGAAAGATTCAGTATTCGGTGAATTGACATCCCAGTACTCCATCATGTCCTCAGATGGATCCCCAACGGAGTTGTTGGCATGATGAGCTTTATCAATGCCTATGTATCCTCATCAGAGATCTGGTTGCTTCTTGGTATCCCTGATTTCCAGCACAAGTTGTTGTGGCGCATCCGCCTGTATGTTGAACTCTTTTCTCCGATTGTGACCGACGATCCCTCCGGAAACCTCTGGTGGTCTTTCTCCCCTGCAGGATGATGATTGTTCCCTATTGTCCCAGCCTCCAGTGGATTTTCTTGGCTCTATGGTGACTTTGGTTTTCTCTCCGGACGGTTGATTCCCGGACCTGCGTGTTGAGCATGTCTGTTTGTCAGCATTCATCATACATTTTTAGATACTGCATACATGCATAATCATAGCATTCAGATACTCATGTTGCAGCTGTTGCCATGTATCTGTTGATGGTTGTTTCCTGCTATTTTGTTGATACAGATCTCTCTAGTAGTTTTTCCTAGCAGAGTTGGGTGTGTCTGATCTCTCCATGTAGAGCCAACCCCTTAAGCAGAAAGTGTATATCCTCTCTTGCCATTTCCCCACTGAGATACATCCTCGTGGATGACGGTTGTTTCCGTTCCCTCCCAACATACATTGGGATGGGTTTTTCCTATTGAGTTCTTTCCTCACTAGGATGAGTCTTGTTTCAGTCTGCCTTTTTGGATCGATCCTAAATTGGCTTCCTGTTGGCTGTCTCCTGTACTTCCCTGGGGCATAAATGAATAGTCGCTCACTAACCGGCATTCATTCATCTTATCCTCAGCAGAAGTTGTGGCTTCTACCTACGAACCGGTAGCTGTAAGTCCTTTCTTTACGGTCTTCTACCCACTACCCGGTAGTTGTAAATCCTTTTTCTCACTTTGTCTCTCAGCAGACCGTTTGTTGGCCTCTACCTACTAACCGGTAGTTGTAAGTCCTATCTTTGTGGTTTTCTACCCACAAGCTGGTAGTTGTAAAATCCCACTTTCATCCCCTTGTTGGAATTAACCCTTTGTGCTCATCCTATCGATGACTGGTTACTTTTCCGTGGCTTCTACCTACGAACCGGTAGCTGTAAGTCCTTTCTTTACGGTCTTCTACCCACTACCCGGTAGTTGTAAATCCTTTTTCTCACTTTGTCTCTCAGCAGACCATTTGTTGGCCTCTACCTACTAACCGGTAGTTGTAAGTCCTATCTTTGTGGTTTTCTACCCACAAGCTGGTAGTTGTAAAATCCCACTTTCATCCCCTTGGTGGAGTTAACCCTTTGTGCTCATCCCGATGATGACTGGTTACTTTTCCATTGGCTTCTACCTACGAACCGGTAGCTGTAAGTCCTATCTTTATGGTTTTCTACCCACTAGCTGGTAGTTGTAAAATCCCACGTTCTCCCCTTGGTGGAGTTAACCCTGTGTGCTCATCCTATCGATGACTGGTTACTTTTCCGTGGTTTTCTGCCTACAAACCGGTAGATGTAATCCCCTCTTTGTGGTATTGACATTCTTTCCCCTCTGGATACTTGCCTTGATCAAGCAGTATTGTCCCCATTGGGTCTTCCCCTTCTTTTTGGACACTTGCTCCGAGTAAGCAACTTTATCCTCTTTTGATTGGTCATCTTTTGCATACCTAGCCTGGTACCCTGATGCCTTTCTTTTCG
This sequence comes from Lathyrus oleraceus, assembly GCF_024323335.1. NCBI lineage: Eukaryota > Viridiplantae > Streptophyta > Magnoliopsida > Fabales > Fabaceae > Lathyrus > Lathyrus oleraceus. The sequence goes on from NC_066581.1 coordinate 440,244,522, forward strand.
GTCGATTATTCATTTAACAACCTACAACCCGGTTATGGATAATCTTCCATGCGAGTGTATTATCTACGTTTTGACGGCTATAGATAATATGTCTCATGTTTTTTCCGATATTCAGACCGAAGAAGTTTCTGACGATCAGGTCGATGTACTTATGTTTTTCCCGGTATTCAGACCGAAGAAGTTTCCGACGATCAGGTCGATGTACTTATGTATTTTCCGGTATTCAGACCGAAGGAGTTTCCGACGATCAGGTCGATGTACTCATGGCACTCAGGCCAATTTTCCCGGTATTCAGACCGAAGGAGTTTCCGACGATCAGGTCGATGCACTCATGGCACTCAGGCCAATTTTCCGGTATTCAGACCGAAGGAGTTTCCGACGATCAGGTCGATGCACTCATGGCACTCGGGCCAATTTTCCGGTATTCAGACCGAAGGAGTTTCCGACGATCAGGTCGATGTACTCATGGCACTCAGGCCAATTTTCCCAGTATTCAGACCGAAGAAGTTTCCGACGATCAGGTCGATGTACTTATGTTTTTCCGGTATTCAGACCGAAGGAGTTTCCGACGATCAGGTCGATGTACTCATGGCACTCAGGCCAATTTTCCCGGTATTCAGACCGAAGGAGTTTCCGACGATCAGGTCGATGCACTCATGGCACTCAGGCCAATTTTCCGGTATTCAGACCGAAGTGGCGTTCAGGCCAATTTCCGATTTTCAAATCGAAGAAGTATTCCTCCTCTCCGTTGGTGTCGATAAACGTCGAGTTTTTCCCAATCATTCGTTGATGATTTGGTTGTGTTCACTCTCCCCAGTAGAGTTTCCTCCTCTCCGTTGGTGTCGATAAACGTCGAGTTTTTCCTAGTCATCCGATGATGTCTAGTTGTACCCCTCTCCATGCAGAGTTACCTCTCCGTTGGTGTCGATAAACGTCGAGTTTTTCCCGATCATCCGTTGATGATTTGGTTGTGTCCTTCTTCCCTAGTGAAGTATTCCTCCTCTCCGTTGGTGTCGATAAACGTCGAGTTTTTCCTATTCGTCCTATGGCGTCTAGTTGTACCTGTCCCCACGTGGATTTACCTCTCCGTTGGTCTTGGTAAACGTTGAGTTTTTCCCATTACGTCCGCTGACGTATGGTTGTATCTCTTCCAGTCATTCATTAATGTCTGGTTACCTCTCCGTTGGTCTTGGTAAACGTTGAGTTTTTCCTAGTTGTCCGTTGGCATCTAGTTGTGATTTCTTTCCCCATTCATCGTCATTACGATGTCTGGATGTGGCCGTACCCTTTGAAAACAAAAACAAAAAAAAAAATATATAAGTATCAGATCCCAGTGGATGTTTCCATTATTGGATCCCTGCATTGTGCAAATTCTACGGTTCTTGGTATTCAATCCCTGTTTACCCTGAAAGTCTGACAGCCGCTGCTATCATCCATTCGAGTTCCCAGCTGATTGAATAGGTGCAGCTGTAGCACCTCAAATTTGCACCTATCATTGTACATACATTCTCATATTAAGTCATAACATAACATGGTCCACTGCATAGCATTGCATTGTCCCTTTTGCCTCAAGTGCAAGCCAATCAAGAAATTAGGTCAAACTGATCAGGAGATCAGTCAATCAATCAAGCAAGCACAATTCTCAAGGAGCCAAGGCCCTAGGGTTGGTCCAACATGTTCACATGACTTGGGGGTCCATTTGAAGTGTTTAGGTCAAATATTGGAGGCTCAGAGGTCATCAGTCAAGGCACAATCAGTCAGAAACCCTAGAAAGTCAAACATGGTCAACTGTGGTTGATTTTATGGTTTTGATGGATGGATTTGGTTTGAGAGAGCTTATTCATGTCCAAATAGGCCTCATATATCATGGCAAACAATATCATTGAAGAATTTGAAGCGAAATCAGAAATTTCCAAAAATAGAAACTGGACCTGTAATTTTAACTGCCAAAAATGGAAATTTCTTGATCCCAAACTTACATCATGATACAAGCTTCAAATGAATTTTTTCCCAACATGAAAGTTGAAGATCTTGTTCTCCCATTTCCAAAAAGTCCAAGAACTCTCAATTCCCATGCATGGTTGGCAAGATATGATCAAATCATTTTCACAAAATCTTGAACTTCAAAAGGCCATATCTCTCAAACCATTTGGCCAAAATTGGTGAGGTTTTTTCCAACAAACCACATTTAACCTCCTCTTTCCAAAAATGTAAATTTCATGTACCAAAACATTGCCAATCAAAATGGCCCTTTTTGAACTATCATGTTTAATTTCAAGTGAGGTGCAAAATTGAAGTTTTGATTTAAACATTTTCCATCCAAATGACCAATTGGGATTGACTTAAGACATCATTTCTGACTTGCCAAAGGCCCATTTTCATGCTCATACTACCACACACCACCATTTGGTCAAATTTGGAAAATTAGCAAATTGGTTCATTTGAGTTAAACTTGATTAGCATTCACCTAGCCAATGTTAAACAGACCATATATAACACATTTTCTGTCAAATTGTAAACCCTAGCTGCCTCCAAACTCAGAAATACACTCATTCTCTCAAGATCCATTTCCTTGCATTTTCCAAATTCTTTCAAAAAACTTCCAAAGAGCTCGAGGATTCCTTTGTTGTTTCATCATCTGGCCATCATTTGGAGGTTATTTGAGGCACCATTCACCAACTGGAAGCTCACTTTCTAGCATTGTTTTCAAAGAATCCATCCATGGCAGATCGGGATTCGAGCAAGAACAAGCTACATTGAGCCAAAGCATCTTCACTATTCATCATTGGGAGCACAAATCTTCATCTGTTTGAGCTCATACTGACCAAACAATAACTGTTCCATCACTTTCTTCGAAAACAAGTAAGAAATCGATCTCTCTATTTCTCAAATCCATGCCATGCTTAGTGTAGATCTCTCCATGCTGAGTTTCATGATGTGTTTGTTTTTGAAAATGGTTGACTATTGCTCGAGTTATGCTGAAATGAAGTTTGGTGTTGATTTGCATTTTTGCTCGATTCATGAATATGGTTGTGTTTTAATGAAAATTATTGATGGATTCGTGTTTGCCATGCCTTGCTGATCGTTTATGTATGCTCAATTTGGAATTCTGGGAAATTTTTGTTGAAACACGATTTGAGGTGATGAACATTCATACTGTATGCATAAACCCTAACGATCTTCAATCCATGCCCAGATTCTGGAATTGTACGTGAGCATGGCACTGTTACGCCATGCCAGCCAATGAAATCATTTCCTGGCCGTGCCTAAAACGTGGTCGTTTTGTTAAGTGAGCTTCATAATTACAGCTTTGCCATCCGGTCCATTAATTAATTCATATTAATTCATTTAATTTCATATTTTATTTCATTTGGCATGGCTCACTTGCAAAATTCATAATTCATTCATTTCAATTCCAAATTTCATGGGAATTTTTGCATCATCTTCATCATGATCCCTAGTTTTTTATCATTATTTTTCCAGATTTTTTTGATCAGTGAATTTTAAATGGCATTAGGGTTTGTAGAATGTGACCAAATATTGTACCTTTTGCCAAAACCATTGTGAAATTGTGAAATTGTGCTTAATCTACACTCATCCATGTTTATTTTGATGTAAAGATCATGATTTTAGCTTATGTGGTTTGAGAGTTGTGAATTTTTGAAGTAAGGTGTGACAACTTGTGTCACACCATGGATGTGCAACTTCCTGATTTTTGTATCCATGCCTATTGACTTCCAATTGATCCAAAATTTTGCATGAACCTTCTCTTATATGTCTAGTTGACTTTTGATTTTTCTTGGAATTAATTGTGCCGTTTCCTAATTGTTTGAGATTTTTCTCCCCTGTCTAGTCAAATGTTGACTTTGTGTGACACATCTTGCCATTCCATTTGGGAAATTCTCATACTTTATTGGATGATCATGAAATTTTACATGTGCATACTAGACATCTTAAGCTTTACATTGGTGTTGATCCCATTCATTTATCATACACCATCTCTGATTTATGATTTTTCTAAGTCAATGCATGTTTGGTTGACTTCTTTGAGCATGTTGAAAATTGCTTTGACTTTCTGATTTTCATAAACTGCCTTCCACTGGTCCAAATGTTCTGAAATTTTATATGCATGTCATGCTATGGATTGTGATTGAACATGAATTATTTGATAATTTTTGGAATTGATTGTGTTTGCTTTTGAGCTAAGTCTTGCTGTTGACTTCTATGAGCTCTCATTTGCCATGCTTTGACTTCTTTTACTTATGAAATGATGATGATGCATGATATGAACTTGAAACCAATTGGGTTTTCTTCTTAAATGTTTGAATTTGATTTTGATTGGATATGGCTTGCTGTTTTGACTTTCTCATTTATTTTTGACCCTAGGCTTGTCCTAGTGGTCCTGTGGCTTATAATTGAGTTCATGTTTCAAGTTAAGCTACAAGTGCTTCAAAGAAACTTTTGCAAGTTGATTGGGTTTATCTGTTTATCATGAGCTAACCTTTGTTTTGTAGGTGGCTTGACTCATATGATTTGGGTCTTGTGCTTTTGCACATTTGTCTGTTGATTTAACTGTTCATTCCTATTTCCTTTGCTTTAACTTGAGAAATGTGTACTGATCTGTTTGACTATTTCAGGTACCATTAGTTGCTTAGTTCTTTGAACTTGCTTTGCTTTGCTTTAATAGCAACTTGCTTTGAGGTATATCCCTTAATCTTCATGTAGTCTGGAAGACCTGGCCTGTTACTTGGCCAGGCAACTGTCTGAAGTCCTCCTTAAGAGGCAATGTTTGTGTATGTTTAAATCTTGTCCTTGTACATAGTCAAAGACCTCCTAAGTGAAGAGGCAATTGGCAGAACCAAGGGATAAGCAACCTATCCCCTGCTATTCTGTGTGTCTTCTGCTTTGCTCACACCACTGTGTTGATGCATTGCAGATACAAACCCAATATCTTGTACAATTGTACAGTTGAGTCAGTATCAAATGTGTAGAAGGGTTCCCACTTTCTGAACCCACACATTCTTGTCAAATGCTCTCCCTGGCCAGGGATAAGAGCAATGAGGCACACCCCTCATCTCCTTTCATCTGCTTCACCTTAGCCCCTCAATGGCAAGGTTAAGAGCAACATTCACCCCATTCCAGAGGTTTGTTTGTTGAGGTTGATGTGACCCCTCGACTAAAACCTAACCCATGTTTAAGCCCCCTTGTTGGTGTGTTTATTTTATGCTGTATATGCTTGTGTATGTTTGTGTGGTGTGATTGTATCCCCTAGGTTTGTTAGACTCCGCGTAGTCTCGTTTGCATGTCAATTAAGGTAGCACGGTTCCTTCGTATAGGACTTCCTTTCTTGCTTGAGCTTTCTTAAAACACAAACAAACATCATCCCCTCTTAAGGATACGTTAACTCCTTCTACTACAGGTGAGTAAGTCTCCAAAGGTCGAGCATCAGGTAGATTGTGCAGTGACGTTGTCCACTTAAAAAACACAAACCAACAGTAATAGTTCAGCCGAACTACGGCAACTCTGATTCTCATGTCCAGATGAGATACGTAGGCACGAGATGCGATGTCTTGTCGAGTTTGACTAACAACTAACACAAATTCTCTTCTCTCGCCCTCGTTGCGATTGAGACCTCCCCTTTCTCTTGCCCTAGTTGCAATCGAGACCCTTCTTCTTCCTGTGCAAGTTGGGTTAGGTGTGGCTTGCTTCCTGTGCAAGCCATGCTTAGGATAGGTTGGCCCTTGTGCCATTTAGCTAGAAACCTTTACTTAGGGACGACTTTGCATGACAACATCTAGGCTCGAGTCGTAGTCTCCCTAGAGTTGTGTCTCCCTCTGTTATCTGGTTAGGCTAGTCCTTTTTCCCTGCGTAGGGGAACTACATCGCCCTGATCTTCATACCAGATGAAGTATGTAGGCAGGAGATTGAGCTGATCTCTCCGGGCGCCCTTTTTTCTTTTGTGTGTGTTGTTTGATAGTTGCTAGGCTCGAGTGCCTGACTCCTTAGCAATTTGTTGTCTGTTTGTTTGAGTGTGTGCTTGACAGTTATAGGCTCGAGTCCCCGACTCCCTATTAACTTGTTGTGTTGTTGTGTGCTTGGAAGCTGATGTAAGACCATCGAGTGGCATTCGGGTTCTAGTGTGTGCGTGTTTTGGTTCGGATGCTGATGTGAGTCCAGTGATTGGCATTCAGGCTCCATGTTTGCCTTTGCCTGTGTTTGTTTGTGTGCGTGTCAGCCGAGCTACGAATGCTCTGATTCTTCTCTCGTCCGAGAAGATACGTATGCATAGGATGCGATATCCTAGCGAGCATGTGTCGTCTCCCCATTCCGAACTACTTCGACTCTGATGTCTATGCCTGATAGACTAAGTAGGCCCAGGATGCGGTATCCTGCCGAGTCAGTTCCTTGTCTGTTTTCTTGTGTCTCTTTCAGCCAGTGTGTGTGTGTTTTGAGCAGTGTTTTAGCAACCATTTATCCTTCCTTTTGTGCGTGGATCCCGTCGAGTACGACGGATGCGTAGGGGTGCTAATACCTTCCCTTCGCATAACCGACTCCCGAACCCATGCTCTTTGGTCGCGAGACCATGTTCTTTTCCAGGTTTACTCTGAGCGTTTCCTTTCCCTCTTTTGGGATAAATAACGCACGGTGGCGGCTCTGTTGTTTCTTCTTTTCCCGCCGGTTTTTCGCGTGATGCGACACCAGCCACAACCAAAGGTGTAGGTCTTGGATACTCATAAGGCATGAGGTACTCGAAAGCTCTCCTCCTAACCCAAGAGGTATAGGGTTCCAAAGCAACACAGTTCTTCGGACCAAGCTCCTTCCTTCCCTTCCTATGGATCTTGCGCCAAGCGTGGACCATCCTGCCCTTCAAGCCTTAGGGATATTTACCCTCCTGAAAGAACACACCCTCTAACAGAATGTTATTAGGTTTATCCTTTAGGGGGAACCCAAGCTGACGACTTGCCAAAATAGGGTTGTAGTTAATCCCACCACATGTCCCAAGAAGAGGCACATTGGAGAATTCACCACAAGAGTCGATAATCTGCACACCATCATATATACGGTTGTACCAAAAGATATCATCATTAGTGAGAGACAGAAGTCTCGTGGACCACCGTAGACATCCTTTGTTCTCCTTGAAGGCGACCGTCTGTGGCAAGTGCGAAACAAACCACTTGTACAACAGAGTCAAACAACACACAATGGTACCACCACCCTTTGCATTCCTCATATGCAAAGAAAAGTAAGTGTCACCCAACAGAGTCGGAACGGGATTAAGAGTAGAGAAGATCCTAATAGCGTTCACATCCATAAATTTGTCGATGTTGGGGAATAACACTAGCCCATAGATGAGAAGTACAAATATGGCTTCAAAGGCGTCCTCACTCATGGCCTTCCTATACATAGTAGCTTGAGCAATGAGGAACTCAGAAGGGAGACCTTGAATTCCACCTTTGGTATTCATATGAGCACCAACCAGAGATTCATCTATATGCAACATATCAGTTATCTCTTAAGAAGTAGGAATACTCTCTAAGCCACTGAACGACAACTGGTCTAGGATAGGTATACCCACAAGGTAGGCATACTCCTCAAGCGTGGGCAAAAGCTGGAAATCCGGAAATGTGAAGCAACGGTACAAGGGATCATAGAACTGTACCAATACACTCATCAAACCTTCGACCACTTAAGTAGTCAGAATAGATAGAAGCTTCCCATAACGAGCCTTGAAACCCAAGGGATCTAATACATAGGATGTCAAATTCCTTAGCTCTTTCAAGTCGGGTTGTCTGAAACTGTACTTCTTCGTATTCCTTCTTTGTTTTTCCATGTCTAAAAATTTGCAAATAGACCTCTTAAGTTCCTTAAAATTTTTCTCATTATTGATGATATGGATGCAAATGGGTGCATGAATGCATGGATGCAACAATCACACTCAAGGATCAAGCAAAGCACACCAAACAAAGGTCATGGGATGGTTCATGTCATCCTTAATATCAATCATCCATTTTGGTGGATTATGGTTTACACCTTATCAACACCCAAGTTCCACTGATATTAAGGATACAAGAATGGATCAACCATGAATCAAGGGTTTGTTGCGAGTCACGTGGATGGAGTCTCGGTTAAGAACCACCCAAAGGGAGTGTACTAGGGTTAAACCTTCCAAACATGTTCTACAAGAGGTTCCCATAGTCATCATCCCATCTTTCGAATATTATTGGATAAACGACTACTCGTATTCCAAAAATATTCTCAAGAGAGACTCTTATGAGTGTAGTATCGCGTAACAATCGTATCAAATCTTACACTTGAATGACTTTCGCACTACGTCCTAAGAAATAGGCCAAGATGGGCTTGGTAAAACTAAGGTCCTTGGCTTCTAAGGTCTATATTGGAAAGAGTAATGCCTAACCACGACTACTCGTGTGACATTATTGATCCCAACATGACCTCCACCAATTGAATGGGCTTGCAAGTCAACTTGCTAAGGAATAACTCCATACAAGTTGACAAGCCTATGCCATTCTCCTATCCTAAGTGCACTCGAGTTCGGGTATAGAACTCATCTCACAAAGATCACCAAGCATACAAGGAATTAATATCCAAGCAATTCAATCATTACATACAATACAGTAATCCCAAATTGCATAAAAATATGTCACAAAATAATATACAATACAATACAACAAATATGAAAAGTAGGCAAAACACACTAGGCAAATGTCCCCAGTAGAGTCGCCACTTTTCTGTAGTGGGGTATTCGTTACCATTAGAGATATTGACTAAATCCAAGGTAAACCATACAAGTCGAGTCGCCACCGCACTTCTATTTATCCAAAGGAATGGTTAGAAAGCGAACAAAAACCTAAAGTTTTGTCGAATCAAAAACTAGTCAAAATGTCAGAGATCGGGGTAAGGGGGTTGGTTATGCAATGGGAAGGTTTTAAGCACCCAAAACATCCTAGGTACTCCTAGGGAGCCCTTTTCACACTTGTTGCAAGGTTGGTATTTTGTGAAAATTTATTTGTGCAAACATGATTGAAGAGATGAGAAAAGAATATACAAGTTATTTACAATTTGTGTTTGGATGGATAAACCCATTGCCTACGTACCATCTTAAAAAAGATTAGGATCAAAACCTCGTTGTTCGGGGTAAAAATTTCAAAACAAGTTGGTGAATTAATTGGTCCAAAAGCCTTAAGGTCTTTCATTATCCAAGGGAGAAAACTCTACCTAAAACCATAAATCCACCATGTGAGGATAGCTTCAACATGCTAGTGAGGGGTTAACCCTATAATAAGCATGGAAGACTCATTGTCCATCACTAAGGATATAGGTGAGTATTACATCTACCTCAAGGATAACTCAAACCTAATAGCTAAAGGTTATGGAAAAGTTTTGATTAAGAAAGTGGGCATTGAATCCACAAAAGTATTTGAATGAGTTATATTTACCAATGAAAAGTATTTACAAAATATGGTCAAAGTTGACTTAAAGATTCAATTCAAAATAAGTGTTATGAAGAGAAAGTTTGAAAATCAAAAGCATAATGCTTAGGTTTCTAATGTTTAAAAAGAAGTGTTAAATGTTTGCACAAAAGTTTTGGCTTGGGTTAGAGTGGAGGGAAGAAGAAGAATGGCTAAAGTCCTAATCATACAAGAGATGAAGGATAAGAAACAAGGCCACAAATAGAGTTCCTCTCTTGAGATCATATTGATGATCCAAGTAGCTCCCATCCTTTGTAATGTGCAAGCAAAATAAGTGTAAGCTCAAGCAATCAACATAACTAAACAAGCTCTTAGAAGAACCCAATGGCTCTTGTATCTTTCACTTTGGATGAACATGGCAATGGTTCTTCAATTTGGCTCACATAGGATTCCCTATCACAAAAGCACACACATCAAAGAGTTCTATGAAGTAAATCAAGAATGGACAATAGTGAGTTTAGAGATTTAGTCCTTCTAGTTCATCTTCAACATTTAAGGCCTTTTTACTCCATTTTGCATAGGGATTGTCCTAGAATCTAAGTCCATTTGTCCATTTTTTGCATTTGGTCCACAACAATCAAAACAAAACACAAGCACAATAATATATACACAATTATGTGCTCAAGTGAGCAAAAGGCAAATTGCATTAACATAAACATGTGCTCAAATGAGCAAAGGGAAAAAGCAAATGAATAATATGTACAAGAATAGTAAATTGCATAAATGTAAAGAACAAGAATTAAATGTTAATGGTTAATGGTTAGTGTTAGAGTTAGTGTTCCATAAGGCAATTTAGCGCTATGTTAAGCAATCGTAATTGGACTTATGTAGAATAATAATGTAGGCAACAACACAAGTTAGAGACTTTGGTTAGTGAATCAAACTCCTACAACTTGCCATGCCAAAAAGAAGATGAGAAATGATCTTGTATTGATTTAGGTTCTTTGCATGATTAGGAAGCAACCTATCCTTAATGCAAAGCCATTCACTTGATCCATGATCAAGATGAATTAGATTTGAATCAAGGAAGGTTAAACCTCCATGTATCAATGCTAACCACCAATCTTTAACTCATTGATCAAAAAAGAAAAAGAAGAAGAAGAAGAAGAAGATGAATATTAAAGTACATTAATGGAAATGGAATAAGATAATCAACAAGCATTGACCAAAGATAGAAAAGATCAAGGACAAACAATAGAAAACAGAAGCACAATGAAGATTAGAAGTCAAGAAACAAATAAAACATTTTTTGTATTTTTTAATATTTAAAATAAAACTTGAATTAAAATAATAAAGAAAGGTCAAACTTCAAACTCACTTCAAATCATCTTTGAAAAGTCCAAGTGAATTAAGTTCAACAAGGTCAAACAAAGTTTGACAAAAAATTTCAGCATTTTTAAAAGTCAGAAACTATTTTAAATCAATTAAAAATGCATAAAAATAACCTAATTGAATTAAAATCTCAAATCAATTAATAAATTGATGAGAATATTTTCATAGATCTATCATCATTCAAAGAGGTTGGAAAAATATTTTTGTATTTTTTGGATATTAAAAACTATTTTAAGTGAATTAAAAATAAGCAGAAAAGAGAAAAATCCTAAAAAATATCAAATGATAAAATAAAAAATATTAAAAATCATTTTTAGAAACTAGAAATTAAAAGGAGAAAAATGCAATTGGTCTCATATTTTTTGGACCAATAATGAAGGAGTCATGAATTTTTAAAAAGAAATTAAAGAAATTAAAATCAGAAATTAGAAAATATGGAAAAGCGTGGACCGTTTGATCTGAGCTCATTAATTGAGCTGGCAAATCATGAGGCTCACACACACGCGCCTACCATGTTCCTTGGTCAAATGAAGCGCACCATGCCATTAAATAAGTCATAACGTTGGACGCATGGGATTTGATCTGGAAAATGAGATGGACGACTCAGATCCAATCTGGAGACCAGACGGTGGCCAGCGCCACCGTCTTCTCCGGCCAACCTCCGGCCAAGTTCAAAATTATAGAGGGAAAAAATATTAACCAAATGCTACGATCCTGATACCAATCGAAAGCTAGGGTGATGTACATCACCCTTGTACCAACCAAATCCACTCTAGGTTTCTACATTAAGAGAAATCAGAGATGGAATTTTAATGGTGTTCAACTGAACTTGCTTAATTTCAAAAATTTGAAGCTCAATAATGTTGCCTCTATGCAGAGGACTTCAGATCACACAACAACAACAAGAAATAAGCACAATACAAGTTGATTCGAAGAAAATAAAGTGTGAGGTGAACCTCTGATTTGCAGAGCTTAGAGTCACAATTCCTTGCTATGGATGCCTGCAATTCACTCTATGGATCAAGGTGATGAGGTTTAGAAACTTTAAGATCTGAGAAAACAGTCGAGGCAACTCAATTCTAGATCAGAAAATTGAGAGAAAAAATGAGATAGTTCCTTTGGTGTGAGGGTGAGGTTTCAATTGCACAGCATTTGGGGCGCCTTCAGGTTAGCAAAATGAAGAGCAATAGCATTGTATTTATAGGCAAGACATGGCTGAAGTGCATGAACAATCCCTTGCATGAATGGAAAGGACCTCCATGCATGGGCCTGTACAGACGCATGGAGGGCCCAATTCCACTTGGATTTGGCAATTGAACATCAGCAAATGCAAACTGGACGTGCAGGTTATATGGTTATGGCTCATGCAATGCAAATTAAATGATTTTCCAAAATTGCACCATAATGTTCATGTCTTCGAAAATGACTCTTCCAAACTTGAAACACCACCTCATGAGTAATGGTTGGAAGCTTTTTGCATAAGGATCATTTGTTGTGTTTATCAAAACTCAATTTGACCCTTGTAAATTGATGAAAAGTGGACATGAAGTGTAGGGTGCAAAACATGCACATGTGAGAATTTCAAAATTTGCCAAATTTCAAGCCCTTTTGTCTCAATGATGAAAGCTCCAAATGACAAAATATTCAACATCAAAGTTGTAGATCGTTTCAAGAAAATAAATTTTGACTTATATTTTACATCATTTGGATTTTCGATGAAGAAGTTATGGGCACTTGAAGTTGGACTTTTTCACATTTCAATGCATTTGGTCCAAAGTGACCTATAATGTTTTGCATTATCACATGTATTTCTTTTGAGATTTTGAAATTTTTCTCAACATAACATTTGAAGTAGACATCTTAAGCTTTCCAATGCATTTGATCCCACCTCAAAATAATTAAAGATGAAGGAGTTATATCCTTGGAAAGTTGACCCAAAATTAGGGTTTCAATCAAAATGACCTATAATGTCTTGGAATGGATGATGACCTTCCAAGCTTCAAATCAATTTTTGATGAACATTAAAGTTGTTCAGATGGTCCTTAAAAACATTTTTTATCTTGGGGTAATCTCCATTTGATAAACACATAAAAAGTTAGGTCTCAGTGTATTTCAAAATAGTCAGATGAAATGACCGATCAACTTCTCAAGTCCAAACCTTATGTCTTGATGAATTGATGATTGAGGACACTCAAATAAGTTCAAATATGCATGAAATGATGAATTAAAGAACTTCCCTTAATGGCATTTGATCATGGGTTGAGGTTGCTTCATGAGCAAGGCACAATTGATGAACAAATGAATTAGGGTTTCCTTGGGAAACAAGCCTCAAACCCTTTGGTTTGCTTTGATCAAAATGATGAATTAAGATACTTGGGAGGCATATTTGATGGATGAGATCTTTGGGAACCATTTCCATGCTTGCCTTTATCTTCAATTGGCCCTATCAATGCACATAGGATCTCCTAGAAGCTTTGGACCTTGTGACTGCTCAAGCTACAAACAAAAGATGTTAGTGACATATTTTTGTGCTTTTGGTTAGTAAATAAAATGAGAAAAGCAATAATATACAATTCAAGCATGCTTGGTGATCTCAAACCAACTCTCAAGGAATCCCACCCAAAAGGTAAGGAGCCAAGATGCTTATGATCCTTGAGGCAATGCAAATGCAATGTTATGATGCCATGAGGGATCTTAGGGTCAAAAATGGGGTCTTACAGGTTCTACTAGGGTTCCATCAAGAAATGATCGGATGATCATAGAAATTATTTTCCAGTTTCACCCAAATGGGATGAAATTAATCAACAAGATCTCACCAGGGTTTCATCATAAGTTGGTTTGGATACCAACAGAGCATCAAGGATGCTTCATTCCTTGCTCATTCCCAGGATCTACTAACTACATAGTCAAAATTAGGGATCCTTTATATATTTAATCACCACCTGCCAAGAGGATAAAGAGTAAATGTCATCTGCATCCCAATTTAAGTTGATTAAATATGGGCAACTGTCATACCCCCAAATTTGTCCACCCTGCATATGCTTTTTAATGTCACTTTATTTTGAATAATTGAAATGACACAATTGGTAGAAGAGCATGTGAAAAGGGTTACAAGGAAGAGGTCTTGAGTTTGAATCTCGCTTCCCTCACTTTTAGAGTTATTTTCTCTTTTTTCACTTTTAGAATTTTTCTCCTTTTTATGTTTAATTTTATAATTAAAATTGCACTTTTTTATTTTTATTTATATATGTTTGAATTTTTTATTATTTTATTTTTAATAATTATTATAATATTCATTTTTATATTTGTAATCTAAAAATATTAGTATAAAAAAAAATTATATTACATTTAACACATTATTTTTTATTATCAAAATTTACTTTTATTCTATTTATTCACAAAGCCGTGAATTCATCCAGGTTCATTGGCTTAGCCTTTAAGAAATAGATACAATCAGGTCAAATAAAATCATTCAAAAAATATTCAAATCTCATTCAATTTTTGACCTAATTCTTATCTATAAATAGCTCAAATTTTCTACATTTTTTTTCCATCCACAACTTACAAATGCAGTATCCCAAAGTTATTTTTCTTCACACCGAAGAACAGCAACCCCAAAACCCTAAAGCCTCCATCATCAGATGCCTACTAAGATTATAAATGATCGATTGATCATAAGAATCGCAAGACCGAAGGATTATCAGAGTTCTACCAGATTTTCGTAACATGATCGGATAATCATAGGAATCATACGCAAGTCTCACCCAGATGGGCTGAAATTATTCAAATGGGTTCTATCAGGGTTCCATCAAACAACGGTCGAAGGATTGTCAGAGTCCTGTCCGATTTCTATAACATGATGAGATTATCATAGGAATCGTACACAAGTTTCACTCGGATGGGCGAAAACTAATCAAAGAGGTTCTATTAGGGTTCCATCAAGAAATGTTTGTATGATCATTATTAAACTCAAAATTCACTAATTTCCACACTTCAAATGGATTTTTGCCCAACATAACAATTGTTCCTTACATCAAAACCTTTCCAACCATTACCCACATGTTTATGATTGGATTTTCTAATTGGCATTTTCGAAGAGATGAATGTTTAGGTTCAATTATGGAATGCACATGAAATCTTGATACACAAGAAAATTCAAAGCAAATTACACGTCCATTTCATTCCAGGCTGAGCTCAGCTTGCTGTTGGCATTGTTTTTGGGCCTTGTGCATGATCATGCAAGCCCATGCAAGGATTGTCCATGTTCATGCACACGGATTGGATCATGATTTCCTTGCCACTCCCTCTATAAATAGAGACCCCATTCCATTCAAAATTGATCCCTAATTCAACCTGTTATGCTGCACAAATCTCTCCATAGCCATCACTAAAGGAATTTCAATTTTCTTCTAAAAAATTCAGATCTGAATTTCAACTACCTTGGTTGATTTTTAGACCTATAATTCCTCAGCCTTGCTTCCTCTTCATCACTAGATCTCATTGCAAGCTTTGGTTGTGAAGAATCGTGCTCCCCATACCTGCATTTCAAAGGTGGATATCAGAACTTTTTCTCTTCGAAACTCCTTGATCCTTGCTTATTTCTTGAGTTCCTTGGTCTGGTTGAAGTCCTCTCAATAGAGGCATCTGATTTGTGCTTTCAATTTTGCAAAGACATGAAGTTCATGATGAACACCATCATACTTCCATCTTTGATTTCTCCATTTATAGAAATCTAGAGTGTAAGTGAATGGTATAGGAGTGATGTACATCACTTCCTCTTTCGATTGATGCCTGGATCAGGTGTTTTGGCGCACATTTGCTCTTCTGCAAATTTGAGCTCTCACCGGAGCTAGCCGGAGAAGACGGTGGCGCTGGCCACCGTCTGGTCTCCAGATCCAATCGTGGTCGTCCATTCTTATTTCCAGATTTAATCTCCACCCTTGCTTCTTATGACTTTTATTAATTGTTGGTGTTACGCGTGGACTGAAGCATACCGTGAGCACGCGCTTCTGGAGCGTTTGATCATCCACGTCAGTTAATGAGGCTTGATCAGACGCTCCTCGTTTTTTCTAATTTCTTATTTTCTGATTTAATTTCTTTAATTCCCTTTTATTTCAAAAATTCATAACTCTCTCATTTTTAATCCAAAAATTATGGGACCAATTGCATTAGTCTCCAAATAAATTCTAGTTTCTATTTCTGATTTTTTTATTTTTATTTTATCATTTGATATTTTTTATGAATTTTCTCTTTTCTGGTTGTTTTTAATTCATTTTAAATATTTTTGATATTCAAAAAATACAAAAATATTTTCCTAACCTATTTGAATGATGATGGATCTGTGAAAAATATTCTCATAAATTTTAAATTGATTTGAGATTTATTTGAGATTTTAGTTCAATTAGGTTATTTTTATTCATTTTTAATGTATTAAAAATAGTTTCTGACTTTTAAAAATGCTGAAATTTTTTGGCAAACTTTGTTTGACCTTGTTGAACTTGGGATAAATTACTTGTACCTTTCAAGGTTGATTTGAAGTGATTTTGAAGTTTGACCTTTCCATTATTTTTAATTCAAGTTTATTTTAATATTGAAAATGCCAAAAAATATATTGCTTATTGTTTGACCTCCAATCTTCATCTCATTTTTTATTTTTCATTGTTTGACTTTGGCTTTCAATGTCATTTGGTCAATACATATGGATTGGTACATCTTATTGCACTTTATGCATTTTGATCTTTCCATTTTCATTATCCATTTTCCATCTCCTTCTTCTTCTTCTTCTTTCTTTTTGATCAATGAGTTGAAGGTTGATAAGTTAGCATTGATTAGGGAGACTTAATCTTCCTTGTTTCAAATCTAATTCATCTTGATCAATTGATCAAGTGAATGGCTTTGCATTAAGGATAGGTTGTTTTCTAAATCATGCAAAAGGCTTAAACCAATACAAGATCAATTCTCATTCTCTTTTTGGCATGACAAGTTGTTGGAACTTGGTTCACTAATCAAGACTTCTAACTTGTGTTGTTGCCTACATTATTATTGACCGGCTTCAGATAGTTGTGACTTCTACATAAGTCCAATTACGATTGCTTAACATAGCGCTAAATTTTCCTTATGGCACACTAACTACTAACACTAATTATTGACAATTAACATTTACTTTTTGCTCTTTAATTTTATGCAATTTACTATTCTTGCACATATTATCCATTTGCTTTTCTCTTTGCTCAATTGAGCACATGTTTATGTTAATGCCATTTGCCTTTTGCTCACTTGAGCACATAATTGTATATATATTATTGTGCTTGTAATTTGTTTTGATTGTTGTGAACCAAAATGCAAAGAAATGGACTTAGTTTCTAGGACTTTCCCTATGCAAAGAATGGAGAAATGGACTTAGATTCTAGGACTTTCCTTATGCAAAAATTGGAGTAAAAGGAGCTTGATGATGAGTATGGATTAGAAGGACTAAATCTCTAAACTCACTCTTGTCCATTCTTGATTTACTTCATGGAACTTTTGATGTGTGTGATTTTGTGCTAAGGAATTTTACTTGAGCTTAATTGGAGGACCATTGCCATGTTCATCCAAAGTGAAAGACACAAGATACATTGGGGATCTCTTAAGAGACTTGTTTGATTGCTTATGCTTTGTGATTGCTTATTCCAAAGGATGGGAGCTACTTGGATCATCAATATGATCTCGAGAGAGGAACTCCATTGTGGTTTTGTTTCTTTGTCCCTTTCCTTTTGCTTTACTTAGGACTTAGCCATTCTTCTTCTTCTCTCCATTCTAACCCAAGCCAAAACCTTTTGTGCAAACATTTAACCTTTGTTTTCAACATTAGAAACCTAAGCCTTATGCTTTTGATTTTCAAACCTTCTTTTCATAAAACTTATTTTGAATTGAATCCTTAAGTCAATTTTGACCATTTTTGTATATACTTCTAATTGGTAAATATAACCCATTCAAATGTCTTTTTGTGGTTCCAATGACCACTTTCTTAATCAAATCTTTCATAACCTTTAGCTATTAGGTTTGAGTTATCTTGGTGGTAGATGTAATACTCACCTATATCCTTAGTGATGGACAATGAGTCTTCCATGCTTATTATAGGGTTAACCCCTCACTAGCATGCTGAAGCTATCCTCACATGGTGGATTTGTGGTTTTAGGTTGAGTTTTCTCCCTCTGATAACAAAAGACCTTAAGGCTTTTGGACCAATCAATTCACCAACTTGCTTTGAGAGTTTTACCCCGAACTATGAGGTTTTGATCCTAATCTTTTTATGAGATGGTACGTAGGTGGCGCAACGCGAAAAACAACCGGCGGAAAAGACAGAGCCGCCACCGACGCTATTCATCCTATGACGGAAAGGGAGCGCAGGACTAACCTAAGAAAGGGAAAGGAATGGTCTTACGACACGAGATTACAAGGTACGGGAGTCGGTTACGCAAGGGAAAGGTATTAGCACCCCTCACGTCCGCCGTACTCGACGGGATCCATGCTCAAAAGATAGCTCAAAGGAAAGGAAAAAGGTTACTAATAAACTGCTCAAAGAAATTGCACAAACTGGAATAATAAACAGGTGAAAGAAGAAAGAAGACAGAGGAAATGGACTCGGCAAGTTGCATCCTGGGCCTACGTAGTTTGTCAGAAACAAACATCAGAGTCAACGTAGTTCGGGAAAGGGAGACATGCTCGCTAAGACATCGCGTCTTATGCCTACGTATCTTCTCTATCCAGAGAAGAACCAGAGCACTCGTAGCTCGGCTAATGCACGCCGAAACAAGACACTAAAAAGGGACGCTGAGACGTCAAAAGAAACACTCAAAAGGAAACGGAATGCCAATACATGGACTTACTCCCGACTCTCAACAATAACAAACAAAAGGAAACAGAATGCCAATACATGGACTTACACCCGACTCCTAACAACAACAAACCAAACAGGAAATAGAATGCCAATACACGGACTTACACCCGACTCCTAACAATAACCTTACAAAATGAAATAGAATGCCAATACATGGACTTACACCCGACTCCCAACAATAGCAAACACTAACCAGCAAACACCAAAGGAAAAGGTCATCAGAACAAACCCCAACAAAGTAACTAACTATCTAGCCAGTCACCACAAATAAACCCCAAATATGAACCCCAAGTGAATAACCATCATCACAAATGAACCCCGAAGATGAACCCCAATATGAACCCCAAGTAACAACAGCAGTCACAAATGAACCCCGAGATGAACCCCAAATGAATGACAACCGTCACAAATGAACCCCGAGATGAACCCCAAATGAATGACAACCGTCACAAATGAACCCCGAGATGAACCCCAAATGAATGACAACCGTCATAAATGAACCCTGAATAATAACAGAAGAAATCCCCAAGGTATGAACACACCACCACACACATGCTGAACAAACGGGTACTCACACCAAAACAAAGAAAAGGGTGAACACACACACACACAAAAAAAACAAAAGGGTGAACAAACAGAGACTCAGCAAAAAGGGTGAACAAACACACGAAAACAACACAGAAAAAAAGAAAAAGGGTGCCCGGAGAGATTGCTCACAACCTCCTGCCTACGTATCTCATCTGGTATGAGAATCAGGGCGACGTAGTTCCCCTTACCAGGGGTAAAACACTCTCCTAAGTAGAGACCAGGGAGATAACAAACTAATAGGGAGACTAAGACTCGAGCCTAATAGTTGTCATGCAATCAATATCCCTAAGTTGAGGTCTCTAACATGCATTCAACTTCCTCAGAAATCAATCAAACAACTCCTACAAAAATGGAGATGAGAAGAGGAAAGCAGATAAACACACCAGCACAAGTGAACAAGCATCCCACACTATATCCACACAAGAGGCCCAAACAATGGGTGGGCTTTAGTCAAGAGGGGTCATATCAACCTCGACAAACAAGCCAAACTGTAAGGGTAATCAACTTGGCTCTTAACCACTGACATTGAACGTCAGGGTGAGCAAGTCAAAATGGTAATGAGGATGAGACCTCATAGCTCTTAACCCTGGCCAGGGTGAGCTCATGACACAGAAAGTGTGGGGATTCAGAAAGTGGGATCCTATTCCACTTGACAGACTCTGGACAAAAGATCTGAGGCACATGTTCAGAAGCATCAGCAAGTAGTGCAAGCATAAAGAACGACACAATGAATAACGGGGGATTGGCTACTAATCCCTTTTATCCGTCAATTGCCTCTACTCTTGGAGGTCTTATCAAATATCACATGCCTCTCCTTGGAGGTCTTTGGGCACAATTGTAAAAAAACACAAATAGAGCCTCTGAAGGAGGACTTGGTAGCAAAATGCCTGCCAAAAAGGTGACAGGACTTCCAGACTACATGAAGTAAGAAGCTAACTACCTGAGTGGTGTGTCAACCACAATCCAATGCTCAAGCAAGAGCAAAAGCAAGCAAGAAACTAAGGTACCTGTACAAAGACTAAACAGTTAGTACTTCAGTCATAAAACCAGAAAACAAGCAATGAAACTCTCCAACAGTTACACCATTCAATGCATAATGCCCAAGCACTCAAATGAACTCATGAGCTCACCACATCACTTAAAAACCTACAAAACAAACATAAGTCAGAACTCAATTCATTTTGTATCTCACAAAGTGAGAACAAATCCAACCATCAATGATAAGTGTCTAAACCTGAAACACAGGACAAAGTTAGTTCATGTACAAAACCCTAGTACAAAGACAAGATTCAAAACCCAACCAAATGACCAAAACAAAACCCATCCTTCTTCACATCACACATTCAAACACTCCATCTAATGTACTCAAAAGGACCAACATCAAATCAATAATCAAATGCCTCAAATTGACTATGCCATGCAATGACCAAAAATATGCACAAAATGAACTTCCAACTTATAAAATTCATATCAAATCAGAAATGCATGCAATGACTTTGAGATTTTTTGTACAAGTTTCTTATGCCATGAATGTTCAGCATGCAAAAAATCAAATCCAGAATGATGCAAATGCTATGTGAATAAAAATGCACCAATTCAATGCCAAAAATGTGACACAAATTGTCACATTATTCTCTATGTGTCAAAAATGATGATAACATGTGAAAAAAATTCCAAACCAATGACCCAAAATTCATGTCATGTATGAATGTTATGTATGCAAAAAATTGGATCAAATGGCTCAAGAATGAGGATTTCACAATGCATTGAATGCAATAGGTCAAATTAACACAATGTTGATTAAACATTTCAGAAATAAAAATCCAGACATCAACAATTCATGAAATCCGCACCATAAAAAAGTAGACATCCATACAAAACTATGAAAAAAAATTGGGACTCATTTGGACTATTTTTGTATTTTTTATGAATTTTGTAAAATGACTAAAATAATTGAATTAACAAATGAAAATGGAGGGAAACAAATAATTGAAATAAACATCAGAAAAATCACGAGCCATCAGATATGGCGCGGGCTAAAATCAACGACTCACATTCAAACATCATGAAACACTGCGTTTTATTAATGCGTCAGCATCCCAATTCATCAGTCCAACACACGCGTGGCTGGTCAAACGCCTCTCCACCAATCACTCTTCCACGCAGTGGCACACATGGCGCTCACGTGGCCAAACACTAAACTACACACAGACGCCGGAGCTACAGCTCCGGTCGTCTTCTTCGGCGAGCCCCACGGTGGCGCCGCCATGCAATTTTCCAGAAATTCCTCAAACTTATAACGTTCTGCTCGTCTTTCAATGAGGATTCCAAATATCACATTAGTTTAATCTAACTCTCCCTAGGTTTTGCAAATCGAAGGGAAGAAAATTCTAGATCCAAACTTTCAGTTGCAATTACATCCTCAATTTCAATTCTAAATACATATCCATGCTCTACTCAACTAACTCTACAATCCTATGATCAAAAATCAGCAAAAGGAGAGATCGAAATTTGAGTCACCTGGAAATGGAAGTCTCTGAAACCGTGTCCTCACGCGCTCATCTGCTCCAGATCTTCTCCCTTGCACCTCTTTTGAAGCTTTAAGCAAAAAGCAGTGGTTGAAACCTCTTGAATTCGCCTCCATTTCCAAAATCCATTAACATGAGATTGCTCTTGCACTGCTCGAATTCTTGAGATATAGCTCCAAATAATGGATGATTCTTGATCAGTGATGCATGAGGATCAAGAATATGTAAGAATCTTTGAGGTTTGTGTGGAGAAAAATGGAAATTCAAAGAGAGAGAAAATTGAGAGAGTTCTTGAATTTTCAGATCTGAAAAGTCAGTTATGGCAGTTATGGTTAGGGTTTCTGTTTTTATATCCTTTGCTAATGACAATGCTAATCACCTTTTCCATTGGTTAATCATGATTAGTGAGTTGTGAAGCCATTTGCAAAAAATGAAAATTGACACTTCATGACCATAATACACGTGATACATCCCATGCTAAGGGTTCAATCCACTCATGAACAACCAAGGGCTAGGATTGAAATGTTATTTGGCTTGTATCTTAAGCCAAAAATGAATGGTAAAGATCACTTTAATTTGAACATGTGTGAAATAATGAGCATACACACTTTTCCCATGCTTGGAAAAGCTCATTTTGAGATGTCTTGAACATGATAAGCATTTTGCAAAAATAATGAACCAATTTGAAGCATTATATCAAAAGTTATGTCATTTTGAATTTCCATGCACACTTTGTGATCAAATGACCATAACTCCTTAACCATTTATCATATGGACATGAATTAGGACTTTTTGGAACGGGGAGACAAAGATCTACAACTTTCATGTTCACCAAAAATCCATTTGAAACTTATTTGATATTGAAAAGTCAAGTTGAAAGTGGACCAAAAACTTGCCAAATTTGGAAACTTTGAATTATAGGTCACTTTCCATTTTTAGTAACTTTTGCCATGACCTTTGAATCTTCAAGGTGGATGTTTAGAATGATGAATGAACCCCATTTGAACATGATTGAGGTGTCTCAACTCATTTCCCCATCTCATAGCCTTCAGTTGACTGCACAATTGATTTTTTTTTTGTCCTCAAATGACCTTGAAATGCCTTGATCCACTTGAGCCTCTACCACTTGGGGAAATTGCTCAAAAATGAAACCCTAGCTCATGTAAGCCCCTTATGATAACCATGTGATCCTCATCCCAAGAAAATACCTCATCTCTTTGAGAAACCCTAGTTGGAAGAATGGCATTGATTAAGGTTGACCAGAGGTCACAACCCTAATCCAAAGGAACTTGAGAATGAACTATGAAACCCTTGATGATGATAGAGCCATGATGATGGTAATATATCCTTGCAAACAAGATGATGCTCAAGACCTTTGAAGAACCAAGAAACCCTAATTGAAGCTCATACCCTCAGATGGTTGATAATCAATTCATAGAGACCCTCAGGCTTGAATAATGTAACTTCTCCATCTTTTGAAAAGACTTTGGAGGATGACCTTCTTATTTCCATATGATATGAAAAATGCAATGCCTAATGCTCTAAGCATGAAATGAAATGTGTCAAACTAGTCTCAAGAAGAGGAGGGCAAATTTTGAGGTGTTACAGCTGCCTCTATTCAATCCACTAGAGACCCGAAAAGAAGATAGCAGCGGCTTTCGCACTTTCGAGGTATCAAGGGATTGAATACAATAAAAGCCTGAAAATTTGCACTGGAGTGAAGTAAAGTAACAATGTCTGTCAGAATCGGCAAAGAGGTGGTCTTGAAAGAAGAATCTGTCTGGTACGGTGAAAGTCGGTCTGAATACCGAAAAAGAATGTTAACCTGGATACCAAAATAAATGGTACACAGAAATACCCATGGCCTGAATGCCACTCATCAGTCTGAATACTGGAAATGACCTTAATCTAAGCATCGGAAGATATGAGATTATTAATATCAGTCTGAACACCGAGAGACTGGCCTGAATGCCACTTTGGTCTGAATACCTGAAAACCTGGCCTGAATAACACAAGTTACGTCGACCTGAATGTCGGAAACTTCTTCGATCTGAACATCGGAAAATTGGCCTGAATGCCACTTCGGTCTGAATACCGGAAAACTGGCCTGAATGCCACAAGTTGCGTCGACCTGAACGTCGGAAACTTCTTCGATCTGAACATCGGAAAATTGACCTGAATGCCACTTCGGTTTGAATACCGGAAAACTGGCCTGAATGCCACAAGTTGCATCGACCTGAACATCGGAAACTTCTTTGATCTGAACATCGGAAAATTGGCCTGAATGCCACTTCGGTCCGAATACCGGAAAACTGGCCTGAATGCCACTTCGGTCTGAATACCGGGAAATTTTTCATGCATGCCAGCATCGACAGAAATAAGGAAAATGATCATTGAGGCGGCACGTGGGCCAACGACCCCTGTTGGGAATAATAAAGATAAGCCACAAATAGGCTGCCCCTATTCAATCCACCGTGAACCTGTCGATATGAACAGCCTCGTCTTTCAGATGATCAGGGCGAAAAGTGGTTGAATACCAAGAACAAACGAACAATTTGCGCTCCGCTGGGAATTATTATTATTTTTTCTTTTCTTGAACCCCAAAAAAACTCCCTTGATTTTTTCCTTGGACCCCTTCACAAATATTTTTCATTCGCGCGGATAATCCCTGATCACCGCATTTGAACCCCGACAACTTCATGCCACTCTTGCCGCCAAACAATGAACCCCGTTCTCCATTTAAACCCCAGTCGCCGGACGATAACTACCGATCTTCATTGTGAACCCCATCCTCCAGAAGACACCCCGTATCTCCTTTTCTCCATTTGAACCCTGATCTTCGTGCTGATTGCGTAACGTTCTCCAATCTTCACTTCCATCTCCGAACGACAGCATTTTTTCCCCCAATATCGTGCTACTGGGAAATATGGTTGATCCCACATCACGATGCCAAACTCCTCAGAGTAACATCTTCACCAACCAACTAAACCACCCCTCAAGCGGTAACCACGGCTCGAGACTAGCTTATGCTTGCTATGCCGATGCATGAACCTTGCAGCGTAATGCTCCATAACCATGGAAATGCTACGCAATTAATTATGCAATATGTTATGCTTCTCTAAATGATGAATTCATAAAAATATCCCCCTCAGGGGACGACACAAGCAACTCTGCTGAGGAACTCGATATCACTCCAATCTCCAACCCTGCTTGGGATAACACTGATGCCGAGGAAAGAGAAACCCTTACTAGGGATGACCTCCACTGAACTCGATCCGCTTGGGGAACTTTACTGGGGGAAAATACCCCCAACGCACACCCCTGCCGGGGGAACAACAACCTTCAGGCCTGGCTGCTGAGGAAACACCGACCTCGAACCTGCTGGGGAAATACGGAATCTTTCGACATGGAACACCCGTCGACTTGTCGAACACTGGTATTCACCTTCTAACCACAATGTCAATTTTCCATTTTTGAGAGCTCCCAGACTCATTCGGTCTTTTCCGATTCATCACCTTTTATTCTCGACTTCTCCCTACTTCGAGAAAATCGACCTCCTTGGGTTCGTGCCAACTCTCCAGTCCTCAGACTTTGAAGAGTCTTCTTGATTAACCCCCTAGGATCGTCGCACTTCTCTCGTCGTCTCTACACCATTCTTCAACTCCTTGTCCCTGATTGGACTTCAAAGGAATCTTTTGTCAAAAACGCTTCGCACCACAACCTGCAAGTGAGTGAAAACAAACCAACAACACCTGCAAAAGAGATTGTTAGATAAAACGTGCCCCAGGCGTGCCAAAATTTCAACATCTAGGTCACTCAACCTTCCGAATAAGATTTCATGTTTTCAATCCTATAAACATGCATTGGAAGGGACCCGTACGTCTCAAAACGCCAAGATTCTTTATCAAAATAAACAGATGTTTTTGCAATCAAAGCGGTAATGAAAACAAAAACAAACTTATTTGACTGAATATGCATTTTATTGATTGAAAAAGGTGGCTCGTAACTGAGCAATACACAGGAAGCAAACCCTGAAAAGAGGTAATTGCGCACAAAAGGAAAATCTATTCTAATGGCAATGTGAACCCGTGATCTCATCGAGTTCCAACCCGGTTACAACCCATATATCCTCAAGACTCTCCGCACTTTCTGCCTTCCGAAACAAGACGCTTCCGACCGATCTCCGCTTTCAGATTATCCATGTGTCATATCCAAAGTACAAATGATCATGCTAGACGCAGTTGTTCGTTTCATTCCCTATTTTTCCTGGACCGCCCTTTCGGGTTTCAGTCCACCCGGATACCCTTTTTTTGCCCAAGTCGCCCTTGTGGGGTTTTCGACCTGTCGGGTGTACAGTTTTTTTTCTTTTTATCCCTAATTTTTGCCCGAACCTTTTTCACTTTTATTTGGTTCGCCGGGATGCCCATTTTTTCCTGGACTATTTTATTCTTTCTGTCCAGCGGGTCTCTTATACGAAGTATTTTTTAACTGCGTCTGCATTCACAGGGGATGGAAAATCCTCGCCATCCATGGTCGTCAACAACAAGGCTCCACCAGAGAAAACCTTCTTGACCACGAATGGACCTTCATAATTGGGTGTCCACTTGCCCCGACGATCGTTCTGAGGAGGAAGGATCCTTTTCAACACCATATCTCCCACATGGTACACACGAGGTCGCACCTTTCGATCAAAAGCACGCTTCATTCGCTGCTGATACAACTGCCCATGACAAATGGCCGCCAGCCACTTTTCCTCAATCAGGCTCAACTCTTCATACCGAGTTCTTACCCACTCAGCCTCTTCCAATTTCACATCCATCAGGACTCTCAATGACGGAATCTGGACCTCAATTGGTAGCACAGCTTCCATCCCATACACCAGCGAGAAAGACGTTGCCCCAGTAGACGTACGCACTGAGGTTCGATACCCATGCAATGCAAACGGCAACATCTTGTGCCAATCCTTATAGGTCACGACCATTTTTTGCACAATCTTCTTAATATTCTTATTAGCTGCCTCGACCGCCCCATTCATCTTCGGACGATAAGGAGAAGAATTGTGATGCTCGATCTTGAACTCCCGGCACAGTTCTGCCATCATCTTGTTGTTGAGATTAGAACCATTATCCATGATGATTCTTTCGGGAACCCCATATCTGCAAATGATGTCTCTTTTCAGGAACCTGGCAACAACCTGTTTCGTCACGTTTGCATAAGACGCCGCTTCCACCCACTTGGTGAAATAATCAATAGCCCCTAATATGAACCGGTGCCCATTTGAAGCCGTAGGTTCAATCTTTCCGATCATATCAATGCCCCACATAGCAAACGGCCACGGAGACGACATCAAACTCAATGGATTTGGAGGCACATGCACCTTGTCAGCATAAATCTGGCATTTATGACATTTCCGCACGAAGTTGAAACACTGAGCCTCCATTGTCATCCAATAATACCCAGCCCTTAACAACTTTTTCACCATCGAATTCCCACTGGCGTGGGTACCAAACGACCCGTCGTGCACCTCTTTCATCAATTGGCTTGCTTCTTTGTCATCGACACATCTAAGCAAAACCCAATCAAAATTCCTCTTGTACAAAACTCCATCTTTGTTCAGATAGAACGCCATGGCCAACCTTCTCAGAGTCTTTCGGTCCTTCCTAGATGCTCCCTCGGGATACTCTTGGGTCTCCAGATAATGCTTGATGTCATAATACCACGGCTTTTCATCATCAGGCACTGTTCCGATAGCAAACACATAAGCCGGTCTATCTAGCCGTCCCACCTCAACACTAGGAACTTGATTCCACCACTGCACTTTAATCAAAGCGGCCAGAGTAGCCAAGGCATCTGCTAAAGGATTTTCTTCTCTCGGCA
Source organism: Lathyrus oleraceus (assembly GCF_024323335.1). Lineage (NCBI taxonomy): Eukaryota > Viridiplantae > Streptophyta > Magnoliopsida > Fabales > Fabaceae > Lathyrus > Lathyrus oleraceus. The sequence continues at coordinate 440,272,217 of NC_066581.1, forward strand.
CATGGTGTAATCCCACCTTGGTGAAGAACGTCAACAACCTCCTCGTATAATCCCGATATGGAATTAAGTGAGATTGATGCGTAAGCCATTTCCCATTAACCTGGTTCACAACCAAAGTTGAATCTCCATAGATATCAAGGTTCTTGATTCGCAAATCAATCGCCTCTTCGACACCCAAGATACAAGCTTCGTATTCAGCCACATTGTTGGTGCATTCAAATGTTAGCGGGGCAGCAAAAGGAATGTGGGATCCCTCCGGCGTAACCAAAACAGCACCAACTCCACTACCATTCACGTTAACGGCCCCATCAAACATCAGAATCCATTCGGACTCAGGGTCAGGCCCCTCCTCCAAGATAGGTTCCTCACAATCTTTCGATTTGAGAAACATGATGTCCTCATCAGGGAACTCAAATTTCATCGGTTGATAATCCTCAATGGGTTACTGGGCGAGGTAATCGGACAATACACTCCCCTTTATTGCTTTTTGAGAAGTGTACTGGATATCGTATTCAGTCAAAATCATTTGCCATCTCGTAACCCGTCCGGTCAATGCTGGCTTCTCAAATATATACTTCATCGCATCCATCTTGGAAATCAACAAAGTGGTATGAACCAGCATATACTGTCTCAGTCGACGAGCAGCCCATGCCAAAGCGCAACAAGTTTTCTCGAGCAGTGAATATCTTGTTTCATAGTCGGTAAACTTTTTGCTAAGGTAGTAAATTTCATGCTCTTTTCGACCAGACTCGTCACACTGCCCTAGTACACACCCCATAGACCCCTCGAGGACTGTCAAGTACAGGATTAACGGTCGCCCCTCCACAGGAGGCATCAGAATCGGAGGCTCCTGCAAATATTCTTTTATTCTTTCAAATGCCGCTTGGCAATCATCATTCCACCTAACCGTTTGATATTTTCTCAACAACTTGAATATGGGTTCACACGTGGCTGTTAGATGAGATATGAACCGTGAAATGTAGTTCAATCTACCTAAGAAACCACGAACCTCCTTTTCTGTTCTCGGTTCAGGAATTTCTTGTATCGCTTTTACTTTAGCATGATCGACCTCGATTCCATTTTCACTTACAATAAACCCCAGCAACTTACCGGACCGCACTCCGAAAGTGCACTTATTCGGATTCAACCTCAACTTGAATTGTCTCAACCGGTCAAACAACTTGGCCAAGTCTACCAAATGCCCCTCTTCTGTTTGGGACTTTGCTATCATGTCATCAACATAGCATTCGATCTCATGATGAATCATATCATGAAACAAAGTCACCATAGCTCTTTGATACGTGGCACCGACGTTCTTGAGACCGAATGGCATCACCTTATAACAAAAAGTGCCCCATGGTGTGATGAACGTTGTTTTCTCCATATCATCTGGCGACATTTTAATTTGATTATAGCCAGAAAAGCCATCCATGAAGGAAAACACCGAGAATTGAGCTGTATTATCTACCAACTCTAAGACCCCAATTTTGACCCTAAGATCCCTCATGACATCATAACATTGCATTTGCATTGTGAAATTCTAGTTATCAGACTTTAGATGTCACACAGGTTGTTATGACATCTAATTCTGCACAGACAAGAATTATGCAGAACTTAAAAGTAAGTGCAGTAAATAACACAAGTAATTGTTTACCCAGTTCAGTCCAACATGACCTACATCTGGGGGCTACCAAGCCAGGGAGGAAATCCACTATCAGTAGTATTAATTTAAAGCTAAACTCACCCGTTTACAACTTGTCACTTAATCCCTACCCAATGCAATTTCAATCTTACACTAAGATCAGAGTTCCTACTCACTCCCCCTCAATCACCTCAGTGATTACTACCTTTAATCAATATTAAAGACAACTTTGAAGTCACACTTCAAACAACTCTTGATTGTGCTTTACAGCTTTAATCAAGATACACAGCACTCACGCTTACAAGCTTTGAGCGACACAACACTTACAACTCAATGAACACCCTATGCCAAAGCAATCATCTACGTGATAATGGCTTGGCTTACAAGATATGTCTAATACAAGACTCACAAAAATACAGCAGTGAAGTATGATGGACACACTAAATCTTCACGCCTCAAAATCCCCAGTTCTGAATGAAGGAACGACTTCCTTTTATATTGCAGTACTTGGGCCTTTGCACTTGTATTCTCCTGAATTTAAGGTCACGCGAGTCCCCCTAAATTCCACATCTAGGTTACTAACAAATAGGCTATTTGTTAGGTTCATTAAATGTAGCTTGGTTGTTGATTTCCTGGATTTTCTCTCAGCTGTTGAATCCCTGAAGAATAGCCTGAGAAAAAGCTGAAACAGAAAACTGAACAACCTACAATATAGCATATGCTGTCAGGAATGAATGTCACGACATTCAGCTTGACATCAAGGATCATATGCTAAGTCTGTTTTTCCAAAAAACAGACTGTACAATTTTGCTGACCTGTACATGACCAAAATGACCATTCTGCAGTAACAACATACATTAATAAATGTCAAAGTATCCAATTTGACATTTACACATTTGGCCTAAAGTTAGTTCTGTTATCCTCTTGAAGAACAAACTAAGAAACATACTGAAGTGTACCAGAACACCACTCTGTCTATTGTTCAGTATATGCTGTCAATGATGAATGTCATAACATCCAGTTTGACATTCAGTCAGTAGGCCTTATGCCAGGTCTGGTATTTCCTTGATAACCAGACTGGAAATAAATACTAAGTTCTAACAGAACATAAGCTGTTCTATTCCTTAGTATCTGCTGACAGGAATGAATGTCACAACATCCAGTTTGACATTCAATAAATCCTGTATTAGCTAATCCTGCAGTAACTACTCAAGTGTGTCATGACATCAGTCAAGACATTAGAGTACAGTTAGATATTCTAACCTACAATGCAGTTACACATACACATCATGTCATGACATCAGTTAAGACATTAGAATCCAGCTAGTGTTTTACCATATAATGCAGCCAATTAAACACCTACACATTGCCTCAAGGATCTTTAGCATCTTGGTTCCCTTTGCCTTTGGGTGGGACTCCTTGTGATTGGTTTGAGATCGCCAAGCATGCTTGAATTATACATCATTGTTTCTCTTACTTTTGTTTATTAACCAAAAGCACAAAAATGTGTCACTAACATCTTTTGTTTGAAGCTTGAGTATCATCCAAGACACTTTGTGGGTTCTATTTAGATGATCAGTCAACACAAGAGAATGGCTTGAGATACTTCCAACAGGTTCAAATGGGGTCTATTCGTCAGTCAAAACGTTAATCTTGAAGGAGCAAAAGTTTGTTCATAAGCTGTCATGCTCTCTAGGCGAGCAGAATGGGTCGCCTAGCGAGTCCCAAGAAAAGCCATCAGAATCATCTACGCTCAGAGGAATTTCTTGAACTGTCATGCTCGCTAGGCGAAGCCCACGTGTTTAAAAAAAAAGAACAAAAAACGAAGAAAAAAAAAGAACGAAAAAAAAGATGAACGAAAGAAAAAAAAAGAACGTAAAAATAAATAAATAAATAAATAAAATATAACAGAAAAAATTTGGACTTGGGCCTCTCTCATTTGAGCCCACAGGTCCACAAAAATTAGGCTATAAATTCAGAGTTTCAGTGAAACAAAAGGCCATTCTATTCCTATTACCTTGGCAGGGAAAAAGATAGTGAGAGAAGAGCTAACAGAGTTCAGAGCAACCTCCAGAGAATGAAGGGAACTCATCGGCAAAGAACCAATTCCCTCTCATATAAACCCTCAGATTGCTTTGCAAACCCAACCGGGCAATTCAATTTCATTCGATCTCTCCAGTCAGGTTTGCCTTATTCCCATTACTTTATGCTTTTAATTTGAATGCTCTGAATGTATGAGGTATTATGGGTGAATTTGATACCCTTTTGATGCATGTGTTTGACAAGAGGTTTAGGCCTCCTACCCTTGGTTGCTTTTTGTGAGCTTTTTGTGAATTTTAATGGCATGATTCATGTGGTTACATTTTGATTTGGGGGCAACTCTTGATTACCCTATCTTGTTTCTCTAACCTGTTTGTTGAGTTTTGTTTCCCGCATGTTACCGATTTCTTAGGTTTCGTATAGCCTCTCGTGGCATGTCATTTAAGGTAGCGCGATTCCTTCATCTAGGACTGCCTTTTTGCATGAGCATCCCTAAACACCCCAAACTCATTGATTTTTCTTCTCCTAAGAACACGTTATCTCCTTCTACTACAAGCGAGTAAGTCTCCAAAGGTTGAGCATCCGGTAGATTGCGTAGTAACGTCGTTCACCCCAAAACACAACCCTTACCCCATAGGTGGTCGAACTACATTTTGCTCTGATTTTCATCCCAGATGAGATACGTAGGCATAAGACGCGATGTCTTAGCGAGCACACTCCTCTTTAACCCATAGGTAGCCGAGCTACGAAAACTCTGATTCTCAGATTCAGATGAGATACGTATGCAGTGAACGCGACGTCCGTGCGAGTCATTTTCTTTTGACCCTTCTTTTAGTAAGTAGTACATTAGATAAACATACACGTTTTTCTCATCCCTTCATTCATGTTTGCACAAATAAATTTTCAACAAAAAAAACAACAACCTTTGCAACAAATGTGAAAAGGGCTTCCTAGGAGTACCTAGGATGCTTTGGGTGCCTAACACCTTCCTATTGCATAACCAACCCCCTTACCCAGATCTCTGACATTTTTACTAGTTTTTGATTTGATAAAACTTTTAGGTTTTTGTTCGCTTTCTAACCATTCCTTTGGATAAATAGAAGTGCGGTGGCGACTCGACTTGTATGATTTAACTTGGATTTAGTCAATATCTCTAATGGTAACGAATACCCCGCTACAGAAAAGTGGCGACTCTGTTGAGGATAGGCGAATCCTAGTGGGTTTTGCCTACTTTTCATATTTGTTGTATTGTATATTTTTTCTTTGTGTGAAATATTTTTGTGCAATTTGGGATTACTGTATTGTATGTAATGATTGAATTGTTTGAATATTAATTCCTTGTATGCTTGGTGATCTTTGTGAGATGAGTTCTATATCCGGACTCGAGTGCACTTAGGATAGGAGAATGGCATAGTCTTGTCGACTTGTGTGGAGTTATTCCTTAGCAAGTTGACTTGCAAGTCCATTCACTTGGTGGAGGTCATGTTGGGATCAATAATGTCACACAAGTAAGTTGTGCTTAGACATTACTCTTTCCAATATAGACCTTAGACGCCAAGGACCATAGTTTACCAAGCCCATCTTGGCCTATTCTTAGGATGTAGTGCGAAAGTCGTTCAAGTGTAAGATTTGATACGATTGTTACGCGATACTACACTCATAAGAGTCTCTCTTGAGAATATTTTCGGAATACGAGTAGTCATTTCTCCAATAATATCCAAAAGATGGAATGATGACTATGGGAACCTCTTGTAGAACATGTTTGGCAGGTTTAAACCCTAGTACACTCCCTTTTGGGTGGTTCTTAACCTAACTCCATGCTCGTGACTTACAACAAACCCTTGATTCATGGTTGATCCGTTCATGAATCCTTAATATCAATGGAACTTGGGTGTTGATAAGGTGTAAACCATAATCCACCAAAATTGATGATTGATATTAAGGATAACATGATCCATCCCATTACCTTTGTTTGGTGTGCTTTGCTTGATCCTTGAGTGTGATTGTTGCATTCATGCATTCATGCACCCATTTGCATTCATATCATCAAAATAATAAGAAAATTTTCAAGGAACTTAAGAGGTCTATTTGCTAAATTTTCACACATGGAAAGACAAAGAAGGAATACAAAGAAGTACAGTTTCAGACAACCAGACTTGAAAGAGTTAAGGAATTTGACATCTTATGTATTAGATCTGAAATTCTTGTGTAGTCAGAATTCATATGTTCTACTCCAAGTCATGACATCTGATCTAACATTGTAACTAATACAGCAAGACAATTATTAACCACTGTACTAATATGCACACGTTCACAGATGTCACGACATCTCATTCTATGTCACCCTAGAATGGATGAACACCTGGTTCTGTGCATCAGGAAGAAGGACTCAACAGAGATCAATCCTAGCACTCACTTCTGTTGTTTTCTTACACAGTTATCAGCATGATGTCTTACTGTTGATTTTGGACATCATCTGTTACATTGTTCCAGTGTGTTTGTCTTTTACTTGTATTTCCTGAATTAAAGGTTGAACACGTTAATCTAATTTCCACTTATTAGATTGCTAACAACTAGGCTATTTGTTAGGTTCAGTAATTGTAGGTTAGTAGTTGGTTTCCTGGATTTTAGCTCAGCTGTTGAATCCCTGAAGAATAGCCTAAGAAAAATACTGAACCAGAAAAACCAATCATCCTACACTTTAGCACATGCGGTTGGGAATGAATGTCACAACATTCATTTCGACAGCCAGAACATATGCTGATTCTGTTATGTTCCTGGAAACGGACTGTGCTAAGTTTGCAGTACTGTAAAAGACCAACTTGTCTCTACTTCAGTATCAGCTTTCAATATCAACTGTCAAAACATCCAGTTTGACAGTTTCACAATGATCCTTCGGCCAGGTCTGTTATCCTTGAAAAGAACAGATTTAAATAAATACTGAACTGAAATTAACCTGCTTATTATTCAGTATAAGCTGTCACTGATGAATGTTACAACATTCTGATTGACATTCAACCAGAAGGCTATATACCAAATCTGTTATCATCTTGATAAGCTGACTGGAATACCAGCTGAGTTATGATAGTAATAAAAACACATGCAGAAGGAAAACAAACACAGGAAATTGTTAACCCAGTTCAGTCCAACATGACCTATATCTGGGGGCTACCAAGCCAGGAAAAAGATCCACTATTAGCAGTACTAATTCAGAGTTAAACTCCCCCGTTTACAACTCTTCACTTAATCCCTACCCAATGCAATCTATACCTAGGAACTCCTAGATAGAAACCTCCAGTTTCCATTCCTATCACTACAAATACAATGTAATGTTAACACACCTTGAACTTGCTTCACAGCTTCATTCAAGAACAAAATCACTCTTGCCTACAGGCTTTGAGTTACAAACACTCTCAGCTTTGACCACTGAGAAACACATGGTAACCTTCCCACAGATTGGGAGGTTTACCTCAACACCCCTAAAAATTCATTCTAGGAGACTTACAAAAAATAGGTTACAATATGCTATTTATAACCTAATCACCCAACTGGATTTGGGCCTTCAGAAATCGCAGCAAACTTTTTCTTTGCTGTTACAAATACAGCAGAAAATTTCTGCTAAAAACAACGTCTTTAATCCTAAAATCTCTCCATATATATCTCCTTATTTTGAGCCTATATATCTTCTGATTGAGTCATTAAGACCTCCACATGGGAGTTGGAATATTCACCAAATATCCTCACTAATCCCAGAATATATACTGAATTAATTAATTCATTTTTCTACACATGTGCGATGTCACAGGCATGATGTCGTGACATCGTACATGACATGTTGGTCCAGATGTTGAACTTCTTCAACCCAACATATTAAAACAAAAGAGATGATTACATTATTTGTTTTACAAAATTAATGTCAATCCTAAGGTATTAACAATCTCCCCCTTTGGTAAATTTTAGCTAAAACAAATAAACATTACACTGGACAAAACATCCCAATATGGGTATGCTCTTCATCTCTGTCATTGACTCCACCACCACAAACACCAAAGTTGGTGTACATGAGGAAGTAGAGGTACACGGATCAGTTGTACCAGAACCCTTCCCCTCAACACGAGAGCTTCCGGAAGAATATGTAATGTTGAGTACATAGATAATGTAACTCAGATCACAAGACACAACTGTCCTCTTAACTCAGATCACAAGACACAAGTGGTATACCCAGTTGGTGGGTGGATTTTGTGCCTGACACCAACTTCTGTTTGCTACCACAGTTAGCTTGCTTCTGGTACATTCTCAACCCCAAGACTGTATTTCTCTCCCCCTTTTTAGCTAAACATTTGTAAAGGCACCCCTCACAAAACCAGATCCAGGCGCAGCTTGCCCAAACCTTAACATACCCCGTGATTCTGAGGGAATGGAGTGTTTCACTTGTGAGAAGAAGAGGGCTATTACATCCTTTAAATAGTCCAGCCCGTGCTTAGGAATTAACGGTAGGAATAAATGCTTGGTCAAGATTCATTAATTTTGCTGAGAAACAGTCAGAGAATCACCAACAAAATCTCAGACTATCTTTGAATACCTTTTATAGCTCTTGACTGTTTCTTTTCCAAAACAGCAGTTCCAGTGCATGGAGACTATTCCATATATGCAGTCAGACACGTTGCACGCGATGTCTTAACATTCCATGCGGCTTTTTCCTGCATTCTGCCAGTATTCAACATTTCCCAAGACCCCTGTCATACCCCCAGTAGAGACTTGACATCTGGCACTGCTACAGCCAAATTCCCACACTTCAGCAGATGGTTACTCCCCTTGTACCACACATCTGTAGCCATCAGGCTTATTCTGATTTATCAGAATTTGACACATCACCCTTATAATTCCTAATGACTTTAAGACTCAGAAGAAGTTTATAGCATTGTTCAGGGCAATGTCATGACATCCGGTCAGACATTCTTCTGCTCACTCAGCCTTGACATACATCACAGCATCCTGATAACTGACAAGGTGCCATATCTAGTTATCTGAGAATACGTAGACCACAAGCTTGATGATTTCTTGCAGCACACAGACATAACTCCCCCTGTCATGACCAACCCACTCTCCTCTTGACACTTGGAGATCACACATGGGCATATCCAACATCCCAAAGTTGGACCTTCACATACTTCCTGATTCAAAGAGAATCCAGACCACTTGATGAATGGAAAACATAAGACGCATCTTCATGTCTTCAAGAGCACACCCTCTGTTCAACCCTCTTAGCTGAACACATTCACACTCTGTGTCAATCTCTCTTCTAACCAGAATAGAAGACCACTTCACAAGATGTTCTAACATCAGCTGGGACATCCTTCATAACAAGACAAGGCACACCATCTGATAGTCTTCAGATATCACTGAGTCACCGGCTTGATCAAGAATAACCCAGACATACATTGGGACATATACATTTTCATCCCATTACAAGAGATAATCTTCCATAGATGGCTCAGAACTCCTACCACAAGCTCCAAGGGATGAATAGACAACACCTCCTTTTGTCTTCAACTTAATACTTTTCTGCTCAAAAGTAATTTGTCTCAGACTTTCCTCAAGAATAATCAGCTGCCATATGTTGATTATCTTGATTCTACGAACTCACTTCTGAGGTAGACCAACTGCTACTGGTTGATTACCTCCTTCATGAATCCTCATATGAAAAGGTCAAATGCCACCTTTTGACCTCTCCAAGTTTATCAGACTTCTCCCAAAGATATTCTGACCTTCCAAGTGAGATTTGAACTTCAAGCCTTTTGAAGTGTCCAACCCTGCAGACCCTTCTATCTCAAGTTGATGTGCCACTTCACCAACTAAGAATCTGATGTTGAACCAAATGTCACAACATTGTGTTTTGACATCCAGCTGTTGAATTCAGCTCCTTCTTCTGCCACTTGAAAGAGCTTCCTCCCTTCACAGAACAAGAGTTCAATGTTCTCATAGACTTGATTGTGGAACCAAGTTTGAGTAAACAACCTCCATCCTGCAGGTTTGCAGTTAAGTCATCCAAGCTCACACCTTGATGAATCCCTGCTTTTTCTCCAAAGACATCAGACACTCTGGTGCATGAGTCTTCGGAAGGACCAGTTAGCAACTAACCCTTCAGCTATACCAAGGATTCTACTTCCTAAAGCACGACTGTTTCCATGATGTTAAGAAAGCCGCCACTTGTTCTTAACTTCATAGTGTGCATTAGCCAATGCACTTCCTTACCTAGATCAGGAATAAGCTGATCCAAGTAACCACCATCAAGACTATGATGTCTTCTTCTTCTTGTACATACCAAGGCTGAACATGTTTCTTACCAGGAAACCTTTTCAGAGATCATATGCTTTTGCTGCCACCAAAGAGATAGATCATAAGCCAATGTACTATCCTTCCTGTGATTCTGCACAGGGTCTTGAAGAAGAGATGTTCCAACATCTTTAAGAACATCAGATATCTTGAGCTCCAAGGATAATCAATTAAATACTTGTACTTGGCACAAGCTGACATTGATCTTAAATCCTTTCCCAATATTCCTTTCAGATACTTCCACCATAAGACTACTTTGAACATACTCTTCTAGTGTCAACATCTTCTGCTTGCAAGCACTTCAACAGTTTTGAAAATCTTCTCAGACTAATTCACCCTTAGGAATGAGAGAGATGAATTCTTCCTTGCAAGTGTGTCACACAACCACCAGAACCCATGTGACACAGGTCAACAGCCAACCAGACCTTAGGCTGACCAAATGTGAGGAGGTTAACCAAAACTCCCCCTCAAATTAACAATCATGGAGACTTCACACCAATATCCATGCATTGTACAGACATGTCTCAACATGACATACACCATCCCTACCGGTGGCACCTAACTCTATGAGTTATACCTATACATACTCCAATCACACCAATCAGACTTCAGCTGACCATAAGTACTAGTGAAAGACATCAACACCAGTCCATAGTAGATATGCATTGCCAGAGCACACTACCTCAACCAACCTCTGAATCTTCATATTCTCACTCCTTGAAAGAACTGCCACTTCTGAACGTGGTGTTTGAACAACAAGATTCATGGTTCCAATCCTCTTAAATGATATAGTTATCAGGTTACCCAAATATTGACTTCTAACATTCAGGGGACTTGTCTTCCACCACTACATAGTACTTCAGGGAACTACTATCTCACCCTGATCAATCTACAGGAGTAAGACAACCAATAGGAAATTGCACAATGTCACACCTCAACCAGCTCCACTTCTAGAGATCAGACTTCTATGAGTGACCATCTTGAGCACACACCCGGTTGACCCTGTCCTTGTCAACTGAGCACACACAGATGTCTCCTCTTCCAGGTCAGGAGTAGGTTCCAAACAAGAGTATCCCTTTGTTTGACACCTAAAAACATTTGTTCTTCAACCAGCAGTTGCATACTTGTTGAACAACATGTTCTAACATCACATAGAACATTGGTTCCACCTCCTTGGAACAAACCCTCCTTGAAAGTCTTCAAGGTCTTCATATACACTACCCAAGAGTGTAACAAAATCAGTGATCAGGTGATTCTTACCATCCTGACGTGAGAGCATCATGATGAGTGGACTTGAGGGGACTCAAGTATCTTTGACATCTTCAGAGGTTATGATGAAGTCTTGAATACAGCAGCCTTTCATCCACATGAGGGGAAACTACATCAGAGTTTGAGTTTTTCCAGGTATTATGCAGCGGAAATCATAATACAACTCAACCAATGAACACACACTTCATCAGATCAGCCTCCAAGAGCATACCAAGTTTGAATATGATTCAATACTTGCACAGCTGTCCCACACAAAGACCAATTGCCAATCTCCAGAGGCAGGTGCACACAGCTCCTGTCATTAATAGTCTATCCACCTACTTCAAGGGACCATTCAGGGAAACCACAAAACCATCTACATGTTCCAACATCAGTACTAACATAACTTCTTGCCAGATACCAGAAAGTATCAGCCATGGATCTCATCCAGAAACAGAACAGGATGCCTGCTCTGATACCATTTGAAATTCTGGTGTAGTCAGAATTCAGATGTTCTACTCCAAGTCATGACATCTGATCTAACATTGTAACTAATACAGCAAGACAGTTATTAACCAATGTACTAATATGCACACGTTCACAGATGTCACGACATCTCATTCTATGTCACCCTAGAATGGATGAACACCTGGTTCTGTGCATCAGGAAGAAGGACTCAACAGAGATCAATCCTAGCACTCACTTCTGTTGTTTTCTTACACAGTTATCAGCATGATGTCTTACTGTTGATTTTGGACATCATCTGTTACATTGTTCCAGTGTGTTTGTCTTTTACTTGTATTTCCTGAATTAAAGGTTGAACACGTTAATCTAATTTCCGCTTATTAGATTGCTAACAACTAGGCTATTTGTTAGGTTCAGTAATTGTAGGTTAGTAGTTGGTTTCCTGGATTTTAGCTCAGCTGTTGAATCCCTGAAGAATAGCCTGAGAAAAATACTGAACCAGAAAAACCAATCATCCTACACTTTAGCACATGCTGTTGGGAATGAATGTCACAACATTCATTTCGACAGCCAGAACATATGCTGATTCTGTTATGTTCCTGGAAACGGACTGTGCTAAGTTTGCAGTACTGTAAAAGACCAACTTGTCTCTACTTCAGTATCAGCTTTCAGTATCAACTGTCAAAACATCCAGTTTGACAGTTTCACAATGATCCTTCGGCCAAGTCTGTTATCCTTGAAAAGAACAGACTTAAATAAATACTGAACTGAAATTAACCTGCTTATTATTCAGTATAAGCTGTCACTGATGAATGTTACAACATTCTGATTGACATTCAACCAGAAGGCTATATACCAGATCTGTTATCATCTTTATAAGCTGACTGGAATACCAGCTGAGTTATGACAGTAATAAAAACACATGCAGAAGGAAAACAAACACAGGAAATTGTTAACCCAGTTCAGTCCAACATGACCTACATCTGGGGGCTACCAAGCCAGGAAGAAGATCCACTATTAGCAGTATTAATTCAGAGTTAAACTCCCCCGTTTATAACTCTTCACTTAATCCCTACCCAATGCAATCTATACCTAGGAACTCCTAGATAGAAACCTTCAGTTTCCATTCCTATCACTACAAATACAATGTAATGTTAACACACCTTGAACTTGCTTCACAACTTCATTCAAGAACAAAATCACTCTTGCCTACAGGCTTTGAGTTACAAACACTCTCAGCTTTGACCACTGAGAAACACGTGGTAACCTTCCCACAGATTGGGAGGTTTACCTCACACACAACCCTAAAAATTCATTCTAGGAGCCTTACAAAAACTAGGTTACAATATGCTATTTATAACCTAATCACCCAACTGGATTTGGGCCTTCAGAAATCGCAGCAAACTTGTTCTTTGCTGTTACAAATACAGCAGAAAATTTCTGCTAAAAACAAGGTCTTCAATCCTAAAATCTCTCCATATATATCTCCTTATTTTGAGCCTATATATCTTCTGATTGAGTCTTTAAGACCTTCACATGGGAGTTGGGATATTCACCAAATATCCTCACTAATCCCAGAATATATACTGAATTAATTAATTCAGTTTTCTACACATGTGCGATGTCACAGGCATGATGTCGTGACATCGTACATGACATGTTGGTCCAGATGTTGAACTTCTTCAACCCAACATATTAAAACAACAGAGATGATTACATTATTTGTTTTACAAAATTAATGCCAATCCTAAGGTATTAACAAGATCCCTTGGGTTTCAAAGCTCGTTTTGGGAAGCTTTTTCCTCTTCTGACTACTCAGATGGATGAAGGATTGATGAGTGTATTGGTGCAGTTTTACGATCCTTTGTACCGTTGCTTCACGTTTCCGAATTTTCAGCTTTTGCCTACACGTGAGGAGTATGCTTATCTTGTGGGTATACCTGTTCTGGAGCAGTTTCCGTTCAGTGGCTTGGAAAGGATTCCTACTTCTCAAGAGATAGCAGACATGTTACACATAGATGAATCTCTGGTTGATGCTCATATGACTACCAAAGGGGGAATTCAAGGTCTCCCTTCTGAGTTCCTCATTGCTGAAGCTACTATGTATGGGAAGGCCATGAGTGAGGACGCCTTTGAGGCCATATTTGTACTTCTCATAAATGGATTTGTATTGTTCCCCAACATCGACAAGTTTGTGGATGTGAACGCTATTAGGATCTTCTCTACTCTTAATCCCATTCCGACTCTGTTGGGTGATACCTACTTCTCTTTGCATATGAGGAATGCAAAGGGTGGTGGCGCCATTGTGTGTTTTTTGCCTCTGTTGTATAAGTGGTTTATTTCTCATTTACCTCAGACGGTCGCTTTCAAGGAGAACAAGGAATGTCTACGGTGGTCCACGAGACTTATGTCTCTCACTAATGATGATATCTCTTGGTATAACCATGTGTATGATGGTGTGCGGATTATTGACTCTTGTGGCAAATTCTCCAATGTACCTCTTCTTGGTACATGTGGTGGGATTAACTACAATCTTGTTTTGGCACGTCGGCAGCTTGGGTTCCCCTTAAAGGATAAACCCAATAACATTCTGTTAGAGGGTGTATTCTTTCAGGATGGTAAAGATCCCCAAGGCTTGAAAGCTAGGATGGTCCGCGCTTGGTGCAAGATTCATAGGTGTAGCGGGGTATTCGTTACCGTTGGAGATATTGACTAAATCCAAGGTAAATCATACAAAGTCGAGTCGCCACCGCACTTCTATTTATCCAAAGGAATGGTTAGAAAGCGAACAAAAACCTAAAAGTTTTACAAACAAAACTAGTAAAAGAAACAGAGATCTGGGTAAGGGGGTAGGTTATGCAATGGGAAGGTGTTAGACACCCAAAGCATCCTAGGCACTCCTAGGGAGCCCTTTTCACACTTGTTGCAAAGGTTATTGTTTTGTGAAAATTTTATTTGTGCAAACATGATTGAAGAGATGAGAAGAGAATATACAAGTTATTTACATTTTGTGTTTGGATGGATAAACCCATTGCCTACGTACCCTCTTATAAAAAGATTAGGATCAAAACCTCGTAGTTCGGGGTAAAAATCTCAAAATAACAAATGAGTGGATTGATTGGTCCAAAAGCCTTGAGGTATTTTGTTATCAAAGGGAGAAAACTCAACCTAAAACCACAGGTTCACCATGTGAGGATAGCTTCAACATGCTAGTGAGGGGTTAACCCTATAATAAGCATGGAAGACTCATTGTCCATCACTAAGGACAAAGGTGAGTATTATATCTACCACAAAGATAACTCAAACCTAATAGCTAAAGGTTATGAAAAAATTTGATTAAGAAATGGACATTGGAACGACAAAAAGAAATTTCAATGGGTTATATTTACCAATTAGAAGTATATACAAAAGATGGTCAAAGTTGACTTAAAGATTCAATTCAAAATGAGTGTTATGAAAAGAAAGTTTGAAAATCAAAAGCATAAGGCTTAGGTTTCTAATGTTGAAAACAAAGGTCAAATGTTTGCACAAAAAGGTTTTGGCTTGGGTTAGGGTGGAGAGATAAAGAAAGAAGGCCAAGTCCTAAAGAGAACAAAAAAGGTGAGGGATATGAAATGAATCCACACTAGGAGTTCCTCTCTTGAGATCATATTGATGATCCAAGTAGATCCCATCCTTTGGAATAAGCAATCACAAAGCATAAGCAGTCAAACAAGTCTCATAAGAGATCCTCAATGTATCTTGTGTCATCCACTTAGATGAACATGATAATGATCCTGAAATTAAGCTCAAATGGAAACTCCTAGTTCAAGAGCACACACATCAAAAGTTCACAAGTAAGCAAACATCACAAACTATATCCATACAAAAGGCTCAAACAATGGGTGGGATTTAGTCAAGAGGGGTCATGTCAACCTCAACAAACAAGCCAAACTGTAAATGGGTAATCTGTAGCTCTTAACCACTAACATTGAATGTTAGGGTGAAGCTGATCAAAATGGTAATGAGGATGAGACCTCATGCTCTTAACCCTGGCCAGGGTGAGCCCATGACAAAGAAAAGCGTGGGGATCCAGAAAGTGAGATCCTATTCCACTTGACAGACACTAGACAAAGATCTTGGGTACATGTTCAGAAGCATCAGCACGTAACGCGAGCATAAAGAACGAGACACTGAATAACGGGGGATTGGCTACTAATCCCTTTTATCCGTCAATTGCCTCAACTCTTGGAGGTCTTATCAAATAGCACATTCCTCATCTTGGAGGTCTTTGAGCACAATTTTCAACAAACACAAACAGAGCCTCTGAAGGAGGACTTGCCAGCAAAATGCCTGCCAAAAAGGTGACAGGACTTCAGACTACATAAGGTAAGAAGCTAACTACCTAAGTGGTGTATCAACCATAATCCAAAGCTCAAGCAAGAGCTAAAGCAAGCAAGCAACTAAGGTACCTGTACAAAGACTAAACAGTCAGTACTTCGGTTATTAAACCAATAGACAAACAGTGAAACCACCTAACAGTTACACAATTCAGTGCATAAGTGCCTTAGCACTCGAATGAGCCCATGAGTTCATCACATTAATTAAAAACCTACAAAACAACAATAAGTCAGTTCTCAAATGCATTTGCATCTCACAAAGTGAGAACAAATCAACCATCAATGCTAAATGTCTAAACCTGAAACACAAGACAAAGTTAGTTTATGTACAAAACACTAATGCAAAGACTAGATTCAAAACCAAATCAAATGACCAAAACAGAACCCAATCTTCTACACATTACACCTTCAAACACTCCACAAAATGTCCTCAAAAGGACCAGCATCAAATCAAAAAGCAAGTGCCTCAAATGGCCTATGCCATGCAATGACCAAAAATGTGCACAAAATGAACTTCCAACTTAGAAAACTCAAATCAAATCAGAAATGCATGCAATGACCTTGATATTTTTGTACAAGTTCATCATGTCATGAACAATCAATATGCAAAAGATCAAATCCAAAAAGGTTCAAATGATATATGAACAAAAATGCAACAATTCAATGTCAAAAATGTGACACAAATTGTCACATTATTCTCTCTGTGTCAAAAATGATGATAGCATGTGAGAAAAATTCCAAACCAGTGACCAAAAATTCACATCATGTATGAATGTCAAGCATGCATAATATGGGATCAAATGGCTCAACATATAGAATTTCACAAAGCATTGAAGGCAATAGGTCAAAATGGAACCACATGGATTCAAAAATACACAAATTAAACACCAGACATCAACAATTCATGAAATTCACATCATAAAAAAGCAGAGATCAAAACAAAACTATGAAAAAAAATTGGGATTAAATTGGACTATTTTTGCTTTTTTTATGAATTTTCTAAAACAAGCAAAATAATTGGACATGTAAATGGAAATGGAGGGAAATTAAAACATTCAAATAAAGCCAGGAAAAACACACGCCCTTAGATCTGGCGCGCAACTAGCATCAACGGTCCAGGTTTAAACATTCAAAATGCATCGTTTCATTTAATAGTCAGCATGCACAATCATCAGTCAAACGCATGCGTGGCTCAGGTCAAACAAATCACAGCCAATCAAACATACACGCAGCATCACACATGGCAAACACAGTCAGACTAAACCCTAACACGCAGAAGCCAGAGCTACAACTCCGATCATCTTCTCAGGCAAGCCCTATGGTGGCACCGCCGTGAAAATTTGCATAAATCACCAAGGCCTATACCAATCGAACTGTCTCTCCACGAGGATTCCAAATATCACATCCAATTCTCCTAATTCCTCATGGATTTTTCAGATCGAAGGCAAACATATTTGAGATCCAAACTTACATTCAACCATACATACTCAATACTCAACCAAATTCAATTCTAATCATATCTACAAGCTCTACTAATTAAGATCTACCATTCTATGATCTAAAAACAGCAAAAAGAGATGATGAATTTTGAATCACCTTGAAGTGAAGGTTGCTGAAATCGTGTTCTCAAGCGCTCATATGCTCCAGATCTTCTCCTTTGATCTTCCTATGAAGCTTTAAGCAAGAAGCAATGGTTGAAAACACTTGAATCCACTTCAATTTCCAAAATCCATCGCCATGCTCATGTACATGAACTGCTCGATTCTAGCTTAATTGATCCAAACAGATGATGATTCTTGATCAATGAAGGATGATGATCAAGAATATGCAATAATATTTGAGGTTTGTGTGAAGAAAAGGAGAATTCGAAGTGAGAGAAATTTGAGAGAGTTTCTTGAATTTGAATCTGAAATGGTTCTGTTATGCAGTTATGATTAGGGTTTGGCCTTTTATACTTCATGCTAATGACCATGCTAATCCTCTTTTCCATGTATTAATCATGATTAGTGAGTATTGGAGTAATTTGCAAAAATGCAAATTAAGCTCTCCTTGCCATAATACACGTGCACATCCTCATGTTAAGCTTCCAATTCACTCCAAATTATCCAATGGTCATGCTTGAAGAGTTATTTTGCTTGCATCTTAAGCCAAAAAATGAATAATGAAGATTTTCTTCAATTTGCACATGTGTGAAATAATGAGAATTTTGACCATGATCCCTTTGCACAATTGAGCGAAATGAGGTAATTTTGAGATGTCTTGAACATGAGAAGCATTTTGCAAAAAGAATGAACCAAATTGGAGCATTGTATCAAAAGTTATGCCATTTTGAATTTCCATGCACACCTTGTGATCAAATGACTATAACTCCTCAACCAATCATCATATGGACATGAATTAGGACTTTTTGGAAAGGGGAGACAAAGATCTACAACTTTCATGTTCACCAAAAATCCATTTGAAACTTATTTGACATTGACAAGTCAAGTTGAAAGTGGACCAAAAACTTGCCAAATTTGGAAACTTTGAATTATAGGTCATTTTCCATTTTTAGTAACTTTTGCCATGACCTTTGAATCTTCAAGATGGATATTTAGAATGATGAATGAACCCCATTTGAACATGATTGAGGTGTCTCAACTCATTTTCCCACCTCAAAGCCCTCAGTTGACTGCACAGTTGACTTTTGGTCCTCAGATGACCTTGAAATGTCTTGATTAACTTGAGCCTCTATCACTTGGTGAAATTGCTTCAAAATGAAACCCTAGCTCATGTAAGCTCCTTATAATAATCATGTGGTCCTCATCCAAAGAAAATACCTCTACTCTTGCACAAAGGATCTTCTTAAAGCTCTTGACCTGGTGATTGCTTAAGCTACAACAAAAATGTTAGTGACATATTTTTGTGCTTTTGGTTAGTAAGCAAAACAAGAAAAGCAATGATATACAATTCAAGCATGCTTGGTGATCTCAAACCACTCACAAGAGATCCCTGCCCAAAGGGAAAGGGAGCCAAGATGCTTAATGATTCTTGAGGCTATGCAATGTAATGTTATGATGCCATGAGGGATCTTAGGGACAAAATTGGGGTCTTACAGATGCCCCTATTTAAGGTCATTCTAGCCGGAGAAGTGAAGGTTAAAATCTTCGTCTCGACGAGGTAGAATGGGATAAAATAATAACAAAGAGAAAAATTTTGGTCCCTAAGAGACCTCGTAATGCAAATGTATGTATGCAAAACAAACAAACTCTGTGGGGATATGTGTCCACAAAGAAGAAAAGATCAGAAGGAATTTGATAGTCCCTATGAGTTATCCACTCCATGGGGAAGGGACTCTACCGGGGACTCTTATGGGGATAGAAAAGGAGATAAATTGCGCGAGCAGGTCACGACTCAAAGCTGGGGAAAAGAGTTTCCAACAAGAATAAATCCATTGGAAAGACTCGAGCTGACTCAAAGATGCATGTATTGGGGAATATGCCAACAAAGCAGAACTATCCGCAATGGATACTTCGGATAAAAAATCCGGACAAAAAACAATCCACTAAGGGACTTCGCTGGGGATGTCTAAAAAGACTCTCCTGGGGAAGCAGCGAGATGAGGTGTTACCGGTTACTGGGTAACAAGCTCAATGAGACATCTGATCTGATCACCGGTATAAGGGTGAGAGAACAACAAGCTCGGGAAGAATCAATATCTAAGACCGGTATAAGGGTGAGAGATATCAATCAACCAAATCATCTGAGGAAGACCTAAAAGGTAAATCTCAACTCAGGAAAATCTGACTCCACAGGGGACCAAAGTCATAATAGAGAGCAGAAGGAAGGAACACCAGGGATACCGGTTACTGAGCATATAATAGGTGACCAACCAAAGCATGAATTGGGGAATATTCCCAAGACACTCATCATCCAAAAAGAGGGAAGAACGCAAACTCAATTATGGGATGGACATTCGATTCCAAAACAGGGATACGAATCTTACTCGACTGGGGAAGAACAAAAGGCTTCGACCAAAGAGTGCATGAGATATATTATCTATTACCGTCGGAACATAGATAATATACTCGCATGGAAGATTATCCACAACCGGTTACTGGGTTAATAAAGGATAAATCGATCGACAAAGAAAAGCATCGGGATACCAAAACTAGGTATATAATGATGACCCATCAAAGGGAGCAATAAACATCACCGGCAAACGGTAAATGAAAGAGGACCCGCTGGGGATAAAATTGCTTAATCAGAGCAGTTATCCAAAAGAAGGAGGGAATATCAATACCGAATATTGGATAATGATAACCGTCAAAGAGGGGATTACATCTATCGGATACTGGATAGAAAACCACGGAAGAGTAACCGTCATCAACTAGGATGAACAACAATGGTTAACTCTGTAAAGGGGGAATGAATCTTACTCAACTGGGGAAGAACAAAAGGCTTCGACCAGAGAGTGCATGAGATATACTATCTATTACCGTCAGAACGTAGATAGTATACTCGCATGGAAGATTATCCACAACCGGTTACTGGGTTAATAAAGGATAAATCGACCGACAGAGATAGGCATCGGGATACCAAAACTAGGTATATAATGATGACCAATCAAAGGGGAGCAATCAACATCACCGGCAAACGGTAAATGGAAGAGGACCCGCTGGGGATAAATTACTTAATCATAGCAATTATCCAAAAGAAGGAGGGAATATCAATACAGAATATTGGATAATGAAAACCGTTAAAGAGGGGATTACATCTACCGAATACTGGGTAGAAAACCACGGAAGAGTAACCGTCATCAACTAGGATGAACAACAATGGTTAACTCTGCAAAGGGGGAATGAATCTTACTCAACCGGGGAAGAACAAAAGGCTTCGACCAGAGAGTGCATGAGATACACTATCTATTACCGTCAGAACGTAGATAATATACTCGCATGGAAGATTATCCATAACCGGTTACTGGGTTAATAAAGGATAAATCAACCGAAAATAAAAAGGCATCGGGATACCAAAACTAGGTATATAATGATGACCAATTCAGGAGAGAAACAATCGTCACCAACAACAACAGGGTAGACGAAAGATGACTTGTTGGGGATAAATTGCGAGCGCAAGGCGATTATCCAGGAAAAAGAGGGAATATCAACATCGAATACTGGATGAAGATAACCATCAAGGAGGGGATTACATCTACCGGATACTGGGTAGAAAACCACAGAAGAGTAACCGTCATCAACTAGGATGAACAACAATAGTTAACTCTGCGAGGGGAGGAACATAGGGTTTACCACTACCGGTATAAGGGTAGAAATCCACAAACTCCGCTGAGGATAAGGTGAATAATTATTGATTACTGAGTAATTATTCATCCACCACAAGGAAACACCAGAGACAGTCACAAGAGGCCAATTTAGGATCAAACCAAAAAGGCAAATTGAATCGAGACTCATCCTAATGAGGATATAACTCAATAGGGGAACCCATCCCAATATTTGTGTTGGGGGGAAGCAGAAACAACCGTAGTCCACGAGGATATAACTCAGTGGGGAATGCGGAAGGAAAGATAAACACTTTTTGCTTAAAGGGGCTGACTGTATATTGAGAGATCAGACACACATCTGCTTGGGGAAATATATATCACCAAATAGCAGGAGACAACAAACAACGATATATGGCAAAAAATGCAACATGAATATCTGAATGTTATAATTATGCATGTATATGCGTGATTTATGTTTGATGAATGCTGACAAACAGACATAGCTAACACACACAGGTCCAGGAATCAACCACCCGGTACTACATCTCACGAGAAGGAGCCAGGATCACCGGAGAATATCCAATCTGTCGGGGATCAGAGACAACACTATCTCTGCAGGGATGGATCATCAGTCTCAGTTGGGAAAAAGAAAGTTCATTGCACAGGCAGAAACTTCCACAAAAGCAACTCTACTGGGAATCCATCTGAGGGATATAAGAGGAATCCGGTGATCCGACACCAAGTACCAAACCCATCAAGGAGATCACATCTGCTGAGGAGAAAAGATCGCTCTTCCACTGAAGGGGAGAATGGTGAACATCACAACAAGCATACCACTCGGGGATGAACCATCACAAATAAAATCCACCACACCAACAACTCTACTGGGGATTTATCTGAGGAAATGAAGGAATACTTGGGATCAACCACCAAATACCGAACCTTCCAAAGAGAACACATCTGCTGAGGAGGGAAGACCACTGCTCTGCTGAAGGGAGGGGAGGGCGATAACCTTAACAAGCACTCCACTCGGTGGGATAAACCACAAAACATATTCTGGGAGAAGAGGATACAATCATGCCAGGTATATGAACAAAGGACTTACCCTATTGGAAATCATGCCACCCTTGGGAGAGCACTGAGGATCCCTTAAGTATCCTTTCATCATTGTGAATGTTCACTTTGTTTAAAAACAATTTGTGAAAAATTCATTTATTTAAAACAATGATACTTTCTCAATTAAAAGCATTCAAAACATTTGTTGAATAGAAACAAATAAGAATGCAAATAATTGGATAAAGGCTCAAATTCATTTGATGGAATGGTAGCCTGCAAATGGCAAGACTCCATAGATCTTTACAAATTTGAAATTGGTGATATATATTGGAGAAGGGCTACATTGAACATAATGACCATTTCTCCACCAATTCTGGATTCGATGTATTCGAAGCTTTGGTTGACAATGAATGAACAAGAATCTCTGATGGATGACAGTTGTAGAACACAGTCTTGTCAGGATGCAGTTACTTGCCAAATCCCTAATTTTTGCCTAGATTGCCTCAGGATGAGGTACTCAATCTAGCAGGATGCATATATTCATTTTTATATCTCTAATTTTTTCCTGGATCGCCCTTTCGGGTTTTCAATCCACCGAGACGCTCATTTTTTGCTTAAGCCGCCCTTTCGGGTTTTCAACTTAGCGTGCTGTTCTGTTTTTATTTTTAGGCGAAGTATTTGTTGACTGCATCTGAATTCACATGATGAGTGAAATAATCCCCAATCATAGTTGTAAGTATCGAAGCACCGCCTGAAAAGGGTCTCTTAACAACATATGGACCTTCATAGTTTGGAGTCCACTTGCCCCTGGAATTGGGCGCGAAAGACAAGACTTTCTTGAGCACGAGGTCACCTTCTCGGAACACACGAGGCTTGACCTTCTTATCAAAAGCCTTCTTCATTCTCTGCTGATACAACTGACCATGACACATGGCAGTCAATCTCTTTTCTTCTATCAAATTCTGCTGGTCATAGCGACTCTGAACCCATTCAGCATCAGTCAACTTGGCCTCCATCAAGACTCTCATTGATGGGATCTCCACCTCTAATGGGAGTACGGCCTCCATGCCATAAACAAGAGAGAAAGGGGTTGCCCCTGTTGAAGTGCGGACAGATGTACGATATCCATGCAAAGCAAATGGCAGCATCTCATGCCAATCTTTGTACGTAACAACCATCTTTTGGATAATTTTCTTGATGTTCTTGTTAGCAGCTTCAACAGCCCCATTCATCTTGGGTCTATAAGGAGAAGAATTATGGTGTGCAATCTTGAACTCACTACACAACTCTTTCATCATCTTGTTATTCAAGTTAGATCCATTGTCAGTAATGATCTTATCAGGCACACCATAATGGCATATGAGTTGATTCTTGATAAACTTCACAACTATCTGCCTGGTCACGTTTGCATATGATGCCGCTTCAACCCACTTAGTGAAGTAATCAATTGCTACGAGAATAAACCTGTGTCCATTGGACGCTTTCGGCTCAATCATGCCAATCATGTCAATTCCCCACATGGAGAAAGGCCATGGTGATGAAATTACATTCAGAAGTGTCGGAGGAATATGAATCTTATCTGTATAAATTTGACACTTATGGCATTTCTTCATATATTTGCAGTAGTCATACTCCATTGTCAGCCAATAGTAGCATGTGTAGCGGTGTATTCGTCGCTATATGATCTATCGGTTAAATCATAAGCAAGAGATACATTGAAATTTCGAGTCGCCACCGCACTTTTATTTATCCAAAGGATTGGCTAAAAAGCGAACAAAAGCCTAAGAAGTTTTACACGTAGAAAACTAATAAAAAGATCAGAGAGTCTGGGTAAGGGGTAAATTACGCAATGGGAAGGTGTTAGGCACCCACTACGTCCTAGGTACTCCTAGGGAGCCCTTTTCACACTTGTTATGCTAAATTGTTATTTGTTATGACATAAGCATTGTGCAAACATGATTGGGATGATGAGAAAAGAATATACAATTTTTATTTATTTTTGTGTTCGAACGGATGAACCCGCTGCCTACGTACCTTCCATCAAATGTAAGGATCAAAACGCCGTAGTTCGGCTAAAAGATTTCCAAAAGTGAGTTGGGTTCAATTTTAAACACAAACCCTAGGTCTTACGTTATCCACGGGAGAAAACTCAACCTTATACAAACAACAACGTCCACCATGTGAGAACAGCTTCAACTTGCCAAGGAGGGGTTAACCCTATAATAAGCAAGGAAGACTTACAATTCAATCACTAAAGACAGAAGGTGAGATTAACATCAACCACTAAGATAAATCAAACCTATAGCTCATGTATGAAAGGATTAATGGACAAAGCCAAAACAAGTGAATGAGTGAAGTTACTGATTATGATTATGAAAATGGAGTCAAAGTATAATTAAGATCGATTCAAATAAGTATTATGAAATGAAGTTTGAAAAAAAGGTCAAGGACTTGAGTCCAGGTTTTTAATTAGAAAAACATGAAGATGTTTGCACAACACTTATGTCAAGTTTGAAATCAAAGTGTGAAAAGGTTTAGGACATAATGAATGATGAATGGATGAAAGATGGATAGTAAAACTTCTTAGAAGGTTCACTTCTTGAAATCATATAGCAGATGATTCAAGTGTGTCCTTTGGAATAGCAATGGATAATAATAAACAAACAAAGCAAAGAAAGGCGGATACCGGATGCCAATCACTGGTCTTATACCAATCTCCTAAAATAAAACTGGATATCAGATGCCACTCAATGGTCTTACACTAATCTCCTCAAACAAAGAAATAAAAGGCGGATACCAGATACCAATAGATGGATTTACACCAGTCTCCTAAAACAGAAATGGATATCAGAAGCCACTCAATGGACTTACACCAATCTCCTCAAAAGAAAACAAAAATGAAACATGGAAGTCGACTGCCAATCTGTATGGACTTAGGTTAACTCCACAGTATGGTCCTAGGAAATCCAATGCCACATTACAGGGACTTACAATGGATCCTCACATACAAGAACAAAAGCAACAATATGATCACAGGAATGCAAATGCCAACTTACAGGGACTTATAATTGCAACCTCTCATACAAACAGATAAAACAAACTATGATCACAGGAAAGCAGATGCCAACTTACAGGGACTTATAACTGCAACCTCACATACAAATCAAACAGATCAAACTATGATCACAGGACAACAGATGCCAACTTACAGGGACTTATAACTGTATCCTCACATACAAACAAACAAGGCAACAGAAGATATGAGTGACCAATGAGGTCTTACACTCTATCCTTCCATATCATAGGAGCAAATGCCAAAGCAATGGACTTACAATTGTCTAATGGCAATTGATGATGATGATAAATGCATAGAGCATACAAGCAGATATGTGCATATGAAGCAATCAATCAATCAATGAATATCAAACAGCACACTCTATAGCCAAACAATGAGGGCTCACACAAGAGGGTTTGACTATGAAAGTCCACTGTAATGGGTAAGAGTCGCTCTTAACCTTGCCATTGAGAGGCTAAGGTGAAGCAGATGAAAAGGAGATGAGGGGTGTGCCTCATTGCTTCTATCCCTGATCAGGGAGAGCATTAGAAAGTGTGGGAGTTCAGAAAGTAGGAACTCTCTCCACATTATTGACTCGATTAGATCTTGGGTTTTTATCTCAATGCTTCAACCATGTAATGGGAGCAAAGAGAGGACACACTGAATAGTGGGGGATAGATTACTTATCCCTACCTTCCACCAATTGCCTTACTTGAAGGACTTTTCCTGCTTGGGACAATTTTAAACACACACAAGCATGGCCTCTTAAGGAGGACTTCAGACAGTTTGCCCGGTCAAATAACAGACCGGGTCTCCAGACTACATGGAGAAGAAGTAATTATACCTCAAAGCAAATGCTAAATAGCAAAGCAAGCAAGTTCAAAGAACTTAAGCAACTAAAGTACCACAAATGAAGTTCAGTGATGATGTAGTGCTTCCTTGGCCTTCAAAGCTTGAAACAGGTGGCCCTTATGCTTGGAGATGTTGGTTGGTGAAGCTTTTTCAGCTCAAGGGTGCTTAAACATGCCCAGCTATCGATTTGCCATTAAAGGATGCTTGGAAAAACAGAGCTCAATATGATCTTCCAGTTGGAGTTTTATGCTTACTAATAACTCACAAAGATGGTCAGGTTATGGAACAATCAAAGCTAGCTCGAGGGTTTGAAGCTTTTGCTCAGAATTCACCTTTGGCCAAAAATGCAAAATGAGAGAGAAAAGAGAATTTTCGTGGAGGCTGCAGCTAGCTAGGGTTGCAAATGGTCAGAAAGATGTTTAAATATATCTGTTTAAGGTTGGTTTAGGAAATGGTAATCTTGCTTATGTTAAATGAGCCAATTTGCAATTTTGCTAAACTTGCACATAAGTGAAAATGGAGGGTGTAGCATTGCACGAATGGGCTTGGAAATGCTGCAAACAGACCATCCAATTGCTGTTTTATGGTCTGCTTATGAAGTGCTGTCCTTGCTTTTACTTAATGAAGCTATTTTGCATATTTGCCAATTTTGCATTTTGGTCCAAAATGATGGTATGATGAAAGCATGAGCATGAATTTAAGCTTGGAGCAAGTTTCAAATAACATATGAAGCAAATCCCAATTGGCCAAAGTGAGAAAAAGTCAATAAATCAAAAAGTCAATGGTTGGTCAAACTTGATTTTTAAATGAAATAGGTCCAAAAATGCCATTTTGATTGGTAAGGTTTTGGTGGATGAAATTCATATTTTTGGAAAGAGGAGGAAAAATGTGGTTTGTAGGAAAAAACCCCACCAAATTTGGCCTTATGGTTCATGACTTATGGCTTGTTGAAGTTCACAAATTGGTGAAAATGAATTGATCATATCTTGACAACCACACATGGGATTTGAGAGTTCTTGGACTTTTTGAAAATGGGAGAACACGATCTTCAACTTTCATGTTGGGCAAAAATTCATTTGGAGCTTGTATCATGATGTAAGTTTAAGATCAAGAAGTTTCCATTTTTGGCAGTTGAAATTACAGGTCCACTTTCTATTTTGGGAAATTTTCTGATTAAATTCAAATTCTTACATGATGAGGTTGGACATGATATATGAGGCTTATATAAGCATGAATGAGCTCCTTCAAACCAATTCTATCCATCAAATCACTGATTAAATCCACAGTTGACCAAGTTTGACTTTTCTAGGGTTTTGAATGACTGGAGCATTTCTGATGAATTCCAAACCCTAATTCCTTGAGAACTTGACTTCAAATGATGTCCCAAGATATATATGAGCTCTTGATTAATGATCATGGTGCCCAAATTCTGCAAGAATGGCCACCATCTACTGCAATGACTGACTGTTGACTGTCTTTGACCTAATTGCTGATGATTGCTTCAACTGCAAGCAACAAGGTTAGACTGACAATATTTTTGTACTTTTTTGGTTAATAAACATATGAAAAGCAAAGATATACAAATGCAAGACATGCTTGGTGATCAAGAACCAACCACAAGGCAACCTACCCACTAGGAGGGAAGCTAAGGCATGCAGTGATCCTTGAGGCCATGGTATGATATGATATGGGCCATGAGGGATCTTAGGGCCCAAAATTGGGGTCTTACAGATGCCCCTATTTAAGGTCATTCTAGCCGGAGAAGTGAAGTTTAGAAATCTTCATCTCGACGCGGTAGAATGGACTTAAATAACAGTAATGAGACAAATTTTGGTCCCTAAGAGACCTCATGATGCAAATGTATGCATGCAAAGGACAAAATTCTGTGGGGAATATGATTCACACAGAAGAAAAGACGATCCATCGGAGTAGTACACTCACCAGGAACAGAGACTCTAACAAGACTCTATGGGGATAATAAAAGAAAAAGAAATGTGTGAACAAGACACGACTCCAAACTGGGGAAAAACAAAACTGACATAACGTGATCAAAACACGACTCTGATTAAGGAAAACAGAAAAACAGACTGGAGAATTCACTGGGGAGTGAAGGACTCACACTGGGGAAAAGAATTCCAAAGGAAAATAAATCCGTCGGAGAGATACAAGCTGACTCCTGGGGAGAAGCAAAAAGGAAATTCCACTAAGGGAAGCAACAAAGAAATGAGATGTTACCGGGCATAAGGGTAACAAAACAAGAAAATCTGACTCCACAGGGGGACCGAGGTCATAATAGGGAGCAGAAAGGAAGGAACACCAAGGATACCGGTTACTGGGTATATAATAGGTGACCGACCAAAGCGTGAATTGGATTTCACTTCCAAAACACTCATCATCCTGAAGAGAGCTAGAAAAGCAAACTTGTTTATAGGATGGATATTCAATTCCACAAGGAAAATGAATCTTACTCTGAGGGGAAAACAATCAAAAGATTGACTCAAGAGCGTACGAGATATAATATCCATTACCGTCAGAACGTGGATAGAATACTCAGAGGAGACATATTATTCATTACCGGCAGACCGTGAATAATATACTCGAAAGGAAAATTATCCTGAACCGGTTACTGGGTTGTTTATAGGATAAGATCCGAAGACGTGAATTGGTTTTCACTTCCAAAACAACTCATCATCCGAAAGGAGGGCTTGAAAAAGCAAATCGACTTACAGGATGGACATTCGAATCCACAACGGGAAAACGAATCTTACTCAACTGGGGACACAAACCCAAAGAGTGCATGAGATATAATATCCATTACCGGCAGACCGTGGATAAGATACTCGCAATGAGATATATTATCTATTACCGTCAGAACGTAGATAATAAACTCGCATGGTAAGAAACACCAGGGATACCGGTTACTGGGCATATAATAGGTGATCTACCGAAACGTGAATTGGATTTCACTTCCAAAACACTCATCATCCAAAACACAAACTGGTTAAAGGATGGACATTCGATTCTACAAAGAATACGAATCTTGCTCAGTTGGGGAAAATCAACAAAGGATTCCAACTAAAGAGCGCATGAGATATATTATTCATTACCGGCAGACCGTGAATAATACACTCGAAAGGAAAAGACACCAGAGATACCGGTTACTGGGTATATAATAGGTGACTAACCAAAAAGAGAGACAATCGATACCAAGCATACGGGTAAACGAAAGACAACTCAAGGGATAAATTGCAAGCATCCGGCAATTATCCAACAACAAGAAATATTCGACTCCGCAAAGGGAAATAACGAACCTTACTCGACCGGGGAAACACAAAAGGCTTCGACTGAAGAGTGCATGAGATATATTATTCATTACCGGCAGACCGTGAATAATATACTCGCATGGAAGACTATCCACAACCGGTTACTGGGTTAATAAAGGATAAATCAACCGAAAAGAAAGGCATCGGGATACCAAACTAGGTATATAATGATAACCAATCAAAAAGGGCAACAGACATTACCAACAAAAGGGTAAATGAAAGGCGATCTGCTGAGGATAATTTGCGAGCATCCGACAATTATCGACAGAAGACTAGCTGGGGATGCATTGATAAAGAATCAATGATCCAGGGACAAATCACTAGCATACGGTGAAAGGACCCACTGGGGATAAAATTGCTAGCATACGGCAATTATCCACAAAAACTTGCTAGGGACATAAGTGCTGATCTGAGCAACTTATCCAAGCAAAGGAAAATCATCATCAAAGACTAGATGAAGATAACCACAAAATTAGGGTTTACATCTACCGAATACGGGGTAGAAGACCAACAACTCCACGTGGGGATAGAACAAATCACAAATCCGCACGGGAAACCAAAATAGGGTTTATAACAAACCACAAACTGCTGGAGAGCAGGAAAATATAGGGTTTACAACTACCGGGTAGTAGGTAGAAGACCAAAACTCTGGCTGGAGAATAAAAGGTGTATAACCACAAACTGTCAAGAAAGCCAGGAAAAGTAGGACTTATAACTACCGGTATGAGGGTAGAGGCCCAAAAACATTCCGCTGGGGAACAACCCACTGGGAAACACAAGATATTTGACAAATAGCCAATTCGGGAATGATCCGAAAAGACAGACTGAATCAAGACACGTCCTAATGAGGATATAACTCAAGTAGGAAAATCCATCCCAATATATGTGTTGGGAGGAAACGGAAGAAACCGTCATCCACGAGGATATATCTCAGTGGGGAACTGCAGAAGGAAAGACAACATTTTCTGCTTATGGGGCTGACTCTATATGGAGAGATTTATAACACCCGACATCTGCTTGGGGAGATCTGTAAAGAGATCCATATCACCCGTTGCAGGAGACACGACAAACAAAAGATATATGGCGAAAAATGCAACATGAATATCTGAATGTTTATGAATATGCATGAATATGCGTGATTTATGTTTGATGAATGCTGACAAAACAGACAATTCTAACACAAACAGGTCCAGGAACCAACGTCCGGTATTATACTTCCAGGGGAAAAACCAGCTGGAGAGCCAAATCTGCGGAGATCTATATGCTGAGAAAGCAAAGATCTGCAGGTACTGCTGAAAAAGCAGAGAATCAGAAATATCAGGAAACAACCCAATCCAGGGTACAGAAAGTCACAACGGGCAAGACAGCCACCAAGACAAATCTGTAGGGGGACAAGAGAAAACCCAAAGATATCTGCAAGGGATCCCAGTGTCAACTGAGAAACAAAAGGTGCATTGCACAAGCACGACTGCTGTAGAAGCAAATCCACACAACTCCACTGGGGGAACAACCCACTGAGGGAGAATGATATCATCCAAATAGAGTGTAACTGCACAAGCAACTCTATTGGGGAAAACTGTCGGCTACTCTCTTGGGAACAAACCACTGAGGGAGGACAGATCAGACAAGTAGATTCTGCAACGAACCACTCCTCTTGGGGAGAATATACAAAAGCAAACTGATCACAACAAGTAGATTCTGCAATATAAGCCACTTTACTGAGGATCACAAACAGTCAGGAAATTAATCCGTTCACTGGAGGCTGAAGCCATCATCCGACCATATCGGGGGTTGAAGGAGTAATCAACAGGCGAAACTGCCACAACAAACAATCTGCAGACTAAGCTGAGGAAAAGATGATTGAAATACTGGGATGCCAACCCAATCAACCACGGAGTAGGAAAATAAATCCTGCTCTGCTGGAGAGAATAACTCTGATGGAGAGATAGCAACAATTCCGTAGACGACTTCGCCGGGGAAAGGGTAAAGTACCGGGTATCAAACCACTGACTTACCGAGTCTTTAAAGAGAAAGTGATCGTGCTGAGGAAACAGACAATTCCGCTGGCAACACTGCATGGGGAAAAGCGGTAACAACTCCATTTGCAACCCTGGTGGGGATATTAATAACAGCTTTACTCGCGACTCCGAGGGGAGTATCAGTCAATCAGTTATACTCATGTCTGCGCTGAGGAGACAAATAAAGTCTGGGGCAGACGACCCACTGGAGAAAGTGACAGGGCACCAGGATGACAAACCATCAACCGCCGAAGCTTCTCAAGAAAACACCCATGCTAGGGAAAACTGCTGCTGGAGAAAACAAAGTCTTCAACAACAAATCACTTGCGACTGTACTGGGGAACAACCCCAACAACAACTTTGTTTGGGGAACAACCCCAACAAAGGTCTGAAGAAAGAAGATACCATCAAACCAGGAATATGAACAAATGTCTTACCTGTTGGGAATCATGCCACCCTCGGGAGAGCACTGAAATATTCTTGAGTATCCTTTCAATCTTGTGAATGTTCACTTTGTATAAAACAACAAATTTGGAAAAATTTGATTTGTTTAAAACAATGACATTTTATCAATTTAAAACATGCAAAACATTTGTTGAATTGAAACAAATAAGAGTGCAAATAATTGGATAAAAAGCTCAAATTGATTTGATGGGATGGTAGTCTGCAAATGGCAACACTCCATAGATCTGTACAAATTTGAAATCAGTGATATATATTGGAAGAGGGCTACATTGAACATAATGATCCTTTCTCTACCAATTTGAATCTCGATGTATCCGAAGCTTCAGTTGACGACGAATCGAGAATCTTCTGACGAAATGACGACTGATAAACCAGAAAGTCTTGTCAGGATGCAGTTACTTGCCAAATCCCTAATTTTTGCCTAGATTGCCCCAGGGTGAGGTACTCAATCTAGCGGGATGCAAATATTCTCTTTTTTTCAAGTCTCTAATTTTTGCCTGGATTACCCTCGCGGGTTCTCCACCGAGACGCTCATTTTTGCCTAAGCCGCCCTTTCTGGTTTTCAACTTAGCTAGCTATTCTGTTTTTTCATTTGTTTTTTTTTTTTTTTTTTTTTTTTTTTTTTTTTTTTTGCATATACTTTTTTTTTAGGCAAAGTATCTCTTGACTGCATCTGAATTCACAGGACGAGTGAAATCCTCCCCATCCATTGTTGTAAGCATCAAAGCTCCGCCTGAAAAGGCTCTCTTAACAACATATGGACCCTCGTAGTTTGGAGTCCACTTGCCCCTGGAATCGGGCGCGAAAGACAAAACTTTCTTGAGCACAAGGTCACCTTCTCGGAACACGCGAGGCTTGACCTTCTTGTCGAATGCTTTCTTCATTCTCTGCTGATACAACTGACCATGGCACATGGCAGTCAATCTCTTCTCTTCGATCAAATTCAGTTGGTCATAACGACTCTG
Organism: Lathyrus oleraceus; assembly: GCF_024323335.1. Classification (NCBI taxonomy): domain Eukaryota; kingdom Viridiplantae; phylum Streptophyta; class Magnoliopsida; order Fabales; family Fabaceae; genus Lathyrus; species Lathyrus oleraceus. The sequence continues at coordinate 440,305,323 of NC_066581.1, forward strand.
AATCCATTCAGCATCAGTCAACTTGGCTTCCATCAAGACTCTCATTGATGGGATCTCCACCTCTACTGGGAGAACGGCTTCCATGCCATAAACAAGAGAGAAAGGGGTTGCCCCTGTTGAAGTGCGTACAGACGTACGATATCCATGCAAAGAAAATGGCAGCATCTCATGCCAATCTTTGTACGTAACAGTCATCTTCTGGATAATTCTCTTGATATTCTTGTTAGCAACTTCAACAGCCCCATTCATTTTAGGTCTGTAAGGAGAGGAATTATGGTGTGCAATCTTGAATTCAGCGCACAACTCATCCATCATCTTGTTATTCAGATTGGATCCATTATCAGTAATGATCCTCTCTGGCACACCATAACGGCAAATCAGCTGGTTCTTGATAAACTTCACAACCACCTGCCTGGTTACATTTGCGTATGAAGCGGCTTCAACCCATTTGGTGAAGTAATCAATTGCTACGAGAATAAACCGATGTCCATTGGACGCTTTCGGCTCAATCATGCCGATCATGTCGATTCCCCACATAGAGAAAGGCCATGGTGATGAAATCACATTTAGAAGTGTCGGAGGAATATGAATCTTATCCGCATAAATTTGACACTTGCGACATTTCTTCACATACTTGCAACAGTCAGACTCCATTGTCAGCCAATAGTAGCCTGCTCTCAACATTTTCTTAGCCATGGCATGTCCATTGGAATGAGTACCAAATGAACCCTCATGGACCTCAGTCATCAACAGGTTTGCTTCCTGTCTATCCACGCATCTGAGCAAAACCATATCGAAATTTCTCTTGTACAGCACTTCTCCACTGAGGTAGAAACTGCCTGACAACCTTCTCAAAGTTTTCCTATCTTTCACAGATGCCCCAGGCGGGTAGACCTGGTTCTGGAGGAAATTCTTGATATCGAAATACCAAGGCTTGTCATCTTTCACTTCTTCGATTGCAAATATGTGAGCGGGTCTATCCAAGCGCATCACAGTAATGTTGGGGACATCATTCCACCATCTGACAACAATCATGGAAGCAAGCGTAGCAAGGGCATCTGCCATCCGATTATCCTCTCGAGGAATATGATAAAATTCAACTTCTGTAAAGAAAGTTGAAATTCTCCTTGCATAATCTCTGTATGGGATGAGACCTGGTTGATTCGTCTCCCATTCACCCTTGATCTGATTGACAACCAAAGCTGAATCACCATAGACATCAAGATACTTGATCCTCAAGTCAATGCATTCTTCAAGTCCCATAATACAGGCTTCATACTCCGCCATATTATTCGTGCATTTGAAAGTTAGCCTTGCTGTAAACGGAATGTGCGATCCCTGGGGATTAATGATCACTGCCCCAATTCCATTTCCATATTGATTAACAGCGCCATCAAACACCATCGTCCATCTGGAACCAGGTTTTGGACCTTCATCAAGTGTAGGCTCATCGCAATCTTTCATCTTCAAATACAGAATTTCCTCGTCAGGGAAGTCATACTGAACAGACTGATGATCTTCAATCGGCTGGTGCGCTAGATGGTCAGCCAAGATACTACCTTTGATGGCTTTCTGAGCTCGATACTCGATATCATACTCAGACAATAACATCTGCCAACGGGCAATCCTCCCAGTTAAAGCAGGCTTCTCGAAGATATACTTAATTGGATCCATTCTGGATATCAACCAAGTTGTATGATTTATCATGTACTGGCGCAAACGCTTAGCAGCCCAAGCTAAAGCACAGCACGTCTTCTCAAGCATAGAGTACCGAGACTCACAATCAGTAAACTTCTTACTGAGGTAGTAGATAGCAAATTCCTTCTTCCCTGATTCATCTTGTTGACCGAGTACACAACCCATCGAGTCTTCAAGAACTGTTAAGTACATAATCAGAGGTCTTCCTTCTACTGGCGGAGACAAAATCGGAGGTTCGGACAGATAATCTTTGATACTGTCGAAAGCTTTCTGGCAATCCTCGGTCCAATCATGAGACTGATCTTTCTGGAGGAGCTTGAATATCGGCGCACATGTGGCAGTCATGTGGGATATAAATCTGGAAATATAGTTCAAGCGGCCAAGAAAACCTCGGACTTGCTTCTCAGTTTTGGGTGCAGGCATCTCTTGTATTGCTTTGACCTTTGCAGGATCAACCTCAATACCTCTTTCACTTACCACAAAACCCAACAACTTGCCGGAACGGACTCCAAAAGTACATTTGTTCGGATTCAGACGAAGCTGGAATTTCCTCAAACGCTGGAAAAGCTTCAACAAATGCTCAATATGCTCAACTTCCGTTCGGGACTTAGCAATCATATCATCAACATAGACTTCTATCTCCTTGTGCATCATATCATGAAACAAGGTAGTCATAGCTCGTTGATACGTGGCTCCGGCGTTCTTCAAACCGAAGGGCATCACTCGATAACAGAATGTTCCTCAAGGTGTGATGAATGTTGTCTTCTCCATATCCTCTGGTGCCATCTTGATTTGATTATATCCGTAAAATCCGTCCATAAAGGAAAAGACTTTGAATTTAGCTGTATTGTCTACCAACATGTCAATGTGTGGTAGAGGAAAATCGTCTTTTGGACTAGCTTTGTTCAAATCTCTGTAATCAACGCACATACGGACTTTTCCGTCCTTCTTAGGAACAGGCACAATATTGGCCACCCATAGAGGATATGTCGAAGTCACCAGAAACCCCGCATCAATTTGCTTCTGAACTTCCTCTTTGATCTTCACTGCCATATCTGGATGAGTTCTTCTGAGCTTCTGCTTCACAGGCACGCATTCAGGCTTCAAAGGCAGGAAATGTTGCACAATATCTGTATCTAAACCCGGCATGTCTTCATAGGACCAAGCAAAGATATCTGAATATTCTCTTAGCAAGCTGATCAAATCTTCCTTAACAGACTCTTCAAGAAGTGCCCCAATCTTCACCAGGCGAACACAATCCTCAGACCCCAAGTTGACTGTTTCCAAGTCTTCGAGATGCGGCTGAATGATCTTCTCTTCGTGCTCAAGGAGACGAGTGATCTCATCAGGAATCTCTTCAACATCATCTTCCTCTGCCTTAAATACAGGGAATTCAAAATTGGGAGATGGCGTTGGATCATTATGTTCAATGGGTTTTAGGATCAACCTGCATAATGATTTTGGTTAAGAAAAACTTCAGAATTTAAACAAACAAATCATTATGCAGATGAAAAAATGTTGCTTTATTGCTTTTTGTTTTTGTTTTTATGGTTTTTTGTGATCACTGATTTCATAAAGAAAAGCAAAAAGTGAAAACAAAGGAAAAACAAATGTTTAACAATGCGAAAATTGAATGAAAACATCATTGTATATATGCTTCGCCAACAATGTCATCACTTCTCCTTTTGGCATGGGAGAAGGGTTTTAAACAAAAGTGAACAATTTACTCTGATCTATGGATAACTGTAGGAACATCTACAGCGACCCAATTGTGGCAGACACCACCAGGAATAACAAAATTGTTCAAGTCTTCTGCATCTTCTTCTTCAATGATAGCGGCAGCTTCCTCTTCTACAGGTTGATCGGCATGGATGAATCCTCCACTGGTGAACAGACCTTGCTCAATGCATGCCCCAGAACCATAGCCAATGCCAGCCCGGGATCGGTTATCTTCAAGTTCAAGCACTTTCCCTAAACCAGCAACTGCACCACATTCGATGGCCAGCTTAGCATCACGGTAGGAAGTGAATGAAGGAGACTTCTTCTCGATTGGTTTATCAATAGATAAAGCTTGGAACTGAGTTCCAACTTCATCTTCAGCATCAATGTACGAGAAAGAAGACAGATGACTGACCAGGAGAGCCTTTTCTCCCCCTACTACAACCAGTTTCTTGTTTTTGACAAACTTCAGCTTCTGGTGTAGGGTGGATGTCACGGCGCCAGCCTCGTGAATCCATGGTCTGCCTAAGAGACAACTGTAAGATGGGTGAATATCCATTACTTGAAAAGTGATCTGGAAATCACTTGGTCCAATCTTGATTGGGAGATCAACTTCCCCAATCACGGTCTTGCGTGACCCATCAAAAGCTTTAACAACAACCCCACTCTGCCTCATAGGAGGACCTTGATATGACAGACGAGAGAGTGTGGATTTTGGCAATACATTAAGAGAAGATCCAGTGTCCACTAGCACATTGGACATTGCATCAGATTTACAGTTCATAGATATGTGTAAAGCCATGTTGTGGTCTCTTCCCTCCTCAGGGAGATCAGCGTCACAAAAGCTCAAAGTGTTGCAAGCGGTAATGTTTGCAACAATACTATCAAATTGTTCCAGGGTGACGTCATGATCAACGTACGCCAAGTCCAAGACTTTCTGCAGAGATTCCCGATGGGGCTCTGAATTCAGCAATAGAGAAAGAATGTAAATCTTGGAGGGCGTGTGTAGAAGCTGGTCTACAATATTGTACTCACTCTTTCTGATGAGCCTCAGCATCTCATCAGATTCTTCATCAACAATGCCACTCGGGCCACCTGAAGAAACAGGAGTCTTTTGTACAGATGAGGAGGGTTTGGCAACATCAAGTGCCGGATTCTGAACATTCACAGCATTCCCTACAGGGTGCACAACAGTGTCAGAAGCAGTAGCCTTAGCAGGCGCAGAAAATACACGACCGCTTCGGGTCAACCCACTAACATCAGCAATATTAGTTACAGACGTTGGAGGCAAAGGTATCTCAACCCCATCCTGAACAGCAACAGGATTGTACCGGAATGGCACAGCTCTATCAGATGAATAGGGCACAGGGCCAGCTGGTTTAATAATCAGAGAAGGTGAAGCCTTAGGCTTGTTGCTATTGTAACGAATAACAACAGGCTCAGGCAATTTGAACACCGGGGAGATGACACTCACTTCGGGCTCGACTGTATCAACATTGCGATTCTGGAGAATCTCAATGGTACCTTCATTCAACATCTTCTGAAGTTCTCGGCGAACCTGGTCACAACCCAAGCGATTGACCGAGCAGACGCGGCACTTGTCGTGGTTATGCTCCAAATAGCTGTGCTGACACAACATCTTATGTAAATCAACCAACGACTGCCTGATGTGGCTGACATACTTAACCTTGTACTTCCCAAGGTCCTCCTGGATCATGTTTACAGACTTCCCATGCGAAGGCAATGGGTTCCTTGTGACATTCGGATTGGAGTCTTCAAAACTCAGGATTCCACTTCTCATAAGGTCTTGAACCTTATTCTTCAGCGGGAAACAGTTCTCAACGTTATGGCCCGGAGCACCGGAATGGTAGATACAATGCTGGTCTGGTTTGTACCACCATTGCGGATTTGCAGGAATAGCAGGAGGATCCCTGGGAGAAACCAATTTCCTCTCCAACAAGGAGGGATAAAGCTCTGCATATGACATCGGAATCGGATCAAAGCTGATCTTCTTCCTATCATAGTTCATGTTAGCTTGGTTGGTTGTACTTCCACGAGGCTGGTAGGCCTGTTGCTGTGGACGCTGCTGTTGTTGATACTGCGGTGGTGGATATTGCTGCTGATGCTGATACTGTTGAGCATTATCCTTGAATACAGGCGCTACATGAGCCACCTGGTGCTGATGGCTGGAATGTCGTGCAGGCTTCCTCTGAGCAGAGGGTCTTCTTTGTTTCGGCTGAGACTGCACGACATGTGCTTCACCTTCTTTCCTCTTAAACGCCCCATATCGCTTAGAGGAAGAACCATCATCTTTAGCCAACCGTCCTTCGCGGACACCTTCTTCAAGACGCATCCCCATGTTCACCATCTCGGTGAAATCAGAGGGAGCGCTGGCCACCATTCTCTCATAGTAAAATGAACCAAGAGTTTTCAGAAAAATCTTGGTCATCTCTTTCTCTTCTAATGGTGGAGTGATTTGAGCTGCTAGCTCACGCCATCTCTGGGCGTACTCCTTGAACGATTCCTTGTCCTTTTGTGACATAGCCCTGAGTTGATCTCTGTCAGGCGCCATGTCAACATTGTATTTATATTGCTTGACGAAAGCTTCGCCAAGGGCATTGAAAGAGCGGATGTTGGCACTGTCCAGACTCATGTACCAACGGAGAGCAGCACCAGACAAACTGTCTTGGAAGTAGTGGATCAAGAGTTGATCGTTGTCGGTCTGCGTGGACATCTTCCTGGCATACATGACCAAGTGTGCCAAAGGACAAGTGTTCCCTTTATATTTTTCAAAGTCTGGGACCTTGAACTTAACAGGTATCTTAACACCGGGAACTAGACAAAGTTCGGCTGCAGACTTGCCGAAGAGATCTTTGCCTCTAAGAGTCCTCAATTCCTTTCTCAGCTCAAGGAATTGATCGTTCATTGCATCCATTTTCTCGTGAACATCTGAGCCCTCAGAAGCTTCAGAGTGATAGATGGTGTTGTCTACCCTAGGCATGGTATGCACGACAGGAGGAACGGGAATAGGGACCGGGCTAGACGCCGGCATTTGAGCAAAGGTAGGAGCTGGCAGATCAGGCATAAAGCCTGGAGGCATCCCCCAAGGAAAACCGGGAGGCATGGCATTGGGCTGATGGGCACTGACAGGCACCGTTGATGTAGCCACTTCAGATATAACCGTCCGCTGAACCGGAGTTGCAGGCTGAGGAGCAGGCTGATTCTGGGCAGCAAGAAGTTGCTCCATCAAAGCGCCAAGTCTGGCGACTTCATCTCTCAGACTCTGGTTCTCTTGTTCCAACTGCTCCATGATTCTGGCAGAGTTGACTCTTGTATAATACCGGTGAGTCAGCTTGTCTTCAAAATAAATGAAGAGCAAAGGTTAGAACCAGAAGACCAGAAAACAAAGGAGTACCTGTTTATGCAAGAATGATGCATGAAATGCTTGTGCAAATGCTTTGTTTTCAAGGAACCCTTAGGGTATTTGTTTGCAATATTTTGAATATTTAAACATTTTAATTGCTCATGGAAAATATTTCATTCAAAATATTAAAAACAAAGAAATACAGCATTTTTTTGATTCATTACAAAGAGAAAAGGTAAATGACATCCTATGGATCCCTATTAGCTCGGGATGCTGGAAGACGAGAAGTGCACAACTTCTTGATCTCTCTCTCATAGGCAACCTCCATATCGGCTTTCTCCTTCGCAAGTCGATCATACTTCCTCTTCCAGAACTTGGAAGACTGAGGAAGCAGAGAAGTCCAAGCGTCGTTCGGATCATCGATCACTCGGTGCTCGAGAAATTCAATCATAGCATCTTTCTCCTTGAGCTGCTGCAGCAATTCCTCCCTCTCACGGATCCAGGCACGCGAAAGGTCTTCTCTCTCAACTCCTCTACACGTTGGGTAGGGAGGGTTGAAGGCCCAGCCACATCCAACGGTGTAGGTCTTGGATAATCATATGGCATCAAGTAGGTAGCAGCCCTCTGTCTGACCCAAGAGGTGTATGGCTCCAAAGCAACGCAGTTCTTTGGACCCAATTCATTCCTACTCTTTATGCGAATATTGCGCCAAGCGCGGACAAATCTGGCTTTCAGGCCTTGGGGATCTTTACCCTCCTGAAAGAATACACCTTCTAACAGAATGTTATGGGGTTTATCCTTTAGGGGGAACCCAAGCTGACGACGTGCAAGCGTAGGGTTGTAGCTGATCCCACCACATGTACCAAGAAGAGGCACATTGGGGAATTCACCACAAGAATCGATGATCTGAACGGTATCATACACGCGATCATACCAGGTGATATCATCATTGGTGAGAGACATAAGTCTCTGGGACCACCGTAGACATCCCTTGTTCTCCTTGAAAGCAACTGTCTGCGGCAAGTGCGAAATAAACCACTTGTACAGCAGGGGTAAACAGCAGACAATGACTCCTCCATTCTTCATATTCCTTAGGTGCATGGAGACATATGCATCGCCCAACAAAGTCGGAACTGGATTAAGAACTGAGAAGATCCTAATGGCGTTCATGTCCACGAACTTGTCGAAGTTGGGAAACAGCACCAATCCATAGATGAGCAGCACAAATAGAGCCTCAAAGGCATCCTCACTCATGGCCTTCCCATAAAAGGTAGCTTGGGCAATGAGGAACTCGGAAGGAAAACCCTGAATTCCACCTTTGGTAGTCAGATTAGCTCTAATCAGATCTTCATCTATATGCAACAAGCTAGCAATCTCTCGAGCAGATGGAATACTCTCTAGGCCACTGAACGGCACTTGATCCAGAATCGGAATCCCAATAAGGTGAGAGTATTCTTCCAAAGTCGGCAACAGCTGGAAGTCCGGAAATAAGAAGCAATGATGCAACGGATCGTAGAACTGAGCAAGAGTACTCATCAATCCTTCGTCAACCTGAGTGGTGAGCAGAGGTAGGAGCTTCCCATAGCGAGCTTTGAAACCCAAGGGATCTAATACATACGATGTCAGATTCCTTAACTCTTTGACATCAGGCTGCTTGAAGCTGTACTTCTTTGTATACCTCTTTGGTCTTTCCATGTCTGAAAATTTTGCAAATACACCCTTTTTAAGTTCCTTGAAATTTTTCTCTTTTGATGACATGAATGCGGATGAATGCGTGAATGCATGAATGCAACAAACACACTCAAGGATCAAGCAAAGCACACCAAACAAAGGTCGTGGGAAAGCTCTATGTATCCCTAATATCAATCATCCATTTTGGTGGATTTAGGTTTTCACCTTATCGACACCCAAGTTCCATTGATATTAACGGTACATGAACCGATTCAGGCATTCTTAATATCAACCAGCCGCTTTGATGGATTTTAGGTTTTACACCTGATCCGGGATCCATTGATATTAACAATGTTTGAACGACTCAACCACGAATCACGGGTTTGTTGAGAGTCACGAGCATGGAGTCTCGGTTAAGAACCATCCAAAGGGAGTGTACTAGGGTTTAAACCTGCCAAACATGTTCTATCAGAGGTTCCCATAATCATCGTTCCATCTTTCGAATATTATCGGAGGAACGAATACTCGTATTCCAAGAATATTCTCAAGAGGAACTCTTATGAGTGTAGTATCGCGTAACAATCGTATCAGAACTGACATCTGAACGACCTCCGCACTACGGTCCTAAAAATAGGCCAAGATGGGTTTGGTAAACTAAGGTCCTTGGCTTCTGCGGAACATGATTGAAAGAATAATGCCTAACCACAAATAACTTGTGTGACATTATTAGTTCAACATGACCTCCACCAAGTGAATGGGCTCGCAAGTCAACTGGCTAAGGACTACTCCACACCAGTCAACAAGACTATGCCATTCTCCTATCCTAGAGAGCACTCGAGTTCGGGTATAGAACTCATCTCACAGATCACCAAAGCAAACAGCAAATGCATATCAAGCAATTCACACATTACAATCAATACAGTTATCCCAAATCGTACAAAAATATGTCAAATACAGAATAACAATATAGCACAACAAGGGTGAAAAGTAGGCAATACCACCAGGGATTCTGGTTCGACAGTCATCCCCAGCAGAGTCGCCACTTTTCTGTAGCGGTGTATTCGTCGCTATATGATCTATCGGTTAAATCATAAGCAAGAGATACATTGAAATTTCGAGTCGCCACCGCACTTTTATTTATCCAAAGGATTGGCTAAAAAGCGAACAAAAGCCTAAGAAGTTTTACACGTAGAAAACTAATAAAAAGATCAGAGAGTCTGGGTAAGGGGTAAATTACGCAATGGGAAGGTGTTAGGCACCCACTACGTCCTAGATACTCCTAGGGAGCCCTTTTCACACTTGTTATGCTAAATTGTTATTTGTTATGACATAAGCATTGTGCAAACATGATTGGGATGATGAGAAAAGAATATACAATTTTTATTTATTTTTGTGTTCGAACGGATGAACCCGCTGCCTACGTACCTTCCATCAAATGTAAGGATCAAAACGCCGTAGTTCGGCTAAAAGATTTCCAAAAGTGAGTTGGGTTCAATTTTAAACACAAACCCTAGGTCTTACGTTATCCACGGGAGAAAACTCAACCTTATACAAACAACAACGTCCACCATGTGAGAACAGCTTCAACTTGCCAAGGAGGGGTTAACCCTATAATAAGCAAGGAAGACTTACAATTCAATCACTAAAGACAGAAGGTGAGATTAACATCAACCACTAAGATAAATCAAACCTATAGCTCATGTATGAAAGGATTAATGGACAAAGCCAAAACAAGTGAATGAGTGAAGTTACTGATTATGATTATGAAAATGGAGTCAAAGTATAATTAAGATCGATTCAAATAAGTATTATGAAATGAAGTTTGAAAAAAAGGTCAAGGACTTGAGTCCAGGTTTTTAATTAGAAAAACATGAAGATGTTTGCACAACACTTATGTCAAGTTTGAAATCAAAGTGTGAAAAGGTTTAGGACATAATGAATGATGAATGGATGAAAGATGGATAGTAAAACTTCTTAGAAGGTTCACTTCTTGAAATCATATAGCAGATGATTCAAGTGTGTCCTTTGGAATAGCAATGGATAATAATAAACAAACAAAGCAAAGAAAGGCGGATACCGGATGCCAATCACTGGTCTTATACCAATCTCCTAAAATAAAACTGGATATCAGATGCCACTCAATGGTCTTACACTAATCTCCTCAAACAAAGAAATAAAAGGCGGATACCGGATACCAATAGATGGATTTACACCAGTCTCCTAAAACAGAAATGGATATCAGAAGCCACTCAATGGACTTACACCAATCTCCTCAAAAGAAAACAAAAATGAAACATGGAAGTCGACTGCCAATCTGTATGGACTTAGGTTAACTCCACAGTATGGTCCTAGGAAATCCAATGCCACATTACAGGGACTTACAATGGATCCTCACATACAAGAACAAAAGCAACAATATGATCACAGGAATGCAAATGCCAACTTACAGGGACTTATAATTGCAACCTCTCATACAAACAGATAAAACAAACTATGATCACAGGAAAGCAGATGCCAACTTACAGGGACTTATAACTGCAACCTCACATACAAATCAAACAGATCAAACTATGATCACAGGACAACAGATGCCAACTTACAGGGACTTATAACTGTATCCTCACATACAAACAAACAAGGCAACAGAAGATATGAGTGACCAATGAGGTCTTACACTCTATCCTTCCATATCATAGGAGCAAATGCCAAAGCAATGGACTTACAATTGTCTAATGGCAATTGATGATGATGATAAATGCATAGAGCATACAAGCAGATATGTGCATATGAAGCAATCAATCAATCAATGAATATCAAACAGCACACTCTATAGCCAAACAATGAGGGCTCACACAAGAGGGTTTGACTATGAAAGTCCACTGTAATGGGTAAGAGTCGCTCTTAACCTTGCCATTGAGAGGCTAAGGTGAAGCAGATGAAAAGGAGATGAGGGGTGTGCCTCATTGCTTCTATCCCTGATCAGGGAGAGCATTAGAAAGTGTGGGAGTTCAGAAAGTAGGAACTCTCTCCACATTATTGACTCGATTAGATCTTGGGTTTTTATCTCAATGCTTCAACCATGTAATGGGAGCAAAGAGAGGACACACTGAATAGTGGGGGATAGATTACTTATCCCTACCTTCCACCAATTGCCTTACTTGAAGGACTTTTCCTGCTTGGGACAATTTTAAACACACACAAGCATGGCCTCTTAAGGAGGACTTCAGACAGTTTGCCCGGTCAAATAACAGACCGGGTCTCCAGACTACATGGAGAAGAAGTAATTATACCTCAAAGCAAATGCTAAATAGCAAAGCAAGCAAGTTCAAAGAACTTAAGCAACTAAAGTACCACAAATGAAGTTCAGTGATGATGCAGTGCTTCCTTGGCCTTCAAAGCTTGAAACAGGTGGCCCTTATGCTTGGAGATGTTGGTTGGTGAAGCTTTTTCAGCTCAAGGGTGCTTAAACATGCCCAGCTATCGATTTGCCATTAAAGGATGCTTGGAAAAACAGAGCTCAATATGATCTTCCAGTTGGAGTTTTATGCTTACTAATAACTCACAAAGATGGTCAGGTTATGGAACAATCAAAGCTAGCTCGAGGGTTTGAAGCTTTTGCTCAGAATTCACCTTTGGCCAAAAATGCAAAATGAGAGAGAAAAGAGAATTTTCGTGGAGGCTGCAGCTAGCTAGGGTTGCAAATGGTCAGAAAGATGTTTAAATATATCTGTTTAAGGTTGGTTTAGGAAATGGTAATCTTGCTTATGTTAAATGAGCCAATTTGCAATTTTGCTAAACTTGCACATAAGTGAAAATGGAGGGTGTAACATTGCACGAATGGGCTTGGAAATGCTGCAAACAGACCATCCAATTGCTGTTTTATGGTCTGCTTATGAAGTGCTGTCCTTGCTTTTACTTAATGAAGCTATTTTGCATATTTGCCAATTTTGCATTTTGGTCCAAAATGATGGTATGATGAAAGCATGAGCATGAATTTAAGCTTGGAGCAAGTTTCAAATAACATATGAAGCAAATCCCAATTGGCCAAAGTGAGAAAAAGTCAATAAATCAAAAAGTCAATGGTTGGTCAAACTTGATTTTTAAATGAAATAGGTCCAAAAATGCCATTTTGATTGGTAAGGTTTTGGTGGATGAAATTCATAATTTTGGAAAGAGGAGGAAAAATGTGGTTTGTAGGAAAAAACCCCACCAAATTTGGCCTTATGGTTCATGAGTTATGGCTTGTTGAAGTTCACAAATTGGTGAAAATGAATTGATCATATCTTGACAACCACACATGGGATTTGAGAGTTCTTGGACTTTTTGAAAATGGGAGAACAAGATCTTCAACTTTCATGTTGGGCAAAAGTTCATTTGGAGCTTGTATCATGATGTAAGTTTAAGATCAAGAAGTTTCCATTTTTGGCAGTTGAAATTACAGGTCCACTTTCTATTTTGGGAAATTTTCTGATTAACTTCAAATTCTTCCATGATGAGGTTGGACATGATATATGAGGCTTATATAAGCATGAATGAGCTCCTTCAAACCAATTCTATCCATCAAATCACTGATTAAATCCACAGTTGACCAAGTTTGACTTTTCTAGGGTTTTGAATGACTGGAGCATTTCTGATGAATTCCAAACCCTAATTCCTTGAGAACTTGACTTCAAATGATGTCCCAAGATATATATGAGCTCTTGATTAATGATCATGGTGCCCAAATTCTGCAAGAATGGCCACCATCTACTGCAATGACTGACTGTTGACTGTCTTTGACCTAATTGCTGATGATTGCTTCAACTGCAAGCAACAAGGTTAGACTGACAATATTTTTGTACTTTTTTGGTTAATAAACATATGAAAAGCAAAGATATACAAATGCAAGACATGCTTGGTGATCAAGAACCAACCATAAGGCAACCTACCCACTAGGAGGGAAGCTAAGGCATGTAGTGATCCTTGAGGCCATGGTATGATATGATATGGGCCATGAGGGATCTTAGGGCCCAAAATTGGGGTCTTACAGCATGCTCTCAACATCTTTCTAGCCATGGCATGTCTATTGGAATGGGTACCAAATGGACCTTCATGGACCTCAGTCATCAACAAGTCTGCTTCGTGTCTATCCACGCATCTGAGCAGAACCATGTCAAAATTTCTCTTATAAAGCACTTCGCCATTGAGGTAGAAACTGCCTGACAATCTTCTCAAATTCTTCCTATCTATCACAGATGCCCCAGGCGGATAAACCTGGTTCTGGAGGAAACACTTGATGTCATAATACCATGGCTTATCATCTTTCACTTCTTCAATTGCAAATACATGAGTTGGTCTATCCAAGCGCATCACGGTGATATTGGGAACTTCATTCCAATACTTAACCACAATCATCGAAGCAAGCGTAGCAAGAGCATCCGCCATCTGATTATCATCTCGAGGAATATGATGAAAGTCAACCTCAGTAAAGAACGTTGAAATCCTCCTCGCATAATCTCTATATGGAATAAGACCAGGCTGATTCGTCTCTCATTCATCCTTAATCTGATTGACAATAAGGGCCGAATCACCATAAACATCAAGATGCTTGATCCTTAGATCAATGCATTCTTCCAATCCCATAATACAGGTCTCGTACTCAGCCATATTATTCGTGCATTTGAAAGATAGCCTTGCTGTAAAAGGAATGTGTGTGCCCTGAGGAGTAATGATTACTGCCCCAATACCATTTCCGTACTGATTTACAGCGCCATCAAATACCATACTCCATCTGGAACCAGGCTCTGGCCCTTCATCGAGTGTAGGCTCATCGCAATCTTTCATTTTCAAATACAGAATCTCCTCATCTGGGAAGTCATACTTAACTGACTGATAATCCTCAATAGGCTGATGTGCCAAGTGGTCAGCCAAGATACTACCTTTAATAGCTTTCTGAGCTCGATACTCAATATCATACTCAGATAACAACATCTGCCAACGGGCAATCCTCCCGGTTAAAGCAGGCTTCTCAAATATATACTTGATTTGATCCATTCTGGATATCAACCAAGTTGTATGATTTATCATATACTAGCGTAAACGCTTAGCGGCCCAAGCCAAAGCACAGCATGTCTTTTCAAGCATTGAGTATCGAGACTCACAATCAGTGAACTTCTTACTCAGGTAGTAAATAGCATACTCTTTCTTTCCTGATTCGTCTTGCTGACCAAGGATACAACCCATCGAGTCTTCAAGAACTATCAGATACATGATCAAAGGTCTTCCTTCTACAGGCGGAGACAAGATTGGAGGTTTAGACAGATACTCCTTGATACTATCGAAAGCTTTCTGGCAATCCTCGGTCCAATCATGGGACTGATCTTTCCGGAGGAGCTTGAATATCGGCGCACATGTGGCAGTCATGTGGGATATGAATCTGGAAATATAATTCAAGCGGCCAAGAAAACCTCGGACTTGCTTCTCAGTTTTGGGCGCAGGCATCTCTTGTATTGCTTTGACCTTTGCAGGATCAACATCAATACCTCTTTCGCTGATAATAAAGCCCAATAACTTGCCAGAACGGAGTCCAAATGTACACTTGTTGGGATTCAGACGAAGCTTGTACTTCCTCAATCGCTGAAAAAGCTTCAACAGGTGCTCTACATGTTCAACTTCCGTTCTTGACTTAGCAATCATATCATCAGCATATACCTGAATCTCCTTGTGCATCATACCATGGAACAAGGTGGTCATAGCTCGTTGATACGTGGCTCCGGCGTTCTTCAAACCGAAGGGCATCACTCGATAACAGAATGTTCCCCAAGGTGTGATGAATGTTGTCTTCTCCATATCCTCGGATGCCATCTTAATCTGGTTATATCCGGAAAATCCGTCCATAAATGAGAAGACATTGAATTTAGCTGTATTGTCTACCAACATATCAATATGTGGTAGAGGAAAATCATCTTTCGGACTAGCTTTACTAAAGTCTCTATAGTCCACACACATCCGGACTTTTCCGTATTTCTTAGGCACGAGCACAATATTGGCCACCCATTGAGGATACGTAGAAGTCACCAGAAACCCCGCATCAATTTGCTTCTGAACTTCCTCTTTGATCTTCACTGCCATATCAGGATGAGTTCTTCTGAGCTTCTGCTTCACAGGCACGCACTCAGATTTCAGCGGCAGGAAATGTTGCACAATATATGTATCTAGACCCAGCATGTCTTCATATGACCAAGCAAAGATATCGACATATTCTCGTAGCAATTCAATCAACCCCTTCTTAACAGATTCTTCCAGGAGTGCCCCAATCTTCACTTCTCGCACACAATCCTCAGACCCCAAGCTGACTGTTTCCAGATTCTCAAGATGCGGCTGAATGATCTTCTTTTCATGCTCAAGTAGACGGGTAATCTCATCAGGAATCTCTTCAACATCATCTTCCTCTGCCTCAAATACAGGGAATTCAAAATTGGGAGATGGCGTTGGATCATTATGTTCAATGGGTTTAGAAATCAACCTGCATAATGATTTTGGATATGAAAAGCTTTTAGAAATCAAACAAGGCAAATCATTATGCAGATGAAAAGATTGTTTTTATTCTTTTTTAGGGTTTTATGTGATCACCAATTTCATGCAAAAAGCAAAATAATTGGGAAAACAAACATTTAACATGAATTTATTGAATGAAAATATCATTGTATTTATGTTGCCAACAATGTCATCACTTCTCCTTTTGGCATGGGAGAAGGGTTTTTAAACAAAGTGATCATTACGTGGACTTGTGGACAACTGTAGTAATATCCACAGCGACCCAATTGTTGCAGACCCCTCCAGGAATGATGAAATTGTCAGAATCCTCTGCATCCTCTTCCAAGATAGCAGCAGCTTCCTCCTGACCGGTGTGGATGAAACCTCCACTCTTGAATAATCCTTTCTCATTGAAGACACCAGAAGAAAAGCCTATGCCAGCCCGGGACTTATTGTCCTCCAGCTCAATCATTTTTCCTAGACCAGCAATTGCACCACACTCAATGGCCAATTTTGCATCTCTATAGGAAGCAAATGAAGGAATCCTCTTCTCAACAGGCTAAGCTATAGATAAAGCTTGGAAAGGAATTCCAACTTCATCCTCAACATCTATGTATGAGAAGGAAGACAAGTGGCTAACCAGGAGAGCCTTTTCTCCCCCTACCACTACCAGTTTCTTATTCTTCACAAATTTCAGCTTCTGGTGTAGGGTGGATGTCACGGCACCAGCCTCGTGAATCCATGGTCTGCCTAGGAGACAGTTGTACGATGGGTGAATATCCATAACCTGGAAGGTAATTTGGAAATCACTTGGTCCAATCTTGATAGGGAGATCAACTTCCCCAATCACAGTCTTACGCGACCCATCGAAAGCTTTCACAACTACCCAACTCTGCCTCATGGGAGACCCTTGATAAGACAGTCTTGAGAGAGTGGTTTTTGGCAATACATTCAGGGATGATGCAGTGTCCACCAGCACATTGGACATGGCGTCGTTTCTACAATTCATGGATATGTGTAAAGCCAAGTTGTGGTCTCTTCCCTCCTCAGGGAGATCAGAGTCACAGAAACTCAAATTGTTACAAGCAGTAATGTTTGCAACAATGCTATCGAACTGTTCTGTAGTGACATCATGATCTACATATGCCACATCCAAAACTTTCTGCAGAGCCTCCCTATGCGGTTCTGAATTCAGGAGTAATGATAACACGGATATCTTGGATGGCGTTTGTAGAAGCTAGTCTACAACATTGTACTCACTCTTCTTGATGAGTTTCAGCGTCTCATCACAATCTTCTTTCACATTGCCGCTAGGGCCAACAGAAGTAGGAGTTTTTAGTACAGAGGAGGGCTTAACAACAGGTGTCGGATTCGGGGCGCTCATAGCATTCCCAATCGGGCGTTCAACAAAATCAGCATTAGCCTGGGGCTTCGGTGGCGCAGAAAACACGCGACCGTTGCGGGTCAAACCACTTACGTCAGCAATATTCACAACAAAGGATGATGGTAAAGTCACCTCTTTCCCATCTTCTACAGCAACAGCGCTGTAACGAAATAGAATTGCTTTCTCAGAAGAATACGGTACTGGACCGGCAGGCTTAATGATCAGGGAAGAAGAAACCTTCTGCTTGCTACCATCATACTTGATGATAACAGGTTCAGGTATCCGAAACACTAGGGAAATTACATTGACCTCTGGCTCATCTTCGTCAACATTCCTATTCTGAAGGATCTCAATAACTCCTTCGTCCAGCATTTCCTGAAGATCTTTGCGCACCTGGCGACAACCCAATCGGTTAATAGGGCAGATTTGGCATTTATCATGATCGTGCTCATAGTGACTATAATGACACAGCAAACGGTGCAACTCGACCAACGATTGTCGAATATGACTGACATATTTGACTTTGTACTTGCCAGGGAAACCCTGGACCATGTTGACAGATTTCCCATGCTCGGGCAATGAGTTCTTCTTCATATTAGGACCTACGTCCTCAAAACACAGGATGCCACACCTCACAAGGTCTTGAACCTTGGTCTTCAAAGGATAGCAATTCTCCACGTCGTGGCCAGGAGCACCAGAGTGATAAACACAATGCAATTCAGGCTTATACCACCACTGAGGGTTAGCAGGTATAGCTGGTGGGTCCCTCAGAGTAATCAACTTCCTTTCTATCAAAGAGGGATATAGTTCTGCATATGTCATCGGAATCAGATCAAAAGTGACCTTTTTCCTCTCATAACTTGTGCTGGTTTGATTACTATTTCGAGGCTGATAGGCCTGCTGTTGCGGACGGTGCTGTTGTTGTTGATATTGCTGAGGTGATTGTTGATTGTTGCTATGCTGCTGATACTGTTGATTGTCTCTGAAAACAGGTGCTATATGAGCCACCTGGTGCTGGTTACCGGCGGGACGCACAGTCTTCCTCCTCATAGAGGGTCTTCTAGGTTTCACATTGGAAGTCACAGCATGTGCCTCTCCATCTTTCTTCTTTGCAAACGCCCCATAACATTTGGCAGAAGAGCTTTCTTCCTTGGTTAGACGTCCTTCTCTAACCCCTTCTTCTAGACGCATCCCCATGTTCACCATCTCAGTGAAGTCAGAAGGAGCGCTAGCAATCATCCACTCATAATAGAATAAACTCAAGGTCTTCAGAAAGATCTTGGTCATTTCCTTCTCTTCTAGCGGAGGCACGATCTGTACTGCCAACTCTCGCCACCTCTGGGCGTACTCTTTAAATGTTTCCTTATCCTTCTGGGACATGGCCCTTAGCTGATCCCTATCGGGAGCCATATCCACATTATACTTGTACTGCTTAACGAAGGCCTCGCCAAGATCGTTGAAGGAAAGGATGTTCGCACTGTCCAACCCCATGTACCAACGCAGAGCGGCACCGGACAGACTGTCCTGAAAGTAGTGGATGAGCAATTGGTCATTATCAGTTTGAGTTGACATCTTCCTGGAATACATAACCAGGTGGCTGAGAGGACAGGTGTTCCCCTTGTATTTTTCAAAGTCAGGGACCTTGAATTTCACCGGAATCTTCACATTGGGAACCAAGCATAACTCGGCAGCAGACTTGCCAAAGAGATCCTTTTCTCTAAGAGTCTTCAATTCCTTGCGAAGCTCAAGAAATTGATCATTCATTGCATCCATCTTCTCATGGACATCTGGGCCTTCAGAGTGATAGATGGTGTCGTCTACTCTGGGTATAGTATGCACGACAGGAGAAGGAACAGCAAGGACCGGGCTAGATGCCGGCATAGAAGCAAAAGTTGGAGCAGGGCCCTCAGGCATGAAATTGGGAGGCATCCCCCACGGAAACCCAGTTAGCATGGCTGCTGGAGCAAAATATGCACTGGCTGCAGGCACAGTCGAGGAAACAATCTCAGAGATGACTGTCCTCTGGGGAGGAGTTGAAGGTGTTGGATAAGACTGGCTCTGGGAAGCCAGGAAAGGTTCCATCAAAGCACTCAGTCTGGCGACTTCTTCTTTGAGTTCACGGTTCTCTTGCTCTAGATGATCCATCAGTCTGGAAGAGTTGGCTCTAGTGTAGTACCGGTGAGTCAGCTTGTCTTCAAAATAAATGAAGAATACAGAGTTAGACCACAGGACCAGAAGCCGGGAATAAAACCTGCTTATGCATATGATGCATGCAATTCTTGTGCATATGATTTGTTTTTATTTCACAGGAACTATAGGGTTTTATTTGTAAATTTCGGAAATATTAACTGTTTATCACATATGGAAATATCTCATCAAATAATATCAGGGAAAAAGAAGTACAGCATTGTCAATCATATACAAGAGGAAAGGAAAATAATCATCCTATGGATCCCTAGAAACAATCATCTAAAGCTCGGGACACAGGAAGAAAAGATGCACGAAGCCTCTTCACCTCTCTCTCGTAAGCTGTCTCCATATCTGCCTTTTCCTTGGCGAGTCGGTCATACTTCCTCTTCCAAAACTTGGAAGACTGGGGAAGTAGAGAAGTCCATGCATCATCAGGATCATCAATAACCTGATGCTCGAGGAACTCTATCAAAGCATCTTTCTCCTTAATCTGCTGAAGCAACTCTTCCCTTTCACGGATCCAGGCACGTGATAGGTCTTCGTCTCTCAACTCCTCTACTCCTTGGTTAAGGAGGATTGAAGGCCCAGCCACAACCAAAGGTGTAGGTCTCGGATATTCGTAAGGCATGAGATACTCAGATGCTCTCTTCCTTACCCAAGCAGTGTAAGGCTCCATAGCAATGCAATTCTTAGGACCCAACTCCTTCCTTCCTTTCTTATGAACCTTGCGCCAAGCGCGAACCATCCTAGCTTTCAAGCCTTGGGGATATTTACCCTCCTGAAAGAACACACCTTCTAACAAAATGTTATTAGGTTTATCCTTTAGGGGAACCTAAGCTGACGACGTGCTAAAACAGGGTTGTACCAAGAAGAGGTACATTGGAGAATTCACCACAAGAGTCAATAATCTGCACACCATCATATACACGGTTATACCAAGAGATATCATCATTAGTGAGAGACATGAGTCTCTTGGACCACCGTAGGCATCCCTTGTTCTCCTTGAAAGCGACCGTCTGAGGTAAGTGAGAAATAAACCACTTATACAACAGAGGCAAAGAGCACACAATGGCACCACCACCCTTTGCATTCCTCATATGCAAAGAGAAATAGGTATCACCCAACAGAGTCGGAACGGGATTAAGAGCGGAGAAGATCCTAATAGAGTTCACATCCATAAACTTGTCGATGTTGGGGAACAATACCAATCCATAGATGAGAAGTACAAATATGGCTTCAAAGGCATCCTCACTCATGGCCTTCCCATAAACAGTAGCTTGAGCAATGAGGAACTCAGAAGGGAGACCTTGAATTCCACCTTTGGTAGTCATATGAGCACCAACCAGAGATTCATCTATGTGCAACATGTCTGCTATCTCTTGAGAAGTAGGAATACTCTCCAAGCCACTGAACGTCAACCGATCCAGGATAGGTATACCCACAAGATAAGCATACTCCTCAAGGGTAGGCAAAAGCTGAAAGTCCGGAAAAGTGAAGCAAAGATACAAAGGATTATAAAACTGCACCAACATGCTCATCAACCCTTCATCCACCTGAGTAGTCAGAAGAAGAAGAAGCTTCCCAAAAGGAGCTTTGAAACCCAAGGGATCTAATACATAGGATGTCAGATTCCTTAGCTCTTTCAAATCTGGTTGCCTGAAGCTGTACTTCTTTGTATTCCTTCTTTGTCTTTCCATGTCTGAAAATTTTGCAAATAAACCCCTTAAGTTCCTTGAAAATTTTCTTTATTATTGATGATATGGATGCAAATGAATGAATGCATGAATGCAACAATCACACTCAAGGATCAAGAAAAACACACCAAATAAAGGTCATGGGATGGATCATATTATCCTTAATATCAATCATCCATTTTGGTGGATTATGGTTTACACCTTATCAACACCCAAGTTCCATTGATATTAAGGATGTATGAACGGATCAACCATGAATCAAGGGTTTGTTGCAAATCACGAGCATGGAGTCTCGGTTAAGAACCACCCAAAGGGAGTGTACTAGGGTTTAAACATGCCAAACATGTTCTACAAGAGGTTCCCATAGTCATCATCCCATCTTTCGGATATTATCGGAGAAACGACTACTCGTATTCCAAAAATATTCTCAAGAGAGACTCTTATGAGTGTAGTATCACGTAACAATCGTATCAAATCTTACATTTGAACGACTTCCGCACTACATCCTAAAAATAGGCCAAGATGGGTTTGGTAAACTAAGGTCCTTGGCTTCTAAGGTCTATATTGGAAAGAGTAATGTCTAACCACAACTTACTTATGTGACATTATTGATCCCAACATGACCTGCACCAAGTGAATGGACTTGCAAGTCAACTTGCTAAGGAATAACTCCACACAAGTCGACAAGACTACGTCATTCTCCTATCCTACGTGCACTCGAGTTCGGGTATAGAACTCATCTCACAAAGATCACCAAGCATACAAGGAATTAATATCAAGCAAATCAATCATTACATACAATACAGTAATCCCAAATTGCACAAAAATATGTCACAAAACAATATAATACAACAAGCATGAAAAGTTGGCAAAACCCACTAGGGACATAAGAGTCCCCAGCAGAGTCGCCATTTTTCTGTAGCGGGGTATTCGTTACCATTGGAGATATTTACTAAATCCCAGGTAAATCATACAAAGTCGAGTCGCCACCGCACTTCTATTTATCCAAAGGAATGGTTAGAAAGTGAACAAAAACCTAAAAGTTTTACAAACAAAACTAGTAAAAGAAAAAGAGATCTGGGTAAGGGGGTTCATTATGCAATGGGAAGGTGTTAGGACCCCAAAGCATCCTAGGTACTCCTAGGGAGCCCTTTTCACACTTGTTGCAAAGGTTTTTGTTTTGTGAAAATTTTATTTGTGCAAACATGATTGAAGAGATGAGAAGAGAATATACAAGTTATTTACATTTTGTGTTTGGATGGATAAACCCATTGCCTACGTACCCTCTTATAAAAAGATTAGGATCAAAACCTCGTAGTTCAGGGTAAAAATCTCAAAACAACAAATGAGTGGATTGATTGTTCCAAAAGCCTTAAGGTCTTTTGTTATCAAAGGGAGAAAACTCAACCTAAAACCACAAGTCCATCATGTGAGGATAGCTTCAACATGCTAGTGAGGGGTTAACCCTATAATAAGCATGGAAGACTCATTGTCCATCACTAAGGACAAAGGTGAGTATTATATCTACCATAAAGATAACTCAAACCTAATAGCTAAAGGTTATGAAAAAATTTGATTAAGAAGTGGACATTGGAACCACAAAAAGAAATTTCAATGGGTTATATTTACCAATTAGAAGTATATACAAAAGATGGTCAAAGTTGACTTAAAGATTCAATTTAAAATGAGTGTTATGAAAAGAAAGTTTGAAAATCAAAATCATAAGGCTTAGGTTTCTAATGTTGAAAACAAAGGTCAAATGTTTGCACAAAAAGGTTTTGGCTTGGGTTAGGGTGAAGAGATAAAGAAAGAAGGCTAAGTTCTAAAGAGAACAAAAAAGGTGAGGGATATGAAGTGAATCCACACTAGGAGTTCCTCTCTTGAGATCATATTGATGATCTAAGTAGATCCCATCCTTTGGAATAAGCAATCACAAAGCATAAGTAGTCAAACAAGTCTCATAAGAGATCCTCAATGTATCTTGTATCTTCCACTTAGATGAACATGGTAATGATCCTCAAATTAAGCTCAAATGGAAACTCCTAGTTCAAGAGCACACACATCAAAAGTTCAGAAGTAAGCAAACATCACAAACTATATCCATACAAGAGGCTCAAACAATGGGTGGGCTTTAGTCAAGAGGGGTCATGTCAACCTCGACAAACAAGCCAAACTGTAAATGGGTAATCTGTAGCTCTTAACCACTAACATTGAACATTAGGGTGAAGTTGATCAAAATGGTAATGAGGATGAGACCTCATGCTCTTAACCCTGGCCAGGGTGAGCTCATGACAAAGAAAAGCGTGGGGATCCAGAAAGTGAGATCCTATTCCACTTGACAGACACTGGACGAAGATCTTGGGTACATGTTCAAAAGCATTAGCACGTAATGCGAGCATAAAGAATGGCACACTGAATAACGGGGGATTGGCTACTAATCCCTTTTATCCGTCAATTGCATCAACTCTTGGAGGTCTTATCAAATAGCACATGCCTCATCTTGGAGGTCTTTGAGCACAATTTTAAACAAACACAAACAGAGCCTCTGAAGGAGGACTTGCCAGCAAAATGCCTGCCAAAAAGGTGACAGGACTTCAGACTACATGAGGTAAGAAGCTAACTACCTGAGTGGTGTATCAACCACAACACAAAGCTCAAGCAAGAGCTAAAGCAAGCAAGCAACTAAGGTACCTGTACAAAGACTAAACAGTCAGTACTTCGGTTATTAAACCAACAGACAAACAGTGAAACCACCTAACAGTTACACAATTGAGTGCATAAGTGCCTTAGCACTTGAATGAGTTCATGAGTTCATCACATCAATTAAAAACCTACAAAACAACAATAAGTCAGTACTCAAATGCATTTGGATCTCACAAAGTGAGAACAAATCAACCATCAATGCTAAATGTCCAAACCTGAAACACAAGACAAAATTAGTTTATGTAAAAAACACTAGTGCAAAGACTAGATTCAAAACCAAATCAAATAACCAAAACAGAACCCAATCTTCTACACATTACACCTTCAAACACTCCACAAAATATCCTCAAAAGGACCAGCATCAAATCAAAAAGCAAGTGCCTCAAATGGCCTATGCCATGCAATGACCAAAAACATGCACAAAATGAACTTCCAACTTAGAAAACTCAAATCAAATCAGAAATGCATGCAATGACCTTGATATTTTTTGTACAAGTTCATCATGTCATGAACAATCAATATGCAAAAGATCAAATCCATAAAGGTTCAAATGATATATGAACAAAAAAGCAACAATTCAATGTCAAAAATGTGACACAAATTGTCACATTATTCTCTATGTGTCAAAAATGATGATAGCATGTGAGAAAAATTCCAAACAAGTGACGAAAAATTCACATCATGTATGAATGTCAAGCATGCAAAAGATGGGATCAAATGGCTCAACATATAGAATTTCATAAAGCATTGAAGGCAATAGGTCAAAATGGCACCACATGGATTCAAAAATTCACAAATCAAAAACCAGACATCAACAATTCATAAAATTAACATCATAAAAATGTAGAGATAAAAAAAAAACTATGAAAAAAAATTGGGATTAAATTGGACTATTTTTGCATTTTTTATGAATTTTCTAAAACAAGCAAAATAATTGGACATGCAAATGGAAATGGAGGGAAATTAAAACATTCAAATAAAGCCAGGAAAAACACACGCCCTTGGATCTGGCGCGCAACTAGCATCAACGGTCCAGGTTTAAACATTCAAAACGCACCGTTTCATTTAATAGTCAGCATGCACAATCATCAGTCAAACGCATGCGTGGCTCAGGTCAAACAAATCACAGCTAATCAAACATACACGCAACATCACACATGGCAAACACAGTCAGACTAAACCCTAACACGCAGACGCCGGAGCTACAGCTCCGGTCATCTTCTCCAGCAAGCCCTACGGTGGCGCCGCCGTGAAAATTTGCAGAAATCACCAAGGCCTATACCAATCGAACCGTCTCTCCACGAGGTTTCCAAATATCACATCCAATTCTCCTAATTCCTCATGGATTTTTCAGATCGAAGGCAAACATATTTGAGATCCAAACTTACATTCAACCATACATACTCAATACTCAACAAAATTCAATTCTAATCATATCTACAAGCTCTACTAATCAAGATCTACCATTATATGATCTAAAAACAGCAAAAAGAGATGATGAATTTTGAATCACCTTGAAGTGAAGGTTGTTGAAATCGTGTTCTCAAGCGCTCATATGCTCCTGATCTTCTCCTTTGATCTTCCTATGAAGCTTTAAGCAAGAAGAAATGGTTGAAAACCATTGAATCCACTTCAATTTCCAAAATCCATCGCCATGCTCATGTACATGAACTGCTCGAATTCTGGCTTAATTGATCCAAACAGATGATGATTCTTGATCAGTGAAGGATGATGATCAAGAATATGCAATAATATTTGAGGTTTGTATGAAGAAAATGAGAATTTGAAGTGAGAGAAATTTGAGAGAGTTTCTTCAATTTGGATCTGAAATGGTTCTGTTATGCAGTTATGATTAGGGTTTGGCCTTTTATACTTCATGCTAATGACCATGCTAATCCTCTTTTCCATGTATTAATCATGATTAGTGAGTGTCTGAGAAATTTGCAAAAATGCAAATTAAGCTCTCCTTGCCATAATACACGTGCACATCCTCATGTTAAGCTTCCAATTTACTCCATATTATCCAATGGTCATGCTTGAAGAGTTATTTTGCTTGCATCTTAAGCCAAAAAATGAATAATGAAGATTTTCTTCAATTTGCACATGTGTGAAATAATGAGAATTTTGACCATGATCCCTTTGCATAATTGAGCCAAATGAGATCATTTTGAGATGTCTTGAACATGAGAAGCATTTTGCAAAAAGAATGAACCAAATTGGAGCATTGTATCAAAAGTTATGCCATTTTGAATTTCCATGCACACCTTGTGATCAAATGACCATAACTCCTCAACCAATCATCATATGGACATGAATTAGGACTTTTTGGAAAGGGAAGACAAAGATCTACAACTTTTGAGTTCACCAAAAATCCATTTGAAACATATTTGACATTGACAAGTCAAGTTGAAAGTGGACCAAAAACTTGCAAAATTTGGAAACTTTGAATTATAAGTCATTTTCCATTTTTAGTAACTTTTGCCATGACCTTTGAATCTTCAAGATGGATGTTTAGAATGATGAATGAACCCCATTTGAAAATTATTGAGGTGTCTCAACTCATTTCCCCACCTCAAAGCCCTCAGTTGTCTGCACAGTTGACTTTTGGTCCTTAGATGACCTTGAAATGTCTTGATTAACTTGAGCCTCTATCACTTGGTGAAATTGCTTCAAAATGAAACCCTAGCTCATTTAAGCTCCTTATAATAATCATGTAGTCCTCATCCCAAGAAAATACCTCATCTCTTGCACAAAGGATCTTCTTGAAGCTCTTGACCTGGTGATTGCTTAAGCTACAACAAAAATGTTAGTGACATAATTTTATGCTTTTGGTTAGTAAACAAAACAAGAAAAGCAATGATATACAATTCAAGCATGCTTGGTGATCTCAAACCACTCACTAGAGATCCCTGCCCAAAGGGAAAGGGAGCAAAGATGCTCAATGATCCTTGAGGCTATGCAATGTAATGTTATGATGCCATGAGGGATCTTATGGACAAAATTGGGGTCTTACAATAGGAAAGGAAGGAAAGAGTTGGGTCCTAAGAATTGCATCGCTTTGGAGCCTTACACTGTTTGTGTTAGGAAGAGGGCGTCTGAGTATCTCATGCCTTACGAGTATCCGAGACCTACACCTATGATTATGGCTGGGCCTTCAACCCTCCCTAATCAAGGAGTAGAGGAGTTGAGAGAAGAAGACCGTTCACGTGCCTGGATCCGTGAACGTGAAGAGTTGCTTCAGCAGATTAAGGAGAAGGATGCGTTGATTGAGTTTTTTGAGCATCAGGTTATTGATGACCCTGATGATGTATGGACTTCTCTACTTCCTCAGTCTTCTAAGTTCTGGAAGAGGAGGTATGATCGACTCGCCAAAGAGAAGGTTGATATGGAGGAAGCCTACGAGAGGGAGGTGAAGAGGCTTCGCGCATCTTATCTTCCTATGTCCCGAGCTTTAGATGATTATTTCTAGGGATCCATAAGACGATTATTTTCCTTTTCTCTTGTACATGATTGACGATGCTGCACTTCTTTTCCCTGATATTATTTGATGAGATATTTCCATATGTGATAAAATGCTTAATATTTCCATAATTTGCAAATAAAACTCTAAAGTTCCTTTGAAATAAAAAAACAAATCATATGCACAAGCATTGCATGCATCATATGCATAAGCAGGTTTTGTTTCCAGTCCCTTGCCCTGTGGTCTAACTCTGTGTCCTTCATTTATTTTGAAGACAAGCTGACTCACTGGTACTACACTAGAGCCAACATTTCAAGACCATGGATTCACGAGGCAGGCGCCGTGACATCCACCCTACACCAGAAGTTGAAATTCGTGAAAAACAAGAAGCTGGTGGTGGTAGGGGGAGAAAGGGCTCTCCTGGTTAGCCATTTGTCTTCCTTCTCTGATATAGATGCCGAGGTTGAAATTGGAACTCCTTTCTAAGATTTATCTATAGCTGAGCCTATTGAGAAGAGAACTCCTTCATTTGTTTCCTACAAAGATGCAAAGTTGGCCATTGAGCGTGGTGCAACCACTGGTTTAGGAAAAATGATTGAGTTAGAAGACAATGAGTCCCGGGCTGGCATAGGTTTTTCTTCTGGTACTTTCAAAAAGCAAGGGTTATTCAAGAGTGGAGGTTTCATCCACACTGGTCTAGATGAGGAGGCTGCTGCCGTTTTAGAAGAAGATACAAAGGATTCAGGCAATTTCATCATCCCTGGAGGGGTCTGCAACAATTAGGTCACTGTGGATATTCCAACAGTTGTCTATAAGTCAACGTAATGATCACTTTGTTTAAAAACCCTTCTCCCATGCCAAAAGGAAGAGTGATGACATTGATGGCGCATAAGTACAATGATATTTTCATTCAATAAATTCATGTTAAATGTTTGTTTTTCCCATTTATTTTCCCTTTTTGTTTTTGCATGAAATTGGTGATCACATAAAACCCTAAAAAATAGAATAAAATAAAATCAATCTTCTCATCTGCATAATGATTTTCCTTGTTTGATTTCTAAAAGCTTTTCATATCCAAAATCATTATGCGGGTTGATTTGTAAACCCATTGAACATAATGACCCAACACCATCTCCGAATTTTGAATTCCCTGTATTCGAGGCGGAGGAAGATGATGTTGAAGAGATTCCTGATGAGATCGCCCGTCTACTTGAGCATGAAGAGAAGATCATTCAGCCACATCTTGAGAATCTGGAAACAATCAACTTGGGGTCGGAAGATTGTGTACGAGAGGTAAAGATTGGGGCACTTCTGGAAGAATCTGTTAAGAAGGGGTTGATTAAGTTGCTACGAGAATATGTCAACGTCTTTGCTTGGTCGTATGAAGACATGCCTGGTCTAGATACTGATATTGTGCAACATTTCCTACCTTTAAAGCCTGAGTGCGTGCCTATGAAGCAGAAACTCAGAAGAACTCATCCTGATATGGAAGAAAAGATCAAAGAGGAAGTTCAGAAGCAAATTGATGCGGGGTTTCTGGTGACTTCTACATATCCTCAATGGGTGGCCAATATTGTGCCCGTGCCTAAGAAAGATGGAAAAGTCCGGATGTGTGTGGACTATAGAGACCTGAATAAAGCTAGTCCAAAAGATGATTTCCCTCTACCACACATTGATATGTTGGTAGACAATACAGCTAAATTCAAAGTCTTCTCGTTTATGCATGGATTTTCAGGATATAATCAGATTAAAATGGCACCCGAGGATATGGAGAAGACAACATTCATCACACCTTGGGGAATATTCTGTTATCGAGTGATTCCCTTCGGTTTGAAGAACGCCGGAGCCACGTATCAACGAGCTATGACTACCTTGTTCCATGACATGATGCATAAGGAGATTGAGGTATATGTTGACGACATGATCGCTAAGTCAAGATCGGAGGTTGATGTTGAATGGGTTCAGAGTCGTTATGACCAGCTGAATTTGATTGAAGAGAAGAGATTGAGTGCCATGTGCCACGGTCAGTTATATCAGCAAAGGATGAAGAAAGCTTTTGATAAGAAGGTCAAGCCTCGTGTGTTTCAAGAAGGTGACCTTGTGCTCAAGAAAGTGTTGTCTTTCGCGCCCGATTCCAGGGGCAAGTGGACTCCAAACTATGAAGGTCCATATGTTGTTAAGAGAGCCTTTTCAGGCGGTGCTTTGATACTTACAACTATGGATGGGTAGGATTTCACTCGTCCTGTGAATTCAGATGCAGTCAAGAAATACTTCGCCTAAAAAAATAAAAACTGAATAGGTCGCTAAGTTGAAAACCCGAAAGGGCGGCTTAGGCAAAAAGGAGCGTCTCGGTGGATTGAAAACACGAAAGGGCGATCCGGGCAAAAGTTAGAGACACAAAAAATATATAATAATGATATATGTATCCCGCTAGATTGAGTACCTCATCCTGGGGCAATCTAGGCAAAAATTAGGGATTTGGCAAGTAACTGCATCCTGACAAGACCTTGTTCTACAACTGTCGTCCGTCAGAGATTCTTGCTCATTATCAACCAAAGCTTCAAATACATCGGGTTCAGAACTGGTGGAGAAATGGTCATTATGTTCAATGTAGCCCTTTTCCAATATATATCACCAATTTCAAATTTTTAAAGATCTATGGAGTCTTGCCATTCGCAGACTACCATTCTATCAAATAAATTTGAGCCTTTTATCCAATTATTGGCACCCTTATCTGTTTCTTTTCAACAAATGTTTTGCATGTTTTGATTAAGAAAATATCATTGTTTCAAACAATCAAATTTTTTATAATTTGTTTTTAAACAAAGTGAACATTCACAATGACGAAAGGATACTTAGGAGATCCTCAGTGCTCTCCCAAGGGTGGTATGATCCCCAACAGGGTAAGATTTTTGTCCATATTCCTGGCATGACTGTATCTCCTCCCTCCGGAACCCCTTGTGATTTATCCTACCAAGTGGATTGCTTGTTGAGAGTCACCTCTCTTCCCTTCAGCAGAGTAGCAATCTTTCTTCCTCAGGAGCTTGGATCTTTTTGGGCAAGAGGGGTATTTGGTGGTTGATCCCGATAAATCCTTTATCTCCTCGGATAGATTCCCCAGTAGAGTTGTTGGTGCGATGGACCTTGTGTGTGATAACTCTCGTCCCCAGCTGGAATGACTGATGATTCATCCCTTGCAGAGTTCTTCGCTTCCTGGTATCTCTGATCCCCAGCAGATTGGACACTCCCCGGTGAACTTGGCTTTCTCTCTTGAGATGTAGTACCGGGTGGTTGATTCCTGGACCTGGTTGTGTTAGATATGTCTGTCTGTCAGCATACATCATACATAAACCACGCATATTCATGCATAATTATAACATTCAGATATTCATGTTGCATTCTTTGCCATATATCGTTGTTTGCTGTCTCATGCTATTTGGTGATATACTTCCCCGAGCAGATGTGTGTGTCTGATCTCTCCATATAGAGTCAGCTCCATAAGCAGAAAGCGTCTATCCTTTCTTCCATATTCCCCACCGGGTTATATCCTCGTGGATGTTGATTGTTTTTGTTCCTTCCCAACACATATACTGGGATGGTTTTCCCCAGTGAGTTATATCCTCACCGAGACAAGTCTTGATTTGGTGTGCCTATCTAGTTTGATCCTAGATCGGTCTCTTGAGACTCTTTTCCTGTTTCCCCGTGGTAAATGAATAATTGCTCAATAATTAGTAATTATTATCCCCGACAGAGTCTGTGTTTCTCTACCCTCATATCGGTAGTTGTAAACCCTATTTCTTCCGTTTTTGCAGAGTAACTATTTTTGCTCATCTTTAATTGGTGACAGTTATCTTCATCAAATATTCGGTGACGATATCCCCTCATCTGCTTGGATAATTACCCTGATTACGCAATTTATCCCCAGCGGGCCATCTCTCGTCTACCTTGTTGTTGTTGGTAACGATTGTTCCTCCCCTGAATTGGTCATCATTATATACCTAGTTTCGGTATCCCGATGCCTTTTCTTTTCGGTAGATTTATCCTTTATTAACCCAGTAACCGGTTGTGGATAATCGTCCATGCGAGTATATTATCTCCGTTCTGATGGTAATAGATAGTATATCTCATGCACTCTCAGGTCTAAAGCCTTTTGTTCTTCCCCAGTTGAGTAAGATTCGTATCCCCTTTGAGGAGTCGAATATCCATCATGTAATCGAGTTTGCTTTTAGCCCTCTTTTGGATGATGAGTGTTTTGGGAATATTCCCCAATTCACGCCTTGGTTGGTCACCTATTATATGCCCAGTAACCGGTATCCCTGGTGTTCCTTCCTCTCTGCTCCCTATTATGACTTTTTGTTCCTTGTGGAGTCAGAATCCCTGAGTTGAAGTATACCTTTTAGGTTTTCCTCAAATGTTTTATAGTTTTGATATCTCTCACCCTTATACCGGTCTTAGATATTCATTCTTCCCGAGCATGTTTTGTCGGTGTTCAGATCCCATGTCTCGTTGAGCTTATTACCCAGTAAACCGGTAATACCTCGTCCCGCTACTTCCCCAGGAGTATCCTTGTGGACATCCCCAGCGAAGTCCCTTAGTGGATTGTTTTCATCCGAATTTTATCCGAAGTATCCGCTGTGGATAGTTTTTTGCTATATTGGCATATTCCCTAATACATGCATCTTCTAGTCAGCTCGAGTCTTTCCATTGGGTCTTTTCCCTTTGGAATTTTGTTCCCCACGCTTTGAGTCGTGACCTGCTCGCGCATTTTTATCCCTTTTCTATCCCCAGGAGAGTCCCCAGGGTCTTGGTCCCATGGAGTGAATTGCTCATATGGATTATCAGTGGCTTCTGATTTCTTTGCTTTTGTGGACACATATCTCCACAAAGTGCTACCATTTTTCATACCTACATTTGCATCATGAGGTCTCTTAGGGACCAAAATTCGTCTCTTTGTTATTATTTAAGCCCATTTTACCCCGTCGAGACGAAGATTTTAACCTTCACTTCTCCGGCTAGAATGACCTTAAATAGGGGCATTGTAAGACCCCAATTTTGACCCTAAGATCCCTCATAACATCATAACATTGCATTTGCATTGCCTCAAGGATCTTTAGCATCTTGGTTCCCTTTGCCTTTGGGTGGGACTCCTTGTGATTGGTTTGAGATCACCAAGCATGCTTGAATTATACATCATTGTTTCTCTTACTTTTGTTTACTAACCAAAAGCACAAAAATGTGTCACTAACATCTTTTGTTTGAAGCTTGAGTATCATCCAAGACACTTTGTGGGTTCTATTTAGATGATCAGTCAACACAAGGGAATGGCTTGAGATACTTCCAACAGGTTCAAATGGGGTCTATTCGTCAGTCAAAACGTTAATCTTGAAGGAGCAAAAGTTTGTTCATGAGTTGTCATGCTCGCTAGGCGAGCAGAATGGGTCGCCTAGCGAGTCCCAAGAAAAGCCACCAGAATCACCTACACTCAGAGGAATTTCTTGAACTGTCATGCTCGCTAGGCGAAGCCCACGTGTTTAAAAAAAACGAAAAACGAAAAAAAAATAAAGAAGAACGAAAAAAAAAAGAAAAAAAAAGAACGAAAAAAAATAAATAAAATAAATAAATAAATAAATAAATAAAATATAACAAAAAAATTTTGGACTTGGGCCTCCCTCATTTGAGCCCACAGGTCCACAAAAATCAGGTTATAAATTCAGAGTTTCAGTGAAACAAAAGGCCATTCTATTCCTATTACCCTGGCAGGGAAAAAGATAGTGAGAGAAGAGCTAACAGAGTTCAGAGCAACCTCCAGAGACTGAAGGGAACTCATCGGCAAAGAACCAATTCCCTCTCATATAAACCCTCAGATTGCTTTGCAAACCCAACCGGGCAATTCAATTTCATTCGATCTCTCTAGTCACGTTTGCCTTATTCCCATTACTTTATGCTTTTAATTTGAATGTTCTGAATGTATGAGGTATTATGGGTGAATTTGATACCCTTTTGATGCATGTGTTTGACAAGAGGTTTAGGCCTCCTACCCTTGGTTGCTTTTTGTGAATTTTAATGGCATGATTCATGTGGTTACATTTTGATTTGGGGGCAACTCTTGATTACCCTATCTTGTTTCTCTAACCTCTTTGTTGAGTTTTGTTTTGTGAGGGCTCATATGACTCTTGCAGAGATGGCTTTCCTGGTGTTCCACTTTATTTGTGGGATACCACCTGGAGGTTTATTCCGATTACCTGTATTAACTCACTTTCTTTGATGGTGCTAGCTTGGAAGAGTCTTTGGGTTTCTTATTTATCTAATTGTTGTTACTTCGGATCTTTATCAGTACGGTAGATCTCTCGATCCCTTTACTTTTCCCGCATGTTACTGATTTCTTAGGTTTCGTATAGCCTCTCGTGGCATGTCATTTAAGGTAGCGCGGTTCCTTCATCTAGGACTGCCTTTTTGCATGAGCATCCCTAAACACCCCAAACCCATTGATTTTTCTTCTCCTAAGAACACGTTATCTCCTTCTACTATAGGCGAGTAAGTCTCCAAAAGTCGAGCATCGGTAGATTGCGTAGTAACCGTTCACCCCAAAACACAACCTTTACCCCATAGGTGGTCGAACTATGTTTTTCTCTGATTTTCATCCCAGATGAGATACGTAGGCATAAGATGTGATGTCTTAGCGAGCACACTCCTCTTTAACCCATAGGTAGCCGAGCTACGAAGACTCTGATTCTCAGATTCAGATGAGATACGTATGCAGTGGATGCGACGTCCGTGCGAGTCATTTTCTTTTGACCCTTCTTTTAGTAAGTAGTACATTAGATAAACATATACGCTTTTCTCATCCCTTCAATCATGTTTGCACAAATAAATTTTCAAAAAAAAAACAACAACCTTTGCAACAAATGTGAAAAGGGCTCCCTAGGAGTACCTAGGATGCTTTGGGTGCCTAACACCTTCCCATTGCATAACCAACCCCCTTACCCAGGTCTCTGACATTTTTACTAGTTTTTGATTCGATAAAACTTTTAGGTTTTTGTTCGCTTTCTAACCATTCCTTTGGATAAATAGAAGTGCGGTGGCGACTCGACTTGTATGATTTACCTTGGATTTAGTCAATATCTCTAATTGTAACGAATACCCCGTTACACCAACACATCGATGTGAGGTAATGGGAAATCATCTTTCGGGCTAGCTCTATTCAAAACCCGGTAGTCCATACACATCCTCACCTTTCCATCCTTCTTCGGTATCAGCACAATGTTCGCGACCCAAGGCGGATAATTAGTGACAGCTAGGAAACCAGCATCCAACTGCTTTTGTACCTCCTCTTTGATTTTCATGGCCATCTCAGGTCGAGTTCTGCGCAAATTCTGCTTCACTGGAGGACAATCTTCTCTCAATGGCAACTTGTGCACAACAATATTGGTATCCAACCCTGGCATATCTTGGTAAGACCAGGCGAAGATATCAACATACTCTTTCAACAGTGCTACCATTCTGCTCTTGACATTCACCTCCAAAGCGGCCCCAATTTTCACTTCCTTTATGACCTCCTCGGTACCCAGATTAACAATCTCAACTTGCTCCTCTTGCGGCTGAATCACCTTCTCCTCTTGTTTCAACAACCTGGCTAACTCTTCCGGCAGTTCACAATCTTCTTCGCCTTCTTCTTCGGCATGATAGATCGGGTTGTCGAAGTCATATAGGGGTGTAACAGAATTGTTTTCAATGAGATCCAGAGAATGATCGCATCTGCATGAATGTTGATTCATGCATTGCTTTAGAGTAGGGACGAGACAAATTAAAAGGAAGAAAAATTAAAATAAACACTGCCATTTTTTTAAACTGCAAAAATAAATGAAAAACAGGGAACACCACTTTTAAAGCGAAAAACATCCATTTATTAATGATGCAAATAATGCAAAATGAAACATGAGGTGGCCCTTACAATGGACCATTACGTTTTGGGCAAAACGTATGGCTTTCATGCAAACAAAATTAACAAACAGAAATATTACTCTTCACGCAGAGTGACAGTGATGATCTTTTCGGCCTTCCAGTTCTGGATCTCCATTCCTGGTATGCACGGTTTTATCCACGAGTCAAGCTCGCAGTCACTGTTAGTCTCTTCACCCACCGCACAGACGCGATCTGGATCTAGCATTCCAGCACTGGTGAACGTGAACGGTTGACGACGTCCTCTATTCTGTCCAGACGAGCCTTGGCTCGACTGATAACCAACCCCAAACCTATCTTCTTTCACCGCAATATCTACCATTCTTCCCCAACCTGGGGCTTCTCCACTTCTCACCACCTCCACAGCCTGTTTATAAGACGCAATGGACGACTTCTTCTCTTTCTAAGAAAAAATGGCACTCTCCACCTTGACGGTTTCAAACGCCTGACTCGGTGTTTCAAATATTTCACCGTCCATTTCCACATATTTGAATGATGACAACTGGCTGACAAAAATATCCTCCTCCCCACACACTATTACGACCTGCCCGTCCCAGATATACTTTAACTTCTGGTGTAAAGTCGAAGTTACTACCCCAGCAACGTGTATCCATGGTCGACCCAACAAGCAACTGTATGTCGGCTGAATGTCCATGACATAGAACACAGACTTGAACACCTCGGGACCAATCTTCACAAGGAGCTCAACTTCCCCAAACACAGCCCTCTTAGAGCCATCAAACGCTCTAACCACCAAATCAGTCGGCCTCAAAACCACTCTTTCGCAGTCCAACTTAGCCAAGGCCTTCTTAGGCAACACATTGAGTGACGAGCCTGTATCAACCAGAACATGCGAAAGCACAGCTCCTTTACACTCCATCGAAATGTGTAGTGCCTTATTGTGATTGCGCCCGTCCACAGTAAGATCGAGATCAGTGAAACCCAACCCATGGCTGGCATTAACATTTGATACCACTATCTCTAGTTGATTGACTGTAATCTCCTGCGGTACGTAGGCCCTCTTCAAGATTTTTAACAAAGCATCTCTATGGCCTTCTGAACTCAGCAGCAAAGATAAGATTGAAATCTTGGACGGAGTCTGCTGCAAATGATAAACAAGTTTGTACTCAGACTTCTTGATAATCCTTAAAAACTCCTCGGCTTCAGCATCAATCTCATTCTCCGGCCCAACAGGCGCCGGTGCCGCTTTAGGAGTACCCTCATTCACCACCTGTTTACCTTTTGCCCTGGCTAAAGCCTCGACCTTATCTCTCTGTTCTTTTTCTCCATCCCCTCCTCTCAACGTATCAGGCGCAAACAACCTCCCGCTGCGAGTGAAACCACTAAGTCCGGCATTATCCACCTTTGAAATGGTGATATCACTTGCAACCTGATCTTCCCTCTTTTCTCCATTACAATACACCTCCCCACCATAGTCCCACGGCACAGCATCATCATTTTCATACGCGATAGGTCCAGGCACCGTGATGGTAACTGGAGCCGCATCTGCCGGTACTGACAAGTGGACAGGATCAAAATAAATGGTTATTGTTGAAACATCCTCCTTCTCCAAAGCAACTTTCTCAAATCGGAGGCTTCCCTCATCCATCATTCTCTGAATCGTCTCCCTCAACATTACACACCTATTTGTAGTGACAGTGCAAGCAGCACAACAATTATCACAACCAGGGAAAACCCCACTCTTCATCAGATGTCTCTTGACCACAAACATTGGAGTCCTTAACTGATCCACATCCGTCACCTCTATTTTTATTTCATCCTCAGAAATAGCATTCACCCCCATATGACCATGCGTCGGCATGGGATTAGCATTAACATTCGGCGATGGTGCGAAATTGATGGCTTTGGAATCCACCAAGTCTTGGACAACATGCTTAAAGGCTTTACAACCCTCAATATTGTGCCCGGGAGCACCAGAATGGAATTCACACTTTGCGTTCTCATCATAACTGGCAGGCCTCTGATCTGGTCTTAACGGAGCTAACGTCCTCAGCTGAACCAACCCAAGATCCTTCAACTTCTTAAACAGGAGAGCATACGTCATGGGTGGCCTATCAAACTGACGATCTGCCATCCTTCCTCTCACTTGGTACCCAACTCTTTGTGTTCTCTGTTGAAATGGCTGCTGTTGCTGTTGCTGTTGTGCGGGTTGATTATCAACAGGAATCGCTACTACAGCAGTATGCAAGTAGTAATGATTCCTACCGTGTCCTTTTTGGGCATACACAACACTCGAATTACCCTCTTTCTTGCGCTGACCATTACCAAAGGGCTTCTTTACTCCAAACGACGGAGCATTTCCCTGTATTTTCCCAATTCTCAGCCAACTTTCAATCCTCTCACCAGCCACTACTATATCTACAAAGCCGGTAACTGGACATCCCACCATCCTTTCAGCAAAAGTCCCCTGAAGGGTACCCATGAACAAATCCGACATCTCCCGATCCACTAATGGAGGTTGAACTCTGGAAGCCAACTCTCTCCACCTTTGTGCATACTCTTTAAACCCTTCATTCGGCTTTTGAGACATACCCTGCAACTGGGTGCGACTTGGTGCCATGTCAGCATTAAATTGGTACTGTTTGAAGAAAGCATCCCCCAAATCCTGCCAGCTCTTAATATCTTATGATCTCAACTTGGTGTACCACTCAAGAGACCCACCAGATAAGCTATCCTGGAAGAAGTACATCCAGAGCTTCCGATCCATGGTGTAGGGAGATATCTTTCGAACAAAGGTCTGAAGATGAGTTTCCGGGCAAGAACTCCCATTATACTTATCAAACGTGGGCACTTTGAACTTCTGTGGAATCACAATCCCCTCAACCAGCCCCATGTTTGTCATATTAATAGTCCCAGGAGAGGTATGGCTTTCCAGAGCCCTGATCTTTTCTGCTAGTACCTGAATCTCTTTATTCGGCGGTTGAACACCATATTGACCGAACTGCTCATTCAGCATAGAGAACTGATCCTCTTCCTTATCCTCCACAGCCCCAAAGAAAGGAGGAAACTGAGTGTCCTTCAGAGTGTTGCCCACAGGACATAGTCCACCGCCTGCAGCAAAACCAAAACCACCACCATTGTTGAGGACTACACCAGCAGTAGTTGCCTTCCTTCTGGGATCGCCACCATCCCTAGAACCACCAGGACCATTGTTGGAGGTACCCTCTTGATTATTGCCACTATTGGCAACCGAAGCCCGCTCAAGCTTCTCCACCTTCTCGGAGATTGCTTTCTGCCCCAGGGCGAACCCTTGCATGGCGTTGATCAACTCACTCATCTTCTCTTTCAGCTCGAGAATGTCAGCGTTGGGTGGATCCATCATTCTGGGTTTATTGCGTCTGGTAAAGTATCTGTGAGGATGAGCTACGTGTAGAGGAATGACTCGGCGTGCGCGAGCAATGATTCCTGAGTCAATCAAACATGTTAGATACTGACACCTGCAAAATAGAAGACAAGTTATTATGATTCATGCATGAATGCAATGTCTATCCATATGAGGAACATTCTGTCCTTCAATCCTGGCTTCATTGAGACGGATAATAATTCGACAACAACATTCTCACATAAATCGTCTGGCTTCGCCGTATAGAACAGAAAATTGTGAGGATGCCTCTCAACCAGAACCTCAATCAAGAATGTACCCCGCATATGGATAAACATGAGTTAGATGCGGATGAATGCAAAATGGGAATGATGCAGATGCATGAATGCAATTCATAGTGCCATCCTCCAAGACATCTGAACACCAACTGTACGGAAATTCCGGTCTCTGAACTGATCACAACCATCCAAGGGACTAAGTAACCACATATCCAACTCGGGGGTTCCGAAATAAATGAAACCGGAGGATAAATCACCACCATCATAAGAAAGTCACTGAACGGATAACAACCAGATCATCTGAACAAGTAACCTCAAATCCAACTCAGGGGATCCGAAATAAACAGAACCCGCTCATAAATACCACGGACAGAACTCCGGCGTCTCAGAAATAAATCCATAAATCCAACTTATAAATAGAACCCAAATTACGGACCGAACCAAAGTCACCATCAAAGAGTCGCCAACAGAACCTGTATCTGTAGAAATCAAACCCCTCCCCTCACAGGTGAATTCTAATAAGGTCATCCTAAGGCGGATAATGGTATCAACAATCGGACGAGATACTCAACGAGTTTGCCCTTTCGGGTGTGCCGTGTAGCTCTCATAAGATCATCTAAACCAAAGATCCGGGAAAGAACGGTCACCGAAGTCAACAGCTCAAAAGAGGTAACCCAACCATAGTGGAAACTCCACCAGGAAGAGCTCTCCCAGAAGAACCTCGTCCGGCTGTGGTATGTCACGTCTCAACATCATCTTGATCCAACATAAGTAGAGACATGAGATCATGCTAATCCTGGGTGTATACTTGGGCTTTGGGTTTTCGCCCCACTCAGAACACCCACCCCCAAATCAGAGAAACCACACCTGTCCAGGATCCAACACGGTGATAACATGATGCATGCAAACATATATGCAAATATATACAATCACAGTATAATAATCACAAATGCAATAAATAAGCAGTAAAAGCAACCCAAACTACCCTAAAAACTACGCTAGAGAGCGCTAGGATTGACTCGCTTAGGGAAGATGGACCAGCAAGAGGTCAACAAGCATTCCCCAGCAGAGTCGCCAGCTATCACAATGCGAAAAACAACCGGCGGAAAATACAGAGCCACCACCGATGCTATTCATCCTATGACGGAAAGGGAGCGCAGGACTAACCTAAGAAAGGGAAAGGAACAGTCTTACGACCAGATATTACAAGGTACGGGAGTCGGTTACGCAAGGGGAAGGTATTAGCACCCCTCACGTCCGCCGTACTCGACGGGATCCACGCTCAAAAGATAGCTCAAAGGAAAGGAAAAGGGTTGTTAATAAACTGCTCAAAGAAATTGCACAAACTGGAATAATAAACAGGTGAAAGAAGAAAGAAGACGGAGGAAATGGACTCGCCAGGTTGCATCCTGGGCCTACGTAGTTTGTCAGAAACAAACATCAGAGTCAACGTAGTTCGGGAAAGGGAGACATTCTCGCTAAGACATCGCGTCTTATGCCTACGTATCTTCTCTATCCAGAGAAGAATCAGAGCACTCGTAGCTCGGCTAACGCACGCCGAAACAAGACACTAAAAAGGGACGCTGAGACGTCAAAAGAAACACTCAAAAGGAAACGGAATGCCAATACATGGACTTACTCCCGACTCCCAACAATAACAAACAAAAGGAAACAGAATGCCAATACATGGACTTACACCCGACTCCTAACAACAACAAACCAAACAGGAAACAGAATGCCAATACATGGACTTACACCCGACTCCTAACAATAACCCAACAAAAGGAAACAGAATGCCAATACATGGACTTACACCCGACTCCCAACAATAGCAAACGCTAACCAGCAAACACCAAAGGAAAAGGTCATCAGAACAAACCCCAACAAATAAACCCCAAAGATGAACCCCAAGTGAATAACCATCATCACAAATGAACCCCAATATGAACCCCAAGTAACAACAACCGTCACAAATGAACCCCGAGATGAACCCCAAATGAATGACAACCGTCACAAATGAACCCCGAGATGAACCCCAAATGAATGACAACCGTCACAAATGAACCCCGAGATGAACCCCAAATGAATGACAACCGTCACAAATGAACCCCGAATAATAACAGAAGAAATCCCCAAGGTATGAACACACCACCACACACATGCTGAACAAACGGGTACTCACACCAAAACAAAGAAAAGGGTGAACACACACACACACAAAAAAAACAAAAGGGTGAACAAACAGAGACTCATCAAAAAGGGTGAACAAACACACGAAAATAACATAGCAAAAAAGAAAAAGGGTGCCCGGAGAGATTGCTCAAAACCTGCCTACGTATCTCATCTGGTATGAGAATCAAGGCGACGTAGTTCCCCTTACCAGGGGTAAAACACTCTCCTAACCAGAGACCAGGGAGACAACAAACTAATAGGGAGACTAAGACTCGAGCCTAATAGTTGTCATGCAATCAATATCCCTAAGTTGAGGTCTCTAACTGCATTCAACTTCCTCAGAAATCAATCATACAACTCCTACAGAAATGGAGATGAGAAGAGGAAAGCAGATAAACACACCAGCACAAGTGAACAAGCATCACACACTATATCCATACAAGAGGCCCAAACAATGGGTGGGCTTTAGTCAAGAGGGGTCATATCAACCTCGACAAACAAGCCAAACTGTAAGGGTAATCAACTGGGCTCTTAACCACTGACATTGAACGTCAGGGTGAGCATATCAAAATGGTAATGAGGATGAGACCTCATAGCTCTTAACCCTGGCCAGGGTGAGTTCATGACACAGAAAGTGTGGGGATCCAAAAAGTGGGATCCTATTCCACTTGACAGACTCTGGACAAAAGATCTGAGGCACATGTTCAGAAGCATCAGCACGTAGTGCGAGCATAAAGAACGACACACTGAATAACAGAGGATTGGCTACTAATCCCTTTTATCCGTCAATTGACTCTACTCTTGGAGGTCTTATCAAATATCACATGCCTCTCCTTGGAGGTCTTTGGGCACAATTGTAAACAAACAGAAACAGAGCCTCTGAAGGAGGACTTGCCAGCAAAATGCCTACCAAAAAGGTGACAGGACTTCCAGACTACATGAAGTAAGAAGCTAACTACCTGAGTGGTGTGTCAACCATAATCCAATGCTCAAGCAAGAGCAAAAGCAAGCAAGCAAATAAGGTACCTGTACAAAGACTAAACAATTAGTACTTCAGTCATAAAACCATAAAACAAGCAATGAAACTCTCCAACAGTTACACAATTCAATGCATAATGCCCAAGCACTCAAATGAACTCATGAGCTCACCACATCACTTAAAAACCTACAAAACAAACATAAGTCAGAACTCAATTCATTTTGTATCTCACAAAGTGAGAACAAATCCAACCATCAATGATAAGTGTCCAAACCTGAAACACGAGACAAAGTTAGTTCATGTACAAAACCCTAGTACGAAGACAAGATTCAAAACCCAACCAAATGACCAAAACAGAACCCATCCTTCTACACATCACATATTCAAACACTCCATCTAATATCCTCAAAAGGACCAGCATCAAATCAATAATCAAATGCCTCAAATTGCCTATGCCATGCAATGACCAAAAATATGCACAAAATGAACTTCCAACTTAGAAAATTCATATCAAATTAGAAATACATGCAATGACTTTGAGATTTTTTGTACAAGTTTCTTATGTCATGAATGTTCAACATGCAAAAAATCAAATCCAGAATGAAAATGCACCAATTCAATGCCAAAAATGTGACATAAATTGTCACATTATTCTCTATGTGTCAAAAATGATGATAACATGTGAGAAAAATTCCAAACCAGTGACCTAAAATTCATGTCATGTATGAATGTTATGTATGCAAAAAATTGGATCAAATGGCTCAAGAATGAGGATTTCACAATGCATTGAATGCAATAGGTCAAATTAACACAATGTTGATTAAAAAATTCACAAATAAAAATCCAGACATCAACAATTCATGAAATCAGCATGATAAAAAAGTAGACATCCATACAAAACTATGAAAAAATTTGGGACTCATTTGGACTATTTTTGTATTTTTTATGAATTTTGTAAAATGACTAAAATAATTGAATTAACAAATGAAAATGGAGGGAAACCAATAATTCAAATAAACATCAGAAAAATCACCAGCCATCAGATATGGCGCGCGCTAAAATCAACGGCTCACATTCAAACATCATGAAACACTGCGTTTTATTAATGCGTCAGCATCCCAAGTCATCAGTCCAACACACGTGTGGCTGGTCAAACGCCTCTCCACCAATCACTCTTCCACGCAGTGGCACACATGGCGCTCACGTGGCCAAACCCTAACATACACACAGACGCTGGAGCTACAGCTCCGGTCGTCTTCTCCAGCGAGCCCCACGGTGGCGCCGCCATGCAATTTTCCAGAAATTCCTCAAACTTATACCGTTCTGCTCGTCTTTCAATGAGGATTCCAAATATCACATTAGTTTAATCTAACTCTCCCTAGGTTTTGCAAATCGAAGGGAAGAAAATTCTAGATCCAAGCTTTCAGTTGCAATTACATCCTCAATTTTCACTCAATTTCAATTCTAAATACATATCCATGCTCTACTCAACTAACTCTACAATCCTATGATCAAAAATCAGCAAAAGGAGAGATCGAAATTTGAGTCACCTGGAAATGGAAGTCTCTGAAACCGTGTCCTCACGCGCGCATCTGCTCCAGATCTTCTCCCTTGCACCTCTTTTGAAGCTTTAAGCAAAAAGTAGTGGTTGAAACCTCTTGAATTTGCCTCAATTTCCAAAATCCATTAACATGAGATTGCTCTTGCAGTGCTTGAATTCTTGAGATATAACTCTAAATAATGGATGATTCTTGATTAGTGAAGCATGAG
Source organism: Lathyrus oleraceus (assembly GCF_024323335.1). Taxonomy (NCBI): domain Eukaryota; kingdom Viridiplantae; phylum Streptophyta; class Magnoliopsida; order Fabales; family Fabaceae; genus Lathyrus; species Lathyrus oleraceus. Next base: position 440,349,222 of record NC_066581.1, read on the forward strand.
GATCAAGAATATGTAAGAATCTTTGAGGTTTGTGTGGAGAAAAATGGAAATTCTAAGAGAGAGAAAATTGAGAGAGTTCTTGAATTTTTAGATCTGAAAAGTTAGTTATGGTAGTTATGATTAGGGTTTCTGTTTATATATCCTTTGCTAATGACAATGTTAATCACCTTTTCCATTGGTTAATCATGATTAGTGAGTTGTGAAGCCATTTGCAAAAAATGAAAATTGACACTTCATGGCCATAATACACGTGAAACATCCCATGCTAAGGCTTCAATCCACTCATGAACAACCAAGGGCTAGGATTGAAATGTTATTTGGCTTGTATCTTAAGCCAAAAATGAATGGTGAAGATTCACTTTAATTTGAACATGTGTGAAATAATGAGCATACACACTTTTCCCATGCATGGCAAAGCTCATTTTGAGATGTCTTGAACATGAGAAGCATTTTGCAAAAAGAATGAACCAATTTGAAGCATTATATCAAAAGTTATGCCATTTTGAATTTCCATGCACACTTTGTGATCAAATGACCATAACTCCCTAACCATTCATCATATGGACATGAATTAGGACTTTTTGGAAAGGGGAGACAAAGATCTACAACTTTCATGTTCACCAAAAATCCATTTGAAACTTCTTTGATATTTAAAAGTCAAGTTGAAAGTGGACTAAAAACTTGCCAAATTTGGAAACTTTGAATTATAGGTCACTTTCCATTTTCAGTAACGTTTGCCATGACCTTTGAATCTTCAAGATGGATGTTTAGAATGATAAATGAACCCCATTTGAACATGATTGAGGTGTCTCAACTCATTTCCCCACCTCATAGCCCTCAGTTGACTGCATAGTTGATTTTTTTTTGTCCTCAGATGACCTTGAAATGCCTTGATCCACTTGAGCCTCTGCCACTTGGGGAAATTGCTCAAAACTTAAACCCTAGCTCATGTAAGCCCCTTATGATAATCATGTGATCCTCATCCCAAGAAAATACCTCATCTCTTTGAGAAACCCTAGTTGGAAGAATGGCATTGATTAAGGTTGACCAGAGGTCACAACCCTAATCCAAAGGAACTTGAGAATGAACTATGAAACCCTTGATGATGATAGAGCCATGATGATGGTAATATATCCTTACAAACAAGATGATGCTCAAGACCTTTGAAGAATCAAGAAACCCTAATTGAAGCTCATACCCTCAGATGGTTGATAATCAATTCATAGAGACCCTCAGGCTTGAATCATGTAACTTCTCCATCTTTTGAAAAGACTTTGGAGGATGACCTTCTTATTTCCATATGATATGCAAAATGCAATTCCTAATGCTCTAAGCATGAAATGCAATGTGTCAAACTAGTCTCAAGAAGAGGAGGGCAAATTTTGAGGTGTTACAGTAGACAATGGGTTTATCCATCCAAACACAAAATGTAAATAAACTTGTATATTCTCTTCTCATCTCTTCAATCATGTTTGCACAAATAAACTTTCACAAAACAACAACCTTGCAACAAGTATGAAAAGGGCTCCCTAGGAGTACCTAGGATGTTTTGGGTGCCTAACACCTTCCCATTGCATAACCAACCCCCTTACCCATATCTCTGTTTCTCTTTTTCTAGTTTTTGTTAAAACTTTTAGGTTTTTGTTCGCTCTCTAACCATTCCTTTGGATAAATAGAAGTGCGGTGGCGACTCGACTTGTATGATTTACCTTGGATTTAGTCAATATCTCTAATGGTAACGAATACCCCGCTACAATATCCTACAATTTTAATCATATGAAAATGATTCCAAGCTTAAAGTTACTCTAAATACAATTCCAAACAACTTTCATGTTGAGACCTAGAGCTAGTTTTGCTTGGAAAAGCATTTTATATGTTGAAACATTATAGGTCATTTTGTCTAGACCATAATTTGAAAGTCAACTTCCCAAGGCCATAACTTGCTCAATTTTTATGAGATGAAAGATTTCCAAGTTTCAAAAAAAAATTAAAGATGTCTACTTCAACTTTGATGTTTGTAGTGAGAGCTAATTCAACTTTTATGAGCATGTGATATGAGGATACATTATAGGTCATTTTTTCCCTATACCATTGAACAAGTGATTTTCCTCAACATCAAAAATGCATAACTCTATCATTCTAAATCCAAATGACATGAAACTAGTGACCATTTTTAAGGTCTTAGAAAGAAATACAACTTTGATGAATACATGTTTCATATTTGAAGCTCACATAAAAAGGTAAGCAAGGTGGAATATTGAGATATATGGCTTAACACTTAGAAACATTTTCAACATGTTGAAATTTCCAAACTTCCACATCAAAATTCACCATGATCCAAGTTCCAAGTGAAAAACTGTGCAACATCAAACTTGTTCCCCTTGATCTAAGCTTTCTGAAGAGTCCTATTTCATGCATTTTGGATGAGATTTTCTAGGGTTGCGCATGGTCTTAACTGGGTTGTATCATTGGAAGAAATCAAATACTCAAAATCCCATTTCATATTGCCTTGACATCCAAGCCTCATTTGAACTTCAGAACAGTTGTACATGGATCAAATTGGATTGCTTCATGGACCGGTACATGCCCATGCAAGCTTGTGGATCACCATGTCCAAATTTAGCAATTTTTCAAGTGCGCAAATATCACTCTCAAATGCTATAAATACAGGCCCTTGGAGCTTATTTCAAACACACCTTGCGCACCAGCTTTGCCCCACAATTGAAACCCTAACAATTCAAAGGAAACCTGAGAATTTTCAACTTGAAAATTGAGTTTGAATCTCACTGTTTAGAGATTCAAAAACTCCAGGATCCAAAGCCTTATACCATTTCCAAACCTCTTCTGCATGCTTCTCAAGTGTGATTAGATCAAGTTTGAAGCATGCAAGATCTAGTTCTGCACAACATTGAAGGTAAATTTCAGAAAACTTCTTTTAGATTCTCACTCAATTTTCATCAATTCTCTTGGATCTTTGGTTGTCTGAAGTCTTACCAATATAGGCAAGAAGATTGAGTTGCTTTGAGGTCAAATCGAAGCAACTTAGTTGACACACCTCAAAATTCAACTCCTCATATATTTCTATATGTGTGGAGTTAGTTAAAATTGAGGTCAGATTCGTGCTCTATGCCATTTTTTTATTTCAGATCATGTCCTCTTTTTTCATTTTCTTGATGGTGATAAGTGAACCAGTCCGGTGGACCTCGCCTGAGAAGGTGACCGGAGGTCCAACGCCGGTGGTGTGTTGGACAGGTTCTGAGCCATTGATCTCATTTATAATGTTTTAATCTTGGGTGTTTGTTGTGATTACCATGCGTGTGGCGCGCTGACTAAGTTCCACCATGGAACGCGCATTTCTATCCACTTGATCTACCACCTCGATTAATGAGGGAGATCAAGTGGCTCTCATTTTTTTCTATTTTCTGATTTTCATTTTAATCCTTTTATTTTCATTAATTCATATTAATTTTAATATTGATCCTAAAAATATGAGAGTTTCACCAAAAAAAATCTTATAATTTCCTCCTTCATATTCTGAATTAAAATTATTTTTTGGATCATTATTAATATTTTTCATGATTTAATTGATTTAGTGATTATTTTTAATTGTTTAAAAATACTTTTAAGTCTTTAAAAATTTTGAAATTTTTTCTCCAAGGTCCTTTGACCTTGTTTGACCTATGATAAATCTCATGGCCATTTCTTTGGTGTTTTGATGAGGTTTTAGGAATTTGATAAACCATATTTAATTTAATGCCTTATTTTTAGTATTTTTAAATTGAATAAATGGCAAATAATTGTGTTGAGCTATTTTGATGGTTTATATAAGTTTGACTTGTCTTGTTGAGCCTTGGTCAAGGTTGATTTGACTTTGCTAGATTAAGGTCATTGGATTTAGGGGATTGATGGAATGTACATTCCATCTCCCAAAATGAATGAATGATCTTAATTTGATAAAAGTCCTTCTTTGACCAATTTGAGTTTTGATCCGTTCCCCTCCCTCTTCATCTAATTCCCCTTCTTTATGCATCCATTCCATTTGGCCTATGATAACTCAAAGTCCTAAGGCTAGTTGATTGAAAAATCAACAGAAGTATGGATGAGATTAGGCCACCTCTTTTGCATATTATTTTTGTGTGTGGTATGTTTCATGAGCATAGGCCATTATACTATGTCTCTAACATGCATTAACACCAAAATTCTATTGCCCGACCTCAAATAGTTGTGACTTCTACATAGGTCCAATTGCGATTGCTTAACATAGTGCTAAATTTTTGACACAAAAAGGCATAGCATTCTAGTTAGTGAGATCGTAAGTCTCCCCTCTTTCATGGTATTGTGTGGAAACTTGGCCTTTTTTCCTTCCTTTGGGAGATGTATTGGTTCAAGGATTCATGCTTGTGATAAGTGGGTTGAGTGTTCTCCAAAGAATGACTTAAAAAGCAAAAGCAAAAACAATACTAACTTCTAATTCATTAACCACTAACATTTAATTTCAAGCCATTTACTTTTAATGCACTTTAATTTTTAAGCTCTATTAATTTGTCATTATTCATGCCATTCTAATTGTTTATATTAATACCTTTTCATTTTGTCCTCTTGGACCATATTGTGTGATATATCTTGTTTGTGTATATTTTGTTTGTTTGTGTGGTCTTTGACCATTAATGTGCATAATAAGAAACAAAAACCCTAAAAGACTATTGTGTGGAATGTTGGTTTGATCTTGAACAATTGGACTTAGAATTTAGGCAACATCCCTGTGCAAAAGGACTCGGCCAATGCCAACTGTCATGTAACCAAATGCTTGTAATTTGAAACTTCATCTGATACATCATTGAAGATCCATCTGAGTTCATCTGCAACATGATTATTGTGAAGCTATTATTTTGAACCTATGACTTGTGGAATTCATTTGTTACATGAGAAAATTTGAAGGAGATCATGGAGTGGCTAAAGCTTGGACGTGGCTATCTTTATTTGATGCCTTGCTCTTCAAGTCAATATTGTATGCATTGTTTGTTGCTTGTTCTAATATCCAAGGGAATTTGGGGTTTCTATATGGAATTCTTGCCTATTGGATTGCTACCCATCAATCAGATCTTTTCAACTATTAACTTTTAAATTTGTGCTTAGGATTAGTCTCTTCATCTCCTCCCCATCTCTTTAATTTGAAAATCTCTCCCTCCTTTTAAAAAAACTTCTTTGTTTGAACTTGTTATGTTTTAAAATTAGACCACTTTGCAAACTAGAAACTTTGGCCTTATGCCATTGCATTTTCAAACTTCTTTTCTTAAATCAAACTTGTAAATATACTTAACTATACTTGACTTAAAGTTTTTAAAAGCCAAAAAGAACTAACTCATTCAAACCATTTTCTAGGCCTTTGTGCCTTTCAAACATAATTTTTTATTAAAAGCAATGCATCCACTTTGAAATTTATATCACGAACAACGAGGTTTTGATCCCTCATTTTCATGTTGGTACGTAGGCACAAGTTCGAAGGTCTTGTTAAACACAAAAATATAATTAATGAATTCTATTCTCATCCCCCTATTCTATTTGTTTGTAAACATAACTTTGTACAAAATACATATGCACACAAGAAAGGGCTCCCTAGGAGTACCTAGGACACTTTGGATGCTAACACCTTCCCTCTATGTAACTAACCCCCTTACTTGTAATCTCTGGCATTTTATTAGTTTTGATTTGAAAACTTCTTATCTTTTGGGTTTTGTTAGTACTTTTCCCTTTTCCCTTGGAAACAATAAAAGCGCGGTGGCGACTCTTGTTATTTGATGTCTTGCTTATCATAGCTTGATGATCATGAATTTACCGCTACAGAAATTAAGTGGCGACTCTGCTGGGGAGTAGTCTCCAGTGGGTTTAGCCTACTTTGTTGTGTGTATATAATTGTATATATGTGATGTATGTATATTTGTGTGATATATTCTGCTTATTGTGCTTGGTGATCTCTGAGTGGTGAGATAAGTTCTAACCCGAACTTGAGTGCAATTAAGATAGGAGGATGGTATAGTCATGTTCGACTTGTGTGGAGTAGTCCTTAACAAGTTGGCTTGAGATCCAACTGCTCAGTGGATACCCTTTTGGATTTGGAAGTGTCACACAAGTATTTGTGGGTAGGCATTACTATCTCTGATTTGGGGTCCGAGAAGCTGAAAACCGTAGAACATTTACCCCCTCTTGGCCTATTTTAGGACGTAGTGTTGAGACTGTTCAAGTGTAGACTTGATAACAGTTATTACGCGATACTACACTCAGACGAGTTTCTCTTGAGAATATTATGGGTCGATGAGTCAGTCATCTTAACCTATAATATCCGATAGATGGAATTAAGACTCTGGGGACTTTTTAGAACATGATCTATAGGTTTTATCCTTAGTTCATTCCCTTGATATGTTTCTTACCCAGACTCCATGCTGGTGACTCACAACAAACCCTTGATTCTATGTTGATCCAATCAAGTCTTGTCAATATCAATGGAACTTGGGTGTTGATAAGATGTAAACCATAATCCACCAAAATGGATGATTGATCTTGACAACGACTTGATTCATCCCTTGACCTTTGTTTGCTTGCCTTGTGTGTGATCCCTTATTTGTGATTGTTGCATTCATGCATTCATGCGCATAATAGCATTCATCACACGAAAATTTCAAGGAACTGAGGTATTATTTGCAAATATTTTCATACCACATTGTGGACGAAGGAACACTCAGAAGTACAGTTTCAGATGTCCCGACTTGAAAGAGTTAACGAAGCTAGCATCTTTTGTATTAGATCCCTTGTACTTCAAACAACGCCATGGGAAGTTATTGTCTGTTTTGTCTGCTGATGTGGTTGAAGGACTTTTGAGTGTGTTGGTTCAGTTATATGATCCTCTCTACCGTTGCTTCACTTTCCCAGATTATAAGCTTGTGCCTACGTTGGAGGAGTATGCCCATATTTTGGGAATACCTGTTTCTAGCAAGGTAACTTTTAGTGGGTTGGAAGAGATTCCCAGATCTTATCTTATTGCTGAAGCTATTCACTTGAAGAAGTCTGAGATAGAGGCTCATTGGGTGAAGAAAGGAGGATTGTTTGGGTTGCCATCTGATTTCCTCATCAAGGAAGCTACTTCCTTTGCTCAGGCCGGTAGTGTGGACGCTTTTGAAGATATATTTGTGTTGCTCATTTATGGATTAGCTTTATTCCCTAACATTGACGGTTTTGTTGATGTTAACGCCATTAGAATTTTCATGATTGGGAATCCTGTGCCTACTTTGTTGGGTGTTATGTATTTCTCTTTGCATCTAAGGAACTATAAAGGTGGTGGAACTATTGTCTGTTGCATTCCTCTTCTGCACAAGTGGTTTATTTCACACTTGCCTCAGGCACCTGCTTTTGTGGAGAACAAACAATGTCTACGGTGGTCTCAGAGACATATGTCTCTCACTAATGATGATATAGTTTGGTATGATCCTTCTTTGAGCAGTTTGGAGATTATTGATTGTTGTGGTGAATTCTCTAATGTGCCTCTCATTGGTACACAAGGAGGAATTAACTACAACCCTGCTTTTGCTCGTCGACAACTTGGGTTCCCCTTGAGAGACAAACCTAATAACACTTTGTTAGAAGGTCTTTTCTATCAAGAGGGTAAAGATCCCCAACCTTTGAAGCAGAAGATTTTGCATGCTTGGTATAATGTGCATAGGAAAGGAAGATTCGAGCTTGGTCTGTGCAATTGTGTGGCTTTATACGCTTACACTCTTTGGGTGAAGAAGAGAGCTTTGGAGTTGAAGATGCCTTATCCTTGTGAAAGACATATATCTATGGTTGTGGTTGGGTCGTTAACTCTCCCTAACCAAGATGTAGAGGAGTTGGAAGACGCACTCGCCAAGATGAAGCAAGAGAAAGATATGTGGGAAGAGCGTTTTCGTGCTTTGAGCAAGAAGCATGAGGAGTTGCGGTTAGAGTCTAAGGACAAAGATGCACTCATTGAGCTACTTGAAGACCGAGTGACAAAGAGACAAAGAGATCCGAAGGTTTCATCTTCCTCAAGCATGCCTTAACCTTCCGTTGCTTGGAAGAAGATTGTTGATCAGCTTGTCCTCGAAAAGACTCATATGAAAGCTTATTTTAAGACCGAGATTCGACACATCCGAGGAAAGTACGCGCCTACAGCCAGGCCTTCCGATATTGTTGTTAGGGATCCTTAGAATGACTAGTCTCCTTCTCTCTTGTATTTTTATTTGGTTTCTTGAATCGTACTCAGTGTAATCCTTCCAATTATATAAATAAAAGAGATTTTTATGGTCATACAAAATTGTTGCAATTATATATATATATATATATATATATATATATTTGCAATTAATATAGTAAGTTCCTTGAAAAATGAAAATAAATAAACAAGCTTTGCATTCCATGCATCATTTCCATAAGCAGGTTTCTCTTTTGCCAGATGTCTCATTGGTGTTTCTTCTGTGCTTCAGCCAAGCTGACTCATCGGTATAATACTCGTGTCAATCACTCCAGAATCATGGAACATCTTGAGAAAGAGAGTAGAGAGCTGAAGGATGAGATCACTCGACTGACTGCCATGATGGACTCAGTGTTAGCTGCTCAGAGCCAATCGTGTCCAATACCTGCAACTCCTCCTCCTCAAAGGACTGTTATTTCAGAGGTAGCTACCTCTACCATGCCTGCTGCTATCGCTCATTTTGCGCCTGCCATGCTTGTCGGATTTCCGTGGGGAATGCCGCCGAATTTCATGCCTGAAGGCTTTGCGCCTACCTTTGCTTCCATGCCGGTATCTAGCCCGGTCATGTCTGTGCCACCTCCCGTTGTGCACACCTTACCTCGTGTGGAGGACACCATTTATCATTCCGAGCCATCTGAGGGCCCGAATGTTTATGAGAAAATAGACAAAATGAAAGATCAATTTCTTGAGCTGCGCAAGGAATTGATGACGTTGAGAGGTAAGGATCTTTTTGGGAAGAGTGTTGCTGAGTTATGTGTGGTGCCGAATGTGAAGATTCTGGTGAAGTTCAAAGTGCCTGACTTTAAAAAATATAGAGGGAACACATGTCCGCTCAGTCATTTGGTGATGTATGCCCGCAAGATATCTACCCAAACAGATAACGATCAGCTGTTAATCCACTACTTCCAAGACAGTCTAACCGATGCTGGGCTCAGATGGTATATGGGGTTAGACAGTGCAAGCATCCGCACTTTCAACGATTTAGGAGAAGATTTTGTCAAACAGTATAAGTATAATGTGGATATGACGCCGGATAGAGACCAGTTGGGGTCTATGTCTCAGAAAGATAAAGAGACGTTCAAAGAATATGCGCAGAGATGGAGAGAATTAGCTGCTCAAATCACCCCTCCTTTAGAGGAGAAGGAAATGACAAAGATCTTTTTGAAGACCCTGAGTTCATTTTACTATGAACGCATGATTGCCAGTGCCCCCAATGACTTTATCGAAATGGTAAACATGGGGATGAGGCTTGAAGAAGGTGTCTGAGAAGGACGATTGTCAAAGGAGGAAGCATCATCTAGTAAGAGATATGGCAGCAGTTTTGGGAAGAATAAAGATAGCGAAGCCAATGCAATAACCAGTGGGAGGCAAAGGAGGCCTCAGATCAGAAAGAGTCAACCATCTCGTCAACATCATCATCAAGTATCCTCAGTAATTCAAGTATTTTCGAACAATCAATCAACACCAATTCAGCAACAACAACAACGTCAACAGCAACAACCATAGCAACGAACAAACACCTACAATAACAATAATACCAACAATCATCATCAGCAAAATTTCGAGAGGAAGAAGGTCTCTTTTGACCTGATTCCTATAACTTATGCAGAGCTTTATCCATCTTTGGTGGTACAAACCTGAACTCCGTTGTGCTTTTCATCAAGAAACCTACCACAAATTCCAGAACCACTTCCATGGTGGTACAAACCTGAACTCCGTTGTGCTTTTCATCAAGGGCGCCCGGACATGACATTGAGAACTGTTATCCTCTCAAATACGAAGTTCAGAAGATGATAACGAGTGTAATGGTATCCTTCGAGGACCGTGCATTAAACATGAAATAAAATCCATTATCCGCTCATGGGAATTCTTCTGTTAACATGGTGGATGGTTGTCTCAGAGAATTTAAAGTGTTTGATGTTCGTTTCATCCGGAGGTCCTTAGTCGCAATGCATAAGAGGACATTTGTATGGTAAGTGATTGTGAGCATGACCATGACGGTTGTGATATCTACAGTGTCAACCTGGGAGGTTGTGTGGTAGTGAAAAGGGACATCCAGCGGTTGATGGATGAAGGCATGATCCAAATTGTTCAATCCCGTCATGTAGATGACGATGTGAATGTCATAATGCTTGTTTTCAAGAATCCAGAGAGAGTGGTGATTTCATTCGACAGCAGTAATAGTAACAGCAACAGTCAAAGATCGGTATTGTCGTTGGTTATACTGTTAGCGGGCCCAGTCCCGTATTCATCCGATAAAGTTGTTCCATATCTGTACAATGAGACGATGTTGAAAGATGGTCAAGAGGTTCCATTGCCTATGGCCAGTTTTGTAGTGAGTATTGCTGATGTTACTAAGGTGACCCGTAGCAGTCGAATGTTTAGGCCGGTGTTCCCAAAAGATAAGGAAGAATCAATTGTCAGTAAGAAGGTGGAAGTGCCTGTTATAGATCCAATTAGTGATTCAAAGTGTCAGTCTGGTGAATCCAGCAATTTGAAGGCTAATGATGACGATGAGGTACTTCGTCTAATATAGAAAAGTGAGTTCAATATGGTGGAGAAGTTGCTCCAAACCCCCTCAAAGATTTCAGTACTGTCTTTGCCAATGAATTCAAAAGCGTACAGAGAAGCACTGCAAAGAGTTCTATAGCAAGCATTTGGGGAACATGATGTTACGGTGGATCAGTTTGATCATATAGTAGCTAACATCACTTCTTGCAACAAAATCAGTTTCTGTGATGAAGAACTCCCTTAGGAGGGTAGGAATCATAATTTGGCTTTGAATATCTCCATGAATTGCAAAGATGATGCTTTGTCCAATGTGCTTGTTGACACCTGATCGTCGTTGAATATGCTGCCAAAGTAAACGTTATCTAAGCTGACATATCAAGGAGCGCCTATGAGGTATAGTGGCGTAATCATCAAAGCTTTTGACGATTCGTGCAAAACAGTGATAGGTGAAGTGGACCTTCCAGTGAAGAGTCCGACTGACTTCCAAATTACTCTCCAAGTAATGGATATCCACTCGGCCTACAGTTGTCTGTTGGGAAGGTCATGGATCCATGAGGAAGGAGATGTTACCTCCACATTGCATCAAAAGCTCAAATTCGTCAAGAATGGAAAGCTTGTTATTGTTGGTGGGGAAAAGGTGTTGTTGGTTAGCCACCTGTCATCTTTCTCTTATGTTGAAGCTGAGGATGAGGTTGGAACTCCATTCCACGCCTTATCTATTACTGCTGAAAAGAGAATTGGGGCACCTATGTCCTCATTGAAGGATGCAAGGAAGATTGTTGAAGAAGGCAATATTGATCGGTGGGGGCGCATGGTAGAGGTCTCCAACAACAAAGGTAGAACCGGTCTGGGTTTTCAGCAAGGATTCTCTAATGCTAGATCAGAGGATATGCAACTTAGCTTCCGTAGCAGAGGGATCATTCATGGCAATGAAAAACACTTAGCTACTGTACTAGAGGATGACGAAGAGGAAGACTGCACCAATTTTGTGACGCATGGAAAGGCTTGCGAAGAAGGGGTTGGTTGATCTTCTTCGAGAGTATTCAGATGTGTTTGCTTGGTCCTATCAAGACATGCCTTGTTTAGATTCTGAGATTGTGGAGCATAGATTTCCGTTGAAGCCAGAATGCCCGCCAGTCAAGCAGAAGTTGAGAAGAACGCATCCTGATATGGCAGTGAAGATCAAAGAAGAAGTGCAGAAGCAGATTAACGTTGGTTTCCTTGTTACTGCCGAGTATCCACAGTGGGTGGCCAATAATGTGTTTGTGCCGAAGAAAGATGGAAAAGTCTGCATGTGTTTCGATTATAGAGATTTGAATAAAGCCAGTCTGAAAGATGATTTCCCTCTACCACACATTGATATGTTGGTAGACAATACTGCTAAATTCAAAGTCTTTTCGTTTATGGGTGGATTTTCCAGATATAATGAGATCAAGATGGCACCCGAAGATATGGAGAAGACCATATTCATTACACACTAGGGAACATTCTGTTATAGAGTGATGCCTTTCGGTTTGAAGAATGCTGGTGCAACTTACCAAAGAGCAATGACTACTCTTTTTCATGATATGATGCATAAAGAGATTGAAGTTTATGTCTATGACATGATTTCTAAATCTATTGATGAAGAGGAACATGTTGAGTATTTGTTGAAGTTATTCCAGCGTTTAAAGAAGTATAAACTCCGCTTGCATCCCAATAAGTGTACTTTTGGTGTTCGTTCTAGTAAGTTGTTGCATTTTATTGTCAGCGAGAAGGGTATTGAGGTTGATCCTGTCAAGGTTAAAGAAATACAAGAGATGCTTGCGCCCAAAACTGAGAAGCAAGTCAGAGGTTTTCTCGGCCGCTTGAGTTATATCTCAAGATTCACTTCACACATGACTGCCACATGTGCGCCTATATTTAAGCTTCTTCAGAAAGATAAGTCTTATGATTGGACCAAAGATTGCCCCAAAGATTTTGATAGTATCAAAGAATATCTGCTTGAACCTCCGATTTTGTCTCCACCTGTTGAAGGAAGACCATTGATCATGTATTTTACTGTGCTTGAAGATAATATGGGTTGTGTTCTTGGTCAGCAAGATAAGACTGGAAAGAAAGAATTTGCAATTTACTTCCTCAGTAAGAAATTCATCGATTGTGAGACTCGGTATTCTATGCTTGAGAAGACTTGTTGCGCATTGGCTTGGGCTGCTAAGCGTCTGCGTTAGTATATGTTGAATCATACCACTTGGTTGATATCCAAAATGGATCCAATCAAGTATATATTTGAGAAGCCTGCTTTAACTTGGAGGATTTCCCATTGGCAGGTGTTGTTATCAGAGTATGATATCGAATACCAATTTCCGAAATAAATCAAAGGTAGTATCTTGGCTGACCATTTGGCTCACCAACCGATTGAAAATTACTAGTCAGTACAGTATGACTTTCCAGATGAAGAGATATTCTACTTGAAAATGAAAGATTATGATGAACCATTGCTTGAAGAAGGGCCAAAACCTAGTTCTCGTTGGGGCATGGTATTTGATGGAGCTGTTAATCAGTATGGTAATGGCATTGGGGCAGTGATTATTACTCCCCAAGGCACGCATTTTCCATTTACATCTAGATTAACTTTCAAGTGTACAAACAATATGGAAGAATATGAAGCTTGCATTATAGGGCTTGAAGAGGCCATTGATCTCAGAATCAAATATTTAGATGTCTTTGGATATTCGGCTTTGGTTGTGAATCAGATCAAAGGTGAATAGGAGACGAATCAACCCAGTTTGATACCATATAGAGACTATGCGAGGAGGATTTCAACTTTATTTACAAAAGTTGAGTTTCATCATATCCCTCAAGATGAAAACCGGATGGCAGATGCTCTTTCAACGTTGGCTTCAATGATCATAGTGAAATATTGGAATGAGGTTCCCAATTTGACTGTGATGCGTCTTGATAGGCCAGCTCATGTGTTCGCTATTGAAGAGGTCAAAGATGAAAAGCCATGGTATTACGACATCAAAAGTTTCCTCCAAAGTCAGATTTACCCGCCTGGGGTATCTTTGAAAGATAAGAAGACTTTGAGAAGATTAGCCGGCAATTTCTACCTGAATGGTGATGTGTTCTATAAGAGAAATTTTGACATGGTTCTGCTCAGATGTGTGGATAAACATGAAGCAGACTTGTTGATGACTGAAGTCCATGAAGGTTCCTTTGGTACTCATTCCAATGGACATGCAATGGAAAAGAAGATGTTGCGAGCAGGTTACTATTGGTTGACAATGGAATCTCATTATTGCAAGTTTGTGAAGAAATGCCACAAGTGTCAAATATATGCAGATAAGATTCATGTTCCTCTGACACTTTTGAACATCATTTCCTCCCCATGGCCCTTCTCCATGTGGGGAATTGATATGATTGGCATGATTGAACCTAAAGCTTCAAATGGACATCATTTCATTTTGGTGGCAATAGACTACTTCACAAAATGGGTTGAAGCGACATCGTATGCAAATCTAACCAAGCAAGTTGTAGTAAGGTTTATCAAGAATCAGATTATATGTCGTTATGGTGTGCCAAGTAAGATCATTACTGATAATGGATGGAACTTGAATAGTAATATGGTGGAAGCTCTTTGTAAAGACTTCAAGATTGCACATCATAATTCTTCTCCCTACATCAAGAAGATTATTCAGAAGATGGTTGTGACATATAAGGATTGGCATGAGATGCTCCAATTTGCTTTGCACGGGTATCGTACATCCATCCGCACTTCAACAGGGCAAACCCTTTCTCTCTTGTTTATGGTATGGAAGCAGTGCTCCCCGTAGAGGTTAACATTCCTTCATTGCGTGTACTCATGGAAGCTAAGTTGTCTGAGGTTGAATGGTGTTAAACCAGGTATGATCAGTTGAATTTGATAGAAGAGAAGAGATTAATGGCCATGTGTCATGGTCAGTTATATCAGTAAAGGATGAAGAAAGCTTTTGATAAGAAGGTCAGACCTCGGGTATTCAGGGAAGGTGACCTGATGTTTAAGAAGATTTTATCGTTTAAACCAGATTCTAGGGGAAAATGGACTCCTAATTATGAAGGCCCGTATGTTGTTAAGAGAGCCTTTTCAGGCGGTGCATTGATTCTTACAACTATGGATGGTGAAGAGTTCACTCGTCTTGTGAACGCAGATGCAGCCAAGAAATACTTCGCCTAAAAAAGAAAAAGAACAACTCGCTAAGTTGAAAACCCGAAAGGGGGGCTTAGGCAAAAATGAGTGTCTCGGTGGATTGAAAACCCGAAAGGGCGATCCAGGCAAAAATTAGAGACATAAAATAAAAAAATAATTTTCCCGATAAGTTGAGTACCACACCTTGGGGCAACTTTGTGGATTGAGCGAGGATTGCACCGATGATTCAAATTTTGCGACACCTTTGTATCCTTTGCGATTGTTTTGTCAGCATAATCATCATATATACATCTACATATACATATACATATACACTCATAATTGCATCATCATATTTACTGATTCATTGTTTGAGATCCTTATTCTCTGTTATGGCGGTACTTTATCCCCATATAAATCTGGCGTCTTTCATCCTCCAATTATATAGTGTCGGCCCCTTAGAAAGAAATATTTTAACCTTTCTCCTTTTCCCCATTGAGTTATTCCCTCGTGGATGAGTATTGTTTTAGTTTCCTCCCCAGTTGATTATCTAGATGGAATCACTCCCCTTGAGTTATATCCTCATTGAGTTGAGTCTTGATTGATCGTTTCTTTATAGCTCTTGCCTAGATAGATGCTTTGGGTCCCCTAAGAGTTTATTACCCAGTAACTGGTGATATTCTTCTTAGTTTGCAGTTCGTTACTTCTTGCCCAATACCCGACAAAAGTACCCCTGTTTTCCCCATCAGTGGAGTCCCAGGTGGATTCATTTTTTTCGCGAAGAGTATACCCTTGATATGTTCATCCTAACCGGTGATGGATATCTTTCTTCCCCTGTTTGAGTTTATCTTTGATATGTTCATCCTAACCGATGGCGAATACTCTCATCCTGTCGTATTCTACCCAATAAAAAGGTAGTTGTAATCCCTATTTTATTCCCCAGAGAGCTAATCCTTGATATGTTCATCCTAACCGATGACGAGTTTCCTTCTCTTTGCGGTCTTCTACCCAGTAGTTGTAAGTCCTGCTTTTCTTTCCCCTTTGCAAAGTTTATCCTTGATATGTTCATCCTAACCGATGAAGAATTTTATCTTTGTGGTATTCTATCCAGTAACTGATAGATGTAATTCCTATTTTAATCCTCAACAGAGTCTATCCATGATATGTTCATCCTAACCGGTGACAGATTTTCTCTTTATTGGTATTCTATCCAGTATTCGATAGATGTAATTCATACTTTTTGTTCAGTTGGTTTATCCTTGATAAGTTCATCTTAAACCGATGACGGATATCCTCCTTGACATCCCAGGGAAGTATATCCTTGATATGTTCATCCTAACCGATGACAGATTTTCTTTCCTTTTGAGTCTATCCTTGATATGTTCATCATAATCGGTGACAGATATTCTCGTCCTTGGTCTTCTACCCAATAACTGGTAGTTATAAATCCTATTTCTGCAGTTTTCCCCCAGCAAGGTTGTTCTTACCCAGTAACCGGTAATGAATACTCCCTCTTGGTGGCGATTCCCAGTGAGCCATCCTTGATATGTTCATCATAACTGATGACGGGTGTCCTCTCTGTCAGACTTTTATTATCTCCTTACCCAGTGAAAGGTACTGGATAATAAATTTCTGCTCCTCCCGTTATGAAGTTTATTTCTTCCCCCCAGTCGAGTTGAGTGTGCATTTCCTTGGTGAAATCATTTTCCTGCATGATTCGAGTACATCAGTTTTATCCTGATCTACTTGTTTCCCCTGCGGACATTTTTTCCCGGCTGATTCTTTCCATTATTTATGGAATTCCTCTAGTCCCCCACATTAGTTTTTAAGTCGTATCATGTCCAACACATAATCCCTTTCTCCCCCAGAGTCATTATCTTAGGGACCAAATTTTTTTTCTATATGTTGTTATTTAAGCCCATTCTACTGAGTCGACATGAAGATTTTAACCTTCACCTCCTTAGTTAGAATGTCCTTAAATAGGGGAGGTGTAAGACCCCAATTTTGACCCCAAGATCCCTCATGCAATTCCATCATAAGCATCAGCATTGAGATCATATCTTGGCATCCTCCTCACCCCTCCTTCATTGGGTTTATTTTGGGAGAGATCACCAAGCACCATGTGATTATATCATACTTGTATATTGTCATTTTACTAATCAAAATACCAAAAATATGTCTTTGCATTTGCCTAACTCTTTTGTAGGTGGGGCATGATCACCATTGATATATCAAGCTCATATTTAGGGTTTAAGACCCTCATGGCTAAAAGCAATATCAAGGATTGATCCACAAGGTCTCAAAGCATCATATATGAGTCCCAATTATCTCTACATGTCATATTGATCAAGTGTTCTTCAAGTGTTTGGAGGTGATTTGCCTTGGAAACCCTAGTTTGACTAGGTATCCTGAGTAACTTCTCCAACAAGCTATCTCACCAATAGATAAAATTTCTCAAGGTACACTTCAAAACTCATTATCTTGTGCATATATGATCTACCTTGAGCCTAGAAAGTCAAGATAATTCCATGATAGCAAGTTGGTTGATGGTGGTTGGCCAGATGAATTCATCTGATCAAAACTAGGTCCCCCTAGACCCTATCTCCTACAATTTTCATCATATGAAAATGATTACAAGAGATAATTTACTCTAACTGACATTCCAAACAACTTTGATGTTGATACCTAGAGCTAGTTTTTCTTGGAAAATCATTTTCTATGTTGATACATTATAGGTCATTTTGTCTAAACCCAAATTTGAAAGTCAACTTTCCAAGGCCATAACTTTCTCAATCTTTATAAGTTGCACAAACACATTCAAGTTGTCTACTTCAACTTTTATGTTTGGAGTAAGAGCTAATTCAACTTTTATGAGCATGTGATATGAGGATACATTATAGGTCATTTTTGCCCTATACCATTGAACAATTGATTTTCCTCAACTTCAAAAATGCATAACTCTATCACACAATATGGTCCAAGTGGACAAAATGAAAAGGAATTAATATAAACAATTAGAATGGCAAACTAATAGAGCTTAAAATTTAAAGTGCATTAAAAGTAAATGGCTTGAAATTAAATGTTAGTGGTTAATGAATTAGAGGTTAGTATTGTTTTTGCTTTTGCTTTTTAAGTCATTCTTTGGAGAACACTCAACTCACTTACCACAAGCATGGATCCTTGAACCAAGACATCTCTCAAAGGAAGGAAAAACGGCCAAGTTTCCATACAATACCATGAAAGAGGGGAGACTTACAATCTCACTAACTAGAATGCTATGCCTTTTTGTGTCAAAAATTTAGCACTATGTTAAGCAATCGTAATTGGACTTATGTAGAAGTCACAACTATTTGAGGTTGGGCAATAGAATTTTGGTGTTAATGCATGTTAGAGACATAGTATAATGGACTATGCTCATGAAACATACCACACACAAAAAGAATATGAAAAAGAGGTGGCCTAATCTCATCCATACTTATGTTGATTTTTCAATCAACTAGCCTTAGGATTTTGAGACATCATAGACCAAATGAAATGGATGCATAAAGAAGGGGAATTAGATGAAGAGGGAGGGGAATGGATCAAAACTCAAATTCGTCAAAGGAGGACTTTTACCAAATTAAGATCATTCATTCATTTTGGGAGATGGAATGTACATTCCATCAATCCCCTAAATCCAATGATCTTAACCTAGCAAAGCCAAATCAACCTTGACCAAGTCCCAACAACACAAGCCAAACTTATACAAACCATCAAAATAGCTCAACACAATCATTTGGCATTTATTCAATTTAAAAATACTAAAAATAAGGCATTAAATTAAGTATGGTTTGCCAAATTTGTAAAACCTCATCAAAACACCAAAGAAATGGTGGCCATGAGATTTATCATAGGTCAAATAAGGTCAAAGGACCTTGGAGAAAAAATTTCAGAATTTTTAGAGACTTAAAGGTATTTTTAAACAATTAAAAATATTCACAAAATCAATTAAATCATGAAAAATATTAATAATGATCCAAAAAATAATTTTAATTTAAAATATGAAAGAGGAATTTATTTTTAAAAAAATGGTGAAACTCTCATATTTTTTGGATCAATATTAAAATTAATATGAATTAATGAAATCAAATGAAATAAAACGAAAATAAAAAAATCAAAAAAACGTGGACCACTTGATCTCCCTCATTAATTGAGGTGGCAGATCAAGTGGATGGAAACGCGCGTTCCATGGTGGAACTTAGTCAGCGCGCCACACGTGTGGTAATCACAACCAACGCCCAAGATTAAAACATTTTAAATGAGATTAATGGCCCAAAACCTGTCCAGCACACCACAAGCACTGGACCTCCGGTCACCTTCTCAGGCGAGGTCCATTGGACTGGTTCACTCATCACCATCAAGAAAATGAAAAAAGAGGACATGATCTGAAAGAAAAAATGGCATAGAGCACGAATCTGACCTCAATTTTAACTAACTCCACACATATAGAAAGATATGAGGAGTTGAATTTTGAGGTGTGTCAACTGAGTTGCTTCAATTTGACCTCAAAGCAACTCAATCTTCTTGCCTATATTGGTAGGACTTCAGACAACCAAATATCCAAGAGAATTGATGAGAATTGAGTGAGAATCAAAGAGAAGAAGTTTTTTGAAATTTACCTTCAATGTTGTGCAAAAATGGATCTTGCTTGCTTCAAACTTGATCTGATCACACTTGAGAAGCTTGCAGAAGAGGTTTGGCAATGGTACAAGGATTTGGATCCTGGAGTTTTTGAATCTCCAAATAGTGAGATTCAAACTCAATTTTCAAGTTGAAAATTCTCAGGTTTTCCTTTGAATGGTGAGGATTTCAATTGGGGGGTAAAGCTGGCGCGCAAGGTGTGTTTGAAATGAGCTCCAAGGGTCTGTATTTATAGCATTTGAGAGTGATATTTGCACACTTGAAAAATTGCTAAATTTGGACATAGTGATGCACAAGCTTGCATGGGCGTGTACAGGCCCATGAAGCAATCCAATTTGATCCATGTACAACTGTTCTGAAGTTCAAATGAGGCTTGGATGTCAAGGCAATGTGAAATGGGATTTTGAGCATTTGATTTCTTCCAATGATATAGCCCTATTAAGACCATTCGTATCCCTATCAAATCTCATCCAAAATGCATGAAATTGGGTTATTTGGAAAGCTTAGGTCAAGGGGAACAACTCTTATGTTGGGCACTTTTTCATTTGGAACTTGGATCATGGTGAATTTTGAGGTGGAAGTTTTGAAATTTCAACATGTTGAAAATTTTTCTAAGAGTTAAGCCATATATCTCAATATTCCACCTTGCTTAACTTTTTATGTGAGCTTCAAATGAGAAAAATGTCTTCATCAAAGTTGTAGCTATTTCAAAGAACTTAAAAATGGTCACACATTTCATGTCATTTGGATTTAGAATGATAGAGTTATGCATTTTTGAAGTTGAGGAAAATCACTTGTTCAATGGTATAGAGCAAAAATGACCTATAATGTATCCTAATATCACATGCTCATAAAATGTTGAATTAGCTCTCACTCCAAACATCAAAGTTGAAGTAGACATCTTGAATTTGATTGTGAAACTTGTAAATCTTTCATCTCATAACAATTGAGCAAGTTATGGCCTTGGGAAGTTGACTTTCAAATTAGGGTTTAGACAAAATGACCTATAATGTTTCAACATAGAAAATGATTTTCCAAGAAAAACTAGCTCTAGGTCTCAACATGAAAGTTGCTTGGAATGTCATTTAGAGTAACTTGGATCTCGGAATAATTGTCATGGAATCATCTTGACTTTCTAGGCTCATGGTAGATCATATATGCACAAGATGATGAATTTTGAAGTGTCCCTTCAGAAATTTGATCAATTGGTGATATAGCTTGTTGGAGAAGTTACTCAAGATATCCAGACAAACTAGGGTTTCCAAGGCAAATCACCTCCAAACTCTTGAAGAATGCTTGATCAATATGACATGTAGAGATCATTGGGACTCATATATGATGATTTGAGACATTGTGGATCAATCCTTGATTGTTCTTTTAGCGATGAGGGTCTTAAACTCTAAATATGAGCTTGATAGATCAATGGTGATCATGCCTTACCTACAAAAGAGTTAGGCAAATATAAAGACATATTTTTGGTATTTTGATTAGTAAAATGACAATATACAAGTATGATACAATCACATTGTAACACCCCAAAATTTGCCCTCCTCATTCATGCATTCATTTAGCATTTCATATTGCATTTCATCATGTCAATCAGAATTAGATCCGAAAAAAAAAAAAAAAAAAAACCAAAAAAAAAACCAAAAAAAAATAATAATAATAATAATAATAAAAAATTTTAATTAATTAATTAATTAATTAATTAATTAATTAATTAATTAATTAATTAATTAATTAAATAAATAAAATATAATAAAAAATTTTGGACTTGGACCTTTCTCAAAAGCCCACTAAGCTACCAATATTAGCCTATAAATACTAGAGTTTCATTGAAACAAAAGCCACACAGAAGAGGAGAAGAAGGAAGAGAAGCAAAATACTCTGAGGTTTCCTTGGAACAAAACCCTGGAGGAAAAAGAAAGTGAGAGAAGAGTCAACAGAGTTCAGAGCAACCTCTGGACACTGAAGGGAACTCATTGGCAAAGAACCAGTTCTACCTCATATAAACCCTGAGATTGTTCTGCAAACCCCGGTGCAATCCAATTTCAATCAAGCTCTCCAATCAGGTTTGCCCTATATCCATCATCTCTATGCTTTCAATTTGAATTTTCTAAATGTATGAGGTATTATGGGTGAATTTGATACCCTTTTGATGCATATGTTTAACAAGAGGTTTAGGCCTACTACCCTTGGTTTTTTTTTTTTTGTGAATTGAAAGGGCATGATTCATGTGGTTACATTTTGATTTGGGGGCAACTCTTGGTTACCCTATCTTGTTTCACTAACCCTTTTGTTGAGTTTTTGTGAAGGCACATGACTTTTGCAGGGATAACTTGCGTGGTTTCCCACTTTATTTGTGGGATAACCCCTGGAGGTTCATTCCGATTACCTGTACTGACTCACTCTTCTTTGATGGTACCAGCTTGAGAGATCTCTGGGTTTCTTGTCCCCTTGGTTGCTGTTACTTCGGATCTTTATTCGTGTGGTACTTTTATATTTTTCCCGTATTTTACTGCTTTCCTAGCTGGAAGACCTCGATAGGAGGCAACGTTTGAGCCCCTTGGTGGCATTTTACTTTGAGATACATGTTTTGTATTTTGTGTTCATATCCCTGCAGGTAGCGCGGTTCCTTCGTCAAGGACTGCCTTTTTTCCCTCGAGCATCCCAAACCCTAAAACCCAAAGCAACACGTTAACTCCTTCTACTACAGGCGAGTAAGTCTCCAAAGGTCGAGCATCCGGTAGATTGCGTAGTAACGTTGTTCGCCCAAAACCCAATCCATAACCCCGTAGTTAGCCGAACTACGTTTTGCTCTGATTCTCAGGCCAGATGAGATACGTAGGCATAAGACGCGATGTCTTAGCGAGCACACATCCCAACCCATAGGTCAGCCGAGCTACGAAGACTCTGATTCTCATATTCAGATGAGATACGTATGCAGTGGATGCGATATCCGCGCGAGTCATTTTCATTTAACCCTTTTTTTGGCAAACAGCACAAGATAAACCCACACCCTTTAGACGAAAACTACAAAAGTGGATCCCGTAGAGTACTACGGATGCGTAGGGGTGCTAATACCTTCCCTTCGCATAACCGACTCCCGAACCCAAGATTTGGTTGCGAGACCCTGTCTTGTCCTTTCCTTTTTTAAGGTTTACTTCGAGCGTTTCCTTTCCCTCCCTTGGGATAAATAACGCACGGTGGCGACTCTTCTGTCTTTTTCTTTCGCCGGTTGTTTTTTTTTCGCACTGTATTTTTCAGGTTGCGATAGCTGGCGACTCTGCTGGGGATATATAGAAGTTGACCTCTTGCTGGTCCATCTTCCCTAAGCGAGTCCCTCCTAGCTTGTGTGATTTCTTGTTTATTGGATGTTCATGCTTTTGTACAGTTATTTATTTACCTGCTTTACCTTATTGCATTGTGTACATATCATTGTTGTATCTGTTGGTTGGCTATGGCTGCTTGGTGATCTTTGTGAGATGAGTTCTATACCCGAACTCGAGTGCACTTAGGATAGGAGAATGGCATAGTCCTGTCAACTTGTGTGGAGTATTCCTTAGCGAGTTGACTTGCAAGCCCATTCACTTGGTGGAGGTCATGTTGAGATCAATAATGTCACATAAGTAAGTTGTGGTTAGACATTACTTGTTCCAATATAGACCTAAGAAGCCGAGGACCTTAGTTTACCAAACCCATCTTGGCCTATTCGTAGGACGTAGTGCGAAAGTCGTTCAAGTGTAAGATTTGATACGATTGTTACGCGATACTACACTCATAAGAGTCTCTCTTGAGAATATTGTTGGAATACGAGTAGTCGTTCCTCTGATATTATCCGAAAGATGGGATTATGACTATGGGAACCTTTTGTAGAACATGTTTGGCAGGTTTAAACCTTAGTACACTTCTTTTGGGTGGTTCTTAACCTAAACTCCATGCTCGTGACTTGCAACAAACCCTTGATTCATGGTTAATCCGATCAGGTATCCTTAATATCAATGGAACTCGGGTGTTGATAAGATGTAAACCATAATCCACCAAAATGGGTGGTTGATATTAAGGATAACATGATCCATCCCATGACCTTTGTTTGGTGTGCTCTTAATTTCTCTCCAGACAGTGCAACCTGACAGATGTTCAAGCGGATCCATCAATTCTGATTGACATGCCTTTACATTGCATAACATCATCTGCATATTTGCATCCAACATCTCATGCTTATTCATTTGCAGGGTATTCCCTTTCAAAACGGGGGTGCCTTAAAACTGAACAAGCAGTGCATCGCATACCATGCATATTAACCCTTGTCTGTTTTGCAGGTGTCACCGCAGTGTCTAATGTTTGTTCCCTGTATCAGGCAGTTATTGGTCCCAAGCGAGTCCACAGGTACCCGACAAAGGAAAATCGTCCACAACTAGCGATGGACCAAGTACATAAAGAGCTGGCTGATATGCGTGAAAGGATGGATCAGTTCATGACATTGATGACTGGTATGGCAGCAGGCCAAGAAAAGCTGAGGGAATTGGTTGAGCAACCGAGGCCCAATCCTGATTTGGAGATACCAAATGCTGAGGGAAACCCTGGTAACCCTGGGAACGCTGATAACCCTGTGAACACTAGTAACGCGGGTAACGCAAATGCTGATGGAAACCCGGATAATGTTGGCAACACAGGGAATGTTGGAAATGATATTGGCGGAAGATACAATGTGAATCAAGGAATTCGGATTAACGGGCACCCCGTTACTGAAGATTATCAGTATGATCAATTTTCTTTGCACGACGAGGCCCTCGAGACCACTCGCCGTATGGATGAGCTTGCTGAGAAGCTCAAATCTTTGGAGTCTCAAAATTCCTTAGGCTTTGATGTCACAAATCTTGGTCTGGTTCAGGGAGTAAGGATTCCTCACAAGTTCAAACCCCCTACTTTTGAGAAATACAACGGGGCTTCTTGCCCACGCACTCATCTCCAATCTTATTTGGGAAGGTTGGGAGCTCACACAGAAGATGAAAAGCTGTGGATGTACTATTTTGAAGACAGTCTAACTGGAGCTTCTCGTGAATGGTATTCTCATTTGTCTCGTACTACCATCAAGAGCTGGAAAGACTTGGCAGAGGCTTTTATCAAGCAATATCAATACAACTTGGACATGGCTCCAAATCGGACCTTGTTGCAAGGTATGTCTCAGACTGCCAAGGAAACCTTTAGAGAGTATGCTCAGCGTTGGAGACAGATTGCTGCGTCCGTCCAACCCCCTATGTCTGAAAGGGAGATGGCGGACATGTTCATGAACACTCTTCAAGGCAATTATATTGAGAGATTGGCTGCTTGCCCGTCAATCAGCTTTGCAGAGATAGTAATTGCTGGAGAAAGAATCGAGAGTCTGTTGAAGATGGGCCGAATTCAAGACAATAGTGTTTCCAACCCATCAGGTCCCAAGAGACCGTTTGCTGGTAACGGTCAGCGAAGAAAAGAAGGCGAGGCAAGTGTTGTGTATGCCGGCAGAGGCAGGAGTAAAGGACGCCCTAATTATTATCAAGATCAAGTGGCCGCAGTCACCATTCCAACACCTGTTCCTCAACCGCAATATCATCCGCAACAACAACCCAGGTACAACAATCAACAACAAGGAGGTAATCCGGGTCAGCAGAGACACTATCAACAACGTCAAAGGCAGACGGACCGGGTCATCGAGCCAATCCCAATGCCTTATTCAGTATTACTTCCCAAGCTGATTGACATGAATCTGGTTACATTGAGAACTCTGGCCCCACCAATCGATCCCAATAATTTGCCTAGAGGTTATGATGTCAACGCCAAATGTGCTTTTCACTCCAACGCACCTGGCCATACTACAGATAATTGCAAGGCTCTCCAGTTAAAGGTACAAGATCTGAGAGATACCCAGGCTATCAATTTTGCTCCGGTGCCTAATGTTATCCAGAACCCGATGCCGGCTCACGGCGGGCAGAGGATTAATGCTGTTGATAGTGGGGAAACTTTGAATTTGGTTTCTGATGTGACTAAGGTGAAGACTTCGCTATCGGTGGTTAAAGACCGACTTCTGAAGGACAGATTTTCCCGGGCTGTGGGGAAGAGTGCAGAAATTGTCAAGCTGCCGAAAACGGATGTGACAGTTTGAGAAGGGGTATTCAGCAGCTGATAGATGAAGGTTGTCTTTAGTTCGATCAGGCCCGTCTGGTGAAGAATGATGTATCGACAGTGACGTTTTATTTCACTCCTGAAGAAATATATGTTCCCGAGAGACTCGCTCCGACAACAATATATTTCCCAGAAAGTACAGAACCAGCAGCAGTGAACATCGAAAGTTCAGCACCAGTTGCAATTTACTCTGACAGCCCTCAACCGACTTTGGTTGGTCCAATCACCATCACGATACCAGGACCTGTTCCATATGAGAAAGACAGTGCTATCCCGTGGCACTATGGGGCTGATATCTACTGCCAGGGGCAGAAAGTTAACGAAGAAGACATTGACATTGGTAGCTCCGCTGTAGACAATGTTGGAGGGGTTGGTGGCTTCACTCGCAGTGGACGCCTATTTGCACCATCAACATTACGCGCGAATACTGAAGTCGAGGCAGCTGCCAAGGCTAAAGGGAAACAGGTATCCACCGAAGAGGTTACTATTGAGGAAGATCCTCCTAAGACCGCATTCGAGAAGGAAGTGGATGAGTTTATGAGGGTTATCAAGAAAAGTGACTACAAGGTAGTCGACCAGCTAAATCAGACACCCTTTAAGATCTCCATTCTCTCACTATTGCTGTGCTCTGAGGCGCACAGAGCAGCCTTGTTGAAAGTACTGAATATGGCCTATGTTCCACCGGAGATAACTGTTAACCAGCTGGAGTCGGTAGTTTCCAATGTAAACGCTAGCCGGGGGCTAGGTTTCACCGATAATGACCTGACACCTGAGGGCAGGAATCACAACAAAGCCTTGCATATCACAATGGAGTGCAAAGGGATGGTGCTTTCCCATGTTTTGGTTGATACAGACTCTTCTCTGAATGTTCTTCCAAAGAAAGCCTTAATGAAGTTGGATTGCGATGGCATCATCCTGAGGCCAAGTAACTTAGTTGTGAGGGCTTTTGATGGCTCTAAAAGAGCTGTTTTTGGCGAAGTTGAGTTGCCAGTTAAGATTGGACCGCAGGTGTTCAAGAGAACCTTTTATGTGATGGATATCCAGCCTGCCTACAGCTGTCTACTAGGTCGGCCTTGGATTCATGATGCCGGTGTTGTTACTTCTACCCTCCACCAGAAGCTCAAATATGAACTAGAAGGCCAGATCGTCACTGTATGTGGTGAAGAGGATATTTTTGTTAGCCACCTGTCTACATTTAAGTATGTAGAGATGGATGGCGAGATGCATGAGATGCTGTGTCAGGGCTTCGAAACTACAAACATCAATGAGGTCGCGCCCGAAGCTGTCTTTTCGCCTGAGTTTGAGAAGGTCGGGACTTCTATCTCTTCATACAAGCAAGCTGTCGAAGTGGTTAAAGCTGGTAATGCCCAAGGCTGGGGCAAATTTGTGGAGCCAGTCATCAAAGAAGACAAGTTTGGATTGGGGTATGCTCCGGGATCTCAGAAGAATGAAACCGGTACTCTCTCCAGCGCGGGTTTGGTTTCCCCCCACATCGTCAATGCTGCAGATGAAGACAAGGCTGACAGCGACTGTGACTTAGATAGCTGGATTCGCCCGTGTCCCAGGAGAAAAGCTCGACAATTGGTCGTCCGAAAAACCGTCCGGGTTATTCTGCTGAAAGAGTGATTTTTATTGTTTTCCTTTTATTACATGCATAATAAAGTCTTACACTTTGCCCAAGGTGTAATGACTCATTTGTAGGGCCATCCATTTAGTTACGATTCGCAATTATTTTTATCATCAATAAAGGACGGCTTTTGCAAACAATTTTGTGTTCTCTTTCTTTCAGTTTTTTTTACTTTTTACAAAAAAAATGGCAATGTTTCTTTTTTCGTTTTTCCTTTCTTTCAAAAAAAATCTCTCATTATAAGGTAAAGCATGATCCTCCATCATGCAGAGCCGACCACCCGGATCTCACTGCTAACGACACTGCTATGGCCAAGTATGACTTCGACAATCCTATCTATCAAGCCGAAGAAGGGGCTGAGGAAGATTGTGAATTGCCTGAAGGGTTAGCCATATTGTTGAAACAGGAGGACCGAGCTATTACACCTTATCAGGAGGTGGTTGAGACCATCAACGTTGGTACCGAAGACGACAAGAAAGAGACCAAGATCGGGGCCAGGCTACAGGCCGAGAGGAAAGACCATTGATCATGTACTTGACTGTGTTAGAAAAGTCAATGGGTTGTGTGCTCGGTCAACATGACGAGTCAGGTCGAAAAGAGCATGCAATATACTACCTTAGCAAAAGTTTACCGACTGTGAACAAAGATACTCATTGCTCGAGAAAACTTGCCGCGCTTTGGCATGGGCTGCTCGCCGACTAAGACAGTATATGTTGACTCACACGACTCTATTGATATCAAAAATGGATCCAGTCAAGTATATTTTTGAAAAGCCATCACTTACCGGAAAGGTTACTAGGCGACAAATGATACCGACAGAGTACGACGTCCAATACACTTCACAAAAAGCCATCAAGGGAAGTGTCTTGTCAGACTATCTTGCAGAGCAACCGATTGATGATTACCAACCTATGAGGTTTGACTTTCCTGATGAGGACATCATGTTTCTCAAATCGAAAGATTGTGAGGAACCACTCCCGGAGGAGGGGCCTGACTCTGAATCCAAATGGGTTATGATGTTTGATGGGGCGGTCCACGTCAATGGTCGCGGAGTTGGTGTAGTGCTGATCACACCGGAAGGGGGTTCATATGCCATTTGGTGCCAGAATAACTTTTCCCTGCACCAACAATGAAGCCGAATACGAAGCTTGTATCCTAAGACTTGAGGAAGCCGTCAATATACAGATTAAAACCCTGGATGTATACGGGGATTCAACTTTGGTCATCAATCAAACCGACGGGAAATGGTGCTATGCTGGAACTACGTACCCAGAATTGACGTATCTTGGTCAGAGACGAATGAAGAAAGCATTTGGTCAGAAAGTGCGCCCTCGGGGGTATCAAGTCGGTGAATTGGTACTCAAAAGATTTCTTCCTCCCAACACAGATCACAGGGGCAAATGGACACCGAACTATGAGGGTCCGTACGTGGTTAAAAGGATTTTCTATGGCGGAGCTTTGACGCTAACAACCATGGAGGGCGAAGGATTCCCGTCCCCTATTAACTCAGACGCGGTTAAAAATACTTCGCATAAAATAGACCCACTGGACAGTAAAAAGAATAGTCCAGGCAAAAAAGGGGCATCCCGACGAACCAAAAAAAAAGAATAAAGAGGTTCGGGCAAAAATTAGGGATATATAAAAAAAAAAAAGTACACCCGGTGAGTCGAAAACCCAAAAGGGTGGCTCAGGCAAAAATGGGTATCCCGGTGGATTGAAAACCCGAAAAGGGGGTGATCCAGGCAAAAGTTAGGGAATAAGCGAATGACTATGATCTGAGTTCATCAGTGTTATATCACCGTTTCATTCAATCCGGCAATCTTCGAAGGTTAAAGATCGACTAATCATCCACTTCAGAAAGCAAGATGAGCAGAGCGTCTTGAGGACATACGAGCCATAGCAGAGTCGAAACTCGGTGGGACCCCGTTTCCACGTTGTCATTAGGATAGTTCTCTTTTTATAGCGATCACCTCTTTTCAGGGATCAGCTTCCTGATGCCCTCGCCTATTCCTGGCACAAAT
The DNA here is from genome assembly GCF_024323335.1 of Lathyrus oleraceus. Classification (NCBI taxonomy): domain Eukaryota; kingdom Viridiplantae; phylum Streptophyta; class Magnoliopsida; order Fabales; family Fabaceae; genus Lathyrus; species Lathyrus oleraceus. Next base: position 440,378,636 of record NC_066581.1, read on the forward strand.
TTTCTCCCCAGTAAGAGTCGAATAATTCAGTTAAAGAGCCTCTTTATTTTTCATTTATCAGTTTGTTTGCAAAAATGTCCGAATTTTTGATAAAACATATTGCATATGAACATAATGGTGGCTTTTGCAGATGATTTGCACAGGAAAACATTTAAAATTGCTTTGAATGTGCTTAATCCCGAACGGTGAATTCAAACCGAGTAATTCCCCCGAGGCATACGTGTATTTTTGGTTGCAGGTCACAGGAACCGGATGCCAAGTCATGAATCCTCATCCCCAAGCCGTTGACAAAGTCTCTCCTCAGCAGAGCATGTTCCCCAACAGAGTTGACAGTATACAGACTGTCTAGCCCCAGTAGAGTTGACAGTATCCAGATTGTCTATCCTCAGCAGAGCATGTTCCTCAGCAGAGCATGTTCCCCAACAGAGTTGACAGTATCTAAACTGTCTATCCCCAGTAGAGTTGACAGTGTCAGACTGTATCTTCCTAGCAACAGCGGAGTGGTTGCATGCCCAACGGACAAGAGGGTGGTGTTCCCAGTGTTCATCTCATCCCCAGCAGATTATTTCTAACAGATTTGTTCTAATCCCCAGCTTGAGGACGATTAGCAAGTTCATATCCCCAGCAAAGGTTGTTTCCTACGACATTTCCCCAGGAAGTGTTTTCCCCACAGACTCTCCTCACAGAGCCTCGCCGAACAAAGTTTCCATAGTTGATACTCCCCCCGCAAGGTCGACTTTTCAAGCAGCCAATTTATTTTTGGTGGCTCATTGGTCCCGGCAGACGGATCATTCCCCACAGAGCATTCAAGGATTGATACAGCGATCTGTTCCCTACCGGAGTTTGCTTCCCCTAGCAGATTTCTTTTTTTTCTTTTACACCATGCATAGCATTTGCATTCGCATGCATATCATATCAAGCATACACATAAGCTGATAAACAGGTTCTTCCAAGCAGACTGAAGAATTACTTTACAACCAAGGTCATGAGATCCAGCCAGAGGATCAAGCGTGAGTGATCCAGCCTGAGGGTCATTTTGAAGATTCAGCCTGAGAATCATTTTCCAGTGATCCAGCCTGAGGGTCATTTTGAAGATTCAGCCTGAGAATCGTTTTCTAGTGATCCAGCCTGAGGGTCATTTCGAAGATTCAGCCTGAGAATCGTTTTCCAGTGATCCAGCCTGAGGGTCATTTCGAAGATTCAGCCTGAGAATCGTTTTCCAGTGATCCAGCCTGAGGGTCATTTCGAAGATTCAGCTTGAGAATCGTTTTCCAGTGATCCAGCCTGAGGGTCATTTCGAAGATTCAGCCTAAGAATCGTTTTCCCGTGATCCAGCATGAGAGTCAGTTTTGAAGATTCAGCCTGAGAATCGTTCCCCAAAGAGCCAGCACGAGGTTCAATTTGAAGATTCCCCGGTGAAGTCGCCTACAAGCTTTATTTCTCCAGCAAGCCCAAGTCTAATTGAGGAGTCGTTACAACATGTTCTAGCCCAAAGAATATGTACGAAGCCCAAAAGTGGAATATTCTCGAAGCTGCATATCTAATATGAAGGTTGGGTGTAGATTTCAAAAGAGGGTCAACCAGCGCATGCCTCAGATGCGGGATCCTAATGATGGGAATTTATCATCAAAACAATCTAGATCTAGCCAGAAGATCGAAATAGATTCGGCCAGAGAATCGAAACAAAGGAGATCTAGCCAGAAGATCGAAGTCAGGTCTAGCCCGAAGACCGGAAATAGATTCAGCCAGAGAATCGAAACAATTCAGATCTAGCCAGAAGATCGAAGTAGATTCAGCCAGAGAATCAAATTAAGTTCAGATTCAGCCAGAGGATCGACACTCCAGATCTAGCCAGAAGATCAAAGTCAGGTCTAGCCCGAAGACCAGAAATAGATTCAGCCAGAGAATCGAAATAATCCAGATCTAGCCAGAAGATCGAAGTCAGGTCTAGCCCGAAGATCGGAAATAGATTCAGCCAGAGAATCGAAGCAATTCAGATCTAGCCAGAAGATCGAAGTAGATTCAGCCAGAGAATCAAAGGAAATAGATTCAGCCAGAGAATCGAAACAAAGAAGATCTAGCCAGAAGATCGAAAATCGCAACAATTCAGATCTAGCTAGAAGATCGAAGTAGATTCAGCCAGAGAATCAAAGGAAATAGATTCAGCCAGAGAATCGAAACGAAGGAGATCTAGCCAGAAGATCGAAGAAGATCTAGCCAGAAGATCAAATTCGTATCCAGCCCGAGGATCAAAATTAATATCCAACCAGAGGACTAAATTGAGTATAGGTTCAGCCAGAGGATCGAAACTCCAGACTAAGCCAGAAGACTGATTCAGATCCAGCCAGAGGATCAGAAGAAAAATAAACAACGCGGTGTATTTCCGCGTTTTTGTGGTATTCTCGGAGCACAAATTTTCGGTCTATCTTTGGTATTCAATCACAGCTCACCCCGTTTGTCTGATAAGTTGTTCGCTTTCATCCTACTCGGTTTAGCTGATGATTGAATAGGGGAAGCTGTAACACCCCAAAATTTGCCCTCCTCATTCATGCATTCATTTAGCATTTCATATTGCATTTCATCATGTCAATCAGAATTAGATCCGGAAAAAAAAAAACAAACGAAAAAAAAATAATAATAATAATAATAATAAATTTTAATTAATTAATTAATTAATTAATTAATTAAATAAATAATTAAATAAATAAAATATAATAAAAAATTTTGGACTTGGACCTTTCTCAAAATCCCACTAAGCTACCAATATTAGCCTATAAATACTAGAGTTTCATTGAAACAAAAGCCACACAGAAGAGGAGAAGAAGGAAGAGAAGCAAAATACTTTGAGGTTTCCTTGGAACAAAACCCTGGAGGAAAAAGAAAGTGAGAGAAGAGTCAACAGAGTTCAGAGCAACCTCCGGACACTGAAGGGAACTCATTGGCAAAGAACCAGTTCTACCTCATATAAACCCTGAGATTGTTCTGCAAACCCCGGTGCAATCCAATTTCAATCAAGCTCTCCAATCAGGTTTGCCCTATATCCATCATCTCTATGCTTTCAATTTGAATTTTCTAAATGTATGAGGTATTATGGGTGAATTTGATGCCCTTTTGATGCATATGTTTAACAAGAGGTTTAGGCCTCCTACCCTTGGTTTTTTTTTTTTTTTGTGAATTGAAAGGGCATGATTCATGTGGTTACATTTTGATTTGGGGGCAACTCTTGGTTACCCTATCTTGTTTCACTAACCCTTTTGTTGAGTTTTTGTGAAGGCACATGACTTTTGCAGGGATAACTTGCGTGGTTTCCCACTTTATTTGTGGGATAACCCCTGGAGGTTCATTCCGATTACCTGTACTGACTCACTCTTCTTTGATGGTACCAGCTTGAGAGATCTCTGGGTTTCTTGTCCCCTTGGTTGCTGTTACTTCGGATCTTTATCCGTGTGGTACTTTTACATTTTTCCCGTATTTTACTGCTTTCCTAGCTGGAAGACCTCGATAGGAGGCAACGTTTGAGCCCCTTGGTGGCATTTTACTTTGAGATACATGTTTTGTGTTTTGTATTCATATCCCTGCAGGTAGCGCGGTTCCTTCGTCAAGGACTGCCTTTTTTCCCTCGAGCATCCCAAACCCTAAAACCCAAAGCAACACGTTAACTCCTTCTACTACAGGCGAGTAAGTCTCCAAAGGTCGAGCATCCGGTAGATTGTGTAGTAACGTTGTTCGCCCAAAACCCAATCCATAACCCCGTAGTTAGCCGAACTACGTTTTGCTCTGATTCTCAGGCCAGATGAGATACGTAGGCATAAGACGCGATGTCTTAGCGAGCACACATCCCAACCCATAGGTCAGTCGAGCTACGAAGACTCTGATTCTCATATTCAGATGAGATACGTATGCAGTGAATGCGATATCCGCGCGAGTCATTTTCATTTAACCCTTTTTTTGGCAAACAGCACAAGATAAACCCACACCCTTTAGACGAAAACTACAAAAGTGGATCCCGTAGAGTACTACGGATGCGTAGGGGTGCTAATACCTTCCCTTCGCATAACCGACTCCCGAACCCAAGATTTGGTTGCGAGACCCTGTCTTGTCCTTTCCTTTTTTTAGGTTTACTTCGAGCGTTTCCTTTCCCTCCCTTGGGATAAATAACGCACGGTGGCGACTCTTCTGTCTTTTTCTTTCGCCGGTTGTTTTTTTTTCGCACTGTATTTTTCAGGTTGCGACACACATGGTATTTGGTAATCTCTCCCAAAACAAACCCAATGAAATAGGGGTAAGGAGGATGCCAAGGTGTGATCCCAATGCCAATGCATATGATGAAATAACATGAGGGATCTTAGGGTCAAAATTAGGGTCTTACACTTAGTATACACATAGGATAGACTTATGGATAGTCGTGTACACCTGCATTTCGCGCGTTGGGTTGTCACGATGACCACACTCAGACTAGATTTGCTTGGAAGTACTTTTGTCTTGTGAGTATTCACTACGGCAGGGTATTTCCATTTCGAGTCGATGACTCTGAGAGACCTTTTATGGACCACCTTGGAGCATAGTCCATACATGTGAGGGGGATATGGTATATTTCTACAGGAAACCATAGACTCTACATACCTCTATTCTGATGGACGTCGGACCTTTGATCCTGCATCAGGAAGTGTACATAGATTATCCGAATTATTGGTGTTGTTAACATATGTTATTGCATTGTAGTACATATGTTGGATCTTGTAACTTGGGTTGATATACTCTCAAGGCTTTGAGCCTATGGGTGTTGCATTATTATTTGCATTCCATCCCCTAACATATGCACTTATTCATTTGCATTTCATGCATGTTAACTAGAAAACTCACATTATCTATTCCTCCGTCAGAAAGACAACGATTCGCCGACACTAGTCATCCAATAATCATGGAAGAGACTAGGAGGATTGACAGAGATGACATGGTTTTGGGACTTCTCAAATAAGGTTGTGATAGATAAGCGAGATGAAGATAACCTGAAGAAAGATGACAAATAGAAGGTGGTTGCAGGCGTTCTGCCACTTCTTCCTCAAGAAGAATGTTTACTACCACATCAGAGGCCTGCTCAAAGAGACCAGAAACTGAAGCAGAAGCAAATCAGCAAAGGAAACAAAGATCGAGAAAGGAGACATCCTCGCAATGATCTAATTCCTATGAGTTCTGCACATCTGCTACCTATACTGGTTAATGCTAGGGCAATTATGCCTAAACAAATAGAGCCTACTAAGTTTCCCTACCGTAGTAAGCACGACCCTCATGCCACGTGTAGATACCATGATGGATATGTATGGCACTCTACAGAAGTTTGTCATGTTCTCAAGACCAAAGTTCAAGAACTCATAGATCAAAATTTGTTGTGCTTTACACCCGTGACTACTAAGGTGATTATTGAGAAGGAGTTCAAATACAAGGATCCTCCGATTCATGTGTAAGTTCCTCCACCTATGCTTCAACCTACTATGCAGTAACCGAATCAAGGATACCACCCTGGAATGTCGTTGCCCTATCCTGGGGCATCATATTCATCTACTATTATGGCATCGCAATACACCTATACTGAGGCACCCCATATCCCATTTGGAGTTCATCATGGTCAGAATTCTTATCAGACAATCAGTCCCGGCTTCGTACACTCTGCTTAAATGTTCCGACCAATGGTTATTCCTCATATTCATCCTCCGTTGCAAGTACCTTTGATGCCTATGGCATGCTACTCATTTCCACATGGTGTTACGTCCTAGTATCAGCAGCCTCCTCAGGCTCAAATTTTGAAAATTCAACAAACTATGCCACGTAACCATCAAGGGAAAAGGCAGACCAGGCGGTTTGATAGAAAACGTCCCCAACATGATCAAATCCATATGACATATGCCCAGCTTCTACCTTGCCTTGTCCAGCGATGACTCATTGAGACGAGAGAAGTTCCGCCTGCCACTTTCCCATATCATGCAAAGCACAATCCCAATGCCTCGTGCGCCTTCCATGTCGAGCATATAGGACATTCTACCGAGGATTGTTTCCCTCTCCAATCAAGAGTACAAGAGCTCATTGATCAAAATGTTTTGTCATTCTATGAGGCAGGACCCAATGTCATAACCAACCCATTTCCAGACCATTGTGGGCAGATTGTAAGCGGAGTTAATGGTGATGATTGCCCAGATTCAGTTGCTTCTTCAGAGGAGTATCAAAGTTGGCAATATCATATTGATTCACTCATGTCTCATTTGTAATATTTTCTTATTTGATATATGTAGTTCATTTGTAAAACTTGTCTGGTTTGCAGATGATAATAATAATGAAATAAACGTGCATGTTTTTCTTAAAACCATTTGTGTTCACTCATACTTTATTTTATCAGTATCATACTATTGTTCAAATAAAATCGAAAGAGAATGATGCAATTAAAAATGCGCAAGATCGTTGCATGTATGCTTTTGAATAAGAGCGTGCTGATGATGTAAGGCATTCTTCAATCCCTAAACACCAAAAATATAAGGAAGTTAATCCCTAGTCAACCTTTTTTGGGCCTTGAAGTAGGAGTTTTCTTTCTTTAATAGCTAAAACCCTCAAGTTTTACCAGGGGTAGGGTAGTCTTCAGTTAGTTCTACCTTGCGTTCAAAATTCAGAATATCCCATCAAGCGATCAATAATATCATATCCCTCTCAAGAGGATGGAGTCATAAATTCAGAATGGTTATCCCTTACCCATCAAAAGGAGTGAGATAGTCACAAACCGTGCAATAAATCAAGAAAGCGGTGTCACAAGATTTTCTCCAAAAGAAAAGATGATAAGATGAAAAAAATCAAAAGCAAATGAAAAGCCCGCTAAGTCAAGAACTTGAAAATAAGATTGACTTAGGGAAAAGTTAGGGTATTCTCGTGGGCTGCTGACCCAAAGGATCAACCCAAGAAAAATAAGGGTAAATAAAATAAAAGAATAAGAGGATCAATATATCAAAATCCTCAACAAAAGCAAATCCCTGTGAGTGCAAACAAAAGAAGAAGGTGAGTGACTAATGCTCTAAACTCTCATTGGGCTCCATAACCATCTCTGATACTATTCAAAATCCTTTCTGAAAGATGAACACTTGTTTTAAGCTAACTGAACATAGGATTCGAGAACATCACGGAGAATGGGCGGGTTAGAATAGGTTTTGAGCCTTACATCCTCTCTTTCTAAAACTGTGAACCAGGTCATGTTACAACCCTCAAAAGACCTAATTGAAGCATGGTTTATTTCGAAAGCATACTATGGTAAGATTGCGTTAAGCTGACTCCTAAAGATTGGCTTGTCATCTGTATTGATACTGGTATGACATCCTAATCATTGATTCATTCACTAGTTGTCATAATCTTAGTGAACACACTTGAGTTTTCAAAACATGCATGATCACGACATTACAATTATCATTTTCAAAATAAGCATTTTACATGACGTCAAGGGAGCTTACATATTGAGAAAGTTGATTAAATCCCGATATCCCATAGCCCAGATCTCTTCAAGAGTCCATCAATCTGGGGCAACCACGTCAAGATTCTACAGAAATCTCTAAATTAGCCAGATATTGGCTAAAGTTACTTCAAGGCTCATATTGGGGCAAGCTACCCCAAGAGCATGAGAAGTCAACCACTCCCAAGATGGTTAATCAAAAGAATACGGTTTCAAGACGCTGGGGCAAAACAGTTTGAAATCCTCAGCTGATGAGACCATTCCACAACTTGTGACTAGGGCAGTTAGTGTCGGTATCCAACATATTAGGGTAGAGGTAGGCTACGCATGTACAATCTCTCTCTCTCCATGTTTCAGACATAATCTAGAGGTGTTACAACAGTTATTTAGCTTGAAATAGGTGTCAAAGAATCATGTCTGGATGATCCCATATCCTAGCCCAAAATTCCCACCGCCCTCTATATGAGCATTTGGCTTAAACATGGCATAAATCATTATCATGCATAAACTATGTCATTTCACTCATGCATATCATTCATGAAACCGTGCAAACAAGAGAAGACAAAAATTTAGCTATTGACTAACCCAAAGCCCGGCCTTTGCTTGGAAAACCACAAAACTCTCAAAACATTACATCCATTCTCAACATGCAAATTTTTGGATACGTTAGTATTTAATCCTCTTCTACCTTAAATACCTGAAAAGCCTCCAAAATGGATCCAATCAAATACATTTTTGAGAAGCCTGCTTTAAATGGGAGGTTCACCCGTTGGCAGATGTTGTTATCTGAGTATGATATTGAATACCGATCCTAGAAAGCTATTAAAGGTAGTATCTTGGCTGACCATTTAGCCCACCAACCCATTGATGATTACCAGTTAGTGCAGTATGATTTTCCTGACGAAGATATTTTTTATTTGAAGATGAAAGATTGTGATGAGCCATTGCTTGAAGAAGGGCCGGAACCTGGTTCCTGTTGGGGCATGGTATTAGATGGAGTTGTTAATTCATATGGTAATGGCATTGGGGCAATGATCATTACTCCTCAAGGAACTCATTTTCCATTTACATCTAGATTGACCTTCAAATGTACAAACAATATGGCTAAGTATGAAGCTTGCATTATGGGGCTTGAGGAAGCCATTGATCTCAGAATTAAATATCTTGACATCTATGGAGATTCACCCTTGGTTGTTAATCAGATCAAAGGTGAATGGGAGACAAATCAACCCGGTTTAATACCATATAGAGATTATGCGAGGAGGATATCAACTTTCTTTACAAAAGTTGAGTTTCATCATATTTCTTGAGATGAAAATTGGATGGCAGATGCTCTTGCAACGTTGGCTTCCATGATCGTGGGGAAGTTTTGAAATGAAGTTCTCAATTTGAATTTGATGCGTCTTGATAGGCCAGCTCATGTGTTTTCTATTAAAGAAGTCAAAGATGAAAAGCCATGGTATTATGACATCAAATATTTCCTCCAAAGTCATATTTACTCGTTTGGGGCATCTTTGAAAGATAAGAAGACTTTGAGAAGATTAGCTGGAAACTTCTACCGGAATGGTGATGTGCTTTATAAGAGAAAATTCTATATGGTTTTGCTCAGATGCGTGGATAGACATGAAGCAGACTTATTGATGACTGAAGCCCATGAAGGTTCCTTTGGTACTCATTCCAATGGATATGTTATGGCAAAGAAGATGTTGATAGCAGGTTACTATTGGATGACAATAGAATCTGACTGTTGCAAGTTTGTAAAGAAATGCCATAAGTGTCAAATATATGCAGATAAAATTCATGTTCCTCCAACACTTTTGAATGTAATTTCCTCTCCATGGCCCTTCTCCATGTGGGGAATTGATATGATTGGCATGATTGAGCCCAAAGCACCAAACAAGCATTGTTCCATTATGGTGGCTATTGATTACTTCACAAAGTGGGTTGAAGCGGCATCATATGCAAATGTGACTAAGAAAGTCGTTGTAAGGTTTATCAAGAATCAGATCATATGTCGTTATGGTGTGCCAAGTAAGATCATTACTGATAATGGATCGAACTTGAACAATAATATGATGGAAGCTCTTTACAAAGACTTCAAAATCGCACATCATAATTCTTCTCCCTACAAACCTAAGATGAATGGGGATGTTGAAGATTCAAACCAGAACATTAAGAAGATTATTCAGAAGATGGTTGTGAGGTATAAATATTGGCATGAGAAGCTCCTGTTTTCTTTGCATGGGTACCGTACATTCGTCCGCACTTCAACAGGGGAAACCCCTTTCTCTCTTGTTTGTGGCATGGAAGTTGTGCTCACCGTAGAGGTTTAGATCCCATCATTACATGTTTTGATGGAAGCCAAGTTGATAAAAGCCAAATGGTGTCAGACCAAATATGATCAGTTAAATTTGATTGAATAGAAGAGATTGATTGCCATGTGTCATGGTCAGTTATATCAACAGAGAATGAATAAAGCTTTTGATAAGAATGTCAAGCCTCGTGTGTTCAGAGAAGGTGACCTCGTGCTCAAGAAGATTCTATCTTTCAAACTTGATGTTAGGGGCAAATGGACTCCTAATTATGAAGGCACATATGTTATTAAGAGAGACTTCTCAAGCGGTGCATTGATTCTTAGAACTATGGATGGTGAAGAGTTCACTCGTCCTGTGTATGTCGATGCAGTCAAGAAATACTTCGCCTAAAAAAAGAAAAGAACAGCTCACTAAGTTGAAAACCCGAAATGGCGGTTGAGTCAAAAATGAGCATCTCGGTGGATTGAAAACCCGAAAGGGCGATCCAGGAAAAAGTTAGAGACATAAAATAGAAATTATCCTGGTAGATTGAGTACCTTGAGGCAATATAGGCAAAAATTAGGGATTATGGCAAGTAACTGCATTCAGCTGATCTTGATCTTTGAGGCAATTTTGAATAGTCATTTTGTTCTGATTCATCTTTCTCAACCAAAGACAAAAAGCACAGTGGATTTCAAAGTTGGTATGGAGAGTGGTGGCCATTGTTTTCAATGTATCCCTTTTCCATGTAAATTACCATTTTCAAACTTTGTTAAGATCCATGGAGTTTTGCCATTTGCAAACTACCATTCTATTAAATAAAATTGAGCTTTTATCCGATTATTTATATTCTTATTTGTTTCTGTTTTAATAAAATTGAATTTTTATGATGATAATTTTGAAATAAATAAATCGATGAACAATCATTTTTCTTAAATAATAAGGCATTTACTTTAAGAACATCCGATTTCAAAAAAGGAATATCAACAGCAATCTAAGAACGGTAAGTATCAATGTGTGAAGCATTGTTTGTCTTCCCCGAGAATTTAGTTGGTGACTTTACCTCCCCAACAATTCGTCATTCATCCCCAACATGGTTGATGAGTTGCTCCCCAAGCAATTTATCATCCCTAGTAGAGTTAATGGAACGATCCCCAAGCAAATCATCATTTATCTCCGGTAGAGTTGATGTGTTGTTCTCTTTGTAGTTCATTAGTCATCCTCGGCTGAGACTTTGTGTTTACATTTGTGCCTTTTCATGAACCCTGGATTTCCTTAGGACCTTTATTTGGTTTTTAGATCCCCAACACCTATATTTGTGTGACGTAGAGCTGTGATTGTTTCTCCCCTGTGTGAGTCTGCAGATCTGGTTGATTGATATATTGGTACCTTGGAATTAGTTTATTTCTCAATCTCCTAGAAGAGTATGACGATTATTGTTTTCCTTTAGAGGAATTTATTGCTTATTTTTGCATCCTCGTGTGATTATTTTGATTTGTCTTGGCAGATTTTTGAATCCCCAATGAAGCCCCACAAAGTTTGGTTTTGATGGAACCCCCGGTAGCTTGTTTGGTTCCCCACTCGGAGTTTTGCCTCTTGTTGTGACTTGGGTCCCCCACGAAGTTCCATCTTCTGATAAAAGATTTCCTCCTTCAGGCAGTATTTGATTCTGAGCAGTATTGATGTTGTCCCCTGCAAGGTTGTCTCCCATTTGATATAATTTTGACTTAAAATTCCCCACAGTGTTGACTTGTTGCTTCGGAAAATATATATATCCTGCAACTTGAGATGTGGATCTTCAACAAATCCTTCTTATCCTTAGTTTATTATTTTGATATTCTCGGCAGTGTTATCACCCTCGCAACATTGCTAACCTGTATCTTTCTCCTCTCCCAGAGAGTTTGAGTTTTAAGCAAGATCTTTGTTATTCTTGGCTTATTCCCTAGTTGCATTATCTCCTCCTCTTTTTGAGAGTTTGAGTTTGAGTTGGATTTGTTCTGATCCTTTTGTTATACTGCTACGGATATATATATATATATATATATATATATATATATATATATATATATAGTCTCCTCAGAGCATTGAGTTTTCAGCAGTGTTTGGCTGGATGCATCTTCTGCATGCCCTTCCCCATCCAGAGTTGAATTCATCTTGCAGTAAGGGTTTTATATCCTCGATGATTTATTTTTCATCCCTAGCAGGTTCTCCCGTTGGTGTTCCCATCTTATTGAGATTAGTCGAGTATCTAGTTGTGATGATTCAGATCTTCATGTTTGTATCCTTTACGCTCATTTGTCAACATAATCATAATCATATTCATACATATACATGCATAAAACATAACATCATATATTTCATTATGCATTGTTATCACATTGACCTTTCTTCGGATCCCCTGCTTTGGTGATATCATTTCCCCATGCAGATTTGGTGTGTATGTCCTCCTTTCAATTGTAGAGTGTCAACCCCTTAAGCAGAAAGAGTTTATCATTTCTCCTTCCTCAGTGAGTTATTGCCTCGTGGATGATTATTATTTAAGTCTCCTCCCCAGTTCATTACCTTGATAGAACCGTTCCCCTTGAGTTATATCCTCATTGGGTTGAGTCTTATTTGATTATTTCTTTTTAGTTCTTACTTAGATAGATTTTTTGGTCCCCAAAAGTTTATTACCTAGTAACTGGTAATATCCTTCTTGATGATTGAGTACTTCACCTATGTTAATTTACCCAGTAACTGGTCAAAGGTAATTTACTTCGTTGATTTTCTCCAGCGGATTCGTTTTTCGTCTCCACGGCAAGTCCATCCTTGATATGTTCATCTTAACCGGTGACAGATATTTTTCCTGTTTGGTATTCTACCCAGTAAAAAGGTAGTTGTAATTCTTTCTTTCTCTAGAGAGTTTATCCTTGATATGTTCACTTTAACCGGTGACGGATTTTCTCTTTTTCTGGTATTCTACCCAGTAACCGGTAGTTATAATTCCTATTTGCGGTATTCTGCCCAATAAATGGTAGGTATAAATCATATTCTCCCTTTGAGTTTATCCTTGATATGTTCATCTTAATCGGTGACGGATACTCTCTCTTTGGTATTCTACCCAGTAACCGGTAGTTGTAATTCCTATTTTTTCTCGGCAGTCTATCCTTGATATGTTCATCTTAACCAGTGACAGATATTCCTCCCTTTGAGTTTATCCTTGATATGTTCACTTTAACGAAGAATACTCTCTCTTTGGTTTTCTACCCAGTAAAAAGGTAGTTGCAAATCCTATTTGGTTTCTTTTTCCCAAGTAGGTTATTCTTACCCAGTAACCGATAATGAATATTCCTCATTTTCCTTAGTGAGTCATCCTTGATATATTTACCCTAACAGGTAACGGATGTCCCTCTGTCCGGGTATATTATCTTCTTACCATGTAACCGATGGTAGATAATATGTCTCTTTTACTTCTGTGTTGAAGTTTTTCTTCCCTAGTTGAGTTTGGGTTCGTATTTCTTTGTGAAATCGAATTTCCTTTTGGCTTGGGTATTTCGTTTTGTTATGATCTACTCTCGTCCCCTACATATTCCTTTCTCCCTAGTCCGAGTCTTTACATTGATTTATTTTCATGGAAATCCCCCGTGTCTCCAGCAGTTTTCAAGCCGTAACCTGGCCAACGCATAACTTTTGGATTTATTCCCAGAGTCTTTGTCCCCCAATGAGTTTTCCTTACGGAATGCATTATGCTCCTGTGGACTTTCAGTCTCTCCGAATTCTTTTTCCTTTGCGGCAATATATCCCCTACAAAGATTATTTTTGCATTCATATCCTATGCGTCATGAGGTCTCTTAGGGACCAAAATTTGTTTCTTGATGTTGTTTTTTAAGTCCATTCTACTGAGTTGATACAAATATTTTAACCTTCACATCCTCATCTAGAACGTCCTTAAATAGGGGCAATTGTAAGACCCTAATTTTGACCCTAAGATTCCTCATGTTATCTCATCATTTACATTGGCTTTAGAATCACACCTTGGTATCCTCCTTACCTCTCCTTCATTGGGTTTGCATTGGTAGAGATCATTAAGCACTTTTGATTGTTTTTTTCTTTGTTTACTAACCAAAATACCAAAAATATGTCTAGTGTAGCTTTATTTTTTTGTAGATAGTGTGTGTGTCCACCTATGCACCACCAAATTCATATCTAGGGTTTGAGACCCTCAATGCAAGAGATCAATTAAATAAAGGTTCACCATGGTTCTAAGCATCATATATGGATCCTCATGTTCTTTATTTGTCATTTGATCAAGAATTCATCAAGAGTTTGGAGCTTGTTTTCCTGGGAAGCCCTAATTTATCTGGGTATCTTATGTGACTTGTTCAGTAAGTTTCTTCAATAATTGGTCAAATATTTCATGGGATACTTCATTATACATCATCTCAAGCATATATGATTCTCCTTGATCCTTAAAGATCAAAATAACTTCAAGTTTGCAAGTTGGTTCAAGGATGGTTGACCAGAAAAGTCAATTGGTCAAATCTAGGGTTCCCTAGACCCTATCTCCTACAATTTATGTCATATGAAAATGATTCCAAGAGAAAAGTTACTCTTTATGATATTAAAAATAACTTTCATGTTGGTATCACGAGATAATTTTGCTTGGAAAGTCATTTTTTTATGGTGAAACATTATAGGTCATTTTGTTTGTGCCCTAGTGAGAAGTTCAACTTCCAAGAACCATAACTTACTCAATTTGTATGATTTGAAGGCAATTCAAGTTTCATGATCAATTTAATGATGTCTTCCCCAACTTTTATTCTTTGATAAATGTCAAATTCTACTTGCAAGGGCATGTACCAAGAGGAAACATTATAGGTCATTTTGGGCCATCATCATTGAACAAGCAATTTTCCTCAACTTCTAAAATCTATATCACCTTCATGCAAGATTCAAATGGTGTCAAATTTGGGACCAGATTGAATATGAACGAAAGAGCTACAACATTTTAGAAGGAACAATTTTCATTTTATGCTTATAGCAAAAGTTATTCAAGGTGGAAAAAATGGTCATTTGACTTTTAACTTAGAAAATTTTCAACCATGTTTGATTCCTCCAACTTACACCTTAACATTCATCATGATCCAAGCTCCAAATGGAAAAAGTTTCAATATCAAAGTTGCTCCCCTTCATGCTACCTTTCTAAAGAGTCCAATATGATGGCACTTGGATCATTATTGAGTGAATTGCACATAGGTGTAATGCATGGCCCCATTTGGAAGATTTCATGGCAAATTTTCAAATCAACATTGCATGGTTCTATGTTATTCTTTCAGCATCATTTGGATGTGAATTTAGACCTATTTGCATCATTTAGTGGGCCTTGTGCACGACCATGCAAGCATGCACCATGGCATTGCTATTTTTGGCAAAATTTGAAATGGTGTGGAAAGAAATTGGTAGCATATAAATACATGGTCCTTGAGCTAAGAATGAGGATCCCCTTGCTTAAGCTTTGAACTGCATCTTCCTTAACCTCCATTGAAAGGATAAACTTGAGGAATTTTTTTGAAGTCGAGTTTCAATTCTCATTCTGTTTTGGATTTAAAACTCCAAGATTCCAAGCTCTTTGATCATCCATTTCACTTCCTGCAAGTTGCTAGAGGCAAGCCAAGGCAAATTGGAAGCAAGATCAAGCTCAATTAAAGCAAACTAAAGGTGAATTTTATAGATTTTTTTTCTACTTCGATTCTCCCTCAATTCTCCACTATTTTGCTTGTTCTTTGGTTATTTGAAGACTTATCAATGTAGGCAATAAGATTGATTTGCTTTGAGGTCAAATCGAACCAACTCAGTTCATACTCCTCAATTTTCAATTCCACATATCTTTCAATATATTGAGAATTGGAAAATGTTGATGGAAGATTTTGATTCCTGGCATTTTTCTCTTCAAAATTGTATATGCATATTTTATTTGCATGAAAGTTGGTGGTGGACCAGTCCGGTGAGGTCCACCGGAGAAGATGATCGGGGCCCTAGCTCTGGTGGTGTGTTGACCACATCCCAACTATCTGATCATGTCCTAGCGTTCTAATCCTGATCATCCATTTTGATTACCTTTGTTCCCACGCGTTGACTAAGTTCTTTGGTATGCTGCATACACGTGACCATCAGATTTGTCACCTCAGTTAATGAGGGAGATCTGATGGCCCTTGTTTTAAAATTCATTTTATAATTTCTAATTTTATTTTAAATCCCTTTATTTTGTTTAATTCATATTAAATTCATTTTTAATCCAAAAAATATAGGACTTTCACCAAAAATCTTTAAATATTATCCTCTTCCATATTTTGAATTAAACTCATTTTTTAGATTAATTTTGATCTTTTTTGTGAGTTAAATGATTTTGGACTTGTTTTTAAATATGTTTAAATACTACTGACTTTCCAAAAATTCTAATTTTTTTATCTAAGGTCATTTGACCTTGTTTGACCTAGGATAAATCCCTTGGCCATTTATTTGGTGATTTGGAGGGATTTGAGGTTTTTACTTTTGAAAAAAGCACTTTAATTCATTTTTAATTTTATTTTTAATTGTTTAATTATTTAAAAATATTGTTGAGTCATTTGATTGACTTTGTGATGTTTGACTTTCTGTTTGGCCTTGGTCGTGGTTGATTTGAACTTCCATTTGATCAATGTTATTGGATTTAGGGGGTTGATGAAATGTACATTTCATCCCCCAAAATGAATGGATAGTATTGATCATATGAAATTCCTTTTATGATCAATTTTGGTTTCTATTTCCCCTTCCCTCTTTATCTTCATCCCTATTCTTCCCCAATCCATCATTGACCAATGAATTCTCTCCAAGTCAAATGCTAGTTGATTAATCAATGACCTTGTGTCAGATGAATCAACATGAGTCTGACTGAGATAGGTCCCTCCCATTTTATTTTTGTGTGTGGTATATTTTAGGAGCTTGGTTCATTTTACCATGTCTCTAACATGCATCAACACCAATGTTTTTATTTCCCGGACTCAAATAGTTGTTACTTATACATAAGTCCAGTTACAATTGCTTAACATAGAGCTAAGTTTATCCTAAATGGTATAGCATTCTTGTAAGTGAGATTGTAAGTCTCTCATTCTTCATGGCATTGTGTGAAGACTCGACCTTTTTTCCATTCATGAGAGCTAGTGGCATACTTGTTAATTTATCCAAGCTGGAGTCCTTCTCATGGATGATGTCTTGGTTCATGTATTCATACTTGTGAAAGAATGGTTGAGTGTTCTCCAAAGAATGACTTAAACAAATTGAACTCTTCACTAACACTTGACTAACTTCTTATCAATATTGCTTTACCTTCAAGTCATTTACTTAATGCAATTTAAATTTCAGTACCTTTATCATTCATTGCCATTTACATTTCATGCAACTTATTTATGTTTCAATCATATTTACTTTGCTCACTTGAGCAATATCTTGTGATTGTATATATGGTATGCTTGTGATTTTGTTTGTGGTCTTAGGACCTTAAAATACTTAATAACAACAACAAAAAACCTAAAAAATATCTTGGTGGACTATTGGACTTGATCTGAACTTTTGGACTTAGGATAGGCAATAATCCTATGCTTTGAGGACTTGGCCAATGCCATTATTTGAGACTAAGATATCCTTGATTGTGCCTTTCATCTAATGCAAACCTTGAGTGTCTTTGGTTCATCTATTATGTTGTCTTTATGTTTAATCAGTTAGTTTGACTTTGTGATTGATGTCTGATGATTGTTTCTGAGAGTTTGCCAAAGAATATTTCATCTGATACAATGGAAGATATTGAAGACTGCTAGCTATTGGAGTGCTTGCTTAGATGCTATGGCTATCATTATTTGATGCCTTGGTTTTCATTTGATTTGCTTGGATGTTTGCTTATGCTTGTTACTTGCTCAAAAGTCCGAAGGAAATGGGTTTCTATCTGACATTCTTGTCTTGTAGATTGCATCCCATTGGTCAGGATATTTTCAACTTTTAACTTTTAATTTTTATATAGGGTAGTCCCTTCATCTCCTCCCACTTCTTTAATTTCAAAATCTCTCCCTCTTTTCAAAACCTTATTTGTTTGTGTTTTCAACTTAAACATGTTTTAATGATTAGAAACTTTGGCCTTATGTCATTGAATTTTCAAACATTTTCTTAAATTAAACTTGTAAATAAAATTAACCATATTGACTTTAATTTCAAAAGACAAAAAGAACTAACAACCTCATTTAAGTCTTTATCCATTTTTTTCCCTTTTCTTTTAAAACTTTGTTAAAATCAATCCACCAACTTCTTTGAAACTTTTACCACGAACTACGTGGTTTTGATCCCTCATTTTTATGTTGGTACGTAGGTATAAGACCGAAGATCTTGTCAAACACAAAAATATAATTAATAAATTCTCTTCTCATCTCCTCATTCCTTTTTATCAAACATCATTTTTAACTAAAACACTTGCACACAAAAAAGGGCTCCCTAGGAGTACCTAGGACACTTTGGATGCTAATAACTTCCCTCTGTGTAACCAATCCCCTTACTTGTAATCTCTGACATTTTATTAGTTTTGATTTAAAAACTTCTTATCTTTGGGTTTTGTTCGTACTTTTGCCCTTTTCCTTTGGAAACAATGAAAGCGCAATGGCGATTCTGGTTTTATTGACGTTAATGGTCATGAATTTACCACTACAATAACTACCATATCTTCACCAAAATTGATCATCCACCGATTCTGATGGCTTATTTGGAAAGTTGTCTGAAGGATGAAATTGAAGCTTTGGTGGATCCTTTTAACCTTCCGGAGACTTGCCCTGACGTTCATGGGAAAAGAAAGAAGAAATTTAGAGGCGAAGGATCTTCTAGAGCTCGAAAGAAGAAGAATATTTCCATCTTTCAGGATGTAGACGAGATGCCTCTAAGTGAGCTCCAGAAGGCAGTGATTCTGAAGGATACTTCTGAGGTAGTCCAACCTTCTTCAAGAGCCTCTGATATAGCATCTGGTAAGCTTTCTTCTGATAGCACTCCATTAAATTCTGATTCAATTTTGTCTCAAAGGGTCTTACCAATTCCCCCTCCCTCTCAATCCACTATTTCTGAACCAATCCCACTTCCACCACCAGAATCATATTTTATCCACCCTATCATAGAAAATTCCATCATAGAAACTCATGTTATAGAAACACTTGTCACATAAACTCTTTTAGTTTCTTCTCCTTTGTTAGAACAACAACAAATTCCACCACCATCTTCTCCTTCATAGTTACAAAATTCACCCATCTCAGCACCACCGAATGTTAATGCTCTCGAACCAACAAATATAAATATAACAACTCCTAGAACATCTCACTCTAGAGTTTATGATGGAACTCCAGAAGGAATGTTCAATTTTGAACCAGAACCCACTTCACCTGAATCACCTCCTATTATTCCACCATCAAATCCCTCTGTATATGGTCCTAAATTCAATGAGTCTAGAATCAGCCTTACAATCAAATACCCCAAACTACCAACAAAATCATCCCCTCCCTTTCATAAGGCTCTGAGGAAATTTGAATCTGGATTTATAAGTCGTTAGCATGAAGCAATGACTGTTAGTCGTTCTTCTGCAAATCCTTCTGCGAGTGATTCAGCATGGGAAGAGTACAAAAGCTGGATGAATTCCAACATTTCCAAGCTTAAGGATCTTGGGTATACTCTTGCTGAAAGAAAAATCCGTTCTGGGTTCGTGCCCTTAATGGAACTCTGGAAGCTAAGAAACTCTCAACTTTGTCTTTCGGCTCCAGAAATCAAGGAAGCTTCTCCTAAAGCTATGGAAGAAGAAGTTGCTCCAGAAACTGAGCCAGTTCAACATATTAAGTCTGCTCCAGAACCTGCTGCTACTTCTGACCCTCAAGACTGTGTTAAGGAAGAAGCTCCTACTCAGATGGTCATCTCATAAGCCTATACCTCTCCGCCTATTCTGATTTCTCTTCTAAGGACAATCGAGAAAATCAAGGCTGATAATGCAAAGGTCAATGAGCATCTGGATAAGCAAGATCTTATGTTTCTGTTGATTCTCTCAAGGCTTCCTCCTCCTCCTTAACCTCTTCCCCAGAACCCTTAATTTTACTTTTACTTTCTTAAAAACTTTCTTTTACTTCTTTTCAATTATACTATGCATTGCCTGTTGCCATTTTATCAATGACAGGCGTTTTGTTTCTCTTTATTTATTTACTTTATTTTTGTCTTTTATCTTTTTGATTGATGATAAAGAGGGGGAAACATAACATTCTAAAGGGGAAGAATTAGAGTTTATTTTGATATCTAATCTCCTTAATTAAAAACCCAAACATTGATTAATGTTTCTGCTAACAAATACTTCGTAAAAGAATTTGCTAAGTAATCTGACTAGAAAAGTCAAGCTTCAAATAAGAAAAACTGCTCCTTTAAAAGCTTCTAAAGTGAAGCCTATTAGAACGATGATGTTATCAACCAGTGCTCTGGACAATATCAACTAACTTCTGAAGATAAACCATATTCTGACTGAATAATCACTCTCTTACTTTAAAAATGTTAATCAGGAAAGTGTTCTTTCATACTGATTTTATCTTTATAGGATTATGCTTCTTAGGGAGAGCTTTGTGCTTCTATAAGATATATTATTTTGTAATTACCCTGTACAAAATTGTTCATCAAAATACATGTTTTGTCATCATCAAAAAGGGGGAGATTGTTAGAACAAGATTTAGTTATGCATCTATAACTTGAGTTTTGATGATAACAATATTGTATTTGTGTGAGAAGAATTTTGGTAGCCTAATGGTTTGTTATTGTTTAGCTTTAACAACCAGTTCTGATTCTGAATATATGATGTGCAACATCATCAATTTCAGAACTATGTGCCTCTAAACCCACTTTTGCGCAAGGTCTTAGAAGTTCTGAAAGACGTCATTATTGACGCTGCAATATTCTTTCTACTTCTGAGTTGTGTCACTCATTAGAAGCTTCTCAGGAGAGAATATGTTGTTGCTGCAATGTTCGTCTTGTTTGTGCTTCTGGACTAAACTCTGGTAACCAAACTACTAAAGAATGGAAAGCTTCTGAAGTTGTGTTATGAAGCTAAAGCTTCTAAAGATCTCAAGCCATACGATTGAAGTTATCAAGGTTCTGACTGAGGATTCTGAAGACTCTGAAGAATCTGAAGATACTGAAGACCTCAAGCCAGACTACTGACATTGTCAAGGTTTTGACCCTAGGTTCTGAAGTTTCTTAATCTAGCTCTCTATTTCTTCACTTCATGCTTCAATCATCTTTCAGCACAAGCCAATAAATTTTAAGATAAGACCAAAGTAGGAACGTGATCAAATAGTACATGGTACAAATTGAACAACCTTTCCACTACTTGATTTCATGGGCAAGGACAGTACTATACATCACACCTGCACTGAATTTATGGGCGAAAGGATAGTACATAATATCATTCCTTTCCCATCCAACAGTGGACAGTCGCTCAAAGGAGCTTTCCCTATTTTTCCCTCCAACAGTCACATGCTTATGCTATATAGGCATGCATTTAAGACTTGAAGAAAACGTTGGTTTCACAAGTATTTTGACAAGCTATTTTTCTTTATGAAAAGCTATCATTCTTTGTATACAGTTTTCTTTAAGTGTTTGTTATTCATTTGTGTAAAATTTTCTTGTGTAGGAGCATCTTGTAACACACTAAATAATCTTCAAACTATTTGTTTGAGTCCTTGAGGAAGTTATCCTTGAGAAGACAAAGACAATTGTTCTTTGTGAGTCCTTAAGGAGACTAAGGTTTAGTTGGATCCTTGAGAAGACAAAGAAGGTTATTCTTTGTATTTATTGTAATTTTTTTATTATAGTGGATTAACTCCTTGTGTATAAGGCAAAATCACCTTGGCGAGTGGACTGGATTTGAGTTCAAGCGAACTAGGATAAAAATATTTGTGTCTTTATCTCTTTGTTATTAACTTGTTAGTGATTGATTTGTTTTTTGAAAAAACTTTTTCTTGTAAAACCCAAT
This sequence comes from Lathyrus oleraceus, assembly GCF_024323335.1. Taxonomy (NCBI): domain Eukaryota; kingdom Viridiplantae; phylum Streptophyta; class Magnoliopsida; order Fabales; family Fabaceae; genus Lathyrus; species Lathyrus oleraceus. Next base: position 440,400,456 of record NC_066581.1, read on the forward strand.
TCAACCCCCCCCCCCCCCCTTCCCTTTCTTGTGTTTTCCACACCTTCAATTGGAATCAGAGCTCCAATTCTGATTATGATAAAAAGTTTTATGAACACCTCATAGTGTTCAGTATCGACCTAGTTGTGTGAGAAATAATGGTTGCTGCTAACATTGTTAATAATAATGATAGATATCATTACAGTGCAAAACCACATATTTTTGATGGTGAGTGTAAGACTCTAATTTTGACCCTAAGATCCCTCATGGCATTATATCATTGCTCATTGCATTTTGCCTCAAGGGTCATAGCATCTTGGCTCCTTACCCTTGGGTGGGACTTGTGTGAGTTGGTTTGAGACCACCAAGCATGCTTGAATTGTATATTATTGCTTTTCTTATTTTTTTTACTAACCAAAAGCACTAAAATATGTCACTAACTTTGTTTATTTTGAAGCTTAAACAGTCATGTGATCCATTGCTCCTAGGAGGCCCCTATGCTCATTGATATGGCCAGATGAAGATGAAAGCAAGCATGACAATGGTCCCCAAAGCTCTCAATCATCATATATGCCTCCCAAGTATCTCAATTTGTCAATTTGATCAAGATAAACCAAAGGGCTTGAGGATTGCTTCCCAAGGAAAGCCTAATTCAACTGTGCAATATATGATCAATTTGACTGTGCCTTGCTCATGAAGCAACCTCAACCTATGATCAAACACAATCAAGGGAAGTTCTTTAATTCATCATTTTATGCATATGTGGGTTTATGTGAGGCTCCTCAATCATTCATTCATCAAGTTTGAGGTTTGGCTTGGAGAAGTTGATCAGTCAAATCATCTGACTATTTTGAAATCCACTAAGACCTAACTTTTGATGTGTTTGTCAAATGATAATGACCCCAAGAGACAAAATGTTCTTAAGAACCATATGAACAACTTTCATTTTCATCAAAATTTCATTTGAAACTTGGAAGGTCATCATTCATTTCAAAGCATTATAGGTCATTTTGACTGAAACCCTAATTTTGGGTCAACTTCCCAAGGACCTAACTCTTTCATTTATTATTATTTTTAGGTGAGACCAAGTGCATTGGAAATTTTAATATGTCTACTTCAAATGATATGTTGAACAAAATTTCATAATCCTAAAAGAATCACATGTGATAATACAAAACATTATAGGTCACTTTGGAGGTTTTTCCATTTGAGGCTTGCATCATTTAAACAGAAGGGCTTGAAGTTGGTCCTTTTTGGCAAATTTTTCAAATACATGTTTTGTACCTTGAACTTCATGGCCAGTTTTCATAAATTTCCAAGCTCCAAATGAATTTTTGTTCAACATAGCTCTTGTACCTTATGTCAAGACCTTTCCAACCATTACCCACATGCCTATGCTTGGATTTTCCAAATGGGACTTTCGAAGAGATGAACTTTTATGACCATTTATGCACTTCATGTTAAATCTTCATGCACAATCCAATACCATGCAATCTGCACGTCCAATTCAACTTGGTTGATGTTCAGCATTCATTTGAAATTGGTTTTGGGCCTCACATGCGCCTGTACAGGCTCATGCATGGAGGACCTAAGTTCATGCACACGAGTTTTCTCACAATTTGCATCAGCTGTGGCAATAAATAGAATGCATTGCCTCACTCAAATGGTAACCTGAAGGCGCCTGAATCCCTGCTGAACTCATTCCCCAACCTCTCACCAAAGGAATTTGAATTTTCACTTTCATTTTTCAAGTTGGATTTTCAACAACATCAATTGAATTTCAATACTAATTCCTAAGCCTAGCTCTCATACCAAGCATCAAGATCAAGCTGCAAGCAAAGGATTGGTTGGATCAAGCTCATAAAAGCTTCACTACAAAGGTTTATACTTCAACTGTTTTGCTTCGAATCTCACTGAATTTTGTGCATTGCTTGTGTTGGTATGGTTTTTTGAAGTCCTCATGTGACAGGCAAGCCAATGGTGGCTTTAATTTTGTGAATTGTTGAACTTCAGATTGAACACCTAGTTTTTCAACCTCAGATTTCTTCTTCCATAAGAATCTTGAGTGAAAACTAAGGTTACAGGGCTGATGTACATCACCCCAGCTTTAATTTGGTATATGGATCGTGTGGTTTGGTTAAAGTTGCAAAACCTGCAACTGGTGGCCGGATTCTGGCTTCTCACCGGAGAAGACGGTGGTTTCCACCACCGTCCACACGTGGCTGCCCTAATAGCCCTTGGATCCATTGGTCACGATCTAATCCTGGCCCTTGTTATGTTTGACTTCATTTAATTCATGGTACTGCCACGCTTGACTCATGTACATGGTAAGCGTGCGCCTCTGATCCGTCGATGATGTCCACGTCAATTAATGAGATGGATCTGAGCACTGTGGTTTTTTCTCTTTTTATTAATTTCTGTTTTATTTTCTTTTATTCCATTTATTTTCAAAAATTCATAACTTCTTTATTTGAATCAAAAAAATATGGGACCAATTGCAAAAAAAATCTCTCAAATTCTAGTTTCATAAAATGATTTTTTATTATTTTTGTGATTCCATTTAATATTTTTTGTGAATTATTTCATTTATGATTGTTTTTAATTCATTTAAAATACCATTTGATATTCAAAAATGCCAAAAATATTTTCTTAACATCTTTGGTTATGATAAGTCTATGAAAAATATTCTCATTAATTTCTTAATTGATTTGAGATTTATTTGAGATTTTAGTCCAATTATGTTATTTTTCTTCATTTTTAATTGTTTAAAATTAGTTTCTGTTTTCAAAAAATGTTGAGAAAATTTGTCAAACCTTGTTTGACCTTGTTAGACTTATGATGATCCAATTGGACTTATCCAAGTTGATTTGAATTGGATTTGAAGTTTGACCTTTATTTGTTCATTTTATTTTGTGTATTGTTTTAATTCCAAAAAATACCAAAAATATGTTTCACATTTCTTGACTTCTAATCTTCATTTCACTTCTGTTTACCATTGATTGATGTTGATTCCATTCATGTTTGATCAATGTGTTTTGGTTATGTCATTTGAACTCCCATTTTGTGCATTCATTTCATTTCCATCTTCATCTTCTTCTTTTTATTTTGACCAATGAGTTAATGATTTGTGGTTAGCCTTGACATATGAGGGGCTTAACCTTATTTGATCCAAATCAAATTCAACTTGATCAAAGATCAAGTGAATTTCTTTGTGTCCAAGATAGGTTGCTTCTTGGTCAAGCAAAAAACCTAAAATCCATACAAGGTCATTATTCTTTTCTTTTGGCATGGCAAGTTGTAGGAGCTTGGCTTACTAGTCATGATCTCTAACTTGTGTTTATTTGCCTATAGTTTTATTGACCAGCCTCAGATAGATGTGACTACTACATTAGTCCACTTACGATTGCTTAACATAGCGCTAAATTGCCTTATGGCACACTAACATTAACTACTAATTACTTACTTTTAATTCAAGCATTTAATTCTTGCAATTTATTTTAATGCAATTTAATTTCTTGCTCATTTATTCATATTGTCTTTTCCCTTTGCTCATTTGAGCTCATGTTTATGTTTATGCCATTTGCCTTTTGCTCACTTGAGCACATTATTGTGTAAATATACTATTGCTTTGTGCTTGTTTTATTTTGTTTGTGTGAACCCAATGCAAAAGGAGAAAGGACTTAGATTTAGGACCTTACCTATGCTTAATGGAGTCCAAGAGCAACTAGGCCTCATGCGTTTAGAATGCTAAAATTGTTGAAGAGCAACTAGGCCTCATGCCTTTAGAATGTTTAATCTTGAAAGTTGAATTGAAAGGACCCCTAATCTAAACTCTCTCTTTGTCTTTGTCCATTTCTTTAATTGCATTGTGGAACTTTTTGATTGTTTGTTCTTGTGATAGGGATTCCAAACTTGAGCTAATTAGAAGGACCATTGTCATGAGCATCCAAGTTAAGAGAGACAAAGCCAATTGGAAGATCTTAGGAGCTTGATTGAATCTTTGGTTGATTGCTTGAGCTAATTGCTTGTTGCTTGCTAAAACCAAAGGATAGGAGTATCTTGAATCATCTTTATGATCTCAAGAAAGGAACTCCAAGGGTTTTATTTCTCTTCTCTCATCTTTGCATGTTTAGGACTAGCTCTTCTCTTCTTCTCTCATCTTTTCAAAATTCTTTTCATAATACTTATTTTGAATTGAATCTTAAGTCAACTTTGACTTTATTTTCGTGAATACTTCTAATTTGTAAATACAACTCACTCAATTTGTTTTTGTGGTTCCAATGACCACTTTTGTTAAAACTTTTTTCATAAACATTAGTCATAGGTTTGAGTTATCATAGTGGTTGATGTAAACCTCACCTTATCCTTAATGATTGGACTATAAGTCTTCCATACTTATTATAGGGTGGATCCCTCACTAGTATGTTGAAGCTCTCCTCACATGGTGGATTGTTGGTTTAGGTTGAGTTTTCTCCCTTTGATAACAAAATACCTTAAGGCTTTTGATCCAATTAATTCACCAATATTTTGAGATTTTTACCCCGAACTACGAGGTTTTGATCCTACCTTTGTGATGGTACGTAGGCAATGGGTTCATCCATTCAAACAACAAAATTGTAAATAATTTGTATATTCTTTTCTCATATCCCCAATCATGTTTGCACAAATATTTTCACAAATACCAACCTACCATACAACTTTGCAAAAAGGGCTCCCTTAGAGTACTAAGGATGTTTTGGGTGCTTAAAACCTTCCCGTTGCATAACCAACTCCCTTACCCAAATCTCTGACATTTTTATTAGTTTTTGATTTGATAAAACTTCTCGGTTTTTGTTCACTTTCTAACCTTTCCTTTGGATAAATAGAAGTGAGGTGGAGACTCGAATTGTATGATTTACTTTTGATTTAGTCAATAAATCTAAAGGTAACGAATTTCCCACTACAGAAAAATGGCGACTCTGCTGGGGAATCTTTCTTCCTAGTGGGTTTAGCCTACTTTTTGCCTTTGTTGTATTGTATGTTTATATTTCTTGTGACATATTTTTGTGCAAATTTGGGATGATTGTATTGTTTGTAATGTATGAATTGCTTGATATATATTCAATTGCTTGTGTGCTTGGTGGTCTCTTGTGAGATGAGTTCTATACCCGAACTCGAGTGCACTTATGATAGGAGAATGGCATAGTCTTGTTGACTTGTGTGGAGTTATTCCTTAGCAAGTTGACTTGCAAGCCCATTCACCTGGTGGAGGTCTTGTTGGGATCAATAATGTCACACGAGTAGTCGTGGTTAGGCATTACTCTTTCCAATATATACCTTAGAAGCCAAGGACCTTAGATTACCTAGCCCATATTGGCCTATTCTAGGACGTAGTGCGAAGGTCGTACAAGTTTAAGATTTGATACGATTGTTACGCGATACTACACTCATAAGAGTTTCTCTTGAGAATATTTTTGGAATACGAGTAGTCGTTTATCCGATAATATCAGAAAGATGGGATGATGACTATGGGAACCTCTTGTAGAACATGATTGTCAGGTTTAACCATAGTACACTTCCTTTGGGTGGTTCTTAACCGAGACTCCATGCTCGTGACTTGCAACAAACCCTTGATTCGTGGTCGATCCGTTCTCGTATATCCTTAATATCGATGGAGCTTGGGTGTTGATAAGGTGTAAACCATAACCACCAAAATGGATGATTGATATTAAGGATAACTTGATCCATCCCGTGACCTTTGTGTGGTGTGATTTTCTTGATCCTTGAGTGTGATTGTTGCATCCATGCATTCATGCATCCATTTTCATCCATATCATCAACAATGAGAAAATTTTCAAGGAACTTAAGAGGTCTATTTACAAATTTTCAGACATGGATAAGCAAAGGAGGAATACAAAGAAGTACAGTTTCAGACAACCCAACTTGAAAGAGTTAAGGAGTTTGACATCCTATGTATTAGATCCCTTGGAGTTCAAAGCTCGCCATGGGAAGCTTCTGTTTATTCTTGCTACTCAAGTTGATGAAGGTCTGATGAGTGTGTTGGTGCAGTTCTATGATCCCTTGTACCATTGCTTCACTTTTCCGAATTTCCAGCTTTTGCCTACACATGAGGAGTATGCCTATCTTATGGGTATACCTATCCTATATCAGTTGTCGTTCAGTGGCTTGGAGAGAGTTCCTTCTTCTCAAGAGATTGTTGATCTGTTGCACATAGATGAATCTGATGTTGGTGCTCATATGACTACCAAAGGTATAATTCAAGGTCTCCCATCTGATTTCCTCATTGCCGAAGCTACTTTGTTTGGAAGGCCATGAGTGAGGACGCCTTTGAAGCCATATTTGTACTTCTCATCTATGGGCTAGTATTATTCCCCAACATCGACAACTTTGTGGATGTGAACGCCATTAGGATTTTCCCTACTCTTAATCTCGTTCCTACTCTGTTCCTTATGTCAATACCTTTCCAACCATTATCCACATGCCTATGTTTGGATTTTCCAAATGGGACTTTCGAAGAGATGAACTTTTATGACCATTTATGCACTTCATGTTAAATCTTCATGCACAATCCAATACCATGCAATCTGCACGTCCAATTCAACTTGGTTGATGTTCAGCATTCATTTGCAATTGGTTTTGGGCCTCACATGCGCCTATACAGGCTCATGCATGGAGGACCCAAGTTCATGCACACGAGTTTGCTCACACTTTGCATCAGTTGGGGCTATAAATAGAATGCATTGCCTCACTCAAATGGTAACGTGAAGGCGCCTGAACCCCTGCTGAATTCATTCCCCAACCTCTCATCAAAGGAATTTGAATTTTCACTTTCATTTTTCAAGTTTGATTTTCAACAACATCAGTTGAATTTCAATACTAATTCCTAAGCCTAGCTCTCATACCAAGCGTCAAGATCAAGCTTAAAGCAAAGGATTGGTTGGATCAAGCTCATAAAAGTTGCACTACAAAGGTTTATACTTCAACTGTTTTGCTTCGAATCTCACTGAATTTTGTGCATTGCTTGTGTTGGTATGGTTTTCTGAAGTCCTCATGTGAGAGGCAAGCCAATGGTGGCTTTAATTTTGTGAATTGTTGAACTTCAGATTGAACACCTAGTTTTTCAACCTCATATGTCTTCTTCCATAAGGATCTTGAGTGAAAACTAAGGTTACAGGGGTGATGTACATCACCCCAACTTTAATTTGGTATATGGATCGTGTGGTTTGGTTAAAGTTGCAAAACCTGCAACTGGTGGCCGAATTCTGGCTTCTCACTGGAGAAGACGGTGGTTTCCCCCACCGTCCATTGGTCACGATCTAATCTTGTCCCTTGTTATGTTTGACTTTATTTAATTCATGGTACCACTTGCTTGACTCATGTCAATGGTAAGCGCGCTCCTCTGATCCGTTGATGATGTCCATGTCAATTAATGAGATGGATTTGAGCGTTGTGGTTTTTTCTCTTTTTATTAATTTCTATTTTATTTTCTTTTATTCCGTTTATTTTCAAAAATTCATGACTTCTTTATTTGGAATCACAAAAATATGGGACCAATTGCAAAAAATTTCTCTCAAATTCTAGTTTCGTAAAATGATTTTTAATTATTTTTGTGATTCCATTTAATATTATTTGTGAATTATTTCATTTCTGATTATTTTTAATTCATTTAAAATACCATTTGATATTCAAAAATGCCAAAAATATTTTCTTAACATCTTTGGATAATTATAAGTCTATGAAAAATATTCTCATCAATTTCTTAATTGATTTGAGATTTTTTTGAGATTTTATTCCAATTATGTTATTTTTCTTCATTTTTAATTGTTTAAAATTAGTTTCTGTTTTCAAAAAATGTTGAGAAAATTTGTCAAACCTTGTTTGACCTTGTTAGACTTATGATGATCCAATTTGACTTATCCAAGTTGATTTGAATTGGATTTGAAGTTTGACCTTTATTTGTTCATTTCATTTTATGTATTATTTTAATTCCAAAAAATACCAAAAATATGTTTGACATTTCTTGACTTCTAATCTTCATTTCACTTCTGTTTACCATTGATTGATGTTGATTCCATTCATGTTTGATCAATGTGTTTTTGTTATATCATTTGAACTCCCATTTTGTACATTCATTTCATTTCCATCTTCATCTTCTTTTTATTTTGACCAATGAGTTAATGATATGTTGTTAGCCTTGACATATGAGGGGCTTAACCTTCTTTGATCCAAATTAAATTCAACTTGATCAAAGATCAAGTGAATTGCTTTGTGTCCAAGATAGGTTGCTTCTTGGTCAAGCAAAAAACCTAAAATCCATACAAGGTCATTATTCTTTTCTTTTGGCATGGCAAGTTGTAGGAGTTTGGCTTACTAGTCATGATCTCTAACTTGTGTTTATTTGCCTATAGTTTTATTGACCGGCCTCAGATAGGTGTGACTACTACATTAGTCCACTTACGATTGCTTAACATAGCGCTAAATTGCCTTATGGCACACTAACACTAACTACTAATTACTAACTTTTAATTCAAGCATTTAATTCTTGCAATTTATTTTAATGCAATTTAATTTCTTGCTCATTTATTCATATTGTCTTTTCCCTTTGCTCATTTGAGCTCATGTTTATGTTTATGCCATTTGCCTTTTGCTCACTTGAGCACATTATTGTGTAAATATACTATTGTTTTGTGTTTGTTTTATTTTGTTTGTGTGAACCCAATTCAAAAGGAGAAAGGACTTAGATTTAGGACCTTACCTATGCTTAATTGAGTCCAAGAGCAACTAGGCCTCATGCCTTTAGAATGCTAAAATTGTTGAAGAGCAACTAGGCCTCATGCCTTTAGAATGCTTAATCTTGTAAGTTAAATTGAAAGGACCCCTAATCTAAACTCTCTCTTTGTCCATTTCTTTGATTGCATTGTGAAACTTTTTGATTGTTTGTTCTTGTGATAGGGATTCCAAACTTGAGCTAATTAGAAGGACCATTGTCATGAGCATCCATGTTAAGAGAGACAAAGCCAATTGGAAGATCTTAGGAGCTTAATTGAATCTTTGATTGATTGCTTGAGTTAATTACTTGTTGCTTGCTAAGTCCAAAGGAAAGGAGCATCTTAAATCATCTTTGTGATCTCAAGAAAGGAACTCCAAGGGTTTTATTTCTCTTCTCTCATCTTTGCATGTTTAGGACTAGCCCTTCTCTTCTTCTCTTCACTCTAACCCAAGCCAAACTCATTTTGTGCAAACATTGACATTGTTTTCAAAGTTAGAAACCTAGGCATTATATTATGCCTTTGATTTTTCAAAACTCTTTTCATAATACTTATTTTGAATTGAATCTTAAGTCAACTTTGACTTCATTTTTGTGAATACTTCTAATTTGTAAATACAACTCACGCAATTTGTTTTTGTGGTTCCAATGACCACTTTTGTTAAAAAAAATCATAAACATTAGTCATAGGTTTGAGTTATCATAGTGGTTGATGTAAACCTCACCTTATCCTTAGTGATTGGAATATAAGTCTTCCATACTTATTATAGGGTGGATCCCTCACTAGTATGTTGAAGCTCTCCTCAGATGGTGGATTGTTGATTTAGGTTGAGTTTTCTCCCTTTGATAACAAAAGACCTTAAGGTTTTTGATCCAATCAATTCACCAATCTTTTGAGATTTTTACCCTGAACTACGAGGTTTTTATCCTACCTTTGTGATGGTACGTAGGCAATGGGTTCATCCATTCAAACAACAAAATTGTAAATAATTTGTATATTCTTTTCTCATCTCCCCAATCATGTTTGCACAAATATTTTCACAAATACCAACCTATCATACAACTTTGCAAAAAGGGCTCCCTTAGAGTACTAAGGATGTTTTGGGTTCTTAAAACCTTCCCGTTGCACAACCAACCCCCTTACCCAGATCTCTGACATTATTATTAGTTTTTGATTTGATAAAACTTCTCGGTTTTTGTTCGCTTTCTAACCTTTCCTTTGGATAAATAGAAGTGTAGTGGCAACTCGAATTGTATGATTTACTTTTGATTTAGTCAATAAAACTAAAGGTAACGAATACCCCGCTGCAGTGAGAAATTTGACTACTGGAAAGACAGAATAGAAAGTTTCATTCTTGGTTACAATGTTGATCTCTGGGATCTCGTAGTCGATTGGCTATGTTCACCCAGTAAATGTTGAAGAAAATACTTTAGCAAGAACTGCTATGTTTGATCAAAAGAAGAAAGACTTCAAAAATCATCACAAGGCCAGAACCATATTGCTTAATGATATCTCTTTTATGGAGTATGAGAAGATAACAAACAGGGATTCTTCCAAATCCATCTTAGAATCTCTGAGAATGACTCATGAGGGAAACACTCAAGTAAAGGAGACAAAGGCCTTGGCCTTAATCCATAAATATCAAGCTTTTAAAATGGATGATGAAAAAGTTGAGACTATGTTCTCAAGGTTTCAGATGCTTGTCGCAGGGCTTAAAGTCACCATAATAATGCATATATGCATATATAGTAATAAAGTTAACAAAAAGTCAATATTTTACATGTTGAACAAATTGACTAAAATTGTATTGTTTTCATTATGCATATTGAATAAATAAATTCATGATCATTTTATTTATCATCAAAATATCCATTTGAATTATATGAATAGTTTTCCTGCATCATAAAATAAAAATCAATATTTCTAAAAGGTCCAAAATATCTCTCATTTATTACATCATTATTCCATGCATATATTACATCATTATTTAGTATTTAATTAAATGAGTTTCTAGAAGGCACTCACACTCATTGCATAATTCCTAAACTATCTTTTCTAGAGCATATAAATAAACTTCATTCCATTCACAAATGACACCACCAATCATTCACAAAAACTAAGTCAAAACTCTCTTCATTTTTCTCTTCCTTTTCTTTCAAGTCATTTCTTTCTTTTTATTGAATATGTAGACTCTTACGCTTCTTTTTTATTTAATTATATTGCATTTTTACTCTTGATTTATTTATTTAGTACCTTAATCATCATCATTTTGCATGGAAACTCAATTGATTTTAAATCAAGAGTTGAAAAGTGTTCTTGAACCTCCATAAGCAAAAGTGGTTTGTTGTTGTTTAAATAACTATTATGTTTATTCTTTATTTAATTCTATTGTATTTTTACTTTTACTTTATTTATTTAGTCCCTTAATAATCACCATTTTGTATGAAAACTCCATTGATTTCAAAATCAAGAGTTTAAAATATTCTTGAACTTCCATGAACAAAAATGGTCAAATGAAAATTAATACTTGTTTTACATAAATAATATATTCAATACTTCTCAATATCACCCCGAGCATGAATTCATAGTTTGTTTGTCATGAAAATGGATAAAATTGGCAAATCAAGTAAATATATGTTGCTGCATTTTTGTTGATTTTCGAAAAAAATTGTTTTTTATCTTCTGATTTTGAATATGACGTTGTGTTTGTGAGATCGAGTAGATAAATTTTCGTTATTTACTTACTTAATTCCGTGAAAAATTGAGAAAGTTATGGTATTTTTACTTTTTTTGTTGGAACTCCTTTTCTTCTATTTTTGTTGCTACGGGAATAGTAACCAAATATGGGGTTGGAGAAGATGAAGTTTCCCTCACACCTCCTAATTACTCAATGCACCATTATGAGACTCTATTCTTTGGACCTAGAGCATTTTCCTAGCTACACCCCTAATTTTCAATCTATTTTTGTCTTTTGTATATTTTTTTATTTTTTATTCTATTATTATTGCTTTATTTATTTATTTTTATTCTTTCTTTTATTTCTATTAGTTTTTTATTTTATCTCTTGCATTGATAATGTGTCATCTCCCTTTTATTTTTTCTTTTACTTTTTTTATTGCTTTATTTATTAGTTTATTTTATTGTATTTTTAGTTGATGCATAATTGTTAATCCAAAAAGGCAAAATGACCATAAAAATAAACTTTAAAAAATACTAGGATAAAAGTGATTTGATCAATATTAAGTACATTTTTCAAAATCCCACTAATTTTGTTTCTTTAATAAGCACCTCATATCATTTCAAATCATTTCACAAACCATTTTCACTAATGCGATAAAACACTCGATCAATATCGAATTTCTCTTCCGCTTTCTCAACTCGTTAAACCTTTTTCCTAACAAATACGAAAAAAATGGGTCCTTAGAATCTCGAATTCCTTGAATCCTTGATGATTACTCTTGAGGCACATGTCTTGGGTTAGCTTTTCATTCACTCTTTTCGTTTCTAAAATACCTAATTACTTGGACGAAAAGAGGGACCATTGGAGTCTAGCATTCTGGTGGAACCTTTGAACAATCTTTTGAATGTTCATTGTCCATCAAAAAAATTTATGAATACACTGAAAGAAAAAGGTACGGTTGGAGTCTGTGTTGGTGTAAGCCCTAGAGGCCAATACTTTTGGTACTTGTGTCGAATTATTTATTAATAATAAAAGGCTTTTTCTTTATTATGTTTGTTTAATAAAGTCCCTAGAATAGCTAGTCCGTTTAATGTATCAAGTATGACTTAATCATGAGATCACATTAAAGATAAGGACATTATTCTTAAAGTATCCGTAGTCGAGCTTTATTGTGAAGTGGGATAACATTAAAGCATTAAGACTATTATGTATATAGACTGATGATCACATCTCATGGGTCATGAATAAGGAGTTATCAAGTCTTAAACATAGGTATGAATATTAAGAGTAATATTTATACTGGATTGACCCGCTATGAGAACACTATATAGAATGTTATGAAAAGTGTCATAAGTTATTCTCATGGTGATAATGGTGTATACCACCCTTCGACCTGAAACCACTATGGACCCTAGATGTAGAGTCGAGTGTTTTATTGCTGATCAAACATTGCTCGTAACTGGATGACCATAAAGATAGTTGCTTGGTACTCCACGAAGCATGCTAAGGGACATGAGTGACCTAGATGGAATTTGCCCATCCTGCGTAACAGGATAAATGTCCATGGGCCCAATATTGAACTGGACAAGGATGACACGGTCTATGCCTTGTGTTCAATATAGACATAAGGGAAAAAGGGTAATTGTACACATAAGTATTGTCACAAAAGGATTTGTCAGATCACATGACATTTTCGTGTCTTGGGTAGCAGTGATGTGTTGCTAGATACCGCTCACTGTTTATTATGTTAAATACGTGATTTAATATAATTGCCAATGCCGCGAAAATCTACAGGGTCACATACAAAGGACGGATTAATGAGAGATAGAGTAACTAAGGAACACCGTAAGGTACGATGCACTTAAGTGAATTGTAGAACATCGTAAGGTACGATGTACTTAAGTAGAATACGAAATATGGTAAGGTACCACACGCTTAAGTGATTTTGGTATATTATAAAATATGGGTCACTTACACTTAAGTGGGCTTTTTAGCTTGAAGCCCACACAAGTGGTTCTATAAATAGAACCCTTGTGCAGAAGCATTAATTGCGATTGCATTTTTGTTTTCTCTCTCTCTCTCTCACTCAAAGTCTTCATTCATAGCAGCTAGCACTGAGATTGAAGGAATCCGTTCGTGTGGACTGAGTAGAGGCGTTGTCATCGTTCAACGTTCGTGATCGCTCCGTAGATCTGCATCAAAGGTTTCAATCGTCACAAGAGATAATCATTCTATCACTGATCATGCCCATTCGTAAGGATCACTAAAGGAGAAATTTTAATTTCTGCGGCATTTTGGATCGCTCTTCTCCTTCAGCCTGGCATTCCGAAAATACCCCGATTCATTGGTTTCAAGGCTCACATCTTGTTCTTCCCGAATATTCGTCATTCACCTAAAAACCATACAACACATCAACTTTAATTTATTCTCTCGCCCTCTTGCAATCAACAACTTCTTTTCATAGGAACATATATCTAATCCCTTCTAACACGTATAAACTTCCGTTAAAACCTCCGCCGTGAGTAAGCAAGCCATGTTTTACCGTTAGACTATGATCTAGACACATGTTCAACCTTAATAAACTTTAATCAATCAAACTCTTCCTTTTTTTTACAAAGAACATTGCTTAATCCTTTCTAATGCATATACAAACTAGCACTTAAGTCTCCCCTACGAGCATGCAAGCCAACGTTTAAGCATTCTGATGCGATCTAAGCACCTGTTCATTACAACAAAACATCTTAACACATCAAACCTATCTTTTTCTCTCCCCCGTGCGATCGAGAACCTTTTCAGAAAGAACATTGTTTAAACATTCTAACGCGCATAACAAACTAGTGCTTAAGCCTCCACCGATAGTAGACAAGCCAATGTTTAGCCTTTAGAACACGATCTAAACAATTGTTCATTAAAAGACATAACTAAAGTGTAGTTCCCCGGACTATGAATGCTTTGATTTCCTTATTGAACCAAAAAGGATATGTAGGCACGAGATTGCGAGATCTTGGCGAGCACACTAATAAAAGCCTCCCTTTTTCCCCTTTTGAGGTTTTCTTTCATTTATCTTTTCAATCTTTCATTCACTCGAAGAGAACAAATAACATTTAGCCAACATTCTAAATCACAAACTAATTAAAAGGTTTTCGTTGAGTACAACAAACATAAGGGGTGTTAATCCCTTCCCCTTGCGTAATCGACTCATGAACTCGAATATGGTTGCGATGACCATTATTCTATTTTTTTTAAGGTTTTATCGATATTTTCCTATTCTTTCATTGGAATAAATAAAGTTCGGTGGTGACTCTGTTCGAATAATTTTTTCCGCGCCCATCGCGAGGGATCTTATTTTTTGAGATGCGACAATTAGCGACTCTGTTGGGCAAAATGCTCCAAGCAAGAGAGAGTCAAGCTTAACTTAGTTAAACTTGCAATAAATATTGACTTTGCTTAATTGTTTTCTTTATGCTTGTTTGCTTATTTGTTTCCTTTATGCTTTCTTTTTCATTATATGTTTTATCATCTTATTTGTTTGTAGATCCGGGATAATATAATGAGTAAAGCTCTACACTCGAGCTTTGGGAAAAGAAGAGGGAACACCTAATTTTAAAATTTCAAGTTGTGTAGTGTTAGTTTCCAAGGACCACTCCTTATGTGCCTAGCATGTAGTCTTCCCCTAGAGTAGGCCTTTTCATAGATCTCGTCATAAAATAGCTATCTTGTTGCACGACTTGATTCATGAAGGGTCCATGACTCTGGGAACCACTTTTAGAACCAGTGTTCGTCTTGGTGGTTATGTAGTGTTAAACTCCGAGAACCTCTCCCTGTGTGCCTAACATGAGAACCTTGCCCATAATAGCCCTTTCATTACTCTCGTCATAAAACAGCTAGCCTATTGCATGGCGTTGATATGATTAGCGTCCATGACTCTGGGAACCTTATCCAAAACCTCAGAGCCAACCATGTGAGTGGTTTATGGGTAGAGAGCGTAAAAATATCCACTATAGGGAGCCTACCTAGTAGGTTGTTCTATGATACTCATGCTATCCTGGATTCAAACTATACATGCATTACATTTTATTTGCATATCAAAATACAAAAATTTCATGCATTCACATTTCATCAACATAAGTTGCATATCATTTTCATAAACAAAAAAAACTCATCCCGTCTTTTGCCCATTACCAGCAGGTTGATTTCCCGACACTTGTACTTAACCCTTGAGAGCTACTAAAAGGCAAGGGAGCGCTTGGAACATAATCAAGTTAAGCTGAGAAAGGATATGAACGACATGGAAGGCAAGGTAGACCAGATGTCGGAAGCTATGCTAGCTCAGTCGAAGAACAATCTTCAGCATGTCGTCATAGAGAATGTTGGTTCCCCGTCAGGATTTACTGTAATGACCAACCCAATGTACGATCTTCTCCCTGACTATGATCCTCCATAAGTGAACATCCTACCCAATCCCATCTGATGCCATTGATCAATCCTGATATTTAAAGGCTTTGTGCCCTTGAGGAGAGAGTCCGAGCAATGGATATGAATGACCATTTTAGGCTCGATATGTGTTTAGTGCCATACCTAGTGATCCCTTTGAAATTCAAATTACCCAACTTCGAGAAGTACAAAGGAGATAGTTGTCCAAGGCACCATTTGGTGATGTTCTTATGAAAAATGGCATCACATACTCACGATGACAAGATAATGATTCATTGTTTTCAATATAGTTTGGTTGGAGCATCGTTGAGCTGGTATATGAAGTTGAAAAGAAGCCACATTCAGTCGTGGAAAGACCTAACCAATTCTTTTTGAAGCAGTACAACTACAACTTGGACATGGCTCCAAACTGGGGGCAACTGCAAAGCTTATCTCAAAAGAGCAATGAATCCTTCAAAGGATATGCACAACGATGGAGAGTATTTGTAGCCCAAGTGCAACCATCACTCTTAGACAAAGAATTTGGTGACTTGTTTATGGATACCTTGTAAAGTCCGTACTTTGAAAGGTTGGTAGACAGTGCTTTATCAGACTTCGTCCACCTAGTGACAATTGGAGAACACATAAAGGATTCCCTCAAAAGCGAAAGAATCTAAGGCGCCTCAAGCAGCCAAGATAGCAAGACGAAATCCCTCATCAATTCCCAAAAGGAAAAGGAAGATGAAATCAGTGCAGTCATGGAAGATGTTGGGTATTCTCATGGTGCACCAGCCAGTACCATGTTATCCTTATGGACAATCACCAATGCCTAGAGCGGCATACCGCCAACCATAGACTGCTCCTCATGCAAATCAAAGATCTCGTGGTCGAGGATATCAGAATCAACATCAAAACCAGCCCAAACCTAGAAACAATCTGGAAAGAAGGAATGCTCCTCTCGATCCAATCCCTATGTCATACAGTCAACTTCTGACATATCTGATTCAAAGCTCGCTGGTGGAGCCCAAGTCTCTCAGGCTGTTGTCGTAACCATACCCACCTGGATATGATCCCAAGGTGAAATGTGGATATCATGCTAGTTCAATATGACACTCAACTGAGGACTACAATTCTTTCAAGGCAAAAGTACAATAGTTGATCAACAAAAAGTACATATCATTTCCGAAAGGAAACCTGTTGGTGCACGTCAACCTCTCATCTAAATGAGTTCGAAGACTTCAAGGGGCATCTCCTAAAACTGGCGGTCTAGACATGAAGATATCCTCAACGTTGGTGATCGTTGGACTGATTTGTTTTCATTTGCATTTGTAATTTCTTTGTTGTTAAAAGCTACTTGTGTTTAAACATTGTTGTTTTTAATGGTAATATTAATGAATTAATGATGCATGTTTTGAATCAATTATGTCGTATTCACTCATTTTTCCTCTCTTATATCAAAAAAAATAATTAAAATTGTGTTTCTCCCATTCACTTTTCTTTATCATAACTGTTGTTTTACAAAAGATTTGAGGGAGGATGACGATAACAAAACACCCATAATTGTTGACTGTATGATTTCGGATAAAATCCTACTAATGATGTACAGGCATTCTTTCAAATCCCCAAATACTAGAGAGGTAAAGATTTAATGCCTAGTTAACCACTTTGAGCCTAGAAGTATGTGTTTCTTTCGGATCTATAAACATTTAAGCTTAACCCGGGGCAGGGTAGTGTTCAGTTAATTTGACTACATGATCAAATTACAAGAGAATACATCCCATATAAGGATCAACCACATGATATTCTTCTAACACATCTGAAGTGTCGAAAGCACAATGAAAAAATCCAAAGGTTATGTCGGTTGTTCTTCAATGACCAATGACTTGGCCGTCACGACCCTTCAGCAAAAAAAAATCAAGAAAAAAGCTCTCTAAATCAAACACCAAAGAGGCGACTTAGGTAAAAATCAGGGCAACCCGGTCGACTCAAAGCTTCAAAGAGCGGTCCATGCAAAAGTTAGGGTTAAAACAAAAATCAAAAGAGGTCATGAAAATCCTCAACAAAAATAAAACAAGATTTAGTGACTATTATACAAAGATCAAAGGGCCACCAACATCCATAAAACAAAATAAGGTGACTACCATTTCAAGAGACCTTGAATCATCATCTTTATCCTTACACCTTCAGAACTCTCTTAAAAGACGAATTTGTATGTTGAATTAACTGAGTGTAGGATTCGAGTTTATCAAGAAGAATGGGTGGGTTAAAATTAAACTTTGAGCCTTATATGCTTTTGTTCAATAATCGTGAACCAGACCATGTTACAACCTTTAAAAAGACCTAATTGAAGCAGGTTTACTCTGAAAGCATTCTACAACAAGGTTGTATAAACTGGCTCCTAAGGATTTGTTAATATTCTACATTGTTGTCATTAGTCTCGTTGTATCTATCACACTAGCTAAATCACCACTGCATTTGGACTAATGGTCCATTCGCAACACACTGTCACATCATTCCAATAAGTGACTCTTTTTTCAAAACCTGCATGAGCATCACACTAAAAATTACCATTTTTGAATGAACAATTTTAATTGCAATTTAGTATTTGACATCCGGGAAATTTCAACAAAGAGTAATCATATAAACTTGATCATTTACCAGAATCAAGACTACTTCATAACCCATGAATCAGGGGCATGCCACCCAAAACATCAAGTTGATCATATGAAGGTTATTCCAAGAATTGACCAATCTAAAGAAAGTCTTCAAACATCTGATGATCAGGGGGAAAATCATTTAAAGGATCAATTGCTCCAGAGCAGATCAGCTCAAGACTTTATTAACCAGGGGTAGATCACCTAGAGGTTCTGTTGACCTAGGGCAAATCCCTTCAATATTCAGTTAGTGTGAGTTAATTCACTTCAACGCTCATACTGGTGCAAGCTACCTCAAAATAATGTTAAATCCAACCACTCCAAGAGTTGGTTAATTAGGGATAAATCCTTTAATTCTGGGGCATGCCATCTCAAACCGTCATCCTGGTATGATTACTTCCCAAAGCATCTTTTCAATGAAAACTTCTACAAAGCCCAACAAACTAGGGCAAGATGAGCCATATAGAAGCAAGTCATCTTCATATCTTCAAGTTGCTCAAGCAATTTTTGTCGTGTCTCAACCGCCGATTTCAAGACAAATGTCGGGGAATCATGATATCACCCTATCCAATAACCTTTGCCTTCCAGTAGAAGCCTTGTTGCAAAGAACCTTATCTTTTATTACCCGCATAGGGGAATTTTCATAAACCTTCCAATCATTGCATAAATCATCCTCATTCATTAGTCATGTCGCTTCTCTCAAGCATAAAGCCATGCATATCATATCATTCATCGGGGATAACCCCACAACATGAATCTGACCTCAAAAAACCTTGTAAAACAAGATCTGACATCAAAGCCCAACATTGCTTGGCAATTCAAAGTCCAGTTCCCGTCTTTCAAATCATTTCAAAGTACAGTTCATGACTGGAAAATATCTTTTAAACCAGTTCCCATATGGCGAACCATTTCAAACCCAGTTCCCGTATGGAAAACCATTTCAAAGTCCAATTCATTCGCAAATCATTTTCAAGTCCAGTTCCTATCTAGCAAACCATTTCAAAGTCTAAATTCATTGGAAAACCATTTCCAAAGTCCAGTTCACGTCTACAGTTCAATAAAAGTCTAGTTCCCATATGGAAAATCATTTTCAAAGCCTAGTTCCCATATGGCACACCAGTTCCAAAGGCCAGTTCTCGTCTCGCTGTTCATTTCAAAGTCCAGTTCACATATGGAAAATCATTTACCAAATAAAAGTTCTCGTCTGGTAGATTATCTCTTAAACCAGTTCCCGTTTAGTCGCCTATTTTGATACCAGTTCATGTCTGGTATTCTATCTTTCGTAACCATTTCTCGTCTAGTAGCTTACTTTAAAATTCAGTTCTCGTATAATAAACAAAAAACAAAGTTAGTTCCCTTCTGACAAACAAAAACAAATTCAGTTCCCGTCTGGAATTTTAATCCTTTTCACTAGTTCTCGTATGGTAACTTATCCTTTAAGTCCATTTCTCGTATGACAGTTTAATCTTTTTCACCAGTTCTCATCTGGAAGTTCACCTTTAAAGTCTAAGATCATTGGTAATCAAGAATAAAACCCTACAAAGGCCCAATTACCCATTTGCACTCCCACATGCATCATTCATAAATGTTTTTCCTACCAAAATGGAAGATTCAAAAACACAATCATATCAATCATCCATATAACTATGCATAGCCTTATACAAAATATCAAAAAAATCATTCGCATTCCTACATGCAACCCTAAATATCCCTAGCAATCACATACTTTCATACATCTCATACATCATTCCATGCATGGTACTTCCACCTAAAGTGGAATGTCTTACAAAAATCAAACATCATATAATTCAGGATCCAGGGTAAATCATATGCATTCCGATCATTCCTCTTTCAAAGCAGTAGTGTTATTACCCTGCATATGCTCATGGAATTATTTCCCAGTAAGTCTTTCTTTAGCTTTATGGTTGATAATGATATTCCTCAACATCTTTGCTATGATTACTCCCCAAGCAGAGGATATCCTAAAAAGTATCTTGTGAGCTTTTTCCCTACAGAGCTTTGCCCGTAAATCTCCCCCAAAAGGGAGTCTTTTCTGAAATATTTCCCCCAATAGGTGAACGTTTAAGATACTGCTTCGTTGATTCAGAGAATCTCACTTATCTATTTGAGATACTGCTTCATTTATCTAAAGAATATCATTTGTTTTAGAGATACTTCTCTAGTATTCCTGAAGAGTCTTAGATCCGATTGAGGTATCATTCCCTTACAGGAATATCTCGATTATATCATATAAGATGTTGCTTTGTCCATTTAGAGAATCTCATTTATCTGTTTGAGATACTGCTTTATTTATCTGAAGAATCTCATTTGATTTTAGAGATATTTCTCTAAGTATCCTCGAAGAGTCTTAGATGTAATTAAGGTATCATTCCCTTGTTGGAATATCTTGACTGTATCATATAAGATGCTGCTTTATTGATTCAGAGAATCTCATTTATCTGTTTGAGATACTGCTTCATTTATCTGAAGAGTCTCATTTTTTTTAGAGATACTGATCTAAGTATCCTCGGAGAGTCTTAGATGCAATTAAGGTATCATTCCCTTGTTGGAATATCTTGATTGTATCATATAAGGTGTTGCTTTATTGATTCGGAGAATCTCATTTATCTATTTGAGATACTGCTTCACTAATCTGAAGTGTCTCATTTGTTTAATTTTTACTTCTCTAGTATCCTTGAAGAATCTTAGATACGATCGAGGTATCGTTCCATTATTGGAATATCTTGATTACATCATATAAGATGTTGCTTTGCTGATTCAGAGAATCTCATTTATCTGATTGAGATATTGCTTCATTAATCTGAAGAATCTCATTTGTTCTTAGAGATATTTCTCTAGTATCGTCAAAGAATCTTATATACGATTACGATATCATTCCCTTGTTGGAAAATTTTGATTATATCGTATAAGACATTGCTTCATTGATCTGAAGAATCTCGTTTGTTTTTAAGCTATTGTTCTAGTATCCTCGGAGAATGTTAGATATGATTGATGTATCATCCCCTTGTTGGAATATCTCGATTATATCACGTAAGATAATGCGTCATTGATCCTCGAGGCATCTCGTAGGTTCAGTTCAAGACAATATTCGGCTAATGTTCAGAAAATCTTAGATATAGTTGTTGTATCATTCCATTGCTGGAATATCTCGATTATGTCATCCAAGATACAACTCTGATGATTCTCAGAGAGTCTTGATTGTTTCATTTACATCATGATAACATATCTCACTACACATCTCATTGCATTTCTCACTGAATTTTCCTTCGGCATTTTTTCCTTGCATCTCGAAGGATAAAATTTGGGGTCTTTCGTATTTAATTATCTTCCACCATGAATGTAAGAAGACTGCAGTCATTCATACCCTCTGGTTCAAGGTAATTAAATATGGGTAGCTGGCATACCCTAATTTTGTCCGGGTATTTCAAATTTATCTGATACATATCCATTTGTCAAGTTATAGAATTTTTAGCCATATGCATTTTTATTATCAAATACAGTCACCATAATCATGCATATATGTATATATAGTAAAAAAAGTTAACATAAAGTCAATATTTCACATGTTGAACAAATTGACTAAACTTGCATTTTTCCACTATGCATATTGAAAAAATAAATTCATGATCATTTGATTTATCATCAAAATATCCATTTGAATTTTATTAATCATTTTCATGCATCATAAAATGAAAATCAATGTTTCTAGAAGGTCCAAAATATCTCTCATTTATTACATCATTATTCCATGCATATATTACATTATTATTTCATGCATATATTACATCATTATTCAGTATTTAATTAAATGAGTTTCTAGAAGGCACTCACACTATTTGCATAATTCCAAAACTATCCTTTATAGAACATATAAATAAACCTCATTCCATTCACAAATGACACCACTAATCATTCACAAAAACTAAGCCAAAACTCTCTTCATTTTCGTTCAAGTCATTTCTTTCTTTTTATTGAATATGGAGACTCTTACGCTTGTTCTTTATTTAATTCTATTTCATTTTTACTCTTACTTTATTTATTTAGTACCTTAATCATCATCATTTTGCATGGAAACTCAATTGATTTTAAATCAAGAGTTGAAAAGTGTTCTTGAACCTCCATAAGGAAAAGTGGTTTGTTGTTGTTTAAATAACTCTTATGCTTATTCTTTATTTAATTCTACTGCACTTTTACTCTTACTTTACTTATTTAGTACCTTAATAATCACCATTTTGTATGGAAACTCAATTGATATCAAAATCAAGAGTTTAAAATGTTCTTGAACCTCCATCAACAAAAATGATCAAATGAAAATTGATGTTTGTTTTACATAAATAATATAATCAATAACTTCTCAACATCTCCCCGAGCATGAATCCATAGTTTGTTTGTCATGAGAGTGGGTTAAATCGGCAAATCAAGTAAATATATATTACTGCACTTTTGTTGATTTTCGAAAAAAAAATGTTGTTTATTACCTAATTTTGAATATACTATTGTGTTTGTGAGATCGAGTAGATAAATTTTCTTTATTTATTTACTTAATTCCGTGAAAATTTGAAAAAGTTATGGTGTTTTTACGTTTTTGTTAGAACTCATTTTCTTCCATTTTTGTTCCAACGGGAATAGTAACCAAATATGAGGTTAGAGAAGAAGAAGTCTCTCTCATACCTCCTAATTGCTCAATGCACCATTGTGGGACTCCCTTCTTTGGGGCTATAGCATTTTCCTAAGTACACCCCCAATTTTCAATCTATTTTTGTCTTTTGTGTATTTTTCTTATTTTTTATTTTATTATTATTGCTTTATTTATTTATATTTATTCTTTCTTTTATTTCCTTTAGTTTTTTCTTTTATCTCTTGCATTGATAGTGTGTCATCTCCCTTTTATTATTTCTTTTACCTTTTTTATTGCTTTATTTATTAGTTTATTTTATTGTATTTTTAGTTGATCCATGATTGTTAATCCAGAAAGACAAAATGATCATTAAAATTAACCTTTAAAAAATACTAAGATAAAAGGTATTTGATCAACATCAAGTACATTTTTTAAAATCCCCCTAAGTTTTTTTTCTTTAATAAGCACCTCATATGTGATAAAACACTCGATCAAACATCGAATTTATTTTCCGCTTTCTCAACTTGTTAAACTTTTTCCCTAACAAATACGAAAGAAATAGGTCCTCGGAATCTCGCATTCCTTGAATCCTTGATGATTGCTCTCGAGGCATACGTCTTGGGTTAGCTTTTCATTCACTCTTTTCGTTTCTAAAATACCTAATTACTTGGACTAAAAGAGGGGCCACTGTAGTTTAGCATTTCGATGGAACCTTTGAACAATCTTTTGAATGTTCATTGTCCATCAAACAATTTTATGAATACATTGAATGAAAAAGGTATTGTTGGAGTCTAACATTCAGAAAATACCCCGATTCATTGGTTCCAAGGCCCATGTCTTGTTCTTCCCGAATATTCGTCATTCACCTAAAAATCATATAACACGTCAACTTTAACTTATTCTCCCCCCCCCCCCCCCCCCCCGGTGCAATCAATAACTTCTTTTCAAAAGAACATTTATCTAATCCCTTCTAACGCGTATAAACTCGCGTTAAAACCTCCGCTGCGAGTAAGTAAGCCATGTCTTACTATTAGACTGCGATCTAGACACGTGTTCAACCTTAATAAACTTTAATCAATCAAACTCTTCCATTTTTAACAAAGAACATTGCTTAATCCTTTTAAATTCATACACAAACTAGCGCTTAAGTCTCCCCAGCGAGCAAGCACGACAATGTTTAACCATTAGAATGCGATCTAAGCACCTGTTAATTACAATAAAACATCTTAACACATCAAACCTATCTCTTTCTCTCTCCCGTGGGATCGAGAATCTTTTCAGAAAGAACATTGTTTAGACCTTCTAACGCGTATAACAAACGAGTGCTTAAGCCTCCATCGAGAATAGACAAGTCAATGTTTAGCCTTTAGAACATAATCTAAGCAACTTCTCATTAAAAGACATGAATAAACCATAGTCCCCTAAACTACTAATGCTCTGATTTCCTTATTGTATCATAAGGATACGTAGGCACGAGACTGTGAGATCTTGCGAGCACACTAATAAAAAACCTCCCATTTTCCCCTTTGGAGGTTTCCTTTCATTTCCATTTTCCATCTTTTATTCACTCGAAGAAAAAAAATAACATTTAGCCAACATTCTAATTCGCAAACTAACTAAAAGGTTCTCGTTTAGTATAACGGATGTAAGGGGTGCTAATACCTTCCCCTTGCGTAATCAACTCCTAAACCCGAATATGGTTGTGACGATCATTATTCTATTTATTTTAAGGTTTTATCAATATTTTCCTATTCCTTCATTGGAATAAATAAAGTTCGGTGATGACTTTGTTTGAATAATTTTTTCCGCGACCATCGCGAGGGATCATGTTTTTCGAGATGCGACGGGTGTCTTTGATAGAACTCACATCAATTGATGAAGCTCTTCTAGATAATGAATGGCTTCTGGCTATGGAAGAAGAACTGAACCAATTCACCAGAAATGGTGTTTGGGATCTTTTTCAGAAACTAAAAAGTTTCCATGTCATTGGAACCAGATGGGTCTTCTGAAACAAGTTGAATGATAAAGGCGAAGTTGTCAGAAACAAAGCTCGACTGATAGCACAAGGTTATAGTCAGCAAGAAGGTATGGACCACACAGAAACCTTTGCTTCAGTTACCAAGTTAGAGTCTATTTGTATTTTAATTTCTTTTGCAGTCAATCATAACATCATCCTTTATCAAATGGATGTTAAGAGTGCATTTCTGAATGGTTATATTTATTAAGAAGTATATGTGCATCAACCCCCTAGTTTTGAAAGTTCTCAAAATCATGGTTTTGTTTTTAAATTGAGAAATCTCGGTATGGTATAAAGAAAGCTCCTAGAGCTTAGTATGACAGATAAGCAACTTTCTTTTGGAAAATAATTTTACCAGAGGGGAAATGAACACAATTCTCTTTTGCAAAACCTTCAAGAATGACATTCTGGTTGTGCAAATATATGTTGATGATATTATTTTTGGTTCAGCTAATGCATCTTTATACAAGGATTTTTCTAAGTCTATGCAGGCAGAATTTGAAATGAGTCTGATGGGAGAACTTAAGTTCTTTCTGGAAATCCATATTGATCCAAGATCAGAAGGCACTTATATTCATCAAAGTAAATACACAAAGGAACTTCTGAAGAAATTCAACTTATCAGAATGCAAGTTATCTAAGACCCCAATGCATCCTACATGTATTATGGAGAAATAAGAGGTAAGAAGTAAGGTAAATCAGAAGCTACTCAGGGGTATGATAGGTTTTCTTTTATATCTAACTGCTTCTAGACCTGATATCTTATTTAGTGTCTGCTTATGTGCTCTCTTCCAATCAAATCCTAGGGAAACTCACGTAACTACTGTTAAGAGAAACTTTAGGTATCTGAAAGGTACTACTAACCTTGGTTTATTTTATAGAAAATCAAGTGAGTATAAATTAGTAGGCTATTATGATGTTGACTATGTTGGATATAGAATTGAAAGAAAAAGTACTTCTAGAAGTTGCCAATTTCTGGGAGATAACTTGATCTCATGGTCCAGTAAGAGACAGAGGATTTTGAAGACTCTGAAGATTATGTTATGAAGCTGAAGATTATGAAGATCTCAAGCCATACGATTGAAGTTATCAAGGTTGTGACTGAGGATTTTGAAGACTCTGAAGATTTTGAAGATACTGAAAACCTCAAGCCAGGCTACTGACGTTGTTAAGGTTCTAAAGTTTCTGAATCCAACTCTCTATTTCTTCATTTCATGCTTCAATCATCTTTCATCAGAAGCCAATGAATTTGAAGATAATATCAAAATGGGAACGTGGTCCAATAGTACATGGTACAAATCGATCAACTTTTCCACTACCTGATTTCATGGGCAAGGACAGTACTATACATCACACCTGTCATTGAATTTATGGGCGAAAGGACAGTACACATTATCATTTATTTCCCATCCAACAGTGGACATCTACTCAAAGGAACTTTCCCTATTTTTCCCTCTAACAGTCACATGCTTATGCTATATAAGCATGCATTGGAGACTTGAAGAAAACGCTGGTTGCACAAGTATTTTGACAAGCTATTTTTCTTTGTGAAAAGCTATCATTCTTTGTATACAATTTTCTTTAAGTGTTTGTTATTAATTTATGTAAAATTTGCTTGTGTAGAAGCATCTTGTAACACACTAAATATTCTCCCAACTATTTGTTTGAGTCCTTAAGGAGGTTATCCTTGAGAAGATAAAGAAAGTTGTTCTTTGTGAGTCCTTAAGGAGACTAAGGTTTAGTTGGATCCTTGAGAAGACAAAGAAGGTTATCCTTTGTGTTTATTGTAATTTGTTGATTATAGTGGATTAAGTCCTTATGTATACGGAAAAATCAGCTTGGCAGGTGGACTAGATTAGCTTTGAGTTCAAGCGAACCAGGATAAAAAAAATTGTGTTTTTATCTCTTTGTTATTAACTTGTTAGTGGTGTTTTTGTTTATTGAAAAAGCTTTTGCTTGTAAAACTCAATTCAAACCTCCCATTTCTTGTGTTTTTCACACCTTCAGTAACTAGTCATGGACCAACCTTTTCAACCTGCCGTTCGCCCAGTATAGAAAAACATGAAAATGTCACATCTTGGTCAAAGATAATGCAGAAAATGACTCAAGGGAATAACCCATGTCTTCCTACAAAATATAGGATTCAATGATCCACTATCATTAATAGGTGTGCGGTTTCAATTCCCAAGAAGCCCTATAAACCTGGCCCATAGGTCTTCCTCAATCGTGAGCTTGCCCTAATCCATTTAAAATCTTTAAAACTATGGCCACCCCTACCAGCATAGGGATTCCACACACTTGTATTTTTCATATATATATATATATATATATATATATATATATATATATATATATATATATATATATATATATATATATATATTTGATGCATAAAATAAGATTAATTTATAAATTTTCTTTTTTTATTTGCACCATTTTTTAAACTACATTTGAAGTTGATTTTCCTCCTAGAATTTACTCGTTTATATTTTTTTGCTTGCCAGTTTAGTTTTCGATTTAATTGTCGGAATTGAGCCTCCTCACATAGTTACGTATTCTAGGGTTGAATGCTTAATAAAATTTACGCATGCATAAATTGAACTATTTGATTAAGGTAAACTTAATATGTTTCTAGTCAAATAGTAGAGGTTTTGGTCAAAAAATACATATCATAATGGTTTATGTTGTACCAAGTCTCCATTCATAATAACACTTCATTTTTGTAAAATTTAAAATCATTGAAGTGTGATTCAAATCATAGGATCGGATGACTCAAATCAAACTAAATGTAAAAAATTAGGATTTTGTTTTTGTGAGTCTAATTCAAATCACAAGATTTTCTGACTAAAATCAAACATGGTTATGAAAATCGGGATTTTCCTTCTTTGAGTTGAATTCCAATCACAATAAATCATGACTTGAATCAAAGAGGTTTAATTCGAATCATGAAGATGCTTGACTTAAATCAAAGTTAGACAATAAATTTTGGATTTTAGTTTCGTAATCCTGATTTGAATCCCATATCTGCATGACTCGAGTTATAAAAAGGGTTGATTCTTGAATCTAGAAGATTAAAGTCAAAGTCGAGTAAATATTTTTCAAGAATCTAGTGTCAGAATCAGTGTACACTCAAAGAGGATTCAAATTGAAGATCTTTATTTTCAATGTTGTCTTGAATTGTGATTGTACTAAAAGAATCCATGTAATATTATCCAAATTACAATGGAAGAACAACACATTTTCAATAGACAGTCATTGGAGTATGGGGTAGGCATATAAGCAAATAAGAATTATTGAACCACTGTAAATTGGACGTACTCTCTCTCTCTCTCTCTCTCTCTCTCTCTCTCTCTCTCTCTCTCTCTCTCTCTCTCTCTCTCTCTCTCTCTCTCAATAGGAAATTATAATTGCATGTTTAGATTTAATATTTTCTTAAAATTGCTTGATATTAAGATTTACCGCATTGGTAGCGATTTGGTAAATAGTTTTTAGGTTTTGTTAGATTAAGATTCTAAAACTTTATTACTTTTGATTAACACTAAAAAACTATAATGTTAGATTTTTTACTCAATTGAAAAACTCGCTTTACACACCTCGTATAAATCAATTTTTGTCAATCGATACATTTACTAATTATGTGTTGTCGTCTATTGTTCATTTTGTGTTTTTGATTAAGTATATTACGACCAATCCAAAAAATATATATTTTCTACGAAAACATGTAAAGGTAAAACAAGATACAACCAAGTCCACCATTGCACCTATTAAAGAATGACCTCACTTCTCTCATGCTACATCTCAAACCAACCAAATCCACCATCAACATATCTGACCATATCAAGGCAAACACTCGATATGTTATATGTGTAGGTAGAGGATATGATTTTGAATCCAATCCATGAAGTCGCAAGAGTTCACCCCAAATCTACC
Organism: Lathyrus oleraceus; assembly: GCF_024323335.1. NCBI lineage: Eukaryota > Viridiplantae > Streptophyta > Magnoliopsida > Fabales > Fabaceae > Lathyrus > Lathyrus oleraceus. Next base: position 440,429,535 of record NC_066581.1, read on the forward strand.
CAAAAAAATTTTCCAAGCCAAAAGAATACTCTTATCCTCCACTTCTATTGTTGTTTTTATGATTCCAATAAAGATAACATCATTTCATACATTTCAAATAAACCACATTACAGCACACCAAACCATAAGATAGTCACCCCTATACTTAACCCTATATTCTAAAGAAAGGAAATACTTTAAAAGCACCATAATATCTTGGTGTATAACTACCTTCCACTTCATCCACCTAAAAACTCCATACCACACCGACGAGACTATCTCACAAGTAAGAAAAAGGTGATAAATAGTCTCAAATGAATACCCATAGAAGGGACATGAGAGCCTACTATCTCTTCTACTTCCCTTCTACTTCTACTTTTCCCCAGCAGAGTCGCCACTTAATTTCTGTAGCGGTAAATTCATGATCATCAAGCTATGGATAAGCAAGACATCAAATAACAAGAGTCGCCACCGCGCTTTTATTGTTTCCAAGAGAAAATGGAAAAAGTACGAACAAAACCCAAAAGTAAGAAGTTTTCAAATCAAAACTAATAAAATGTCAGAGATTACAGGTAAGGGGGTTGGTTACATAGAGGGAAGGTGTTAACACCCAAAGTGTCCTAGGTACTCCTAGGGAGCCCTTTTTGTGTGCATATGTATTTGGTACAAAAATGATGTTTACAAACAAATAGAATGGGGGGGGGGGGGGTGAGAAAAGAATTCATTAATTATATTTTTGTGTTTGACAAGACCTTCGAACTTGTGCCTACGTACCAACTTAAAAATGAGGGATCAAAACCTCGTAATTTGTGATACAAATTTCAAAGTGGATGCATTGTTTTTAACAAAAAAAATTAAGTTTGAAAGGCACAAAGGCCTAAAAATGGTTTGAATGAGTTAGTTCTTTTTGGCTTTTCTGAAAGTTTAAGTCAAGTATAGTTAAGTTTATTTACAAATTTGATTAAAGAAAAGAAGTTTGAAAATACAATGGCATAAGGCCAAAGTTTCTATCTTTTTGCAAAATGGTCAAAGTTTAGAACAAAATAAGTTCAACCAAAGAAGATTTTGAAAAGGGAGAGAGAGATTTTGAAATTAAAGAAATGGGGAGAAGATGAAGTGACTAATCCTATGCACAAAATTAAAAGTTAAGAGTTGAAAAGATCTGACCAAATGGGTAGCAATCCAATAGACAAGAATGTCAATAGAAACCCAGAATTCCCTTGGACACTTAGAATCAAGCAACACACAAATGCACAATTATATTATCTTGAAGAGCAAAGGCATCAAATAAAGATAGCCACATCCAAGCTTTAGCCATTCCATGATCTTCTTCAAAATTAGCCCATGTAGTAGATGAATTCCATAAGTCACTGGTTCAAAATAATAGCTTCACATTGATCATGTTGCAGATGAACTCAGAGGGATCTTGAATGATGTATCAGATGAAGTTTCAAATTGAAAGCACTTGGTTTCACATAAAGTTGGCAGTGGCTAAGTCCTTTAACATAGGAATGTTGCCTAAGTTCTAAGTTCATTTGCCCAAGATCAAGCCAACAGTCCACACAAAAGTTTTTTGGATTTTTGTTGTTATTATGTACATTAATGGTCAAAGACCACACAAACAAGCAAAGTATACACAAACAAGATATATCACACAATATGGTCCAAGTGGACAAAGTGAAAATTGCATTAACATAAACAATTAGAATGATATGAACAATGGCAAATGAATAAAGGCTAGAATTAAATGATATTAAAGTAAATGGCTTGGAATTAAAAGTTAGTTGTTAATGAGTTAGAAGTTATTATTGTTTCGCTTTTGCTTTTCAAGTTTTAGTCATTCTTTGGAGAACACTCAACCCCCTTATCACAAGCATGGATCCTTGAGCCAAGACATCTTCCATAGGAAGGAAAAAAGGCCATGTTTCCACATAATACCATGAAAGAGGGGAGACTTACAATCTCACTAACTAGAATGTTATGCCTTTTGTGTCACAAATTTAGCGCTATGTTAGGCAATCGTAATTGGACTTATGTAGAAGTCACAACTATTTGAGACCGGGCAATAGAATTTTGGTGTTAATGCATGTTAGAGACATAGTATAATGGACTATGCTCATGAAACATACCACACACAAAAAGAATATGCAAAAGAGGTGGCCTAATATCATCCATACTTATGTTGACTTTTCAATCAACTAGGTTTAGGACTTTGAGATATCATAGGCCAAATGAGATGGATGCATAAATAAGGGGAATGAGATGAAGAGGGAGGGAAATGGATCAAAACTCAAATTGGTCAAAGGTAATATCATCCATTCATTTTGGGAGATGGAATGTACATTCCATCAATCCCCTAAATCCAATGATATTAACTTGACAAGGTCAAATCAACCTTGACCAAGGCCCAACAACAAGAGTCAAACTCAAACAAGTCATCATAATTGGTCAACAAAATTATTTGGAATTTATTCATTAATCCTAATAAGATTACTCTTAAAAAATTTAACGCGGAGTTCCGAAGCCATCTCAAAACCTCTAAGAATAACCTTAATACACCACAAATTCTCTAGAGGGGGATCAACCACTAGAAGAGTGTCATCGGCATACTAGAAGTGAGACATTACCAACTTGAAATTACCAACTCTAAACCCAGAGTAAAGAACAAGTTCCTCTCCCCTCATAACCAGACCATTAAGCCCTTCTTCCATTGGGTGAAAAAGGAAAGGAGTGAGGGGTCCCCATGCTTCAAACCCATTTGAATGCTAATTTCTTGGGTATAACACCCATTAAGCAGAACTGCAAATTCCTAGCAAAGACATATGCTTTCATCCAAGACCTTAATTTCTCACTAAACTCAAATCTGATCAGCATAGAATCTAGGAAATTCCAACTAACTGAATCATATGCTTTCTTAAAATTCACCTTAAGAATAAGACCATGTCTTTTTTAGATCTTTTGGCCAAGTTGATGTTGAAAAGTATATCTTCGGAAAATATTTTTATATCGTATCCACAGAGATTGGTTGATATTACCACCGTTCTATAATCCAAATGTTGTAAGTTTAGAAAGTAACAAGGTTGTTTTGGTTGGAAAGTTAACTTGTGAGTAAATATCACTAAAAACAGTAAAATGGTTTAAATCTAATATAAAAGCTTGGCAAGATTGGAGTTCACTATTTCAAATGTTTATGCTTCCTTATGATAACTATATAGATTTAAGATTATTGATGATGTTCAAGTATCCTCTCAAAGTCATTTATGTCTAAATGATATTGTGATAATCACTATATTGATCCTTAGACGATCTCTCCACCTAACTATCAATATAGAAATCTTTAATGTTTAATACCAAAGAAGAGCAATGAATAAATCTATCTCTACAACTTATTCACTACTTGAAAATTTGTTTTATGTCAAGACTCAAATAATCTCTCTCGACAACTACTCAAATCTGGTTTTCAACTTAGGGCAAAAACAGTATTCAATACATCAACAATCTTTATCATATATATAAATCAAATGGAATATATAAACATATGAGAATAGCTACTACCTCCAATCTTGACAAAGGGAGTTTAGCTCCTCATCACCATTGTTACAAAGCAGAATGTTAAAGAAGAGAAAACTCTGTTTTCTCCCTTACAAAATATCTCAATCTGTGAATGATAATGAATGAATGTGAATAATGTGTTTTTCTCTCCTAAAAGAGTTGGCATTTCCTTAATTGATCATTTCCATCCAAAGCAGAAAAGCTATCCCAAGGAAGACACCAAAATGGCAAAACCAGTTGGCCTTCAAAACAGCACTTTTGACCCAAAAATCAGTTTGCTGGATTCGCAGGGTTCGCGAGGCGAACTTTGTTCGCGGGGCGAACTGATGCTGTCTCATCCAGTTCGCGGGGCGAACTTTGTTCGCGGGGCGAACTGAAGCTGCCTCAGTTTCCTTGCTTTGCAAGCTTCATCCAAAATCTTCCATATTATGATGCTGCAATCCAAAGCTTTCTCACCCAAAAATTCTACAAAACTAATAAAAATGTGAAATAACTATTCAAAACAAAATAAATTAAACATAATTGCATTTATACGAATTAATAAGAATAAAAAGTGTGTAATTACATCAAAACTTGGTAAAAGTGACCAATAAAATGATATAAAAAGTAGTACTAATTGGTCCCTAACAACTCTCCCCAACTTAGCATTTTGTTTGTCCCTAAACAAAAGTTTCCACCCTTACAACCAAAGCAATGACACAAAAGATTGAAACAAGGATTTACCAAGGACATTCAAATGGTTCAAAAGCGTTTGGCATTTTCTCAATTCACCTATCTCAATTCTAGACAAAACATGAATAAGGGAAATGGTAAAGTGCAAAAATCATTCCAAGGAATTCAAAGCCATATATGTCAAAATTGAATCAAACTTACACACACATCATAATAATGATGAATAACATGAAGGGTTACTTTCACTCATCCAAGCAATTAAATCAACAACAACTCAAATCACGCGGTTATCACAACAAGTACCAAATCATGTGAAAAATGAGAATCAAGAGGTCTTTCAAGGTTGTAATGTGGCTTAGGTTACAAGAAAGGATATGATTAAGAGAATTTACAAAGTTGCCTATCCTAAGGGAGCATTCCCAAACATTCAACTCTACACAATTTCCCTTTCTTTGATCCCCTAATTTTTTTCTTTTTCTTATTACATCCACACAACCATGAGCATTTTCTTTGATTTTTTTTCTTTACTTTTTTCTTTGCTCTATGGCTTCAAGGGTATTTTCTTTTTCTTGTTTCTTCTCAAATTTTCACCCTTTCATAAAAACTCACTTTTCCAAGATTCTAATCACTTCTCATTTTACTCTCCCCAACTTTAGATTCCAAAACCAAATTTAATCAATAATGCTCCCTACTTAGAAATAAGCAAAAGGCAAAATTTTCAACAACTCGATTTGAGGTTTCAATCGACACGAAAGAAATTAGGATTCATTTATTCCACAATTTTCAATTGATTTTTCAATGATCAATAAAATGAATCCTAAAATAAGCTCAAAGGGGTTTAACTAAGGATTATTCCTCACAAGGTTAGTTGATTCAAACTTTTTGGTCAAGTGGTTTTTCTCACAAACAATGCCTCTATCATTTTCAAAATTTTCACACAAAAATAGATTGATGCATGATTTAGCATGATAAGAATGAGTTAAAATAATGCTCGGTTTCCCGCTTTTTAGTGTACAATGGAAAGCTTCCTCACAAATGGTTAAGTCCTATTTTGATTCAAAGATGACATACATTTCAATGAGTTTATGATATGAAATTTGCACAAACCATCAAACTACTCATGTTAAGTCTAGAAAGCGATAAAGTGTACCTTGAAATACCGACACTAATTCTTATCATCACCACTCGAGGTGTCCTATGCTTCTTTCTTTGCGATCATTTCTCGGTTGCTTTAAGCTTGACTTAAGAGTAAGAACAATTAAACAAAAAATATTGGTAAAACAATTTGATTGTAACACACTTAAATCTCAAAAAGTATTCATGCAATTATCAAGCCAAACTCTAAAGTTCAACAAACTTCTCAATCTTCCTTCAACTCATCGCCATGGATTACACCACCTCCTGCACCCCCCAAAAAAAATTGGCTTGCCCTCAGGCCACTTGGCATAATCAACAAAATCCTCTTAGGAAGGGAATGGAGAGGGGAAGTTCTGAAATTTGGAGGTTTGGACGTGGAGTAGCGAGGTTGTTGAAAGAATCTCCTAAGTTCGTGAAAATAGGAATGAAACGAAAATGACATAAAACAAAAGTTTTTTTTTTCAGTTCGCGGGGCTAACTTTGTTCCCGGGCCGAACTGAAGGAAATTTCAAAAAAAAATTGGTTCTGCCATTCACTGTTCGCGGGGCGAACCTTGTTCGCGGGGCGAACTGAAGCTGTGAATTCAGTTCGCGGGGCGAACAATGTTCGCGGGGCGAACGGTAAAAAACAGAACCCAATTTTTTCAAAATTTAACACAGCAGAAACTCACACAGCAGAAAAAAAAATAAAATGCAGACTTACAACGTTGGGTTGCCTCCCAACAAGCGCTTTGTTTAACGTCGTTTAGAGCTCGACGGTTCAACGGTCTTCACGATCCGGCTTTGTTGAGCAACTTCCTCAAGGGCTTTGTTGTCTTCAAGAGGTTCTTGATGAACCTTCGATAAAATCTGATACCACCCGTCTTCGGAACTACTTGCACAACACTCACCCATTCACCATCGGAGATAGAACAAATCATCCCGGCCTCCAATAGTTTGACAACCTCCTTCTTTTTCAGCACTTGAATCAATTTGTCTTCCTCTTTTGTGGACAATGTATTACTAACGACCACCGGTTTAGTGCAGTCATCACCAAGGAACGAATACTTCAAATTTGGCTCTAGTTTTGGCTCTTCCACTTCCTTTGTCATATCCAAGCCTTCGTTTTTGGTCAAAACTTTGTAGACTCCGATAAGAGATTTCTCTGATGGATTAGAAAGATGAACCTGGTCTGCGATATCAACTAGTCCCTCTTTGGTGGCATCGATTCGGAAGGAGTCACACTTACCATTGAAATGCTTTTTGGCTTCAAAAAGATTGAAGGCTACCTCTTCATCTTGCACCCTCACTTTCATTAGTCCATCATCAATATCAATCATCATTCGGGCCGTTTTCATTAATGGTCTTCCAAGGATTATAGGAACATCACGATCCTCATCCATGTCTACTATCACAAAATCTACCGGAAACAAGAATTTGTCCACCTTCACTAACATGTCTTGAACAACTCCATATGGTGAAGTGGTAGACTTATCAGCTAGTTGTAAAGTCATCCTTGTAGATTTGATCTCAACATTTCCCAATCTTTTGACAATGGATAGGGGAATTAAATTGATGCTAGATCCCAAGTCAATCAAGCCATTACCCATGTAGGTGTCTCCAATAGTTACCGGTAAAACGACTCGGCCCGGATCGATTCTTTCCTTGGGAGAGTCTTTTGGATGATGGCACTACACCGTGCATCAAGCAATATGGTTTCGTCTTCCACATGTCTTCTTTTCTTTGTGAGAATATCCTTCATGAACTTTGCATACCGCGGCATTTGCTCTAATGCATCGGCAAATGGAATATTGATTTGAAGTTGTTTGAATATGTCCATAAACCGTGCATAGTGTCTAGCATTATCCTTCTTTGATGGTGCGTGCGGATATGGTAAATGTTGAACTGGACTGACCTTCACTCCTTTCTCTCCTTTCTTTTTCTTCCTTGGTTCGATTTCCTTATTCATTTCCGCTTCACACTGCTGCTCTTCCATCAATTGCTGGTTTTGTTGTTTTCGCGGCGCGAAGGGAGATCGCGGCGCGAACTGAGCAGTTTCTGCCACTTTCTTCTTTCCATAAGCCACATACTCATTTTCCAGCACAGCATCCATATCATTCTCAACTGTAATTTCCTCACTTTTTTCACTTGTCAACTCTCTACCTCTTCTAGTAAAGATTGCTTTACAATGCTCCTTTGGATTAGTTTGAGTATTAGCGGAGAAAGAAGATCCTGCAGTTTGTTCCGACAATTATTTTGCAAGCTGACCTACTTGATTCTCCAAATTCTTGATTGCTGCCTCGGTGCTCTTCTGATTTTCCATGGAGGTTTGCATGAATTGTTGGAGAGTGTCTTCTAGCGTTGAATTTCCTCCTTGCGATTGTTGTCCTTGAGAATTTGAGTGTTGATAAGGACTTTGCTGCTGAAAATTCTGGTTGTTGAACCTTGATGGTTGATAACCTTGATTGTTCCTTTGATAGCCTTGATTTTGATTGTTCACATAACTCACTTCTTCTAGTGGAGGGCAGAAACCAGTAGGATGATCTCCTTGACATAATTCGCAACATGCTACTTGATGTCGAACTTGAGAACCTTGAATTTCCTTCATTTGTTGTGGAAGCTTGGCCATTTGTTGAGTAAGCAACTCCACTTGTTGAGAGAGTAGCTTATTTTGAGCAAGAATGGTGTCATTGGTATTTAACTCAAGAACTCCTGGTTTACGTTGTGAAGGACTACGGTCATGTTGACTTTGACGATCATTGAGTGTCATCCGGTCAATAATGACTTTAGCTTCTTCCGCATTCTTTGACATAAGAGAGCCACCCGCAGTAGCATCCAAAAGTGTTCTGTGAGTTGATTGGAGCCCATTTAGAAAAATATGGATTTGAGTGAGCTCATCAAAACCATGACCCTTGCATTTCCTCAACATTGATTTGAATCTTTCCCAAGCTTCATTTAGAGACTCGTTGCTGTAACACCCTTCTAAAATACCCCAATTATTTAATTAAAATAACAATATGTCGATCAGAGTAATATGCAATCAAGGGTGTCACACAGTTACTTCACACCATTCACCAATATAACGGTCATGCTCTTTTATTAATTCAAAACATAAGCATTTGCATAAAACGCAACGGATAGAAATCTCATCAATCATGTAAAACATTACATGTAAAATGGTTCATAACCAACAATAAAACATTTAAAACAAGTTAAAACATCCCATCCCGATGTTACATCTATCAGAGCACGACCCACTAAGGAGACTACACTAGACTCCAAGCATTAGCTTCTACTCAACTCATTGCTCGTTTCCTGAAAAATAGTGTAAGGGTGAGTTCCTCAATCGATATAACAAGCATTATAAAATATCATGTAATGCTAAGTAAATAACACATTTCATCACCCAAATCAGATTACACATTCAGCAACGGCAATATCAACTCAATCATACTCAACATCAACACAACACACAACACACAACATACGTATAATACTGGAATACATCCACTCATATTATACGCCATACATCAATTATGCAATGAGACTCCATGCATGCGGTACCGACTATTTGTGAACATATAGTTCACCTCACCGTCCAAATCCAGGCACGGCTACCAAGCCCACTAGTCCCACTCATTTGAGACCTAGTGACTCACTCACTAATTCCTCACCATGGGAATTAGCTACCACCCCAAATGGCCCATGCTATGCACGCTAATCACCTAGCATGCAAACATCAACAACAGTCCAAAATGACTAACTCACTAATTCCTCACCATGGGAATTAGCTACCACCATAAAGGCCACAATATGCAAGCTAATCATCTAGCAATGCAACATCAACAACAAAATCCATAATGGACCTATGCTCACACTCTAAGCCATACAACAGTCCATTCACAATTGCATACATAACATGTACATTCACAACATTATGCATACCATCAAACATCATCAACACATGTATCAAAACATCATATCATGTCAAATAATTAACCACAGTATTAGCACACTCTACTAATACCTATACTGCTCAAAATAGCGGGAATTAATCCCTATTATATCATACGCCACTATAGGCCAAACATCGATTATGTACACAACATTGAAATGTCAATTTTCTCACTTTTCAACAGTGTTAACCGGTTAACGCCCTGGGTTAACCGGTTAACGCAGCACAAACACACTTTCTGGCAAAACGCAACAGTGTTAACCGGTTAACGCCCTGGGTTAACCGGTTAACGCAGGCAAAACAGCACTAAATTCACAATTCGCAACAGTGTTAACCGGTTAACACCCTGGGTTAACCGGTTAACGCAGACAAAACAGCAGTTCCTGCGCTAACACAAAGCAGAATGCAGAATTCTCCGCATTTTCCGCCGTTGGAGGACTTCCGGACCTCCGATTCCAATTCCGTAAAAAGCTATACGTTAGGGAAGTTACAACACACTCAATTACAGGTTCAAATTTCAGTTTTTTTTTACACAACATATCCATCACAATTTTCAGCATTCAACAATCCCAATTAGGGTCAATTCAACGGTTTATCACTACCCATTACATGTTAACCCATAATACCCATCAAACGACGATAAACCCCCCTTACCTGAGTTAATCCGGCAACTTTGAGCTTCAAGCTTTTCCGTTCTCCAACCCTTGCTCTCTAGCTCTTCCTCTTGCCCTTTCTCCACTTTCTCAATCGCTTCTCTGTTTCACGTGAAAACTTTCTTTTCCAAATGAGACTCTTTCCCTTATTTCCAACTTATATATTTTCCATTAATTATTATTATCCCAATAATAATAATAATAATTCAATAATTCCAAAATAATAATAATAATAATCCAATTATCTAATTAAATTAATAAATATATTATTAACTTAATTTAAATAATTATCATATTATTATCGGGGTGTTACAACTCTCCCCCACTAAAAGAGTTTTCGTCCTCGAAAACATACCTCAAGCGAATAACTCCGGATAAGACTCCTTCATCTGACTCTCCAGTTCCCAAGTCACATTGCCACCTGTTGGTCCTCCCCAAGCTACCTTCACCAAGGCAATCTCTTTACCTCGCAACTGCTTCAACTCTCGATCCTCGATCCTCATAGGCGATGTTTCAACAGTCAGGTTATCTCTCACCTGTACATCATCTACTTGGACTACATGCGACGGATCATGAATGTACCTCCTCAACTGAGACACATGAAAAACCTCATGCAAATTCGCAAGCGACGGCGGTAAAGCGATACGATAGGCTACCTCCCCTATCCTCTCCAAAATCTGATAAGGACCAATAAATCGAGGTGTCAACTTCTTCGACTTCAAAGCTCGACCAACCCCAGTTATCGGAGTAACACGAAGAAACACATGATCTCCCTCTTGAAACTCAAGTGACTTCCTCCTCTTGTCGTGATAACTCTTCTGACGACTCTGAGCAATTCTCATCTTCTCCTGAATCATCTTAATCTTTTCCGTAGTTTGTTGAACAATCTCCGGTCCAACCACAGCACTCTCACCGGACTCATACCAACATAAAGGTGTCCGACATCTCCTACCATACAAAGCTTCAAACGGTGCCATACCAATGCTCGAATGAAAACTATTGTTGTAGGTAAACTCAATCAAAGGTAAATAACAATCCCAAGCACCTCCCTTTTCCAAAACACAAGCCCTCAAAAGATCCTCCAGTGACTGAATCGTCCTCTCAGTCTGACCATCAGTCTGCGGATGATATGCAAAACTCAATCTCAGCTTAGTTCCCAAAGCCCTCTGCAAACCTTCCCAGAACTTCGATGTAAATCTAGGATCTCTGTCTGAAACAATACTCAATAGCCCAGACGGCTTCTGATGCTCAATCTTTGACTTCTGACAAGTCAAACAAGAATAAACAAAACTCGCAATTTCTCTTTTCATTCCCGGCCCCCAAAATAACTTTTTCAAATCATGATACATCTTCGTAGCTCCAGGATGAATACTCAGGCCACTACGATGTCCTTCCTCAAGAATACTCTTCTTAAGTTCGGTAACATTCGGAATACACACCCGATTACCAAATTTCAAAACACCATTCTCATCAACTCTGAATTCACCACCTTGACCTTGATTCACTAGAGTCAACTTATCAACCAAAAGCACATCGGATTTCTGACCCTCTCTAATCTCATCCAGAATACCACTCGTTAACTTCAACATTCCCAATTTAACACTATTGTGAGTACTCTCACACACCAAACTCAAGTCTCTAAACTGCTCAATTAAATCCAATTCCTTAACCATTAACATAGACATATGCAATGATTTCCGACTCAATGCATCAGCCACTACGTTTGCTTTACCCGGATGGTAATTCAAACCAAAGTCATAATCCTTCAGAAACTCTAACCATCTCCTCTGTCTCATATTCAGCTCTTTCTGATCAAACAAATACTTTAAACTTTTATGGTCACTAAAAACCTCAAATCTTGACCCGTACAAGTAATGCCTCCATAACTTCAGAACAAACACCACAGCTGCCAACTCTAAATCGTGTGTCGGATAGTTCCTCTCATGAACCTTCAGTTGTCTCGAAGCATAAGCTACAACCTGCTTATTCTGCATCAACACACCACCCAAACCCAACAATGAAGCATCACAGTAAACCTCAAATGGTTCTGACGGCCTTGGTAATATCAGAATAGGAGCAGTAGTTAACCTTCTCTTTAACTCTTGGAAACCTTCTTCACATTTTGAGTCCCAAACAAACGCTTGCCCCTTTCTAGTCAACATCGTCAACGGTAACGCCAACTTAGAAAATCCCTCAATGAATTTCCTATAATAACCTGCCAAACCAAGGAAACTTCGAATCTCAGCAACAGACTTAGGAGCTTCCCACTTAGATACCGCTTCTATCTTAGAAGGATCAACAGCAACACCACCTCTTGAAATCACATGACCAAGAAAACTAACTTCTTCTAACCAAAATTCACACTTAGAGAGTTTAGCAAATAACTTCTTTTCTCGTAGAACTCCTAAAACCACTCTCAAATGTTCAGCATGCTCTTCTTCAGATTTCGAATACACCAAAATATCGTCAATAAATACCACAACAAACTTGTCTAGGTACGGATGGAAAATCCTATTCATATACTCCATAAATACTCCAGGCGCATTAGTCACACCAAAAGGCATTACAAAATACTCATAGTGTCCATACCTTGTTCTGAAAGCAGTCTTCTGAATATCCTCAGTTTTCACACGTATCTGATGATACCCCGATCTCAAATCTATTTTGCTGAACACACTCGCACCAACCAACTGATCCATCAAATCATCAATCCTCGGCAAAGGATACCGATTCTTGATCGTCACTTTATTCAGTTGCCTGTAGTCCACACACAACCTCATAGTACCTTCTTTCTTCTTAACCAATAACACTGGTGCACCCCACGGTGACACACTCGGACGAATAAATTTCTTATCCAACAGATCTTCCAGCTGACTCTTCAATTCAGTTAACTCAACAGCAGACATACGGTACGGAGCCATCGATATCGGCCTAGTACCAGGTACCAAATCAATCGAGAACTCAACTTCACGCTCTGGCGGTAATTCATTCACTTCTTCAGGAAACACATCAGGAAAATCACACACCACGGCTAGATCGCAAATCACCAGTTTATCTTTAGCCTCCAAAGTCGCTAACAGCATAAACAACTCTGCCCCATCTGCTACTGCCTCATTCACCTGCCTTGCTGATAGAAACAAACTCTTTCCTTCCTCAATCTCAGGAAAGATCACAGTCTTATCAAAACAGTTGATATAAACTCGGTTAAACACCAACCAGTTCATACCCAGGATAACATCAATCTGCACTAGTGGAAGACACACAAGGTCCATCCCAAAGTCTCTACCAAAAATACTCAAAGGACAATTCAAACAAACTGAAGTAGTAGTCACTGAACCCTTCGCAGGAGTATCAATCACCATACTTCCATGCATCTCAGATATCTCTAATTTAAGTTTCACAGCACAATCCAAAGATATAAAGGAATGAGTCGCACCGGTGTCAATAATAGCTACAAGAGGAAAGCCATTAATATAACACGTACCTCGGATCAAACGATCATCTGCAGAAGTCTCAGAACCCGATAAAGCAAAGACCTTGCCTCCCGACTGGTTCTCTCTCTTCGGCTTAGGACACTGTGGACTGATATGACCCACCTCTCCACAGTTGAAACAAGTCACAGTCTTCAACCGGCACTCTGCAGCCAAGTGACCACCTTTTCCACACTTGAAACACTTCTTCTCAATACTGGTACACTCATGGATACGATGTCCAGCCTGACCACACCTGTAACACTTAGCAGGAGCACTGGAGTCTCCCCCACTAGGCCTCTTCATTCCACTCTGCCTCTGGAAACCTTTGCCAGCTGCATACGGTTTTCCACGATCATTCTGATTCTTGCATTTCCTATCAACCCTCTGCTGATAGCTCTCCGCTCTGGCCTTGGTATCCTGTTCGAAAATCCTGCAAGAGTCAACCAAGTCAGAGAACACTCTGATCCGCTGATACCCAATAGCCTGCTTGATCTCGGGACGTAACCCGTTCTCAAACTTCACACATTTCGAAAATTCCCCAGTAGCCTCATCATAGGGAGTGTAATATTTCGACAGCTCTGTGAACTTAGCAGCATACTCAGTAACAGACCTGTTACCCTGCTTCAATTCTAAGAACTCTATCTCTTTCTTTCCTCTGACATCTTCTGGAAAGTACTTCCTCAGGAATCTCTCTCTGAACACAGCCCAAGTGATCTCAGCATCCCCAGCAGCTTCCAACTCAGAGCGGGTAGCAACCCACCAATCATCTGCTTCCTCTGACAGCATATGCGTACCGAACCTGACCTTCTGGTTATCGTCACACTCAGTCACTCGGGAGATCCTCTCGATTTCCTTCAACCACTTCTGAGCACCATCTGGATCGTATGCTCCCTTGAACATTGGAGGATTGTTCTTCTGGAACTCACTCAGTTGACGAGCAGCTCCCATTCCCACAACATTCGGATTCCCTCCAAGTACTCCAGCTAGCATACCCAGAGCCTCAGCAATCGCAGCATCGTCTCTACCTCTTCCAGCCATCTCTATTCTGAGAACCCAACAAGATAAAACAATAAGTACTGATAGGGTTACACAACACCTATCACGTACAGGGGAAACAGAATAATTACGACTCGACTCGACCGACTATGCTCTGATACCACTAATGTAACACCCTTCTAAAATACCCCAATTATTTAATTAAAATAACAATATGTCGATCAGAGTAATATGCAATCAAGGGTGTCACACAGTTACTTCACACCATTCACCAATATAACGGTCATGCTCTTTTATTAATTCAAAACATAAGCATTTGCATAAAACGCAGCGGATAGAAATCTCATCAATCATGTAAAACATTACATGTAAAATGGTTCATAACCAACAATAAAACATTTAAAACAAGTTAAAACATCCCATCCCGATGTTACATCTATCAGAGCACGACCCACTAAGGAGACTACACTAGACTCCAAGCATTAGCTTCTACTCAACTCATTGCTCGTTACCTGAAAAATAGTGTAAGGGTGAGTTCCTCAATCGATATAACAAGCATTATAAAATATCATGTAATGCTAAGTAAATAACACATTTCATCACCCAAATCAGATTACACATTCAGCAACGGCAATATCAACTCAATCATACTCAACATCAACACAACACACAACACACAACATACGTATAATACTGGAATACATCCACTCATATTATACGCCATACATCAATTATGCAATGAGACTCCATGCATGCGGTACCGACTATTTGTGAACATATAGTTCACCTCACCGTCCAAATCCAGGCACGGCTACCAAGCCCACTAGTCCCACTCATTTGAGACCTAGTGACTCACTCACTAATTCCTCACCATGGGAATTAGCTACCACCCCAAATGGGCCATGCTATGCACGCTAATCACCTAGCATGCAAACATCAACAACAGTCCAAAATGACTAACTCACTAATTCCTCACCATGGGAATTAGCTACCACCATAAAGGCCACAATATGCAAGCTAATCATCTAGCAATGCAACATCAACAACAAAATCCACAATGGACCTATGCTCACACTCTAAGCCATACAACAGTCCATTCACAATTGCATACATAACATGTACATTCACAACATTATGCATACCATCAAACATCATCAACACATGTATCAAAACATCATATCATGTCAAATAATTAACCACAGTATTCGCACACTCTACTAATACCTATACTGCTCAAAATAGCGGGAATTAATCCCTATTACATCATACGCCACTATAGGCCAAACATCGATTATGTACACAACATTGAAATGTCAATTTTCTCACTTTTCAACAGTGTTAACCGGTTAACGCCCTGGGTTAACCGGTTAACGCAGCACAAACACACTTTCTGGCAAAACGCAACAGTGTTAACCGGTTAACGCCCTGGGTTAACCGGTTAACGCAGGCAAAACAGCACTAAATTCACAATTCGCAACAGTGTTAACCGGTTAACACCCTGGGTTAACCGGTTAACGCAGACAAAACAGCAGTTCCTGCGCTAACACAAAGCAGAATGCAGAATTCTCCGCATTTTCCGCCGTTGGAGGACTTCCGGACCTCCGATTCCAATTCCGTAAAAAGCTATACGTTAGGGAAGTTACAACACACTCAATTACAGGTTCAAATTTCAGTTTTTTTTTACACAACATATCCATCACAATTTTCAGCATTCAACAATCCCAATTAGGGTCAATTCAACGGTTTATCACTACCCATTACATGCTAACCCATAATACCCATCAAACGACGATAAACCCCCCTTACCTGAGTTAATCCGGCAACTTTGAGCTTCAAGCTTTTCCGTTCTCCAACCCTTGCTCTCTAGCTCTTCCTCTTGCCCTTTCTCCACTTTCTCAATCGCTTCTCTGTTTCACGTGAAAACTTTCTTTTCCAAATGAGACTCTTTCCCTTATTTCCAACTTATATATTTTCCATTAATTATTATTATCCCAATAATAATAATAATAATTCAATAATTCCAAAAATAATAATAATAATAATCCAATTATCTAATTAAATTAATAAATATATTATTAACTTAATTTAAATAATTATCATATTATTATCGGGGTGTTACAGTTGCCTCCTTGAGTGAATACCGCAATAGCCGTTTTGGCTTCCATGAATCGGGATTGAGGGAAATATCTTTCTAAGAACTTTTCTTCTAACAAATTCCAATCCGTCATCACTCTTGCTGCTTGATCAAGGTACCACTCTTTTGCCTTTCCCACTAAGGAGTGTGGGAACATCCTCTTGAATAATGTTTCTTCTCTCCGGTTCCTCTCTTCGGCTAGTTTCCTTCTTCTTCGTGTTTTGCTATTGAGCTTCCGAAGTGTTCTTTCAATTTCAGGATCGAATTGAAGTTGCTCCTCGGTTGCTTTTCCTCGCATGCACTAGAATCTAAAAAACTAACAAACCAAGTGAAACAAAAGAGGGATAACAATAAAAGTAACAAAACTTAAAACAATGAATTATTGCAATGCTTGTAATATCGACACCAATCCCCGGCAACGGCGCCAATTTGTTGAAAAGTATATCTTCGGCAAATATTTTTATATCGTATCCACAGAGATTGGTTGATATTACCGCCGTTCTATAATCCAAATGTTGTAAGTTTAGAAAGTAACAAGGTTGTTTTGGTTGGAAAGTTAACTTGTGAGTAAATATCACTAAAAACAGTAAAATGGTTTAAATCTAATATAAAAGCTTGGCAAGATTGGAGTTCACTATTTCAAATGTTTATGCTTCCTTATGATAACTATATAGATTTAAGATTATTGATGATGTTCAAGTATCCTCTCAAAGTCATTTATGTCTAAATGATATTGTGATAATCACTATATTGATCCTTAGACGATCTCTCCACCTAACTATCAATATAGCAATCTTTAATGTTTAATACCAAAGAAGAGCAATGAATAAATCTATCTCTACAACTTATTCACTACTTGAAAATTTGTTTTATGTCAAGACTCAAATAATCTCTCTCGACAACTACTCAAATCTGGTTTTCAACTTAGGGCAAAAACAGTATTCAATACATCAACAATCTTTATCATATATATAAATCAAATGGAATACATAAACATATGAGAATAGCTACTACCTCCAATCTTGACAAAGAGAGTTTAGCTCCTCATCACCATTGTTACAAAGCAGAATGTTAAAGAAGAGAAAACTCTGTTTTCTCCCTTACAAAATATCTCAATCTGTGAATGATAATGAATGAATGTGAATAATGTGTTTTTCTCTCCTAAAAGAGTTGACATTTCCTTAATTGATCATTTCCATCCAAAGCAGAAAAGCTATCCCAAGGAAGACACCAAAATGGCAAAACCAACTGGCCTTCAAAACAACACTTTTGACCCAAAAATCAGTTTGCTGGATTCGCAGGGTTCGCGAGGCGAACTTTGTTCGCGGGGCGAACTGATGCTGTCTCATCCAGTTCGCGCGGCGAACTGAAGCTGCCTCAGTTTCCTTACTTTGCAAGCTTCATCCAAAATCTTCCATATTATGATGCTGCAATCCAAAGCTTTCTCACCCAAAAATTCTACAAAACTAATAGAAATGTGAAATAACTATTCAAAACAAAATAAATTAAACATAATTGCATTTATACGAATTAATAAGAATAAAAAGTGTGTAATTACATCAAAACTTGGTAAAAGGGACCAATAAAATGATATAAAAAGTAGTACTAATTGGTTCCTAACAGTTGACCACCTAAATAACAACCACAACTCCATCCACTATCATTCTCCCCTTAAGGAAACTACTAACTTATACAATGATCCTTCCGGAAAAATAGGTCGGAAGTCTCCTAGATGAGAGGGGGAATTAAGCTTAGGGATCAGAGTCACAAATTAAGAAGCAAAATTACGAGGTAGAGATGCAAAATGATGGAATTTTTCAAACATGATCCCCAAATCAACTCTGTGGAGATTCCATAATTTTTAAAAAAGAAGTTAAAATCATATGGACCTGAGCTTTTACCACCCTCACACTAGGCCACTACCACATCGAACTCTCGTAGACTAAAGAGAGCCGATAAAGAGAGGTTATCATAAATCGAAAGGGAGCGGGAGACTACACCATACATACTAGGTTTATCAACACCATGTTCTTTAAAAATCTCAGTGAAATGATTCACAAATTCTTGTCTAATGTTAAACACCCCTTCAATACAAACATCTCCAACTTTCAACACTAAAATAGCATTTCTTTCTAGTCGTACTCTTAACATAAGCATGAATGAAACTAGAATTAGCATCACCATCCTTAAGTCAGTTAGATCTAAGTCTCTAAATCTCTAAATTAATTGGGAGTCTTTAATCCTAAGAAAAGACTACAAATCTATAATCGTTTTGGATCTAGTCTCAATCTCTCCATTGGATAACTCTAAGATTGTATAAAAAAATCAACCCAGTTAACTTCCTCTCTCAACCTATCAATCCGGAAGTCAAGATTAAAAAAATACATATCTTCTTATAAATCAAACAGTAATGATGATATTATACATTATTCAAGTTAATTCTATAATTTTAATACAAAAATAAATACTTTATTATTAACGAAACAGTAATGATGATGTTATATATTATTCAACTTAATTCTATAATTTTAATGGTACATATTTTATCCTGTGAAATTCCAGAATGAAAAAATAAAAAATTAGATTTGTTTCTCTATAAAACTCATTGAATAATAATGAAATATTTCTCTTTTTTATGTATCCTTCTTAACCACAAGAAGAACCCACGACCAAAGATTTTAAGTAATACATCCAACAGAAAAAGTCAACAAACAAGTGTTAGCATGCTCATGGAAACAACTATGTCTTTGGAAATTGACTGCTTCATTAATATGAGACTCACAATACCATATCGATAAATGGGTCAATCAACTTATCAGAAAGATAACTACCTCCTCATTATAACCATTTCAAATTTTACAACTATCTATGAATTTTTTTCTACTAATATACATCTACATATTTATTATATTCAACTAATTTAACTATATTAATAATATTTTAATAAATAATTTTTATTATTATTAAAATCAATATAACTAATTAATTTTTGAGGTATTCAGAATTTAAATATGAGACCTAAAATAAAGAAATAAGAGAATGGATGAGCATTGAGAAACTAAAGTGGTAGGAACACTAATTTTGTTTACTCATTTTGATGATAAGGACTCACTCCAATATAAATTCTCAACTATATAAGTTGCTCAATGCACTTTCATGTTTTCTGAAAAGCTAGTTCACATTAAAATGTAAGGTCAATTGCAACTCAAGTCAACACAGACTCAATTTGCAATACAGTTTAAAGTTAAAAAGAACAAAGAAACAAAAAATGTTTAAAATGATGCACAATATCATGTGACATAGGCATAGGACATGCAAAGTATATTCCATGATGGCAAATTTTTATAATTTGCAGGGAGCGGGAAATCATGTGACATAGGCATAAAACATGCAAAGTCTCGCTTGTCATAAATTTTTGGTACAAAATCTTTAACAGGTTTTTCAAAGGAAAATGGGTTTTTACTGCAGTCACAAGTTCAGGCACCAGTGTTTCAAACAGATCATTTTACTCTTATAACTAACTGCATCACTAGATATCTCAAATGAGATTTTTAAAAACAGACAAGATAGAGAGAGAGTGCGTAAATAAACCAATAACAGAAAATCTAATCAAAATGGAGCTCAAGAAGCAATTGAATTAAAGTTAAATCAGAAAGTAACCAAAGTGGTTGGAATGTGTATAACTTGTCCAATAAATCCAAATTCCATGGTACAGAAGCTTGCTCAAAAGGCATAAAAAAAACTATGTTTCCCTTGTATGGTGTCCTCCGGTGCTTCTCCAATAGGATTTCGAAAATTGGATAAACAGAGTTTTGTGTCAATTTTCAAAATCTTACCAGCCTTTACTGAGGATCCCTCTAATGAATGACCCAATGAATCATTCAATTAGTTCCAAAATTAAAGAAAACACCTGCATTCAGATTCAGCCACTTTCTCTTCTGCAGTTACCGGGTAACAAATACCTGTATCTATCTGCGTTATTTAATAAATACGAAGGAAGATGCACTGCAGAATAAGAATGGGGAATCGGTCCAAGTTTTCCAATGATCTCCTTAAATGTATACTCTTCAGGAAGCATGTCGAATAAGTCAGCACCTTTGCATATCACATTCTGGATCCGTTCAGGGTTCAAGTAACGAGGGAACCTCACCCGATCGTAGTGGCTGTAAGCTTTCATCTTAAACACAAATTCACTGATATGACGGAAACAGAAGCTGCAATGCCAGCCAGCATCCGATAGCAGTAGATCAGACTGTCTATAGTGTGCATACCTTGTCTTGTCAGCCTGGTATCTGTGAATTGATGCTCTCCAACTTTTGTTGTCGAGAAAAAACTCGAAAGAGTACAAGTAATTCCTCAGTTGAAGATGAAGAACCGGAGGGATTTCGTCGCACCATCTCAAGAGATTAATTGTGTGAGCACTAGGAATCTCATCAACATCAGACATTATCAAAAGATCGTCATCTTCAATGCCTGCTATCCTCAGAAGCTGATCCAACGCAACTCTTTGATACGCCTCCTCAATGAACGGATTTTCCTTTTTCCTGAACCTCCCAGCAATAACGCCATATGTCAGACGTGGCTCAACAAACGTGAACTTGCCCCTATTGCCCGCGTAAACCAACGGCTTGACGAACCCGGTAAACGTTGAGTTTGATTCCAGAAGCACATACTGTGTAACATAAGGATACATTTCTTTCCATCGGATAGTAAGCATTTCAACTTCATTGCTAAACAAAACCGCGTCAAAGACACGCCTCGGCGATTCACGAATTCCCCACCCATGAAGTTTACAAAGAGACTCCATCGACACATTCTCGTGATAATAGTGAGGGATTTCATGAAATGGCTTCGGCGGAGATTCCCACAATGGTCTAAAAAAGTATGTAATTTTCTGCCCGTGCAAATAGATTAAAAAGACACCTATTGGGATGATAATAAACATAAACATGTAAGTCTTGAAGTCCAATCCTCGCAAAATACACTTCAGTCTCGACATGTTCAGTGCTGCCGGTGTTCCCTGCTGCATAGAAAATCAAAAATCTCTAAAGCCACAATATGACAACTTAATCATCAAATTGATTGTACAAAAATGACATCAAATTAAACCAAACACACAATCCAACCTAATCTAAAATACCAAACAGAATAGACAAATATTAACAATAAAATCACATGAAAAAAAAGTTCAAGAAACCACATTCTCAATTATTTCATAAATTTCATATAAAATTACAAATGAAGAATAATCTAGAAAATAGGATTCATAATAACAGACACGGAGACAACAGAATTTAAATAAAATAACCATCATTCACCAAAACACATACAAAGAGTTTTAAAAAGGCAAAAACATAGGGGAAAAGAAACAAAATTTAGAAATAGAAAACCCTAATTATAATTCCAAATAGAAAACCTACACTTCAAGCCTCATAGGCTAAAAAACTTGAAAAAAACACAATGGCCTATCCGTTAAAAGATAAACCCAGAACCCAACAACAATCTGTAAATTCAAAACAACAATAGATAAATAATCAAACATCAATACACATAGATAAAGGGGGAAAATGAAGAAGATAATTTCCTCCTTCAATTAATTTTTTTTTTAAAACTCAATTGAAATTATATCAAATTTGAATTGGATTCTGAAAAAAAAAATAAACTTAACACAAACCCAGAAAAAAAACAGAAAAAAAACTCTGTTTTGCACTGAAAACAAACTCAACCACAGAAACACATAAACCTTAACCAATATTTTTATAAACAAAAAAAAACATTTTATTAGTAGAGTAGAGACTGAAATTACAAAATAATAATAATAATAATAATAATAATAATAATAATAATAATATTAATACCTCTCCACAAACATCCTCGCAGATATCATCAGTCTTCTTCGAAATATAATACCCCTCAGACATGGCGAAGAAGAATCCAGAAAGAAAGAAAAAACAAAACCAAAAGTTTATGTTTTTTTTATGTGTTTGGGTATACGAAAAGATGGAAAGAAAGAAAAAAAGTAAAAGTTTGGAATTGGGTGGCAAAAGAAAGTAAAAAACCTAAACCCAGTGACGATCGATGTTATGTTTGAGGGTTATATTGAGTTTTGATTCGTATTGTGAAATGGAAATTGGAATGGTAAATGTGAATTGTAACGCCAATTATAGCCGTTTAGTGTGCGACGATACAATCGAATGAAACTATCTTCACGCTTCCGTAGGGATACTATAACCTCCTTCACTATTTTTTGGCCTAAATTCACTATCTATTCTACTTACTACAAACGATTATTTCTTATTTCTTTATAAAAACAAAATGAATATTCATTTATTTCTTTTTTTTATACACAAATAATAATTAATTACTTTAATAAACATGATCTCTATAAAGAAATTTTACTCTTCCAGAAACTATCAATCTGCTAAATAGTTAGTCGTTTTAAAATATAAATATAATTTAATAAAAATCATTTGCATGTTCTATTTTCCCAAACAAAAAGAATAATAATTTATAAAAAAAATAAAATATGCATTTGTTTCTATAAAATTATTTTATATTTTCAGCCGACGTATTTTATTAAATCATAAAATATTTTTAAATTATAAGTATAACCGGATCAAATAATATTTTTTATTGAATGACTCTGAAAATATTTACTTATTAGTGTCCATTAAACTCCAGTTTATTTTTCAAAAAATTATAATTTATAATAAATGAAATTAATTGTTATATATTTTTAATATAAAATATTTTAAACTTAAATGCATTTTTAGTCTCTCCAATTTAAAAAATTTTAACTTTTAATTTTTCATTTTAAAACTCAATTTTTTGATCTTAAGCTTTATAGCATTTGGAATTTGATTAGGCCCCTTCAATTTTGAAGATGTGCCCTAGTAATTAAAAAAATATTTTAATGAATTATAAATATTGACTAGCATAATTTATTATTTAATAGTTTTTATAAATATATTAATAATTAATTTTTTTAAAATTAATTATTAATGAATATAAGTTTTTAAAATAATCTTTTTTTATCTTATCACTTTTTTTCAATCCACGGTAAATATTATCAATTATTTGAATAAGTTATATAAACGATAAATAAAACTCTAACAATACCAATATGAGACTAACATTATATAAGCAATGCAAGAGTTCTTAAATCTAACACATGACGTTGTGTTTCATTACAAAATCTTATAAAGTTCAATGTGTTCAAAACATTAGGGGAATGAATGTATGTCTTTCGTTCACTTGTATTAATTCATTCATGTTTCAATATTTGGAAATTTTAATGAAAAATGTATGTGCAATCTCGACAATTTTTTCTTGACGCGTCGTGAATCATGATAGTCACCCTACTTCCCAATTTTCCATTATCCAATGAAGCTACCAACTCATGTCAATCTTCCCAATTTTTCATTATCCAATGAAGCTACCAACTCATGTCAATCATTATAACCAACGTTCCATAGATCATCCAACACAAATAAAAATCTTCTACACTTCAACTTTAGCTTTAATTCAAGTCGAAGATAATCAAAATCATTATCCTGGTAAGTTAATGAATCTACGTATGCAAGTAGAGTTTTTATTACTCTCACAATATCAAAATCTATTCACATTTTCAAATCAAAATGTTCATTAACTTCTTTACCATTGTAATTTAGTCCAGCAATTGTAGTTTTACCAATCCCTGCAACACCTAAAGAGTAATCACACCTAGATTCGTGCCATTATCTGACAATAATATATTCATCAATTTGTCTTTATCATCCTTCCTATCAACTATGAATGATTCATTTAAAATTGAATATGAACAACTGCACATGAACGAATTATGCTCTGCATCCATTGTTTGACTTTGGGATTGAAGAACGGCTTATGCTTTGCATCAAAAAAACTGAATGAAGAGTCAAAAGCGATGTTTCGAACACAGTGAACTTTAGGAGATTCAACTTCCGGCTTGTGATGTAATTGATAAATGAATTACTCCAAAAAGATTAATGGAAGAATACTCTATTTTGCATCCCCCGATGAAGTGTTCTTATTAAGAACCAACTCATTTGCAAGTTTTGTGATGAAAGACATGCATCATTAATTAGATTTAAGAGCTCTAGCATTGCTGATATAATGTTAATCCCATGTTAGTATTGTTAGAGTTTTATTTATTGTTTATATAGTTTATTTAAATAATTGATAATGTCTACTTGTGGGTTGAAAAGTAGTCAGAGTGAATTGGGCCCAAACCCAAAAAAAATTTAAAAAAACTTATATTCATTAATAATTAGTTTCGAAAACAACTTAATTATTAATATATCTATAAAAAATATTAAATAATAAATTATCCTAGTCAATATTTCTAACTCATTAAAAATAATTTGTTTGTTTAATTACAATTGTCACGTCGGTAAAATTGAAAGGGGTCAAACAAATCTCTAAGTGATATAAAGTTTAGAAATAAAAAACCTGAGTTTTAAAATGGAAGAAATAAAAATTAAAAATCTTTAAACTAGAGGATACAAAATACATTTAAATTAATATTATAAAGGTAATTTAATAAAAAATAATATTATTTATATAATCAATTAAAATTCTTATATTTGTCGTATTTTTAAAAATAAAAATATGCTTTTGACGGATGTGTTTAAAAATGTGGTTGAAAGTTCAGTGCATATTTCATTTTCTTTAATAATAAATAAAATATAGTAAAATAATATATAAGATAAAATCAAAGTAAAGAAATTGTTGGGCTTTAATTTAAGCTTGAATATATAAAAACATGTTGGACTTTTCTTTTCCCATGACTAAATTCCACGTCACAGTTTTTTCAGAAAAACCAAAATCCACATCATATTCTAACTTGAAGCCCTTGAAAATGAAACGGTCTTTCTTTATGGTCATTGATAATGGTATCCCATGTTAACAAGGAAATGGATTTTCAAATTATATTATCGGTTATTAAATAATTGTTAATAAAATAAGATTAAATGTGTATTTGTTCAAAAACAATAAAGTCATAAATAATAAATAAATAAATAAAAACGCATTGTTTTAAATTCTTTGGAATACACACAATTAAATTTTGAGTATGTTAACGAGTTTTTTAAAATTAAAAATTTGAATACTATAAACACTAAGAGACTTTTCATTGTTATTTGTTTTTTTTTTCAAACAAAATTAAAAATTCTAAAACCTTGTTTGCAATCTTATATATATATATATATATATATATATATTATGAAAATGATATTTTTATGTGAGAATCTGAGAATAAAGAATTAATCTGAACCATTATATTAAAATAAATGAGTGAGATTAAAATATCACCTAAAGGAATAATGTGTCATTTTTAATCTCAATCAAATTTCTCTCTCTTTCATTATTAAAATAAATTACTTGTATTAAAATATTATATTTTTTATTATTAAAATTCTCTCACCTCTCACCCATTTATTTAAATCTAATGGTTGATATTCATTCTTATAATTTCACATAAGGTGTCAAACTTAATAAAATGACACTTCCGATAATTTTAAATCACACATCATATGACAAAATCCATTGTTGGATTGAAAACTATTATTATATAGATCATGCCTATAAAATTTAATATCATTCAAAAATCATTGATATGTTAACGAGATTCATTTAAATTAACGTCTAACAAAACTTTAAAAAAACCGTTAATTTTGATCCTTCTCTTTGACATATCAAATGTTTCTCGATTGATGTTAAATTTTATATAGATGATCTATGTGATAATATCTTTTAATTCAACGGAAGATATTTTTTATACGAATATACGGTAAAGAGTTATTGGTGGTGTTATATTACTAGATTTGACATCTTGAAGTCATTTAATCCTGACCTATATATATATATATATATATATATATATATATATATATATATATATATATATATATATATATATATATATATATATATATATATATGAGAATTTGTGAACTTAATAACAAACATTGGATTTAAATTAAAAGGTGTGATTAAAATATACTTTTAAGATTTTAATAGTGATTTTTCGTTCCTTTTAATAGTAATTCAGTTAAAGATACACTTTAATTTCAATCATATCCATTCTCACATTATATATATATATATATATATATATATATATATATATATATATATATATATATATATATATATATATATATATATATATATATATATATATATATATATATATATATATATATTATTGGTTATATAGTCAAAATCATGGTGTCAAACTTAATAACATGACATCTCCGATAACTCTTTATTGGATATCGGTATAACAAAATTCACCATTGAATTGAAAGCTATTATCGTATAGATCATGTCTATAAAAGTTAACATCAATCGAAAATCATTTGATATGTTAAAGAGAATGATCAAAATTAACGGTTTTGTTGAAGTTTTGTAAGACGTTAGTTTTCAAGCATCTCATTGACATATCTAATGATTTTTTTATTGATGTTAAATTTTATAGACATGATCTATACGATAATAGCTTTCAATTCAATGGTGAATTTTGTTATACCGAAATCCAATAAAGAGTTATCGGAGATGTCATGTTATTAAGTTTGACACCATGATTTTGACTATATAGCCAATAATATATAGATATATGTATATATATATATATATATATATATATATATATATATATATATATATATATATATATATATATATATATATATATATATATATATATATATATATATATATATATATATATATATATATATATATATATATATATATATATATACATGTGTGTGTGTGTGCGCGCGCGCCTGCGTGCGCGTGCGTGTCCATGTGTGTGTGTGCACGCGTACGAGTGTGTTCATGAATTTATGGTTTGCTTCCCTGGAAATCGCACTTACATCCCTGAACCACCAATGCACAAAGAAAAAACCATCATCTGGACTTCCTAGATACTAATTACTTTTTCCATCTCTCGTAATGTTCATGAATTTTTGGGTCCTTTACCCATATCTTCTGTAAAACCTGCTAAGTTAAGCAATTTTTTCCCTTGTTTTCCCTACTGTAAACATCATGCCTTTAAGAACACAGCCTTTGAGTTAGGGTTTATAGATTTACCCCACTGTGTATTTCGTTCCTCTCTTTCTACGAATAATGAATCTTATCTTAATTGGTTGAACCAAGTGGAAAAGAAGAAAAGACAAATCTGGAAAGACCACAGTCACCTGATTAAGGAGGTCTTTGACTCTGGGCCTATTGCTTTTCTCACATTTTGATTATCCTTGTTCATCTTTTGTTCCAATTTCATTTAAATAGCTAAGAAATTCATTTTTTTTAGCGACCCATATTCATGAAGGGCATAGCGTCTGCCTTAATAAACTGATATTGGGTTCTCTTATGAGTATTTAGGGCTTGCTTCTCTTGAACTAAAATCCATAACCAATTCAGAAAGGAACCTCTTGATCTTTGGCCCTATATGGCTCTTACAACTCTGACTTAATGCCACTTTTGAACCCTCTTTGAAGGTTACCATCCCATCCAATTTATCAAGACAAGTTGAAGGTACCAAGCTCGCTTTGTTTCCCATAAAATGTTGGTTTGTCAACGAAATAAGCTTTCACCAAATATTTATTTATGTGCGTGAATTGTACAACATCGTCTCGATTATGGCATCATTTTTCAATCGAGGCCATGTACCATATTGGTTTAGAAGATAATTCTCAACTTCTTCGCCTGAGCACCATTCTAAAACCCTTGATATTTGGGTATCTTTCCTCAAACCTAATATTCTGTCGACCAAAATTTCGAAGGGGAAACCTAACCTGGGTCTCATTAGTTATCGGCCAAACTTGGCAGCTAGATAATTCAGCTTTAGCAAATTCTTACCTAAGTCTCTTTTTATCCATAAAGAGGAAATATGTTTGTCCAACACCACACTGTCGGACATGGAATATCAAGCATGTTTAGAATTTAATACCCAAGAAGTCATTAATCTAACACCTTTTGAATTTCAAGCTTCTTATTTATGTACAAAAGGAAATTTAAAGAATGGTGGACAACATATCACAAAGATTTTTCTGTTGATCACTTAACTTTGCTACAATGTTTAACTAAATCTTTTTCCTCTTTACATAAACAGAAGAAGAAAGGTTGAGGTATGTGCATCAGTGAGATTCGGTCTTTTCAACATTACTTTGAGACTGTGAGTGTAACTTTTTGTAAGATGTATTTTGCATGATGTCAAAACTAGGATACTTTAGCGTTAATGTATATTGGACGTTATCCTCTGATTCTCAATGTGCATCTTAACATTAGGGAGCATAAAAACTTTTGGAAACAAGTTGGAAAAGGTTTCATGCATAAAAATGCATCAAAAACAATTTTTATGAAAAATTAACCTATAGGCCGACACATACATATTTCAGGTCGACACAGAGAAGAAAAAATTTTCTATGTATCGACACCTCCGTTTTATAGGTAAGCTCATATGCTGCATTATTAAAGCATGTGGGCTCTGTTAGATGTTCCCCGCCTCTACAGGTCGACACATAACCTTTACATGTAGATGCATAACATATATAGGTCGACACATGCGTCGAACAGGTCGGCTCATGCAACGGAATGTTCCAAAAATTCATAATTTTTTCAAAATTTTTGGATTCATTTTGCCTCCAAACATGTATGCATATAAATACTTCATACATGTATCATTTCTAGTAAGGTTTCTAGAGAGTAAAACATATACGAAACTAGGATTTCAAAGCATTACCATCATCTTCAACCTCATTCTATGCATACACACAATTAAACTACACATAATCAGTTTTTGATTGGGTGTCATCTAGAATTAAGGTTGGTAACGTCCAATTTAGGTTGATTGTACAACAAATTGGGTTGAGATCTTTGAGGGTTTTAAATCAGAAAACCGAGTTGGGATTTTCCTTCAAGATCGTTTAGGGTTTGAAGGTTTTAGACAATATTATGCAATCCAGATCTGATCGAGTGAAGTCTTTGCAGAACGGGAGGTTCTTGCAAAGGAGTAGTGTGGGACAGTGGATCGCATTGGTAAATCTTGGGTTACAACAATTGCGTGTTTTGGATTCGATCGAGTGAAAGCTTTGAAGAATAATGGGTTTCTTGCAAAGAAGTAGCGTGAAACGGTGAATCAAACTGACATTGTTAGGTTACTTGATCAGGATTTGATCGAGGGAAGATAAGGTATCAAAATCAACATCAAACTTAGTGTTTGTAGGGTTGGATTGCTACATCTCTCTCGTATACATACATTTGCAAAGTAAGGTTAATTTCATCATCTCAATTCAAGTTCAAATTGAGGTATAAGTACCCATTGCAAGGTCGATTGGGGAAATTCCTAAACAAATCCTTGTGTATTCTCTCTCTATCTATCTTTTATTTTTGATTTGCAAATTGTTGATTTCATCGATCGTGCGATCAATTTGTTTGGATAATATTTTTGATTACATTTTTAAATTGGTGTTGTTGAGTTGATCACAATTCCTTAGGTTGTGATTGGGTTTTGAGATCAACAATACCACATAAAATTCCAAACAATATCGATTGCACACTAGGTGTTCGACGAATTGTCTCAATAGATTTTCTTTGTGAATTATCATTAGAAGTAAAATACATTGTTGCTTTGCATTCAACTGATTGTGATTAATTGTGTTTGGTCAACTTGTGATTTTATCATACCTCAATTACTATTACGTATATCTGAGCTTTTTGATATCGGGTTCGGTTAGACGACTTTGATCTGGGATACTCCCGCTTGCTTCCGCGCGCCATACATTTTTCAAAACTATTTTTTTTCAAAATTTTTAACTAGTGATCTATTCACCCCCTCTAGATCTAAGCCTATCGTCTAACAAAAACTGTGTATAATCCTTGTCAACTTAGTCGAACTATTTATGATGCATTTTCTACTTTGAAACAGAAAATCATTGAAAAAATTCGTAGGCTTCATTTTCCTCCTTATATAAAGGAAATATATGAGTTTACTTTGGAATTTTACCTTCCCAAATTTCCATAATCACCAACTTGTGAATTTGGCTTAGCTTTTCAGTTGTCACTTTCCAGACTTATGTTTTTGTGGGTCTTTGTTAGTCCTAGAAAATGATTTTAAAACACGTGCCTAAAGAGTAGTTTCGGCTAATTATAATATACACAATTTCCCACAGCCTTTAAGAGTTGATCTTGAACGTGTCTGAATCCTATCCACCATTTAAGAAGATGAGATAAAGGGAGTTGCAAAACTCACTAACTCTTATTTTATGTTCATATTATTTACTTGTGTCAAAATTTTGTAGCTCGAGCTCTTGTTCCAAAAGGGTCGAAAAATAAGGAAGTTGCAGCAATGACGACAATGAAGAATCCAACCAACAAAAAAAAGGTATATTTTCTAATAGCGAGGTTTCTCATAGACCCCTACCTCCCAAATATCAGAGTAAATGGAAAGATGTTGTTGAGGCCTCAAAGTTTCGATAGGCCAAAAAGAAAAAGATTCAGGCCCTTAAAGCCAGACCACCAAAGAAGTCAAAAAAGAAACTTGTTGCCATTATATATGACGACGAAGAAGAAAGTATCCAACTAACTAGAAAGAAAAATAAATTCCCAAGGAAAACCATTCTCGATGAGAGTTAAAAAAGTGAAGATTCAAGCTATGGCTTTAGGATATCCAAGGTACTTTAAATTTCAATCATGTCTTCATGTGGATCTACATTACGCAATTTTACAATATCCTTCGACTTTTATCTTCTTATAGGAGATTCCTATTTTTGTCATTCCTCGTCCAATAATCAAAGCCTCGTATGTTCATGAGGTGTTGGCATCTAAGTAATCTCTAGTAAATTCACCATCACAACAACCATCAGCTGAAAATCCAGTCGAGGGAACAGTTGTCGAGCAACTAGAGGAAGCATTTAATTACCAAAATCCTGAACAAAAATCGATTAATCCAGAAAGTCCAGGCTCTGAGTAATAATTATCTGGACTAAATAAATAAGATTCTGAACAATAGTCGGTTGGTCCAAATGACAATGCTCCAACTCTAGAAGACCAAGAGCATGATGACCAACCACAAAAATATCAAGATCAAGAAGAGCCTCAAACTGCTACTAATGAAAAAGAACAATCAACAACTATTGAGATTCCCTTTTCGACCATAACCACCATTACTCATCCTCAAATTGAATATTATTCATCCCAAAACTCTGATGTTTCTCTCAGTCGCGAAAAACTAAAAGCTCTAAAAGAGAGAAATCCTGCAAAATCTTTATGGAAACATATAAGCAGTTGAGGTAATTGTTGTGTCAAAAAGCCCCCGAGTTCTTCAACTACTTCAAGCAATGAGCCCTCTGGAAACTCTATTACCCCGCTGATTCAAAAATTGAAAGTAAAGGTTTTCGAAGTTGATCTATTTAAAACCATTGAAGAAAATCCTTCTGTTACATCTGACATCAAGGATTTGTTTAAGAAGCTTAAAAATTAAGATTTTCTTGATCTCTCTATTGATTTTGTCCTAGAGTTTGAACCATTTATTAACGAGATCACTTAGGTTATAAAGATGAAAAAGGAGTCTATGAACAAACTTAGGCAAAAGGTTGACATTATATCCCAACAATGGAATCTAGTTGTTCAGTCTCAAAGTTGAGCAGATGATTTGGAGGCCCAAACTACCTAGAGTAAAGATCAAGTATTGGCCTATGATAAAGAAATTTCATACTGGACGAAACAAGTTAAAGAACTTCAACAAAAAATTAAGGAGGCGCAACAAAAACAAGATGAAACTAGAAATTCTATGTTAACTTCTCTTGAAGAAAAGTTAATTCAATAGGCCAACCTCGGTTTTCAGTATGTGGAGGCTTCTTATCTATTGGAAGAAGAAATCCAACCTTTAAAAACTAAAGATTCAATGAATGATGCAAGGATTAAACTTGGGAAGAAACACTTGGAGAAGATTAAAGTTGAATTTCCTCTTTAGTTTTCAACCTTTTGCTTTTTATTGTGTAACTGTGTTAGTGATAATGCGCCATTTTGGCACTTTTTAAATTCAATGCCATTTTGACATTTTCATTGCTTATGTTATTCTTTCATTATTTGTATTTTCTACAACACAGGCTTGTACTTCTTTACGTACTTTCCATTTATTCT
This sequence comes from Lathyrus oleraceus, assembly GCF_024323335.1. Taxonomy (NCBI): domain Eukaryota; kingdom Viridiplantae; phylum Streptophyta; class Magnoliopsida; order Fabales; family Fabaceae; genus Lathyrus; species Lathyrus oleraceus. The sequence continues at coordinate 440,462,231 of NC_066581.1, forward strand.
CAAAATTCGACCTTCAGGAGTCAATTCTTCAACTTTATAGGAATTATTTAAAAATACTTGAATGATTCAAAATGGGCCTTCCCAATTTGGTGATCATTTACCTAAAGTTCTATCTTTTCAATCCTAATGACTTTCAAAACATAATCATCGACGGTAAAGGTTTTCAATTTAACATTTTTATTATAGACCTTAGTTATTATCTCCTTTTGTATTATAAGAACATTCAGAGCAACTAATATATCTTCATCTAAATAAAATAACTCATCTATCATCATATTGCAATAATGTTCATAAGGAATTTTAACTTGCCTCTGAATTCTAGTTGACTGTAAATACATTTCAACAAACAAGACTGCATTATGACCAAATGTTAGTCAAAATGGAGTAGAATTTGTTGCCTCTTTAGGGGAATTTTGACAAGCCCACAATATTTGGTCTAAAGTCTTATGTCAATTTCTTGGATTTTGACCCACATGCTTTTTAATCGGGCCAATTACAATTTTGTTAGATGCTTTGCGTTTCCATTTGCTTGAGCATAATAAGGAGTAAATGTTAAAAGTTTGATTCCTGAATCTGAAGCAAACTCTACCATTTTTTGACCAGTAAAATTTGTACCTTGGTTAGTGGTTAGATTTTTACGAATTCCAAACATATAGATAATGTGACTTTGAATAAAATTGATTACTTCTTCCTGATCAACATTGATCAAAGGAACAACCTCTACCCACTTGATAAAATAATCAATACCGACTAAAATATATTTATGACCTTTTCATGATATAGGTCAAATTTCACCAATTAAAGCTCATCCTCTGAATGGCCAAGGCTTAACAATAGAATGTAACTCACTTGCAAGAACATGTTGAGTACCTGCATGCTTTTGATACTCTTGACAATCCTTCACAAATTCAATACAGTCTTTTAACATAGTTGACAAATACAAACCTTGTCGAAACAACAACCATTTCAGCTTGTGGTCTACTTGACGAGCACCACACAACCCATTATGAACAACATAAATTGTTAAACAAGCTTCACTCTCACTAAGGCATTTAAGCAAGATTCTATTAGGAATTGTTTTAAACAATTTGGTCCTAATAATTGCATAAATTAATGGCTTTGTATTTAACTTTTCAATTTGTTACCCTTGTTGAATTTTCTAAAAAATCAACAACTAATTTTCTCTAATCATTAGTCGAGAGATTGTCAATGAAAAATTTTTATACATAATTTTTTAATTCATCCACACTTCTACCCCCACCAGTTTTAGCTTTGACAACTCAAATGGGAAATAATTGTGGAACCTTGTTTTGCAGATGATATGCTTTTAACAAGGACATTAACTTTTAATGATGACAACTAAAGTATTACGATAAGTCAAGCATGAACATTAAACGGATAAAGATGCAAACCTATCTCCATGGTTTGATAAACTTGACAATTTGATAACGGCAAACAAAGAATAATATAAAGCCTCATCTCAAGCCACTAAAACATGTGTTAATATAAAGAGTAATATCCGACAAAGACTTGAAGAAATATTTGGTGATCTCCTAATTTAGAAATGAGTGAACGGTTGTAAGGCAAAAGGACTTTATTGCAAAAGTATATCACTAAAATCACACACACACACACACACACAAAAACATTTTCTTATCAAAGAAAATATCTTCAAAAATGTCTTGAAGTTGTGTCAGATGACTTGAGAGCTATTAAAATAGCTAGAGGGAAAATTTTAGCTTATATAATCATTTAGGTCCTATGTCTAATCGATTAGATTATTTCAAATTTACGTCCCAAGCAATTAAGACAACACCTTAATGATGTACAATGGCTAGATATATTTTCCTTCCTTTTATGGAACTTATAAACAATTATTTTTTATCTTATAATCAATTAGACATAGGTGGTAATTGGTTAGATAGTTACAAATTATATTAAATGAAATTTCCTTTTGAGCCAACCTCAGGCCTATAAATAGATGTTTCATTTCTCGTTTCAAATCATTCAAAATTGTATTTTGACCCTTTCATCTCTCACTCTATCTCAAAACATTTCTTTAACTATCTCTCACTATTTTTTATCCTAATTGCTTTTGTGTGAAAAGTGATTTGTGAGTGAGGTCATTTTATAATTATGGAATGGGTTGAATTGTAAAATTCACTAAGGGAACCTTTTGTGTATACCTTGGTTGAATACTGTCCAATTAGGGATTTAATTGGGTTAAAGATAAACCAGTAAAAAGCTTATGTTTGGGATTGTGTATTTTTAGTCCTAGTTTACGTTGAAGATCAACCCACATTAAAATCTATTAGGTTCTTGATCAGCCTGGTATTAAAACCAAGATATGTTAAAGCTCAGTTTGGTATCTAAAAGCTTCACTGACTCGAGATCAACTTGGTGTTAAAATCTCACAGGTTTTTAGTTAGCCCATATAAAAGCAAGGTATTTATCTAAAAGGTTATGAAACTTGAAGACTAATCACTCCAAGGAATGTGTTTCTGGAGAGAAGAGTAATTGCTCTAATCCACCATTTGGGAAGGAAGATTGTCCCCTTCACTCAAGTTGACTATGAAGAAAAGATGCAAGTGCACACATCCATTATCTTATATATTGTGATGAAGATCAATCCCCATTTCCTTAGATAAAGGGATTCATGAGTCTTTCCTACGAAAAGCTCTCAATGTTTAATGGAAACTCTCAAGATCAATTCTTGGTGAGATGAGTATGTCCTTTTGTTTTGACTGATCCTGGATAACTCTTTATGTTTCTCTTTTCCCTAAACTCCTTTTATTTATGCAATTTATTTTTCGCTGCTTAGTTTTTAAGTTGTTTATAAACTCTGATTTTATTTTACAAAGTTTTTTCAAAACCACATTTTTCCAAACAACACAATTCACCCCCACTCCCTTGTGTGTGAAGTCTTAAGTCCAACAAGTAGAATCAGAGCCTAGCTTCTGTTTAGGGACTAATCATCTTAAGAGGAAGATGTCTTCCGACACAAGATGCTTTCTAAATTCACCATCACTTTCTTAAAATAGTAGTTTTAATTTTTGACAAACTAGATTCAAAAATTTTCTTTAAAAAATTAAAATCCTAAATTTTGGAAAACATTAGACAATGATCTGGTTTTCCCAACTCATCAAATAAATGATGATGAAATAGTAGATAAACTCATTTTTCTTTTGACCAGAGAGGAAAAGAGAAAATGTAAAATAAATTTCAAAACCAAAAGATTTATAACAATATCTTTAAATATCACAATAGTTCACCATGTTCACCATTGCAAAATCGTCAAGAAAATGTGAGATAGGAAGATCTGATGGCCGCACGCGTACTTCACACCATACACCTCAGTCAACGTGTCATAGGGAGGGTATACAAAAGCAAGGGAACATATTAAAACGTTTAAACATTATCAGATGGTAGGGAGGCGTGGCAACACATCACCAGAGCTAGGGATCTGGTCTTCTTCTCCAATGGACCTCATCGGACTGGTCCACCATCAACCACCACTTAAATGAAAAATAGGGACATGGATTTAAAGGAAATTCCAAGTATATTAAAAGATACAGGGATTTGGATTTTGAGGATCATGAACTGAGTTACTTCGATATAACCTCAAAACAACTCAATCTTGTTGCCTACATTGGTAGGACTTCAGCCAACCAAAAATCAAAGAGAATGGTGAAGAATTGAGAGAGAATCGAAGAGATGGAGTTTTTTAAAAATCACCTTTGAGGGAGCTTGAATCTTGCTTGATCTTGTTTCCAATTGGCCTTGGCTTGACTTCAGATGCTTGCAGGAAGTGAATTGAATCAAGGAAGGGCTTGAATTCTTGGAGTGTCAACTTCAATACAGAAGTGAAATTGAAACTCGATTTTCAATTGAAAACCTTCAAGTTTATCCTCTAATGGTGAGTGACATGGTTGCAGGATCAAAGCTTGGGCAAGGTGTCCCCAATTATGAGTAGAAAGGGTTGTATTTATAGGCAATTCAATTGATTTCCACACACTTCCATCACAATGCCAAAAATAGTAATTCTCACTTGCATGGATGCATGGTCATGTGATAGGCCCATCAAATGATGCAAAAGGTCCAAAATTGATCATGAGCTATGCTGAAAGTGTGTCATGTAGTCATGTAATTGGAAATGGAAGTGGTCATGAGATTCATCCAAATGGAACCTTAAAGAAAAGCCATGCGCAAGTCATTTAATCCTTAGCGAAATGAGGTGATCTTGGACTTTTTGGAAAGGTGAGACCAAGGGGAACGACTTTAATTTTGAACACTTTTCCATTTGAAGCTTGGATCATGATGAATTTTCAAGTGGAAGATTGGAAAATCAAACATATTTGAACTTTTTCTAAGTACCAAGTCAAATGTTCACTTCTTCCACCTTGAATAACTTTTGCTATGGGCTTCAAATTGAAAACATTCCTTGTTAAAAGTTGTGTCTATTTAAAACATCTTCAATTTGGTCACATATTTGACCTCATTTGTATTTAGAATGAAGAAGTTATGCATTTTAGAAGTTGAGGAAAATCTCTTGTACAATGGTAATGGCCCAAAATGACCTATAATGTTTCCTCTTGGCACATGCCCTTGAAAGTTGAATTTGAAGTTTCTCAAAGAATAAAAGTTGGAGAGGACATCTTGAAATGGATCATGAAACTTGAATGTACTTCATATCATGAAAATTAAGCAACTTATGGTCCTTGGAAGTTGACCTCCTAACTAGGGTTCAGACAAAATGACCTATAATCTTTCACCATAAAAAAATGACTTTCCAAGCAAATATATATCTTGACCTTAACATGAATGTTGTTTGGAATGTAATAAGGAGTAACTTTTCTCTTGGAACAATATTAATATGACAAAACGTGTAGGATATAGGGTCTAGGGAACCCCAGTTTTCACGAGTTGACTTTCTCTAGTCAACCATCATGAACCAATTTGCAAACTTGAAGTTCTATTGATCTCTTGGAATCATGGAGGATCAAATATGTATAAGATTATGTATAATGAAGTATACCTTGATATATTTTATCAAATGATGAAGAAACTTGCTGAGGAAGTCACACAAGATACATAGATGATTAGCGCTTCCAAGGAAAACAAGCTTCAAACTCTTGATGAATTCTTGATCAAAATGATTAATGAAGATCATGGGGACCAATATATTGTCTAGTATCAATGTGAGTCATCTCTTGAATTATTTCCTTGAATTGAGGGTCTCAAGCCCTGGACGTGAGCGTGGTGAGGCATTGGTGGGTGCACACACTACCTACAAAAGAAGTAAAACTATACATAAACATATTTTTGGTATTTTGGTTAGTAAATTATAAGAAAACAAATTATGATACAATCAAAATTTGCTTGGTGATCTCTCTCAATGCAAACCCAATGAATGAGGGGTAAAGAGAATGCCAAGGTGTGATCCCTGTAAGACCCCAATTTTGTCCCTAAGATCCCTCATGGCATCATAATATTGCATTTGGCATTGCCTCAAGGATCATTAGCATCTTGGTTCCCCTTGCCTTTGGGTGAGACTCCTTGTGAGTGGTTTGAGATCACCAAGCATGCTTGAATTGTATATCATTGCTTTTCTTATTTTTTTTACTAACCAAAAGCACAAAAATATGTCGCTAACATCTTTTGTTTGTAGCTTGAGCAATCACAAGGTCTAAAGCTTCAAGGAGATCATTGGTACAAAGACATGGTCAAGAGGAGATGATAGCAAGCATGGTAATGGTTCCCAAATCCCTAATCCATCAAATATGCCTCCCTAGCACCTGAATTCATCATTTTGGTCATCGCAAGTCAAAAGGTTTGAGGTCTTGTTCTTCAAGGAAACCCTAATTCATCTGTGCACCACAATGCCTTGCTCCTGAAGCAACCTCAGCCCATGATCAAATACAATCAAGGGAAGTTCTTTAATTCATAATTTAATGCATATTTGAACTTATTTGAGTGTCCTAAATCATCAATTCCTCAAGATATGAGTCATGGACTTGAGAAGTTGATCAGTCAATTCATCTGACTATTTTGGAATGCACTGAGACCTAACTTTTTATGTGTTGGTCAAATGGAGATGGTTTCAAAATAAAAAATGTTCTTAAGGACAATATGAACAACTTCCAGGTTCATCAAAAATTGATTTGAAGCTTGGAAGGCCATCTGTCATTCCAATACATTATGGGTCATTTTGACTGAAACCCTAATTATAGGTCAACTTCCCAAGGACATAACTCATTCATTTGTTATGATTTTGAGGTGGGATGAAATGTATTGGAAAGCTTAAGTTGTCTAATTCAAATGTTATGTTGAACAAAATTTCAAAATCTCAAAGGAAATACATGTGATAATGCAAGACATTATAGGTCCTTTTTGACCAAATGCATTGAAAGGCAAAAAAGTCCAACTTCAAGTGCCCATAACTCTTTCATCAAAAATCCAAATGATGCAAAATGTAAGTCCATTTTGATTGTCTTGAAAATATATACAACTTTTATGTTGGATAGTTTTCCATATGAGGCTTGCATCATCAAAACAGAAGGGCTTAAACATTGGCCAAATTTGGAAACCTTGCATTGACATTTTTTGCACATCACACTTTAAACTCAAATTTCATAAATTTCCACACTTCAAATGAGTTTTTGTCCAACATAACTTTTGTTCCTTATACAAAGACCTTTCCAACCATTACCCACATGCCTATGTGTGGATTTTCTAAATAGTATTTTCGAAGAGGTGAATGTTTAGGTTCAATTATGGAATTCATGTTGAAATCTTGTTGCACAAGCCAATTCAGAGAAAATTACACGTCCAAACCTTTGGCATTTGAGTTCAGCTTGCAATTGGCATTGTTTTTGGGGCTTGAGCATGATCATGCAAGCCCATGCAAGTGGTATCCAAATTCATGCACACGGATCATTTCATCATTCCCTTGCCTTTCCCTCTATAAATAGAGACCCTATGCCATTCAAATTACACACCTGATTCAACCTGAAGTGTTGCAGAAATCAAAACCCAACCTCTCACCAAAGAAGCAATTTCATTTTTCTCAAATTTTTCAGATCCAAAATTCAACTTCATCTGGTTGAGTTCTTGGATCTTAAGCTTCTAAACCTTCAGCATTCATCTCACTGATCTTCTGTTTTAGCAAAGCAAGCAAGGAATCGAGCTCAAGTTACCAGAATCCAAGCTTACACTTCAACTGGTATTTTCTTCGAATCTCATCATCCATTGACCTATTTGCTTGGATCTTGTGTTGGCTGAAGTCCTCTCAATAGAGGCATCATAATTATGCATTCAATTTTTGAAATCCATTGAGTTCATGATGAACACCAGATTTTTCAACCTCTGATTTCTCACACCATGGAGATCTAGAGTGAAAATGGATGGTATAGGGATGATGTACATCATCCCAACTTTCTAAAGATGTATAGATCGTGCATTTTCACTGATGTTTGGATCTCTGCAAATTTGGCCGGAAAATCCAAGCTCACCGGAGAAGACGGTGACTCCGGTGGCTTCATCATTGCCAGATCCAATCTGGACCGTGTGATCTCTTTTCCAGATCTAATCTGGACCTTCAGCTGTTATGACTTTTTTTAATACACCCTGCGCTTCAGTTGACTAGTGTGTTGGGTACGCGCGCGCCTCTGGATGCTTGGATCTGCCAGCTCAATTAATGAGCTCAGATCCAAGGGCTCTTGTTTTTTGCTATTTTTAATTTCTGGTTTTATTTTCTTTAATTCCAATTATTTTCAAAAATCAATATCTCTCTCATTTTTAATCTAAAAATTATGGGACCAATTGCATAAGTCTCCAAATAATTTCTAGTTTCTATTTCTGATTTTTTATTTTTTTTATTTTGTCATTTCATATTTTTTGTGAATTTTCTCTTTTCTGGTTATTTTTAATTCATTTTAAATAGTTTTTGATATTCAAAAAATACAAAAAAAATTTCCTAACCTATTTGAATAATGATGAATCTATGAAAAATATTCTCATCAATTTTTGAATTGATTTGAGATTTATTTGAGATTTTAGTTCAATTAGGTTATTTTTATTCATTTTTAATTGATTAAAAATAGTTTCTGACTTTTAAAAATGCTGAATTTTTTTGTCAAACTTTGTTTGACCTTGTTGAACTTAGGATAAATTGCTTGGACCTTTCAAGGTTGATTTGAAGTAATTTTGAAGTTTGACCTTTTCTTTTATTTTTAATTCAAGTTTAATTTTTAATATTAAAAATGCCAAAAATATTTTATTCATTTCTTGATTTCCAATCTTCATCTCACTTCTGTTTTTGATTGTTTGACCTTGACTTTCAATGTTATTGGTCAACATATGAGGATTGGTACATTGTATTCCATTTAATGCACTTTAATTTTGCCATTTCCATTTCTCTTATCCATCTCCATCTCCTTCTTCTTCTCCTTCTTATTTTTCTTTTTGATCAATGAGTTGAAGGTTGATAAGTTAGCATTGGTTAGGGAGACTTAATCTTCCTTGATTCAAATCTAATTCATCTTGATCAATTGATCAAGTGAATGGCTTTGCATTAAGGATAGGTTGTCTTCTAAATCATGCAAAAGGCTTAAACCAACACAAGATCAATTCTCTTCTTCTTTTTGGCATGGCAAGTTGTTGGGACTTGGTTCACTAATCAAGACTCCTAACTTGTGTTTGTTGCCTACATTATTATTGACCGACCTCAGATAGTTGTGACTTCTACATAAGTCCAATTACGATTGCTTAACATAGCGCTAAATTTGCCTTATGGCACACTAACTACTAACACTAACTATTGACAATTAACATTTACTTTATGCACTTTACTTTTATGCAATTTACTATTCCTGTACATATTATCCATTTGCTTTTCTCTTTGCTCACTTAAGCACATGTTTATGTTAATGCCATTTGCCTTTTGCTCACTTGAGCACATAATTGTGTATATATTATTATGCTTGTGTTCTGTTTTGTTTGTTGTGAACCAAATACAAAGAATGGACTTAGTTTCTAGGACTTTCCCTATGCAAAGAATGGAGAATTGGACTTAGATTCTAGGACTTTCCTTATGCAAATTGGAGTAAAAGAATCCTAATGATGAAGATGGACTAGAAGGACCAAATCTCTAAACTCACTCTTGTCCATTCTTGTTTTACTTCATGGAACTTTTGATGTGTGTGCTTTTGTGCTAGGAGTTTCCATTTACGCTTAATTGGAGGACCATTGCCATGTTCATCCAAGTGGAAGATACAAGATACATTGAGGATCTTTTAAGAGACTTATTTGATTGCTTATGCTTTGTGGTTGCTTATTCCAAAGGATGGGAGCTACTTGGATCATCAATATGATCTCAAGAGAGGGGCTCCATTATGGTTTTGATTCTTTATCCCTTCTCTTTTTGTTTTACTTAGGACTTAGCCCTTCTTCTTCTTCTCCCACTCTAACCCAAGCCAAAACCTTTTGTGCAAACATTTAACTATTGCTTTCAAACATTAGAAACCTAAGCCTTATGCTTTTGATTTTCAAACTTTCTTTTCACAATACTTATTTTGAATTGAGTCTTTAAGTCAACTTTGACCATTTTTGTACATACTTTTAATTGGTAAATATAACCCATCTAAATGTCTTTTTGTGGTTCCAATGGCCACCTTCTTAATCAAATTTTCCATAACCTTTAGCTATTAGGTTTGAGTTATCTTTGTGGTAGATGTAATACTCACCTATATCCTTAGTGATGGACAATGAGTCTTCCATGCTTATTATAGGGTTAACCCCTCCCTAGCATGTTGAAGCTATCCTCCCATGGTGGATTTGTGGTTTGGTTGAGTTTTCTCCCTTTGATAACAAAAGACCTTAAGGCTTTTGGACCAATCAATTCACCAACTTGTTTTGAGATTTTTACCCCGAACTACGAGGTTTTAATCCTAATCTTTTTTAAGATGGTACGTAGGCAATGGGTTTATCCATCCAAACACAAAAACATGTAAATAACTTGTATATTCTCCTCTCATCTCTTCAATCAGGTTTGCACAAACAAATTTTCACAAAACAACAACCTTTACCACAAGTGTGAAAAGGGCTCCCTAGGAGTACCTAGGATGTTTTGGGTGCCTAACACCTTCCCATTGCATAACCAACCCCCTTACCCGAATCTTTGTTTTCTTTTACTAGTTTTTGTTAAAACTTTTAGGTTTTTGTTCGCTTTCTAACAATTCCTTTGGATAAATAGAAGTGCGGTGGCGACTCGACTTGTATGATTTACCTTGGATTTAGTCAATATCTCTAATGGTAACGAATACCCCGCTACAGAAAAGTGGCGACTCTGCTGGGGAGTACTAGATCCATCCTAGTGGGGTTTGTCAACTTTTCATGCTTGTTGTATTGTATTGTCTTGTGACATATTTTTGTGCAATTTGGGATTACTGTATTGTATGTAATGATTGATTTGCTTGATATTATTTCCTTGTATGCTTGGTGATCTTTGTGAGATGAGTTCTATACCCGGACTCGAGTGCACTTAGGATAGGAGAATGACGTAGTCTTGTTGACTTGTGTGGAGTTATTCCTTAGCAATTTGACTTGCAAGTCCATTCACTTGGTGGAGGTTATGTTGGGATCAATAATGTCACACAAGTAAGTTGTGGTTAGACATTACTCTTTCCAATATAGACCTTAGAAGCCAAGGACCTTAGTTTACCAAGCCCATCTTGGCCTATTCTTAGGATGTAGTGCAAAAGTCATTCAAATGTAAGATTTGATACGATTGTTACGCGATACTACACTCATAAGAGTCTCTCTTGAGAATATTTTTGGAATACGAGTAGTCATTTCTCCGATAATAACCGAAAGATGGGATGATGACTATGGGAACCTCTTGTAGAACATGTTTGGCAGGTTTAAACCCTAGTGCACTCCCTTTGGGTGGTTCTTAACCAAGACTCCATGCTCGTGACTTACAACAAACCCTTGATTCATGGTTGATCCGTTCATGTATCCTTAATATCAATGGAACTTGGGTGTTGATAAGGTGTAAGCCATAATCCACCAAAATGGATGATTGATATTAAGGATGATATGATCCATCCCATGACCTTTGTTTGGTGTGCTTTGCTTGATCCTTGAGTGTGATTGTTGCATTCATGCACCCATTTGCATCCATATCATCAATAATGAAGAAAATTTTCAAGGAACTTAAGGGTTTTATTTGCAAAATTTTCAGACATGGAAAGACAAAGAAGGAGTACAAAGAAGTACAGCTTCAGGCAACCAGATTTGAAAGAGTTAAGGAATCTGACATCCTATGTACTAGATCCCTTGGCTTTCAAGGCTCGTTTTGGGAAGCTTCTTCCTCTTCTGACTACTCAGGTGGATGAAGGGTTGATGAGTGTATTGGTTCAGTTTTATGATCCCTTGTACCGTTGCTTCACGTTCCCGGATTTCCAGCTTTTGCCTACACTTGAGGAGTATGCCTATCTTGTGGGTATACCTATTCTAGACCAGTTGCCATTCAGTGGCTTAGAGAGTATTCCTACTTCTCAAGAGATAGCTGACATGTTACACATAGATGAATCTCTGGTTGATGCTCATATGACTACCAAAGGTGGAATTCAAGGTCTCCCTTCTTAGTTCCTCATCACTCAAGCTACTATGTATGGGAAGGCCATGAGTGAGGATGCCTTTGAGGCCATATTTGTACTTCTCATCCATGGATTGGTATTATTCCCCAACATCGACAAGTTTGTGGATGTGAACGCTATTAGGATCTTTTCTACTCTTAATCCTGTTCCGACTCTGTTGGGTGATACCTATTTCTCTTTGCATATGAGGAATGCAAAGGGTGGTGGTGCCATTGTGTGCTGTTTGCCTCTGTTGTATAAGTGGTTTATTTCTCACTTACCGCAAATGGTCGCTTTCAAGGAGAACAAAGGATGTCTACAGTGGTCCACGAGACTCATGTCTCTCACTAATGATGATATCTCTTGGTACAACCGCGTGTATGATGGTATGCAGATTATCGACTCTTGTGGTGAATTCTCCAATGTACCTCTTCTTGGTACATGTGGTGGGATTAACTACAACCCTGTTTTGGCACGTCGTCAGCTTGGGTTCCCCCTAAAGGATAAACCTAATAACATTCTGTTAGAGGGTGTGTTCTTTCAGGAGGGTAAAGATCCCCAAAACTTGAAGGGAAGAATGGTCCGCGCTTGGCGCAAGATTCATAGGAAAGGAAGGAATGAGTTGGGTCCTAAGAATTGTGTCGCTATGGAGCCTTACACTGCTTGGGTTAGGAAGAGAGTGTCTGAGTATCTCATGCCGTACGAGTATCCAAGACCTACACCTTTGGTTATGGTTGGGCCTTCAACCCTCCCTAACCAAGGAGTAGAGGAGTTGAGAGACGAAGACCGGTCACGTGCTTGGATCCGTGAAAGGGAAGAGTTGCTTTAGCAGATTAAGGAGAAGGATGCTTTGATAGAGTTCCTCGAACATCAGGTTATTGATGATCCTAATGATGCATGAACTTCTCTACTTCCTCAGTCTTCCAAGTTTTGGAAAAGGAAGTACGATCGACTCGCCAAAGAGAAGGCGGATATGGAGGCAGCCTACGAGAGGGAGGTGAAGAGACTTCACGCATCCTATCTTCCTGTGTCCCGAGCTTTAGATGATTGTTTCTAGGGATCCATAGGATGATTATTTTCCTTTTCTCTTGTATATGATTGACAATGTTGTACTTATTTTCCCTGATAATATTTGACGAGATATTTCCATATGGGATAAATGTTTAATATTTCCAAAATTTTGCAAATAAAACCCTAGAGTTCCTTTGAAATAAAAAACAAATCATATGCACAAGCATTGCATGCATCATGTGCATAAGCAGGTTTTGTTCCCGGCTTCTTGTCCTGTGGTCTCACTCTGTGTTCTTCATTTATTTTGAAGATAAGCTGACTCACCGGTACTACACCAGAGCCAACACTTCGAGACTGATGGATCATCTAGAACAAGAGAACCGCGAGCTGAAAGAGGAAGTGGCCAGATTAAGTGCCTTGATGGAATCATTCTTGGCTGCCCAGAGCCAGTCTTCTCCGACGCCTTCAACTCCTCCCCAGAGGACAGTCATCTCTGAGATTGTCTCCTCAACTGTGCCTGCACCTAGTACGCACTTTGCTCCAACGGGCATGCCAGCCAGATTCCCGTGGGGGATGCCTCCCAATTTTATGCCTGAGGGTCCTACTCCAACTTTTGCTTCTATGCCGGCATCTAGCCCGGTCCTTGCTGTTCCTCCTCCTGTCGTGCATACCATGCCCAAGGTAGACGACACCATCTATCATTCTGAGCCATCTGAAGGCCCAAATGTCAATGAGAAGATGGATGCTATGAATGATCAATTTCTTGAGCTTCGCAAGGAATTGAAAACTCTTAGAGGAAAGGATCTTTTCGGCAAGTCTGCTGCCGAACTGTGCTTGGTCCCCAATGTGAAGATCCCTGTGAAATTCAAGGTCCCTGACTTTGAAGAATACAAGGAAAATACTTGTCCTCTCAGCCACCTGGTCATGTATGCCAGGAAGATGTCGACTCAGACCGACAATGATCAGTTACTCATCCACTACTTCCAGGACAGTTTGTCCATTGCCGCTCTGCGTTGGTATATGGGTTTAGACAGTGCGAACATCCGATCCTTCAATGATCTTGGCGAGGCCTTCGTCAAGCAGTACAAGTACAATATGGATATGGCTCCCGATAGGGATCAATTGAGGGCCATATCCCAGAAGGACAAAGAAACGTTCAAAGAGTACGCCCAGAGGTGGCGAGAGTTGGCAGCACAGATCGTGCCCCTGCTAGAAGAGAAAGAGATGACCAAGATCTTTTTGAAGACCTTGAGTTCATTCTATTATGAGTGGATGATTGCTAGCGCTCCTTATGACTTCACCGAGATGGTGAATATGGGGATGCGTTTAGAAGAAGGGGTTAGAGAAGGACGTCTAACCAGAGAAGAAAGCTCTTCTGCCAAATGTTATGGGGCGTTTGCAAAGAAGAAAGATGGAGAGGCACATGCTGTGACCTCCCATGTGAAACCAAGAAGACCCTCGGTGAGGAGGAAGACCATGCGTCCCGCCGGTAACCAGCACCAGGTGGCTCATATAACACCTGTTTTCAGAGACAATCAACAGTATCAGCAACATAGCAACAATCAGCAACCACATCCGCAATATCAACAACAACAGCACCGTCCGCAGCAGCAGGCTTACCAGCCTCGAAACAGTAATCAAACCAACACGAGTTACGAGAGGAAAAGGGTCACTTTCAATCCTATTCCAATGACGTATGCAGAATTATATCCCTCTTTGATAGAGAGGAAGTTGATTACTCCGAGAGACCCACCGGCTATACCTGCTAACCCCCAGTGGTGGTATAAGCCTGAATTACATTGTGCCTACCATTCTGGTGCTCCCGGCCATGACGTGGAGAATTGTTACCCTTTGAAGACCAAGGTTCAAGACCTTGTGAGGTGTGGAATTCTGTGTTTTGAGGACGTAGGTCCTAATGTGAAGAAGAACCCATTGCCCAAGCATCTTGATGTTTATGGTGATTCGGCCCTCGTTGTTAATCAGATTAAGGGTGAATGGGAAACGAATCAGCCTGGTCTCATTCCATATAGGGATTATGCGAGGAGGATTTCGACGTTCTTCACCAAGGTTGACTTCCATCATATTCCTCGAGATGATAATCGGATGGCAGATGCTCTTGCTACACTTGCTTCAAAGATTGTGGTTAAACTTTGGGATGAAGTCCCCAATATCACCGTGATGCGCTTGGACAAACCAGCTCATGTATTTGCGGTAGAAGAAGCGAAAGATGATAAGCCATGGTATTATGACATCAAGTGTTTCCTTCAGAACCAGGTTTACCCGCCTGCGACATCTGTGAAAGATAGGAAGACTTTGAGGAGATTGTCAGGCAGTTTCTACCTCAATGGCGAAGTGCTTTATAAGAGAATTTTTGACATGGTTCTGCTCAGATGCGTGGATAGGCACGAAGTAGACCTGTTAATGACTGAGGTTCATGAGGGTTCATTTGGTACTCATTCCAATGGACATGCCATGGCTAGAAAGATGTTGAGAGCAAGCTACTATTGGCTGACAATGGAGTCTGACTGCTGTAAATACGTGAAGAAATGCCATAAGTGTCAGATTTACGCGGATAAGATTCATATTCCCCCGACACTCCTGAATGTGATTTCATCACCATGGCCTTTCTCCATGTGGGGAATTGACATGATTGGCATGATAGAGCCCAAAGCATCTAACAGGCACACATATTTATTCTCGTAGCAATTGATTACTTCACCAAATGGGTTGAAGCGGCATCATATGCAAATGTGACCAGGCAGGTGGTAGTGAAGTTTATCAAGAATCAACTCATATGCCGCTATGGTGTGCCAGATAAGATCATTACTGATAATGGATCTAACTTGAACAACAAAATGATGAAAGAGTTGTGTAGTGAGTTCAAGATCACGCATCATAATTCTTCTCCTTATAGACCCAAGATGAATGGGGTTGTTGAAGCTGCTAATAAGAACATCAAGAAGATTATCCAGAAGATGGTTGTCACGTATAAAGATTGGCATGAGATGTTGCCATTTGCTTTACATGGATATCGGACGTCTGTCCGCACTTCAACAGGGGCAACCCCTTTCTCTCTTGTTTATGGCATGGAGGCTGTACTCCCAGTAGAGGTGGAGATCCCATCAATGAGAGTCTTGATGGAAGCCAAGTTGACTGATGCTGAATGGGTTCAGAGTCATTATGACCAATTGAACTTGATAGAAGAGAAGAGATTGACTGCCATGTGCCATGGACAATTATATCAGCAAAGGATGAAGAAAGCTTTTGATAAGAAGGTCAAGCCTCGTGTGTTCCGAGAAGGTGACCTTGTGCTCAAGAAAGTCTTGTCTTTCGCGCCCGATTCCAGGGGCAAGTGGACTCCAAACTATGAAGGTCCATATGTTGTTAAGAAAGCCTTTTCAGGCGGTGCTTTGATACTTACAACTATGGATGGGGAGGATTTCACTCGTTCTGTGAATTCAGATGCAGTGAAGAAATACTTCGCCTAAAAAATAAAAACAGAATAGCTCGCTAAGTTGAAAACCCGAAAGGGCGGCTTAGGCAAAAATGAGCATCTTGGTGGATTGAAAACCCGAAAGGGCGGTCCAGGCAAAAGTTAGAGACATAAAAATGAATATTTGTATCCCGCTAGATTGAGTACCCCATCCTGGGGCAATCTAGGCAAAAATTAGGGATTTGGCAAGTAACTGCATCCTGAGAAGACTTTGTTCTACAACTGTCATCCGTCGGAAATTCTTGCTCATTCGTCATCAACCGAAGCCTCAAATACATCGAATTCAGAATGGGTGGAGAAATGGTCATTATGTTCAATGTAGCCCTTTTCCAATATATATCACCAATTTCAAATTTGTAAAGATCTATGGAGTCTTGCCATTTGCAGACTACCATTCCATCAAATAAATTCGAGCCTTTTATCCAATTATTTGCACTCTTATTTGTTTCTATTCAACAAACGTTTTACATGCTTTTAATTGAGAAAATATCATTGTTTTGAAAAAAATGAATTTTTCATAACTTGTTTTTAAACAAGGTGAACATTCACAATGATGAAAAGGATACTTAGGAGATCCTCAGTGCTCTCCCAAGGATGGTATGATCTTCAACAGGGTAAGACATTTGTTCATATTCCTGGCATAATTGTATCTTCTTCCTTCGGAGCCCTGAGTGGTATGCTTGTTGAGATATTCACCACTCTCCCCTTCAGCGGGGTAGCAACCTTTCCTCCTCAGCAGATGTGATCTCCTTGGTGGGTACGGTACTTGGAGGTTGATCCCCAGAGTCCCTTTATCCCTCGGATAGATTACCCAGTAGAGTTGCTTATGTGGCAAATTCTACCTGTGCAATGAACTCTTTTCCCCAGCTGTGACTGATGATTCATCCCCTGCGGAGGTCTTTGCTTCCTGGTATCTCTAATTCCTGGCAGATTGGATATTCTCTGGTGGAACCTGGCTTTCTCTCTTGGGATGTAGTAACGGGTGTTTGTGTGCTTATTTCCTTTGGAGCTGTTTGTGTTAGAAATGTCTGTTTGTCAGCATTCATCATACATAAACCACGCATGCTTGCTTGTAATTTTTCAGCATCCGGATGTTCATATTGCATTTTTTCCCATATATCTTTGTTTGTTATCCTCTGCTAGTTGGTAATATATTTCCCAAGTAGATGTCGGTGTCTGATCCCTCAACGTAGAGTTAGCCCCTTAAGCAGAGAGTGTTTATCTCTCCTTCTGCACTCCCCACCGAGTTATATCCTCGTGGACGACGGTTGTTTTCGCTTCCTCCCAACACATATATTGGGATGGGTTCCCCTATTGAGTTATATCCTCACTAGGACGAGTCTTGATTCAGTTTGCCTCTTTGGTTTGATCTTAAATTGGCCTCTTGTGACTGTTTCCTGTGTTTCCCCGTGGTATAAATGAATAATGGCTCTGTAATCGGTAATCATTCATCTTATCCCCGGCGGAGTCTGTGGTTTACTACCCTTATAACGGTAGTTGTAAACCCTATTTTCTCCCCTTTGCAGAGTTAACCTTTTTGTTCATCCTAGGTTGATGACGGTTACTTTTCCGTGGTTTTCTACCCAGTATCCGGTAGATGTAATCCCCTCCTTGATGGTTATCATTATCCAATATGCGGTGATGATATTCCTTTCTCTTGGATAATTGCTCTGATTAGACAATTTATCCCCAGCAAGTCATCTTTCATACCGGTTGCCGGTAATGTTTGTTGCTCCCCTTGATTGGTCATCATTATATACCTAGTTTTGGTATCCCGATGCCTTTCTCTTTGTCGGTCGATTTATTCTTTATTAACCCAGTAACCGGTTGTGGATAATCTTCCATGCGAGTGTATCATCTACGTTCTGACGGTAATAGATAATATATCTCATGCACTCTTTGGTCGAAGCCTTTTGTTCTTCCCCAGTTGAGTAAGATTCGTATCCCTGTTTTGGAATCGAATGTCCATCCCTTAATCGAGTTTGATTTTTGCCCTCTTTTTGGATGATGAGTGTCTTGGGAATATTCTCCAATTCACGTTTTGGTTGGTCACCTATTATATGCCTAGTAACCGGTATCCCTGGTGTTCCTTCCTTCTGCTCCCTATTATGACTTTTGTCCCCTGTGGAGTTAGATTTTCCTGAGTTGAGATATACCTTTTTAGGTCTTCCTCAGATGATTTGGTTGATTGATATCTCTCACCCTTATACCGGTCTTAGATATTCATTTTTCCCGAGCATGTTGTTCTCTCACCCTTATACCGGTGTTCAGATCACACGTCTCTTTGAGCTTATTACCCAGTAACCGGTAATACCCCATCCCGTTGCTTCCCCAGGAGACTACTTTTTGGATATCCCAAGCGAGGTCCCTTAGTGGATTATCCTCACCTGAGTCCGGATTTTTATCCGAAGTATCCATTGTGGATAATGTTGTTGTGTTGGCATATTCCCCAACACATGCACCTTCGAGTCAGCTCGAGTCTTTCCATTGGATTCACTCCCTTTGGAATTCTGTTCCCCAAGTTTTGAGTCGTGACCTGCTCACGCGTTTTCACCCTTTACTCCCCCCAAAGTCTCTATCTCCCTAGTGAGTGTATTACTTCTATGGATTATCAATTTCTCCGGATTTCTTTTCTTCTTTGTGGACACATATCCCCACAGAGTTTGTACTATTTGCATGCATACATCTGCATCATGAGGTCTCTTAGGGACCAAAATTCGTCTCTTTGTTATTATTTAAGCCCATTATACCCCGTCGAGACGAAGATTTTAACCTTCACTTCTCCGGTTAGAATGACCTTAAATAGGGGCATCTGTAAGACCCCAATTTTGTCCCTAAGATCCCTCATGGCATCATAATATTGCATTTGGCATTGCCTCAAGGATCATTAGCATCTTGGTTCCCCTTGCCTTTGGGTGAGACTCCTTGTGAGTGGTTTGAGATCACCAAGCATGCTTGAATTGTATATCATTGCTTTTCTTATTTTTTTTACTAACCAAAAGCACAAAAATATGTCACTAACATCTTTTGTTTGTAGCTTGAGCAATCATAAGGTCTAAAGCTTCAAGGAGATCATTGGTACAAAGGCATGGTCAAGAGGAGATGATAGCAAGCATGGTAATGGTTCCCAAAGCCCTCATCCATCAAATATGCCTCCCTAGCACCTCAATTCATCATTTTGTTCATAGCAAGTCAAAAGGTTTGAGGTCTTGTTCTTCAAGGAAACCCTAATTCATCTGTGCACCACAATGCCTTGCTCCTGAAGCAACCTCAACCCATGATCAAATACAATCAAGGGAAGTTCTTTAATTCATCATTTCATGCATATTTGAACTTATTTGAGTGTCCTCAATCATCAATTCCTCAAGATATGAGTCATGGACTTGAGAAGTTGATCAGTCAATTCATCTGACTATTTTGAAATGCACTGAGACCTAACTTTTTATGTGTTGGTCAAATGGAGATAGTTCAAAAAGAAAACATGTTCTTAAGGACAATATGAACAACTTTCATGTTCATCAAAATTTGATTTGAAGCTTGGAAGGCCATCTGTCATTCCAATACATTATGGGTCATTTTGACTGAAACCCTAATTATGGGTCAACTTCCCAAGGACATAACTCATTTATTTTTTATGATTTTGGGGTGGGATCAAATGCATTGGAAATATTAAGTTGTCTAATTAAAATGTTATGTTGAATAAAATTTCAAAATCTCAAAGGAAATACATGTGATAATGCAAGACATTATAGGTCCTTTTTGACCAAATGCATTGAAAGGCAAAAAAGTCCAACTTCAAGTGCCCATAACTCTTTCATAAAAAATCCAAATGATGCAAAATTTAAGTCCATTTTAATTGTCTTGAAAAGATATACAACTTTGATGTTGGAGATTGTTCCATATGAGGCTTGAATCATCAAAACAGAAGGGCTTGAACATTGGCCAAATTTGGAAACCTTGCATTGACATTTTTTGCACATCACACTTTAAACTCAAATTTCATAAATTTCCACACTTCAAATGAGTTTTTGTCCAACATAACATTTGTTCCTTATACAAAGACCTTTCCAACCATTACCCACATGCCTATGTGTGGATTTTCTAAATAGTATTTTCGAAGAGGTGAATGTTTAGGTTCAATTGTGGAATTCATGTTGAAATCTTGTTGCACAAGCCAATTCAGAGCAAATTACACGTCCAAACCTTTGGCATTTGAGTTCAGCTTGCAATTGGCATTTGTCGCACCTCGAAAAAATAGGGATACGACTTCAAAGCGAAGCGCAATCGCACGCTCGCAATGATGGACTGAACAGAGTCGCCACCGAACTTTATTTATTCCTAAAAAGGAAAGGGGAAATATCGATAAAACCTCTAAAATAAAGGATAAGATATGGTCATCGCAACCAATATCAGGGTTCGGGAGTCGATTACGCAAGGGGAAGGTATTAGCACCCCTCACGTCCGTTGTACTCAACGGGAACCATTAGGTTAGTTGTGTGCGTTAGTGTTAGTTGAAATGTTAGGCTTTTCGAATTATTAGGTGGGAAAGAAAGAAGAGATGAGAAAAGAATGTTTTTGGATTTTTGACGAAGGACTAAACCTAAGTTTTTTTATTAGTGGGCCTGACAAGATTTAAAAATCCTGCTCCTACATATCTCAAAAGAGAAATCAAGGCTTATGTAGTTCTGGGTAGAAAAATGTTTATTTGTTGGTCGATTTTAGCGAAAGGTATACTGTATTAATCGAAGAAAACATTGTTTTACCCAAAACAGATGAGGAGTGGACGCATACCATACATCGAACGGATTTATAAATCTACATTCGGAAAAGCGTCACTTATCTCGACTCAACAATCGTGGCCGAAACATTGTTTTGCCTCACCCTAAGACAATATATCTTTCATTTATGAAAAAGGTTTTTGATTAATCGCACGGCGGCGAGAAAGAGTTTGATTGGTTGGATGTATTTTGAGTGATGGTGAGAACTTGGATGAGCGAGATATACATCTCGAATCCTAGCCTCAGGAGTGCACGGTATACACCATGTTCCATTTCCATCTTCATTGGCAAAAGTATTTAATAAAGATTAAGTATTTTTAGGTTTGATTGAGAAAGGGTTTGAAGAAACCACATTGACAATTTTAAACGATGGCGAGAGTTAAGATGGGCGAGGCATCCGCCTCGAATCTTAATCTCAGGAGTGCACGGTATATACCATGTTCCATTTCCATCTTTATTGAAAGAGGTTAAGATAGGAATTAAGTATTTTGGAGTTTGAAAGATGAGTACTTATGACTTGCAAGCTCTTACAGCTTGGGTCTAGTACTCGGGACCACGTCTGGACATTCCACCCAGGCAGTCTGTTTCTTTCCAATATTACTAAGAAAATGATTAGGATATTTACGAATGTTTCGGAGGGAAGACGAATATTTATGGCTTGTAAGCTCTTACAGCTTGAGCCTAATATTCGGGATTACGACTGGATATTCCATCCAGGATAATCTTTTTCTTCACGTTTTAGAAAAGGGTTTGAATATTATGTTTGATTTGTGAAATGATCTTGAAATGATTTACATTTATTTTTGGAATGTATTTTGAAATCGAGGAAAGTTGAAATTGATTT
Organism: Lathyrus oleraceus; assembly: GCF_024323335.1. Taxonomy (NCBI): domain Eukaryota; kingdom Viridiplantae; phylum Streptophyta; class Magnoliopsida; order Fabales; family Fabaceae; genus Lathyrus; species Lathyrus oleraceus. Next base: position 440,483,996 of record NC_066581.1, read on the forward strand.
TGAAATCGACTGAAATTTGAGTATGATTACTTACACATGTAAAAGTATGGATATGGGCACTAATAACCTAACTAAATTAGTTAACACACAAAAATCGACTAATCGAATAAAAAAAATATCGGAAATTCAACCATTAATTAAATCTAAAAGGTAAACATTTAAAGATACAAACAACTAAATATTGATTAAATTAAATTGATAAAAATTTAAAATAAAATAAATAGTAGAAGTTATATACAAAATTAAATAAAATAGTAAGCATAACAAATATAAACACAAAGATTTGCTATCCCCAAGTATCGAACTCACTCCACTAAAGGCAATGAAAGTACTCTCTCTCCACTAGGCCATTCATGATTATTTATAATTTTAATAACAACTGAGATACATAAACCAAAACAGATTGAAATAATAAAAAAAAAAGAACTAAAATAAGATAGTATGTTGGACTGCTAATTAAACGAATGAGGAATCCCAAAAAAACCCTAGCCGCCTGGCTGTTGGGTTTCCAAGTGATTGATGGATTGGGAACACAAAAACTAATTAATAAAATTGCAAAGGAAGACTAAAGCATTAATTCTTTTTTAATGGCTTTTATGTGGCTTAAATAAATAAAAGAAAAAAATGGGAGCAACAGTAACAGACTCTCCATCGTTACTCCCTCATCGCCCTTGCTCTCACAACGCTCTCTCAATCTCCCAATCGCATCCTCAATCTCATCCACAAACTCACTCAAACTCTCCATCATTCACTCAATCTCATCCACAAACTCACTCAAACTCTCCATCGCTCGTCCTCAACCTTCGCTCTCTCCGTCCTTTAATCGCTCATCACCTCTCAGATTCTCTCTCAATCGCTCACGACACTACCCAAGAAATGCACAAATCTTGGTTTCAAAAGAGAATCGAGTAAAAATCTCACCTTCGGTGGTGACGACGGTGATAGTGACGCTTAAATCTCACTCCTTCGCTTCTTCAATCCAGGTTTGCTTCTGCCGTTTTTTAGGATTAGGGTTTCGTTTTTGAGATTTTTTCGCCCCCTTAGTTTTTCGTCTCACCTCCCTTTTTATATCTTGCAATTAGGGTTTCGATTTGGTCTATGGTGATCAAAACAAGTATCTCTGCGAAGTCCTTTTGGTGGACTCAGTTTGGATCGGTCTCTTTGATGCTTGGATTTGGAAAAGGTAACCTGAACCCATGCTTTTTCTTTGAATTTTGTCTCAACTCTCTTTTTGGGATTTTTGAACTTTAAATGCCTTGGCTAATTTACCTTGCGTTTTTACTGCAGTGAAGATTTAGTAAAAGCATGAGCAACTTCGGTTTACAGATTTCTTCTTCTACTTTGTGATACCAGCTATAGCACAACATTGTGGCTTTGAATGGAGGTCAACCAACCAATTAGTAAGGGCAGATTCAGGTTGTGGCTTTGAATCATGTTGTTGGAGGTTAGGTGGACATCATTTGGCTGAGTTTTCTTTTCTGTCATGAGTTTATTCAAATTGGTATGATATGCAATGAGTTGTGGAATTGGATTTGAACTTGTAATTAGATTAATGCTTATGGACTTGTCTTGTGGAATTGGATTGATGCTTAAATTAGTGTAGGATTTGGGATTGTCATTGATTATGTTGAATTAGATTGGAATTGGGATTTGATGTGAATTTTAATTAGATGCTTTGGTTTTGGAATTAAGGGGCATATTGATCTTGGAATCAAATATGATCCATCTACTGGTATCTATGGTATGGACTTTTTTGTCGTCTTGGAGAGTCCTGGTTATCGTGTGGGTCGTCGCCGTAGGTGCAAAGCCCGTGTCGGAATCCAACACCGTGTTACCAAGGATGATTCCATGAAATGGTTCCAAGTGAAGTATGAGGGAGTGATCCTTAACAAATCTCAGCAGATCTGAGTTATTATGTCTTAGGTTATTGTTTTTTTGGCATCTGTTGATTCTAAGTGTTGGCAGCAATTTTGGTAAAACAAAGAGTGTTCACAAGATGTCATGTGTGATGTCTTAACATAAGATATCCTATGTACCTGCTGGAGTTAAAGAACATGTGCAAGCAGGATTGTTTCAGAATGCCATATACAATGACAAGGCTTCTGATATTGGTTGTACCTGCTGGAGCTCAACTGGGAGACATGTTCATGCAGGATTGTTTCAGATGACATACACAATGTCATAGTATCTGATATGGCTGTACCTGCTATAAAAGGAAATTGGATTATGCAGGATTTTTCCAGATGTCAGACCCGATGTCATGACATCCTGTACACAGAACATTCAGTATGAATGTCTGGTGTTTTGTGATTGCACAATTAATGGCAATCATTGGTTGAGTGAAGATATGGCTAGCTGGCGCATTCTATCAGGGATTTCAACCAAATTTACTTATTTTCCAGGGAGATCTATACAGCTGTTATAAAAAGATTTGATTGGAAAATAGATTTAGGGTTTTCAAGATGTCCAATGTTTCTATAAAAGGGGACTCAGAAAACCTGTTTGAACACACAACCAAGACTAAGCGAAATTTAGAGAGAGAGCTAGGGTTTGTGTCTGTAGGTCATTCAAGTCATCCATTGATGATTGAATTGGACTGATTTGTCTTCTTGATCAAAGCTGTGAAGCAAGATCAAGAGTGTGTCTTCTTGATTGAAACTGTGAAGTAAAATCAAGAGTTTGTAATTGAAAAGTATTTTCTTTTCACAAGGGATTGTTGTTTAAAATCACGGGTCTGTGATTGTAAGGGAAATGAGTGGGTTCTCATATCTAAGAGTGCTTAGGTAGAAATTGCACGGGTAGAGATTAGGTGAGAAAGACTGTAACTTGGTGAAGTGTACGGATAGTCTTTGAACTAATTCTATTATAGTGAATTTCCTTCCTGGCTTGGTATCCCCCAGACGTAGGTGAGTTGCACCGAACTGGGTTAACAATTGCTTGTGTGATTTGCTTTACAATTCTGTTTAATTATCCATTGTGTATTAACAAATATTAATGTCATGACATTACCTTCGACATCTTATATTTGATACCAGAATTTCAATTGGTATCAGAGCAGGCATCTTGCTCTGGCTCTGGGTGAGATCTAGGGAGAATACTTTCTGGTACAATGGAGAGGGATGGAGGATTTGTTCATAGGCCACCAATTTTGGATGGTTCTAACTATGACTATTGGAAACCAAGAATGGTATCCTTTTTAAAATCCCTTGATAACAAGGCTTGGAAAGCTGTCTTGACAGGCTGGGTGCATCCTGTTGTTACTAAAGAAGGAGAAGCCATTACTGAGAAAAAGCCTGAAGAACAATGGTCCAAGGAAGAGGATGATCTTGCTATTGGAAATTCTAAAGCTTTGGATTCCATCTTCAATGGAGTGGACAAGAATATTTTCAGGCTGATAAATAACTGTGAAATAGCCAAAGAGGCTTGGGACATTCTCAAGACCACTCATGAAGGCACATCTAGGGTAAAGATGTCTAGACTTTAGATGCTCACCTCTAAGTTTGAAAACCTAAAAATGAAAGAATATGAAAATATTCATGAATTTTACATGAGCATTCTTGAAATTGCCAATGCCTTTGGAGCTTTGGGCGAGAAGATGTCAGATGAAAAGCTGGTAAGAAAAATATTAAGATCACTCCCCAAGAGATTTGCTATGAAAGTCACATCCATAGAAGAATCTCAAGACATCTCAAATATGAGAGTGGATGAGCTAATTGGGTCCCTCCAAACATTTGAGATGGGAATATGTGAGGGAGCTGAAAAGAAGGCCAAGAGCATAGCTTTTATGTCAAACACCAAAGAGGAAGATGAGGTAGGTGATCACGACATTGATGGAGACCTGGCAAATGAGATAGCAATGTTGGGAAGACAGTTCAACAGACTAATGAAAAAGGTAGATGTCAGAGCTAAGGGCAATGTCAAAAACATCACATCTGACATCAATAAATCCAACAACCTTGGTAAGACCACAAAGTCTGAAGAAAAGCCCAAAGAAGTTCAGTGCTATGAGTGTAATGGATATGGTCATATTAAAACTGAATGTGGGACCTACCTCAGGAAACAAAAGAGGAGCCTTGTAGCCTCTCGGTCGGATGGAAGTGAAACTGAAGAAGCTACAAATCATGTGAATGCTTTGACAGGAAGATGGGGGTCTGAGGAAGAGTCAATTGATGATGAAAGACCCTTTGAAGAGCTGGACACTACCTACAAAGAGTGGTGCCACAGAAGGGCAGAAGTGTGCAGACAAGTTGAAAAATAGAAGCAAGTGATAGCTCAACTGAAAAATGAGAAGAAAGAGTATATGGAAACCATCTCAAAATTGGAAACTAAGGTTGTATTCTTGAATTCCAAACTAGATGAGATGACTAAGTATGTAAAAATGCTTAACAATGGATCTGCCACCCTAGACAAGATTCTCCAGACTGGGAAAATAACTGGAAACAAATCTGGGATTGGATTCAAGGCTGAGTGCAGTTGCAAATCAAAATCCAAATCTAAGAGCAACCATGGTAAAAGCAAACCTGAGATGTCACATCAGATGTCACAACACCAGAAAGGGAACCATCAAAGATGGAAATGCCAATACTGTTGAAAATTTAGCCACCTAGAGCCCTTCTGTTATAAGCTATATGGCTATCCTGGTCCTGTTCAGTCTCAACACCAATCTAGGTCCAAACATCATAGAAATGTCAGCAGAAAGCAATGGGCTCTCAAGACAAAGGTCACAAGTCTAATAACCCACACTTCCCTCAGAGTTTCAGCCAAAGAAGATTGGTATTTTGACAGTGGTTGCTCCAGACATATGACTGGGAACAAAAACCTGTTGACTGAACTTCATCCTCATGCCATGAGTTATGTTACATTTGGTGATGGTGCAAAAGGTGAAATCAAGGGAATGGGTAGGCTGGATTGCCCTGGAGTTCCTGACCTTGATGATGTTCTACTTGTTAAGGGATTAACTGCGAATCTTATAAGCATCAGTCAACTATGTGATCAAGGTCTGAATGTAAACTTCACAAAAACTGAATGTCTGATTACTAACAAAGAAAATAAAGTAATCATGAAGGGAGTTAGGTCCAAAGACAACTGCTATATATGGAGCTCTCAAGAAACTGGATACTCTTCAATGTGTGCCTTAGCCAAAGAAGAAGAAGTAAAGATATGGCATCAAAGATTGGGCCATCTGCACTTGAAAGGTATGAAGAGAATCATATCAGTAGAAGCAGTTAGAGGGATTCCCAACTTAAAGATTGATGAGGGAAAAATCTGTGGAGAATGTCAGATTGGAAAACAGGCAAGGATGTCACACCAGAAGCTCAGACATGACACAACTACCAAAGTCCTGGAACTACTTCATATGGACTTAATGGGACCCATGCAGGTAGAAAGCCTTGGTGGTAAGAAATATGCATATGTGGTGGTGGATGATTTCTCCAGATACACCTGGATCAATTTTATAAGAGAAAAATCTGATGTGTTTGAAGTATTTAAGGAGCTGTGTCTGAAACTTCAAAGGGAAAAAGAAAGTCCTGTTATCAAAATTAGAAGTGATCATGGAAAGGAGTTTAAGAACAACAAATTTGCTGAATTTTGTTCTTCAGAAGGAATCCATCATGAGTTCTCATCTCCCATCACTCCCCAGCAAAATGGTGTGGTGGAAAGAAAAAATAGGACTCTGCAAGAATCATCCAGAGCTATGATTCATGCTAAGAAATTACCCTATCATTTTTGGGCTGAAGCCGTGAACACAGCCTGCTATGTCCACAACAGAGTGACATTAAAGAAAGGGACTCCCACAACTCTCTATGAAGTCTGGAAAGGAAGAAAACCTACAGTAAAATACTTCCATGTATTTGGTAGCAAATGCTATATCTTAGCTGATCGTGAGCAAAGAAGGAAGATGGATCCCAAAAGTGATGAAGGAATATTTTTGGGCTACTCAACAAACAGCAGAGCCTACAGGGTCTTCAATTCCAGAACTAATATGTTGATGGAATCCATTAATATAGTGGTTGATGATCAACAGACTGATGTCACAGACGATGTCGAGACATCTCTGAATGATTCTCCAACTGACTCCTCAGATAAAAATAAGGAAGAAGAACCACCTCAATCTGAACCTGAAGATGACAAAGTCAACAAGGGACCCTCTATCAGAATTCAGAAGGATCATCCCAAAGACCTTATCATAGGAGACCCAGATAAAGGAGTCACTAATAGATCAAGAGAAGTAATCTCACATGGCTGCTTTGTGTCAAAAATTGAACCTAGAAATATCAAGGAAGCCTTGACTTATGAGTTCTGGATCAATGCCATGCAAGAAGAGTTAGGTCAATTCAAAAGGAATGAAGTATGGGAATTGGTTCCTAGACCTGAAGGAGTAAATGTCATAGGTACAAAGTGGGTATACAAGAATAAATCTGATGAACAAGGGGTTGTTACTAAAACAAAGCTAGATTGGTAGCTCAAGGATATACTCAAGTTGAAGGAGTTGACTTTGATGAAACTTTTGCTCCTGTAGCTCACCTTGAGTCCATTAGATTACTGCTTGGAGTGGCATGTATTCTGAAATTCAAACTGTTTCAGATGGATGTAAAAAGTGCCTTTCTAAATGGCTATCTAAATGAAGAAGTATATGTTGAACAACCAAAAGGTTTCACAGATCCAAACCTTCCAAAACATGTGTACAGATTGAAGAAATCCCTCTATGGGTTAAAACAAGCTCCCAGGGCTTGGTATGAGAGGCTCACAGTGTTCCTCACTGGCAATGGATACAGGAAAGGAGGTATTGACAAAACTCTGTTTGTGAAGAATGAAGGAGGGAAGCTCATGGTGGCACAAATATATGTAGATGACATAGTATTTGGTGGAATGTCAGAGCAGATGGTTGAACATTTTGTTAGACAAATGCAATCTGAGTTTGAGATGAGCCTTGTTGGAGAACTGACTTACTTTCTTGGGCTACAAGTCAAACAGATGGAACACTCTATCTTTTTATCTCAAAGCAAGTATGCCAAGAACATTGTGAAGAAGTTTGGCATGGAGAATGCAAGCCATAAAAGAACTCCTGCTCCTACACATGTAAAAATCTCCAAAGATGAAAATGGTGTCAGTGTAGATCAAAGTCTATACAGAAGCATGATAGGCAGTCTGCTATATCTCACAGCAAGCAGACCTGATATTGCATTTGGAGTTGGTGTGTGTGCGAGATATCAAGCTGAACCAAAAGTCAGTCACATAAACCAAGTAAAGAGAATACTGAAATATGTCAATGGCACCAGTGACTATGGGATGTTATATACTCATGGATCTGGATCTATGTTGACTGGATACTGTGATACAGACTGGGCTGGAAGTGCTGATGATAGGAAGAGCACATCAGGAGGATGTTTCTTCTTAGGAAACAATCTGATTTCATGGTTCAGCAAGAAACAGAACTGTGTATCTCTATCCACTGCTGAAGCTGAGTACATAGCAGCGGGAAGTAGCTGTTCTCAACTGGTCTGGATGAAACAAATATTGTCTGAATACAATGTCACCCAAGAAGTCATGACATTATACTGTGATAACCTGAGTGCTATAAATATTTCCAAGAATCCTATTCAGCACAGCAGGACAAAGCACATTGATATCAGGCATCACTTCATCAGAGAACTTGTGGAAGAAAAGATCATAGCACTGGAGCATGTTCCTACAGAGAGGCAGTTAGCTGACATATTCACAAAAGCCTTGGATGCCAATCAATTTGAATGTTTAAGAGGAAAATTGGGGATCTGTGTGTATGAGAATCTATATCAATCAAAGGAGTCTGGGGATAGTTCTCACAATAAGAGTATGGAGTATTGTGAGGTATGGTGTAGCGAAAGATGTGATTGGTGTAAAGATTCTATGAGATGGTGTAGTGAAAGTTTGTGGAGCTGGGTACTGGCTGAGATGGATGTGGCTGATCAGAAGGACAACTATTATTGAAAGAGGTGCACAGGTGTTGATGTTATAGCAGATGTCAGTGTGACATTCTGGCTGGTACAGGTGCTGGAGTTACAGTAGCTGTTATGGTTGGTGGATGCACAGATTTAGGGGGAGAAGAAGTACCCTGGTGCATTGTGCATTTGTGTGTCTTACTAGTTGCATCCATAACTAGTAATTATGTTGATTGTTGCACAAATTTAGGGGGAGGAGAAGTACCCTTGTGCATATGTGTATTACTAGTAGCCATAGCTAGTAATTGTTTTGCTTCTGCTGCTGATTAAACTACTGTTATATGGTTTAAACTGCTGATAGTTTGCCTTGTGAACAAAAAGGACAGATATATGTTTTAGCCAAAATTTGCCAAAGGGGGAGTTTGTTGATTCTAAGTGTTGGCAACAATTTTGGTAAAACAAAGAGTGTTCACAAGATGTCATGTGTGATGTCTTAACATAAGATATCCTATGTACCTGCTGGAGTTAAAGAACATGTGCAAGCAGGATTGTTTCAGAATGCCATATATAATGACAAGGCTTCTGATATTGGTTGTACCTGTTGGAGCTTAACTGGAAGACATGTTCATGCAGGATTGTTTCAGATGACATACATAATGTCATAGTATCTGATATTGCTGTACCTGCTATAAAAGGAAATTGGATTATGCAGGATTTTTCCAGATGTCAGACCCGATGTCATGACATCCTGTACACAGAACATTCAGTATGAATGTCTGGTGTTTTTTGATTGCACAATTAATGGCAATCATTGGTTGAGTGAAGATATGGCTAGCTGGCGCATTCTATCAGGGATTTCAACCAAATTTACTTATTTTCCAGGGAGATCTATACAGCTGTTATAAAAAGATTTGATTGGAAAATAGATTTAGGGTTTTCAAGATGTCCAATGTTTCTATAAAAGGGGACTCAGAAAACCTGTTTAAACACACAACCAAGACTGAGCGAAATTTAGAGAGAGAGCTAGGGTTTGTGTCTGTAGGTCATTCAAGTCATCCATTGATGATTGAATTGGACTGATTTGTCTTCTTGATCAAAGCTGTGAAGCAAGATCAAGAGTGTGTCTTCTTGATTGAAACTGTGAAGTAAAATCAAGAGTTTGTAATTGAAAAGTATTTTCTTTTCACAAGGGATTGTTGTTTAAAATCACAGGTGTGTGATTGTAAGGGAAGTGAGTGGGTTCTCATATCTAAGAGTGCTTAGGTAGAAATTGCACGGGTAGAGATTAGGTGAGAAAGACTGTATCTTGGTGAAGTGTACGGATAGTCTTTGAACTAATTCTATTATAGTGAATTTCCTTCCTGGCTTGGTATCCCCCAGACGTAGGTGAGTTGCACCGAACTGGGTTAACAATTGCTTGTGTGATTTGCTTTATAATTCTGTTTAATTATCCATTGTGTATTAACAGATATTAGTGTCGTGACATTACCTTCGACATCTTATATCTGTTACCAGAATTTCAGCATCTATAGTTTGTTGTCTTTGGGATACTGGCTTAAATTATGTTGAAATTTTTGATGGATTGTTATGATATTTTGAATTTTCTGCTATTTCATGATGAAGCAATTGAGTAAAAATGTTTTGATATTTTGTTAAAAAATTCTTCTTATCCAATTACTTGCGTGTGACTGTTCTTCATTATTCTTGCTTCTCCCTAACATCTTTGTTTTTATTCCTGTTAGGTGTGATGTGAGGTTACTGTCATGGTTTGCTTTTGTATATGTGTGAGGTGCTGTTGTTTTGCAGGTTGTAGTTTTGCAACTTTGTTGGCGGTGTTGGGAGGACAACCCAGGCCAAGAGGAGACACTCCAATGGACAAGGAAGGTGGCCTGCAAAATCTGCTAAATTCATCCTTGATTTGCTCAAGAATGCAGAGAGCAATACCGAATTCAAAGGATTGGATGTTGATGCTCTATATATTTCTCATATCCAAGTCAATCAAGCACAGAAGTAAAGACGCCGAACATACAGAGCTCATGGAAGAATCAACCCTTACATGTCATCCCCATGCCACATAGAGTTGGTACTATCTGAAAAGGAAGAACCTGTCAAGAAGGAGCCTGAGACCCAGTTGGCCTCTAGCAAGAAGAGGGCTTAAACTCCACCAAGTGGCACTTTGTCTTGAACTCGGTTTATTTTAAGAGAACAATTTTGTTGCCATGTTTTATTTTCTTCCACTATTTGTTGTATGAAGTATTTGTAGGATAAAGCTTTCAAACTGTTAAGGTTTATACTGTTTCGAATTATTGAGTCAATTTTGAAACTTTGGTCTTTATCTAACAATTCATGACAGTGTCACGTATTCACCACCTAAGTTTTTGATATGTTTGTTTTAAATAGCATACAGCAGCGCCAATGCTATGAAGTATGCCATAATAATGATTTAATTTCAGACATTGTGTGATGTCTATTTTATAAACTATTTTTTAGTGGTTCATGGTGAAAAAAACCTGCTTACTAGCAATGATAGAGTGGATCAAAGATCTAGAGTTAAGACTTATTGTCTTTATCTTTCATGTTAAAATGGAATAGTTGATTCATCCAACTCTTTAAATCAAGACAATACTAAAAAAAAGAAGAAAAAAAAATGAAAAAATTCAGGACCAAAATCGGGGTATGACAGTTGCCCCTATTTAAGCGTCTTCAACTAGAGAATATGAAGCAGGACACCCTTCATATGATCATAGTGGGAGATGGTTAAATACTAAGAAAACCCGGATTTTGATCCTGAATCCTTATTACATGATATGATATGATATGCATGCCTGAATGAATGACCCTTTTTTATTTAGGGTGCTAGGGATATGATCAGACATAAGATAAACCCTAGCATGACGCTTTATGATGGATGCAAAATGAAACAAAATCGAGACATTAAACATCCTCCACCAGAGGAATATGAAACAACACTTTTCATCGAATCACGGTGGTGGATGGTTAAATACTGTGGAGACCTAGATTTTGATCCTGAAAAATGCAAATGCTATGATATGATATGCATGGATACAAGACTTTCTTTTTTTGAAATTTTTATCTGCTAGGGATATGGTGATCCCTTAACAGGAGATGCTACTAGGCAGACCAACCTGTGGGGAATGCTGATGGCCCACAGGGAGACAGACAAATGGTAAAAAACAAACTTGATGGGGAAGACAAATCTTGCTGGAGAGTCAGACACACACCGGGGAGCACTCCAAGTGAAATTTGATAAACGATACTTAGAATACAAGAGATTTCGGCAGTAAGTTCACATATGACTTACTAAACCCGAATATGAAAATTTCTACAACAGGTTCATATATGACCTGGCAATGCTGGGGAATATCAAGAAGTTCTGACAGTAGGTTCAGATATGACCTAACAAACTCAGAAAAATTCAAGAAGAGTGTATCAACAGGTTCATATATGACCTGGTAATACTGGAACGAAAGCTCAACAACAGGTTCATATATGACCTGACAACACATAAACAATCATAGAGAAAGACTCTTCAGAACAGGTTCATATATGACCTGACACTGGAATAAAGCTCAACAACAGGTTCATATATGACCTGACAATGGAATAATGTTCAATAACAGATTCATGTATGACCTGAATAGCACTGAACAACAGGTTCATATATGACCTGACACTGAAATAAAGTTCAACAACAGGTTCATATATGACATGAATAGCACTGAACAAACAGGTTCATATATGACCTGATAATGGAATAAAGTTCAACAACAGGTTCATATATGACCTGAATGGCTTGAACAAAAGGTTCATATATGACCTGACAATGGAATAAAGTTCAACAATAGGTTCATATATGACCTAAATGGCTTGAACAAAAGGTTCATATATGACCTGACAATGGAATAAAGTTCAACAACAGGTTCATATATGACCTGAATGGCTTGAACAACAGGTTCATATATGACCTGACAATGGAATAAAGTTCAACAACAGGTTCATATATGACATGAATGGCTTGAACAATAGGTTCATATATAACCTGACAATGGAATAAAGTTCAACAACAGGTTCATATATGACCTTAATGGCTTGAACAACAGGTTCATATATGACCTGACAATGGAATAAAGTTCAACAACAATTGGACTTGAAAATGACTGCAAAAACCGGATGTTGGTTCAAGGGTACCAAAGACAAACTGGAATTAGAGGTCAAAGGACATAGGATCAACAACAAGACCTAGGTCAATGCACAATGAGCACGAATTACATTTCGGCTATGCATGATTTGAATGCATGATATATGAATGATCATGATTATGAGAATGCTGACACTTGGCAGACTGGGAGTTTGTAGGGACTGTTTACAGAGATTCTGATTCCTCAACACCAATAAATCATACCCGTACAATTAACAGGCGCGTCCAGAGGAGAATCTATCATGATTGACAGTTATAAATAACCAAAGGTCCATCCTTCTATATTCCATGGGGACTTTTGTTGGTGATCCAGGAATATTTATGCAACCTTGAGGCTTTCGGGGAAACAAATGATTTTCCTTTGATTTTCACATATATCAAAGTAATTTTGTTCTTTTTACTAAATTTCAAATTCTTTTTCAAGTTTCAAAATTTCATTATTAACAAATAAATGACATTTTGCATAACAAAGAAAAGCGTAGATGAACATAACTAACAATGATTGGGAAAACTTGCATTTTATTCAAGAATGGTAGCACACAAATGGCGTAGCTCCATAGAGTGTTACAATTTTTGGAAAATGGCAATAAGGAAAGGTTTACGTTGAATTCAGTGACCACTAACATCCCTACTAGATATTATTGTTCAAAACCTTGCTTCTAAGGGGAGTAACTGGATTGATCTTCCGCCTCAAATTCTTCGGTGTTAATCAGTAACAACTGATGCAGTTTATGCCTTTTGCCCCTAACTTTTGCCAGGATCGCCCTTTCGGGTTTTCAATCGACCGGGACGCTCCTTTTTGCCTAAGTCGCCTTTTCAGGTTTTCAACTTAGCGAGCTACCATTTCTTTTATTCATCCCTAACTTTTGCCTGGACCGCCCTTTCGGGTTTTCAGTCCACCGGGATACCCTTTTTTGCCTAAATCGCCCATTCAGGTTTTCGATTTAGCGGGTTTTTATTAGGCATAGTATTTTTTAACTGCATCAGAGTTCACGGGGTGTGAGAGCTCTTCATCATCCATAGTTGTGAGAATCAAGGAGCCTCCGGAGAAAGCTTTCTTCACAACATATGGGCCTTCATAATTGGGAGTCCACTTCCCACGTGAGTCCTTGTGTATTGTCAAGATCTTCTTAAGCACGAGGTCTCCTAATCAGAATTCCCGAACACGTACTTTCTTGTCAAAAGCCCTTTTAAGCCGTTTTTGGTATAACTGTCCATGGCACAAATAAGTCATTCGCTTCTCATCTATGAGGTTTAACTGATCAAATCTATTTTGAATCCACTCAGCCTCTTCTAGCTTGGTCTCCATCAAGATTCTCATTGAAGGTATCCCCACTTCAATTGGGAGAACTGCTTCCATCCCATATACCAAAGAGAATGGGGTTGCCCCTGTTGAAGTGCGGACGGAAGTCCGATATCCATGCAGTGAAAAGGGTAGCATTTCCTGTCAATCCTTATAGGTTTTTGAAGGTGAGAAAAACAAGAAAGGGGGGTTTGAATTGTTTTTGGAAAATAAGCGCTTTTGCAAAATAAAATCACACAGGATTTTATACTGGTTCGCTTATAACACAAAGCTACTCCAGTCCACCCGGCCAAGGTGATTTCGCCTTCAACAAGGACTTAATCCACTAATCTTGAAAGATTATTACAACCAACGTCTAAGAGAAAAATCTCTTAGTCCTCTCAAGTATACAGACTGCGCAAAGTCACTTGAGGAATAAAAATCAATTTAGGTAAAAATAGAATTTGTAATCTAGAATGCTTCTAGGCTAAAGCAAATATTACAAAAATTTGAGCAAGTAAGAAATTTCACGTTATGAGCAAAAGCTAGTGAAATATTAAGAGAGAGTAGAGTATTTCTGTGTGTTCAGGTGTCTCTCTCAAAGAGGTTTGCCGTCCTTTATATAGAGGTGAAAGGACCGTTTGTAGTGATGGCAAATATTTTGTCTTGATGAGAGTTTAATGCCATAACTTCTGTTGTTTCTTGCCAAAACAAGTTTGTCTCCCTGAATAACTTCTTTCCAAATATGGTTTCTTTCCTTTTGAAGTTGTAGTTGCCGTTACTCTTTCTGTATAAGGAAATTCTTCGTCAGAGTCTGAATTACTCTATTTAATCTGAGATCTGAGAAATGACATTAGAGCTTCTGATAGTCTTGGTATTTTAGATCATCAGTGTTGACTTCAGAGGAAGTTGAGAGCTTCTGGTGTTCTGATATGCTGTTGCTCAGAGTCAGAACTTCTGGAGCGTGCTTCTTCTTGAGATGCTTCTGATATTCTGATATGTTGTTTTGCTCAGAGTCAGAACTTTTAGGGAGCGTTTCCACTTCAGATGCTTTTGATCTTCTGGTACTTTGTATTTGATTTTATTCTGTATCTGATAAAGCGATCAGATTCCTTTGTTCTTGTTCAGAGTCCTGCACACCTAGAAACTTTTCGTTAGAGTGCCAATTTTGGTTTCATCCTTTGTTATCATCAAAATCCTGGAGTCTATTGTAGAACTATTTTTGTTCTTACAATCTCCCCCTTTTTGATGATGACAAAACAAACTTAATTGACAGATGAAACATTCAGATATAAGAGTTTATCAAATCAGATAGAAGTGAGCTCCCCCTGAGATAAGCTAGGGAGTTCAGAAGTTCTTACCAGAGCTTCCAAGCAATGAAGTTTTCTAGATACCTTTCTGCATCTTTCTAAGTCAAAGAGTGTTAGATGGATTTTAATTGAATAGTATGTTTGCAGAGTGCTTGAGGAATTAGACAATTTTTCATCAGAGCTGTTTGATTTCTCCCCCTTTTTGTCAGAATCAAAAAGACTTAAAATAATAAGCAGGAAGAATATATATATATATATATATATATATATATATATATATATATATATATATATATATATATATCCAGATAAGAGTAAAAACATCAGAGACAAAACAAGCAAGGCAACAAGCAAGAAAAAAATCCTAAGTGCCTAAGGGTTGAGAGGAGGAGGCATTCTCTGAAGCAGTTGAGTCAGCAGATTCTGGATGTTGGCGTTGACTGTGTCCTGTTGATCCAATCTGGCTCGGACTTCCTTCTGCTCTTTCTGAAGCTCCTCAAGGGTCTTGAGAACCAGAGGGGCAAAAGTAGAGGACTCCCCCTGAGTCAGAGCATTCTATTCTTCAGCGGCTTTAGCTTTAGCTTCAGCAGCAGCTTTTGCTTCAGCTTCAGCAGCAGCAGCATCAGCTAGAGCTTTGGCTTCAGCTTCCCTTACCCTTTGAAGTTCTTCTTATCTTGCTCTTTCTTCTGCTTCCCTTCTGGCTTCTTCCTCAGCTTCTCTGGCTAAGCGCTCCTGTAGTCTTGCCTCAGCGTCTCTGATAAAGTCGTTTCTGACTTGCTCAGAGATGTGCTTCAGCTTAAAGGCCTCAGAAGTCATCCAGCCAATGACTCTGTTCCAGTGTGTCCTAACAGAGGAAGGATCATTACTGATGCCAGAGTTTGTGGACAGGGACTTAACCTTTTCCACTGATGCTTTTGCAAACAGCATAATTGCCTCTTCTAGGGTTGGCAGGGAGTGGTCAGGCTCAGATGGTAGAGGTGAGGAAGTGGGAGGGCTTAGGTTGAGAGTTTGAGGTTCAGCGGAAGTGTTTGGAGGGGTAAGGTCAGAGGCGATGGGGTAAGAGGGTTGAACGTCAGATGGAATGACTGTTGGTTGTTCTGTGGGTGGTGAAGTTACTTCAGGTTCAGGTGGAGGTGGTTGTGGTTGTTGGGAGGCAAGATTTTGTGTCTGAAGTTGGGCTAGAGTGGGAGCAGCGGGGTCAGAGAATTCTGTGTCAGATAAGATGATACAGTAAGGGGGTGATTCTGGGGCTGAAGATGAGGAAATGGTTTCATTCATTTGTTCAGCTTCAGATATGGGTTAGGAGGTATTGGCGAGGTTAAATTTTGGGAGTGGTTGAGATGTTCTGGTCGTTGAAGGAGGGGTTTCAGATGGGGTGTATAGAGGGGTTGGTGGAGGAATAGAAGAGGCAAGTTGTTGTACCGAAGGAGCAGGAGAGGCAGACTTACCAGAAGACTCATGCAGAGGTGCTGGAGGTCTTGTTTCAGAGGATTCTCCTAGCTTCGCTTTCTTCGCCTGTGATGTCTTCTCAGAGGGACCTCTTTTATGCCTCACGAAGTTGGGAGCTTTATCTGGCAGTTCGCTCAACCTGAATTCTGAAATATCCACGCCTTCATCCTTCAGACGTTGAAGATAATGGAGAATTGCCTCTTTGGGTTCTTCCTTGGAGAACAGATATAGACCATGGGGAATTTTCCTCTGATCTTTTAAGGCTTCCCAAGAGGTGTCCAGAGTGGGTCTAACGTTGACCTTCTCCAGAATTCCCATGCTTTTCAGATTCTTGGAGTTCAGAGGCCTTCCAGTGTCGATTGCCATGTCGTCCATAAGCCTGAGCTTTACCAGATGGTCCACGAGACCATTCTCTATCAGTACATCTGAGAGGAGTCTTCCCAAAGGAATGTAAGTTCTGGGCTTCATGTGATTTCTGGTTTCTCGTACAGAGTCTCTTAGGTATTTGAAGAGGAGTGTTGGGAGGCATAACTTCAGACCTTTATGAATACAGTACAGAATACATTTCTGATCTGTATTGATGTAATCTGATGAATTTGACGCTGGGCGATGATGGATTGTTCCCAGAATGATTTTGAGCCAGACCCAGAGGTTCTGATGCAGTTCCTTGTTCTTTGAGGGGTTGCCTTCTGCGTTTAGTTTGAAGATCGTTGGGTTGATTTCTTGAGCTATGTATTTTGCCCTGGGATTGATGTTGTAAATCCTTCTTCCTCCATCTTTCTGCATGTTCAGCAAAGCAGCGATGGACTTTTGAGTTATCACAATCTTCACACCCAGAACGTATGAGACAATGAAATGATCGTCAGCATCAGCAAATCTCCAGAATTCCTTAATGAGATTTGGGTAAACTGGACCGTAGAGGCGTTGAAAGTAGTTTCCCCAACCTTGTTTGTGAAGTTCTTCAGTAAGGTCTACGCCATTTCTTCTCATGTTATCAAAATCCACCAGGGATTCACACAGCACGTCCAGTTTTTCAAAAGGTGTTGCAAGGTTAATATGGGGTTCACGGTCAAGAATGTGAGGCTCCTTGTAAACTGGTGTTGTAACTACGCCTATAATCGTTGGAGTAGGGTTGCTGGTGCTTTGAGCAGGGTTGCTGGAATCCATTTGCTGTGAGTAGTTGAGCACAGATTGTTGTTGAGTATTCATGGTGTTGATGAAGAACTGAGATGAAGATGAACTGTTTGCAGAAATGCCTTGAGAGAACTTGGGTTTAAAGAGTGAGTGAGAGTGAAATGTGTGCAAAGTGTGAAAAGAGTGTTTAAATACCCAAAAGGGCGCATGCAAAACGACACAGAATTCAGAGTTTAGCACAAAAACCATGTTAGCACGTTTAGAGGGAGAAATGATTATAGCTCATAAATGATGTCTAATCTCAACAGTTTGTACACTGCTCGCGGAGATCTCAAGAGTCTGTTCCTTAATTACTGCTGGACAGCTGTCTAGAAGTTTCAAGGTTAGACGCAAGATGCTCCACGTGGTTTGATATATCTGATCTTCAGGAATACCAAACGATTGGTTCCTGAAGATTTCCAATTCAGATAACTTCTAACTGGGTAGAAGTATCAGAGTCAGAGGCAGAATCCATTTGTTTATGTCAGAGTCTCATTTAATTACTTCAGAGGCACATTTTATTCAGGGCAGTTTTGAATGTTCAGATTTTCTAAGATAAAGAGGAATCTATCTTCAGTTAAGGGTTTAGTGAAGATATCTACCCATTGATGATCTGTATCAAAGAACTTCAATGTGACTATCCCTTTCTGAACATAGTCTCTGATAAAATGATGTTTTATTTCAATGTGCTTAGCTCTGGCGTGCAGAATGGGATTCTTACTTAAACAAATGGCAGCAGTATTATCACAAAAGATAGGAATGTTACTCTCGAAGATTTGCAGATCTTCTAACTGATTCTTCATCCAGAGCATCTGAGTCGTGCACAGTGATGCTGAGATGTATTCTGCTTCTGCTGTGGACAGAGCAATAGTTGATTGCCTTTTGCTTGCCCAGGATATCAGTTTGTTTCCCAGGAGCTGACAATTTCCAGGTGTGCTTTTTCGTTCCAATCTATCTCCTGCGTAATCTGCATCACAGTAACTAGAAAGTCTATACTCTGATGTTTTCTCATACATCAGGCCCAGGTTAGGAGTTCCTTTCAGATATTTGAGAATTCTCTTAACTGCAGTTAAGTGAGTTTCTCTAGGATCTGATTGGAATCTGGCACAGAGACAGACACTAAAGAGAATATCAGGTCGAGTAGCAGTCAGATAGAGAAGGGAGCCTATCATACCACGATAGAGCTTCTGACAAACCTTTTTACTGACTTCTTCCTTTTCAAGAATGCATGTTGGATGCATGGGAGTCTTTGCAGAGTTGCATTCAGCCATGTCAAATTTCTTCAGAACATCTTTTATGTATTTGCTTTGATGAACGTACGTGACTTCTGAAGTTTGGTTAATTTGAATTCCCAAAAAGAACTTCAGTTCTTGCATTAAGCTCATTTCAAATTCTTCCTGCATTAACTCAGAGAATTCTTGACAAACAGAGGCGTTAGCTGAACCAAAAATAATATCATCAACGTATATCTGGCATATCATGAGATCATTGTTATGGTTTTTACAGAAGAGTGTGGAGTCAACTTTTCCTCTGATGAAATTATGTTCCAGAAGAAAGTTACTTAGTCGTTCATACCAAGCTCTGGGAGCTTGTTTAAGTCCATATAAATATTTTTTAAGTTTAAAAACATGTTCTGGATAATTTGGATTTTCAAAACCTGGAGGTTGGTTGACATACACTTCTTCTAATATATAACCATTAAGGAATGCGCTATTGACATCCATTTGATACAGTTTGATAGAATGATTTATAGCGAAGGATACAAGAAGACGAATAGATTCTAACCTGGCGACTGGAGTGATGGTTTCATTGTAGTCAATACCTTCTTGTTGACTGTAACCTTGAGCTACCAGTCGAGCTTTGTTTCTGACGACTTCTCCTTTCTCATTCAGCTTGTTTCTGAATACCCATCTGGTTCCGATAATGTGAGTGCCTCTGGGCTTGGTAACAAGATCCCAGACATCGTTCTTTGTGAATTGATCTAACTCTTCTTGCATGGCTAGAACCCAATCGTTATCTTGAAGTGCCTCATCATAGGACGTAGGCTCGATCAGAGACACTAGTCTCAGAGGAGTCTCTTCAGAGGTCTTGAAGGTAGATCTGGTTCTGACAGGTTCGTCCTTGTTACCCAGAATCAATTCTTCAGATATGTTGAGGTGACTTTTAGCTTTCTTTGGGATTAATGGAAGATTAATTTCCTCAGGATTTTGAATGGCAGTTGCTTCTGGAGCTTTGTCAGATCCTGCAAGAGTGATTTCTAAATCTGCAAAATTTTCACTTAGCTTGGACTTTTCAGGGTCAAGCTTATCGTCAAATCTGACATGAATTGATTCTTCCATAATTTTGGTTTCTGTATTGTATACTCTATAGCCTTTAGAGCATTCTGAGTATCCTAACATAATACCTTTCTGTGCTTTGAAATCAAACTTGTTCAGATGTTCTTTAGTGTTTAAAATAAAACAGGAGCATCCAAAAGGATGAAAATATGAAATGTTTGGTTTTCTTCCTTTACACAGTTCATAGGGAGTCTTTTCCAGAATAGGTCTTATGGAGATTCTATTCTGAATGTAACACGCTGTATTTACAGCTTCGACCCAAACGTGCTTAGCCACGTTTGTTTCATTGATCATATTTCTTGCCATCTCTTGGAGTGTCCTATTCTTCCTCTCTACAGCTCCATTTTGTTGTGGAGTTCTAGGGCAGGAGAAATCATGGGATATTCCATTAGAGTCAAATAATTCCTCAAAAAATTTGTTTTCATATTCCCCACCATGATCACTTCTGACTCTTACAATTTTAGAGTCAAATTCTTTTTGCACTTTGGAACAGAAGCTAGTGAATACAGAGTGAGACTCGCTCTTGTGCTTTAGGAATTTTACCCATGTCCAGCGACTGAAATCATCAACAATGACTAGTCCATATTTCTTTCCATTGACTGATGCTGTTTTCACAGGACCAAATAAGTCAATGTGAAGAAGTTCCAGAGGCTTAGAGGTAGTAACAACAGTTTTCTTTTTGAAAGATGTTTTTGAAAATTTTCCCTTCTGACATGCTTCACACAGAGCATCTGAAGAGAACTTCAGTTTAGGCAGGCCTCTGACTAACTCGAGTTTATTTAGCTGAGATAATTTCCTCATGCTAATATGGCCCAAGCGTCTATGCCATACCCATTTCTCTTCGTGAACGGACATCAGACACTTCACATTTTATTCTTTTAAATCAGACAGATTGATTTTATAAATATTGTTATTCCTCTTGCCTGTGAATAGGACAGAACCATTGTTTTGATTTATGGCTTTACATGTTTTTTGATTGAAGATTACATCATAACCGTTATCACTTAATTGACTTATGGATAACAGGTTATGCATTAATCCTTCTACGTAAAGAACATCAGATATAGAGGGAAGATTACCATTACCAATAGTTCCAGAGCCTCTGATCCTTCCTTTCTGATCTCCTCCGAAACCTACGAATCCAGCATCTTTAAGTTCCAAGCTTTGGAACATAGACTTTCTTTCCGTCATGTGTCGCGAGCATCCAGAGTCCAGGTACCATGACTGGTGTTTGAACTTTGCTGCATAAGATATCTGCGATATAAACAATCTTATCTTTTGGTACCCAGAGTCTCTTGGGTCCTTTATGATTAGTTTTCCCAGAGTTTCTGATTACCTTGGGTTTTCTAGCATTATCAAACTTTTGTTCTTGTGTGTGTGTGTAGTGATATGAAAATGGGGATTTAGGTTGGTCACTAGTAGAAGTTTTATCTTCCTTAGGATCATACCCAATTCCTCTTCTATTGTTCTGACTGACTCCATAAATCATGGATGCCATTACACTCCTTCCTATCCCATTTTTCAGAAACTTTTGAAAGGCTTTTTCGTACTTATAAATTATCGTGTTTGAAGTTTGTGGAGCTTGAGATAATGCTTCTTCTAGTTTTAAACAATTTTTCTTTCCTGCATCTCTTAGTGATGTCAAAACTTTGTTTTCATCTTTTAGTTCTAGAATTGTCATCTCAAGTTTGCCACATTCTTCAAATTTTTCTTCAAGACAGCCTTTTATTGCTTAAATTTTTTTTTTTTAGTTTCTGATATGAGCTAAGAGTTTCAGACAAGCATGATTCTAGGTCAGATCGAGAGAGTTCAGAAAATACCTCTTCTGATTCAGATTCTTCATCTGAAGTGTTCCTGGATGTGGTAGCCATGAATGCCACATTTTCCTCTTCATCAGAGTCAGATTCTGATGAGTCAGATTCGCTGTCATCCCAGGTGGCCATTAATCCCTTCTTAGTTCTGAGGGAGTTTTTCTTGAAGCTATCTTTTCTGGAGCTGTCTTTCTTTAACTTTGGGCATTCGTTCCTGTAGTGACCTGTTTCTTTACATTCATAACAAGTAACATCTTTGTTAGTTTTACCTTTTGAGGTTGATTCTGATCGATCCCCTCTGGGTCTTGGTCTCCTGAAGTTATTGTTCCTCTTTTTCCAGAGTTGTTTAACTCTTCTAGTTAGTAGGGACAATTCTTCTTCATCATCAGAATCTTCCTGTTCAGAGTCATCAGCATCTTCTGTTTCGGCCTGGAAGGCTTTGTTCCTGTCAGGCTTGCGTCTTTCAGATCTGGACTTTAATGCTACAAATTTGTTCTTCTTCTGAGGCTCATCTTCCTCCAGTTCTATCTCATGACTTCTGAGTGAACTGACAAGCTCTTCAAGGCTGATGTTGTTCAGATCCTTTGAAAGCTTTAATGCAGTGACCATGGGTCTCCACTTCTTTGGCAAGCTTCTGACTATCTTTTTGACGTGGTCTGCAGTTGTGTATCCTTTGTCTAGTACTTTGAGACCTGCAATAAGAGTTTGGAATCTAGAGAACATTACCTCTACAGCTTCATCATCCTCCATTTTGAAGGCTTCATATTTCTGGATTAGAGCCAGAGCCTTTGTTTCTTTGACCTGAGAGTTTCCTTCATGAGTCATCTTCAGGGAGTCAAGTATATCTTTAGTTGTTTCCCTATTGGTGATTTTTTCATACTCATTATAGGATATGGCATTGAGAAGTATCGTTCTGGCTTTGTGATGATTCTTGAATTTGCGCTTCTGATCATCTGTCATCTTGCTTCTGGGAACTTCAACTCCAGCATTAGTTATAGGAGGTTTGTATCCATCTGTGACAATGTCCCAGAGATCAGCGTCATAGCCTAGAAAGAAACTTTCAATTCTATCCTTCCAGTAATCGAATTTCTCTCCATCAAAGACAGGAGGCTTAGCATTGTAACTGTCTCTTTCATTTGTCTAGGCCATAGTTTTTCTCGTTCTGGGTCTCTCTACACGGTTAAGTGTTTGATTGGAAAATCAATAACAGAGCCGAAGCTCTGATACCAATTGAAGGTGAGAAAAACAAGAAAGGGGGGTTTGAATTATTTTTGGAAAATAAGCGCTTTTGTAAAATAAAATCACACAGGATTTTATACTGGTTCGCTTATAACACAAAGCTACTCCAGTCCACCCGGCCAAGGTGATTTCGCCTTCAACAAGGACTTAATCCACTAATCTTGAAAGATTATTACAACCAATGTCTAAGAGAAAGATCTCTTAGTCCTCTCAAGTATACAGACTGCGCAGAGTCACTTGAGGAATAAAAATCAATTTAGGTAAAAATAGAATTTGTAATCTAGAATGCTTCTAGGCTAAAGCAAATATTACAAAAATTTGAGCAAGTAAGAAGTTTCACGTTATGAGCAAAAGCTCGTGAAATATTAAGAGAGAGTAGAGTATTTCTGTGCGTTCAGGTGTCTCTCTCAAAGAGGTTTGCCGTCCTTTATATAGAGGTGAAAGGACCGTTTGTAGTGATGGCAGATATTTTGTCTTGATGAGAGTTTAATGCCATAACTTCTGTTGTTTCTTGCCAAAACAAGTTTGTCTCCCTGAATAACTTCTTTCCAAATATGGTTTCTTTCCTTTTGAAGTTGTAGTTGTCGTTACTCTTTCTGAATAAGGAAATTCTTCGTCAGAGTCTGAATTACTCTATTTAATCTGAGATATGAGAAATGACATTAGAGCTTCTGATAGTCTTGGTATTTTAGATCATCAGTGTTGACTTCAGAGGAAGTTGAGAGCTTCTGGTGTTCTGATATGCTATTGCTCAGAGTCAAAACTTCTGGAGCGTGCTTCTTCTTCAGATGCTTCTGATATTCTGATATGTTGTTTTGCTCAGATTCAGAACTTCTAGGGAGCGTTTCCACTTTAGATGCTTCTGATCTTCTGGTACTTTGTATCTGATTTTATTCTGTATCTGATAAAGCGATCAGATTCCTTTATTCTTGTTCAGAGTCCTGCACACTTAGAAACTTTTCGTTAGAGTGCCAATTTTGGTTTCATCCTTTGTTATCATCAAAATCCTGGAGTCTGTTGTAGAACTATTTTTGTTCTTACAGTTTTTACCATTTTTTGCAGGATCTTCTTGATGTTTTTATTAGCGGCTTCAACAGCACCGTTCATCTTTGGACGATATGGTGAAGATTTATGGTGTTCAATCTTGAAGCTCTCGCATAATTCTTTCATGGTCTTATTATTCAGATTCGTCCCATTATCTGTGATGATCCGGCTTGGAATTCCATAACGGCAAATGATCTCTTTCTTGAGAAACCGTGCAACCACTTGTTTTGTCACATTAGCATAAGAGGCGGCTTCTACCCATTTGGTAAAGTAATCAATGGCAACCAGGATAAAGCGGTGACCATTGGAAGCTTTAGGCTCAACGGCGCCAATCATGTCGATGCCCCACATTGAGAAAGGCCAAGCTGACGTCAAAACATTTAGTAGGGTCGGAGGCACGTGTACATTGTCGGCATAGATTTGGCATTTATGACATTTTCTAGCATAATTGAAGAAATCGGATTCCATTGTCAACCAGTAATAACCAGCTCTCAAAATCTTCTTGGCCATGGCATGCCCATTGGCATGAGTTCCAAAGGATCCTTCATGAATCTCCTTGATCAACAGGTCCGCATCACGTCCATCCACACATCTGAGCAGAATCATGTCGTGGTTCCTCTTGTATAACACACCATTGCTTAAGAAGAATTTGGATGCTAACCTCCTCAATGTTTTCTTGTCAAGGGTTGTTGCATCTGTTGGATATTCTTGGTTTTGCAAAAAGCATTTGATGTCGTGAAACCAGGGTTTACCATCGACTTCCTCTTCAACCGACTGGCAGTAGGAAGGCTCAACTTTCCGCTCGATCTGAATGAGAGGTGCTTCATTATGGAATCTGACTTGGTACATTGAAGCCAACATAGCCAGAGCATCAGCAATTTGATTCTCAGTTCTCGGGATATGACGGAAAGTGATTTCATCTAAGTATTTTATTAGTTCCATGACATAGGCACGATATGGGATCAACTTTGTATCACGGGTTTCCCATTCGCCTTTGACTTGGTATATCACCAAAGCTGAGTCTCCACATACTTTGAGGATTTTGATTCGGAGGTCAATTGCTGCTTCAATGCCTAGGATGCACGCCTCATATTCTGCTATATTATTTGTGCAATCAAAATACAACCTTGCTGTGAAAGGAGTGTATCCACCATTCGGATTCAACAGAACAACTCCTACGCCATGCCCCATGTAATTGAAGGAACCATCAAACATGAGTTTCCACCGAGATCCGGCTTCAGGTCCTTCATCAAGTCCTGGGATTTCACAATCTTTTACTACCATAATATCTTCATCAGGGAAGACAAACTTCAATGGCTGGTAGTCTTCAATGGGTTGGTTTGCCAGGTAATCAGACAACACGCTTCCTTTAATGGCTTTCTGAGATACATATTGGATGTCATACTCAGATAGTAACATCTGCCAACGGGCGAGTCTTCCAGTCAAAGCAGGCTTTTCGAAGATATACTTTATTGGATCCATTTTTGAGATCAACAAGGTAGTGTGGAAAATCATGTATTGTCTTAGACGACGAGCGGCCCATGCTAAAGCACAACAAGTTTTCTCCAAGAGTGAATATCGGGTTTCACAATCGGTAAATCTCTTACTTAGATAGTAGATAGCATGCTCTTTTCGGCCAGTTTCGTCATGTTGTCCCAGCACACATCCCATTTACTTTTCAAGCACAGTTAAGTACATAAAAAGTGGTTTCCCCTGAACAGGTGGAATTATAATAGGGGGCTCTTGCAAGTATTGTCCGATTTTCTCAAAAGCCATTTGGCAATCAGAGTTCCATTCAACTGCTTGATCTTTTCTGAGCAACTTGAATATAGGTTCACACGTAGCAGTCATATGAGATATAAACCTAGAGATGTAGTTCAAACGTCCCAGGAATCCTCTAACTTCTTTCTCTGTACGTGGAGCAGGCATTTCTTGTATTGCCCTGACCTTGTCTGGATCTACCTCAATTCCTCGTTGACTGACAATGAACCCAAGCAACTTCCCAGATCGGACACCGAAGGTGCATTTAGCAGGATTCAGCCGTAGTCGAAATTTCTGAAGACGCTCGAATAAATTTTGCAAGTGGTCTATATGATCCTCTTCACTTTGGGATTTTGCAATCATATCATCCACATAATCCTCAATCTCCTTGTGCATCATGTCATGGAAAAGAGTGACCATTGCTCTTTGGTAAGTCGCCCCAGCATTTTTGAGACCGAATGGCATTACCTTGTAGCAAAATATTCCCCAAGGGGTGATGAATGTGGTCTTTTCCATGTCTTCTGGATCCATCTTAATCTGATTGTAACCCGAGAATCCGTCCATAAAGGAGAAGACTACGAACTTAGTAGTGTTGTCTACCAGAGTGTCAATATGCGGCAGGGGGAAATCGTCCTTTGGACTAACTTTGTTTAGATCCCTGTAATCAACACACATCCTGACCTTGCCATCCTTTTTGGGTACAGGTACTATATTAGCTACCCATTGAGGGTACTTTGCAACTGCTAGAAAACCGGCATCGAATTGACGTTTCACCTCGTCACAAATCTTCAGAGCCATGTCGGGTCTTGCTCTTCGGAGCTTCTGCTTCACTGGAGGGTAATCTGGCTGTAGTGGTAGCTTATGGACAACAATATCAGTATCTAAACCTGGCATATCCTGATACGACCAAGCAAATACATCTACATATTCTTGTAGCAACTCGATCAATCTTTCTTTGATACTTGCCCCAAGTGTAGTCCCAACTTTGACCTCTTTCTTGTCTTCCTCAGTGCCAAGGTTGATTGTTTCCACTGGTTCTTGATGTGGCTGAAGGGCCTTTGACTCGTGCTCGAGCATCTTTTCCAGTTCTTTAGGGAAATCACAATCTTCCTCACTCTCCTCTTCCGCTTGGTAGATGGGGAGTTCAAAATTATAGGAAGTACTGGGGTCATCGAATTCAACTAGTTTATTGATTATTCTGCATGTTTTTTAATGATGGTTTTTTTTAGAAAAATGGACATAAAAGCAAAAGAGTATAAAAATATTTTTGTAGTTTTTGAAAGGATTGCCATTTTAAGGAAAAACAAATAGATGAACGACAAGAATTTGAACAAAATGCTCTTTATTTGTCATAATGATTTTTGAAATTTAAAAGGGGCCCTACAAATGATCCATTAGCCTTGGGAAGAGCTAAGGATTTTCAAAAACACAAAGGAAAACACAATTACTTTGACACGGGAAAAACTTCTGGAATCTCAACCGCTTCCCAATTTGTCAGGGCTGCTTTACACCGGTATATCAGGTTTGATGTTTCTCCATCTTCAGTGTCATCTTCTACTGCACCAACTTAATCTCCATGGATAAATCCTGTGCTCAGGAAGACTTCTTGTATGCTCCGCACACGGTCCTTTGCAGGGACCAGGACTCCTCCATTAGCAGAAGGCTTGCACGCCAAACCAAAACGGTCATTTTTCTCATTGACGTTGATGACTTGCCCCCAATCTGCAGGGCCTCCACTTTCAACGGCTGATCTTGCACTCTTCAAAGAAGCGAACGACAAACTGGTTTTCTCAATAGGATCCTTAACCTCTTCAAGTGTGGCATTGGATATTTCAAGTGCTTGAAAAGAGGTTTCTAAGGCATCCTCGTCAGCCTCGATATAACGGAAAGAGGAGAGTTGACTGATTATAAAATCTTCTTCACCCGAGACAATGACGAGCTTATCATCGACAATAAACTTCATCTTTTGATGCAGAGTAGACGTTACTGCCCCAACAAC
This sequence comes from Lathyrus oleraceus, assembly GCF_024323335.1. Taxonomy (NCBI): domain Eukaryota; kingdom Viridiplantae; phylum Streptophyta; class Magnoliopsida; order Fabales; family Fabaceae; genus Lathyrus; species Lathyrus oleraceus. The sequence goes on from NC_066581.1 coordinate 440,511,538, forward strand.
ATGTATCCATGGGCATCTCAAAAGGCAGCTATAAGCTGGATTTATGTCCATGACTTGGAAATTGATGGGGAATACATGCTGTCCGATCTGTATTGGTAGCTCTACCTCCCCAACTACTGTCCTTCGAGAACCATCAAATGCTTTTACCACAAGCGCACTAGGTTTCAATTCCGAACCTTGGTAAGATAATTTGGCAAGTGCCCTCTTTGGTAGAACATTGAGGGATGATCTAGTGTCAACTAAAACTCTGTCCAGAGCATCTTCTTGGCACTTTATGGATACATGCAGGGCGTGGTTGTGATTCTTCCCCTCCTTGGGTAGCTCTTCATTGCTGAAACTTAGAGTGTTGCAGGCTGTGATATTGGAGACCACTCCATCGAATTGGCCAACCGTTATATCTTGGGTAACATGAGCCTGAGCAAGCACTTTCAGTAGAGCCTCCCTATGAGCTTCAGAACTCAGAAGCAAAGACAAGATAGATATTTTCGATGGTGTTTGATGTAACTGATCAACTATCTTGTAGTCTGATTTCTTTATTATCCTTAGGAACTCACTTGCTTCATCTGCTTGCACAGCCGGTTGTGCCCCTCCATGTTCTGGGGTAGGATTTACATTTGCAGCTTCCCTTGTTGGCTCTTGAGGGTTCACATTAAAATTGGGAGTATAAATCCGACCACTGCGGGTCATCCTGCTTGTCCCTGCGATGTTAGTGATGTCGGTGTCAACATTCTCCAAACCTTTCTTACTTTCAGCAGCTTTGGGCTTTCCATCTACCACTGTTATGTCGTACTTCCAGGGTACCGACTTGGTGCTTTCAAAAGGAAATGGGGTAGGCATGCAAACTACCATGGGTGATGGATGAACAACATCTCTTTTGTGATAAGTTACCTCAAACGGTTCTGGTATATTAAAAACGGGTTCAATGACCGAAACTTCCTCGTTTGTTGTTGGACCACAAATTTGTAAAACACCTTGATCCATCAAGTTCTGAATGTCAATTTGTACCACTTTACATCCTCTTGGATGAACGACACATTCCTCACAGTTGTCATGACATGTATCAATCAATCTAGCCCCCACCAATCTTGCATGAAGCGCTAGCAATGGAGTTTTAACATCTTCCACGTTTTTGATTATACACACATCAGAAGTATCCTTGACGGCATTAACATCACCATGCACTGGCAAAGGGTTACTTTTGACATTGGGTCCGACGTCTCGAAATGACAGAATCTTCTTTTCAACCAGGTCTCGCACAATATGCTTTAAAGCATAACATCCTTCTAAATCATGTCCAGGGGCACCCCCATGGAAAGGACAATGGGCATATGGATTGTACCACGGAGGTAAAGGATTTGGCGGAGGACCCAAAAGTCTGGGAGTCACCAACCCTCTCTGTAGTAATGATGGGTACAATTCGGTGTATGTCATAGGGATTGAAGCAAACAGAACTCTACCTCTTTGTACCCTATTTTGATTTGGAGGATTTTGTGGACGAGGAGCCTGTGCCCTTGGGTGTTGATAAGTAGGTGGCGTGGGCGTTTGCTGGTGCTTGTTGAATAGGTTGATAAACAGAAGCTTGTGATTGGTTGAAATTTGGTGTGACAGCTGCCACATATGGTTGTTGAACATATTATACTGGATAAGTTGGTTGTTGTTGAGCAAATTGTTGTTGCTGAGTAAGTTGATGTTGTTTCTTCCATGAATGACTCCTTCTTTGACTGGTTGATACTGCATTTGTATCACCCTCCTTCTTTCTTTGAAATCCTCCAGGAAACTTTTTGGCATTACTACCAGATATTTCAGAGGTAGTCATCATCTTTCCATTCTTCAATCCAAGTTCGACCTTTATGCCCACGGCAACCAGGTCAGAGAAGCTTGCAGATACACTACTTACCATTCTTTCATAGAACATTGGTTTGACTGTTTCCATGAACCAATTTGCTAACTCCTTCTCAGCAAGGGGTGGTTCGACTTGCGAGGCCACTTCCCTCCATCGTTGTGCATATTCCTTAAAAGACTCATTATTTTTCTGGGACATGCTGAGCAATTGCCTCCTATCTGGGGCCATATCCATGTTATACTTATAATGTTGGATGAAAGCATCAGATAATTCTTGGAAACAACGAATCCTACTTTGATCAAGGCTTAAGTACCACTTGGAGGGAGCACCCCTCAAGCTGTCTTGGAAGAAATGTATCATAAGTTTATCATCCTCCACGTGCGCAACCATTTTTCGATAGTACATAATAAGGTGACTTTTAGGACACGAGTGGCCCTCATACCTATCGAAATCTGGGTTCTTGAACTTTGCAGGAATCACAAGACCTGACACTAAGCACATCTCCTTAGTAGTAGCACCAAAAACTTGGTCACCTTCCATAGCCCTCTACCTTTTCTCAAGAATCTGGAAATTCTCCTTCATCCCTCTTATGATTTTCATTGATGGTTGGTAGAGGAGCCATTTGCTGAGTGGATTGTGCCAAACCAGGGGCGCCTTCAACTGTAGGTGTGAAACCGGGAGGTAAACCATAGGTTGGCCAGGTTATTGGTACTGTCCTCGCAGGTTGGGGTTCGATCGATGGACTGGCGATTTCTGAAACGACCGTCGTTTGGGTGTCTAACCTTGCCTTGATGACCTGTAGTATCTCCATGACTTGACCCATATTTCCTCGTAGGTCTTCGAGTTCTGAGCTTACTCGCTCCAATTCATGCTCTTGATCTGCCATTCTTTGACGAGCGCTGGCTCTGGTGTTGTAGTGATGTTGAGGACTCAGTGTGGAACTGAAGAAGACACAAAAATGAGTTTTTTGTTTGAAGAATGACATGAGTGCATGTTATGGGTGCATTTGTGCAAAGCTCTTAGTTATCTTTATTATTTATTTCAGCAATGTTAGAATATAAGAACAATATATAATAATTGAGACCCAAAATGACAACTTCCATTAATTAAAAATCAAATTTGAATACAAAAGGATTCAACTTCAAGTACACATGATTCGAATACAAAAAGATTTAAACACCAACAATTCAAATTCAAGTACAAGTAAACTTAAGCTCTGTCTCAGCTCTTATGATCGTAGCCATATCTGTGGTGAGCTCATTCATCATTTCTTGATAAACTTGACGAAATTGAAAACTTGAGGAGGCGTGTTTTCTGGACACATAGAGCAATCCGCTTCCTGGAGTTTTTCTGGGAGTTCCAACATATTGAGGTTATCAAACCTAGCTAAGTTGCGGAACTTGCCATTCCATTCAACATAGAGCTCTTGGAGTTTCTGGATGACCTTTTGATCTTCATCTAAGGTTGCTCTAGCCTCTCTATACAACCTTTTCCAGTACACACAATCATTCTTTAGGAGTAAGTAGGCTGCATCACCTTCTTGACTCTCCAAAACTACAAACCTCCTAGTAGCTTCTTCCAACTGGTACCTGAGATGGTGACAGTTTCTTTCAGCTTCTTCCTTTTGGAGTATCCCGCGAGACAATTTTTCTTCGCATTTCTTCAGAGCGTCCCTCAAGTCACGAATCTGTGCGTCAAAGTCGAGCTTAATTTCTTTTTTATCCATAAGGGATTTGTCCAACATTCTCCCTAACTCACAAATCCTATACTCAGCTTTCTGGAGCTCTTCCTTCATGGTTCGGATCACTGATGTGGAACCCAATAGGATATGATCAAGATCATCTTTCTGGTCTTCCAATAGCCTGGCTCTCTTGTTACTATCCTCAAGTTCTTGGGCCTTTCCCTTACGTTCCTCTTTCAAATTCTGATTTTCCAAGATAAATCGGTTCATCTGAATTCGCAATTCAGTATTCTCCAATTCGAGCTCCTTAACCTTAGTAGCGAGTTTCTCCATGTCCTCTGGGAGTATGGGTTTGGGCTCAGGAGTTTTAGGAAAAGCTGGAGCCTTTAAGATAAATGGCAACTGGATTTCCTCAACTCTTTCTTTCACCCATTGAGTGTAAGGTTCTTTGGCGAGAATGTTTCTTTTTCCAAACTCTTTACCCTTTCTTACAACCTTTAACCAAGCCTTTCGTACTGCTCTTACATCAGGATTGCTTGTTTGGATGTCGGAGAGCACAAATGGTTGTAAGTCCTTTGCGTTAGGAGGACCATCCATGGAGTAACCGTGTTGCATTCGAGATAGCATAGGGTTATAATTGATGCAACCCTTGGTACCCAACAACGGTACATTAGGAAATTCCCCACAGCTGACTATAATGTCTGGGGTTTCCCACTCTCGGATATACCATCTGATGGAACTTGCGGTGAGAGAAGCTAATTTTTTAGGAGACTTAAGTTCTTTTGCCACAAAAGGACCTTCTTCGGGCATGTGTTGCATGAACCAAGTGTAAAGCAACGAAGCACAGCACAACAAAGTTCCACCCCTCTTTTCATGTCGAGCGTGAAGGGCATAGTAAATGTCAGCTAAGAGAAATGGTACTGGATTGCCAGAGAGAAAGACTTCTATGGCTACTTGATCCACAAATTTTTCGATATTTGGGAAGAGCACAATCCCATGGATCAATAAAGCCAACACAACATAGAATGCATTCCAATTTCCGCTTTTCTTGAACTTTAGAGCTAAATTTTCCAAAAACACCGCGGCAAAACCTTCGCAACCCCCTTTTTCAACCCAATTGTCTCGAACAGTCGGGACATTGATACTTAGGGCTGAAGCTATCTTTTTTGGGCCCATATCTTCTTCGAGCTTTGGAAACGGATTAAAATCTTTCAATTTAAGACCCACGATTCTCTCAACTTATTCCAAAGTAGGAGCTAGTTGGAAATCAGCGAATGTGAAACAGCGTAGAGGTGGATCATAATATTGTGCCAAAGAGCCGATAATTCCATAGTCAACTTTCTTAGCTAGAAGGCTAAGAATTTTCCCATAGTTTTTTCCGAACTCATCACGTCTGCTGAGAGTCAAATCAGAGATCAAACCCTTCAGACTAGCCAACTTAGGTTCTTGTACTTAAGTGTGAAAGTGTGTCTCCTTGAAGTTGTCATTTTCAAGTTCTCAATTCCTGAAATAAATAAGAGACAACTAAGAGCTTGCTTTTTATGATGTTGATGCAATGTATGAATGTGATGCATTTTTTCGTATAGGTTCAATAGGCTTAAGGCATGGATAAGTCTGATTGCTTTATATAGAACAAGGTTCTCACCAGGTATAATTTAAGGTTTTCAAAAAAAGTTCCTAGAGTCATGGATCCATTAGACTGTTTGCTACTTGCGACAACTTACTTGCCGGGCATCAACTCCATCTAAAGAATCTACTCTAAGTGAGGTTCTCGCATCGGTCCAACGAGAAATCCATCTTGCAGACCCACACTAGCAACCATCTTTCCTAGTTGGGCAAATTACTGAGGTTCTACAAATGGTTCTCAGAGTCATGGATCCTAAAGAAAATATCGAAGCTTACGGCAACTTACTTGCCGAGCGACAACATCCTCTTAAGAATCTACTCTAAGTAAGGTTCTCGTACCGACCCAACGAGAAATACATCTCGCGGACCCGCACTACTCAACCTCGTCCTATCTTATGTTTTTACTCGAGACTCGGGTAAAAAGTCTTTCCCACAAGGTTTGCAATCAGAGTATCCAAGTACCAAACCATAAACGAACAAATACAACAGATTCATATCAATATGACAAAGAGATAGTAAAAACAATAAAGAAAAGCCACATAGGTAAACAAACAAAGGCACACAAACGACCTAACTAGGCTTGACTTACTTAGGGATGTGTTTTCCCCAGCAGAGTCGCCATCTGTCGCACCTCGAAAAAATAGGGATACGACTTCAAAGTGAAGCGCAATCGCACGCTCGCAATGATGGACTGAACAGAGTTGCCACCGAACTTTATTTATTCCTAAAAAGGAAAGGGGAAATATCGATAAAACCTCTAAAAGAAAGGATAAGATATGGTCATCGTAACCAATATCAGGGTTCGGGAGTCGATTACGCAAGGGGAAGGTATTAGCACCCATCACGTCCGTTGTACTCAACGGGAACCATTAGGTTAGTTGTGTGCGTTAGTGTTAGTTGAAATGTTAGGCTTTTCGAATTATTAGGTGGGAAAGAAAGAAGAGATGAGAAGCGAATGTTTTTGGATTTTTGACGAAGGACTAAACCTAAGTTTTTTATTAGTGGGCCTGACAAGATTTAAAAATCCCGCTCCTACGTATCTCAAAAGAGAAATCAAGGCTTACGTAGTTCTGGGTAGAAAAATGTTTATTTGTTGGTTGATTTTAGCGAAAGCTATACTGTATTAATCGAAGAAAACATTGTTTTACCCAAAACAGATGAGGAGTGGACGCATACCACACATCGAACGCATTTATAAATCTACATTCGGAAAAGCGTCACTTATCTCGACTCAACAATCGTGGCCGAAACATTGTTTTGCCTCACCTTAAGACAATATATCTTTCATTTATGAAAAAGGTTTTTGATTAATCGCACGGCGGCGAGAAAGAGTATGATTGGTTGGATGTATTTTGAGTGATGGCGAGAACTTGGATGAGCGAGATATACATCTCGAATCCTAGCCTCAGGAGTGCACGGTATACACCATGTTCCATTTCCATCTTCATTGGCAAAAGTATTTAATAGAGGTTAAGTATTTTAGGTTTGATTGAGAAAGGGTTTGAAGAAACCACATTGACAATTTTAAACGATGGCGAGAGTTAAGATGGGCGAGGCATCCGCCTCGAATCTTAATCTCAGGAGTGCACGGTATACACCATGTTCCATTTCCATATTTATTGAAAGAGGTTAAGATAGGAATTAAGTATTTTGGAGTTTGAAAGATGAGTACTTATGACTTGCAAGCTCTTACAGCTTGGGTATAGTACTCGGGACTACGTCTGGACATTCCACCCAGGCAGTCTATTTCTTTCCAATATTGCTAAGAAAATGATTCGGATATTTACGAATGTTTTGGAGGGAAGACGAATATTTATGGCTTGCAAGCTCTTACAGCTTGAGCCTAATATTCGGGATTACGACTGGATATTCCATCTTGGTAATCTTTTTCTTCCAACTTTATTAAGAAAATGGTTTAAATATTTATAAATATTTTGGAGAGAAGACGAATATTTATGGCTTGCAAGCTCTTACAGCTTGAGCCTAATATTCAGGATTATAACTGGATATTCCATCCAGGATAATCTTTTTCTTCACGTTTTAGAAAAGGGTTTGAATATTATGTTTGATTTGTGAAATGATCTTGAAATGATTCACATTTATTTTTGGAATGTATTTTGAAATCGAGGAAAGTTGAAATTGATTTTGAAATCGACTGAAATTTGAGTATGATTACTTACACGTGTAAAAGTATGGATATGGGCACTAATAACCTAACTAAATTAGTTAACACACAAAAATCGACTAATCGAATAAAAAAAATATCGGAAATTCAACCATTAATTAAATCTAAAAGGTAAACATTTAAAGATACAAACAACTAAATATTGATTAAATTGAATTGATAAAAATTTAAAATAAAATAAATAGTAGAAGTTATATACAAAATTAAATAAAATAGTAAGCATAACAAATATAAACACAAAGATTTGCTATCCCCAAGTATTGAACTCACTCCACTAAAGGCAATGAAAGTACTCTCTCTCCACTAGGCCATTCATGATTATTTATAATTTTAATAACAACTGAGATACATAAACCAAAACAGATTGAAATAAAAAAAAAGGAACTAAAATAAGATAGTTTGTTGGACTGCTAATTAAACGAAGGAGGAATCCCAAAAAAACCCTAGCCGCCTGACTGTTGGGTTTCCAAGTGATTGATGGATTAGGAACACAAAAACTAATTAATAAAATTGCAAAGGAAGAGTAAAGCATTAATTCTTTTTTAATGGCTTTTATGTGGCTTAAATAAATAAAAGAAAAAATGGGAGCAACAGTAACAGACTCTCCATCGTTACTCCCTCATCGCCCTTGCTCTCACAACGCTCTCTCAATCTCCCAATTGCATCCTCAATCTCATCCACAAAGTCACTCAAACTCTCCATTGTTCACTCAATCTCATCCACAAACTCACTCAAACTCTCTATCGCTCGTCCTCAACCTTCGCTCTCTCCGTCCTTCAATCGCTCATCACCTCTCAGTTTCTCTCTCAATCGCTCACGACACTACCCAAGAAATGCACAAATCTTGGTTTCAAAAGAGAATCGAATAAAAATCTCACCTTCGGCGGCGACGACGACGACGATGTCGTTTAAATCTCACTCCTTTGCTTCTTCAATCCAGGTTTGCTTCTGCCGTTTTTTAGGATTAGGGTTTCGTTTCTGAGATTTTTTCGTCCCCTTAGTTTTTCGTCTCACCTCCCTTTTTATATCTTGCAATTAGGGTTTCGATTTGGTCTATGGTGATCAAAACAAGTATCTCTGCGAAGTCCTTTTGGTGGAGTCAGTTTGGATCGGTCTCTTTGATGCTTGGATTTGGAAAAGGTAACCTGAACCCATGCTTTTTCTTTGAATTTTGTCTCAACTCTCTTTTTGGGATTTTTGAACTTTAACTGCCTTGGCTAATTTACCTTGTGTTTTTACTGCATTGAAGATTTAGTAAAAGCATGAGCAACTTCGGTTTACAGATTTCTTCTTCTACTTTGTGATACCAGCTATAGCACATCATTGTGGCTTTGAATGGAGGTCAACCAACCAATTAGTAAGGGCGGATTCAGGTTGTGGCTTTGAATCATGCTGTTGGAGGTTAGGTGGACATCATTTGGCTGAGTTTTCTTTTCTGTCATGAGTTTATTCAAATTGGTATGATATGCAATGAGTTGTGGAATTGGATTTGAACTTGTAATTAGATTAATGCTTATGGACTTGTCTTATGGAATTGGATTGATGCTTAAATTAGTGTAGGATTTGGGATTGTCATTGATTATGTTGAATTGGATTGGAATTGGGATTTGATGTGAATTTTAATTGGATGCTTTGGTTTTGGAATTCAGGGGCATATTGATCTTGGAATCAAATATGATCCATCTACTGGTATCTATGGTATGGACTTTTTTGTCGTCTTGGAGCGTCCTGGTTATCGTGTGGGTCGTCGCCGTAGGTGCAAAGCGCGTGTCGGAATCCAACACCGTGTTACCAAGGATGATGCCATGAAATGGTTCCAAGTGAAGTATGAGGGAGTGATCCTTAACAAATCTCAGCAGATCTGAGTTATTATGTCTTAGGTTACTGTTTTTTTGGCATCTATAGTTTGTTGTCTTTGGGATACTGGCTTAAATTATGTTGAAATTTTTGATGGATTGTTATGATATTTTGAATTTTCTGCTATTTCATGATGAAGCTATTGAGTAAAAATGTTTTGATATTCTGTTAAAAAATTCTTCTTCTCCAATTCCTTGCGTGTGACTGTTCTTCATTATTCTTGCTTCTCCCTAACATCTTTTTTTTCTGTTCTTGTTAGGTGTGCTGTGAGGTTACTGTCATGGTTTGCTTTTGTATATGTGTGGGGTGCTGTTGTTTTGCAGGTTGTAGTTTTGCAACTTTGTTGGCGGTGTTGGGAGGACAACCCAGGCCAAGAGCAGACACTCCAATGGACAAGGAAGGTGGCCTGCCAAATTTGCTAAATTAATCCTTGATTTGCTCAAGAATGCAGAGAGCAATGCCGAAGTCAAAGGATTGGATGTTGATGCTCTATATATTTCTCATATCCAAGTCAATAAAGCACAGAAGCAAAGACGCCGAACATACAGAGCTCATGGAAGAATCAACCCTTACATGTCATCCCCATGCCACATAGAGTTGGTACTATCTGAAAAGGAAGAACCTGTCAAGAAGGAGCCTGAGACCCAGTTGGCTTCTAGCAAGAAGAGGGCTTAAACTCCACCAAGTGGCACTTTGTCTTGAACTCGGTTTATTTTAAGAGAACAATTTTGTTGCCATGTTTTATTTTCTTCCACTATTTGTTGTATGAAGTATTTGTAGGATAAAGCTTTCAAACTGTTAAGGTTTATACTGTTTCGAATTATTGAGTCAATTTTGAAACTTTGGTCTTTATCTAACAATTCATGACAGTGTCACGTATTCACCACCTAAGATTTTGATATGTTTGTTTAAAATAGCATACAGCAGCGCCAATGCTATGAAGTGTGTCATAATAATGATTTAATTTTAGACATTGTGTGATGTCTGTTTTATAAACTATTTTTTAGTGGTTCATGGTGAAAAAAACCTGCTTACTAGCAATGATAAAGTGGATCAAAGATCTAGAGTTAAGACTTATTGTCTTTATCTTTCATGTTAAAATGGAATAGTTGATTCATCCAACTCTTTAAATCAAGACAATACTAAAAAAAAAGAAAAAAAAAAGAAAATTTCTGGACCAAAATCGGGGTATGACAACATTGTTTTTGGGCCTTGAGCATGATCATGCAAGCCCATGCAAGTGGTATCCAAATTCATGCACACGGATCATTTCATCATTCCCTTGCCTTTCCCTCTATAAATAGAGACCCTATGCCATTCAAATTACACACCTGATTCAACCTGAAGTGCTGCAGAAATCAAAACCCAACCTCTCACCAACGAAGTAATTTCATTTTTCTCAAATATTTCAGATCCAAAATTCAACTTCATCTGGTTGAGTTCTTGGATCTTAAGCTTCTAAACCTTCAGCATTCATCTCACTGATCTTCTGTTTTAGCAAAGCAAGCAAGGAATCGAGCTCAAGTTACCAGAATCCAAGCTTACACTTCAACTGGTATTTTCTTCGAATCTCATCATCCATTGACCTATTTGCTTGGATCTTGTGTTGGCTGAAGTCCTCTCAATAGAGGCATCATAATTATGCATTCAATTTTTGAAATCCATTGATTTCATGATGAACACCAGATTTTTCAACCTCTGATTTCTCACACCATGGAGATCTAGAGTGAAAATGGATGGTATAGGGATGGTGTACATCATCCCAGCTTTCTAAAGATGTATAGATCGTGCATTTTCATTGATGTTTGGATCTCTGCAAATTTGGCCGGAAAATCCAAGCTAACCGGAGAAGACGGTGGCTCCGGTGGCTTCATCATTGCCAGATCCAATCTGGACCGTGTGATCTATTTTCCAGATCTAATCTGGACCTTCAGTTGTTATGACTTTTTTTAATACACCCTGCGCTTCAGTTGACTAGTGTGTTTGGTACGCGCGCGCCTCTGGATGCTTGGATCTTCCAGCTCAATTAATGAGCTCAGATCCAAGGGCTCTCGTTTTTTTGCTATTTTTAATTTCTGGTTTTATTTTCTTTAATTCCAATTATTTTTAAAAATCAATATCTCTCTCATTCTTAATCTAAAAATTATGGGACCAATTGCATTAGTCTCCAAATAATTTCTAGTTTCCATTTTTTATTTTTTATTTTTTTTATTTTGTCATTTGATATTTTTTGTGAATTTTCTCTTTTCTGGTTATTTTTAATTCATTTTAAATAGTTTTTGATATTCAAAAAATACAAAAATGTTTTCCTAACCTATTTGAATAATGATGAATCTATGAAAAATATTCTCATCAATTTTTGAATTGATTTGAGATTTATTTGAGATTTTAGTTCAATTAGGTTATTTTTATTCATTTTTAATTGATTAAAAATAGTTTCTGACTTTTAAAAATGCTGAAACTTTTTGTCAAACTTTGTTTGACCTTGTTGAACGTAGGATAAATTGCTTGGACCTTTCAAGGTTGATTTGAAGTAATTTTGAAGTTTGACCTTTTCTTTTATTTTTAATTCAAGTTTAATTTTAAATATTAAAAATGCCAAAAATATTTTATTCATTTCTTGATTTCCAATCTTCATCTCACTTCTGTTTTTGATTGTTTGACCTTGACTTTCAATGTTATTGGTCAACATATGAGGATTGGTACATTGTATTCCATTTAATGCACTTTAATTTTGTCATTTCCATTTCTCTTATCCATCTCCTTCTTCTTCTCCTTCTTATTTTTCTTTTTGATCAATGAGTTGAAGATTGATAAGTTAGCATTGGTTAGAGAGACTTAATCTTCCTTGATTCAAATCTAATTCATCTTGATCAATTGATCAAGTGAATGGCTTTGCATTAAGGATAGGTTGTCTTCTAAATCATGCAAAAGGCTTAAACCAACACAAGATCAATTCTCTTCTTCTTTTTGGCATGGCAAGTTGTTGGGACTTGTAGCGGTGTATTCGTCGCTATATGATCTATCGATTAAATCATAAGCTAAGAGATACGTTGAAATTTCGAGTCGCCACCGCACTTTTATTTATCCAAAGGACTGGCTAAAAAGCGAACAAAAGCCTAAGAAGTTTTACACGTAGAAAACTAATAAAAAGATCAGAGATTCTGGGTAAGGGGTAAATTACGCAATGGGAAGGTGTTAGGCACCCACTACGTCCTAGGTACTCCTAGGGAGCCCTTTTCACACTTGTTATGCTAAATTGTTATTTGTTATGACAAAAATATTGTGCAAACATGATTGGGATGATGAGAAAAGAATATACATTTTTTTTGGGTTTGAACGGATGAACCCGCTGCCTACGTACCTTCCATCAAAGGTAAGGATCAAAACGCCGTAGTTCGGCTAAAAGATTTCCAAAAGTTGGTGGATTCAGTTTTAAACACAAGCACTGAGGCTTTTCATTATCAATGGGAGAACACTCGACCAAGAACAACATCCACCATGTGAGGATAGCTTCGACGCACTAGAGGGGTTAACCCTGTTTTCAGTACGGAAGTCTTACTGTCGACTCACTAAGGATAGGCAAGATTTACATCAACCACAATGATAATTGAAGCCTATGGCTAATGCATGAAAAGATTAATGGACAAAGCCAAAACAAGTGAATGAGTGAAGTTAATTGATTGTGTTTATGAAAATGAGGTCAAAGTATGATTAGGATTGATTCAAAGAAGTATTATGAAAATGAGTTTGAAAAAAAGTCAAGGACTTGGGGTCCAGGTTTTTAGTTAGAAAACATGAAGATGTTTGCACAACACTTATGTCAAGTTTAAAAGGTATAGTGTGAAAAGTCTAGGACATAATGAATGATGAATGGATGAGGATGGATAGTAAAACTTCTTAGAAGGTTCACTTCTTGAGATCATATGGGAGATGATTCAAGTGTGTCCTTTGGAATGCAATGGATAATAGAAAACAAACAAAGATGAAATCCAAAAGGCGGATATCGGATGCCAATCACTGGGCTTATACCAATCTCCTAAAACAGAATGGGATATCAGATGCCACTCAATGGACTTACACTAATCTCCACAGAAGAAAACAAGAAATGGGATATGAAATGTGGAAGTCAACTGCCAATCTGTCTGGACTTAGGTTAACCCCACACATATGATCATAGGAATACCAATGCCACATAGCAGGGACTTACAAGGATCCTCACATACAAGAACTATGCAACATGAGATGATGAGAAAACAAAAGCCAACTTGCAGGGACTTACAATTGCAATTTCTCATACAATCAAACAAATCAACTTATGATCACAGGAAAACAGATGCCAACTTGCAGGGACTTATAGCTGTATCCTCACATACAAATCAAACAGATCAAATCATGATCATAGGAAAACAGATGCCAACTTGCAGGGACTTATAGCTGTATCCTCACATACAAACAAAGCAATGACAGGAGATATGAGTGACCAAGGAGGTCTTGCACTCTATCCTTCCATATCACAGGAGCAAATGCCAAAAGAGATGGACTTACAATTGTCCTCAATGGGCAAGCAACAATGATAGCATCACAAAAGCAAATGAGATGATCATGCACTAATGGCAATTGATGATGATGATAGATGCATAACATACAGGCAAACAAGTGCATATGAAGCAATCAATCAATCAATGAATATCAAACAGCACACTCTATAGCCAAACAATGGGGGGCTCACACAAGAGGGTTTGACTTTGAAAGTCCACTGTAATAGGTGAAGGTCGCTCTTAACCTTGCCATTGAGAGGCTAAGGTGAAGCAGATGAAAAGGAGATGAGGGGTGTGCCTCATTGCTTCTATCTCAGATCAGAGAGAGCATCAAATAATAGAAAGTGGGGGAGTTCAGAAGGATGGAACTCTTTCCCCTTATTGACTCGATTGATCTTGGGTATTTGTCTCAATGCTTCAACCATGTAATGGGAGCAAAGAGAGGACACACTGAATAGTGGGGGATAGATTGCTTATCCCTACCTTCCACCAATTGCCTCAAATGAGGACTTTTCCTGCTTAGGACAAATTTAAACACACACAGGCATTGCCTCTTAAGGAGGACTTCAGACAGTTTGCCCGGTCAAATAACAGACCGGGTCTCCAGACTACATGAAGAAGAAAGGTTTATACCTCAAAGCAAATGCTAAAAAGCAAAGCAAGCAAGTTCAAAGAACTTAAGCAACTAAAGTACCTGCAAAAGTCAAACCAATTAGCAAACAGCTCAACAGTCAAAATCAAAAGGAAATGAACCAATAGTCAACCACAGAGGGACCAATTGTGCAAGGCACAAAGACTCAAGTATGTGAGTCACACCTACAAAACAAAGGTTAGCACAATATATAATTCAACTCAAACAAATTTGAATGGTCTTTGAGGCATTGGGGCTTAACCTGAAACAATAGCTCAATTGTAAGCTCAAAAGACCACTAGGACTAGCCTAGGGTCAAGGGTGAAAGAAAAAAGTCAAACAGAAAAGGAAAGTCAACCCAATTCATGTTCAAACATTTAATAAGCAATCTCAATTGGATTCACAATAAAATCATGCATCAATGTCATTTCATATGCAAAAGGATGCAAAGCATGGCAAGAAAGAGCACAAATAGGTCAACAGCAAGACCTCTTTCAAAAGTCAACTCAAACAATCTCAAAAATCATGAAATAAATCACACTCAATCCTAACATCTAGCATGGTAGACATGTAAAATTTCATGGCATTTGGATGAGAGGAAGGCAGTCAAGTAAAATCATGAAGTCAAACCAAATTCAAGCATGCACAATGAAGGTCAACAAACATGGGTCAACTTCAAAAAATCATATCAATTTGAAAACAGAAGAGAAATGAGTGAGGTTAACACCAATGCAAAGCTTGAGATGTCTAGTTATCACATATTAAATTTCATGGACATACAATATGATATGAGAATTTCACAAAAGATTTGGCAACATGTAGCACAAAAAGTCAACAAATGACTAAGCATGGAAGAAAATTCTCAAATAAATGGAAAACAGCACAATTAAATCCAAGAAAATTCATACACAAACTAGACATGTGATAGATGATTCATGCAAAATTTGGGGTCAATTGGATGTAAGGAAGCATGTGAACAAAAATTGTGAAAATGCATATCATTGGTGTGACACAAATTGTCACACCCTAGTTCAAAAATTCACAACTAGCAAACCACAAATGAGAAATGTATAAACTCTACATGGAAACAAAGGTCAATGTGTCTAGTTTCACCACAAAAAATTTCAAGCTCATTGGATTCAACATGAGTATTTCACAATTGAAATGGCAAGAGATATCATTTGAGCATGCATGTTGGAAAACCAATTATCAATAAAAATCCAACCAATGAAAAATTTATTAAAATCTCAATAAAATACTAGACATCTTCATGGACATGATGCAAAAAGTTTCATGATTTTTGGATGAAAATTGAGAGAGAAATGGATTTTTGAAGTAAGGGAAATAATTGAATGAAGTATGAAACACATAGCATGGTATGGAGTCAAACATGGTCAACCGATGGCAAAGTGGTAATATCCGCAGTCACTTATTGAAGTGCTGCGTTTTGGGCAAGGCAATTGAAATGTTTTGATTGGCTCTCAGCCAATAGAACAGTAACGAGCCAATCAACTCAAATTCTGGGTTTAAGAAAAACCCTAGGGTTTCTAACAGCATGGCCAAGGCATTGTTCTTCATGTAATCGATCAAAACTACCACCAAGTAAACAGCAACATGTCACATGACAAATCATGCAGCAATCAAGTAGCCACAAACCACACACAACAGCCACAAACCATATGGATTTCTGGGCATATTCAAAACAGCAGCAGGGCATACATTCATCATCCAATGTTCATCATGTTTAATCAAAATTCGAATGGCATGGCAAGCATCAAGGCAACAATGTTCATGCAGCAACAAACAGCCATATCCAAACACAACCAACACAATTCATATGAATTTTCTGGGAATTCTTTAGGGTTTTAGAACAACAGCAGGACATATGTTCATTGTGTTATTGCCAACATTAAAACAACATTCAAACACCAACAGGCAAGCAGCATGGCAACTAACAATATTCTTCATGATATAAACAACAAAACCACAAGCAGGAACATTTCTGGACAGGGTTTCCTAAACTGCAGCAAGCATTCATCATCATCATGCATTCGACCAAGAACAAAAAATTCCAGAAACAGCAATCAAGCATACAAATAGCATCATCAAACAACCCTTAACACAAATATGACTCCTATTTTTAGTAAATCATCTTGGACAAACCAAACCGATAGAAAACATATCTGCACACAAAGATCAAAATCCAGATTTCTTGGCCATGACACAACCATTTTAAACATGCTTTAGTTCTTTAGAATCAGCACAACACAAACTAGCTAAAACATGGCATGGCATGGTAAAAGGAGAAGGTCGATTACTTACTTGTTTTGGAAGAAAATCGAGCAACAGCTGTGCTTTGGGTGATGCAAGCTCCAACAGGGGTCTACTATGTTTGGAAATGAAGGAACCTCGAAGGATTTCAGCTCAAACTTGCTTGAGACTTCCACATCTTGATTTCACCATGACTGGTCCCTCGAAGAACAGAGTTAGAAAATGGCAGTCCAGCTGTGATTTTGTGGTTGGAACAAGCTCAATGTTGATAATGGATGATGGAGAAAAACAAGAGGAAGCTCGAGGGTTTGGAGGATTTGACAGAAATTCTCAAAATGCAAAATGCAAGAGTGAGAGAATCAGAGTGTTTTGGTCTGTGGCTGCTGCTTCTAGGGTTCAGAAATGACAGCAAAATGTCTCTTATACTTCTGTTTATCCTTGCTAATGGAAATGCTAAGTTGGATTAGTCAAAGGAAACCAATTTGCCATTTTTGCTAATTATGCACAAGTGAAGTGGAGGGTGCAAGCTGTACGATTATGGGCCTTGAAAAGGCTGCAGAAGGACCATCCAATTTGCTGTTTTGTGTCTGCTTGTGAAATGTTAACCTTGTTCTTACTTAATGATGCTATTTGCAAAAATACCAAGTCATGCAACTTTGGTCCAAAATGGTAGTAAAATGGTGGTATGATGATGATTTATGGCTTTGAGCAAGCTTCAAATATGATTTAACACATTTCCCAATTGGCCAAATTAAGAAAAAGTGTTTAAATCAAAAAGTCAATGGTTGGTCAAACTTGTCTTTTAAATGAAATAGGTCCAAAAATGCCATTTTGATTGGCAAGGTTTTGATGAATGAAATTTATATTTTTGGAAAGAGGATGAAAAATGTGGTGTGTAGGAAAAAACCCCACCAAATTTGGCCAAGGGAAATGAGAGATATGCCCACTTGAAGTTCAAATATTTCTGAAAATGAATTGATCATATCTTGACAACCACACATGGGATTTGAGAGTTCTTGGACTTTTTGAAAATGGGAAGACAAGATCTTCAACTTTCATGTTGGGAAAAAATTCATTTGAAGCTTGTATCATGATGTAAGTTTAAGATCAAGAAGTTTCCATTTTTGGCAGTTGAAATTACAGGTCCACTTTCTATTTCTGGAAATTTTCTGTTTGACTTGATTTTCTTCCATGATGAGGTTTGACATGATAGATGAGGCTTGTATGAGCATGAATGAACTCCTTCAGATCAATTCTATCCATCAAATCTCTGATTAAATCCATAGTTGACCAAGTTTGACTTTTCTAGGGTTTTGGATGACTGGACCACTTCTGATGAATTCCAAACCCTAATTCCTTGAGAATTTGACTTCAAATGATGTCTCAAGTTGTATGAACTCTTGATGATTGATCATGGTGCCCAAATTCTGCAAGAATGGCCACCATCCACTGCTTTGACTGACTGTTGACCATCTTTGACCTAATTTCTGATGACTGCTTCAACTGCAAGCAACAAGGTTAGAATGACAATATTTTTGTACTTTTTGATTAATAAACATATGAAAGCAAAGATATACAAATGCAAAGTATGCTTGGTGATCAAGAAATCAACCCACAAGGCAACCAACCCACTAGGAGGGAAGCTAAGGCATGCAATGATCCTTGAGGCCATGATATGGTATGATATGGGCCATGAGGGATCTTAGGGCCCAAAATTGGGGTCTTACAGATGCCCCTATTTAAGGTCATTCTAGCCGGAGAAGTGAAGTTCAGAAATCTTCGTCTCGACGTGGTAGAATGGGCTTAAATAACAGTAATGAGACAAATTTTGGTCCCTAAGAGACCTCATGGTGCAAATGTATGCATGCAAAAGACACAAATTCCGTGGGGAATATGATTCACACAGAAGAAAAGACGATCCATCGGAGTAGTACACTCACCAGGAACAGAGACTCTAACAAGACTCTATGGGGATAAACAAAAGAAAAAGAAATGTGTGAACAATACACGACTCCAAACTGGGGAAAAAAACAAAACTGACATAACGTGGACAAGACACGACTCTGATTAGGGAATACGGAAAAAAGATTGGAGAACTCACTGGGGAGTGAAGGACTCACACTGGGAAAAGATTTCCAAATGGAAAATAAATCCATTGGAGAGACACAAGCTGACTCCTGGGGAGAAGCAAAAGAAAACTCCACTGGGGAAGTAACAAGCAAAATGAGGTGTCACCGGACAAGGGTAACAAACTCAGGAAGGAACACCAAGGATACCGGGTTGTAGGTATGTAACAGGTGACCGACCAAAGACGTGAATTGGTGTGTGTTCCAAAACACTCATCATCCTGAAGAGAGCGAAAGCAAACTTGTTTATAGGATGGACATTTGATTCTGTAAAGAATGCAAATCTTACTCAGTTGGGGAAACAGACAAAGTGTTCGACAAGAGAGTGCATGAGATATATTATTCATAGCCGTCAAAACGTGAATAATAACCTCGCATGGAAAATTATCCTGAACCGGGTTGTAGGTTGTTTATAGGATAAGATCCGGAGACGTGAATTGGTTTGTGTTCCAAAACACTCATCACCCTGAAGAAAGCTAGAACAGCAGACTTGTTTATAGGATGGATATTCAATTCCATAAAGAAAATGAATCTTACTCTGAGGGGAAAACAATCAAAAGATTGACTCAAGAGTGAACGAGATATAATATCCATTACCGTCAGAACGTGGATAGAATACTCACAAAGGAAGATTATCCTGAACCGGGTTGTAGGTTGTTTATAGGATAAAAATCCGAAATCGTGAATTGGTTTGTGTTCCAAAACACTCATCATCCTGAAGAAAGCTAGAACAGCAGACTTGTTTATAGGATGGACATTCGATTCCACAAGGAATGCGAATCTTACTCGACAGGGGAAGATCAACAAAGGACTCCAACCAAAGAGCGCATGAGACATATTATTCATAGCCGTCAAAACGTGAATAATAAACTCGCATGGAAGATTATCCTTAACCGGGTTGTAGGTTGTTTATAGGATAAAATCCGAAAAGAAAGGCATCGGGATACCAGGAGAGGTATATAACGATGACCAATCAAAAGGAGCAACCGACATTACCGACAAAAGGGTAAATGAAAGGCGATCTGCTGAGGATAAATTGCAAGCATCCGGCAATTATCGACAGGGACTAGCTGGGGATGCATTGGTAAACAACCAATGATCCGGGGAACAAATCACGAGCATACGGTGAAAAGACCCACTGGGGATAAAATTGCTAGCATACGGCAATTATCCACAAAAGACTTGCTAGGGATATAAGTGTTGATCTGAGCAACTTATACAAGCAAGGGAAAATCAACATCAAGAATTGAATGAAGATAACCTCAAAATTAGGGTTTACATCTACCGAATGCGGGGTAGAAGACCAACAACTCCGCATGGGGATAGAACAAATCACAAATCCGCACGGGAAACCAAAATAGGGTTTATAACAAACCACCAACTGCTGAAGAGCAGGAAAATAGGATTTACAACTACCGGGTAGTAGGTAGAAAACCAAAACTCTGGCTGGAGAATAAAAGGTGTATAACCACAAATTCTGTTAAGAAAGCCAGGAAAAGTAGGACTTACAACTGCTGGTTTGTAGGCAGAGGCCCAAAAACATTCCGCTGGGGAACAACCCACTGGGAAGCATAAGATATCTGACATATAGCCAATTCGGGAATGATCCGAAAAGACAGACTGAATAAAGACACGTCCCTATGAGGATATAACTCAAATAGGAAAATCCATCCCAATATATGTGTTGAGAGGACACGGAAGAAACCGTCATCCACGAGGGTATATCTCAGTGGGGAACTGCAGAAGGAAAGACAACATTTTCTACTTATGGGGTTAACTCTATATGGAGAGATTTTAAACACCCGACATCTGCTTGGGGAGATCTGTAAAGAGATCTATATCACCATAGCAGGAGACACAACAAACAAAAGATATATGGCAAGAAATGCAACATGAATATCTGAATGTTTATGAATATGCATGAATATGCGTGGTTTATGTTTGATGAATGCTGACAAAACAGACAATTCTAACACAAACAGGTCCGGGAATCGAACGTCCGGTATTATACTTCCAGGGAAATAAACCAACTGGAGAGCCAATCTGCGGAGATCTACATGCTGTAAAGCAAAGATCTGCAGGTACTGCTGAAGAAGCAGAGAATCATAGATATCAGGAAACAACCCGATCAGGGTACAGAAAGTCACAACGGGCAAAACAGCCACCAAGACGAATCTGTAGGGGAACAAGAGATAACCCAAGATATCTGCAGGGGATCCCAGTGTCGACTGAGGAACAAAAGGTGCGTAAGCACGGACTGCTGTAGAAGCGAAAATCAACACAACTCCGCTGGGGAATAACCCACTGAGGGAGAATGATATCATCCCAAATAGAGTGTAACTGCATAAGCAACTCTACTGGGGAAAACTGTCGGCTACTCTCTTGGGAACAAACCACTGAGGGAGGACAGATCAAACAAATAGATTCTGCAACAAACCACTCCACTTGGGAGAATATGCATAGCAAACTGATCACAACAAGTAGATTCTGCAATATAAGCTACTCTACAGGGGATCACAAACAGTCAGGAAATTAAATCCGTTCACTGGAGGCTAGAACCATCATCCGACCATACCGGGGATTGAAAGAGTATTCAACAGGCGAAACTGCCACAACAAACAATCTGCAGGCTATGCTGAGGAAAAGATGGTTGCAATACTGGGATACCGACCCAATCAACCATGGAGTAGGAAAATAAATCCTGCTCTGCCGAAGAGAATAAACTCTGATGGAGAGATAGCAACAATTCCGCAGACAACTTCGCCGGGGAAAGGGTAAAGTGCCGGGTATCAAACCACTGACTTACCGAGTCTTCAAAAGAAAACAACCGTACTGAGGAAATAGACAAATCCTCTGACAACACTGCATGGGGAAAAGCGGTAACAACTCCACTTGCAACCCTGGTGGGGATATTAATAACAGCTCTAATCGCGACTCCGAGGGGAGTATCAATCAATCAGTTATGCTCATGATTGTGCTGAGGAGACAAATAAAGTCTGGGGGATACGACCCACTGGAGAAAGTGACGGGGCACCAGGATGACAAACCATCAACCACCGAAACTTCTCAAGAAAACACCCATGCTAGGGAAAACTGCTGCTGGAGAGAACGAAGTCTTCAACAACACTCTGTTTGCGATTGTACTGGGGAACAACCCCAACAACAACTCTGTCTGAGGAACAACCTCAACAAAGATTTGGAGAAAGAAAATACCACCAAACCAGGAATATGAACAAATGCCTTACCTGTTGGAAATCATGCCACCCTCGGGAGAGCACTGAGATATTCTTGAGTATCTTTTCAATCTTGTGCATGTTCACTTTGTATAAAACAACAAATTTTGAAAAATTTGATTTGTTTAAAACAATGACATTTTTATCAATTTAAAACATGCAAAACATTTGTTGAGTTCAAACAAATAGGAGTGCAAATAATTGGATAAAAAGCTCAAATTGATTTGATAGAATGGTAGTCTGCAAATGGCAAGACTCCATAGATCTGTACAAATTTGAAATCAGTGATATATATTGGAAGAGGGCTACATTGAACATAATGATCCTTTCTCTACCAATTTGAATCTCGATGTATCCGAAGCTTCGGTTGACGACGAATCGAGAATCTTCTGACGAAATGACGACTGGTGAACAGAAAGTCTTGTTAGGATGCAGTTACTTGCCAAATCCCTAATTTTTGCCTAGATTGCCCCAGAGTGAGGTATTCAATCTAGCGGGATGCAAATATTCTCTTTTTTTCAAGTCTCTATTTTTTGCCTGGATTACCCTTGCGGGTTCTCCACCGAGACGCTCATTTTTGCCTAAGCCGCCCTTTCGGGTTTTCAACTTAGCGAGCTATTCTGTTTTTTTTTTATTCATTCTTTTTTTCATTTGCATATACTTTTTTTTAGGCAACGTATCTTTTAACTGCATCTGAATTCACAGGACGAGTGAAATCCTCCCCATCCATTGTTGTAAGCATCAAAGCTCCGCCTGAAAAGGCTCTCTTAACAACATATGGACCCTCGTAGTTTGGAGTCCACTTGCCCCTGGAATCGGGCGCGAAAGACAAAACTTTCTTGAGCACAAGGTCACCTTCTCGGAACACACGAGGCTTGACCTTCTTGTCGAATGCTTTCTTCATTCTCTGCTGATATAACTGACCATGGCACATGGCAGTTAATCGCTTCTCTTCAATCAAATTCAACTGGTCATAACGACTCTGAATCCATTCAGCATCAGTCAACTTGGCTTCCATCAAGACTCGCATTGATGGGATCTCCACCTCTACTGGGAGAACGGCTTCCATGCCATAAACAAGAGAGAAAGGGGTTGCCCCTGTTGAAGTGCGTACAGACGTACGATATCCATGCAAAGCAAATGGCAGCATCTCATGCCAATCTTTGTAGGTGACAGTCATCTTCTGGATAATCCTCTTGATATTCTTGTTAGCAGCTTCAACAGCCCCATTCATCTTAGGTCTGTAAGGAGAGGAATTATGGTGTGCAATCTTGAATTCAGCGCACAACTCATCCATCATCTTGTTATTCAGATTAGATCCATTATCAGTAATGATCCTCTCTGGCACACCATAACGGCAAATCAGCTGGTTCTTGATAAACTTCACAACCACCTGTCTGGTTACATTTGCGTACGAAGCGGCTTCAACCCATTTGGTGAAGTAATCAATTGCTACGAGAATAAACCGATGTCCATTGGACGCTTTCGGCTCAATCATGCCGATCATGTCGATTCCCCACATAGAGAAAGGCCATGGTGATGAAATCACATTCAGGAGTGTCGGAGGAATATGAATCTTATCCGCATAAATTTGACACTTGTGACATTTCTTCACATACTTGCAACAGTCAGACTCCATTGTCAGCCAATAGTAGCCTGCTCTCAACATCTTCTTAGCCATGGCATGTCCATTGGAATGAGTACCAAATGAACCCTCATGAACCTCAGTCATTAATAGGTTTGCTTCGTGTCTATCCACGCATCTGAGCAAAACCATATCAAAATTTCTCTTGTACAACACTTCACCACTGAGGTAGAAACTGCCTGACAACCTTCTCAAAGTTTTCCTATCTTTCACAGATGCCCCAGGCGGGTAGACCTGGTTCTGGAGGAAATTCTTGATATCAAAATACCAAGGCTTGTCATCTTTCACTTCTTCAATTGCAAATATGTGAGCGGGTCTGTCCAAACGCATCACAGTAATATTGGGAACATCATTCCACCATCTGACAACTATCATGGAAGCAAGCGTTGCAAGGGCATCTGCCATCCGATTATCCTCTCGAGGAATATGATAAAATTCAACTTCTGTAAAGAAAGTTGAAATTCTCCTTGCATAATCTCTGTATGGGATGAGACCTGGCTGATTCGTCTCCCATTCACCTTTGATCTGATTGACAACCAAAGCTGAATCACCATAGACATCAAGATATTTGATTCTCAAATCAATGCATTCTTCAAGTCCCATAATACAGGCTTCATACTCCGCCATATTATTCGTGCATTTGAAAGTTAGCCTTGCTGTAAACGGAATATGCGATCCCTGGGGATTAACAATTACTGCCCCAATTCCATTTCCATATTGATTAACAGCGCCGTCAAACACCATCGTCCATCTGGAACCAGGTTCTGGACCTTCATCAAGTGTAGGCTCATCGCAATCTTTCATCTTCAAATACAGAATTTCCTCGTCAGGGAAGTCATACTGAACAGACTGATGATCTTCAATTGGCTGGTGCGCTAGGTGGTCAGCCAAGATACTACCTTTGATAGCTTTCTGAGCTCGATACTCAATATCATACTCAGACAACAGCATCTGCCAACGGGCAATCCTCCCAGTTAAAGCAGGCTTCTCGAAGATATACTTAATTGGATCCATTCTGGATATCAACCAAGTTGTATGATTAATCATGTACTGGCGCAAACGCTTAGCAGCCCAAGCCAAAGCACAGCACGTCTTCTCAAGCATAGAGTACCGAGACTCACAATCAGTAAACTTCTTACTGAGGTAGTAGATAGCAAACTCCTTCTTCCCTGATTCATCTTGTTGACCGAGTACACAACCCATCGAGTCTTCAAGAACTGTTAAGTACATAATCAGAGGTCTTCCTTCCACAGGCGGAGACAAAATCGGAGGTTCGGACAGATAATCTTTGATACTGTCGAAAGCTTTCTGGCAATCCTCGGTCCAATCATGAGACTGATCTTTCCGAAGGAGCTTGAATATCGGCGCACATGTGGCAGTCATGTGGGATATAAATCTGGAAATGTAGTTCAAGCGGCCAAGAAAACCTCGGACTTGCTTCTCAGTTTTGGGTGCGGGCATCTCTTGTATTGCTTTGACCTTTGCAGGATCAACCTCAATACCTCTTTCGCTTACCACAAAACCCAACAACTTGCCGGAACGGACTCCAAAAGTACATTTGTTCGGATTCAGGCGAAGTTGGAATTTTCTCAAATGCTGAAAAAGCTTCAACAAATGCTCAATATGCTCAACTTCCGTTCGGGACTTAGCAATCATATCATCAACATAGACTTCTATCTCCTTGTGCATCATATCATGAAACAAGGTAGTCATAGCTCGTTGATACGTGGCTCCGGCGTTCTTCAAACCGAAGGGCATCACTCGATAACAGAATGTTCCCCAAGGTGTGATGAATGTTGTCTTCTCCATATCCTCTGGTGCCATCTTGATTTGATTATATCCGGAAAATCCGTCCATAAAGGAAAAGACTTTGAATTTAGCTGTATTGTCTACCAACATGTCAATGTGTGGTAGAGGAAAATCATCTTTTGGGCTAGCTTTATTCAAATCTCTGTAATCAACGCACATACGGACTTTTCCATCCTTCTTAGGAACAGGCACAATATTGGCCACCCATTGAGGATATGTCGAAGTCACCAGAAACCCCGCATCAATTTGCTTCTGAACTTCCTCTTTGATCTTCACTGCCATATCTGGATGAGTTCTTCTGAGCTTCTGCTTCACAGGCACGCACTCAGGCTTCAAAGGCAGGAAATGTTGCACAATATCTGTATCTAAACCCGGCATGTCTTCATAGGACCAAGCAAAGATATCTGAATATTCTCGTAGCAAGCTGATCAAATCTTCCTTAACAGACTCTTCAAGAAGTGCCCCAATCTTCACCAGGCGCTCACAATCCTCAGACCCCAAGTTGACTGTTTCCAAGTCTTCGAGATGCGGCTGAATGATCTTCTCTTCGTGCTCAAGGAGACGGGTGATCTCATCAGGAATCTCTTCAACGTCATCTTCCTCTGCCTCAAATACAGGGAATTCAAAATTGGGAGATGGCGTTGGATCATTATGTTCAATGGGTTTTAGGATCAACCTGCATAATGATTTTGGTTAAGGAAAAAACTTCAGAATTTAAACAAGCAAATCATTATGCAGATGAAAAATGTTGCTTTTATAGCTTTTTGTTTTTGTTTTTATGGTTTTTTGTGATCACTGATTTCATAAAGAAAAGCAAAAAGTGAAAACAAAGGAAAAACAAATGTTTTGACAATGCGAAAATTGAATGAAAATATCATTGTATATATGCTTTGCCAACAATGTCATCACTTCTCCTTTTGGCGTGGGAGAAGGGTTTTAAACAAAATGAACAATTACTCTGATCTATGGATAACTGTAGGAACATCCACAGCGACCCAATTGTGGCAGACACCACCAGGAATAACAAAATCGTTCAAGTCTTCTGCGTCTTCTTCTTCAAGGATAGCAGCAGTTTCCTCTTCTGCAGGTTGATCAGCATGGATGAATCCTCCACTTGTGAACAGCCCTTGCTCATTGCATGCCCCAGAACCAAAGCCAATGCCAGCCCGGGATCGGTTATCTTCAAGTTCAAGCACTTTCCCTAATCCAGCAACTGCACCACATTCAATGGCCAGCTTCGCATCACGGTAGGAAGTGAATGAAGGAGACTTCTTCTCGATTGGTTTATCAATAGATAAAGCTTGAAACTGAGTTCCAACTTCATCCTCCGCGTCAATGTACGAGAAAGAAGACAGATTACTGACCAGGAGAGCCTTTTCTCCCCCTACTACAACCAATTTCTTATTTTTCACAAACTTCAGCTTTTGGTGTAGGGTGGATGTCACGGCGCCAGCCTCGTGAATCTATGGTCTGCCCAAGAGACAGCTGTAAGATGGGTGAATATCCATTACTTGAAAAGTGATCTGGAAATCACTTGGTCCAATCTTGATTGGGAGATCGACTTCCCCAATCACGGTCTTGCGCGACCCATCAAAAGCTTTAACAACAACCCCACTCTGCCTCATAGGAGGACCTTGATATGACAGACGAGAGAGTGTGGATTTTGGCAATACATTAAGGGACGATCCCGTGTCCACCAGTACATTGGACATTGCATCAGATTTGCAATTCATCGAGATATGTAAAGCCATGTTGTGGTCTCTTCCTTCCTCAGGGAGATCAGCGTCACAAAAACTCAGGGTATTGCAAGCGGTAATGTTTGCAACAATGCTATCAAATTGTTCCAAGGTGACGTCATGATCAACGTACGCCAGGTCCAAGACTTTCTGCAGAGATTCCCGATGGGGCTCTGAATTCAGCAATAGCGAAAGAATAGAAATCTTGGAGGGCGTGTGTAGAAGCTGGTCTACAATATTGTACTCACTCTTTCTGATGAGCCTCAGCATCTCATCAGATTCTTCATCAACAATGCCACTCGGGCCAACAACTGAAGAAACGGGAGTCTTTTGTACAGACGAGGAGGGTTTGGCAACATCAAGTGCCGGATTCTGAACGTTCACAGCATTCCCTACGGGGTGCACAACAGCATCAGAAGGAACAGCCTTAGCAGGCGCAGAAAATACACGACCACTTCGGGTCAACCCACTAACATCAGCGATAGTGGTCACGGAAGTAGACGGCAGAGGTACTTCAACCCCATCCTGGACAGCAACAGGATTGTACCGGAACGGTACGGCTTTGTCGGATGAATACGGCACAGGGCCGGCTGGTTTGATGATCAGAGCAGGGGAAGCCTTGGGCTTGTTGCTATTGTAGCGAATAACAACTGGTTCTGGCAGCTTGAACACCGGTGATATGACATTCACCTCGGGCTCATCAACATCAACATTGCGATTCTGGAGAATCTCAATGGTACCTTCATTCAACAACTTCTGAAGTTCTCGGCGGACTTGATCACAACCCAAGCGATTGACTGAGCAGACGCGGCACTGGTCATGGTTATGCTTCAAATAGCTGTGCTGACACAGCATCTTATGTAATCCAACCAATGACTGCCGGATATGACTGACATACTTCACCTTGTATTTCCCAAGGTCCTCCTGGATCATATTCACAGATTTCCCATGCGAAGGCAATGGGTTCCTGGTGACATTCGGGTTAGAGTCCTCAAAACTCAGAATTCCGCTTCTCATAAGGTCTTGAACCTTAGTCTTCAGCTGGAAACAGTTTTCGATGTCATGGCCCGGGGCGCCAGAATGATAGACACAATGCAAGTCAGGCTTATACCACCACTGGGGGTTGACAGGTATAGCCGGAGGATCTCTCGGAGAAACCAACTTCCGCTCTATCAGAGAGGGATAGAGATCTGCATACGACATCGGAATTGGATCGAAGCTGATCTTCTTCCTTTCATAACCTGTGTTTGCTTGATTACTCGTATTCCCACGAGGCTGGTAAGCCTGTTGCTGTGGACGAGATTGTTGATATTGAGGTTGTTGATATTGTTGCTGATGTTGATACTGTTGAGGTTGATATTGCTGACGTTGAGGAGTGTTGTCCTTGAAAACAGGTGCTACGTGAGCCACCTGGTGCTGATGACCGGAATGTCGTGCAGGCTTCCTCTGAACAGAGGGTCTTCGATGCTTTGGCTGAGACTGCACAGCATGGGCTTCTCCTTCTTTCCTCTTAAACGCTCCATAACGCTTAGAGGAAGAACCATCATCTTTTGCCAATCGTCCTTCGCGGACGCCTTCTTCGAGACGCATCCCCATGTTCACCATCTCGGTGAAATCAGAGGGAGCGCTGGCCACCATTCTCTCATAGTAAAATGACCCAAGAGTCTTCAAAAAGATCTTGGTCATCTCCTTCTCTTCTAATGGTGGAGTGATTTGAGCTGCCAGCTCACGCCATCTCTGGGCGTACTCCTTGAACGATTCCTTGTCCTTTTGTGACATAGACCTGAGTTGATCTCTGTCAGGCGCCATGTCAACGTTGTATTTATATTGCTTGACGAAAGCTTCGCCAAGATCATTGAAAGAGCGGATGTTGACACTGTCCAGGCTCATGTACCAACGGAGAGCAGCACCAGACAAACTGTCTTGGAAGTAGTGGATCAAGAGTTGATCGTTGTCGGTCTGCGTTGACATCTTCCTGGCATACATGACCAGGTGTGCCAAAGGACAAGTGTTCCCTTTATATTTTTCAAAGTCTGGGACCTTGAACTTAACTGGTATCTTCACACCGGGAACTAGACAAAGTTCGGCTGCTGACTTGCCGAAGAGATCTTTGCCTCGGAGAGTCCTCAATTCCTTTCTCAGCTCGAGGAATTGATCGTTCATAGCGTCCATCTTTTCGTGAACATCTGAGCCTTCAGAAGCTTCAGAGTGATAGATGGTGTCGTCTACCCTAGGCATGGTATGCACGACAGGAGGAACGGGAATAGGGACCGGGCTAGATGCCGGCATTTGAGCAAAGGTAGGAGCTGGCAGATCAGGCATGAAGCCGGGAGGCATCCCCCAAGGAAAACCGGGAGGCATAGCATTGGGCTGATGGGCACTAACAGGCACCGTTGATGTAGCTATCTCTGAAATAACAGTCCGCTAAACCGGAGTTGCTGGCTGAGGAGCAGGCTGATTCTGGGCAGCAAGAAGTTGCTCCATCAGAGCGCCAAGTCTGGCGACTTCATCTCTCAGACTCTGGTTCTCTTGTTCCAACTGCTCCATAATTCTGGCGGAGTTGACTCTCGTATAATACCGGTGAGTCAGCTTGTCTTCAAAATAAATGAAGAACAGATGGTTAGAACCGGAAGACCAGAAAAATGGGTACCTGTTTATGCAAGAATGATGCATGAAATGCTTGTGCAAATGCTTTGTTTTCAAGGAACCCTTAGGGTACATTTGCAATATTTTGAATATTAAACATTTTGATTGCTCATGGAAAATATTTCTTTCAAATATATTGAGACAAAGAAGTACATCATTCTTTTAATTCATTACAAAGAGAAAAGGTAAATGACATCCTATGGATCCCTATTAGCTCGGGATGCTGGAAGACGAGAAATGCACAACTTCTTGATCTCTCTCTCATAGGCAGCCTCCATATCAGCTTTCTCCTTTGCAAGTCGATCATACTTCCTCTTCCAGAATTTGGATGACTGAGGAAGCAGAGAAGTCCAAGCGTCGTTCGGATCGTCGATCACTCGGTGCTCGAGGAATTCAATCATAGCATCTTTCTCCTTGAGCTGCTGCAGCAATTCCTCTCTCTCGCGGATCCAGGCACGCGAAAGGTCTTCTTCTCTCAACTCCTCTACACGTTGGGTAGGGAGGGTTGAAGGCCCAGCCACATCCAACAGTGTAGGTCTCGGATGATCATATGGCATCAGGTAGGTAGCAACTCTCTGTCTGACCCAAGAGGTATAGGGCTCCAAAGCAATGCAGTTCTTTGGACCCAACTCATTCCTACTCTTTATGCGAATATTGCGCCAAGCGCGGACAAATCTGGCTTTCAGGCCTTGGGGATCTTTACCCTCCTGAAAGAATACACCTTCTAACAGAATGTTATGGGGTTTATCCTTTAGGGGGAACCCAAGCTGACGACGTGCAAGCGTAGGGTTGTAGCTGATCCCACCACATGTACCAAGAAGAGGCACATTGGGGAATTCACCACAAGAATTAATGATCGGAACGGTGTCGTACACGCGATCATACCAGGTGATATCATCATTGGTGAGAGACATGAGTCTCTGAGACCACCGTAGACATCCCTTATTCTCCTTGAAAGCAACTGTCTGCGGCAAGTGCGAAATAAACCACTTGTACAGCAGGGGTAAACAGCAGACAATGACTCCTCCATTCTTCATATTCCTCAGATGCATGGAGACATATGCATCACCCAACAAGGTCGGAACCGGATTAAGGACTGAAAAGATCCTAATGGCATTCATGTCGACGAACCTGTCGAAGTTGGGAAACAACACCAATCCATAGATAAGCAATACGAATAGAGCCTCAAAGGCATCCTCACTCATGGCCTTCCCATAAAAGGTAGCTTGGGCAATGAGGAACTCGGAAGGAAAACCCTGAATTCCGCCTTTGGTAGTCAGATTAGCTCTAATCAGATCTTCATCTATGTGCAACAAGCTAGAAATCTCTCGAGCAGATGGAATACTCTCTAGGCCACTGAACGGCACTTGATCCAGAATAGGAATCCCAATAAGGTGAGAGTATTCTTCCAAAGTCGGCAACAACTGGAAGTCAGGAAATAAGAAGCAATGATAGAGCGGATCATAGAACTGAGCAAGAGTGCTCATCAATCCCTCATCCACCTGAGTAGTCAACAACGGCAGAAGCTTCCCATATCGAGCTTTGAAACCCAAGGGATCTAATACATACGATGTCAAATTCCTTAACTCTTTTACATTGGGCTGCTTGAAGCTGTATTTCTTTGTATACCTCTTTGGTCTTTCCATGTCTGAAAATTTTGCAAATAACCCTTTAAGTTCCTTGAAAATTTTCTCTTTTGATGACATGAATGCGGATGAATGCGTGAATGCATGAATGCAACAAACACACTCAAGGATCAAGCAAAGCACACCAAACAAAGGTCGTGGGAAAGCTCTTTGTATCCCTAATATCAATCATCCATTTTGGTGGATTTAGGTTTTCACCTTATCGACACCCAAGTTCCATTGATATTAACGGTACATGAACCGGTTCAGACATTCTTAATATCAACCAGCCGCTTTGGTGGATCTTAGGTTTTACACCTGATCCGGGATCCATTGATATTAACAATGCTTGAACGACTCAACCACGAATCATGGGTTTGTTGAGAGTCACGAGCATGGAGTCTCGGTTAAGAACCACCCAAAGGGAGTGTACTAGGGTTTAAACCTGCCAGACATGTTCTATCAGAGGTTCCCATAATCATCGTTCCATCTTTCGAATATTATCGGAGGAACGAATACTCGTATTCCAAGAATATTCTCAAGAGAAACTCTTATGAGTGTAGTATCGCGTAACAATCGTATCAGAACTGACATCTGAACGACCTCCGCACTACGGTCCTAAAAATAGGCCAAGATGGGTTTGGTAAACTAAGGTCCTTGGCTTCTGCGGAACATGATTGAAAGAATAATGCCTAACCACAAATAACTTGTGTGACATTATTAGTTCAACATGACCTCCACCAAGTGAATGGACTCGCAAGTCAACTGGCTAAGGACTACTCCACACCAGTCGACAAGACTATGCCATTCTCCTATCCTAGAGAGCACTCGAGTTCGGGTATAGAACTCATCTCACAGATCACCAAAGCAAACAGCAAATGTATATCAAGCAATTCACACATTACAATCAATACAGTGATCCCAAATCGTACAAAAATATGTCAAATGACAAATAATAA
Source organism: Lathyrus oleraceus (assembly GCF_024323335.1). Classification (NCBI taxonomy): domain Eukaryota; kingdom Viridiplantae; phylum Streptophyta; class Magnoliopsida; order Fabales; family Fabaceae; genus Lathyrus; species Lathyrus oleraceus. The sequence continues at coordinate 440,543,952 of NC_066581.1, forward strand.
TATAGCACAACAAGGGTGAAAAGTAGGCAATACAACCAGAGATTCTGGGTTCGATATCCCCAGCAGAGTCGCCACTTTTCTGTAGCGGTGTATTCGTCGCTATATGATCTATCGATTAAATCATAAGCTAAGAGATACGTTGAAATTTCGAGTCGCCACCGCACTTTTATTTATCCAAAGGACTGGCTAAAAAGCGAACAAAAGCCTAAGAAGTTTTACACGTAGAAAACTAATAAAAAGATCAGAGATTCTGGGTAAGGGGTAAATTACGCAATGGGAAGGTGTTAGGCACCCACTACGTCCTAGGTACTCCTAGGGAGCCCTTTTCACACTTGTTATGCTAAATTGTTATTTGTTATGACAAAAATATTGTGCAAACATGATTGGGATGATGAGAAAAGAATATACATTTTTTTGGGTTTGAACGGATGAACCCGCTGCCTACGTACCTTCCATCAAAGGTAAGGATCAAAACGCCGTAGTTCGGCTAAAAGATTTCCAAAAGTTGGTGGATTCAGTTTTAAACACAAGCACTGAGGCTTTTCATTATCAATGGGAGAACACTCGACCAAGAACAACATCCACCATGTGAGGATAGCTTCGACGCACTAGAGGGGTTAACCCTGTTTTCAGTACGGAAGTTTTACTGTCGACTCACTAAGGATAGGCAAGATTTACATCAACCACAATGATAATTGAAGCCTATGGCTAATGCATGAAAAGATTAATGGACAAAGCCAAAACAAGTGAATGAGTGAAGTTAATTGATTGTGTTTATGAAAATGAGGTCAAAGTATGATTAGGATTGATTCAAAGAAGTATTATGAAAATGAGTTTGAAAAAAAGTCAAGGACTTGGGGTCCAGGTTTTTAGTTAGAAAACATGAAGATGTTTGCACAACACTTATGTCAAGTTTAAAAGGTATAGTGTGAAAAGTCTAGGACATAATGAATGATGAATGGATGAGGATGGATAGTAAAACTTCTTAGAAGGTTCACTTCTTGAGATCATATGGGAGATGATTCAAGTGTGTCCTTTGAAATGCAATGGATAATAGAAAACAAACAAAGATGAAATCCAAAAGGCGGATATCGGATGCCAATCACTGGGCTTATACCAATCTCCTAAAACAGAATGGGATATCAGATGCCACTCAATGGACTTACACTAATCTCCACAGAAGAAAACAAGAAATGGGATATGAAATGTGGAAGTCAACTGCCAATCTGTCTGGACTTAGGTTAACCCCACACATATGATCATAGGAATACCAATGCCACATAGCAGGGACTTACAAGGATCCTCACATACAAGAACTATGCAACATGAGATGATGAGAAAACAAAAGCCAACTTGCAGGGACTTACAATTGCAATTTCTCATACAATCAAACAAATCAACTTATGATCACAGGAAAACAGATGCCAACTTGCAGGGACTTATAGCTGTATCCTCACATACAAATCAAACAGATCAAATCATGATCATAGGAAAACAGATGCCAACTTGCAGGGACTTATAGCTGTATCCTCACATACAAACAAAGCAATGACAGGAGATATGAGTGACCAAGGAGGTCTTGCACTCTATCCTTCCATATCACAGGAGCAAATGCCAAAAGAGATGGACTTACAATTGTCCTCAATGGGCAAGCAACAATGATAGCATCACAAAAGCAAATGAGATGATCATGCACTAATGGCAATTGATGATGATGATAGATGCATAACATACAGGCAAACAAGTGCATATGAAGCAATCAATCAATCAATGAATATCAAACAGCACACTCTATAGCCAAACAATGGGGGGCTCACACAAGAGGGTTTGACTTTGAAAGTCCACTGTAATAGGTGAAGGTCGCTCTTAACCTTGCCATTGAGAGGCTAAGGTGAAGCAGATGAAAAGGAGATGAGGGGTGTGCCTCATTGCTTCTATCTCAGATCAGAGAGAGCATCAAATAATAGAAAGTGGGGGAGTTCAGAAGGATGGAACTCTTTCCCCTTATTGACTCGATTGATCTTGGGTATTTGTCTCAATGCTTCAACCATGTAATGGGAGCAAAGAGAGGACACACTGAATAGTGGGGGATAGATTGCTTATCCCTACCTTCCACCAATTGCCTCAAATGAGGACTTTTCCTGCTTAGGACAAATTTAAACACACACAGGCATTGCCTCTTAAGGAGGACTTCAGACAGTTTGCCCGGTCAAATAACAGACCGGGTCTCCAGACTACATGAAGAAGAAAGGTTTATACCTCAAAGCAAATGCTAAAAAGCAAAGCAAGCAAGTTCAAAGAACTTAAGCAACTAAAGTACCTGCAAAAGTCAAACCAATTAGCAAACAGCTCAACAGTCAAAATCAAAAGGAAATGAACCAATAGTCAACCACAGAGGGACCAATTGTGCAAGGCACAAAGACTCAAGTATGTGAGTCACACCTACAAAACAAAGGTTAGCACAATATATAATTCAACTCAAACAAATTTGAATGGTCTTTGAGGCATTGGGGCTTAACCTGAAACAATAGCTCAATTGTAAGCTCAAAAGACCACTAGGACTAGCCTAGGGTCAAGGGTGAAAGAAAAAAGTCAAACAGCAAAGGAAAGTCAACCCAATTCATGTTCAAACATTTAATAAGCAATCTCAATTGGATTCACAATAAAATCATGCATCAATGTCATTTCATATGCAAAAGGATGCAAAGCATGGCAAGAAAGAGCACAAATAGGTCAACAACAAGACCTCTTTCAAAAGTCAACTCAAACAATCTCAAAAATCATGAAATAAATCACACTCAATCCTAACATCTAGCATGGTAGACATGTAAAATTTCATGGCATTTGGATGAGAGGAAGGCAGTCAAGTAAAATCATGAAGTCAAACCAAATTCAAGCATGCACAATGAAGGTCAACAAACATGGGTCAACTTCAAAAAATCATATCAATTTGAAAACAGAAGAGAAATGAGTGAGGTTAACACCAATGCAAAGCTTGAGATGTCTAGTTATCACATATTAAATTTCATGGACATACAATATGATATGAGAATTTCACAAAAGATTTGGCAACATGTAGCACAAAAAGTCAACAAATGACTAAGCATGGAAGAAAATTCTCAAATAAATGGAAAACAGCACAATTAAATCCAAGAAAATTCATACACAAACTAGACATGTGATAGATGATTCATGCAAAATTTGGGGTCAATTGGATGTAAGGAAGCATGTGAACAAAAATTGTGAAAATGCATATCATTGGTGTGACACAAATTGTCACACCCTAGTTCAAAAATTCACAACTAGCAAACCACAAATGAGAAATGTATAAACTCTACATGGAAACAAAGGTCAATGTGTCTAGTTTCACCACAAAAAATTTCAAGCTCATTGGATTCAACATGAGTATTTCACAATTGAAATGGCAAGAGATATCATTTGAGCATGCATGTTGGAAAACCAATTATCAATAAAAATCCAACCAATGAAAAATTTATTAAAATCTCAATAAAATACTAGACATCTTCATGGACATGATGCAAAAAGTTTCATGATTTTTGGATGAAAATTGAGAGAGAAATGGATTTTTGAAGTAAGGGAAATAATTGAATGAAGTATGAAACACATAGCATGGTATGGAGTCAAACATGGTCAACCGATGGCAAAGTGGTAATATCCGCAGTCACTTATTGAAGTGCTGCGTTTTGGGCAAGGCAATTGAAATGTTTTGATTGGCTCTCAGCCAATAGAACAGTAACGAGCCAATCAACTCAAATTCTGGGTTTAAGAAAAACCCTAGGGTTTCTAACAGCATGGCCAAGGCATTGTTCTTCATGTAATCGATCAAAACTACCACCAAGTAAACAGCAACATGTCACATGACAAATCATGCAGCAATCAAGTAGCCACAAACCACACACAACAGCCACAAACCATATGGATTTCTGGGCATATTCAAAACAGCAGCAGGGCATACATTCATCATCCAATGTTCATCATGTTTAATCAAAATTCGAATGGCATGGCAAGCATCAAGGCAACAATGTTCATGCAGCAACAAACAGCCATATCCAAACACAACCAACACAATTCATATGAATTTTCTGGGAATTCTTTAGGGTTTTAGAACAACAGCAGGACATATGTTCATTGTGTTATTGCCAACATTAAAACAACATTCAAACACCAACAGGCAAGCAGCATGACAACTAACAATATTCTTCATGATATAAACAACAAAACCACAAGCAGGAACATTTCTGGACAGGGTTTCCTAAACTGCAGCAAGCATTCATCATCATCATGCATTCGACCAAGAACAAAAAATTCCAGAAACAGCAATCAAGCATACAAATAGCATCATCAAACAACCCTTAACACAAATATGACTCCTATTTTTAGTAAATCATCTTGGACAAACCAAACCGATAGAAAACATATCTGCACACAAAGATGAAAATCCAGATTTCTTGGCCATGACACAACCATTTTAAACATGCTTTAGTTCTTTAGAATCAGCACAACACAAACTAGCTAAAACATGGCATGGCATGGTAAAAGGAGAAGGTCGATTACTTACTTGTTTTGGAAGAAAATCGAGCAACAGCTGTGCTTTGGGTGATGCAAGCTCCAACAGGGGTCTACTATGTTTGGAAATGAAGGAACCTCGAAGGATTTCAGCTCAAACTTGCTTGAGACTTCCACATCTTGATTTCACCATGACTGGTCCCTCGAAGAACAGAGTTAGAAAATGGCAGTCCAGCTGTGATTTTGTGGTTGGAACAAGCTCAATGTTGATAATGGATGATGGAGAAAAACAAGAGGAAGCTTGAGGGTTTGGAGGATTTGACAGAAATTCTCAAAATGCAAAATGCAAGAGTGAGAGAATCAGAGTGTTTTGGTCTGTGGCTGCTGCTTCTAGGGTTCAGAAATGACAGCAAAATGTCTCTTATACTTCTGTTTATCCTTGCTAATGGAAATGCTAAGTTGGATTAGTCAAAGGAAACCAATTTGCCATTTTTGCTAATTATGCACAAGTGAAGTGGAGGGTGCAAGCTGTACGATTATGGGCCTTGAAAAGGCTGCAGAAGGACCATCCAATTTGCTGTTTTGTGTCTGCTTGTGAAATGTTAACCTTGTTCTTACTTAATGATGCTATTTGCAAAAATACCAAGTCATGCAACTTTGGTCCAAAATGGTAGTAAAATGGTGGTATGATGATGATTTATGGCTTTGAGCAAGCTTCAAATATGATTTAACACATTTCCCAATTGGCCAAATTAAGAAAAAGTGTTTAAATCAAAAAGTCAATGGTTGGTCAAACTTGTCTTTTAAATGAAATAGGTCCAAAAATGCCATTTTGATTGGCAAGGTTTTGATGAATGAAATTTATATTTTTGGAAAGAGGATGAAAAATGTGGTGTGTAGGAAAAAACCCCACCAAATTTGGCCAAGGGAAATGAGAGATATGCCCACTTGAAGTTCAAATATTTCTGAAAATGAATTGATCATATCTTGACAACCACACATGGGATTTGAGAGTTCTTGGACTTTTTGAAAATGGGAAGACAAGATCTTCAACTTTCATGTTGGGAAAAAATTCATTTGAAGCTTGTATCATGATGTAAGTTTAAGATCAAGAAGTTTCCATTTTTGGCAGTTGAAATTACAGGTCCACTTTCTATTTCTGGAAATTTTCTGTTTGACTTGATTTTCTTCCATGATGAGGTTTGACATGATAGATGAGGCTTGTATGAGCATGAATGAACTCCTTCAGATCAATTCTATCCATCAAATCTCTGATTAAATCCACAGTTGACCAAGTTTGACTTTTCTAGGGTTTTGGATGACTGGACCACTTCTGATGAATTCCAAACCCTAATTCCTTGAGAATTTGACTTCAAATGATGTCTCAAGTTGTATGAACTCTTGATGATTGATCATGGTGCCCAAATTCTGCAAGAATGGCCACCATCCACTGCTTTGACTGACTGTTGACCATCTTTGACCTAATTTCTGATGACTGCTTCAACTGCAAGCAACAAGGTTAGAATGACAATATTTTTGTACTTTTTGATTAATAAACATATGAAAGCAAAGATATACAAATGCAAAGTATGCTTGGTGATCAAGAAATCAACCCACAAGGCAACCAACCCACTAGGAGGGAAGCTAAGGCATGCAATGATCCTTGAGGCCATGATATGGTATGATATGGGCCATGAGGGATCTTAGGGCCCAAAATTGGGGTCTTACAGGACTTGGTTCACTAATCAAGACTCCTGACTTGTGTTTGTTGCCTACATTATTGTTGACCGGCCTCAGATAGTTGTGACTTCTACATAAGTCCAATTACGATTGCTTAACATAGCGCTAAATTTGCCTTATGGCACACTAACTACTAACACTAACTATTGACAATTAACATTTACTTTATGCACTTTACTTTTATGCAATTTACTATTCATGTACATATTATCCATTTGCTTTTCTCTTTTCTCACTTGAGCACATGTTTATGTTAATTCCATTTGCCTTTTTCTCACTTGAGCACATAATTGTGTATATATTATTATGCTTGTGTTTTGTTTTGTTTGTTGTGAACCAAATACAAAGAATGGACTTAGTTTCTAGGACTTTCCCTATGCAAAGAATGGAGAATTGGACTTAGATTCAAGGACTTTCCTTATGAAAATTGGAGTAAAAGAATCCTAATGATGAAGATGGACTAGAAGGACCAAATCTCTAAACTCACTCTTGTCCATTCTTGTTTTACTTCATGGAACTTTTGATGTGTGTGCTTTTGTGCTAGGAGTTTCCATTTGAGCTTAATTTGAGGACCATTTCCATGTTCATCCAAGTGGAAGATACAAGATACATTGAGGATCTTTTAAGAGACTTGTTTGATTGCTTATGCTTTGTGGTTGCTTATTCCAAAGGATGGGAGCTACTTGGATCATCAATATGATCTTAAGAGAGGGACTCCATTGTGGTTTTGATTCTTTATCCCTTCTCTTTTTGTTTTACTTAGGACTTAGCCCTTCTTCTTCTTCTCCCACTCTAACCCAAGCCAAAACCTTTTGTGCAAACATTTAACTATTGCTTTCAAACATTAGAAACCTAAGCCTTATGCTTTTGATTTTCAAACTTTCTTTTCACAATACTTATTTTGAATTGAGTCTTTAAGTCAACTTTGACCATTTTTGTACATACTTTTAATTGGTAAATATAACCCATCTAAATGTCTTTTTGTGGTTCCAATGGTCACCTTCTTAATCAAATTTTCCATAACCTTTAGCTATTAGGTTTGAGTTATCTTTGTGGTAGATGTAATACTCACCTATATCCTTAGTGATGGACAATGAGTCTTCCATGCTTATTATAGGGTTAACCCCTCCCTAGCATGTTGAAGCTATCCTCGCATGGTGGATTTGTGGTTTGGTTGAGTTTTCTCCCTTTGATAACAAAAGACCTTAAGGCTTTTGGACCAATCAATTCACCAACTTGTTTTGAGATTTTTACCCCAAACTACGAGGTTTTGATCCTAATCTTTTTTAAGATGGTACGTAGGCAATGGGTTTATCCATCCAAACACAAAAAAATGTAAATAACTTGTATATTCTCCTCTCATCTCTTCAATCATGTTTGCACAAACAAATTTTCATAAAACAACAACCTTTACAACAAGTGTGAAAAGGGCTCCCTAGGAGTACCTAGGATGTTTTGGGTGCCTAACACCTTCCCATTGCATAACCAACCCCCTTACCCGGATCTCTGTTTTCTTTTACTAGTTTCTATTAAAACTTTTAGGTTTTTGTTCGCTTTCTAACCATTCCTTTGGATAAATAGAAGTGCGGTGGCGATTCGACTTGTATGATTTACCTTGGATTTAGTCAATATCTCTAATGGTAACGAATACCCCGCTAAAATCCCAAAGCCAATGCAAATGATGAGATATCATGAGGGATCTTAGGGTCAAAATTGGGGTCTTACACCTTTGACCTTGTTTGACCTAGGATAAATTTATTTGCCATTTATTTGGTGGTTTGAATGGATTTTAGGTTTTGACCAAATTAAAATGTATTTTAATTCATTTTTAATATTATATTTAATTGATTAAATGTTTAAAAATATTGTTGAGCCATTTTTATCGTCTTATGATCTTTGAATTTCTGTTTTGGCCCTTGGTCGTGATTGATTTGACTTTTGTTGGATCAAAACCATTTGATTTATGGGATTGATGAAATGTTCATTCCATCTCCCAAAATGAATGGATGGTTTTGGTTTGATGAAATTCCTCTGATGATCAATTTGTGTTTCTATCTTCCCTTCCCTCTTCATCTTCATCCCTATTCTTTCCCATTCGCCCATTTGACCAATGAAATATCTAATGTCTAAAGGCTAATTGATTCATCAATGACCTTGTGTGAGATGAATCAATACAAGTATGACTGAGATAGGTCCCTCCCATTTTTTTAGTGTCTGGTATGTTTTTGGAGTTTGGTTCCATTCTTCATGGAATTCTGTGGGGACTTGACCTTTTTTCCTTTCATGAGAGCTAGTGGAATACTTGTTCAATTATCCAAGTTGGAGCCCTTCTTATGGAAGATGTCTTGGTTTAAGGATTCATACTTGTGAATGAATGGTTGAGTTTTCTTCAAAGAATGACTTAATCAATGAAAAATCACCACTAACACCACTAACTTTTGACTAACATTTCACTCACTCTTGTTAATATTGCTTTACTTTCAAGTCATTTACTATTATGCAATTTAAATTTCAGTAATCTATCATCCAGTGCCACTTACATTCCATATAACTTGTTTATGTTTCAAGTCTTCTTCACTTTACTCATTTGAGCCATATCTTGTGATTGTATATATTATTTGCCTGCTTTTGGTTTTTTTTATGGTCTTAGGACCTTAAAACATTTAATAACAAGAAAAAACCCTAAACAAAATTGGTGCACTATTGAACTTGATATGAACTTTTGGACTTAGGATTAGGCAATATTCCCCATGCTAAAGGACTTGGTCAATGCCAACATTTGAGACTAAGTTATCTTTAAACTATGCTTCAATCTGATGCAAGACTTGAGAATTTCTTGGATTCATCTGCTACTCTGTCTTTGTGCTTAATTGTTATTTTGATCTTGTGTCTGATGTTTTGTTCTAAGTTGATCAAGGAATATTTCATCCGGTACATTGGAATACAATGAAGATTGCTAGCTATTGGAATGCTTGCTTGGATGTTACCATCTTTATTTAATGCCTTGAGCTTCTTTATGTCTGGATATTGCTCATTGCTTATTGATGATTGCTTGATTAAAGTCCAAAGGAAAATGGGTTCCTATATGACATTCTTGTCTGTTGGATTGCATCCCATTGGTCAGAACTTTTCAACTCTTAACTCCTAAATTTGTGCTTAGGATAGCCTTTTCATCTCCTCCCACTTCTTAAATTTCAAAATCTCTCCCTCATTTCAAAACATTTCTTTGCTTGTGATTTCAAATTTAGACATGTTTTAATGATTAGAAACTTTAGCCTTATGCCACTGAATTTTCAAACTCTTTCTTAAATCAAATTTGTAAATAAACTTAACCATATTGACTTAAGTTTCAAAAGACAAAAAGAACTAATAACTCCATTCAATTTTTTTTGTCCTTTTGTGCCTTTTCTTTTTAAACTTTTGTTAAAATCAATTCACCAACTTATTTGAAATTTTTACCACGAACTACGAGGTTTTGATCACTCATTTTTATTTGGTACGTTGGGGCGAGACAGAAGGTCTTGTTAAACATGAAAAGATAATGAATGAATTGCTTTCTTCTTCCTACACTCTATTTTATCAAACATGATTTATACCAAAAGTCACAAGCACACATAAAAACGGGCTCCCTAGAATTACCTAGGACACTTTGGGTGTTAACACCTTCCCTATGTGTAACCAACCCCCTTACCTGTAATCTCTGGAATTTTATTATTTTTGATTTCAAAACTTCTTATCTTTGGGTTTTGTTAGTACTTTTCCCTTTTCCTTTGGAAACAATAAAAGCGTGGTGGTGACTCTGGTTTTATTGACATCAAGTTTATCCATAGCTTGATGGTCATGAATTTATCGCTACAGAAATTAATTGGCGATTCTGTTGGGGAGTTGTCCTTAGTGGGTTTAGCCTACTTTTTTTATGTGTGTATATATTTGTATATTTGATGTTTGTATATACTATTTGTGTGATATAATTTGTCCTGTTGTGCTTAGTGATCTCTGTGTGGTGAGATAAGTTCTAACCCGAACTTGAGTGAAATTAAGATAGAAGGATGGTATAGTCATGTTCAACTTGTGTGGAGTAGTCCTTAACAAGTTGGCTTGAGACCCATCTACTCAGTGGAGACATATTTAGAGTTACTGATGTCACACAAGTTATTTATGGATAGGCATTACTTTCTCTGATTTTAGGGTCCGAGAAGCTGAGGACTGTAGAAAATTTAAACCAACTTGGCCTATTTATGACGTAGTGCAGAGACTATTCAGGTGTAAACTTGATAACAGTTGTTACACGATACTACACTCAGAAAATTTTCTGTTGAGAATATTATGGGTTGATGAGTCATTCATCCTAACCTATATAATCTAATAGATAGGGTGAAGACTCTAGGAACTTTTTAGAACATGATTTGCAGATTTTTATCCTTAGTACACTCCTTTTGGGGTGGTGTAACACCTCAAAATTTGCCCTCCTCTCTTGGGACTAGCTTAGCATATTGCATTTCATTTTGTAGGACATTAGGCATTACATCATTGCATATCATGTGAAAATAAACAAGTCATCCTCCTAAGTCTTTCTCAGAAGTTAGAAAGGTTGAGAGATTCATGCCTGAGGGTCTTGTTGAATTGATCAATCATCTGAGGGTTGCTCTTCAATTAGGGTTTTATTGGTTCCTCAAGGAGGTTGAGTATTATCTTGGTTGAAAGGGTATGTCACCATCATCATGGTCTTATCATCCTCAAGGGGTTCATTGTGCCAGATTATGTTCTTTAGGATTAGGGTTTTGACCTCTCGTCAACCCTAATCAATGGCATTCTCCCAACCAGGGATTCTCAAGGAGATGAGGTCTTTTTTGAGAAGGAGATCATCATATTGATTTTATTGAGCTTTTACAAGCTAGGGTTTCATTTTGGAGCCATTTCATCAAGTGGTTGAGGCTTAAAGTCATCTGTGCATGTTCAAGTCATTTAGGGCCCATAAAAAGTCAACTGCAAGTCAACTGAGGGTTGTGAGGTGGAGAAATGAGTTTCAACATCTCATTCATGTTCAAAAGAGGCTTATTAATCATGTAAAATGCATATCTTGAAGAATTTGAGGTCAGATCAAAAGTTTCCAAAAATGGAAAGTGACCTATATTTGAAAGTTTCCAAAAATGGAAAGTTTTTGGTTCAAATTCAACTTGATCTAGCATCATCAAAAAAGCTTAAAATGAAATTTTGTCCAACATGAAAGTTGAATATATCTCTCTCCCATTTCCAAAAAGTCAAAGATCATGAGCATCTGATGAATGGTTGAGGAGATATGGTCTAATCATTGCCAAGTGTACATGGAACTTCAAATGGCCATAACTTTTGATTCATAACTCCAAATTTGGTGCCTCTTTTTCTAAAATGCTTCTCATAACATGAAGTTTCCAAATCATTCATCACATTGCATGAATTTTCCATCATATGATCATTTATGAATTCAAGTCATATTTGGAGGGAAACTTGGAAATTAAAAATTGATGCATCATGGGAACAAATCACCATTGCCAATGTGTTTAAAAAATGATTTTGAGTGACTTTGATCAAGCACATGACACTGTTCACGTGGGTTTACTACATGCACCATGCAATTTTCAAATTTTGCCAAACACCCTTATTTTGCTTAATCTCAAATTAACCATGATTAATTTTAATTAAAATGAGATTAGGACAGAGTATATATTGATAATCCTAATAGAATTTCAAGGAGCTTAATCATTTTTCACCATTTTAGATCTAGTTTTCATCTCACAGCAAAAATTTTCTCTCAACCAAAACTTGCAATTTCTTCACATAACCTTGCATTTTTCTTTGATATTCTGAATCATTGAGTGTAATAGATGGAGAATCAAGCTTTGGATCGTTGATTTTGGTTAGAATTCATGCATAATTCAAGCAAGAACTCAAGAATGGAAGTTGATTGATAAACTAGATCTACACGGTTTCAAGCTTCAATTTCTTCATCAAACATCCTTACAAGTATTCTGGATTGGATTTGGATCATTGCAAGGCTTTAGATCGTGCATTTCAAGAAGCTGGTCTTCAAGAGGTTAGTTTTTCGAACTTCATAATTCTCAAATCCATGCACATGTTCATGTAGATCTCTCTTTGCCGATGAATCTGAATTAAATTTCACATGATTTGGTGCATTATTGAATGAGATATGTGTGATTGAAGTTTTGAGCATCAAACTTTTTTGCTTCGATTTGCACGATTGGTGATGAATTAACATGAATCAATGCTTGATTTGTAACCTACGTGGAATAAGGATTCGAATGATGTACTTATTTTGAAATTCTGGAAAAATATTTTTGAGCTTCGTACTGTTCATCATCGTCTTCGCGAGGAAGACGATGTAGCGACGGCCTAGCGTCAGTTAATGTCCGTTGCTAGTTGTGCGCTAGGGTTTTCTGCAGATTCCCTGTACATTGGCAAAACGACCGCGTTTTGGTCCAGGCGCGCTTCACATTTGAATGTGTACATGGTTCGATCCCAGCGTGCTTCAATTTTTCAAATAAATGCTTCATATGCCATTTCCCTCCAAATTTTGTACATGTGTTCATTTCATTTCAAAATTATTTTTTCCAACTTTGAAAAATCATAACAATTTGAAAAATGCTCCAAAAAATCCCTGGTTTTTTGCTACTTGTTCATTGAGAGGTCCTCTATTTTATGACGATAAATTCTGAAGTTGTGCATGGTTGAATTTTGAATTGTGTTAGAATATGTGAACATGTGTACATTTGTGACGTTGCTCCATTCATCTTATCATGAAATGCTTGATATTGATCCAAATGCCATGAAATTTTGCATGATGATTCTTGACATATTGATGGATGTTTTAGGCTTGGTTTGGTATTTTTATCATCTACCATTTCTATTTTATTCACATGTTTGCATGGTGTGACAATTTGTGTCACACATTTGGTTGATCAACTTGTGCAATTTCATTTCCATATCAATTGACCTCTGTTGATTCTGATTTTTTGTATGATGATTGGTTTGAATGTGTTGAATGTTCATAAATATTTCCAGAATTATTTGAATCATTTCTGTTTTGATTTGGAATTTTCATTCTCAATGTCCAAATATGTGCTTTGAAATTGTCTTTGACTTCCCTTGCACATGAAATGCCTTTGCTTGATGATTTTGTTTTGGTCCTTTTTAGGACATGTTCATATGTGTTTGAAGTTGCATTGTGTTGAATATTAGCTCATGTTTTGAATTTTTTCTTCACCTTTGACCCTAGGCTTTGACCTAGTGGTTTGTACTTACATGTGAGCTTTGAATTTCAGGACCAAGCACCCAAATTCCATGGTTGATGTTGCTTCATCATGTGAATGTTGATATTTGCTGTTGATTGCTAACATTTGGTTGTTTTGTAGGTTGATGATAATTCACTTGAGTTTGCCTTATGGCTTATATGTTGTACATTGGAATTGTCTGTTTGTTGTTGACTGTTGTCTGTTTATCTAAATATTGTACTGATTTGTTTAGTTGTTTACACAGGTACCTAAGTTGCTTTGAGTTCATTTGAACTTTGCTTTGTTTGTGGTTGGCATACCACTTAGGTATAATTCCTTAACTTCATGTAGTCTGGAAGACCTGTCATGTTATTTTGGCATGCACCTGTCTGAAGCCCTCCTTAAGAGGCAATGCTTGTGCTTGTTTATCTTCGTGCCTTGTACATTCAAAGACCTCCTAAGTGAAGAGGCATTGGCAGATAAAAGGGATGTGTATTCCATCCCCTTCTACTCGGTTGTGTCATTCATCTTGCTCACACCCTGCGTTGATGCACTTTGAATAAAAACCCAAAATCTTGTTGTGTCAAGTCATGTGGAATAGAGTCCCACATTCTGGACTCCCACACATTCTTTGATTCAAGCTCACCCAGGCCTGGGTTAAGAGCTATGAGGCATAACCCTCATCTCCATTTCATCTGCTCACACTAACTCTCAATGTTAGAGGTTAAGAGCCTGACTACCCATTTCAGTATCTGGCTTGTTTGTCAAGGTCGATATGACCCCTTGACTAAAGCCCAACCTTGCTTGAGCCACTTGTTTGCGTATAGTGTGTGCTGATTGCTTTTGATGTTTATCTGTTTTGCTTCTCATCTCCTTTCTGTAGGAATCATATGATCAACTTTCAAGGAAGTTGAATGTACGTAGAGATAGACTTGAGTTGACTCACTGCCTGTGTGAGTCAAACTCTTGTTAGAAACTTCAACATAGGGATCATATGCATGACAACTTCTAGGCTCGAGTCGTAGTCTCCCTAGTAGTCTGTTATCTCCCTAGTCTCTGGTTAGGATAGAAATTTCTCCCCTGTTAAGGGGAACTACGTCGCCCTGATCCTCATACCAGATGAGGTATGTAGGCAGGAGATCGTGCGAGATCTCTCCGGGCACCCTTTTCTTTTTTGCGTGTGTTTTGCTTGACAGCTATGAGGTCCGAGTTCCCGACTCCCTTTTAGTCTGTGTGTTCAACCCTTTTTCTTTTTTTGGTGTGTGTTTGTTTGTTTGGAGTCTGATGTAAGCCCAGCGATTGGCATTCGGTTTCCTTGTTTGTTTGTTGTGTGCTTGGAGTCTGACGTAAGTCCAGCGATTGGCAGTCGGTTTCCTGTGGGTTGTGTGTGTGGAGTCTGATGTAAGTCCAGCGATTAGCATTCGGTTTCCTTGTTTGTGTCTTTTGTTTGGAGTTGGATGTAAGACCAGCGATTGGAATTCCATTTCCTGTTGTGTGTTTGCTCTGACGTCTCAGCGTCTTTGTGTGTGTTTTGTTTCGTCATACGTTAGCCGAACTACGGTAACTCTGATTCTCATTCCAGATGAGATACGTAGGCATAGGATGCGATATCCTAGCGAGCTCGTTCCCCTCTTCTTCCATCTGTGTTTTAATCCAGTGTGTGTGCATTCTTTGAGCAGTTATCTAGCAACCTTATTCTATCTTTCTGAGCGTGGATCCCGTCGAGTACGACGGACGTGAGGGGTGCTAAAACCTTCCTCTTGCGTAACCGACTCCCGATCCTTGCAATCTCTGGTCGTAAGACCATTTCCTTTCCAGGTTTACTTCGAGCGTTTCCTTTCCCCCCTTTGGGATAAATAACGCACGGTGGCGGCTCTGTTTGTTTTGTTTTTCCGCCGGTTGTTTTTCGCGGATGCGATAGCTTGCGACTCTGCTGGGGACTTAAGAAGTTGACCTCTTGCTGGTCCATCTTCCCTAAGCGAGTCATTCCTAGCGCTCTCTAGGATAGTTCAGGTTGCTTGTGTTGTTGTATTTATTGCATTTATGATTATTATACTGTGTATATATTTGCATAAATGTTTGCATGCATCATCCTATCATTGTGCTGTCTTCTGTACAGGTGGTTCCTCTGATTTGGGGTGGGTGTTCTGAGTGGGGCTAAAACCCAGGCCCGAGTATACACCTAGGATTAGTGTGGTCTCAAGTTTCCTCACATGTTGGATCAGCATGTTGTTGCGACGTGGCATACCACAAGCCGGAAGAGGTTCTTTTGAGGGAGCTTTTCCTTTGTGGAGTATCCACTTTGGTTGAGTCACCTCATCTGAGCTATTGACTTCGGTGACCGTTCTTTCCCGGATCTTTGGTTTAGACGATCTTATGAGAGCTGCAGCGGCACACCCGAAAGGGAAAACCTGTTGAGTATCTTGTCCGATTGTCGAGACCATTATTCGCCTTAGGATGACCTAATTAGAATTCACCTGTAAGGGGAGGGTTGATTCTTACAGATGCATGTGCTGATGGTGACTTTCTGATGATGACTAATGGTTCTGTTATTGATCAGAGTCCTATTTATAAGTCGGATTTATGGATTTATTTCCGAGACGCCGGAGTTCTGTCCGTGGTATTTATTAGTGGGGATCCGTTTATTTCTGGATTCCTTGGGCTGGTTCAGAGGGTCTTGTGGTTATCTGTTCAGAGGACTTTCTGATGATGGTGGTGATGTATTCTCTGTTCCGTTTATTTCGGAACTTCCCGAGTTGGATTTATGGTTACTCAGTACCTTATATGGTTGTGATCAGTTCAGAGGCCGTAACTCAGTGCAGCGGATGTTCAGATGTCTTGGAGGATGGCATAGTGCATTGCATTCATACATCAGCATCATTCACATTTTGCATTTATCTGCATCTAACTCATGTTTATCCATATGCAGGGGAAATTCTTGATTGAGATCCTGGTTGAGAGACTTCTTTGTTCCAGACATGAGGCCCGGCTTGAAAGATGACGTCATCTACAGTTTCTTCAATCCAGAGATTGATGTGTTGAAGGATATGGTAGCATTGATTACACCTGACCATGTGGGGATGTTCTGTGAGAATTTTGGTGGTATTCTGAAGGTGGTTTTCAGGCTTACTAATACAGATAAGAGTGCCATCCACACTTTTCTCCAGTTTTATGACCCGGGCTTGAGGTGCTTTGTGTTCCCGGATTACTTGTTGGGACCTTTGATGGAAGACTATGCCAGTATCCTGGGTCTTCCGATCAGGAACCAAATTCCTTTCTATGTCACTAAGGACGAGCTTGATGTTGCTGAGATTTCTCGTGCTCTTTATTTGAGCCCGAAAGTGACTAGGGGAGGTTTGAAGGAGAAGGGAAAGTTGTCCGGTTTTCATCTGAGTTTCCTGGAGGCTAAAGCCAAGGAGCATGCTGTTGTGGGTAATTGGAAGACCGTTTGTGCTTTGATTGCTGTGAGCATCTATGGGATCATCCTGTTTCCTAATCAGAAGAACTTTGTGGACATTAATGCCATCCGGGTGTTTGTGTGCAGAGGAATCCTGTTCCTACCTTGGTTGGGGATGTTTATTACTCGGTCCATAATCGGAACGAGAAGAGGCGAGGGGGATTAAATAGATGTTGTGTTCAACTGTTGCATAAGTGGTTCATGGGATATCTGCCTTCCAGAGGTGCCTTTGTTTCTCTTGATCCTACGGTTAATTTGGCGACCAAGTTGATGGGTTTGCGAGCTAAGGATATAGCTTGGACTCATAATGGTGTGGATGGACGAAACTTCATTTACAGTTGTAGGAGCTTTCCCAATGTGCCTCTTATAGGAGTTCAAGGTTGCATTAATTACAACCCGACGTTTTTTAGGAGACAAATGGGGTTTGCTATGGAGGTTCCTCTTCTCGAGTGTGAGATTCAGGAGTCTTTCTACTTCCCAGCTGAGGGTAATCTGTCACAGTTGAGGCAAGTGTCTGGGGCATGGCGCAATATTCAGAGGAAGGGCAAGGTTCCTTTTGGTAAGGTTAATAGCAGGTCTCTTCCTCCATTTGATGATTGGCTTAGGAAGAGGATTGAGCTCACACATTTGCCATTTCCTGGAGGTGATCCTTGGTGTCCATTGATTGAGGGGCCATGTTCTTCTGTTAGCATGGAAGAGTTCCTTGAGATGAAGAAAGCCAGAGATCAGCTGCAAGCAGAGAAGACTGAATTGGAGATGAGTGTTGCTAGAATTCAGATGGCTAATCAGGAAATCAAAGGGAAAATAGAAGACCAGGATAAGAGACATGCCATGGAGGTGAAGCGCTTTGAGATAGACACCGCTTATTATGGCAAGATCAGCCAAGCTTTGGAGTCATCTACGAAGGAGCACGACATCACCAAGGAGAAGTTGGCTAGAGCTTTGAGAGTCATTGAAGATGAGAAGAGAAGACAAATCCTTGTGAAGAATCAGAGGGATGCCAGAGCCAAAGTCCTTGCCACAAAATGGGAAGCGGAGAAAGCGAAGATTATTGTTGAGAGAGATCACTATTTTGCTGAGAGGGATCATTATTTCCAACAGATGAAGATTCACCAGAAGGGGGTGGGAAGATTGCAGCAGGAGAACACTGAGCTCATGTTTGCCGTGAAGTTTACCAAGATGGTGGATGATGCAGAACCGTCTGTGGGACCTTCTTTAGTGTAGACTTTTGTTGTTATATGTGGATTATCGTCAGGCCTGTTGACGGAATTCACTTGCTTGTATTTTCTTTCTGATTCTGGAGAATTGTGTTTGACTTGTATCAGCCTGATGTATAACTCTTGCACGTATAACGCACTTTTGATATACAGTGGTTGTTATCATTCAGTGATTGATCTTCAAGCTTTATTTGCTTTCCTGTCTGCACTCACATAGCACACACATGGTCGGGTGATATCTTTGCTAAATCATAACTCTCTGCTCTGTATGGTGAAACCAGATGATTGATGTCAGAATGTGGTTGTCGAATTATTCTCTGTCTCGATGAAACCAGGATCGAAAGACAAAATCTTCCTCATATGGGTAGACATTGCATTCATGCGTGAGTCATAATAACCTGTCTTCTGTTTTGCAGGTGTCAGTTTCTAACATGTTTGATTGACACAGGAATGATGAATCCACCCAACACCAACATTCTCGAATTGAAAGAGATGATGAGGGAGTTGTTCAATGTTGTGCGAGGGCTCGCCTTGGGGCAGAAAGCAATCACCGAGAAGGTGGAGAGGATTGAAAACTGGCTGAGAATGGGGGAAATCCAGGGAGATGCTCCGTCGTCTGGAGTAAAGAAGCCCTCCGGCAATAGTTAGCACAAGAAGGAGGTTGAGTCAGGTGATGTGCATGCCAAAAGGGGTAGGGATCGTTACCACCCGTATGCTGCTACCGTGACGATTCCTACTGGTAATCAATTTGCACAACAACAACAACAGTCACCTCAACAGAGAACACAGAGAGCTGGGTGCCAAGTGAGAAGAAGGATGACTGATCGTCAGTTCGATAAGCCACCCGTGGCGTATGCCTTTCTGTTTAAGAAGTTGTTGGATCTTGGGTTGGTTCAGCCAAGGACATTGGTTCCAGTGAGACCGGATCAGAGGCTTGCAAATTACGATGAGAATGTCAGGTGCGAGTTCCATTCTGGTGCACCCGGACATCGCATTGAGGATTGTAAAGCCTTCAAACATGTTGTTCAGGATCTGGTAGACTCTAAAGCCATCAATTTTGTACCGACGCCGAATGTTAATGCTAACCCCGTGCTGATGCATGGTCCTATGGGGGTGAACGTGATGACAGAAGATAAGAGAAAAATAGAGGTGACAAACATGGATTAGCTGAGGACTCCAATGTCTGTGGTCAAGAGACATTTGATGAAGAGTGAAGTTTTCCCTGGCTGTGATAATTGTTGTACTGCTTGCACTGTCACTGCGAATGGATGTGTGATGTTGAGGGAGACGATTCAGAGAATGATGGATAGGGGACGTCTCCGATTTGAGAAAGTTGATTGGGGGGAAGAAGATATCTTTGTCAACCAATTGTCATCGTTCAAATATGTTGAAATGGACGGTGAAATATATGAAACACCGAGTCAGGTGTTCGAAACCGTCAAGGTAGAGAATGCCATTTTTGCTCAGAAAAAGAAAAAACCGTCCATTGCTTCTTATAAACAGGCCATGGAAGTGGTGAAGAATGGAAAAGCCCAAGGCTGGGAAAGATAGGTAGACATTACGGTGAAAGCAGATAGGTTCGGGGTTGGTTATCAAGGATCATCGGGACAGAACAGAGGACGTCGTCAACCGTTCACGTTCACCAGTGCTGGAATGCTAGATTCAGATCACGCCTGTGTGAAGGGTGAAGAGATTGACAGTGACTGCAAACTTGACTCGTGGATAAAATCGTGCGTACCAGGGAACTGGAAGGCCTCGAAGATCATCACTGTCACTCATCGTGAAGAGTAATATTTCTGTTTTTCAATTCTGTTTGCATGAAAGCCATACGTTTTGCCCGAAACGTAATGGTCCATTGTAAGGGCCACCTCATGTGTTTCATTTTGCAACATTTTGCATCATTAATGAATGGATGTTTTTGCATTAACAGCGGTGTTCCCTGTTTTTCATTTATTTTTGCAGTTTAAAAAACAAAAATAAAAATGGCAATGTTTATTTTCATTTGTCCTTCCTTTTGATTGGCTTCGTTCCGACTTTCGTATTCTCCGGATCTCATTGATAACAATCCTGTTACACCCTCATATGACTTCGACAATCCGATCTATCATGCCGAAGAAGAAGGCGAAGAAGATTGTGAACTGCCGGAGGAATTAGCCAGGTTGTTGAAACAAAAGGAGAAGGTGATTCAGCCGCACGAGGAGCGAGTTGAGTTTGTTAACCTGGGTACCAAGGAGGTATGAAAGGAAGTAAAGGTTGGGGCCGTCTTGGAGGCGTGTGTCAAGAGCAGAGGTGATGCCATTCAGTCTCAAGAACACCGGTGCCACGTATCAAAGGGCCATGATGACTTTGTTTCATGATATGATTCATCATGAAATCAAATGCTATGTTGATGACATGATAGCAAAGTCCCAAACAGAAGAGGGGCATCTGGTAGATCTGGCCAAGTTGTTTGACCGATTGAAACAATTCAGATTGAGGTTGAATTCGCATGAGTGCGCTTTTGGAGTGCGGTCCGGTAAGTTGCTGGGGTTTATTGCGAAAAAAGGAGGAATCGAGGTTGATCCTGCTAAAAAAAAAGAGAAAAAGCAATACTAAAAATGCCTGAACCGAGAACAGAGAAGGAGGTTCGTGGTTTCTTAGGTAGATTGAACTACATTTCACGGTTCATATCTCATCTAACAGCCACGTGTGAACCTATATTCAAGTTGTTAAGAAAAGATCAAACGGTCAGGTGGAATAATGATTTCCAAGCGGCATTTGAAAAGATTAAAAAGTATTTGCAGGAGCCTCCGATTCTGATGCCTCCTGTGGAGGGACGACCATTAATCCTGTACTTGGCAGTCCTCGAGGGGTCTATGGGGTGTGTACTGGGGCAGCATGATGAGTCTGGTCGAAAAGAGCATGCCATATACTACCTTAGCAAAAAGTTTACCGACTGTGAAACAAGATATTCACTGCTCGAGAAAACTTGCTGTACTTTGGCATAGGCTGCTCGCCGACTGAGACAGTATATGCTGGTTTGTACCACTTTGTGGATTTCCAAGATGGATCCGATCAAGTACATTTTTGAGAAGCCAACATTGACCGGACGGGTTGCGAGATGGCAAATGATTTTAACTGAATATGATATCCAGTATACCTCTCAGAAAGCAATCAAGGGGAATGTATTGTCTGATTACCTCGCCCAGCAACCCATTGAGGATTATCAACCGATGAAGTTTGAGTTCCCTGATGAGGACATCATGTTTCTCAAATCGAAAGATTGTGAGAAACCAATCCCTGAGGAGGGGCCTGACCCTGAATCTGAATGGATTCTGATGTTTGATGGGGCCGTTAACGTGAATGGTAGCGGAGTTGGTGCTGTTTTGGTTACGCCGAAAGGATCCCACATTCCTTTTGCTGCCCGACTTACATTTGAGTGCACCAACAACGTGGCTGAATACGAAGCTTGTATCTTGGGGATTGAAGAGGCGATTGATTTGCGGATCAAGAACCTTGTTATATATGGAGATTCAGCTTTGGTTGTGAATCAGGTTAACAGAAAATGGTACACGCATCAATCTCATTTAGTGCCATACCGGGACTATACGAGGAGATTGTTGACGTTTTTCACCAAGGTGAAATTGCATCATGTGCCAAGAGAAGAGAATCCTTTGGCAGATGCTTTGGCTACTTTGGCTGCCTTGATTAAGGTGCAGTGGTGGAATCAGTTCCCAAGTGTTGAGGCGGGACGTCTGGATAGACCGGCTTATGTGTTTGTTGTTGACATAACACATGATGATGAGAAGTCGTGGTATTACGATATCAAGCGCTATCTGGAAACCCAAGAGTATCCTGAGGGAGCATCTAAAAAGGACCGAAAGACCTTGAGGAGGTTGGCCATGGTGTTCTATCTGAACAAAGATGGGGTTTTGTACAAGCAGAATTTTGATTGGGTTTTGCTCAGATGTGTTGATGATAAAGAAACAAGCCAATTGATGAAAGAAGTACCTGAAGGGTCGTTTGGTGTAAGAACAAAAACTGTTCTACAACAGATTCCAAGATTTTGATGATAACAAAGGATGAAACCAAAAATGGCACTCTAACGAAAAGTTTCTAAGTGTGCAGGACTATAAACAAAAAGAAGGGAATCTGATTGCGTCATCAGATACAGAATCATATCAGATACAAATTAGCAGAAGATCAGAAGCATCTGAAGTAGAAACACGCTCAAGAAGTTCTAACTCTGAGCAAAACAGCAGAATATCAGAAGCATCTGAAGAAGAAGTGCACTCTAGAAGTTCTGACTCTGAACAACGGTATATCATTCCAGAAGCTCTCAGCGTCATCTGAAGACTTCATCAGAACTCTTAAAGATTCCCAGAGCCACGCAGACTCTGATATTGGACTTCCTCATAGAAAGAGTAACGGCAACTTCAATCTCAAATGGAAAGAAGCTATTATTGGAAAGAAGTTATTCAGGGAGACAAAGTTGTTTTGGCATGAAACAACAGAAGTTATGGCATTAATTCTTATTCAAGACAAATCATCTGCCATCAATTTCAACGGTCCTTTCACCCCTATATAAAGGACAGCAAACAGCATTGAGAGACACACCAAGGCACATAAACGTTTTACTCTCTCTCTCTCTCTCAATCTTTCACGAAGCTTTTGCTTAGAACGTGAAACATTCTTTTGATCCTACTGTTGTAATATTTTGCTTATCCTAGAAGCACTCTAGATTACTTTGTCTTTTTATCTATTGTTTTATTTCCTCAAGTGACTCTGCGCAATCTGTATACTTGAGATGACTAAGAGATCTTTCTCTTAGACGTTGGTTGTAAACTATCTTTCAAGAATAGTGGATTATGTCCTTGTTGAATGCGAAATCACCTTGGCCGGGTGGACTGGAGTAGCTTTGAGTTATAAGCGAACCAATATAAATTCCTTGTGTGGTCTTTTTTTGAAAAAGCGCTTATTTTCAAAAACAATTCAAACCCCCCTTTCTTGTTTTTCTCACCTTCAATTGGTATCAGAGCTTCGGCTCTGTTATTGATTTTCTAATCAAACACTTAACAGTGTAGAGAGATCCAGAACGAGAAAAACTATGGCCCACACAAATGAAAGAGACAGTTACAATGCTAAGCCTCCTGTTTTTGATGGAGAGAAATTCGATTACTGGAAAGATAGAATTGAAAGTTTGTTTCTAGGCTATGATGCTGATCTCTGGGACATTGTCACAGATGGATACAAACCTCCCGTCTCAGAAAATGGAGTTGAAGTTCCCAGAAGTAAGATGTCAGAAGATAAGAAGCGTGTCTTCAAAAATCATCACAAGGCCAAAACCATTCTTCTCAACGCTATATCTTACAACGAGTATGAAAAGATCACCAACAGAGAAACATCAAAAGACATCCTTGACTCTCTGAGGATGACTCATGAAGGAAAGTCTCAGGTCAAAGAGACAAAGGCTCTGGCGCTTATCCAGAAATATGAAGCTTTCAAAATGGAAGATGACGAAGCCATAGAGGTAATGTTCTCTAGATTCCAAACTCTAATTGCAGGTCTCAAGGTTCTAGACAAAGGATACACAACTGCAGACCACGTCAAAAAGATAGTCAGAAGTTTGCCAAAGAAGTGGAGACCCATGGTTACTGCCCTGAAGCTGTCAAAGGATCTGAACAATATCAGTCTTGAAGAGCTTGTCAGTTCCCTCAGAAGCCATGAGATAGAACTAGAGGAAGATGAGCCTCAGAAAAAGAACAAGTCTGTAGCATTAAAGTCCAGATCTGAAAGACGCAAATCTGACAGAACTAAATCATTCCAGGCAGAAACTGAAGATGCTGATGACTTTGAACCAGAAGATTCTGATGAGGAAGAAGAATTGTCCCTCCTGACCAGAAGAGTTAAACAACTCTAGAAAAAGAGGAACAACAACTTCAAAAGACCAAGACCCAGAGGGGATCGATCAGAATCAACCTCAAAAGGTAAAACTAACAAAGATATTACTTGTTATGAATGTAAAGAAACAGGTCACTACAGGAATGAATGCCCCAAGCTAAAGAAAGACAGTTCCAGAAAAGAAAGTTTCAAGAAAAATACCTTCAAGACAAAGAAAGGATTAATGGCTACCTGAGATGATAGCGAATTTGACTCATCCGAATCTGACTCTGATGAACAGGCCAATGTGGCATTCATGGCTACCACATCCAGGAACAGTTCAGATGAAGAATCTGAAGAGGTATTTTCTGAACTCTCTCGATCTGATCTAGAATCATGCTTGTCAGAAACTCTTAGCTCATATCAGAAATTAAAACAAAAGTTTAAAGCAATAAAAGGCTGTCTTGAAGCAAAATTTGAAGAATGTGGCCAACTTGAGATGACAATTCTAAAACGAGAAGATGAAATCAGATCTTTAACACTACAAAGAGATGGAGCAATTAAACATCGTTCAGAACTGGAAGAAGCGTTATCTCAAGCTCCACAGACTTCAAATACGATAATTTATAAATACGAAGAAGCCTTTCAAGAATTTCTGAAAAATGGGAAAGGAAGGAGTGTTATGGCATCCATGATTTATGGAGTCAGTCAAAACAATAAAAAGGG
Organism: Lathyrus oleraceus; assembly: GCF_024323335.1. Taxonomy (NCBI): domain Eukaryota; kingdom Viridiplantae; phylum Streptophyta; class Magnoliopsida; order Fabales; family Fabaceae; genus Lathyrus; species Lathyrus oleraceus. The sequence continues at coordinate 440,568,745 of NC_066581.1, forward strand.
AATTGGGTATGATCCTAAGGAAGATAAAACTTCTACTAGTGACCAACACAAATCTCCTTTTTCATATCACTACACACACACACAAGAACAAAAATTTGAAAATGCTAGAAAACCCAAGGTTATAAGAAACTCTGGGAAAACTAATCAGAAAGGACCCAAGAGACTCTGGGTACCAAAAGATAAGATTGTTTATGTTTGCAGATATCCTATGCAGCAAAGTTCAGACACCAGTCATGGTACCTGGACTCTGGATGCTCGCGACACATGACGGGAAGAAAGTCTATGTTCCAAAGCCTGGAACTTAAAGACGCTGGATTCGTAGGCTTCAGAGGAGATCAGAAAGGAAGGATCAGAGGCTCCGGAACTATTGGTAATGGTACTCTTCCCTCTATATCTGATGTTCTTTACGTAGAAGGATTAATGCATAATCTGTTATCCATAAGTCAATTAAGTGATAACGGTTATGACGTGATCTTTAATCAAAAAACATGTAAAGCCATCAATCAAAACAATGGTTCAGTCCTATTCACAGGCAAGAGGAAAAACAATATTTATAAAATTAATCTTTCTGATTTAAAAGAACAAAATGTGAAATGTCTGATGTCTATTCACGAAGAGCAATGGGTATGGCATAGACGCTTGGGCCACATTAGCATGAGAAAACTATCTCAGCTAAATAAACTCGAGTTAGTCAGAGGCCTACCTAAACTGAAGTTTTCTTCAGATGCTCTATGTGAAGCATGTCAGAAAGGAAAATTTTCAAAAACATCTTTCAAAAAGAAAACTATTGTTACTACCTCTAAGCCTCTGGAACTTCTCCACATTGACTTATTTGGTCCTGTGAAAACAGCATCAGTCAATGGAAAGAAGTATGGACTAGTCATTGTTGATGATTTCAGTCGCTGGACATGGGTGAAATTCCTCAAACACAAGAGTGAGTCTCACTCTGTATTCACTAGTTTCTGCTCCAAAGTGCAAAAAGAATTTGACTCTAAAATCATCAGAGTCAGAAGTGATCATGATGGGGAATTCGAAAATAAATCCTTTGAGGAATTATTTGACTCTAATGGAATATCCCATGATTTCTCCTGCCCTAGAACTCCACAACAAAATGGAGTTGTAGAGAGGAAGAATAGGACACTCCAAGAGATGGCCAGAACTATGATCAACGAAACTAATGTGGCTAAGCACTTTTGGGCAGAAGCTGTAAATACAGCGTGTTACATTCAGAATAGAATCTCAATAAGACCTATTCTGGAAAAGACTCCCTATGAACTGTGTAAAGGAAGGAAACCAAACATTTCGTATTTTCATCCATTTGGATGTTCTTGCTTTATTTTAAACACTAAAGAACATCTGAACAAGTTTGATTCCAAAGCACAGAAAGGTATTATGTTAGGATACTCAGAACGCTCTAAAGGCTACAGAGTATACAATACAGAAACCAAAATTGTGGAAGAATCAATTCATGTCAGATTTGATGATAAGCTTGACCCTGAAAAGTCAAAGCTAGTTGAAAATTTTGCAGATTTAGAAATCACTCTTGCAGGATCTGATAAAGCTCCAGAAGCAACTGCCACTCAGAACTCTGAGGAAATTAATTCCCCAGTAATCCCAAAGAAAGCTAAAAGTCGTATCAACGTATCTGAAGATTTGATTCTGGGCAACAAAGACGAACCTGTCAGAACCAGATCTGCCTTCAGGACCTCTAAAGAGACTCCTCTGGGACTAGTGTCTCTGATCGAGCCTACGTCCTGTGATGAAGCACTTCAAGATAACGACTGGGTTTCAACTATGCAAGAAGAGTTAGATCAATTCACAAAGAATGATGTCTGGGATCTTGTTCCCAAGCCCAGAAGCACTCACGTTATTGGAACCAGATGGGTATTCAGAAATAAGCTGAATGAGAAAGGAGAAGTCGTCAGAAACAAAGCTCGACTGGTAGCTCAAGGTTACAGTCAACAAGAAGGTATTGACTACAATGAAACCTTTGCTCCAGTCGCAAGGTTAGAATCTATTCGTCTTCTTGTATCTTTTGCTATTAATCATTCTATTAAATTATATGAAATGGATGTCAAGAGCGCATTCCTTAATGGTTATATATCAGAAGAAGTGTATGTCAACCAACCTCCAGGTTTTGAAAATCCAAATTTTCCAGAACATGTTTTTAAACTTAAAAAATCTTTATATGGACTTAAACAAGCTCCCAGAGCTTGGTATGAACGTTTAAGTAATTTTCTTGTTGAACACAATTTTATCAGAGGGAAAGTTGACTCCACACTCTTCTGTAAGAACCTTAACAATGATCTCATGATATGTCAGATATATGTTGATGATATTATATTTGTTTCTGCTAACGCCTCTGTTTGTCAAGAATTCTCTGAGTTAATGCAGGCAGAATTTGAAATGAGCTTAATGCAAGAACTAAAGTTCTTTCTAGGAATTCAAATTAACCAAACTTCAGAAGTCACGTACGTTCATCAAAGCAAATATATAAAAGACATTCTGAAGAAATTTGACATGGCTGAATGCAACTCTGCAAAGACTCCCATGCATCCAACATGCATTCTTGAAAAGGAAGAAGTCAGTAAAAAGGTTTGTCAGAAGCTCTAGCGTGGTATGATAGGCTCCCTACTCTATCTAACTGCTACTCGACCTGATATTCTCTTTAGTGTCTGTCTCTGTGCCAGATTCCAATCAGATCCTAGAGAAACTCACTTAACAGCAGTTAAGAGAATTTTCAAGTATCTGAAAGGAACTCCTAACCTGGGCCTGATGTATGAGAAAACATCAGAGTATCGACTTTCGGGTTACTGTGATGCAGATTACGCAGGAGATAGATTGGAATGAAAAAGCACATCTGAAAATTGTCAGCTCCTAGGAAACAATCTTATATCCTGGGCCAGCAAAAGACAGTCAACTATCGCTCTATCAACTGCAGAAGCAGAATATATCTCAGCATCACTGTGCACAACTCAGATGCTCTGGATGAAGAATCAGTTAGAAGATCTGCAAATATTCGAGAGTAACATTCCTATCTTTTATGATAATACTGCTGCCATTTGTTTAAGTAAGAATCTCATTTTACACTCCAGAGCTAAGCACATTGAAATAAAACATCATTTTATCAGAGACTATGTTCAGAAAGGGATAGTAACATTGAAGTTCATTGATACAGATCATCAATGGGCAGATATCTTTACTAAGCCTTTAGCTGAAGATAGATTTCTTTTTTATCCTAGAAAATCTGAACATTCAAAATTGCCCTGAATAAATTGTGCCTCTGAAGATGTAAAATGAGACTCTGACATAAACAAATGAGCTTCTGCCTCTGACTCTGATACTTCTACCAAGTTAAGAAGATATCTGAGTTAGAAATCTCCAGGAACCAATCCCTTGGTATTCCTGAAGATCAGATACATCAAACCACGTGGAGCACGTAGCGTCTAACCTTGGAACTTCTACACAGCTGTCCAGAAGAAATTCAAAAGGCAGACGTTTGAGATCTCCTCGAGCAGTGTGCATACTGTTGGGATTAGACATTCATTAATGAGCCATAATCATTTCTCCCTCTAGCGTGCTAACTTGATTTCTGTGCTAACGCTGATTTGTGTGTCATTTTGCATGCGTTTGGTATAGGGTATTTAAACACTTCTCTCACACTTCACACACACTTCACTCTCACTCACTTCCTCAAACCAGTTCTCTGAAGCATTTCTGCAAGCAGTTCATCTTCATCTCATTCTTCATCAACAATGGATGCTCATCAACAATCAGTTTTCAACTATTCTCAACAAATGGAATCCAGCAACACAACCCAAAGCACAAGCGTTCCCACTCCAATCGTTACAGGCGTAACCATCACTCCAGTATACAAGGAACCCCATGTTCTTGATCGTGAGCCTCATATCAACCTGGCAACTCCCTTTGATAAACTGGATGTGTTGTGTGAATCACTGGTGGACTTCAACAACATGAAGAGAAATGGAGTAGATCTTACTGAAGAACTCCGTCAACAAGGTTGGGAAAACTACTTTCAACGGCTCTATGGCCCTGTTTATCCAAACCTCATCAAAGAATTCTGGAGATTTGCTGACGCTGACGACCACTTCATAGTCTCCTATGTATTGGGGGTCAAGATCGTGATTACTGAGAAGTCAATTGCCTCCCTGCTGAACATGGAGAAAACTGGAGGAAGAAGGATTTACAACATCAATCCTAGGGCAAGGTACATTGCTCAGGAAATCAACCCCACCATCTTCAAACTCAACACAGAAGGCAATCCACCAAAGAACAAAGAACTTCATCAGAACCTCCGAGTATGGCTCAAGATCATTCTGGGTACCATTCATCATCGCCCAACATCAAATTCATCAGACTATATCAATACAGATCAGAAATGTATTATGTATTGCATTCACAAGGGTTTGAAGCTCTGCCTCCCAGCACTACTCTTCAAATATCTCAGAGACTCTGTACGGGAAACCAGAAACAACATGAAACCCAGAACCTACATCCCTCTGGGAAGACTTCTCTCTGACGTATTAATAGAAAATGGGCTCGTAGACCATCTGGAGAAGAATAAACTCATGGAAGATTTGGCAATAGATACTGGAAGGCCTTTGAACTCCAGAAATCTGAAGAGCATGGGAATTCTGAAGAAGATTTAAGTCAAACCTACGTTGGACACCTCTTGGGACACTTTAAAAGATCAGAGGAAGCTGCCACATGGTCTCGCAAGGTTCTACAAGAATGAACCCAGAGAGGCAATCCTCCACTATCTCCAACGTCTGAAGGATGAAGGAGTAGACATCTCAGACTTCAGACTAGGCGATACGCTAGATTCAGAATCAGACTTCGTTAAGTTCAAAAGAGGTCCATCTGAAAAGAAGTCTTCAAGAGCGAAGAAAGCAAGGCTAGGAGAACCTTCTGAATCAAGACCTTCAGCGCCTCTGCAAGAATCCTCTGGTAAGTTTGCCCCTACTTTTCCCTCTGAACCATTTTTGGCTTCCTCTACTCCTCTACCATCACCAATCTTCACCCCATCTGAAACCCCTCCTTCTACAACCAGAACCTCACAACCTTTACCAAAATTCAATCTTGCCCATACCTCCTTACCACCTTCAGAAGCTGAAGAATTAAATCAAACCACTTCCTCATCCACAGCCCCAGAATCACCTCCCTACTTTACCATTTCCTCAAATACAGAACACTCTGACCCATCTTCTCCAACCCTAGCCCAACTTCAGGCTCAAAACTTTTCCTCTCAACAACCAACACAACCTCCACCTGAAGTAACTTCACCACAACCAACCATCACTCCTTCTGTAGTTCAACCCTCTGACCCTCATACCTCTGACACTATCCCTCCAAATCCTTCCGCTGAATCTGAATCTGATTCTGAACCTGAACCTGAACCTGAACCTCAAACACTAAACCTAAACCCTCCAACCTCTCCCCCTCAAACATCTGAACCTGAACATTCCTTGCCTACCCTAGAGGAAGCCATTATGATGTTCGCAGAGGCTTCAGTACAAAAGGTCAAGTCTCTGACCATAAACTCTGGCATCAGTGATGATCCTGACTCTGTAAGGACACACTGGAACAGAGTCATTGGCTGGATGACTTCTGAGGCTTTCAAACTGAAGCACATCTCTGAGCAAGTGAGAAACGACTTCATCAGAGATGCTGAGGCAAGACTACAGGAGAGACTTACCAGAGAAGCTGAAGAAGAAGCCAGAAGGCAAGAAGAAGAAAGAGCTAGACAAGCAGAAATCCAAAGGGTCAAGGAAGCTGAGGCCAAAGCTCTAGCCGACGCTGCTGCTGCTGCTGCTGCTGAAGCTGAAGCAAAGGCAGCTGCAGAAGCTGAAGCCAGAGCTGCTGAAGAACAGAGTGCTCTGACTCAGGGGGAGTCCTCTTCTGTTATTCCTATGGTTCTCAAGACGCTTGAAGAACTTCAGAAAGACCAGAAGGAACTCAGAGCCAGAATGGATAAACAGGACTCCGTCAATGCTAATATTCAGAACATGCTGGCTCAACTGCTTCAGAGAATGCCTCCTCCTCCCAACCCTTAGGCACTTAGGATCTTTTGTTTGTTGCCTTGTTTTCCGTGTTTCTGATGTTTGTTTTTTTCTTGTCCTTATCTCTGTTGTCTGCTATCTGGATATATAAAATGCTGTTTCTTGATTTTTTTTGTTTAAGTCTTTTTGATTCTGAAAAAAAGGGGGAGAAATCAAATATAGCTCTGATGAAAAATTGCTTAATTCCTTAAGCACTCTGCAACATACTTTTATTAAAGATAAATTTCTAACATTGGACTTAAGAAATTGCAGAAGGTATCGAAACTTCATTGCTTGGAAGCTCTGGTAAGAACTTCTGAACTCCCTAGCCCATCTCAGGGGGAGCTCACTTCTATCTGATCTGATTCTTTTAAATGTTTCATCTGCTAATTAAGTTTGTTTTGTCATCATCAAAAAGGGGGAGATTGTAAGAACAAAAACTGTTCTACAACAGATTCCAAGATTTTGATGATAACAAAGGATGAAACCAAAAATGGCACTCTAACGAAAAGTTTCTAAGTGTGTAGGACTCTAAACAAAAAGAAAGGAATCTGATTGCGTCATCAGATACAAAATCATATCAGATACAAATCACCAGAAGATCAGAAGCATCTGAAGTAGAAACACGCTCAAGAAGTTCTAACTCTGAGCAAAACAGCAGAATATCAGAAGCATCTGAAGAAGAAGTGCACTCTAGAAGTTCTGACTCTGAACAACGGTATATCATTCCAGAAGCTCTCAGCGTCATCTGAAGACTTCATCAGAACTCTTAAAGATTCCCAGAGCCACGCAGACTCTGATATTGGACTTCCTCATAGAAATAGTAACGGCAACTTCAATCTCAAATGGAAAGAAGTTACTATTGGAAAGAAGTTATTCAGGGAGATAAAGTTGTTTTGGCAAGAAACAACAGAAGTTATGGCATTAATTCTTATTCAAGACAAATCATTTGCCATCAATTTCAACGGTCCTTTCCCCCTATATAAAGGACAGCAAACAGCATTGAGAGACACACCAACGCACATAAACGTTTTACTCTCTATCTCTCTCTCAATCTTTCACGAAGCTTTTGCTTAGAACGTGAAACATTATTTTGATCCTACTATTGTAATATTTTGCTTATCCTAGAAGCACTCTAGATTACATTGTCTTTTTATCTATTGTTTTATTTCCTCAAGTGACTCTGCGCAGTCTGTATACTTGAGAGGACTAAGAGATCTTTCTCTTAGACGTTGGTTGTAAACTATCTTTCAAGAATAGTGGATTAAGTCCTTGTTGAAGGAGAAATCACCTTGGCCGGGTGGACTGGAGTAGCTTTGAGTTATAAGCGAACTAGTATAAATTCCTTGTGTGGTCTTTGTTTGAAAAAGCGCTTATTTTCAAAAACAATTCAAACCCCCCTTTCTTGTTTTTCTCACCTTCATTTGGTACCCATGCCAGTGGGAATACAATGGTGAAAAGGTTGCTGAGAGCTGGTTATTATTGGATGACAATGGAGGCCCAATGTTTCAGTTTCGTGAGGAAGTGTCATAAATGCCAGATTTATGCTGACAAGGTGCACGTGCCTCCAAATCCGTTGAGCTTGATGTCATCTCCGTGGCCGTTTGCTATGTGGGGTATTAATATGATCGGAAAGATTGAGCCTACGACTTCGAATGAGCACCGGTTCATATTAGTGGCTATTGATTACTTCACCAAGTGGGTGGAAGCAACCTCTTACGCAAACGTGACGAAGCAGGTCGTTGCCAGATTTCTGAAGAGAGACATCATTTGCAGATATGGGGTTCTCGAGAGAATCATTACTGATAATGGTTCTAATTTGAATAATAAGATGATGGCAGAACTGTGCCGGGAATTCAAGATTGAGCATCACAATTCTTCTCCTTATCGTTCGAAGATGAATGGGGCGGTTGAGGCAGCCAATAAGAACATTAAGAAGATTATGCAGAAGATGGTCATGACCTATAAGGATTGGCACGAGATGTTGCCATTTGCATTGCATGGGTATCGAACTTCGATGCGCACGTCTACTGGGGCAACGCCTTTCTCTCTCGTGTATGAGATGGAAGCCGTGCTACCGATTGAGGTTCAGATTCCATCGTTGAGAGTCCTGATGGACGTGAAATTGCAAGAGGCTGAATGGGTAAGGACTCGGTATGAGGAGTTAAGCCTGATTGAGGAGAAGAGGCTGGCGGCCATCTGTCAAGGGCAGTTGTACCAGCAGCGGATGAAGCGTGCTTTTGATCGAAAGGTACGACCTCGGGTATACCATGTGGGCGATATGGTGTTGAAAAGGATCCTTCCTCTTCAAAACGATCGTAGGGGCAAATGGACACCCAACTATGAAGGTCCATTCGTGGTCAAGAAGGTTTTCTCTGGAGGAGCCTTGTTGTTAACGACCATGGATGGCGAGGACTTTCCATCCCCTGTGAATGCGGACGCAGTTAAAAAATACTTTGTATAAAGAGACCCGCTGGACGAAAAGAATAAAATAGTCCAGGCAAAAATGGGCATCCGGCGAACCAAGGAAAAAAATGAAAAGGTTCGGGCAAAAATTAGGGATAAAAAGGAAAAAATTGTCCACCCGACAAGTCGAAAACCCCACAAGGGCGGCTTGGGCAAAAAAGGGGTATCCCGGTGGACTGAAAACCCGAAAGGGCAGTCCAGGCAAAAGAGGGATTGAAACGAACAACTACGTCCAGCACGATCGTTTGCGCTTTGGTTATGACACCCTGGATAATTCCCGGCAGGGATCAGTCGGAATCGTCTTGTTCAGAAGGCAGAAAGTACGGAGAGTCTTGAGGACATATGGGGCGTAACCGAGTTGGAACTCGATGAGATCACGGTTTCACATTGCCATTAGGATAGATTTTTCCTTTTGTGCGCAATTACCTCTTTTCAGGAATTGCTTCCTTTGTATTGCTCGGTTATGAGCCACTTTTTCAATCAATAAAATGCATATTCAGTCGAATAATTTTGGTTGTTGTTTTCATTACCGCTTTGATTGCAAAAACATCCGATTATTTTGATAAAGAATCTTTGCATTTTAAGACATCTAGGTCCCTTCCAATGCATGTGTATAAGATTGAAGACTTGAAATCTTATTCGGAAGGTTGAGTGACCCAAGTGTTGAAATTTTGGCACGTCGGGGGCACGTTTTTATCTAACGATCTTTTTTGCAGGTGCTATTGGATATTTTCACTCACTTACGGGTTGTGATGTGAAGCTTTTTGATAATAGATCCTTGTGGAGTCCAGTTAGGGATAGGAGAAATAGAAGAATGGTGAAAAGACGACGAGAGACGTGCGACGATCCTGGAGGGTTAATCAAGAAGACTCTTCAAAGTCTGAGGATTGGAAAGTTTGTACCAATCTAAGGAGTTCGCTCTCCGTAGAGTACGGAGTAGTCGAGAATACAAAGTGATGAATCAGAAAAGTCCAGACGAGTCTGGGAGCTCTCAAAAGTAGAAAGCTGACACTGGAGTTAGATGGTGAATACCATGATTCGACGAGTCGACGGTTGTTCTGTGCCAGACTTTCCTTATTTCCCCAAGCAGAGGCGGAATTATTATCCCCAACAGATTCGAGGTCTGTGTCTTCCCTAGCAGGGTCGGGATGGTTATCTCCCCAGCAGGTTTGAGACCGGTGTTTCCTCAACAGCCAGGCCTGAAGGTTGTTATTTCCCCAGCAGAGGTGTCTATTGGTAGTTGTTTCCCCTAGCACGGCGGAGCTTGTTAGTTCTTGCAAGTCGAGGATTGTTGTTTTCCCCGCAGAGTGTGTTGGTGGTTTCTTCCCCAGCGAGGTCCCCAAGAGGATCAGGTTCAGTGGAGGTCTTCCCTGGTGAGGGTTGTCCTTTCCCCAACAGCAGTGCTATTCCCTAGCATGGTGGAGATTGGAGTGTTATCGAGTTCCTCAGCGGAGTGCCTCTCCCCAGAAGAGTCCCTTGAGGGGGATGCTTTTATGCATTCATCATTTAGATAAGCATAGCATATTGCATACCTAATTGCGTAGCATTTCCATGATTATGGAGTATTACACTGAAAAAATATCATGCATCATCATTGCAAGCATAAGCTAGTCTCAAGCCGTGGTTACCGTTTGAGATTTGGTTTCGCCAGTTGGTGAAGATGCTACTCAAGCCGTGGTTACCGTTTGAGAAGTGGTTTCGCTAGTTGGAAGATCAGCATCATCATTGCGAGCATCAGTTAGTCTCGAGCCGTGGTTACCGCTTGGGAGTTGGTTTCGCCGGATGGTGAAGATGTTACTCCGAGGAGTTTAGCATCGTGGCGTTGGGACAACGGTATTCCCCCCAGTAGTGCGATACTGGAGGAGATTTCTGTCGTGCGAGATAGAAGTTGGAAGATGTTACTCTGAGGAGTTCGACATCATGACGTTGGAGCAACAATGTTCCCCAGTAGTGCGATATTGGTGGAAACTTTTCCGTCGGGCGGAGATGGAAATGAAGATCAGAGAATGTTACGCGATCAGCTCGAAAATCGAAGAATGGAGAAAAGGAAGTGTTGCGGCATTTTATGGAGAATGGGGTTCAAACGGAGATTGGAGTTGAAGATTATATCCGGGATGAGGTCCTCAGGATTGTCTTCTGAAAATGTGTCACCTTAGACTTTGGCTGAGGCCAACAGAAGTCGTTATGGGTGTCTTCTGAGGAAGAGATGCACATGTTACCTTCCTTTCGTGAAGGTGTACCCTCTGATATGTTGCCATCAGAGTGGTGTTTTGGTGGTATTTCCGACGTTGCCAGCGGAGTTATCACAAGAAAATGGAGAACGGGGTTCAAATGGAGAAGAGGAGATGCTGGGCATTTTCTGGAGAACGGGGTTCAAATGGAGAAGAGGAGATGCTGGGCATTTTCTGGAGAGCGGGGTTCACAACGGCGATCACGAGCTATCGTCAGGCGACTGGTGTTCAAATGGAGAATGGGGTTCATTGTTGGGAAAACAAGACTACTTTGAAGGTGTCAGGGTTCAACTGCGGTGATCCGGGATCATCTGCACGAAAGAAAATATTTGTTCGGGGTCCAAGAAAAGCAAAAAAAAAAATCATCAATCAGAAAGTTTCGGGGTTCAAGAAAAAGTAAAATAATAATAATAATCCCCAGCGGATGCGGCGTTCAGGCCATGGGTATTCCTGTGTTACCATTTATTTTGGTATTCAGGTCAACATTTTGTTTCGGTGTTCAGGCCGACTGTCTCCGTACCAGGCGGATTTTTCTTTCAAGATCACTTCTTTGCCGATTCTGACAGGCATGGTTAATTATTTCCCAGCAGAGCACAAATTGTTTGTCTGTTCTTGGTATTCAATCACTCTTCACCTTGATCATCTGAATGTCGAGGCTATTCATATCGACAGGTTCACAGTGGATTGAATAGGGGCAGCTGTAACACCTCAAAATTTGCCCTCCTCTCTTGGGACTAGCTTAGCATATTGCATTTCATTTTGTAGGACATTAGGCATTACATCTTTGCATATCATGTGAAAATAAACAAGTCATCCTCCTAAGTCTTTCTCAGAAGTTAGAAAGGTTGAGAGATTCATGCCTGAGGGTCTTGTTGAATTGATCAATCATCTGAGGGTTGCTCTTCAATTAGGGTTTTATTGGTTCCTCAAGGAGGTTGAGTATCATCTTGGTTGAAAGGGTATGTCACCATCATCATGGTCTTATCATCCTCAAGGGGTTCATTGTGCCTGATTATGTTCTTTAGGATTAGGGTTTTGACCTCTGGTCAACCCTAATCAATGGCATTCTCCCAACCACGGATTCTCAAGGAGATGAGGTCTTTTTTGAGAAGGAGATCATCACATTGATTTTATTGAGCTTGTACAAGCTAGGGTTTCATTTTGGAGCCATTTCATCAAGTGGTTGAGGCTTAAAGTCATTTGTGCATGTTCAAGTCATCTAGGGCCCATAAAAAGTCAACTGCAAGTCAAATGAGGGTTGTGAGATGGAGAAATGAGTTTCAACATCTCATTCATGTTAAAAAGAGGCTTATTAATCAGGTCAAATGCATATCTTCAAGAATTTGAGGTCAGATCAAAAGTTTCCAAAAATGGAAAGTGACCTATATTTGAAAGTTTCCAAAAATGGAAAGTTTTTGGTTCAAATTCAACTTGATCTTGCATCATCAAAAAAGCTTCAAATGAAATTTTGTCCAACATGAAAGTTGAAGATCTCTCTCTCCCATTTCCAAAAGGTCAAAGATCCTGAGCATCTGATGAATGGTTGAGGAGATATGGTCCAATCATTGCCAAGTGTACATGGAACTTCAAATGGCCATAACTTTTGATTCATAACTCCAAATTTGGTGCCTCTTTTTCTAAAATGCTTCTCATAACATGAAGTTTCCAAACCATTCATCACATTGCATTAATTTCCATCATATGATCATTTGTGCATTCAAGTCAATTTTGGAGGGAAACTTGGAAATTTAAAATTGATGCATCATGGGAACAAATCACCATTGCCAATGTGTTTAAAAAATGATTTTGAGTGACTTTGATCAAGCACATGACACTGTTCACGTGGGTTTACTACATGCACCATGCAATTTTCAAATTTTGCCAAACACCCTTATTTTGCTTAATCTCAAATTAACCATGATTAATTTTAATTAAAATGAGATTAGGACAGAGTATATATTGATAATCCTAACAGAATTTCAAGGAGCTTAATCATTTTTCACCATTTTAGATCTAGTTTTCATCTCACATCAAAATTTTTCTCTCAACCAAAACTTGCAATTTCTTCACATAACCTTGCATTTTTCTTTGATATTCTGAATCATTGAGTGTAATAGATGGATAATCAAGCTTTGGATCGTTGATTTTGGTTAGAATTCATGCATAATTCAAGCAAGAACTCAAGAATGGAAGTTGATTGATAAACTAGATCTACACGGTTTCAAGCTTCAATTTCTTCATCAAACATCCTTACGAGTATTCTGGATTAGATTTGGATCATTACAAGGCTTTAGATCGTGCATTTCAAGAAGCTGCTCTTCAAGAGGTTAGTTTTTCGAACTTCATAATTCTCAAATCCATGCACATGTTCATGTAGATCTCTCTTTGCTGATGAATCTGAGCTAAATTTCACATGATTTGGTGCATTATTGAATGAGATATGTGTGATTGAAGTTTTGAGCATCAAACTTTTTTGCTTCGATTTGCACGATTGGTGATGAATTAACATGAATCAATGCCTGATTTGTAACCTACATGGAATAAGGATTCGAATGATGTACTTATTTTGAAATTCTGGAAAAATATTTTTGAGCTTCGTACTCTTCATCATCGTCTTCGCGAGGAAGACGGTGTAGCGACGGCCTAGCGTCAGTTAATGTCCGTCGCTAGTTGTGCGCTAGGGTTTTCTACAGATTCCCTGTACATTGGCAAAACGACCGTGTTTTGGTCCAAGCGCGCTTCACATTTGAATGTGTACATGGTTCGATCCCAGCGTGCTTCAATTTTTCAAATAAATGCTTCATATGCCATTTCCCTCCAAATTTTGTACATGTGTTCATTTCATTTCAAAATTATTTTTTCCAACTTTGAAAAATCATAACAATTTGAATAATGCTCCAAAAAATCCCTGGTTTTTTGCTACTTGTTCATTGAGAGGTCCTCTATTATATGATGATAAATTCTGAAGTTGTGCATGGTTGGATTACGAATTGTGTTAGAATATGTGAACATGTGTACATTTGTGACCTTGCTCCATTCATCTTATCATGAAATGCTTGATATTGATCCAAATGCCATGAAATTTTGCATGATGATTCTTGACATATTGATGGATGTTTTAGGCTTGGTTTGGTATTTTTCTCATTTACCATTTCTGTTTTATACACATGTTTGCATGGTGTGACAATTTGTGTCACACATTTGGTTGATCAACTTGTGCAATTTCATTTCCATATCAAATGACCTCTGTTGATTCTGATTTTTTGTATGATGATTGGTTTGAATGTGTTGATTATTCATAAACAAATTCCAGAATTATTTGAATCATTTCTGTTTTGATTTGGAATTTTCATTCTCAATATCCAAATATGTGCTTTGAAATTGTCTTTGACTTCCCTTGCACATGAAATGCCTTTGCTTGATGATTTTGTTTTGGTACTTTTTAGGACATGTTCATATGTGTTTGAAGTTGCATTGTGTTGAATATTAGCTCCTGTTTTGAATTTTTTCTTCACCTTTGACCCTAGGCTTTGACCTAGTGGTTTGTACTTACATGTGAGCTTTGAATTTCAGGACCAAGCACCCAAATTCCATGGTTGATGTTGCTTCATCATGTGAATGTTGATATTTGCTGTTGATTGCTAACATTTGGTTGTTTTGTAGGTTGATGATAATTCACTTGAGTTTGCCTTATGGCTTATATGTTGTACATTGGGATTGTCTGTTTGTTGTTGACTGTTGTCTGTTTATCTGAATACTGTACTGATTTGTTTAGTTATTTACGCAGGTACCTAAGTTGCTTTGAGTTCATTTGAACTTTGCTTTGCTTGTGGTTGGCATACCACTTAGGTATAATTCCTTAACTTCATGTAGTCTGGAAGACCTGTCATGTTATTTTGGCAGGCACCTGTCTGAAGCCCTCCTTAAGAGGCAATGCTTGTGCTTGTTTATCTTCGTGCCCTGTACATTCAAAGACCTCCTAAGTGAAGAGGCATTGACAGATAAAAGGGATGTGTAATCCATCCCCTGCTACTCGGTTGTGTCATTCATCTTGCTCACACCTTGCGTTGATGCACTTTGAATAAAAACCCAAAATCTTATTGTGTCAAGTCATGTGGAATAGAGTCCCACATTCTGGACTCCCACACATTCTTTGATTCAAGCTCACCCAGGCCTGGGTTAAGAGCTATGAGGCATAACCCTCATCTCCATTTCATCTGCTCACCCTAACTCTCAATGTTAGAGGTTAAGAGCCTGACTACCCATTTCAGTATCTGGCTTGTTTGTCAAGGTCGATATGACCCCTTGACTAAAGCCCAACCTTGCTTGAGCCACTTGTTTGCGTATAGTGTGTGCTGATTGCTTTTGATGTTTATCTGTTTTGCTTCTCATCTCCTTTCTGTAGGAATCATATGATCAACATTCAAGGACGTTGAATGTACGTAGAGATAGACTTGAGTTGACTCACTGCCTGTGTGAGTCAAACTCTTGTTAGAAACTTCAACATAGGGATCATATGCATGACAACTTCTAGGCTCGAGTCGTAGTCTCCCTAGTAGTCTGTTATCTCCCTAGTCTCTGGTTAGGATAGAAATTTCTCCCCTGTAAAGGGGAACTACGTCGCCCTGATCCTCATACCAGATGAGGTACGTAGGCAGGAGATCGTGCGAGATCTCTCCGGGCACCCTTTTCTTTTTTGCATGTGTTTTGCTTGACAGCTATGAGGTCCGAGTTCCCGACTCCCTTTTAGTCTGTGTGCTCAACCCTTTTTCTTTTTCTGGTGTTTGTTTGTTTGTTTGGAGTCTGATGTAAGCCCGACGATTGGAATTCGGTTTCCTTGTTTGTTTGTTGTGTGCTTGGAGTCTGACGTAAGTCCAACGATTGGCAGTCGATTTCCTGTGGGTTGTGTGTGTGGAGTCTGATGTAAGTCCAGCGATTGGCATTCGGTTTCCTTGTTTGTGTCTTTTGTTTGGAGTTGGATGTAAGACCAGCGATTGGCATTCCGTTTCCTGTTGTGTGTTTGCTCTGACGTCTCAGCGTCTTTGTGTGTGTTTTGTTTCGGCGTGCGTTAGTCGAACTACGGTAGCTCTGATTCTCATTCCAGATGAGATACGTAGGCATAGGATGCGATATCCTAGCGAGCCCGTTCCCCTCTTCTTCCATCTGTGTTTTAATCCAGTGTGTGTGCATTCTTTGAGTAGTTATCTAGCAACCTTATTCTATCTGTCTGAGCGTGGATCCCGTCGAGTACGACAGACGTGAGGGGTGCTAATACCTTCCCCTTGCGTAACCGACTCCCGATCCTTGCAATCTCCGGTCGTAAGACCATTTCCTTTCCAGGTTTACTTCGAGCGTTTCCTTTCCCTCCTTTGGGATAAATAACGCACGGTGGTGGCTCTGTTTGTTTTGTTTTTCCGCCGGTTGTTTTTCGCGGATGCGACAGGTGGTTCTTAACCTGACTCCATGCTCTTGACTCGTAACAAACCCTTCGATTCTCGATTGATCCGATCAAGTCTCATTAATATCAATGGAACTTGGGTGTTTATAAGGTGAAAACCATAATCCACCAAAATGGATGGTTGATCTTGATGATGACTTGATCCATCCCTTGACCATTGTTTGTGTTTATCTTGTGTGTGATCCCTTGTGTGTGATTGTTGCATTCATGCATACATGCGCATCATAACATTCATCACATAAAAATAAATTTCAAGGAAACTGAGATCTTGTTTGCAAATATTTTTAGACCATGGATTGTGGATGAAGGAACACTAAGAAGTACAGTTTCACATGTCCTGCTTTGAAAGAGATAAGGAAAATTGTCATCCTTTGTATTAGATCCCTTGGACTTCAAGCAACACCATGGGAAGCTCTTGTCTGTGTTATCTGCTGATGTGGTGTAAGGATTTCTGAGTGTTTTGGTTCAGTTCTATGATCCTCTTTACTAGTTCTTCACTTTTCCTGATTATCAGCTTGTACCTATGTTAGAGGAGTGTGCCCATCTCATGGGAATACCTGTATCTGACAAGATACCTTTTAGTGGATTAGACGAGATTCCCAGATCTTATGTCATAGATGAATTTCTCCATTTGAAGAAAACTGAGATTGATGCTCATTTGATGAGGAAAGAAGGTATACTTGGGTTGACTTCTGAGTTCCTCATTAGAAAAGCTATTGTCTTTGCTCAAGCCGATAGTATGGATGCTTTTAAAGCCATCTTTGTATTGCTCATCTATGGTCTAGCTTTATTCCCTAACATTAACAGTTTGTTGATGTTAACTCCATTAGAATCTTCTTAATTAGGAATCTTGTTCCTACTCTGTTGGGTGACATGTACTTCTCTTTTCATTTGTGTAATTCTAAAGGTGGTGGGACTATTGTGTGTTGTGTCCCTCTTCTGCACAAGTGGTTTATTTTGCACTTGCCTCAGACGCCTGCTTTTTTGGAGAACAAGCAATGTCTATGGTGGTCTCAGAGACTTATCTCTCTCACTAATGATAAGATTGTTTGGTATGATTCTGCATTGAGTAGCTTGGACATTATTTATAGTTGTGGTGAGTTCTCTAATGTGCCTCTCATTGGTACACAAGGAGGAATCAACTACAACCCTACTTTGGCTCGTCGTCAACTTGGGTTTCCCTTGAGAGATAAACCTAATAACACCCAGTTATAAGGTCTATTATATCAAAAGGGTAAAAATCTCCAACACTTGAAGAAAAGGATGGTACATGCTTGGCATAATATGCATAGGAAAAAAGGATTCGAGCTTGGGCCATGCAATTGTGTAGCTTTGGAAGCTTACACTATTTGGGTGAAGAAGAGAGCCTTTGAGCTTAAGATGTCGTATACTTATGAAATACCTATGTCTATGGATATGGATGAGCCATCAACTCTCCCTAACCAAGATGTAGACGAGTTGGAAGACGCACTTGCCAAGATGAAGCAAGAAAGAGATATGTGGGAAAAGCGGTTCCATGCTTTGAGAAGAAAGCATGAAGAGTTGCAACTTGAGTCTAAAGAAAAGGATGCATTTATCGAGATTCTTAAAGACCGAGCGGTGAAGAGGCAGAAAGATCCAGAGGGTTTAGTTTCCTCTAGCATGCCTAAACCTTTCGACGCATTCGAAGGAAGTATGCACCCATAGCCAGATCATCTGATGCAGTTGCTAGGAATCCTTAGGATGGTAGTTTCCTTTTCTCTTGTATTTGTACTTTGGTTTATGAAATTATACTCAGTGTAATCCTTCCAAATTTTATGAATAAAAAGAAATTTTATGGTCAATCAAATTGTCGTTATTATTTGAATATATGTTTGCAAATAGGACTCTGTATGTTCCTTGAAATTAAAAATAATAAAAAATATTACATTTCATGCATCATCTCCATAGCAGGTTTCTTCCGCTAGGTGTCTTATCAGTTCTTCTTCTGTGCGTCAGCCAAGCTGACTCACCGTTATAATACACACACTAATCACCCAAAGAGAATGGAGCATCTAGAGAAAGAGAACATAACTGATAATGATCATCTGTTGATTCACTATTTCCAAGACAGTTTAACTGGAGCTTCCTTGAGGTGGTACTTGGGTATGGACGGTGCAAGCATCCGTACTTTCAATGACTTGGGTGAAGCCTTTGTCAAGAAGTATAAGTACAATGTGGATACGGCGCTTGCTAGAGATCAATTGAGGTATATGTCTTAGAAGGATAAAGAAACTTTCAAAGAATATGCCCAGAGATTGAGAGAATTGGCTGCTCAAATAGGTCCACCTCTTGAAGAGACGGAAATGACGAAGATCTTCTTGAAGACGCTGGGTTCGTTTTATCACGTATGTATGGTTGCAAGTGCCCCAAATTATTTTACCGAAATGGTAAACATGGGGATGAGGCTATAAGAAGGAGTCTATGAAGGACGTTTGTCTAAAGAAGAGGCGCCAACTAGCAAGAAGTATGGTGAAAGTTTCTATAGAAGGAAGGAGGGAGAAGCTAATTCAGTATCAATAGGGAGGAAGAGGAGGCCTCATGTCAGAAAAAGTTCTCAACCACATCAACATCAACACCAAGTTTCTTCAGTAGTTCCAGTTTTTAGCAACAATTCCAACAATTAATTAGTTCCAATTCAGCAACAACAACATCAACAACAATTGCAACAAAGAACCAACTACAACAACAACAATCATCAGCAAAATTTTGAGAGGAAGAAGGTCTCCTTTGACCCTATTCCTATTACTTATGAAGAGTTATACCCGTCATTGGTCCTCACAAATCCCTGAGCCACTACCATGGTGGTTCAAGCCTGGTCTTCATTATGCTTTTCACCAGGGAGCCCCTGGTCATGATATAGAGAACTATTATCCACTGAAATATGAAGTTCAAAAGCTTATGAAGAGTGGTATGGTGCCTGCTCATGGTAATGCTTCTGTCAACATGGTGGACAGTTGTCCAGGGAATTTTAGAGTTTTTAATGTACTACGTATCCGCAAATCTCTGGTGGAAATGCATATAACTCTGTGCTTAATCAGTGATTGTGAACATGACCATGATGGTTGTGTCATTTGTAATATGAACCCCCGTGGGTGTATAACTGTCAAGAGAGACATCCAGAAATTGATGGATGAGAATGTAATCTAGATTCAACAGTCAATGGATATCGGAAATGATGAGAATATAATTGTACCGGTGTTTAAGACCCTTGAGTGGGTAGTCATTTAGTTTGATAGTAGCAGCAACAACAATGTCAATAGATCACTATCGCTGTTGGTTATACGGTTAGCGAGCCCTGTCCCTTAGGCATCTGATAAAACTATGCCATATCAATACAATGCCACTATGATTGAAAATGGTCAAGAGGTTCCTCTTCCAGTTGCAGACTCAGTGGTGAATATCACAGACATAGCAAAGGTGACCCGTAGTGGTCGTGTGTTCAGTCCAGGCTTTCCTAAGGTGGTAGAAGATGTTTTTGTAGGGAAGAAAATAGAGATTCCTATAGTGAATCTGGTTAGTGCTCCAATGTGCCAGTATGGTGAATCCAGTAAATTGAAGACTAACGATTGTTAAGGTTAATCAAGAGAAGTGAATTCAATGTTGTAGAGAAGTTGCTCCAGACACCGCCAAAGATCTTCGTGCTATAATTGCTAATGAATTCCGAAGCGCATAGAGAGGCATTGCAGAAAGTTTTGGAACATGCCTATGTTGAGCATGATGTTATTGTGGATCAGTTTGACCACATAGTTGCCAACATAACTTCTTGTAACAATTTGAGTTTTTTTGATGAAGAGCTTCCCGGGGAAGACAGAAATCACAACTTGGCGTTACACATTTTGATGAATTGCGAGGAGGATGCTTTGTCCAATATGTTGGTTGACACTGGGTCATCATTGAATGTGTTACCAAAATCATCTTTGTCTAGACTCTCTTATCAGGGCGCCCCAATGAGGTACATCGGGGTAGGTGTCAAAGAGTTCGACAGTTCTCGTAAAACTGTCGTTGGAGAAGTGGACCTTCCAGTTAAGATAGGTCTAAGTGATTTCTAGATTAATTTTCAAGGGATGGATATCCACCCGACCTACAACTGCTTGTTGGGAAGGCCATAGATTCACGAAGTTGGAGCAGTGACGTCTACTCTTCACCAAAAGATGGAATTTGAGAAGAATAGAAAACTTGTCGTTGTTGGTGGAGAGAAGGAATTCTTAGTGATCTATTTTTTATCCTTCACGTATGTTGATGCTAAAGAGGAGGTTGGAACACCGTTCCAAGCCTTATCTATTGCTAATGAGTTGAAGAAAACTGGGGCACCCATGTCTTCTTTGAAAGATGCACAAGAGGCTATTAAGGTTGGCAGTATTGACAGGTGGGGTCGTGTTTTAGAGGTCGCCGAGAACAAGAACCGAGTCGGGCTAGGATTTCAACCAGGACCGTTCAACGTCAAAGCCAAAGTTATGAAACCAATTTTCCGCAGTGGAGGGTTCATTCATAAGAATGATCAACATTCAACTGCCATTATCGATGCCAGTGGTGATAAAGGCGAAGCTTGCACCAACTTTGTGACGCATGGCCATATTTGCAACAATTGGGTTGTTGTTCATGTTCCTCTTGTGACTCATCATTCTAAGTAATTTGTTTTTATTATCTTTAAGAAAAATCCTTCTTTTATGCCTAAAGGAGAAGTGAACATTGTCGGGCATTCTTATTACTATCATCAATGAAATACAATTTTATTCATCGACATCTATGATGTTGTATTTTTACTTTTTGCTTTTTCTGAAAATGGTAATCACGAAAAACATAAATAAATAATAATCTTCCATCTGCATAATATTTGTTTGCACTCCACTTCTCTAAAGTCCAAATATCAAATCATTATGCATGTTTGGTTCTCAAAACCATTGAATACAATGATCTTACTCCCTCTCCAAACTTTGATTTCCTTGTGTTTGAAGTTGAGGAAGAGATTGATGATGAAGAAGTATATGATGAGTTATCCCATTTTCTTGAGCACGAGGAACAAGCCTTTCAATCGTTTGAAGAGCATATTGAATTAGTCAACTTGGGTTCTGAGGATAATGTGAAGGAAGTCAAGATTGAGTCTCAACTGTGTCCATAAGCTAAGAAGGGGTTGATTGATATTCTTCTAGATTATTCTGATGTGTTTGCTTGGTCCTATCAAGATATGCCTGGGTTGGATTCTGAGATTGTGAAGCATTGACTGCCGTTGAAGCCAGAATGCCCGTCGGTCAAGCAAAAATTGAGAAGAACTCATCAAGATATGGGAGTGAATATCAAAAAGGAAGTACAAAAGCATATTGATGTTGGTTTTCTTATTACCTCCGAATATCCGCAATGGGTGGCCAACATTGTGCCTGTTCCGAAGAAAGATGGAAAAGTTTGCATGTGTGTTGATTATAGAGATTTGAACAAAGCCGGTATGAAAGATGATTTTCCTTTGTCACACATTGATATGTTGGTAGATAATACAACTAAATTCAAAGTCTTTCCGTTTATGGACGAATTTTGCAATTACAACCAAATCAGGATGGCACCTGAAGATATGGAGAAGACCATATTCATTACACCCTAGGGAACATTCTGCTATAAAATGATGCCTTTTGGTTTAAAGAATGCTGGTGCAACATACCAGAGAGCTATGACCATTCTCTTTCATGATATGATGCATAAAGAGATTGAAGTTTATGTTGATGATATGATTGCTAAATCAAGTGATGAAGAAGAACATGTTGAGCATTTGTTGAAGTTATTCCAGCATTTGAGGACATATAAACTCCGCTTGAATCCCAATAAGTGTACTTTTGGTGTTCGTTCTGGTATGTTATTGGGCTTTCTTGTCAGTGAGAAGGGTATTGAAGTTGATCCTGCCAAGGTCAAAGAAATACAAGAAATGCCTGCGCCCAAAACTGAGAAGTAATTCAGAGGTTTTCTCAGTCGCTTGAACTATATCTCAAGATTCATATCGCAAATGACTGTCACATGTGCGCCTATATTCAAGCTTCTTCGGAAAGATCCGTCTTGTGATTGGATCGACGATTTCCAGAAAGCTTTTGATAGTATCAAAGAGTATCTGCTCGAACCTCCAATTATGTCCCCACCTGTTGAAGGAAGACCATTGATCATGTATTTGACTATGCTTGATGATAGTATGGGTTGTGTTCTTGGTCAGCAAGATGAATCTGGAAAGAAAGAATTTTCCATTTACTACTTCAGTAAGAAGTTCACCGACTATGAGACTCGGTATTCTATGCTTAAGAAGACATGTTGCGCATTGGCTTGGGCTGCTAAGCGTCTGCGCCAGTATATGTTGAAATATACTACTTGGTTGATATCCAAAATGGATCCAATCAAGTACATCTTTGAGAAGTTTTCTTTAACTAGGAGGATTAACCATTGGCAAATGTTGTTATATGAGTATGATATTGAATACCGACCTATTGATGCTATTAAAGGTAGTGTCTTGGCTGACCATTTGGTTCACCAACCTATTGAAGATTATAAGTCAGTGCAGTATGATTTTCTTGATGAAGAGATCGTGTACTTGAAGATGAAAGATTGTGATAAACCATTGCTTGAAGAAGGGCCAAAACTTGGTTCCCGTTAGGGCATGGTATTGATGGAGCTGTTAATTCATATGGTAATGGAATTGGGGAAGTGATTAGTACTTATAAAATAACTCATTTTCCTTTTACAACTAGATTGAACTTCAAGTGTACAAACAATACGGCTGAGTATGAAGCATGCATTATGGGGCTTGAAGAGGCCATTGATCTCAGAATTAAATATCTTGACGTCTATGGAGATTCAACTTTGGTTGTGAATCAGATCAAAGGTGAATGGGAGACAAATCAACCCAGTTTGATACCATATAGAGACTATGCGAGAAGGATATCAACTTTCTTTACAAAGGTTGAGTTTCATCATATCCCTCGAGATGAAAATCGTATGGCATATGCTCTTGCAATATTAACTTCCATGATTATGGTGAAATTTTGGAATGAAGTTCCCAATTTGACCGTGATGCGTCTTGATAGGGAAGCTCGTGTATTTTCCTTTGAAGAAGTCAAAGATGAAAAGCCATGGTATTTTGATATCAAGTGCTTCCTCCAAAGTCAGATTTACCGATATGGGGAATCTTTGAAAGATAAGAAGACTTTGAGAAGATTAGCTGACAACTTCTACCTGAATGGTTCTGTGCTTTATAAGTGAAATTTTGATATGGTTTTGCTCAGATGTGTGGATAGACACGAAGCAGACCTATTGATGACTGAAGCCAACAAAGGTTCCTTTGGTACCCATTCTAATGGGCATGTTATGGAAAATAAGATGTTGAGAGCAGGTTACTATTGGCTAACAATGGAATCTGACTTTTGCAAGTTTGTGAAGAAATGCCACAAGTGTCAAATTTATGCAGATAAGATTCATGTTCCTCCGACACTATTGAACATTATTTCCTCTCCATGGCCCTTATCCATGTGGGGAATTGATGTGATTGGCATGATTGCACCCAAAGCTTCAAACGAACATCGTTTTATTTTGGTGGCTATTGATTACTTCACAAAGTGGGTTGAAGCGACATTGTACGCGAATGTGACCAAGCAAGTTGTTGTAAGGTTTATCAAGAATCAGATTATATGTTGTTATGGTGTGCCAAGCAAGATCATTATTTATAATGGATCTAACTTGAACAATAATATGATGGAAGATCTTTGCAAAGACTTCAAGATTGCACATCATAATTCTTCCCCCTACGTACCAAAGATTAAGAAGGTTGTTGAAGCTGCACATAAGAACATTAAGAAGATCATTCAGAAGATGGTTGTGACATATATATATTAGCATGAGATGCTCCCATTTTGTTTGCATGGGTACCATACATCCATCTACACTTCAACAGGGGAAACCCATTTCTCTCTTATTTATGGCATGGAAGTTGTGCTCCCCGTGGATGTTGAGATCCCATCACTGTGTGTTTTGATGGAAGCCAAGTTAACTGAAGCTGAATGGTCTCAGACCAGATATGATCAGCTGAATTTGATTGAAGAGAAGATGTTAACTGCCATGTGTCATGGTTAGTTATATCAACAAAGAGTGAAGAAAGGTTTTAATAAGAAGGTCAAGCCTCGTGTGTTCAAAGAAGATGACTTCATGCACAAGAAAATTCTATCTTTCAAACCTGACACTAGGGGTAAATGGACTCCTAATTATGAAGGATCATATGTTGTTAAAAGAGCCTTTTCAGGTGGTGATTTGATCCTTACAACTATGGATGGTGAAGAGTTCACGTGACCTGTGAATGCCGATGCAGTCCAGAAATGCTTCTCCTAAAAAAGAAAAGAACAACTCGATAAATTGAAACCCGAAAGGGCGGCTTAGGCAAAAATGAGCGTCTTGGTGTATTGAAAACCCGAAAGGGCGATCAAGGAAAAAGTTAGAGACATAAAACAGAAGATTTATCCTGGTAGATTGAATACTCCACCTTGGGGAAATCTATGCAAAAATTAGGGATTATGGCAAGTAACTGCACCCGGGCGGTTTTGAGCAAGTCATTTGGTTCTGATTCATCATTCTCGAACAAAGACAAGCACAACGGATATTGAAATTGGTAGGGAGAGTAGTGTTCATTGTATTCAATGTAGCCTTTTTCCATGTAAATTACCATTTTTAAACTTTGTAAAGGTCCATGGAGTCTCATCATTTACGGACTACCATTCTATTAAATAATGTTGAGCTTTTATCCAATTGTTTCTATTCTTATTTGCTTTTGTTAAATAAATTTGAATTTTTATGATGATAATTTTGAAATAAATTAATAAATAATTATTTTTGTTAAAAAAATAATAATAAAAACATTTGTTGGTATTGGAGTGTGAGCTTTTATCCAATTGATTTCAACAAGAAATGTCAACAACAATCTAAGAACAGATAAGTCTTGGAGTGTGGAGCATTATAGGTCTATCCCTCAAGTAGTTGGTCTGGTAATTCTTTTTGTCCCCAATAGTTCGTCATTTATCCCCAACTTGGTTGATGAGTTTCTCCCCGAAGAATCTCCTCTCCGCAGTAGAGTTGGTGGGTTTTATCCCTAGTTGAGCTGATGATCGATCCCCTTTGCAAATCTATATTCCCCAACTAAGGTGCTCATGTTTTGTATCCCCCAAGTTAATGATTTGTGACTGGGCCCTGGATATCCGAAACCTTTATTTGGTTTCTAAATTCCCTATTTACATTTGTTTATGTTCTGTAACCACGGTAGTTTCTCCCCTATGTGAGTCCGACCCAGTTATCTTTGCCTTGGAATTGGTTTATTTTGTAGTTTCCAAGAAGAATTTGATGATCATCGTGATGGTTATTTGATTTGCTCTGGAAAGTCACAATTTCCCATCATTTTGCTCGATTCCCCGCTCAGAGTTTTATCTCTGATATTCCCCGGTGGAGTTCGCCTTCTGATGAAAGTTTCTTCTCGGTAGTATTTGGTTATTTGAGCAGGATTTCATTTTGTCCCCTGCAAGGTTGTCTCCCATTTAACATGGTGTTGACTTAAAATTCCCCACAGTATTGACAATTTGGATCCTCGGCAGATCCTTTCTCGATCCTCGACATGTTTGATTGGCCATCCTTCAACAATGCTCTTTCCCCTTAGAGTTTGCCGTAATTGATTGAGACCATGTCTTTCCCAGCCAGAGTTGATTTATGCAAAGCTAGATGATTTATTTTAATCCCTAACATTTTCTCCAGTTGGCGTTTCCATCTTGTTGAGATTAGCCGAGTATTGTAGTGATGATTCAAATATTTTTTATTTGTATCCTTTGTGTTGTTTTGTCAGCATAATCATAATCATAGACATACATGTTCATGCTTAAAACACAGCATCAGATAGTTCATTATGCATTTTATCGCATTTGATTTTTTTTTCTCATCCCCTACTTCGGTGATATTATTTCCCCATGCATATTTGGTGTGTGTCTGTCCTCCTCTAATTATAGAGTGTCAACCCTTTAAGCAAAAAAGAGTTTAACCTTTCTCATTCCCCACTGAGTTATTTCCTCGTGGATGACTATTATTTCAATTTCCTCCCCATATAATTATCTAGATGGAACCACCCCCCTTGAGTTATATCCTCATTGGGTTGAGTTCCTGTTTGACCGTTTCTTTCTAGTTTTTACCTAGATAGATCTTTTCATCTTCAAGAGTCTATTACCCAGTAACCGATAATATTCTTCTTGATGTTCAGTACATTACTTTTGCCCAATACTCGATAAAATGTAATCTACTTCCATTGTTTCCCCTAGTGGATTTTCTTTTATGTTTCCCCAGTGAGTTTATCCTTGATATGTTTATCCTAGCTAGTGATAGATATTCTTCCTTTTTGGTATTCTACCCAGTAAAAAGGTAGTTTTAGTCCCTACTCTATTCCCCAGAGAGTCTATCCTTGATATGTTCACTTTAACCGGTGACAAATTTTCTCTTCTCTTTGGTATTCTACCCAGTACCCGGTAGTTGTAATTCCTACTTTTCTCCTGCTGAGTCTATCCTTGATATGTTCATCCTAATCAATGATGGATATTCTCTTTGTTATTCTACCCATTAGCTGGTAGATATAATTCATATTTTCTCTCTGAAAGTCTATCCTTGATATGTTTACCCTAACCGGTAACGGATATTCTTCCTCTTTCCCCCAGGTGGTCTATCCTTGATATGTTCATCCTAATCGATGACATATATTCTTCCTTTGAGTTTATCCTTGATATGTTCACTTTAACTAGTGACGAATACTCTCTTTGTTGGTGTTCTGCACAGTAACCGATAGTTGTAAATCCTACTTGATCTTTTCCTCAAGTAGGTTATCCTTACCTAGTTGACCGATAATGAATACACCTCTTTTTCTCAGTGAGTC
The DNA here is from genome assembly GCF_024323335.1 of Lathyrus oleraceus. Taxonomy (NCBI): domain Eukaryota; kingdom Viridiplantae; phylum Streptophyta; class Magnoliopsida; order Fabales; family Fabaceae; genus Lathyrus; species Lathyrus oleraceus. The sequence continues at coordinate 440,595,895 of NC_066581.1, forward strand.
ATCCTTGATATGTTTACCCAAACCGGGAACGGATGTCCCATTATCAGAGTATATTATCTTCTTACCCAGTAACCGGTAGTAGATAATATATCTCTTGTACTATTGTGTTGAAGTCCAATCTTCCCCAGTTGAGTTTGAGTGTGTATTTCCTTAGTGAAATTGCATTTTCATGTTTGGTTTGAGTATTTAAACTTTGTTTTGATCTACCCCTTTCCCCTGCAAATTTCCTTGGTTCCCCAACCGAGTCTTTCCGTTGATTTATTTTCATGGGAATTCCCCTCGTGTCTCCAACAATTTTTAAGTCGTAGCCTGGCCTACGCATAACTTTTTTCCCCCAGAGTCTATGTCTTCCTCAGTGAGTTTTCCTTACAGAATACATTTTGCTCATGTGAACCCTCAGTCTCTTCTAGATTATTTTCCTTTGTGGCAATATACTCCCCCCATAAAGATTATTTTAACATTCATATCATATGCATCATGGGGTCTCTTAGAGACCAAAATTCATTTTTTGATGTTGTTATTCAAGTCCATTCTACTGAGTTGATACGAAGATTTTAACCTTCATATCCTCAGTTAGAATGTCCTTAAATAGGGGCAGTTGTAAGACCCCAATTATGGACCCTAAGATCCCTCATGCTATCTCATCATTTGAATTGGCTTTGAGATCACACCTTGGCATCCTCCTTACCCCTCATTCATTGGGTATGCATTGGGAGAGATCACCAAGCACATTTGATTGTATCATACTTTGTTTTTCTTAGTTCACTAACCAAAATTCGAAAAACATGTTTATGTATAGCTTTGTTTCTTTTGTAGGTAGTGTGTGCATTCACCAATGCCTCATCAAGCTAATATCTATGGTTTAAGACCCTCAGTACAAGGAGATCAATCAAGGAATGGTTTACATTGGTTCTAGACATCATATACGGATCCCCATGTTCTTCATTTATCATTTGGATCAATAAATCATTAAGAGTTTGAAGCTTGTTTGCCTTGGAAGCCCTAATTCATTTGGGTATCTTATGTGACTTCCTCAACAAGTTTGTTCAACATTTGATCAAATATATCAAGGTTTTCTCCATATTAAATCATCTTATACATATATGATCCTCCATTATTCCCAAAGATCAAGAGAACTTCAAGTTTGCAAGTAGGTTCGAGGTAGTTGACCACAGAAAGTCAACTAGTCAAAATTGGGGTTCCCTAGATCCTATGGCCTATAATATTTGTCATATAAAAATTATTTCAAGAGAAAGTTTACTCTTTATGACATTCTAAACAGCTTTCATGTTGACATAAAGATCTAGTTTTTCTTGGAAAGTCAGTTTTTACGGTGAAAGATTATAGGTCATTTTGTCTGAACCCTAGTTAAGAGGTCAACTTCCAAGGACCATAACTTCCTCAATGTTTATGATATGAAGTACATACAAGTTTCATGATCAATTTCAAGATTTCCTATCCAACTTTTATTCTTTGAGAAATGTCAAATTCAACATGCAAGAGCATTGGCCAAGAGGAAACATTATAGGTCATTTTGGACCATTACCATTGAACAAGAAAATTTCCTCAACTTCTAAAATGCATAACTCCCTCATGAAAAATACAAATGAGGTCACATTTGTGACCAAACTAAATAGGTTTTAAATATATACAACTATGATGAAGGGATTATTTCCATTTGAAGCTCATAGAAAATGTTATTCAAGGTGGAAGAAATGGATATTTGACTTGGTACTTAGAAAAATTTCAATTATGTTTGATTTTTCAAACTTATACCTCAAAATTCATCATGATCCATGCTTCAAATGGAAAAATGTTCAACATAAACGTTGTTCCCCTTGATATCAACTTTCCAAAAATTCTAATATCACTTCATTTGGACAAGATTTGAGGGACTTTCGCATGGTGACTTTGTTGGGTTTGTTTTGGCCAGATTTGGATTCAAATGATCATTTCCCTTTGCATGCTTCCATGAGATGACCTCATTACTCATTATGCACGAATTGAGGTTTGATTGCATCATTCTTTAGGCCCAAATAATTGCCCATGCATCCATGCACTATGGTATCTAATTTTTTCAAAAATTCAAAGGGTGCAAAACTGAATTCCATTGGCTATATAAACAAGTGAATTGCCTCAAGAATGAAACACACACCTTACCCAAGCTTTTCCAAGAGATCTCAGAATCTCACACCATAGAATTCCTTGAAGATTTCTTTGAATTCGAGTTTGAATTTCACCTTCTGTTTTGAAGTTCAAACTCCAAGGATTCATAGCCTTTCTAATATCAATTGATCATTGTGGGCAAGAGGAGGAAGAATCAAGTAAATTTAGATTGAGGTCAAGCCAATATGAAGCAACCTGAAGGTGATTTTTTTAGAAAATTTAAGCCTTCGATTCTCTCTCAATTATTCACTATTCTCTTTGATTTTTGGTTGGCTGAAGTCCTACCAATGTAGGCAACAAGTATCTTTCTATATACTTGGATTTGGAAGAAATGGAGGTCAGATTCGTGCTCCTAAGCATTTATCCTTCAAAAACATGTACTCATTTTTCATTTTACATTTGGTTGAGGGTAGACCTTCCCGGTGAGGTCCACCGGAGAAGATGGTCGGAGCTAGGGCTTTGGTCGTGCATTGGCAAGGTCCAAGCCATCTGATCTGGTTCCCATGTTTTAATCCTGAGCATCCATTCTGATTAACACGTTGTAAGACCCCAACTTTGACACTAAGATCCCTCATGCTATCTCATCATATGCACTAGCATTGGGATCATACTTTGGCATCTCCCTTACCCCTCATTCATTGGGTTTGTATTAGGAGAGATCACCAAGCATCATTTGATTGTATGATACTTTGTATTTTATCATTTACTAACCAAAATACCAAAAATATGTCTTTGCATTTGTCCAACTATTTTGTAGGTAAGGCACATGATCACCTTTGATCTATTAAGCTCACATCTAGGGTTTTAGACCCTCTTTGCCAAGAGCACAATCAAATAATGGTCCACAATGGCTTTATACATCATATATGAGTCCCCATGATCTTCATATTTTAGTTTTTATCATCAAATCATCAAAAGTTTGCCTTGGAAACCCTAGTTCATCTAGGTATCTTGTGTAACTTCTTCACAAAGCTGCTTCAACATTTGATCAAATATTTCACGGGAAACCTCAAATTTCATCATATTATGCATATATGATCTCCCATGTGTCCCAAAAGTCAAGAGAATCGCAAGCTAGCAAGTTGGTTAATGGTGGTTGACTAGAGGAATTCATCTGATAAAAACTAGGGTCCCATAAACCCTATCTCCTACAATTTTTTATCATATGAAAATGATTCCAAGAGAAACTTTACTCTAAGTGACATTCCAAACAACTTTAATGTTTAGGTCTAGATCTATTTTTTCTTGGAAAGTCATTTTTTATGGTGAAATATTCTAGGTCATTTTGTCAAAACCCTAATTTGAAGGTCAACTTCCCAAGGCTATAACTTGCTCAACTTTTATGAGATGAAATACTTCCAAGTTGCAAAATTAAATTCAATGTGTCTAGTCAACTTTGATGTTTTGAGGAAGAGATAATTCAACTTTTATGAGCATGTGATATGAGCATGTGATATGAGGATACATTGAACAAGTGATTTTCCTCAACTTCAAAAATGCATAACGCCTTCATCTTATATCCAAATGCGGTCAAATTTATGACCATTTTGAAGTAATTACAAATAGATACAACTTTGATGAAGGAGCGTTTCTCATTTTAAGCTCACATAAAAAGTTAGCCAAGGTGGAATAAGTGAACATATGGCTTGACACTTAGAAATTTTTTTGATTTGTTAAAATTTCAAAACTTCCACCTCAAAATTAACCATGATACAAGCTTAAAATGGAAAAGTGTTAAACATAAGAGTTTTTCCTCTTTTATCGAACCTTTCCAAAAAGTCCAATTTCATCCATTTTGGACAGGATTTGGATGGGCTGCGTATGGCTTGAACATGACATCATCATTTGGCAAAATAAAACTTCAAACAGTCATACACAGTTGCCTTGCATTCTAACATGCTTTCAGACTCATTCACACTTGACTATGGACCTAAGAGAGTGACATCGTGGGCCTGTACACGCCCATGCAAGCATGCATCATGGATTGCCAAATTCGGAAGTTTAATTTGAAGGTGAAAATAACATGAGCTACAGCTATAAATAGAGGTCCCTATGCTCAGAATTAAAAATTCCCTCGCGTCATCTTTGCTCTAATACCCTAAACCCTTCCATTTGAAAGGAGAAACCTGAGAATTTTCTTTGAAAATTGAGTTTTAATCTCACTGTTTTGAGATTCAAAAGTCCAGGGATGCAAAGCCTTTGGTTGATTCTAATCTACTTCTGCAAGCTTCCTGAGTGAGATCAAGCAAGAATCAAAGCAAGAGCAATCAAATTCTGCACTGCATTGGAGGTATTTTCTAGAATTTTTCATCTCTTCGATTCTCACTCAATTCTCCATAATTCTCTTGGTTCCTTGGTTGTCTGAAGTCCTACCAATATAGGCAAGAAGATCGAGTTGCTTTGAGGTCAAATCGAAGCAAGTCAGATCATGTACCTCAAATTTCAACTCCATGTATCTCTCAATATACTTGGAGTTAGGATGAATTGAGGCCATATTCGTGATCAATGCCATTTTTACTTTAAAATCACGTCCTTATTTTTTATTTTAGTGACGGTGCTGAGTGGACCAGTCCGACGAGGCTCGCCTGAGAAGGTGACCGGAGTTTTGCTCTGGTGGTGAGTTGGCATGGTCTAGAGCCACATGATCTATTCAAATTGTTTTAATCAGGAGCGTTGGTTTTGAATACCTTGTTTGTGACGCGCTGACTCAAGTCCATGGTGGAACACGTGTTTGGATCCACTTGATCTTCCACCTCAATTAATGAGGGAGATCAAGTGGTCCATGTTTTTTCTGATTTTTCAATTTTCATTTTTATGTGTTATTTTCATTAATTCATATTAATTTTAAATTTAATCCAAAAAATATGAGAGTTTCGCCAAAAAAATTTAAACAAATTCCTCTTTCATTTTCTGAATTAAAATTATTTTTGGATCATTATTAATATTTTTGATTATTTATTTGATTTTGTGAATATTTTTAATTGTTTAAAAATACTTTTAAGTTTCCAAAAATTATGAAATTTTTTCTCCAAGGTCCTTTGACCTTGTTTGACCTATGATAAATCCCATGACCATTTCTTTGGTGTTTTGATGAGGTTTTAGGAAATTGACCAACCATTATTTAATTTAATGTATATTTTGATTATTTTTAATTGTTTAAATGCCAAATAAATTATGTAGAGCCATTTTAATTGACTTGTTGAGTTTGACTTCTGTTGTTGGGCCTTGGTCAAGGTTGATTTGACATTGTTAGGTTAAGATCATTGGACTTAGGGGATTGATGGAATGTACATTCCATCTCCCAAAATGAATGGATGATCTTAATTTGGTAAAAGTCCTCCTTTGACCAATTTGTGTTTGATCCCTTCCCTCTCCCTCTTCGTCTCATTCCCCTTCTTTACTCATTCATGTCATGGACCTATGATATCATTATATCCTAAGGCTAGTTGATTGCAAAATTAATATAAGTATGGATGATATTAGGTCCACCACTTTGCATATTCTTTTTGTGTGTGGTATGTTTCATGAGCATAGTCCATTATACTATGTCTCTAACATGTATTAACACTAAAATTCTATTGCCCGGCCTCAAATAGTTGTGACTTCTACATAAGTCCAATTACGATTGCTTAACATAGTGCTAAATATGTGACACAAAAGGCATAGCATTCTAATAAGTGAGACTGTAAGTCTCCCCACTTTCATGGTATTGTATGGAAACTTGGCCTTTTCTCCTTTCTTTGGAAGATGTCTTGGTTCAAGGATCCATGCTTGTGATAAGTGGGTTGAGGTTCTCCAAAGAATGACTTAAACAAAACAAAGCAAAAGTAGTACTAACTTCTAATCAACTAAAACTAACATTTAATTTCAAGTAATTTACTTTTATGCACTTTAATTTTTAAGCTTTATTCATTTTCCATTATTCATACCACTCAATTTTTTTACTTAATGTCATTTTCACTTTGCCCACTTAGGCCGTAATTTGTGATATATTGCGTTTGTATATACTTGTTTGCTTTTGTGGTCTTTTGACCTTAAAGTACATAATAAGAACAAAAACCCTAAAAAACATGTTGTGTGGACTGTTGGTTTGAGCTGAGGCTATTGGACTTAGAATTTAGGCAACACTTCATATGCAAAAGGACTTGGCCAATGCCAACTATCATGAAACCAAGTGCTTGTGAAGTGAACATTCATCTGATACAATATTGAAGATCCATTTGAGTTCATCTGCTACATGATCATAGTGAAGCTGTTATTTTAAACATGTGCCTAATGCCCCCTTTGAAGTCATCTGATGCATGGGAAATTTTGAAGAAGATCATGGAGTTGCTAAGCTTGGACGTGGCTATCTTTATTTGATGTCTTGCTTTTCACCTTGATATTTGTGTATTGATGTTGCTTGATTCTAAAGTCCAAGGGAAATTTTGGTTTCTATATGACATTCTTGTCTATTGGATTGTCGTCCATTGGTCAGATCTTTTCAACCCTTAACTTTTAATTTTGTGCTTAGGATTAGTCTCTTCATCTCCACCCCACTTATTTTATTTCAAATCTCTCCCTCCTTTCAAAATCTTCTCTGCTTGGGTTTGTTTTCTGAACTTAGACCATATTGCAAATTAGAAACTTTGGCCTTATGCCATTGCATTTTCAAACTCCTTTTCTTAACCAAACTTGTAAATAAACTTAACTATACTTGACTTAAAATTTCAAAAGCCAAAAAGAACTAACACTCATTCAAATCATTTTAGGCCTTTTGTGCCTTTGTTAAACTTAAATCTTTGATTAAATGCAATACACTCATTTTGAAATTGATACCACGACCTACGAGGTTTTGATCCCTCATTTTTATGTTGGTACGTAGGCACAAGTCTGAAGGTCTTGTCAAACACAAAAATATAATTAATGGATTCTTTTCTCATCCCTCCACTCTATTTTATTGCAAACATTATTTTGTACAAAAACGCATATGCACATAAAAAAGGGCTCCCTAGGAGTACCCATGACACATTGGGTGCTAACACCTTCCCTCTGTGTAACCAACCCCGTTACCTGTAATCTCTGGCATTTTATTAGTTTTTATTTGAAAACTTCTTATCTTTTGGGTTTTTTTCGTACTTTTCCCTTGGAAACAATAAAAGCGCGGTGGCGACTCTGGTTTTATTGATGTCTAGCTTATCCATAGCTTGATGATCATAAATTTACCGCTACAGAAATTAAGTGGCGACTCTGCTGGGGAGTAGTCTCCAATGGGTTTAGCCTACTTTTGTGTGTGTATATAATTGTATATTTTATGTATGTATATTTTTTTGTATGATATAATCTGCTTATTGTGCTTGGTGATCTCTGAGTGGTGAGATAAGTTCTAACCCGAACTTGAGTGCAATTAAGATAGGAGGACGGTATAGTCATGTTAGACTTGTGTGGAGTAGTCCTTAACAAGTTTTCTTGAGACCCATCTACTCAGTGGAGGCCCTTTTGGAGTTATTAATGTCACACAAGTTATTTGTGGTTAGGCATTACTATCTCTGATTTGGGGTCCGAGAAGCTGAGGGTCGTAGAACATTTAACCCCTCTTAGCCTATTTAGGACGTAGTGCGGAGACTGTTCAGGTGTAGACTTGATAACAGTTGTTACGCGATACTACACTCAGACGAGTTTCTCTTGAGAATATTATGGGTTGATGAGTCATTCATCCTAACCTGTAATATCCGATAGATGGAATTAAGACTCTGGGAACTTTTTAGAACATGATCTATAGGTTTTTATCCTTAGTTCACTCCTTTGGGATGGTTCTTACCCAGGCTCCATGCTCGTGACTCACAACAAACCATTGATTCTTGGTTGATCCAATCAAGCCTTGTCAATATCAATGGAACTTGGGTGTTGATAAGGTGAAAACCATAATCCACGAAAATGGATGATTGATCTTGACAATGACTCGATTCCCCCTCTGACCTTTGTTTGTTTGTCTTGTGTATGATCCCTTATTTGTGATTGTTGAATTCATGCATTCATGCGCATCATAACATTCATCACACGAAAATTTTAAGGAACTGAGGTCTTATTTGCAAATATTTTTAGACCATGGATTATGGATGAAGGAAGACTAAGAAGTACAGTTTTAGATGTCCCGACTTGAAAGAGTTAAGGAAGCTAGAATCCTTTGTATTAGATCCCTTGGACTTCAAACAACGTCATGGGAAGCTTCTGTCTATATTGTATGCTGATGTGGTTGAAGGACATCTAAATGTGTTGGTTCAGTGGATTGGAGATACCTTTTTCTAAGAAAGTGTCATTTAGTGGATTGGAAGAGACTCTCATATCTCATATTATAGTTGAAGCCCTTCACTTGAAGAAGTTTGAGATAGAGGCTCATTGGGTGAAGAAAGGAGGATTGTTTGGGTTGACTTCTGAATTCCTCATCAAGGAAGCTACTGCCTTTGCTCAAGGTGGTAGTGTGGATTCTTTTGAAGCTATCTTTGTGCTTCTCATCTATGGTTTGGCTTTTTTCCCTAGCATTGACGGTTTTGTTGATGTTAACGTCATTAGAATTTTCTTGATTGGGAATCTCGTGCCTACTCTGTTAGGAGATATGTACTTCTCTTTGCATCTAAGGAATTCTAAAGGTGGTGGAACTATTGTCTGTTGCATTCCTCTTCTGTACAAGTGGTTTATTTCGCACTTGCCTCAGACGCCTACTTTTGTAGAGAACAAACAATGTCTAAGGTGGTCTCAGAGAATTATGTCTCTCACTAGTGATGATATAGTTTGGTATGATCCTTCATTAAGCAGCTTGGACATTATTGATTGTTGTGGTGAATTCTCTAATGTACCTCTCGTTGGTACACAAGGAGGAATTAACTACAACCCTGCTTTGGCTCATCGTCAACTTGGGTTCCCCTTGAGAGACAAACCTAATAACACTTTGTTAGAAGGTCTTTTCTATCAAGAGAGTAAAGATACCCAACATTTGAAGCATAAGATGGCACATGCTTGGCATAACGTGCACATGAAAGGTAGATCCGAGCTTGGTCCGTGCAATTGTGTAGCTTTGGAAGCTTACACTCTTTGGGTGAAGAAGAGAGATTTGGAATTGAAAATGTCGTATGTTTGTGAGAGACCTATGTCTATGGTTATGGTTGAGCCATTAACTCTCCCTAACCAAGATGTAGAGGAGTTGGAAGATGCACTCGCCAAGATGAAGCAAGAGAAGGATATGTGGGAAGAGCGCTTCCATGCTTTAAGCAGAAAGCATGAAGAATTGTAGCTTGAGTCTAAGGACAAAGATGCACTTATTGAGCTACTTGAAGACCTAGTAACGAAAAGACAGAGAGAACCGTAGGTTTCATCTTTCTCTAGTATGCCTCAGTCTTCCGTTGCTTGGAAGAAGATTGTTGATCAGCTTGTCCTCGAGAAGACTCATATGAAGGCTTCTTTTGAGACCGAGATTCGACACAATCGAAGGAAGTACGTGCCTGCGGCTAGATCTTCTGACATTGTTGTTAGGGATCCTTAGGATGACTAGTCTCCTTTTCTCTTGTGTTTTGTATTTTGGTTTCTGAAATTGTACTCAGTGTAATCCTTCAAATTATTATAAATAAAAGATATTTTTATGGTCATATCAATTTGTGGCAATACCTGCGCCAATCACTCAAAGATTATGGAGCATCTAGAGCAAGAGAACAAATATTTGAAGGACGAGATCGCCCGCCTGACTGCCATGATGGAGTCAGTGGTAGCTCGTCAAGGCCAATCTTCTCCAACGCCTACAACTCCTCCTCCTTAGAGGACTGTAATTTCAGAGGTGTCTACCTCTACCATTCCTGCTACTGCTGCTCTTCTTGCGCCTAACATGCCTGCCGGATTCCCGTGGGGAATGCTGCCCAACTTCGTGCCTGAAGGTTTCGCGCCTACCTTTGCTTCCATGCCACCATCTAGCCCGGTCATGTCTGTGCCGCAACCAGTTGTGCATACTCTACCCCGCATTGAAGACACCAACTATCATTCCGAGTCGTCAGAGGGTCCGGATGTTTATGAGAAAATGGACGAAATGAAAGACCAATTCCTTGGGCTGCGAAAGGAGTTGAAAACTTTGACGGGTAAAGATATGTTTGGTAAGAGTGTTGTGGAACTTTGTTTGGTTCTAAATGTGAAAATCTCGGTGAAGTTCAAAGTGCCTGACTTTGAAAAGTACAAGGGGAATACCTATCCGCTCAATCATCCTGTGATGTACGCCAGAAAGATGTCTACTCAAACTGATAATGATCAGTTATGGATCCATTATTTTCAAGACAGTCTGATCGGTGCTGCATTGAGATGGTACATAGGTTTGGATAGTGCCCGTATCCGCACATTCAATGATTTAAGTGAAGCATTTGTGAAACAGTACAAGTATAACATAGACATGGAACCAGATAGGGACCAATTGAGGTCATTGTCTCATAAGGACAAGGAGACGTTCAAGGAATATGCTCAAAGATCCAGAGAGCTTGCTGCTCAGATTACCCCTCCTTTGGAAGAGAAAGAGATGACCAAGATCTTCCTTAAGACCCTGAACTCATTTTACTATGAGCGGATGATTGCTAGTGCCCCCAGTGATTTAACCGAGATGGTAAACACAAGATGAGGCTAGAAGAAGGTGTCCGAGAGGGACGGTTATCTAAGGAGGAAGCATCGCCCAACAAGAGGTATGGTAATAGTTTTGGTAAGAAGAAGGAAAGTGAAGCTAATGCAGTGTCTGTTGAGAGGCAGAGGAGGCCTCATGTTAGAAGAAGTCAACCACCTCGTCAACACCATCATCAAGTATCATCTATAATCCAAGTATTTTCTAATAATCAGTCAACACCAATTCAACAACAACAACGTTAACAACCGCCACCGCAACGAACAAACACCTATAACAACAACAATACCAACAATCATCAACAACAATAAAACTTTGAGAGGAAGAAGGTCTCTTTCGACCCTATTCCTATGACATATGCAGAATTGTATCCATCATTGGTTCTCAAGAGCCTTTTGCAACCAAGAAACCCGCCTCAAACCCCTGAACCACTTCCATGGTGGTACAAACCGGAACTCCGTTGTTCCTTCCACTAAGGAGCACCCGTTCATGATATTGAGAATTGCTACCCCTTGAAGTATGAAGTCCAAAAGCTGGTTAAGAGTGGAATGGTGTCCTTTGAGACTGTGCGGCAAAAGTCAAAGCTAACCCACTGCCTGCCCATGGAAATTCATCTGTTAATATGGTGGACAGCTGTCCTAGGGAGTTCAAGGTATTTGATGTATGCTTAATTAGAAGGTCCTTGATGACGATGCACAAGGATATCTGTTTGGTAAGCGATTGTGAGCATGACCATGATGGTTGTGCTATTTGCAGTGTCAATCCTAGAGGTTGTATGGTTGTGAAGAGAGACATCCAGAGGTTGATGGATGAAGTTATGATTAAGATAATCCCTCCCGTCATGTAGATGACGATTTGAATGTTATTGTTCCCATTTTCAAAATTCCTGAAAGAGTAGTAATCCAGTACGATAGCAGCAACAATAACAGTGTCAGCAATAGATCGATATCACTGTTAGTTATACGGTTAGCGGGTCCTGTCCCGTATGCATCCGATAAGGCTGTCCCGTATAAGTATAATGCCACCATGCTAGAGAACGGTCAGGAGGTTCCTTTTCTTATGACCAATTCTTTTGGGAGCATAACTGATGTTACTAAGGTGACCCGCAGTGGTCGTGTCTTTGGGCCGGTGTTCCCTAAGAATGTGGAGGATATAACTATTAGTAAGAAAGTTGATGTGCCATTGGTTGATTCTATTAATGCTCCAAAGTGTCAGTCTGGTGAATCTAGCGGTTTGAAGCATAACAACGACGATGAGGTGCTCAAATTGATAAAGAATAGCGAGTTTAATATGGTGGAGCAGCTGCTCCAAATCCCCTCCAAGATTTCAGTGTTGTCTATGCTTATGAACTCATAAGCACACAAAGAAGCACTTCAGAAAGTTCTAGAGCAAGCTTATATGGAACATGATGTTACAGTGGATCAGTTTGATCATATTGTAGCTAACATCACTTCCTGCAACAATCTTAGTTTCTGTGATGAAGAAATCATAACTTGGCTCTGCATATCTTGATGAATTGTAAGGATGATGCTCTGTTAAATGTGTTGGTTGACACCGGTTCTTCATTAAACGTACTTCCAAAGTAAACTTTGTTGAGGTTGTCATACCAAGGATCTCCTATGAGGTATAGTGGCGTAATCGTCAAAGCTTTTGATGGTTCTCGCAAGACCATAATTGGAGAGCTGGACCTTCCTGTGTAGTTAGGTCCGAGTGACTCCCAAATTACTTTTCAAGTAATGGATATCCACCCGCCCTATAGTTGTTTGTTAGGAAGGCCATGGATTTATGAGGCATGAGTCGTTGCTTCAACGTTGCATCAGAAGCTGAAATTTGTCAAGAATGGGAAGCTTGTTATTGTTGGTGGGGAGTAGGCGTTGCTGGTGAGCCACATGTCGTCTTTCTCTTACGTGGAAGCTGAGGATGAGACTGGAAATCCGTTGCAAGATCTATCTATTGTTGAGGAAAAGAGAGTTGGGGCACCTATGTCCTCATATAAAGATGCACAAAGGATTGTTGAGGATGGTCAGTCAGACTAATGGGGACGAATGGTAGAGGTCTCCGACAACAAGAGCAGACTCGGTTTGGGTTTCCAACGAGGTTCATCAGTGGTCAAAGCTGAAGATGTGCAACCCAGTTTCCGTAGCGGAGGGTTCATTCATGGTAATGAACTACACTTAGTTGTCGTGATAGAGGGTGAGGAAGATGAAGACTGCACCAATTTTGTGACGCATGGAAAAGCTTGCGACAATTGGACTGATGTTGATATTCCTGTTATTGTGCATTGATCTAAGTAATAGCTTTTATTTGTTTTTGAAAATCCTTCTCCTATGCCTAAGGGAGAAGTAAACATTGTTTGGGAATTTTTCAAATTTGATCATCAATAAAATATAATTCTATTCATTCACATCTATGATGTTTTATTTTTGCTTTTTTCTTTATTCTGAAAATGGTAATCACAAAAAACCTGAATAAATAATATAATTGTCTATCTGCATAATATTTGGTCAGAATTCACTTCTCTAAAATCAAAATATCAAATCATTATGCAGGTTGGTTTCTAAACCCATTGAATATAATGATCCTACTCCTTCTCCAAATATTGAATTCCTTGTGTTCGAGGCTGAAGAGGAAAGTGATTAAGAGGTATTTGATGATTTGTCTCGTCTTCTTGAGCACGAGGAAAAAACCATTCATCCATTTGAAAAGCAAATTGAGTTAGTCATCTTGGGTTCAGAGGATGATGTGAAGGAAGTCAAGATTGGGACTCGACTGTGTCCTGATGTTAAGAAGGGGTTGGTTGATATTCTCCGAGAGTATTCAGATGTGTTTGCTTGGACCTAACGAGACATTCCTGGTTTGGACTCTGAGATTGTGGAGCATAGATTGCCGTTGAAGCCGGAATGCCCGCCAGTCAAGCAGAAATTGAGGAGAACTCATCCTGATATGGAAATGAAGATCAAAGAAGAAGTGCAAAAGCAGATTGATGCCGATTTCCTTGTGACCGTTGAGTATCCGCAATGGGTGGCCAATATTGTGCCAGTTTCGAAGAAGGATGGAAAAGTCCGCATGTGGGTTGATTATAGAGATTTGAATAAAGCCAGTCTGAAAGACGACTTCCCTTTTCCACACATTGATATGTTGGTAGACAATACAACTAAATTCATGGTCTTTTCATTTATGGACGGATTTTCCGGATATAATCAGATCAAGAGGGCACCCGAAAATATGGAGAAGACCACATTAATTACACCTTGGGGAACATTCTCTTATAGAGTGATGCCTTTCGGTTTAAAGAACGCTGGTGCAACTTACCAAAGAGAAATGACTACCCTTTTTCATGATATGATGCTTAAAGAGATTGAAGTCTATGTTGATGATATGATTGCCGAATCATTAATGAAGAGGAACATGTTAAGCATTTGTTGAATCTATTCCAGCGTTTGAGGAAGTATAAACTCCGCTTGAATCCCAATAAGTGTACATTTGGTGTTTGTTCTGGTAAGTTGTTGGGCTTTATTGTCAGCGAGAAGGGTATTGAAGTTGATCATGCGAAGGTCAAAGCAATACAAGAGATGCCTGCGCCCAAAAGTGAGAAGCATGTAAGAGGTTTTCTCGGCCGCTTGAATTATATCTCAAGATTCATTTCACACATGACTACCACGTGTGCGCCTATATTCAAGCTCCTTCGGAAAGATCCGGCTTGTGATTGGACCGAAGATTGCCAGAAAGCTTTTGACAGTATCAAAGAATATTTGCTTGAACCTCCAATTCTGTCTCCCCTTGTGGAAGGAAGACCGTTGATCATGTAATGGATTGTGCTTAATGAGAGTATGTGATGTGTTCTAGGTCAGCAAGATGAAACTGGAAAGAAAGATAATGCAATTTACTACCTTAGTGAGAAATTCACTGATTACGAGACTTGGTATTCTACGCTTGAGAAGACTTGTTACGCATTGGCTTGGACTGCTAAGAGTCTGCGTCGGTATATGTTGAATCATACCACTTGGTTGATATCCAAGATGGATTCAATCAAGTATATATTTGAGAAGCCTGCTTTAACTAGGAGGATTTCCCGGTGGCAGATGTTGTTATCAGAGTATGATATTGAATACCGGTCTCAGAAAGCGATCAAAGGTAGTCTCTTGGCTGACCATTTGGCTCACCAACCAATTGAAGATTACCAGTCAGTGCAGTATGATTTTCCTGACGAAGAGATTTTGTACCTGAAAATGAAAGATTGTGATTAACCATTGCTTGAAGAAGGGCCAGAACCCGGTTCCCGTTGGGGCATGGTATTTGATGGAGGTGTTAATCAGTATGGTAATGGCATTGGGGCAGTAATCATTACTCCTCAAGGCACGCATTTTCTGTTTACAACTAGATTGACTTTCGAGTGTACAAATAATATGGTTGAGTATGAAGCTTGCATTATGGGGGCTTGAAGAGGCCATTAATCTCAGAATGAAATATTTTAATGTCTATGGAGATTCAGCTTTGGTTGTGAATCAGATCAAAGGTTAATGGGAGACAAATCAACCCGGTTTGATACCATATAGAGATTATGCGAGGAGGATTTCAACTTTCTTTACAAAGGTTGAGTTTCATCATATCCCTCGAGATGAAAATCGGATGGCAGATGCTCTTGCAACGTTGGCTTCAATGATCGTGGTAAAATATTGGAATGAGGTTCCCAATTTGACTGTGATGCGTCTTGATAGGCCAACTCATGTGTTCAGCGTTGAAGGGGTCAAAGACGAAAAACCGTGGTATTATGATATCAAATGTTTCCTCCAATGTCAGATTTACCCGCCCGGAGCATCTTTGAAAGATAAGAAGACTTTCAGAAGATTTGCCGAAAATTTCTACCTAAATGGTTATGTATTGTATAAGAGAAACTTCGATATGGTTCTGCTCAGATGCGTGGTTAGACACGAGCTAGACCTATTGATGGCTGAAGTCCATGAAAGTTCCTTTGGTACTCATTCCAATGGACATGCTATGACTAAGAAAATGTTGAAGGCAGGTTACTATTGGCTGACAATTGAATCTGACTATTGCAAATTTGTGAAGAAATGCCATAACTGTCAAATTTATGCAGATAAAATTCATGTTCCTTCGACACTGTTGAACATCATTTCCTCCCCATGGCCCTTCTCTATGTGGGGATTGATATGATTGGCATGATTGAGCCCAAAGATTTGAGTGGACGTCGTTTCATTTTGGTGGCAATTGACTACTTCACAAAATGGGTTGAAGCGGCATCGTATGCGAATGTAACCAAGCAAGTTATGGTAAGGTTCATCTAGAATCAGATTATATGCCGTTATGGTGTTCCAAGTAAGATAGTTACTGATAATGGATCGAACTTATATAATAATATGGTAGAAGCTCTTTGCAAAGACTTCAAGATTGCACATCATAATTCTTCTCCCTACACACCTAAGATGAATGTGGCTGTTGAAGCTACAAATAAGAACATCAAAAAGATTATCCAGAAGATGGTTGTAACATATAAGGATTGGCATGAGATTCTCCCATTTGTTTTGCACGGGTATCTAACAACCATCTGCACTTCAACAGGGGCAATCCCCTTCTCTCTTGTATATGGCATGGAAGTTGTGCTCCCCCGTAGAGGTTGAGATCCCATCACTGCGTGTGTTGATGGAAGCCAAGTTGACTGAGGCTGAATGGTGTCAGACCAGGTATGATCATTTGAATTTAATTGAAGACAAGAGGTTCACCGCCATGTGTCATGGTCAGTTATACCAGTAGAGAATGAAGAAAGCTTTTGACAAGAAAGTCAGAAATACTTGCCTAAAAATAAAAGAACGGCTCGCTAAGTTGAAAACTCGAAAGGGCGGCTTAGGCAAAAATGAGTGTCTCGATGGATTGAAAACCTGAAAGGGTGATCCAGGAAAAAGTTAGAGACTTAAAACAGAAAAATTTGTCTCGATAAATTGAGTACCCCACCTCGGGGAAATTTATGCAAAAATTAGGGATCGTGGCAAGTAATTGCATCCTTCTGATCTTCAGATTTTGAAGACATTCTTGAGCACATTGTCGGATTTTGATAACCAATAGCAGTCGAGAGCACAGTGGATATCAAGAGACGGTAGAAGGATTAAGTGATCATTGTGTTCAATGTAGCCCTTTTTCATGTAAATTACCATCTTTCAAACTTTGCAAGAAGTATCATCTTAGAGTTGGGTCATCATAGGATATGATTCCCTAGACCCAATTTCTTTTCTCTTATGCTTTAGGATTATTGAGATTGTATTTCAGATTGTAATCCTTTTCATTATTAATAAAACGAGATTTTCAGTATTTTCAAATATGTTATTTCATTCATGATGTTTGAAATTTTCTTTATATATTGAATCCTTGAAAACTTTGCATTTGCATTTGCATATCAAGCATCATGTTGCATCTTGGCCTTGCTTTTTGTGAGTTTGACAGGTGTCTTATTTCTTCCTTTTCTTGGTCTTTGTTTAGACAAGATGTCTCACCAGTACAACACTCATGATAATCAATAGAAGAAGATGGAGCATTTAGAACAAGAGAATCGTGAACTCCGGGAGGAAGGGACTACTTTGAGGGAAAGATTTGAAAGGCTCACTGCTATGATGTAAGTTCTGGAAACTACTCAAAATCAACCTCCTCCTCAGACTCCGTTTTAGAGGATTGTGATTTCTGAAATCACTTTTATGCCAGTTTTTGTGACTTCAGTCAGTGCTCCACATTACCAGATGCCTCTTGGTTTCCCCTGGGGTATGCCTCATAACTCTTCACCGAAAGGATATCAACCAGCTGTTGATGTTCCCGTTGGTCAACCGGTCATGTGTGTACCACCTCCCATGGTCCATGATACTCCTTATGTGGAAGAACCTTTTTTCCGTGCTAACTAGAGTGAAAGTGTTGGTGTCTATGAAAGGATGGATGAATTTCAAGATCAGTTTCAAGCTATGCAAAAAGAGATTCAAGTTCTGAGGGGAAAATAATTGTTTGGAAAGATTATCATGATATTTTCTTAGTTCCTAATGTGAAGATCCCTCATAAGTTTAATGTTCTAGATTTTGAGACGTGTAAGGGTAACTCTTGTCCTTTGAGTCATTTGGTGATATATGCTCGCAAGATGTCGACTCAAATTGGTAAACATCAACTATTGATTCATTAATTCCATGATAGTTTAACTGGTGCTGCTTTGAAGTGATACATGGGACTTGATAGCACCAAAATCCATACTTTCAACGATCTAGGTGAACATTTTTTCTGTCACTATAAGTAAAATGTTGACATGGTGCCGACCGAAATCAACTTCGTGCTTGTCCCAAAAGGATAAGGAAACTTAAAAAGGGTACGCATAGAGATGGCACGAGATTTTCCCGTAGGTCACTCCTTCGTTAGAAGAGAAAGAGATTTCAAAGTTGTTTTTGAAGACTTTGAGTCCGTTTTACTATGACCAAATGGTTGAAAGCACTCCCGGTGATTTTACCAAGATGGTCAACATAGGGATGAGACTAGAAGAAAGCATTTGTGAGGGACGATTGAAAAAGAGTGGTTCGTCTTACTGTTCCAAGAAGTATGGGAATGGTTTGTCCAAGAAGAAGGAACATGATGCTAATGTTATTTCACAAGAGAAACGTATGAGATCTCCGAGAAGCAATCAACGTCATCAGCATGTGGCGTAGTTACCCTGGTTATTAATCCTACTCCATTTGTTCAAGTAGCACCAAATTATCAACCATGATTTCAACAATGTACTCATCAATAAAATCGTGTCTAGAGACCAGCGCAATTTGATCCAATTCCGATGTCCTATGCGAAATTATTTTCTTCTTTGAGACAAAAGAATTTGGTACATACGAGGACTCCTCCAGCTATTCCGAAGGAACTTCCATGGTGGTATAAAGCTGATCATCATTGTGCACTCCATCAAGGTTCACCCAGTCATGATATTGAAAATTGTTTTACTTTGAAAGTTGAGGTGAGAAGACTAGTGCAAAGTGATATTTTGTCTTTTGAAGACTCTGGTCCTAATGTTCAAGCCAATCTATTGCCTAAACATGGTGGTGTAACTGTAAATATGGTTGAGGGATGTCCTAGAAAGTACCGTGTTTTTGATGTCAAACTAATTAGAAGATCCTTGGTTGAGATGCATGCCACTTTGTGCGAGCCGAGTTATTATGAGCACGATCATGTTTCTTACCATATCTATTCAAGAAATCCTCGAGGGTGTGTTATGGTGAAGATAGATTTGCAAGAGATGCTGGACCAAAATCTTATTCAGATTACAAGAGATATGGATGAAGATGAGCATGGTTTGTATATCATAGTTCCCTATTTCAATATCTCATAACCAGTTGTGATGGCCTACAATAGTAAAAGACATGTTGTTTCTCTGTTGGTTATTCCTTTGGCAGATCTTATACCCTATGAATCTGATAAAGTTGTTCCTTACAAGTACAATGCTACCATGTTCGAAGATGGAAAAAAATCCATATTCCTTCCTTTTCTTTTATTATGAATATTGTTGATGTAAGTGGTGTGACCCGAAGTGGTCGAGTATTTGCTAATGTGGTTCCTAAAAGAATTGAAGATGCTTCGGTGGGTAAGAAAGCTCAGATGGAAACTCCTGTTATGCAATCTGTCCAGTCTAGTGGAGTGAACCATAAATCTGATCAGGATGAAGTATTAAAGTTGATTAAGAGAAGTGAAATCAATGTGGTGGATCAATTATTGCATACCCCATCCAAAAAATATGTCTAATCTTTGATAATGAATTCGGAAGCTCATAGAAAGGCTTTACAGAAGGTCGTGGAGCAAGCCTATATGTCTAATCTTTGTGGCTAACATTACTACGTCTAACAACCTGAGCTTTAGTGATGAAGAATTGCCTCAGCAAGGGAGGAATCACAACTTGGCTTTACACATTTCCATGAATTGCCAAGAAGATGCTTTGTCCAATGTGTTAGTTGACATTGACTCGCCTCTAAATGTTATGTCGAAGTCTACTCTTTCTAAGCTCTCTTATCAAGGTGCTCCGACGAGGTTTAATGGGGTTGTTGTGAAAGCCTTTGATGGCTTGAAGAAGACTATGATCGGAGAAGTTGATCTCTCGTTGAAGACAGGTCCGTGCTTATTTTAGATTACGTTTAAAGTGATGGATATCCATCCCGCCTATAGTTATCTCTAGGATCATCCATGGATTCATGAATTTGGGGCAGTGATGTCAACTCTCCATCACAAGTTGAAATTTATGAAAAATGGAAAGTTAGTAATTGTGGGTGGCGAGCAGGCCATGTTGGTGAGTCATATCTCTTCATTTTCATATATTGATATTGACGAAGTTGTGGGAACTCTGTTTCAAGCTATTTCTGTCGATGATAATGCTGCTAAGAATAATGGGTCATCCATGACTTCTTTGAAAGACGCCCAATAAGTTGTGGATAATGGTCAGGTTGTTGGATGGGGTCAAGTTGTTGAACTTCTTGAGAACAAAAATAAAGCTGGTTTAGGCTTCTCACCCAGTTCAACCCGTAGAGATTTGAAGTGTATCCACGAATTTTTTCATAATGTTAGTTTCATCCACTCCAAAGATCAGTATG
Source organism: Lathyrus oleraceus (assembly GCF_024323335.1). Classification (NCBI taxonomy): domain Eukaryota; kingdom Viridiplantae; phylum Streptophyta; class Magnoliopsida; order Fabales; family Fabaceae; genus Lathyrus; species Lathyrus oleraceus. Next base: position 440,616,292 of record NC_066581.1, read on the forward strand.
TTGTTATGATCCTGGAAGATGATCAAGAGTAATAAGTGCCAAACTTTGTGATGCACAAATTGATATGCAAAAATTGGACCGCTGTTGATGTTACCTTTGTTGCTCACTTGTCAAAGAATATGTTTTTTTTATTTAAAAAAAAAATCCTTTCACTATTCCCAAGGTGAAAGGGAATCTATGTGGGCTTTGTTTCAAATTTGATCATCATTAATAAAATGTTATTTCGTTTACCCATTTTATGTTTTCTCTTTTTTCTTTTTTGAAAAAAATGGTAACATAAAAAACCAAGATAATAATAACTTTTAATATTTGCATCCCAATGTGGTTTATTTGTTCATATTCTAAAATTCAACATAAAATAATTGTGCAAATTGATTATTAAACAAATTGAAAATAATGACCTTATGCCCTCTCCCAAATTTGAAATTCCTGTGTTTGAAATGGAAGAAGATGATGTTGAAGAGATTCCTTATGAGATTTCCCTGTTGTTTTCCCTTATTCTTTGGCCTTTCTTCTTCATTTTGGCTCATCTTTCACTTATTTTGCTCAGAGTTTTCAACTAAGTATATGCAATATCGAATTGTCATCACATACACATAAACTACACATAATCATTCTTTGTTTGGGTTCCATCTAGAATCAATTGATAACGTACAATTTAGGTTGTTGAATTGTAAATTGGATTGATATCTTTGAGGGTTTCAAATAAGTAAACCAAGTTGGGGTTTTCCTTCAATATTAATAAGGTATTTGAAGGTTTTGGACAAGATTACACAATTTGGATCCGATCGAGTGAAGGCTTTGAAGAACAGGGGTTTCTTGCAAAAGAGTAGCGTGAGACAATGTATCATATTGGTAAATCTTGTGTTACACAACAATTTGCAATTTAGATTCGATCGAGTGAAGGATTTAAAGAATGAAAGGTTCTTGCAAAGGAGTAGCGTGAGACGATGAATCAAATTGGCATTGTTTGGTGACTTGGTCAAGCTCAGATCAAAGGAAGAAAAAGTGTTAGAATCATTATCAAACATATAGTTTATAGGGTTGGATTGCTACATTTCTCTTGTATACTACTTTTGAAAAGTAAGATTAATTTTATTATCTGAATTCTAGTTCAAATTGAAAGCGGTCGCACTCATAACGAGGCTGATTGGGGAACTGCCTAAACAAATATGTGTATATTCTCTCTCTCTCTCTGTCTCTCTCTCTCTCTCTCTCTCTCTCTCTCTCTCTTAAGTTTCATTGAAAAAAAAATTGAATTCATCGATTATGCGATCAATACGTTTGGTTAAACCTTTTGAAAATCATTTGAAAAATGTTTTGTTGAGTTGATCACAATATATTAGATTGTGGTTTGATTTGAAGATTAGCAAAACCATGCAAATTTCCTAACAAAATCGATTGCACACAAGGTGTTCGATAATTTGTCTCAATTAAATTTTTGTGTATTTTATCATTGGGAATAAACTATACTTGTAGTATAGCATTCAATTGGTTGTGGTTGAAAGTATTTTGATTAAATTTGTGTTCAATATTATACCTTGATTATAATCACGTATAGCCGAGTTTTTCAATAGTGGTTCGATTAGATGATTCGATCCGGGTCACATCCGCTAGCCATAAAAAAAATTTAGAATATTTTTGTTAAATTTTTTTACTTGAGATCTATTCACCCCCCCCCCCCCTAGGTCGAAGCCTGTCGTCTAACAAGATCAAGTATTTTACTATTACTTTAGGATCAAAATCCAAAAATAGTAGATTGTTTCCCTCTACACACACTAAAAAAAACTATTTTTCAAACTTTATCTCTTTCAAAACTCTTTTAGAACACTCTTTGGAAAACAAAAAAAAAAGTTATTTATTTAAGCATAACCGATTATTTCTCATTGATAATAGATTATAAAGTGTCTTTTTTCTCTCTAATTGATTATGGTTGTGGTGTAATCAATTATGAGTTGTTTCTCACTTAGTAATCAATTATGTATAAGCCTAATATTTAATGTATCATATCCAAGCTAAAATTTCCTATTTTTCATAAGCATAATGAATAAAAGACTCGCCATAATCGACTGTGGACCGGTTTTGGGTGTTTTCAAAAGTTTCACTTTTGGTGATTCTTAATGATTGCTCTGTTATAAAACTAAGTTTTATACGCATTTGAAAAATACAAAATCTAGAAAAAAATATCTCTTTTGTAATTTTGATATGTATTATAAGACCAAGAGAATGTTGTTCTCTTGAAGTTATGAAGTATAAAGGTTGCAAGCTGAACCTATGATAAAATCTTGGGGAAAAGGTTGCAAGTTGAATTTGTGATGAAAACTTGGTGTAAAGGGGTTGAGTTGAAACTCTATTAAAAGCTCTATTAATAGTGGAAGATCTTAAGGAGCTACTCTTAGGGACATAGGGATTGGTGTGTGCCTTGTAGTTTTGGGGCGAAACATAATAAATTTGACATGTTATTTCCTTACGCCCTTATCTATTTATTTTTATCTTATCTTATTTATGTATAATCTTATCCTTCTTCTATTATCTTCTTAAATTGTTTTTATTCATTACATTTATAAAAGTTTTTATGTCACAATTCACCTTCATCTTGTGTTTAAAGTCATTTAGTGAACAACTTAGTCTTCAAGGGAGAATATGAATTAATTTTCATATATTAACTTTGGTAATATGACACTTACACCAAGACAAGGACATGTCATCACTAGATTCATCATGTACTATACCTCTTGGTCAAGTAATTAGAAACAATTGTCTAGTGTTTATAATGCTTTAGGAAATGATAACTTCTTATCACATTGGTTTTGAACTTTGGCAATCAATTGTAGAGTTTGCTTCATCTTTTATATAGAATGAATTATCTGCTTCCTTCTTTTCTAGTTCTTTTATGTGTGGGATGTGAGGTGTTTTAGAATTGTTTTCTCTTATTCAATACTCATTTCCCTATATGTATATTAATCGAGGGGTTTACCATTCTCTAAGTATCCAACTCCTCGTTGTCCTTAAAACTCATTTCAATAGAGGTTCTCCATTTTCCCAGAGTAACTATGGCTACCCTATATTTCCCTCTAGACACGGACTCCTAATTTATTCTATAAAAGATGGAATGCATGTGGATTAGAATGACTACTTGATATTGTTGTAAATCCACCACAATCTATGTAGAATTTCAATCAATCTTGATGAACGAGGTCATTATCAAGCATGCAATGATAATGGAAAGAAAAGAACAATTGAGAAAGAAAGAAAAGAATGTTGGAGAAGAAGAATATTTTCTGCAGAGTTTTCTCTCTATCCACAACCTGTGGAAAATTCTTTATTCACTTTGCAAGTGCAAAATTATGTGAATACAATGTTATGAGTTCTTTCTTCCCTTCATACAAGACTAAGGGTTACTCCCTTTATTTATAGATTTAGGTTATCTTACTCCCTAAGCCAAAGCCCAAAACTATAAAAACCCAAAATAGTTAACACACCTAAAAATAGGCCCAAGTTGAAATCTTGTGTGAAGCAACATGCTTCGACACACTAATACAACTCGACACATCCTTGTTCTGTCAAGTAACCTATTTCGACACAAGGAACTACAATTCAACACACTATAACGGTAAATTCATGACCATTAAGCTATGGATAAACTTAAAGTCAATAAAATTAGAATCGCCATTGTGCTTTTATTGTTTCCAAAGGAAAAGGGAAAAGTACGAACAAAACCCAAAGATAAGAAGTTTTCAAATCAAAACTAATAAAATGGCAGAGATTACAGGTAAGGGAGTTGGTTACATAGAGGGAAGGTGTTAGCACCCAAAGTGTCCTAGGTACTCCAAGGGAGGCTTTTTTTATGTGTGTATGTGTTTTTTAGTATAAAAAATGTTTGAAGCAAATAGAGTGTGGGGATGAGAAAAGAGTTCATTAATTATACTTTTGTGTTTGACATGACCTTCGGACTTGTGCCTACGTACCAACATAAAAATGAGGGATGAAAACCTCGTAGTTCATGGTATCATTTTTAAAATGAGTGGATTGCTTTTAATCAAAATTTAATTTTAAAGAGGCCCAAAAGTTTGAACAGGTGTTAGTTCTTTTTTTCTTTTGAAATTTTAAGTCAATATGGTTAAATTCATTTACAAGTTTTATTTAAGAAAAGAGTTTAAAAATTCAATGGCATAAGACCAAAGTTTCTAATTTGCAATAAGAGTGTAAGTTTTGAAATCACAAGCAAAATTTTTTTTTGAAAAGGGGGAGAGATTTTTAAATTTAAGAAGTGGGAGGAGATGAAGAGACCAATCCTAAGCATAAAATTAAAAGTTAAGAGTTGAAAAGATCTGACCAATGGGATGCGATCCAACAAACAAGAATGTCATGTAGAAAACCCACTTTCCCTTTGGACTTTGAATCAAGCAATAGTCAACAAGCAATTAGCAATATCAAGCAAGGCATCAAATAAAGATGGTCATATCCAAGCAAGCAAATCCTATAGCTAGTAGTCTTCTCTGCCCTCTTATGCATCATATGAAATACTCCTTGATTAACTCAAAATAAGGCATTAGGTACCCAATCAAAATAACAGTTGCATCAAGACCATGTAGCAGATGAATTCAAGTGGATCCTAATACTTGCATCAGATGAAAGCTTAAACCATAATAACTTGGTCTCAGAAATGTTGGCATTGGCCAAGTCCTTTTGCATAGGGGATGCTGCCTAATTCTAAGTCCAAAAGCTCAAATTAAATCCAACAGTCCATACAAACATTTTTAGGGTTTTTGTTGTTTATTAAGTATTTTAAGGTCCTAAGACCACAAACACAAACAAAATACACAAATAAATATATACAATCACAATATATGGCTCAAATGAGCAAAGTGAAAATGACATAAACAAAAACAAGTTAAATGATATGTAAATGACAAACGAATGATAATGACTTGAAATTAAATTGCATAAAAGTAAATGACTTGAAAGTAAAAGCAATATTAATACAAGTTAGTAAAATGTTAGTTGATTAGGTATTAGTGGAGTTTTGTTTTTCAATTAATTAAGTCATTCTTTGGAGAACACTTAATCCTCTATTCACAATCATGGATCCTTGAACCAATACATCTTCCATAAGAAGGAAAAAAGGCCAAGTTTCCACACAATACCATGAAAGGGGTGAGACTTACAATCTCACTTACTAGAAAGTTATGCCTTTTGGGTCAAAATTTAGCTCTATGTTAAGCAATCATAATTGGACTTATGTAGACGTCACAACTATCTGAGGCCGGGCAATAATTTTTTTGGTGTTAATGCATGTTAGAGATATGGTATAATGAACCAAACTCCTAAAACATACCACACACAAAAACAAAACATATCAAAGGATGGACATATCCTATCCATACTTGTGTTGGTTCATCTAACACAAGGTTATTCATGAGCCAATTAGCCTTATGATATTGAGATTTCATTGGTCAATGAAAAGAATGGGAGAGAACGGGATTGAAGATGAAGAGGGAGGGGAGATGACAGAAACACAAATTGGTCATAGGAGGAATTTTATCAAATTAATATTTGGGAGATGAAATGTACATTTCATCAATCCCATAAATCCAATGGTTTTAACTTAACAAAAGTCAAATCAACCTTGACCAAGGCCCAAACACATAGTCAAACATCACAAGTCAATAAAAAAGGCTCAACATAATTTCTATGCAATTAACCAATTTAAAATCAAATTAAAAATGTATTTAAATTAAAATTAGTTTGGTCAAAACCTAAAACCTCTTCAACACACCAAAGGAATGGCCAAGAGATTTATCCTAGGTCAAACAAGGTCAAAGGACCTTAGACAAAAAATTTCATAATTTTTGAAAAGTCAGAAGTATTTTAAAAAATTAAAAATATGCACAAAAACATTTAATTCATGAAAAATATCAAAATTAATCCAAAAGATGATTTTAATTCAGAAAATTAATGAGAAAAATATTTAAAGATTTTTTGTGAAAGTCCCATATTTTTTGGATTAAAAATGAAATTAATATGAATTAAACAAAATAAAGGGATTAAATGAAAAATCAGAAAATAGAAAGAAATTCAAAAAAATAAGGGCCATCAGATCTCCCATATTAATTGAGGTGGCAGATCTGATGGCCAAGCGTGCACTTCCATCATGTTCTATAGTCAACGCGTGTACACGCGTGGTAATCCGGAAGAATGGCTCAGATTAAAACGTTGGACTCAGACCAGATGGTCCGGGTCAAGTCAACACACCACCGGAGCCCTAGCTCCGGTCATCTTCTCTGGTGAGGGCCACCAGACTGGTCAAACCAAAACCTTATGAAATATGGAAAATGAATACACTAATTTGAAGAAAAAATGCTCAGGAGCATGAATCTGGCCTCATTTTCCTCCAATTCCAAGTATATAAAAAGATACAGGGATTTGAATTATGAGGATCATGGACTGAGTTGCTTCGGTTTGACTTCAAAGCAACTCGATCTTGTTGCCTACATTGGTAGGACTTCAGCCAACCAAAAATCATAAAGAATAGTGAAAAATTGAGGGAGAATCGAAGAGATGACAATTCTGAAAAATTACCTTCGAGGGAGCTTCAACCTTGCTTGATCTTGATTCTAATTGTGCTTGTCTTTGTTTCAGAAGCTTGTAGGAAGTGATTAGGATCAAGAAATGGCTTGAACTCTTGGAGTTTCAATCTTAAAACAGATGGAGATTTGAAGCTCAATTTTCAAATGAAAACCTTCAAGATTATACTTTAATGATGACGGTTTGTATTGCAGGTTCAAAGCTTAGGCATCAGGTCCTTAATTCTGAGCAATGAGGGTTATATTTATAGCCAAAGAGATTCATTTCCACACACTTTTAAAAATTGCCAATTTAAGTAATTCTCTTTCCATGCTTGCATGGGCGTTGTAGCTGTAAATTCATGACCATTAAGAAGGGAAAAGTACGAACAAAACCCAAAGATAAGAAGTTTTCAAATCAAAACTAATAAAATGCCAGAGATTACAAGTAAGGGGATTGGTTACTTAGAGGGAAGGTGTTAGCACCCAAAGTGTCCTAGGTACTCCTAGGGAGCCCTTTTTAATGTGTGTATGTGTAGGGATGAGAAAAGAATTCATTAATTTTAAAGTAAGAGATCAGACTTGTGCCTACGTACCAACATAAAATAAGAGATAAAAACCTCGTAGTTCGTGGTATCAATTTTAAAGTGAGTGAATTGCTTTTAACAAAAATTTAAGTTTAAAAGAGGCCAAAAGGGCCTAAAAGAATTTGAATTAGTGTTAGTTCTTTTCGTCCTTTGAAATTTTAAGTCAATATGATTATATTTATTTACAAATTTGATTTAAGAAAAGGAGTTAAATAAAATCAATGGCATAAGGCCAAAGTTTCTAATTTGCAAAAGAGTCTAAGTTTAGAAATCATAAGCAAAGAAGATTTTGAAAGGTGGGAGAGATTTGAAATTTAAGAAGTGGGAGAAGATGAAGAGACTAATCCTAAGCAAAAATTTAAAAGTTATGAGTTGAAAAGACTTGACCAATGGGATGCAATCCAATATACAAGAATGTCATATAAAAACCCATTTTCCCTTGGATTTAAAATCAATCAATATCATACACAAGTAGCAAGATGAAGAGCAAGGCATCAAGTAAAGATAGCCACTTCCAAGCAAGCAGCTTCATAGTCTTCTTCTTAAACTTCCCATGCATCAGATGACTTACTCCTTGAATGGCTCAGAATAAGGCATTGGACACAGGTTCAAAGTAACATATGCATCAAGACCATATAATAGATGAACTCAAGTGGATCACAATACTTGCATTAGATGAATGCTCCAATCAGAATAGCTTGGTTTCAGAAATGTTGGCATTGTCCAAGTCCTTTTGCATAGGGAATGTTGCCTAGTTCTAAGTCCAAAGCTCAGGTCAAATCCAACAGTCCACACAAATATTTTTTAGAAGTTTTTGTTGTTTATTAAGTATGTTAAGGTCCTAAGACCACAAACACAAACAAGATAAATAAACAAATATATACAATAACAATATATGGCTCAAGTGAGGAAAGTGAAAATGGCATAAACATACACAAGTTAAATGATATATAAAATGACAAATGATAAGTGGCTTGAATTTAAATCGCATAAAGTAAATGACTTGAAATTAAAAGCAATTATAATAAAGATTAGTCAAATGTTAGCTGAGTAGATATTAGTGGAGTTTTTCTTTTCAATTGTTTAAGTCATTCTTTGGAGAACACTCAACCCTCTATTCACAAGAATGGATCCTTGAACCAAGACATCTTCTAAAGAAAGAAAAAAATACCAAGTTTACACACAATACCATGAAAGGGGGGAGACTTACAATCTCACTTATTAGCGCTATGTTAAGCAATCGTAATTGGAGTTATGTAGAAGTCACAACTATCTATTGGTGTTAATCCATGTTAGAGATATGGTATATTGAACCATACTCCTAAAACATACCACATGCAGAGTTATTAATGAACCAATTAGCCTTAGGATATTGATATTTCATTGGTCAATGAGAGGGATGGGATAGAATGGGATTGAAGATGAAGAAGGGGGGGGGGGGGGGGAAATGAGACAAACACAAATTGGTCATGGGAGGAGCTTTATCAAATTAAAATCATTCATTCATTTTGGGAAATGAAATGTATTATTAATCAATCCCATAAATCCAATGATTTTAATCCAACAAAAGTCAAATCAACCTTGATCAAGGCCCAAGCACATAGTCAAACTTCAAAAGTCAATAGAAAAGGCTCAACAATATTTCTACACAATTAAACAATAAAAAATCAAATTAAAATGCATTTAAATTAAAATATGTTTGGTCATAAACCTAAAACCCCTTCAAAACACCAACTAAATGGCCAAGAGATTTATCATAGGTCAAACAAGGTCAAAGGACCTTGGAGAAAAAAAATCATTATTTTTGAAAATTCAGAAGTATTTTTAAACAATTAAAAATATGCACAAAAACAAATAAATCATGAAAAATATCAATATTGATCCAAAAAATAATTTTAATTCAGAAAATGAAAGAGAAAAATATTTGAATTTTTTTTGTGAAACTCACATATTTTTTGGATCAATAATGAAATTAATATGACTTAATTAAAATAAAGCAATTAAAAGAACCAACACACGAGATGGAAGATCAGATGGTGATAAACGCGCATTCCACATGTTCCCTACTCAACTGAACCACACACATGGTAATTAGAACCAACACATGAGATTAAAACATTTTAAAAAGCACTACAACAAACAAGACCTTAGACAGCGCTTTTTTTAGCCTTAGACAGCGCTTTAAAGCGTTGTCTAAACCTCTGCTGCTAAAGGTTTAGACAGCGCTTTTTTAAATCTTAAAAGCGCTGTCTAAGCCCCCCCCCCCCCCCCGTTAGACAGCGCTTTGGCCAAAAGCGCTTTATAAGACCCTCTTATTTTAAATTTTTTAGGTATACCTTAGACAGCGCTTTTGAAAAGCGCTGTCTAAGCCCCACCCCCTTAGACAGCGCTTTGGCCAAAAGCGCTTTCTAAGACCCTCCTATTTTAATTTTTTTAGGTATACCTTAGACAGCGCTTTTCAAAAAGCGCTGTCTAAGCCCCCCCCCTTAGACAGCGCTTTTGCCTAAAGCGCTTTCTAATCCCCCCCTTGGTGAGGTAGACAACATGGATAATTCAATGCCACCATTTCCTACCATGTATATTAAATTAAAAGAACCATTTAACTCTAATTCACAAACTAAACATATAAGTTGCAAAACTAATTGCAATATACCTTATGGTTCGCAACATTGTTTGGCACGTCTATATTCAAAAAACATCTTCCAGGGTAACTTTGATTCTTTATCTCAATCAGTAGAGCGCTTATGATTGGAATGCAAACTCCTGCAGCTAGGGCAAAGTCATGTGGATTACTCTTTCCTTCAACCCTGGACATGGAATAGACTTCAAATAGTGAAACGTGATAATGAAAAGCTATTGATGTTGAAGGATATAAATTAAAGATTACTGGAAAAACTTATAAAGCCAGTAAGCCGTAATATTATTACTCAAGACATTCACTGAGTTATGAGTTACAATTATAAGTTAATAAATTGGTTCAAAATCAATTCAGAACAAATAATCAAGATAGAACTAGTAATATTGCAAATATACCAATCATATGAAATAGAGATAGAAGGGATATCATTGAAGAAGGCCTCTCGAGCTCCAGCTACAGTGCCTGAATAAACACTGAAAGGGAATTAGACATAACAGGTACAGACACAAAACTGTTTATGATAACAACTAGAGACACAAGTTTAGCAAAAAGAAATATTGAGCAAATCATACGAGGTTCACTTCAAATTCCAAGGAAATGGAATCATCATCATGTTCATAGCTTAGAATGATGATAAGGACATGTGATAAGTTAATTTTACAAATGAAAGTGTATTTAAGCATTAAATAATATAAGTGCTTATGTCATGAGATAAAATTTATAAATAAACTCTTGTATAGACTCCTACATAGGTAGGAAAATGGTGCTACATACATATGATAGCCGCAGTTGCTACCCTTATTAATGCCACTGACTACCTGTTCAAAAAAAAACAAGCACATGAAAAGTCAGGTGTTTTTTTTAGTTGATTAAGATAAAGTTGATAAGAAATAGTTATAAAATAGTGGTAAGAAATATTGAAAGAAGCATCCAATAACTGTGAGAGTTTTGAACAACAGTTTGATACATAAGTTGAAATTAGTTTCTGCATATGAACAAGAGTTATGACCAGATCGGGAATTATAGGAAAGAGCGCTTTGGAAATTCCGAGAGAAGTGCAATCAGCGGGAGTTCCTGGAAGTAGTAATTGAGAGAATTGAGGGAGTGAAAATGGAAAAAGAAGAACGAGAAAGAGAAAAACGAACCAGAAACGGCGAAGGAAGCGAGGGTTCCATGAATGTGAACTTGTTTTGCAGCTACAGGATGAAGCCATGTGATGCTGTGACTAACAACTGATTTCTCGCTGCAACAAAGAGAAGAATTAGTATATTTGCGATGATGAATTGATCCTGCAGCAACACACCACTGACCTACACTGTCATCATGCCAGAATCTATCCCACTAAAGTCCTGACCTGCAGCCAAACAGCAACATCAGTGCAACCAAACGTTGTACCACAAAACTACATAAATGCCACACCACAGTTAAATTGGATAAAGGTTAACATGGTTCATTCATAATGCAATCAGTCCACAAGCTTACCTAAAGAACAACTTTACAAACCAAGGTCATAACCAGCAAGAAGCACCATCAATGCCAAGCCACGAAGTGTGTTGACTTACCATGGAACTAAAACCACAAAACTTGCCATTGAATTACCAAGACCATTGCATGAATCAACAACCAACAATTTACCTACAAGAAGACCAACCAACCAGGTTGTACAAAAAAAAAACAAGTAACGCCATACCAATTGGAAATAATCCATGACAGAATGAAATTCAAATCCTTGTCACACCAGGGGATCCAAGTCAAAACATGGCAATTATTTTGTAGCATGAGTGCCAGATTGTATTGTCTTTCTTGAATCAGTTGAAGCATACCACCTGCAACAGTTGAGTAGGGCATCAATTACAGGGCTTGCCAATGTTGTATCATACAACAGAACCATCATGAACCTACATCCACAAGCTCATATTAGTTACCATCCAATTCTAGCCTGGAAGGAGGTTTCAACATAGCTCATGGCAAGCATAATCAATCTACAGACTAAACTGATGCGACAATCATAAGCCAAATGCAGGTATGCCTTTTTTCAATAAGTCAGAAACTACACCAAGCTGTAATAGTAGCCAATTGACATAGTCATGAGCTGAACCTGCAACATGTGTAAAATAGGAGTCATTGCCAAACAAACTTGCATCAAGCCACCAAAGCCTGTAATCAAGCCATGCCAGCACCAGGTTTTACAAACCAGCACAGTGAACTTGCAATGCTTGAAACTTACTTGTATTGCAGCAATGCACAATGGTCCTAACATAACACTACATCAAAGAACAAAAAACAACATAACAACATAACATTTCCTAAATTCAAGTTACTAACCAAATTGGCATTAAAAAGGGGACATGTTCAACAGGTCATCAATCAAGCTTCACAACAAATGTCACTTAAGTCAACCTTCCACAACCAGCCACTAATAGAATCATCCTAACCTAAGTAACTAACTTCATCAAACTAACTGCCAACTCAGTGAGTTAATAGAAAAAACTCACTAAGTTCATCTCAACTAACTCCAAACCAACTCCTAACTTATTCCAAACCTATTCTATTCCAGACCTAGTGCATATATATCATCATCTCCATCATCATTGCAAGGGCTTGGCATCATTCCCTCAAGCTCCTAAGCAATCCTCTCTGAATTTTCTCCCTCTTCCACACTACACGCATGATCCCAAAGCTATTAAAGCTCATCATTAGAGCTTCAATTTCACTTGTGCTAAACTTCTCCCACACAATACCAAAGCACTCAATTCACTCAGGTTTTGAATCCAGAAGAAGAAGAAGAATCAAGGAGAATAAGAAAGTGCGACCAGTACAAGGAACAAGCTTTGAAAGACATTACCTGGAAGGTCATCATCGCCGTCAACAACTTCGGCAAGGTAATTATGAAAAATTTCGCTTTTCTTCAAATTTTGGTTACCAATATGTAGAGGATGATGAGAGGATTCAAAGTCCTCATCCCTGGGGCTTTGAATCAGTGAGGATAGAATTTAATTGGAGATTTTCGTGTTAGGGTTCTTGGGATGATTGGTTTAGGTTAGGTATTTAGAGGTCCAATTGCATCAAATTAACTAGGGATTTGGGTAGAGCATGAGTAGATGGAGATTTTGGCAGCTCCAATGTTGGTTTTGGTGGCCATCGCCGCCAGGAGTGATGGACGACGCGGTGGCATGTGTCATCTCCGGCAGACGTGGAGGGAAGTAGTGTTGTTGACTCTTTCAAAAAATTGTTGAATTTGATCTTGATGGGCTTGATTTGGCCAGATCCATATCTTGATCTTGAAAGACTTTAAACAGCGCTTTATCAAAAGCGCTGACTAAGGTCTATATTTAAAAGCGCTTTCTAAAAGCGCTGTCTAAGGGGGGGTCTTAGACAGCGCTTTCTAAAAGCGCTGTCTAAGACCCCCCCCTTAGACAGCACTTTCATTATTTTTTTAGAACATTTTTCGTGTTTTATTTTTATTTTAACCTTAGACAGCGCTTTCTTTTAAAAGCGCTGTCTAAGATGCGCTGTTAAAAAACCTTTTTGGCGTAGTGAAGATCTTGTGATTGAGGTGCTTGCCAACACATCACCGGAGCCAGAGCTCTAGTCTTCTTCTCCGGTGGACCTCACCGGACTGGTCCACCATCAACCGTCACCAAAATCAAAAAGTAAGACATGGATCTAAAGAAAAAATGCTCAGGAGCTCGAATCTGGCTTCAATTTTGTCCAATTCCAAGTATATGAAAAGATACAGGGAGTTGAATTTTGAGGATCATGAACTGAGTTGCTTCGATTTGACCTCAAAGAAACTCAATATTGTTGTCTACATTAGTAGGACTTCAGAAAACCAAAAATCAACAAGAATAGTGGACAATTGAGAGAGAATCGAAGAGAAGAAGTTGTTGAAATCTCACCTTTGAGGAGCTTCAGAATTGCTTGATCTGGCTTCCAATTTGGCTTGGCTTGACTCTAGAAGCTTGCAAAAGATGATTTGAATAATTAAGAGGCTTGGAATCTTGAAGTTTCAATCCTAAAACAGAAGGAGAATTGAAACTCGGTTTCTCAAAAACCTTCAAGAATATCCTTTCAATGGGGTTTGGGGGAGGAGAGGGTCGAAGCTTGGGCAAGAGGGATCCCATTTCTGATCACCAAGGGTTCTATTTATAGCCAATGTGAATGATATTTGCACACTACCAAATTTGGCAAATTTTCAAATTCTCCCTTGCATGGATGCATGGGCGTGCATGAGGCCCCTGAAATGATGCCATATGATCCAAAGTCCAATGTGCAATATGCTGAAATCATGTTGGAAACTCATGCAAGTGTGTGTAGAAATTTGAACTTGAAATTATCCAAATGGTACCTTAACTTACACCCATGTGCAAGTCCCTTAAATTTAATCCAAATGAGATGACCTAGGATGTTTTGGAAAGGTGAGATCAAGGGGAACAACGTTAATGTTGAACACTTTTTAATTTGAAACTTGGATCATGAAGAATTTTGAGGTGGAAGTTTGGGAAATCAAACGTATTTGAAAATTTGCTAAGTCCCAAGTCAAATGTTCACTTCTTCCACCTTGAATAACTTTTTCTATGGACTTAAAATGAGATAAGTTCCTTAAAAAATGTTGTCGCTCTTTCAAACCTCTTAAATTTGGCCACAAATTTGATCTCGTTTGGATTTGTCAGGAAGGAGTTATGCATTTTATAAGTTGAGGAAAAATACTTGTTCAATGGTATTGACCCAAAATGACCTATAATGTTTCCTTATGGCATATGCATCTGCAAGTTGAATTTGCACTTCTTAAAAATATAAAAGTTGAATTATACATCTTGAAATTGATCATTCAATTTGAATGGCTTTCATCTCATGAAGAGTGAGCAAGTTATGGTCTTGGGAAATTGACCTCCAAACTAGGGCTCAAACAAAATGACCTATAATCTTTCACCATAAAAAAAGACTTTCCAAGTAAAAATAGATCTAGACCATAAAATGAAAGGTGTTTGGAATGTCATTTAGAGTAAGTTTTCACTTGGAATCATTTTCATATGACAAAAATTATAGGAGATAGGCTCTAGGGAACCCCAGTTTTGACTAGTTGACTTTCTCTGGTCAGCCACCATGAACCAACTTGCGAGCATGACATTCTCTTGACTTTTGGGACTCATGGAGGATCATATATGCATACGATTATGTAATGTGAAGTATCCCTTGAAGTATTTGATCAATGTTTGAAGAAACTTGTTAAAGAAGTCACACAAGATACCTAGATGAATTAGGGTTTCCAAGGTAAACCAACTCCAAACTCTTGATGATTTCTTGATCAAAATAACATGTGGAGATGATGGGGGTTCATATATTATACTTAGAGCCATAGTAAATAAATTCTTGATTGAGCTCCTTGCGTTGAGGGTCTCAAACCCTAGATATGAGCTTGATAGAGCATATGTGAGCATGTACACTACCTACAAAAGCAACCAACTCTACATTGACATATTTTTGGTATTTTGATTAGTAAATAAAGCAAAATGAAGTATGATACAATCAAATATGCTTGGTAATCTCTCCAAATACAAACCCAATGAGTGAGGGGTAAGGAGGATGCCAAGGTGTGATCCCAATGCTAATGCATATGATGAGATAGGATGAGGGATCTTAGGATCAAAGTTGGGGGTCTTATAGCTGCCCTTATTTAAAGATGTTCTAGCTGAGGAGATGAAGGTTAAAAATATTCGTATCGACTCAGTAGAATGGGCTTAAATAACACACATAGACACAAATCTTGGTCCCAAAGAGACCTCATGATGCATATGATATGAATGTTAAAAATAATCTCTATGGGGAAAATGTTGCCACAAAGTAAAAGAATTTGGAGAGACTGAAAGTCCACAGGAGCATAATGCATTCCATAAGGAAAACTCACTAGGGAGACAGAGACTTCGGGGATAAAATGTTGTCCGTAGGCCAGGCTACGACTTAAAAATGTTGGGGGACACGAGGGATTCCATGAAAATAAATCGATGGAAAGACTTAGCCGGGGATAAAAGAAAATCTGCAGGGGAAACAGGTAGATCAGAATAAGACTAAAATACTGGATCCAAACCGGGGACGGCGATTTCACTGAGGAAATACGCAATAAAACTCAACTGGGGAAGAAAAAAATTCAACATAGGAGTAACAAAAATATATTATCCCCTATCGGTTACTGGATAGGAAGATAACATAATCTGACAGAGAGGATATCCATTACCGGTTAGGGTAAACATATCAAGGATGACTCGCTAAGGGAAAACAGAAGGTGTATTCATTACCAGTCACTGGGTAAGAATAACTTGCTGGAGGACATGCCAAATAGGGTTTACAACTACCGGTTACTGAGTAGAAGACCAAAGAGAGAGAATATCAGTCACCGATTAAAGTGAACATATTAAGGATAGACTCAAAGGGAAGAATATCTTTCATCGGTTAAGATGAACATATCAAGGATAAACTTCCGGGAGGAAGTAGGAATTACATCTATCAGTTACTGGATAGAATACCGAAAGAGAGAATATCTATCACCGGTTAGGATGAACATATCAAGGATAGACTCCAAGGGAGAAATAGGAATTATATCTATCAGTTATTGGATAGAATATCGAAAAGAGAATATCCGTCACCGGTTAGGATGAACATATCAAGGATAAACTCTATAAAAGAAAGCAGGATTTACAACTACCGGTTACTGGGCAGAAGACCGCAAAGAGGAGGAAACCCGTCATCGGTTAGGATGAACATATCAAGGATTAACCCTCTGGGGATAGAAATAGGGATTACAATTACCTTTTTACTGGGTAGAAAACCAAAATGAGAATACCCGTCATCGGTTAGGATGAACATATCAAGGATAAACTCAAAGCAGGGGAAGAAAATATCTGTCATCGGTTAGGATGAACGTATCAAGGATAGACTTCCCGAGGAAACGTGAAAACGAATCCTCTAGGGAGAAAAAGGAAATGGACTACTTTTACCGGGTATTGTGGAAAAAGTAAAATGCTTGCAAATCGAGAAGGATATTACCAGGTATTAGGTAATAGACTCTCGGGGGACCAAGAGCATCTTTCTAAGTAAGAGCTAGAAAGAAAAGATCAATCAAATATTTGACTCGGTAAGGATATAACTCACTGGGAGTGGTTCCATCCAGATAATTGACTGGGGAGGAAGCTAAAATAATAATCATCCACGAGGAAATAACTAGTGGGGAATGAGAAAGGTTAAATTCTTTCTACTTAAAGGGGTTGACACTCTACAGTTGAAAGAAGACAGACACACCGAATCTGCGCGGGGGGCAAAGGATACCACCATAGTAGAGGATTATAGAAATAATGAATCACAAAGTGTAATAATGTGATAATGAAATCTATGAATGTATATGTATATGTATATGTATATGCATATGTATATATGATGATTATGCCGATAAAATGATCACAAAGGATACAAACGTCATCGATCTGAATCATCAATACAACACTCAGCCAATCTCAACGGGAGGGAAATCAACTGGATAAAGAAAGGTAAAGGATGAACGTGAATTATCCATCTCAAAGGCTCAACCCTGGCTGGGGAAAAGGAAAAGATATGCCGAAGATTTACACCATCAACTCTACGGGGAATTTTAGGTCAACGTCATATCAAATGGGAGACAACCTTACAGAGGATCAGACATACTGCTCTAGAATCAGTGTTGAATGAAATCCGCTGGAGACTTGAGGGGAAACAAGAATCTTGTGTTGGATCTATGCAAACTACTGAGAAAATTCACCTACAAATCAAGGGAGGCAATTACAAACTCAACTGGGGCAAACCAACAAAACTCGGTTGGGGATGCTGAAATGTTGCTGGTGAGGAAACAGAGATCACGCCAACTGCTTGGGGAAAACCAACAATGCTTCGCATTTTAGGGCTCACCTGTTTTCAGACCGCTGTTGATATTCCTTAAATGAAATTGATTTCTCTTAAAGTAACCGCTTTTATTATTTAAGAAAACATGACTTTGATTTAAAATTCAATTTCAAAATGATCATCATAAAATTAAATTCTTAGCTGACATAAATAAGAGTAGAAACAATTGGATAAAAAGCTGAACTTTATTTAATAGAATGGTAGTCTGTAAATGACAAGACTCTATAGATCCTTACAAAAGTTGAAAAATGGTAATTTACATGGAAAAGGGATACATTGAATACAATGATGACTAATCCTTCTACCGACTTTAATATCCACTGTGCTCTTGGTTTCGGTTGAGAATGATGAGTTCGAATTGACTGACTTGCTCGAGAATGTCTTCAAGACTGAAGATTAACCGAATGCAGTTACTTTCCGTAATCCCTAATTTTTCATAAATTTCCCCAAGGTGGGGTACTCAATTTATTGGGATAAAATTTTCTATTTTATGTCTCTAACGTTTGCCTGGATCGCCCTTTCGGATTTTCAATCCATCGAGACGCTCATTTTTGCCTAAGCCTCCCTTTCGGGTTTTCAACTTAACGAGTTATTCTTTTCTTTTTTATGCGAAGTATTTCTTGACTGCATCGGCGTTCACAGGATGCTTGAACTCTTCACCATCCGTAGTTGTAAGTATCAAAGCACCACCTGAAAAGGCTCTATTAATAACATATGGGCCATTATAATTAGGAGTCCATTTTCCCTAGAATCTGGCTTGAAAGATAGAATCTTCTTGAGCACAAGATCACCTTCTCTAAATACACGAGGTTTGACCTTCTTATCAAACACTTTCTTCATTCTTTGCTGATATAACTGACCATGGAACATGGCAGTCAATCTCTTCTCTTAAATCAAATTCAACTGGTAAAACCTGGTCTGACACCATTCAGCTTATGTCAACATGGCTTCCATCAAGACATGCAATGATGGGATCTCAACCTCATGCCAATCCTTGTATGTTACAACCATCTTCTGAGTGATCTTCTTGATGTTCTTATTCGCAGCTTCAACAACCCCATTCATCTTAGGTATGTAGGGGGAAGAATTATGATGTGCAATCTTGAAGTCTTTGTAAAGAGCTTCAACCATATTATTGTTCAAGTTCGAACCATTATCAGTAATGATCTTGCTGGGCACACGATACCAGCATATAATATGATTCTTGATAAACCTCACAACAACTTGCTTGGATACATTTGCGCACGATGTCGCTTCAACCCAGTTTGTGAAGTAGTCAATAGCCACCAAAATGAAACGATGTTCGTTCGAAGCTTTGTGCTTAATCATACCAATCATATCAATTCCCCACATGGATAAAGGCCATGGAGAGGAAATGACATTCAACGGTGTCGGATGAACATGAATCTTATCTGCATATATTTGACACTTATGGCATTTCTTCACAAACTTACAACAGTCAGATTCCATTGTCAGTCAATAGTAACCTGCTCTTAACATCTTCTTTGCCATAGCATGTCCATTGGAATGAGTACCGAAGGAACCTTCATGGACTTCAGTCATCAATAAGTCTGCTTCGTGTCTATCCAGACATCTGACAAGAACCATATCGAAGTTTATCTTATAAAGTACATCACCATTCAGGTAAAAGTTGCCAGCTAATCTCCACAAAGTCTTCTTATCTTTCAAAGATGCCCCAGGCGGGAAAATCTGACTTTGGAGGAAACATTTGATATTAAAATACCACGACTTTTCATCTTTTATCTCTTCAACAACAAAAACATGAGCTAGCCTATCAAGACATATCACAATCAAATTAGGAACTTCATTCCAAAACTTCACCACAATTATTGAAGCCAAAGTTGCAAGGGCATTTTCCATCTGGTTTTCATCTCGAGGGATATGATGAAAATCAACCTTAGTAAAGAAAGTTGAAATCCTCTCGCATAATCTCTATATGGTCTCAAATCGGGTTGGTTTGTCTCCCATTCACCTTTGATTTGATTCACAAGCAAAGCTAAATCTCCATAGACGTCAAGATACCTGATTCTGAGATCAATGGCCTCTTCAAGCCCCATAATGCAAGCTTCATACTCAACCATATTGTTTGTACACTTGAAAGTTAATCTAGCTGTAAACGGAAAATGCGTGCCTTGAGGAGTAATAATCACAACCCCAATGCCATTACCATACTGATTAACAACTCCATCAAATACTATGTCCCAACGGGAACCAGGGTTTGGCCCCTCTTCAAGCAATGGTTCATCATAATCCTTCATTTCAAGTACAAGATCTTTTCATTAGGAAAATCATACTGCACTGACTGACAATCTTCAATTGGTTGGTGAGCCAAATGGTCAGCCAAGACATTACCTTTGATCGCTTTCTAAGATTGGTACTCAATATCATACTCGGATAACAACATCTGCCAACGGGAAATCCTCCCAGTTAAAGTAGGCTTCTCAAAAATGTACTTGATTGGATCCATTTTGGATATCAACCAAGTAGTATAATTCAACATATATTGATGCAGACGCTTAGCAGCCCAAGCTAATGCGCAACAAGTCTTTTCAAGCATAGAATACCGAGTCTCACAGTCGGTGAACTTCTTACTGAGGTAGTAAATAGCATATTCTTTCGTTCCAGTTTCGTCTTGCTGACCCCAACACAACCCATAATTTCATCAAGCACAGTAAAATACATGATCAACGGTCTTCCTTCAGCCGGCGGAGACAGAATCAGAGGCTCAAGCAGATACTCTTTGATATTGTCAAAAGCTTTCTGGAAATCCTCGGCCCAATCACAAGACTGATCTTTCTGAAGAAGCTTGAATATAGGTGCACACGTGGCAGTCATGTGCGATATGAATCTTGAGATTTAATTCAAACGGGCGAGAAAACCTCTGACTCGCTTCTTTATTTTGGGTGCTCGCATTTCTTGTATTGCTTTAACCTTACCAGGATCAACTTCAATACCCTTTTCATTGAGAATAAAGCATAACAACTTACCAGAATGAACACCAAATGTACACTTATTGGGATTCAAGCAGAGTTTGTACTTCCACAAACGCTGGAATGACTTCAACAAATGCTCAACATGTTCTTCTTCATCGCTAGATTTAGCAATCATATCATCAACATAGACTTCAATCTCTTTATGCATCATGTCATGAAAAAGAGTAGTCATTGCTCTCTGGTATGTTGCACCAGCATTCTTTAAACTGAAAGGCATCAGTCTATAACAGAATGTTCCCCAAGGTGTAATGAATTTGGTCTTCTCCATATCTTCGGGTGCCGTCTTGATCTGATTATAACCGGAAAATCCGTCCATAAACGAAAAGACTTTAAATTTAGTTGTATTGCCTACAAACATATCAATGTGTGGCAGAGGGAAATCATCTTTCAGACTAGCTTTGTTCGAATCTCTATAATCAACACACAAGCGTACTTTTCCATCTTTCTTTGGCAGAGGCACAATATTAGCCACCCATTACGTATACTCAGCGGTTACAAGGAAACCGACATCAATCTGCTTCTGCACTTCCTCTTTGATCTTCACGGCCATATCAGAATGCGTTCTTCTCAACTTCTGCTTGACTGGCAGGCATTCTGGCTTCAACGGTGTTCTATGCTCCACAATCTCAGAATCCAAACCAGACATGTCTTGATAGGACCAAGCAAACACATCTGAATACTCTCGAAGAAGATCAATCAACCCCTTCTTTTTCCTCGTGCTCAAGTAGACGAGTCAATTCGTCAGACACTTCTTCTTCACTTTCTTCCTCAACCTCAAACATAGGGAATTCAAAGTTTGGAGAAGGAGTAGGATCATTGTATTCAATGGATTTAGAAACTGACCTGCATAATGATTTGATATTTTGATTTTAGAGAAGTGAATTGTGACTAAATATTATGGAGATGGACAATTATTATTTATTTATTTATTTATGCTTTTTGGGATTACCATTTTCTGAAAAGAAAAAAGTAAAATATAAATCATCATAAATGTGGATGAACAGAATTGCCTTTTATTGATGATTAATTTGAAATATGCCCTACAATGTTAACTTCTCCCTTAGGCATAGGAGAAGAATTTACAAAACTGATAAAACAATTACTTAGAGCGATGAACAATAACAGGAACATCAACAGCAATCCAATTGTTAAAAGCCTTTCCATGCGTCACCACTACGCCAAATAAGGGAAAAGAGGGCGCTTATTTTGGCCTATAACAACGCTTTTAAGCGCCCTCTAAAGTGGCGCTGGCATAGGTAAAGACAGCGCTTTGTTTTCCTGGAGAAAGCGCTGTCTAAAGTGGCCCTTTAAGGGCCACATTATAGTGCGCTTTAAGAAAAAAGTGCCCTCTGGAGTGGTCCATAAAGAGACACCTTAGAGGGCGCTTTCAGGAAAAAGCGCCCTCTAAAGTTGTCAATGTAAAGTGTTTAGAGGGCGCTTTCAGGAATAAGCGCCCTCTAAAGTTGTCAATGTAAAGTGTTTAGAGGGCGCTTTCAGGAAAAAACGCCCTCTAAAGTTGACAATGTAAAGTGTTTAGAGGGCGCTTTCAGGAAAAAGCGCCCTCTAAAGTTGTCAATGTAAAGTGTTTAGAGGGCGCTTTCTGGACAAAGCGCCCTCTAAAGTGTTAGTTATTTTAAAAAAAAATTGTTTGAAAAACAGTGGATATTTAATTGGTAACCTGTTCGCATGTTGCAAAAGTGTAAAATTCATATTGATTTCATCCTTTAATCCAATGTTATACACCATTAATCCATTGATATATACAACATGAATCCATTTATATACAACATTAATCCTCCATATATACAACATTAATATATGATTCTTTGATCAAAAATATACAACAACATATTCATGATTTAGTAAAATTACAACAACAATATACAACATATATACAACAACAGCATACAACAACAACATTCCATACATATATGTACAACAATATACAACCTAGCTATATGATTCTTTGATCAACAATGAATTGACACAATTCATCCTTGATTTCATCCAAATGAGCTCTTGAGTAAGATTTGTATTCCTCAAAGTACTACAATTAAGAGAATAAAACATATTCATGATTTAGTAACAAATTAGATGAAATATCCGATAATATTAAAATAAACCCTAAGTTATTATTCCATACCATTTTTGGGATGTCTATACGATTCAACGCAATGATGTTTCTCATAAATCTCATTACAAAAAATCCGCAATCGACCGAATTATTTTGCTGAGGACACTACACAGAAAAACAAACAATATATATATATATAGTTAATTTCTTACAAACACTATTATAAGCAAAAAAACAAACACTATTATAAGCAAAAATAAGATACTTAATATATACCTGAACTCTGATCCAGGTAATGTCCTTCCTATTGTGGTATTTCTTTTTCAATCTAAATTTTATTATTGCCCTAACAAAAT
This sequence comes from Lathyrus oleraceus, assembly GCF_024323335.1. Classification (NCBI taxonomy): domain Eukaryota; kingdom Viridiplantae; phylum Streptophyta; class Magnoliopsida; order Fabales; family Fabaceae; genus Lathyrus; species Lathyrus oleraceus. The sequence continues at coordinate 440,639,456 of NC_066581.1, forward strand.
AAAAACGTATATTGAGATCAATCTGACAGACATAATTAAATATACAAATACACACGATTATTTAGGGGAATTTCACTTACGCGTCAACCGTCTTCTTCATACTCGGATATTTACTCCAATCACCCGATAAAGAATCGAGATAATACACTATTAGTCTCGAAAGATCCATAGCAACCAACACCCAGTGACCACTGTAAAATAAAACAAAAATTTAGATGAATGAAAATTTTCTACGTAAAAGATATACATAGATTAGAATGAAATTATTAGAAAGAAAATCTAACCCGTTGCCAGAATTAAACGGTAAAAAATACAAACTGGGTGTAGACTTATCGCCGGCCGCCATAAATATATCGACTAGATCATTCTTTACGGATGTTGAATTATTCGTTATTAACGTTGCGTTGATACGGGAAGCAGCAATAAAATTGAAACGGTTACACAATTCAGTTCCCCGCATCAATGTTACATACATATACCTTAAATAGAAACAAAATAAATCATGACTTTTTGTGATGCAACAGAATCGTTGCGTATATAATTCAATGGGTATATATATTTGTACCTCTTTTTGAGATGCAACCGACTCGATGCGTCTTGAAATCCCTTTACCAACTTTATGTGTGGGTCTTGTAGGAGTCTAACATTACCATATAATTGATTAAATATCATAATTGTAGCTGAATTGAAATGTGAATACTAAATATTCATAATCATTTAGAACATATATACCTCGGCATCAGGGAAAATTAGCTCTGACGGCCAACCAACAAAGGATCCGACTGCATCTCGCATCAACGTTGTCTCTGAAACAACGTCAGGTAATGGTAGACGGGCGTCCGTATCGAATACGAGGTCAACCGAAACTTTCATAAATCCCACCGGGAGGGGATTATGGTGAAGTAATTCACCCGAAGTATTGTGCACTTTTCCCTTGCCAACCATGCGATAAGTTGGTGACGATAGATACAGCTGACAAGGTGAAATGCCCTAAACCAATAATAAATGTTATTGTTAACTTGTATATGTGTCAAGTAAAAAAGTGCTATTTTAATTTCATAATAACATATATAATTACCTCGGGAAATTTCGGTTGATGATTGATACTAGCTCGGTCACTAGTATCTTTTGCCTCGGAAGCGCACCTTTCCTCTCTATACCTTGCATTCTCGTTTTGCAGTTGGAGTACTTGTGCCCTTAACTCCGCCAAGGTCTCCATCACCTCTTTGTTGGTAGGATTTTTTGTTTTTGTTTTTTTATAAAATGACGACGGAGTCACACCAAAACCCTTACCCCTCACACGACCGGAATACTCAGGAACATTTAGTACTCGACTAAGTACGCTCCTGCAATCCTGGACCTCGGTTGAAGGTACGATTTGGGATAAAGTCTCCTGAAATATTATTAGAGGAGATTAAAAATGAATTATATGTCTAACAAAATTTTCGATATAATTAAAGAAATAATGTTACATATACTTACACATTCGTCATAAACATTTTGGACCGCTTCAACGACAGCCCCATCCTTCCCAACCCGAGCAGCCTTCCATAATACGTGATCCGGAAGAGATATTGCGTCACTTTTCTCCTCGGCTAGCTACACATTGAATTAGATTATAAGATCATCAATTATAACATATTGTGACAATGTATAAGCTCATAGTATTTGAATATACTCACAATTCTTTGTTGTAACCGTGCATAACCCATACGCCCTTTTTTGTACGGATACGCGGGTTTTGATGCCCTTTTCCTATTTATGTCGCTTACTTCCTGGATAAAAAAGTTTAAGGCATATTAGAACTTAGTAACTTAACAATTGTATAATAGCATAATTAATAGACATTACATGGAATTTTTCGTTTCTTCGTTTGGCAACAAAGTTATTCCATTCATCGGCTGAAGTAATCTCGGCATACTTCGTTGGCCGTTCTCCTTCAACAAATTTTCCTTCCTCATCCTTGAGAAATTTGTTGCACAAAAAGGATCGAAATCCTCGGAGTCTTTTTCCGGCCAATTGAATACAATATTTTTGCCGGCTTTCATCGATGTGAAAGGATCTCTAAAAAACCTACAAATGGAGTGTGTTATTATAAAGTAATATTATAACAATATATGGTTAACAAATAGTCAACAAAAAAACATATAACAATATATGGTAAGTACCTTTATCTCCGACCATATTTTTTCCTTGCCAACCTTCAAGTCCGGACTTCTCCAATTATCACATGTAATCGGAATATGTTGGCGAACAAGGAAACCAATGTAACTTGCCAACATTGAACCGTTAGGCTCAATTAGTTGGTCTTCAGCACTCCAATGTACTTCAAATTTTACACCCTTGTCTCTTGCACGAATGATTGACTTCATAACAGTCAATCCTCGTTTGATTTCTTTTTCAACATTATTACGTGATTCATTCGCGGCATTGGTATCATCTTGGTTAGCCATTTTATCTGTAATATAGAAATGATTCAATAAGACCCAAGTAAGACAATGATTCAATACGTGAACACATTCATATACCTTCCATTTCTCTCATGTTACAACAATCTAAACTCTTTTTTTTATCATTATTGAATACAAACTCACACACACCTACTGCATGCAAAAGAACAATGCAAACTTATGGTGTTTGGAACATGAACAAACTTGTATCCATAATCATCAAACTTCCAAAAACAAGCTCAAACACACTTCAAATATATCAGTTTTCAATCAGAAATAAAAAACTCAGTTTGCCCTAAACAACATTAATCAACATAATGCACAAAATGAAAAACTAAGTTTAGAAAATGCCATAATCAAACACATGAAGAAAGTGAAGGGTAACGATGGAGAAGAGAAATACCTTAAAGGTGACGGTAACGATGGAGAAGAAAGTGAACAGTGACGGTGGAAGAGGATAACGCAGTGAACGTGAACGGTGAGGGAGGGAGAACGAACGGCGACGATGACGGTGAGGGAGGGAGAACGAACGATGAACGGTGAGGGAGTAATCGCAGTAGAGAGTAATCGCAGTTGAGAGAAAACGAAATAGCTTATAGAGAGGGAAAATAAAGAGACATGCAGTATATGTTATATTTTTAATGTTTACTAAAGGGGACCTTAGAGGGCGCTTTTTTAAAAAAAGCTCCCTCTAAAGGGGGCCTAAGAGGGCGCTTCTAAAAGCGCTCTCTAAGGCTTTCCAAAAGCGCCTTCTAAACTGGAAATGTACATGGACTTAGAGAGCGCTTTTTCAAAAGCGCCCTCTAAGGGTAACCTTAGAGGGCGCTTTCACAAAAGCGCCCTCTATTGTTGTCCCTCCATTTTTTTTTGGCTTCACTTTAGAGGGCGCTTTGTTACAAAAGCGCCCTCTAAAGGGGGTCTTAGAGAGCGCTTTAAGCGCTCTCTAAGGCTTTTCAAAAGCGCCTTATAAACTGGAAATGTACATGGACATAGAGAGCGCTTTTTTAGAAGCGCCCTCTAAGGTTACCCTTAGAGGGCGCTTTCAATAAAGCGTCCTCTATTGGTGTCCCTTCATTTCCTCATTATTTTTTCGCTTCACTTTAGAGGGTGCTTTGTTACAAAAGCGCCCTCTAAAGTGCGCTGTCTATTCAAGTTGTTCGCTCCTTATTTTTTCTCTTCACTTTAGAGTGCGCTTTTGTAATAAAGCGCCCTTTATAAAGGGGACATTAGAGGGCGCTTGTGGAAAAAAAGCGCCCTCTAAAGGGGGCCTAAGAGGGCGCTTACGAAAGCGCTCTCTGAGGCTTTCCAGAAGCGCTTTATAAGCTGGAAATGCACGTGGACTTATAACAGCGCTTTATTAAAAGCGCCCTCTAAGGGTAACCTTAGAGGGCGCTTTCTAAAAAGCTCCATGTATTCTTGTCCCTCTATCTCCTCCTTATTTTTTCGTTTCACCTTAGAGGGCGCTTGTGGAAACAAAGCGCCCTCTAAAGGGGGCCTAAGAGGGCGCTTATGAAAGCGCTCTCTAAGGCTTTCCAGAAGCGCTTTATAAGCTGGAAATGCACATGGACTTATAACAGCGCTTTATTAAAAGCGCCCTCTAAGGGTAACCTTAGAGGGCGCTTTCTAAAAAGCGCCATGTATTGTTGTCCCTCTATCTCCTCCTTATTTTTTCCTTCACCTTAGAGGGCGCTTTGTTACAAAAGCGCTCTCTAAAGTGCGCTGTCTATTGCTCCTTATTTTTCGCTTCACTTTAAAGAGCGCTTTTGTAGTAAAGCACCCTCTAAGGTGCGCTGTCTATTCCAGTTTTTGGCGTAGTGCACAAAATTGGTGCAATCTTCATCTTCATCACCCTCGATCAAAGCAGTTGAGTGTTGTTCATTACCATGGATGAACCCTCTGCTACGGAAACTACATTGCATATCTTCAGCTTTGTCCTTGGACAACCTTTGTTGGAATCCCAAACCGGCCCTATTCTTGTTCCCGACCTCTACCATATTGCCCCACTGGTCTGAACTGCCATCTTCAATAATTTTTAGAGCGTCTTTGAAAGAGGACATAGGTGCCCCAACTTTTTTCACTTTAGCAATAGATAGATCTTGGAATATAGTTCAAATCTCATCCTTAGCTTCCAAATATGAGAAAGGCGACAGATGGCTCCCCAAGAACGCCTTCTCTCCCCCAATTATGATGAGCTTGCCATTCTTCACAAATTTCAATTTCTGCTGCAGAGTGGATGTCACAACTCCAACCTCATGTATCCATGGCCTTCCCAACAAGCATCTATAGGCCGGGTGGATGTCCATTACTTGGAAAGTAATTTTGAAATCACTCGGACCTATCTTTACTAGATGGTCCTCTTCTCCGATGACAGTCTTGTGAGAACCATCAAAAGCTTTGACGATCACGCCATTGTACCTCATCGGGGGGCCTTGATATGATAACCTTGACATAGTTGACTTGGGGAGTACATTCAACGAAGAATCGGTATCAACCAGCGCATTTGACAAAGCATCTTCCTTACAGTTCATTGATATATGTAGTGCCAAATTGTGATTTCTGCCTTCCTCGAGAAGCTCTTCATCACAAAAACTCAGATTGTTGCAGGAAGTAATGTTAGCCACAATGTGGTCAAACTGATCCACAATTACATCATGCTCTATGTAAGCTTGCTCCAACACTTTTTGCAATGCTTCACTGTGTGCTCGGAATTCATGAGCAGAGACAACACTGAAATCTTCGGAGTTTGGAGCAACTGCTCTACCACATTGAATTCACTTGTCTTTATCAAACGAAGCACCTCATCATCATTATCACTAGGCTTCAAATTGCTGGATTCACCAGACTGACACTTCAGAGCATTAACCGGATTTACGAAGGGTACATCAACCTTCTTACCACCATCTTCTACATCCTCTTTTGGAAAGACAGGTCCAAAAACACGACCGCTACGGGTCACCTTCGCTATATCAGCAATGTTCACAACATAATTGGTCGTAGGCAATGGAACCTCTTGACCATTCTCTAGCATGGTAGCATTATACTTATACGGAATAGCTCTATCGAATGCATACGGGACAGGGCCCGCTAACCGTATTACCAACGGCGACACCGGTCTATTGATGTTGTTACTGCTGCTGTTGTCAAGCAGAATGCAGTTACTTGCCATAATCCTTAACTATTGCATAAGTTACCCCGAGGTGGGGAACTCAACTTATCGGGAAATTCTTTTCTGTTTTATGTCTCTAACTTTTTCCTGGATCGCCCTTTCGAGTTTTCAATCCATCGAGATGCTCATTTTTGTATAAGCCGCCCTTTCGGGTTTTCAACATAGCGAGCTGTTCTTTTCATTTTTTAGGCGAAGTATTTCTTGACTGCACCTGCGTTCATAGGACGAGTGAACTCTTCACCATCCATTGTTGTAAGAATCAATGCACCGCCTGAAAAGGCTCTCTTAACAACATATGGACCTTCATAATTAGGAGTCCATTTTCCTCTGAAATCTGGCTTGAACGTTAAAATCTTCTTGAGCACAAGGTCACCTTCCCAGAATACCTGAGGTCTGACCTTCTTATCAAAATCTTTCTTCATTCTCTACTGATATAACTGACCATGACACATGGCAGTTAATCTCTTCTCTTCGATTAAGTTCAGCTGATCAAACCTGGTCTAACACCATTCAGCCTCAATCAACTAGGCTTCCATGAGCACACGTAATGAAGGAATCTCAACCTCTACAGGGAGTACTGCTTCCATACCATACACAAGAGAGAAAGGGGTTGCCCCTGTTAAAGTGCGGATGGATGTACGATACCCATGCAAATTAAATGGGAGCATCTCATGCCAATCCTTGTATGTGACAACCATCTTCTGGATAATCTTCTTGATCTTCTTATTCGCAGCTTCAACAACCCCATTCATCTTGGGTCAGTAGGGAGAAGAATTCTGATGTGCAATATTGAAGTCTTTGCAAAGGGCTTCCACCATATTGTTATTCAAGTTCGACCCATTATCAATAATGATCTTACTTGGCACACCATAACGATATATAATCTGATTCTTGATAAACCTCACAACAACTTGCTTAGTTACATACGATGTTGCTTCAACCCATTTTGTGAAGTAGTCAATTGCCACTAAAATGAAGCGATGTCCATTCGAAGCTTTGGGCTCAATCATCCCAATCATATCAATTCCCCACATGGAGAAGGGCCATGGGGAAGAGATAACATTCAATAGTTTCGGAGGAACATGAATCTTATCAGCATAAATTTGACACTTGTGGCACTTCTTCACTGATTTGCAACAGTTAGATTCCATTGTCAGCCAATAGTAACCTGCTTGCAACATCTTCTTTGCCATTGCATGTCCATTGGAATGAGTACCAAAGGAACCTTTGTGCACTTCGGTCATCAACAAGTCTGCTTCGTGTCTATCCACGCATCTGAGCGAAACCATGTCAAAGTTTCTCTTGTACAGTATATCACCATTCAATTAGAAATTGCCAGCTAATCTTCTCAACGTCTTCTTATCTTCCAAGGATGCCCCAGGTGGGTAAATCTGACTTTGGAGGAAACACTTGATGTCGTAATACCACGGCTTCTCATCCTTGATTTCTTCAACAACAAACACGTGAGCTGGCCTATCAAGATGCATCACAGATAAATTGGGAACTTCATTCCAATACTTCACTACAATCATTGATGCCAATGTTGCAAGAGCATCTGCCATCCGGTTTTCATCTCGAGGGATATGATGAAATTCAACCTATGTAAAGAAAGTTGAAATCCTTCTCGCATAATCTCTATATGGTATCAAACCAGGTTGATTTGTCTCCCATTCTCCTTTGACTTGATTCACAACCAAATCCGAATCACCGAAGACATCTAAATACTTGATTATGAGATTCATGGCCTCTTAATCTTAAAGCCCCATAATTAAAGCCTCATACTCTGCCATGTTGTTTGTACACTTGAAAGTTAATCTAGCTGTAAATGGTAAATGTGTGCCTTGAGGAGTAATAATCACTGCCCCAATGCCATTTCCATACTGATTAACAGCTCCATCAAATACCATGCCCCAACTTGAACCAGGTTTTGGCCCTTCTTCAAGCAATGGTTCATCACAACCTTTAATTTTCAAGTGCAAAATCTCTTCATCAGGAAAATCATATTGTATTGACTGGTAATCTTCAATTGGTTGGTGAGCCAAATGGTCAGCCAAGATAGTACCTTTGATCGCTTTCTGAGATCGGTATTCGATATCATACTTTAACAACAACATCTGCCAACGGGCAATTTTCCCAGTTAAAGCAGGCTTCTCAAATATATACTTGATTGGATCCATTTTGGATATCAACCAAGTGGTAGGATTTAAGGTATATTGGCGTAGATGCTTAGCAGCCCAAGCCAATGCGCAACAAGTCTTCTCAAGCATAGAATACCGAGTCTCATAGTCGGTGAACTTCTTACTGAGGTAGTAAATTGAAAATTCTTTCTTTCGAGTCTCATCTTACTGACCGAGAACACAACACATACTATCTTCGAGCACAGTCAAATACATGATCAACGGTCTTCCTTCAACAGGTGGAGACAAAATCGGAGGTTCAAGCAAATATTCTTTGATACTTGTAAGACCCCAATTTTGTCCCTAAGATCCCTCATGGCATCATAACATTGCATTTGCATTGCCTCAAGGATCATAAGCATCTTGGTTCCCCTTACCTTTGGGTGGGACCTCTTGTGAGTCGTTTGAGATCACCAAGCATGCTTGAATTGTATATTATTGCTTTTCTTATTTTGCTTACTAACCAAAAGCACAAAAATATGTCACTAACATTTCTTGTGTGTAGCTTGAACAATCACAAGGTCAAAAGCTTCAAGGAGATCATAAGTACAAAGATATGGCCAAGAAAAGAGGAAAGCAAACATGGCAATGGTTCCCAAAGCTCTCATCCATCAAATATGCCTCCTAGCATCTCAATTCATCATTTTGATCAAAGCAAGTCAAAGGGTTTGGGGTTTGTTCCCCAAGGAAACCCTAGTTCATCAGATCATCCACAATGCCTTGCTCCTGAAGCAACCTCAGCCCATGATCAAATACAATCAAGGGAAGCTCTTTAATTCATCACTTCTTGCATATTTGAACTTATTTGAGTGTCCTCAATCATCAATTCATCAAGACATGAGTCATGGACTTGAGAAGTTGATCAGTCAATCCATTTGATTATTTTGAAATGCACTGAAAGCTAACTTTTTATGTGTTGGTCAAATGGAGATGATCCCAAAATCAAAAATGTTCTTAAGGATAATATGCACAACTTTTATGTTCATCAAAAATTGATTTGAAGCTTGGAAAGTCATCATCCATTCCAGGACATTATAGGTCATTTTGACTGAAACCCTATTTTTGGGTCAACTTCCCAAGAACATAACTCATTCTTCTTTTATGATTTTGAGGTGGGATCAAATGAATTGGAAATCTTAAGATGTCTAACTCAAATGTTATGTTTAACAAAATTTCAAAATCTCAAAAGAAATACATGTGATAAGGCAAAACATTATAGGTCACTTTGGACCAAATGCGTTGAAAGTCAAAAAAGTCCAACTTCAAGTGCCCATAACTTCTTCATCCAAAATTCAAATGATGCAAAATGTAAGTCCATTTTTATTGTCTTGAAAATATCTACAACTTTTATGTTGGAGGTTTTTCCATTTGGAGCTTGCATCATCAAAATAGAAGGGCTTGAACATTGGCCAAATTTGGAAACCTTGCCTTTACATGTTTTGCACCTTACACCTTAAACTCAAAATTCACTAATTTCCACACTTCAAATGGATTTTTTCCCAACATAGAATTTGTTCCTTACATCAAGACCTCTCCAACCATTACTTAAATGCTCATGTTTGGATTTGGCAAATGGCATTTTCGAAGAGGAGAAGTTTTAGGCATGATTATGCATAACATGTTGAAATTCATCACACAAGCCAATTCACTCCAAACTACACGACCAAACCATCTCACATTTATTTCAGCTTGCATTTGCACCAGGTTTTGGGCCTCACATGCGCCTGTACAGGCCCATGCATGGAGGATCCAATTCACATGCTCACGAGTTTGATCATGCTTTGCATCAGCTCTTGCTATAAATACACTTGCTTGCTTCACTTGAAATCCAACCTAATGAAGTCTGAGATGCTGCACAACTGAATCCATAACCATTACCAAAGGAACTATTTCACTTTTCTTTAATTTTTTCAGATCTGAAATTCAACTAAATCTGGTTGAATCTTTGGATCTAAAGTTCCTAGACCTCTCTCTCATAGTCCATTGTACTTTTGTTTTGCAAAAGGAAGCAAAGAAATCAGCTCAAATCTTCTCAATTCAAAGGTATGGTCCAATTGATTTTCGCTTCGAATCTCCTTGTTCCATGATCTATTTCCCTGGCCAATGTGTTTTCTGAAGTCCTCACTTGAGAGGCAAGTCAGTGGTGGCTTTAATTTCGTGTTTTAATGAACTATAATTTTTGTACCTGAATCTTCCAGCTCAGATTTCTTATTCTATAGAAAGTTTGAGTGCAATTCAAGGTTACAGGGGTGATGTACATCACCCCAGCTTCATTTCGATACAAGGATCGTGTGGTTTGTTTAGGTTTGAAAACCTGCAACTGGTGGCCGGATTCTGGCTTCTCACCGGAGAAGACGGTGGTTTCCACCACCGTCCACACGTGGATGGCTTCACAGCCCTTGGATCCATTGACCACGATCTAATCTCCACCTTTGTTTCTTATGACCTTTTTTAATACCATGTGTGACGCGTTTGACTGAAGCCTACCATGGAAGCACGCATATGGAGCGTTTGATCAGCCACGTCAATTAATGAGGCTTTATCAGATGCTCCTGGTTTTTTTTATTTTTCTATTTTCTGATTTAATTTCTTTTATTTCTTTTATTTTCAAAAATTCATATCTTCTTCATTTTTATTCCAAAAAATATGAGACCAATTGCATTCTTCTCCAAATAAATTCTAGTTTCTAATTTTGATTTTTAATATTTTTTATTTTGTCATTTGATGTTTTTTGTGAATTTTCTCTTTTCTTGCTATTTTTAATTCATTTTAAATAGTTTTCAATATTAAAAAAAATACAAAAATATTTTCCTAACCTATTTAAATGATGATGGATTTATGAAAAATATTCTCATCAATTTTTTAATTTATTTGAGATTTATTTGAGATTTTAGTTCAATTAGGTTATTTTTATTCACTTTTAATTGATTAAAAATAGTTTCTGACTTTTAAAAATGCTGAAATTTTTTGTCAAACTTTGTTTGACCTTGTTGAACTTGGGATAAATCACTTGGACCTTTCAAGGTTGATTTGAAGTGATTTTGAAGTTTGACCTTTCTTTTATTTTTAATTCAAGTTTATTTTGATATTAAAAATGCCAAAAATATTTTGATTATTATTTGACCTCCAATCTGCATCCCATTTCTGGATTCTCATTGTTTGACTTTGACTCTCAATGTCATTTGGTCAACACACATGGATTGGTACATTTTATTTCACCTTATGCACTTTATTCTTTCCATTTCCTTTTCCATTATTCATCTCTTTCTTCTTCTTCTTCTTTTTCCTTTTGATCAATGAGTTGAAGGTTGATAAGTTAGCATTGATTAGGGAGACTTAATCTTCCTTGATTCAAATCTAATTCATCTTGATCAATTGATCAAGTGAATGGCTTTGCATTAAGGATAGGTTGTTTCTTAAATCATGCAAAAGACTTAAACCAATACAAGATCAATTCTCTTCGTCTTTTTGGCATGGCAAGTTGTGGGAACTTGGTTCACTAATCAAGACTTCTAACTTGTGTTGTTGCCTACATTATTATTGACCAGCCTCAGATAGTTGTGACTTCTACATAAGTCCAATTACGATTGCTTAACATAGCGCTTAATTTGCCTTATGGCATACTAACTACTAACACTAACTATTAACCATTAACATATACTTTTGCTCTTTACTTTTATGCAATTTACTATTCTTGCACATATTATCCATTTGCTTTTTTCCTTTGCTCACTTGAGCACATGTTTATGTTAATGCAATTTGCCTTTTGCTCACTTGAGCACATAACTATGTATATACTATTGTGTTTCTGTTTTGTTTGATTGTTGTGAACCAAAATGCAAAAAATGGAAAAAAGGACTTAGACTTTAGGACCTTCCCTATGCAAAATGGAGTCAAAGAGCAACTAGGCCTCATGCCTTTAGAGTGCTATAAATGTCAAAGAGCAACTAGGCCTCATGCCTTTAGAATGCTTAAAGCTTGAAGATGAACATTGAAAGGACCATATTCTAAACTCCCTCTTGTCCATTCTTTGATTGTTAATAGAACCTTTTGATGTGTGTGTTTCTTTGTGCTAGGGATTCCAACTTGAGCCAAATTGGGGAACCATTGCCATGAACTTCTAAGGGAGAGAGATCCAAGATACCTTGAGGAACTATTCCAAGAGTTCATTTGATTGTTGATTGCTTGAGTTTATGCTTATGTGATCGCTTATTCCAAAGGATGGGAGCTACTTGGATCATCCATATGATCTCAAGAGAGGAACTCCTTTTGTGGTTTTGTTTCTTATCCCTCACCTCTTTGCATGTTTAGGACTCTAGCGATTCTTCTTCTTCTCTCCACTCTAACCCAAGCCAAAGCTTTTGTGCAAACATTTAATACATGTTTTCAACATTAGAAACCAAAGCCTTATGCTTTTGATTTTCAAACTCTCTTTTCATAACACTTATTTTGAATTGAATCTCTAAGTCAACTTTGACCATATTATGTATATACTTTTCATTGGTAAATATAACCCATTCAAATGTCTTTTGTGGTTTCAATGGCCACTCTCTTAATCAAAACTTTTCCATAACCTTTAGCTATTAGGTTTGAGTTATCCTTGTTGTAGATGTAATACTCACCTATATCCTTAGTGATGGACAATGAGTCTTCCATGCTTATTATAGGGTTAACCCCTCACTAGCATGTTGAAGCTATCCTCACATGGTGGATTTGTGGTTTTAGGTTGAGTTTTCTCCCTTGGATAACAAAAGACCTTAAGGCTTTTGGACCAATCAATTCACCAACTCATTGTTTTGAGATTTTTACCCCGAACTACGAGGTTTTGATCCTACCTTTTTTAAAGATGGTACGTAGGCAATGGGTTTATCCATCTAAACACAAAATGTAAATAATCTTGTATATTCTCTTCTCATCTCTTCAATCATGTTTGCACAAACAAATTTTCACAAAACAACAACCTTACAACAAGTATGAAAAGGGCTCCCTAGGAGTACCTAGGATGTTTTGGGTGCCTAACACCTTCCCATTGCATAACCAACCCCCTTACCCAGATCTCTGACTCTCTTTTACTAGTTTTTAATTTGATAAAACTTTTAGGTTTTTGTTCGCTTTCTAACCATTCCTTTGGATAAATAGAAGTGCGGTGGCGACTCGACTTGTATAATTTACCTTGGATTTAGTCAATATCTCTAATGGTAACGAATACCCCGCTAGAGAAAAGTGGCGACTCTGTTGGGGAATATTTGCCTAGTGGGTTTTGCCTACTTTTCATTTTTGTTGTATTGTTGTGTATATTGTTTTGTGATATATTTTTGTGCAATTTGGGATTACTGTATTGTATGTAATGATTGAATTGCTTGAATATTAATTTCTGGTATGCTTGGTGATCTTTGTTAGTTGAGTTATATACTTGGACTCGAGTGCACTTAGGATAGGAGAATGACGTAGTCTTGTTGACTTGTGTGGAGTTATTCCTTAGCAAGTTGACTTGCAAGCCCATTCACTTGGTGGAGGTCATGTTGGGATCAATAATGTCACACAAGTAGTTGTGGTTAGACATTACTCTTTCCGATATACACCTTAGAAGCCAAGGACCTTAGTTTACCAAACCCATCTTGGCCTATTCTTAGGATGTAGTGCGAAAGTCGCTCAAGTGTAAGATTTTCATACGATTGTTACGCGATACTACACGCATTAGAGTCTCTCTTGAGAATATTTTTGGAATACGAGTATTCGTTTCTCCGATAATATCCGAAAGATGGAATGATGACTATGGGAACCTCTTGTAGAACATGTTTGGCAGGTTTAAACCCTACTACACTCCCTTTGGGTGGTTCTTAACCGAGACTCCATGCTCGTGACTCGCAACAAACCCTTGATTCGTGGTTGATCCGTTCATGTATCCTTAATATCAATGGAACTTGGGTGTTGATAAGGTGGAAACCATAATCCACCAAAATGGATTATTGATATTAAAGATAACATGATCCATCCCATGACCTTTGTTTGGTGTGCTTTGCTTGATCCTTGAGTGTGATTATTGCATCCATGCATTCGTGCACCCATTCACATCCATATCACCAATAATAAGAAAACTTTTTAAGGAATTTAAGAGGTCTATTTGCAAATTTTCAGACATGGAAAGACAAAGACGGAATACAAAGAAGTACAGCTTCAGACAACCAGATTTGAAAGAGTTAAGGAATCTGACATCCTATGTATTAGATCCCTTGGGTTTTAAGGCTCGTTTTGGGAAGCTTCTTCCTCTTCTGACTACTCAGGTGGATGAAGGGTTGATGAGTGTATTGGTGTAGTTTTATGATCCTTTGTACCGTTGCTTCACATTTTCGGATTTTCAGCTTTTGCCCACGCTTGAGGAGTATGCCTACCTTGTGGGTATACCTATCCTAGACCAGTTTCCGTTCAGTGGCTTGGAGAGTGTTCCTGCTTCTCAAGAGATAGCAGATACGTTGCATATAGATGAATCTCTGGTTGGTGCTCATATGACTACCAAAGGTGGAATTCAAGGTCTCCCTTCTGAGTTCCTCATTGCTCAAGCTACTGTGTATGAGAAGGCCATGAGTGAGGACACCTTTGAGGCCATATTTGTACTTCTCATCTATGGGTTAGTGTTGTTCCCCAACATCGACAAGTTTATGGATGTGAACGCTATTAGGATTTTCTCTACTCTTAATCCCGTTCCGACTCTGTTGGGTGACATTTATTTCTCTTTGCATATGAGGAATGCAAAGGGTGGTGGCGCCATTGTGTGTTATTTGCCTCTGTTGTATAAGTGGTTTATTTCTCACTTACCACAAACAGTCGCCTTCAGAGAGAACAAGGGATGTCTACGGTGGTCCACGAGGCTTATGTCTCTCACTAATGATGATATCTCTTGGTACAACCGTGTGTATGATGGTGTGCAGATTATCGACTTTTGTGGTGAATTCTCCAATGTACCTCTTCTCGGTACATATGGTGGGATTAACTACAACCCTGTTTTGGCACGACGTCAGCTTGGGTTCCCCCTAAAGGATAAACCCAATAACATTATGTTAGAGGGTGTGTTCTTTCAGGAGGGTAAAGATCCCCAAGGCTTGAAAGCTAGGATGGTCCGCGCTTGGCGCAAGATTCATAGGAAAGGAAGGAATGAGTTGGGTCCTAAGAACTGTGTCTCTTTGGAGCCTTACACTGCTTGGGTTAGGAAGAGAGCATCTGAGTATCTCATGCCGTACGAATATCCAAGACCTACACCTTTGGTTATGGTTGGGCCTTCAACCCTCCCTGACCAAGGAGTAGAGGAGTTGAGAGACGAAGACTGTTCACGTGCCTGGATCCTCAAACGAGAAGAGTTGCTTCAGCAGATCAAGGAAAAGGATGCTTTGATTGAGTTCCTCGAGCATCAGGTTATTGATGATCCTAATGATGCATGGACTTCTCTACTTCCTCAGTCTTCCAAGTTCTGGAAGAGGAAGTACGATCAACTCGCGAAGGAGAAGGCAGATATGGAGGCAACCTATGAAGAGGAGGTGAAGAGGCTTCGTGCATCTTATCTTCCTGTGTCCCGAGCTTTAGATGATTGTTTCTAGGGATCCATGGGATAATCATTTTCCTTTTCTCTTGTATTTTTGTCTAGCTACCAATGTTGTACTTGTTTGATGTAAAACTATTTTCCAAATATTAGTGACAAGATACTTTCATATATGTTAAATGTTTAATACTTCCAAATATTTGCAAATAGAACTCTAAAATTCCTCTGAAATAAAAACAAATCATATGCACGAACATTGCATGCATCATGTGCATAAGCAGGTTTTGTTCCCAGCTTCCTGTCCTATGGTCTAACTTTGTGTTCTTCATTTATTTCAAAGACAAGCTGACTCACCGGTACTACACCAGAGCCAATTCTTCAAGACTGATGGATCATATAGAACAAGAGAACCGTGAGCTGAAGAAAGAAGTAGCCAGGTTGACTGCCTTGATGAAGTCATTCTTGGCCGCTCAGAGCCAATATTCTCCAACCCCATCAACTCCTCCCCAAAGGACGGTCATTTCTGAGATCGTGACTTCTACTGTGCCTGCTGCAACGGCTCATTTTGCGTCATCTATGCCAGCCGGGTTCCCCTGGGGAATGCCCCCCAACTTTTTACCAGAGGGTTTCGCCCCTACTCTTGCTTCTCTGCCGACATCTAGCCCGGTCCTTTCTGTGCCACCGCCCGTTGTGCACACTTTACCAAGGGTCGAAGATACCATCTACCATTCTGAGCCATCTGAGGGCCCAGATGTTTATGAAAAGATGGATGATATGAAGGACCAATTCCTTGAGCTTCACAAGGAACTAAAAACTTTGAGGGGGAAAGACCTCTTTAGTAAAAGTGCTGCTGAGTTGTGCCTTGTGCCCAACGTGAAGATCCCCATTAAATTCAAAGTGCCTGACTTTGAGAAGTATAAGGGAAACACATGCCCTCTCAGCCATCTCGTGATGTATGCTCACAAGATGTCAACGCAGACAGATAATGATCAACTGCTTATCCACTATTTCCAGGACAGTCTGTCTGGTGCCGCTCTCCGGTGGTACATGGGTTTGGAGAGTTCGAACATCCGATCTTTCAACGACCTTGCTGAGGCCTTCGTCAAGCAATACAAATACAATGTGGATATGGCTCCTGATAGGGACCAACTGAGAGCAATGTCGTAGAAGGATAAGGAGACCTTCAAAGAGTATGCCCAGACATGGCGCGAGTTGGCAGCCCAGATAGTGCCTCCCCTAGAGGAGAAAGAGATGACCAAGATATTCCTGAAGACCTTGAGCTTGTTTTATTACGAGAGAATGATAGCCAGTGCTCCCTCAGACTTCACCGAGATGGTGAATATGGGGATAAAACTGGAAGAAGGGGTCCGTGAAGGACCCTTAACTCGAGACGAAGGCTCTTCGGCAAAGAGATATGGGAGCTTTGCAAAGAAGAAGGAGGGAGAGGCACATGCTGTGTCTTCCCATGTCAAAAGAAGACCCTCTGTGAAGAGGAAGATTGCTCGCCCAGTCAACAATCAGCATCAGGTGGCTCATATAGCACCCGTTTTCAGGGAAGCTCAAAATTATCAGCAACCGCAAACTCAACAATATCAACAACAACAGCGTCCAGAACAGCAGGCCTATCAGCCTCGAAATAACAACAGTGCCAGCACCAACTACGAGAGGATGAGGGTCACCTTTGATCTAATTCCGATGACTTATGCCGAACTTTATCCGTCGCTGATCGATAGAAAGTTGATCACTCCGCGAGACCCTCCCGCTGTACCTATTAACCCCCAGTGGTGGTACAAGCCTGAACTTCCTTGTGTGTATCATTCTGGTGCTCCCGGACACGACGTAGAGAACTGTTATCCCCTGAAGACCAAGGTGCAACGCCTTGTGAGAAGTGGGATTCTGTTTTTCGAGGACGTAGGTCCGAACGTAAAGAAGAACCCATTGCCCGAGCATGGGAAGTCTGTCAATATGGTCCAGGGCTGCCCTGGCAAGTACAAGGTGAAATATGCCAGTCATATCCGACAATCGTTGGTTGAGATGCATAGATTGTTGTGTGATAATGGCCATTATGGGCATGATCACGATAGATGTAGAGTATGTTCCATCAATCAGAGAGGATGTCGCCAGGTGCACAAAGATGTGCAAGAGATGTTGGACAAAGGAGTCATTGAGATCCTTCAAAACAGAAATGTTGACGAAGATGTTGTTGAAGTCAACGTAATTTCTCAGGTATTCTGGATACCTGAGCCTGTTGTCATCAAGTATGATGGTAGCAAGCAAAAGGCTCCTCCTGCTCTCGTCATCAAACCAGCTGGACCTGTACCGTACTCCTCTGAGAAAGCGGTTCCTTATCGCTACAACGCTGTGGCAGTGGAAAATGGGAAAGAGGTGTCCTTGCCCTCTTCATCTGTTGTTAACATTGCTGATGTTAGTGGTTTGACCCATAGCGGTCGTGTATTTTCAGCACCGTCGAAACCTCAAGCTGATGCCCGAGGATGTGTTGATGCTGATTTAGTTGAGCGCCCGATTGGGAATGTTGTGAGCACTCCGAATCCGGAACTTGTTGTTAAGCCCTCCTCTACGTTAAGAACTCCTGCTTCTGCTGGCCCGAGTGGTGATACGAAAGAAGACTGTGATGAGATGCTGAAGCTCATCAAAAGGAGCGAGTACAACGTTGTAGACCAGCTTCTACAAACGCCATCCAAAATATTTGTGTTATCATTGCTTTTGAATTCAGAACCACACCGAGAAGCTTTGCAGAAGGTGTTAGATGTGGCGTACGTGGATCACGATGTCA
The DNA here is from genome assembly GCF_024323335.1 of Lathyrus oleraceus. Classification (NCBI taxonomy): domain Eukaryota; kingdom Viridiplantae; phylum Streptophyta; class Magnoliopsida; order Fabales; family Fabaceae; genus Lathyrus; species Lathyrus oleraceus. The sequence goes on from NC_066581.1 coordinate 440,657,577, forward strand.
CAATAGAACAATTTGATAGCATTGTTGCAAACATTACCGCTTGTAACAACTTGAGTTTTTGTGACTCCGATCTCCCCGAGGAGGGAAGAGACCACAACTTGGCATTACACATATCTATGGGTTGCAAAGACGAAGCCATGTCCAATGTTCTGATGGACACTGGGTCATTATTGAATGTATTTCCAAAATCCACTCTTGCGAAGCTGTCATATCAAGGGTCTCCCATGAGGCAGAGTGGAGTAGTTGTGAAGGCTTTTGATGGGTCTCGCAAAACTGTGATTGGTGAGGTTGATCTCCAAGTCAAAATCGGACCAAGTGATTTCCAGATTACCTTCCAGGTTATGGATATTCGCCCATCGTATAGCTGTCTTTTGGGCAGACCATGGATTCACGAGGCAGGTGCCGTGACATCCATCCTACACCAGAAACTGAAATTTGTAAAGAATAAGAAGCTGGTGGTGGTAGAGGGAGAAAAGGCTCTCCTGGTTAGCCATTTGTCTTCCTTCTCTTATATAGATACTGAGGATGAAGTTGGAACTTCGTTCCAAGATTTATCTATTGCAGAGCCTATTAAGAAGGGAACTTCCTCATTTGTTTCCTACAAAGATGCAAAGTTGGCCATTGAGCATGGCGCAACTGCTGGTTTGGGGCAAATGATTGAGTTAAAAGACAACAAGTCCCGGGCTGGCATAGGTTATTCTTCTGGGGTTTCCAATATGCAAGGGTTGATCAAGAGTGGAGGTTTCATCCACACCAATCAAGACGAGGAGGCTGCTGCTATCTTGGAAGAGGACGAAGAGGATTCCGGCAACTTTGTCATCCCTTGAGGGATCTGCAATAATTGGGTCGCTGTGGATATTCCAACAGTTATCCATAAGTCAAAGTAATGTTCATTGTGTTTAAAAACCCTTCTCCCATGCCAAAGGGAGAAGTGATGACATTGTTGGCGCATAAATACAATGATATTTTCATTCAATAGATTCATGCTAAATTTTTGTTTTTCCAATTGTTTTCCCTTTTTCCTTTTGCATGAAATTGGTGATCACATAAAACCCTAAAAATAGAATAAAATCAATCTTTTCATCTGCATAATGATTTGCCTTGTTTGAATTCTAAAAGCTCTTTATATCCAAAATCATTATGCAGGTTAATCAAACCCATTGAACATAATGATCCAACACCATCTCCCAACTTTGAATTCCCTGTATTTTAGGTGGAAGAAGATGATGTTGAACAGATTCCTGACGAGATTACCCGCCTACTTGAGCATGAAGAGAAAATCATTCAGCCGCATCTTGAGAATCTAGAAACAATCAACTTGGGGTCTGAGGATTGTGTGCGAGAAGTGAAGATTGGGGCACTCCTGGAAGAGTCTATTAAGAAGGGGTTGATTGAATTACTACGAGAATATGTTGACGTCTTCGCTTGGTCATATGAAGACATGCTTGGTCTAGATACTGATATTGTGCAACATTTCCTACCTTTAAAGCCTGAGTGCGTGCCTGTGAAGCAAAAGCTCAGAAGAACTCATCCTGATATGGCAGTAAAGATCAAAGAGGAAGTTCATAAGCAAATTGATGCGGGGTTTCTGGTGACTTCTACATATCCTCAATGGGTGGCCAATATTGTGCCCGTGCCTAAGAAAGACGGAAAAGTCCGGATGTGTGTGAACTATAGAGTCTTGAATAAAGCTAATCCGAAAGATGATTTCCCTATACCACACATTGATATGTTGGTAGATAATACGGCTAAATTCAACATCTTCTCATTTATGGATGGATTTTCCGGATATAATCAGATTAAAATGGCACCCGAGGATATGGAGAAGACAACATTCATCACACCTTGGGGAACATTCTGTTATCGAGTGATGCCCTTCGGTTTGAAGAACGCCGGAGCCACGTATCAACGAGCTATGACTACCTTGTTTCATGATATGATGCATAAGGAGATCGGGGTATATGTTGATGATATGATTGCTAAATCAAGAACGGAAGTTGAACATGTAGAGCACTTGTTGAAGCTTTTTCAGCGTTTGAGAAAATATAAGCTTTGTCTGAATCCGAACAAGTGCACATTTGGAGTCTGTTCCGGTAAGTTATTGTGCTTTATTGTCAGTGAAAGAGGTATTGAAGTTGATCCTGCAAAGGTCAAAGCAATACAAGAGATGCCTGCGCCCAAAACTGAGAAGCAAGTCCGAGGTTTTCTTGGCCGCTTGAATTATATTTCCATATTCATATCCCACATGACTGCCACATGTGCACCAATATTCAAGCTCCTCCGGAAAGATCAGTCTCATGATTGGACCGAGGATTGCCAGAAAGCTTTTGACAGTATTAAAGAGTATCTGTTTGAGCCTCCGATCCTGTCTGCGCCCGTGGAAGGAAGACCATTGATTATGTATCTGACTGTTCTTGAAGACTCAATGGGTTGTGTCCTTGGTCAGCAAGACGAATCAGGAAAGAAAGATTTACTACATGAGCAAGAAGTTTAGTGATTGTGAGTCTCGATACTCAATGCTTGAGAAGACATGTTGTGCTTTGGCTTGGGCCGCTAAGCGCTTACGCCATAATATGTTAAATCATACGACTTGGTTAATATCCAGAATGGATCCGATCAAGTATATCTTTGAGAAGCCTGTTTTAACATGGAGGACTGCCCGTTGGCAGATGTTGTTAAAGGTAGTATCTTGGCTGATCACTTGGCACATCAGCCGATTGAGGATTATCACTCAGTTCAATATGACTTCCCAGATGAGGAGATTCTGTATTTGAAAATGAAAGATTGTGATGAGCCTACGCTCGATGAAGGGCCAGAGCCTGGTTCCCGTTGGAGCGTGGTATTCGATGGCGCTGTAAATGGTATTCGGGCAGTGATTATCACTCCTCAGGGCACACATTTTCCTTTTACAACAAGGCTAACTTTCAAATGCACGAATAATATGGCTGAGTATGAAGCTTGTATTATGGGATTGGAGGAGTGCGTTGATCTAAGGATCAAGCATCTTGATGTATATGGTGATTCGACCCTCGTTGTTAATCAGATTAAGGGTGAATGGGAAACAAATCAGCCTGGCCTCATTCCATATAGGGGTTATGCGAGGAGGATTTCAACGTTCTTTACTGAGGTTGACTTCCATCATATCCCTCGAGATGAGAATCAGATGGCAGATGCACTTGCTACACTTGCTTCAATGATTGTGGTTAGACTTTGGAATGAAGTTCCCAATATCACTGTGATGCGCTTGGACAGACCAACTCATGTATTTGCAGTAGAAGAAGTAAAAGATGAAAAGCCATGGTACTATGACATCAAGCGTTTCCTTCAGAGCCAGATTTACCCGCCTGGGGCATGTGTGAAAGATAGGAAGACTCTGAGGAGATTATCAGGAAGTTTTTACCTCAATGGTGATGTACTCTACAAGAGAAACTTTGACATGGTTCTGCTCAGATGCGTGGATAGACACGAAGCAAACCTGTTGATGACTGAGGTCCATGAGGGTTCATTTGATACTCATTCCAATGGACACGCCATGGCTAGAAAGATGTTGAGAGCAGGCTACTATTGGCTGACAATGGAGTCTGACTGCTGTAAATATGTGAAGAAATGCCATAAGTGTCAGATTTATGCGGATAAGATTCATATTCCCCCGACACTTCTGAATGTGATTTCATCACCATTGCCTTTCTCCATGTGGGGAATTGACATGATTGGCATGGTAGAACCAAAAGCATCCAATGGACACAGATTTATTCTCTTAGCAATTTATTACTTCACTAAGTGGGTTGAAGCAGCGTCATATGCTAATGTGACCAGTGTAAGACCCCAATTTTTTCCCTAAGATCCCTCATGGCCCATGTCATATCACATCATGGCCTCAAGGATCATTGCATACCCTAGCTGCCCTCCTAGTGGGTGGGTACCTTGTGAGTGTGATTCTTGATCACCAAGCATGTATTGCATTTGTATATCGTTGCTTTTCATATGTTTACTAACCAAAAGTACAAAAATATCGTCATCTAACCATGTTGCTTGCAGATGAAGCTAGCCAGGTCAATACAGTCAAATCAGGCCTTGAGCAATAGATGGTGGCCATTCTTGAAGAATTTGGGCACCATGATCATTCATAAAGAGTTCATATAACATGTGATATCATTTGGAAGCAAGATCCCAAGAGAAAGAAGCTTGGAATTCATCAGAACTTGGCCCAGTCAACCAAAAGTCAACAAAAGTCAACTGTGGTCAACTGTGGATTTAATCAGTGATTTGATGATTGGAATTGGTTGAAAAGACCTCATTCATGTCCATATAAACTTCTTTTGGCATTTCAAAGGTCAAGGTTGAAGGAATTCAGGTCAAACAGAAAATTTCCCAAAATGGCAAGTGGACCTGTAATTTCAGCTGCCCAAAATGGAAAGTTTTGCTCCTCAAATTTACTTCATAATACAAGCTTCAAATCAAAATTTGTCCAACATGAAAGTTGAATATCTTGTTCTCACAATTCCAAAAAGTCCAAGAACTTGAAAATCCCATGTATGGTTGTCAAGTTATGGTCCAGTGAATTTCAAAAAAGACCCGTAATCAGGAGGGCATAACTTCTACATAGATTGTCCAAATTGCAAGTTCTTTATATGCACAAACTCCATTTAATATGTACTTTCATGGTGCATAATTGGATTTTTTCAAAAGTGCTCAATGCAAAAGGTCAAATTTCAACTGGACTGTTAAATGAACCAGGGGCAAAATCGTCCAACTTGTGAAATAATTGGAATTTTTGAGTGGGGATTTTTTCTACACTTCATAAATGGTATTTGAAAATTGTTGGAATATTCATAACATGCCTAGGCCTTGTGGTTTGAGAATTGGTTTTGAAAATGAATTGGAAAAATGGACACATAAGCCATCACATAGTAAAAATGCAAAATAGGAGGAATTTGAAGATGAGACCAATTCTATCAGCTTCCAAATGATATTTGTGGTTTGCTTGAAGTGATAAATGGCTGCTACATTGCTTCTAATGATAGGAGGGCATAAGAGCCAAATTCACACATAAGCCAATTTTCACTAATTACCATTTTTTTCACTAATCATGTTTATAGTTGGATTAGGAGCTTGGTATATATAGATAATCTCTAACAGAAACTACAACACTAATCACAATTTGCAATCACAATTCAGAAATCTAACAGAAAAATCTCAAGAAAATCTCACAAACTCTCTCAAAATCTCACAATTCTTCATCACACTTTTTTCAATTTTTCTTTGAATTGCTTGATCCTTTGTGTTTTTTATTGTGATAATCATCTTCCAGGAGCACTATTTTGGATCTGTTTTCACTTAATCATGGCCATGGCATCAAGAAAGTGCAGCTGTTGAAGCAAGAACGAGTTCATGACAGTTGAAGAATTCTACAATCTGAAGCACTTTTGAGCTACGAAGCGCATTCCAATCAGCTCCCTACGCATCGTACTGCTGCTGTTTTCACCATTGGAGCTCCGAAACTCGCCGATTCCGGTACTGCACGTCAAGAAGGTTCGGATTCGACTATTACCGTTTGCAAAATTATTGTGTGGTTCTTGTAGAGCATGATGTGTAGAGTACGCAGCACTTCGTAGAATCGAAAACCGTTAAGATTAGAGAGAGCAATCTTGAATTTAAGCTTTGACGCGAAACATTCTTTCGCTCGATCTGTGCGGTATGATAGGAATTAGGAGTTTTCTCTGGCATATTGTTGTTGTACGTAGAATAACCTTTCCAACGGTATAAAGTTTATTGAGTTTGGTGAAGAAAAGTTCGAGACCGTTATTGCCGTTGAGGAGCTTGAACTGTGCGAAGAAGATGAGCGTTTCTGGAAATTTTTCACGCTTTGATCTTCTTTCCCTGGCCGCGAGCTCAAATTGTTGTTTCCCGCCGAGGTGGACCAATCGCGCACCGCCAGCACATAAATGAGGTGCTGTACTGTCTTGGATTGGCATTGGACATCACGTTGCTGTTAGTTACTCTACTGTACCATTAATCCATTAAATTACAAATAAATTCGTATTCCATTAATTAAATATTCAATAAATTTAACAACTTAAAAAAATTCATAAAAAATTCAATAATAATCCGAATAAATCGAGATTTTTTTTGTTAGTCTCCTTTTTTAGTCTACTTTTTTATAGAATCAAAAAATAAAATGTTGCTTGGTAAAAAAATTAATTGCCATAGAGATTTTTCCAATGTACACAAATTTCACATGTTCCACCATTTTAATCATAAAATCATCATACTATATCCAAATTAAATGAAATTTTAGATGTAGGTTCTTGACTCATTTCTGGAATTTTTGACATAGGTTTTATAATTTTTGGACTTCTGGTCTTTTAGCTATGATTTATTGAATTTGAGTGTGGTAAAATGTGACACAATGTGACATGCTGAGTTCTCTGAATTTTTTACCATGCTTCCCCTTGGCCAATGGCCTTAATTTTTTGCATGTAGCACAGTTGACGTGTTAGCATTCACTGTGAATTTTTGTGGATTTTTACAATCCATTTCCAAATTGATTAGGATTTTTATCCTCTGCCTATCATTTTTTGGACCTTGTTGGTGACACCTTTGTATATATGTTGCCAAATTTTCATACCTTATCCAATGATCATGAAACTTGGTAGGGTAGTTCCTAACATGTTAAGCTATCATTTAGCTTTGGTCCCATCCATTTCCCACTTACCATCACTATTTACCACTTAATTGAAGTTAGTGTATATTTTATGACTTCATCTGATTGTGTTTTTGCATGCTCTGACATGTTGAATTAATTCCCATAGTTCCTTTTATCCAAATTGCTTGAAAATTGACATGTAGCTTGTTGAATGTCCTCTGTTTAGGATATAATTTTTGTGAAATTTACTGTGTTGTTTTGATATTTTTTTTGATGTGATCTTGCTGGTTGCTCATATGTGGTTTAACATTGCTCACTTTGCCTTACATGATGCATAAATTGAAATAGGTGCATAGTTTGGATATGGGACCAATTGGGATCCCTTTGTGATTGAAATAACTTGACTTTGATCATGAATTGGTTGCTGTTTTAGGATTTTTCCTTCTTTTGGACCCTAGGCTAGTCCTAGTGGTCTTGTCACTTACATTTGAACTTGTCTTTGGCTTTTCAGGTTAAGAAGTTAAGGCTTAAGGATATTGTTTCACATTTGGGATGTTTTGTTTGATACTTGTAAACTAATGTGGCTGTTTTGTAGGATGTTGGTTCACATTGAGCTTTGTGCTATGCACATTATTGTTTGATTATGATTGTACATTGTTGATTATTGTATTGTTGTTTGATTTCGAATGGGATGCTGATCATGTTGGATTGTTTTCAGGTACCCTTTAGTTGCTCAGTTCTCTTAAGAACTTGCATTGCTTTGCTTATAAGCAATTGGCATTGAGGTATAGAACCTTCTTCTTCATGTAGTCTGGAGACCCGGCCCGTTATTTGGCCGGGCAAACTGTCTGAAGTCCTCCTTAAGAGGCATTGCTTGTGTATGTTTATATTTGTCCTAAGCAGGAAAAGTCCTCATTCGAGGCAATTGGTGGATCAAAGAGATAAGTAGCCTATCTCCCACTATTCAGTGAGTCTTCTCCTTGCTCCCATTACATGGTTGTAGCATCGAGATCCAAACCCAAGATCTATCGAGTCTAATTGGGGAAAGAGTTCCATCTTTCTGAACTCCCCCACATTCTTATATTTACATGCTCTCTCGGACTTGAGATAGAAGCAAATGAGGCACACCCCTCATATCCTTTCATCTGCTTCACCTTAGCCCCTCAATGGCAAGGTTAAGAGCGACACTTACCTATTACAGTGGACTTTCATAGTCAAACCCTTTGATTGAGCCTCATGAATGGTTATAGAGTGTGCTATCTGATTATTTGTGATTTATTACTCATTTGTACATGATTGCTTGCTTGCCTTAGTGCATTTACTATCATTCATTGCTCCTTGTAGCATGTCCATTATTTCATACCTATGTGATTTGTTTGATTACCCATTGAGGAACCAGTTATAAGTCCCTGTAAGCTGGCATCTGTTCCCATGACATGGAAGAGATAGAGTGTAAGACATCATTGGTCACTCATATCTTCTTTGCTCTTTGTTTGAGCATTGTTGTTGTATGTGAGGATTCATTGTAAGTCCCTGTGATGTGGCATTTGTTTTCCTAGGATCATACTGTGGAGGTTAACATGAGTCCAGATAGATTGGCAGTTGATTTCCCTGTTTTGTTTTTGTTTTATTCTGATGGAGATTAGTGTAAGTCCATAGAGTGGCTTCTGATATCCTTACTTGTTTTAGGAGACAGGTATAAGACCATTGAGTGGCATCCAGTATCCGCTTTTATTGACTTTCATCTGTTACCATGGTCATATTATCGCTCATTTGTAGCCTATTCCTAAGGACCCACTTGAATCATCTTCTATATGATTTCAAGAGGTGGACCCTTCTAAGAAGTTTTACATTCCGCCATTCCATTCACCCCATTGTGTCCTACCTTCTCACACATGTTTTAAAAACTTGAAATAAGTGTTGTGCAAACATTCTCACTCTTTCCAAATTAGAAACTTGGACCTTAAGTCCATGATTTTTCCAAACTCCATTTTTTGTAAATACTTCATTTTGAATTGACTCTAATCATACTTTGACTACACTTTTGTAAATAACCCCAAATCAATTAACTTCACCCATTCAAATGATTTTGTGGCTTTGTCCATGTTTGTTAAGTTTTCATACATTAGCTATAGGTTTGATTTACCCTAGTTAGTTGATATTAATCTCACCTATTTGTCCTTAGTAGATGAATTGTAAGTCTTCCTTGCCTATTATAGGGTTAACCCCTCTCTGGCAAGTTGAAGCTTTTCTCACATGGTGGACTAGTTGTTACATAAGGTTGAGTTTTCTCCCATGGGTAACGTAAAACCTTAGGGCTTGTGTTTAAAATGAACTCACTCATGTTTTTGGAAATTTTTTAGCCGAACTACGAGGTTTTGATCCTGTAAAGGCACGTAGGCAATGGTTATCCATCCAAACACAAAAATAAATAACTTGTATATTCTTTTCTCATCATCCCACTCATGTTTGCACAATACTTATGTCATGACAAATAATAATTTTCAAACAACAAAGTGTGAAAAGGGCTCCCTAGGAGTACCTAGGACGTGATGGGTGCCTAACACCTTCCCATTGCGTAATTTACCCCTTACCCCGATCTCTGATCTTTTTATTAGTTTTCTACGTGTAAAACTTCTTAGGTTTTTGTTCGCTTTTTAACCAGTCCTTAGGATAAATAAAAGTGCGGTGGCGACTCTATGTTCATTGTATGATTTGCTTATGATTTAATTGATAGATCATATAGCGACGAATACACCGCTACAACCAGGCAGGTGGTTGTGAAATTTATCAAGAATCAACTCATATGCCGTTATGGTGTGCCAGATAAGATCATTACTGATAATGGATCTAACCTGAACAACAAGATGACGAAAGAGCTATGTAGTGAGTTCAATATTGCGCATCATAATTCTTCTCCTTACAGACCCAAGATGAATGGGGTTGTTGAAGTTGCTAATAAGAATATCAAGAAGATTATCCAGAAGATGGTCGTCACGTATAAAGATTGGCATGAGATGCTGCCGTTTGCTTTACATGGATATCGTACATCTGTTCGCACTTCGACAGGGACAACCCCTTTCTCTCTCGTTTATGGCATGGAGGTTGTGCTCCCAGTAGAGGTGGAGATCCCATCAATGAGAGTCTTGATGGAAGCCAAGTTGACAGATGTTGAATGGGTTCAGAGTCGTTATGACCAGTTGAATTTGATTGAAGAGAAGAGATTGACTGCCATGTGCCACAGTCAGTTATATCAACAAAGAATGAAGAAAGCCTTTGATAAGAAGGTCAAGCCTCGTGTGTTCCGAGAAGGTGACCTTGTGCTCAAGAAAGTCTTGTCTTTCGTGCCCGATTCTAGGGGCAAGTGGACTCCAAACTATGAAGGTCCATACGTTGTTAAGAGAGCCTTTTCAGGCGGTACTTTGATACTTACAACTATGGATGGGGAGGATTTCACTCGTCCTGTGAATTCAGATGCAGTCAAGAAATACTTCGCCTAAAAATAAAAACAAAATAGCTCGCTAAGTTGAAAACCCGAAAGGGCGGCTTAGGCAAAAATGAGCGTCTCGATGGATTGAAAACCTGAAAGGGCGATCCAGGCAAAAGTTAGAGACATGAAAAAAATGAATGTATGTATCTCGCTAGATTGAGTACCTCACCCTGGGGCAATCTAGGAAAAAAATAGGGATTTCGCAAGTAACTGCATCCTGACAAGACTTTGTTCTACAACTGTTATCCGTTAGAGATTCTCGCCCATTCATCAACCAAAGCTTCAAATACATCAGATTCAGAATTGGTGGAGAAATTATCATTATGTTCAATGTAGCCCTTTTCCAATATATATGACCAATTTCAAATTTGTAAAGATCTATGGAGTCTTTCCATTTACAGACTATCATTCAATCAAATAAACTTGAGCCTTTATCCAATTATTTGCACTCTTATTCGTTTTTATTCAACAAATGTTTTGCATGTTTTAATTGAAAAAAAATGTCATTGTTTTAAATAATCAAATTTTTCATAATTTGTGTTTAAACAAAGTGAACATTCACAATGACATAGCGATATTGGGAATGCCTTCAGTGCTCTCCCAAGGATGGTAAGATTCTTGACAGGGTAAGGCAGTTGTTCATGTTCCTGGCATGTTGTTGTCCTCTTCCTCCTGAGCCTTTTGTGGTTTCTCCCCCCTAGCAGAGTGTTGGGAAGATTTATTCCTCCCTCCTTCTTTCAGCAGAATAGTGATTCTTCCTCCTCGGAAGATGTGATTTCATTACTTGGGACAGTGTTTGATGACCTTTGGAAATTTCTGATTTTGGTGGTTGTTCCCCACAGAGTTCCATGATCCCCTATGATAATTTCCCCATTAGAGTGTTTCCATGGCGGATTTTTGATGAACTTTGCCTCCAGCTGGAATGTTTTGCTCATTCCCCAACGGAGATCTTTGTTATCCTGGCTTTCTCTTTTGAGATGTAGTACTGGATATTTGTACTTGTTCGATGGACTTGTTGGTGTTAGAGATACCTGTTTGTCAGCATTCATCATATATAAAACTACGCATGTGTGCATATAGTTTTCAAACATTCGGATATTCGTATCGCATTCTTTGCCATATATCTTTGTTTGCGATCCCCTGCTAGTTGGTAATACATTTCCACAAGCAGATGTCGGTGTCTGAACTCCCCATATAGAGTCTGCCCCTTAAGCAGAAAGTGTTTACCTTTCCTCCCATATTCCCCACCGAGTTATATCCTCGTGGATGATGATTGCTTCTGTTTCCTCCCAACACATATATTAGGATGGGATTCCCTATTGAGTTATATCCTCACTAGGACGAGTCTTGATTCAGCTTGCCTCTTTAGTTTGATCCTAGATTGGCCTCTTGTGACTGTTTCCTGCGCTTCCTTATGGTATAAATGAATAATTGCTCAATAGTCAGTAATCATTCATCTTATCCCCGGTGGAGTCTGTGGTTTTCTACCCTTATACCGGTAGTTATAAACCCTAATTCATCCCCTTGCAGAGTTAACCGCTTGTTCATCTTAATCGATGACGGTTACCTTTTCGTGGTTTTCTACTCAGTATCCGGTAGATGTAATCCCCTCTTTGACGGTTATCATTATCCAATATTCGGTATTGATAAGTCCCTCACCCCCGGTGATATATCTCATGGATGATTGCTCTGATCAGGAAATTTATCCCGAGCAAGTCATCTTTCATATACCGATTGCCGGTAATGGTTGTTGCTCCCCTTGAATGGTCATCATTATATACCTAGTTTCGGTATCCCGATGCCTTTCTTTAACGGTCGATTTATCCTTTATTAACCCAGTAACCGGTTGTGGATAATCTTCCATGCGAGTATATTATCTACGTTCTGACGGTAATAGATAATATATCTCATGCACTCTTTGGTCGAAGCCTTTTGTTCTTCCCTAGTTGAGTAAGATTTGTATCCCTTTTTGGAATCGAATGTCCGTCATATAATCGAGTTTGCTTTTAGCCCTCTTTTGGATGATGAGTGTCTTGGGAATATTCCCCAATTCACGTTTTGGTTGGTCACCTGTTATATGCCCAGTAACCGGTATCCTTGGTGTTCCTTCCTTCTACTCCCTATTATGACCTTCTGTCCCCCTGCGGAGTCAGATTTTCCTGAGCTGAAGTTTACCTTTTTAGGTATACCTCGGAAGATCTCGGATGTTTGATATCTCTCACCCTTATACCGGTCTTCGATATTCATTCTCCTCGAGCATGTTGTTCCTTCACCCTCATAACGATGTTCGAATCACATATCTCCTTGAGCTTATTACCTAGTAACCGGTAATACCTCATCCTGGTGTTTCCCCAGTGGAGTCCCGTGGTGGATTTTCCCCATCTGAGTCCGGATTTTCATCCGAAGTATCCGAAGTGGATAATTTTGCTGTATTGGCATATTCCCCAATACAGGCTGCTTTGAGTCAGCTTGAGTCTTTCCATGGATTTACTCCTTTTGGAATTTTGCTCCCCAAGCTTTGAAGTCGTGATCTGCTCACACATTTTATTCCTCCCTTATCCCCATGAGTGTCCCAGAGTCTCTGTCCCATGGAGTAAATTACTCATATGTATTATCAGTTTCTCCTGATTTCTTTTCCTTCTTTCTGGACACATATCTCCACAGAGTGTTACCTTTTGCATACATACATTTGCATCATGAGGTCTCTTAGGGACCAAAATTCGTCTCTCTGTTATTATTTAAGCCCATTCTACCTCGTCGAGACGAAGATTTTAACCTTCACTTCTCCGGCTAGAATGACCTTAAATAGGGGCATCTGTAAGACCCCAATTTTGTCCCTAAGATCCCTCATGGCATCATAACATTGCATTTGCATTGCCTCAAGGATCATAAGCATCTTGGTTCCCCTTACCTTTGGGTGGGACCTCTTGTGAGTGGTTTGAGATCACCAAGCATGCTTGAATTGTATATTATTGCTTTTCTTATTTTTCTTACTAACCAAAAGCACAAAAATATGTCACTAACATTTCTTGTGTTTAGCTTGAGCAATCACAAGGTCAAAAGCTTCAAGGAGATCATAAGTACAAAGATATGGCCAAGAAAAGAGGAAAGCAAACATGGAAATGGTTCCCAAATCTCTCATCCATCAAATATGCCTCCCTAGCATCTCAATTCATCATTTTGATCAAAGCAAGTCAAAGGGTTTGGGGTTTGTTCCCCAAGGAAACCCTAGTTCATCAGATCATCCACAATGCCTTGCTCCTGAAGCAACCTCACCCCATGATCAAATACAATCAAGGGAATTTCTTTAATTCATAATTTCTTGCATATTTGAACTTATTTGAGTGTCCTCAATCATCAATCCATCAAGACATGAGTCATGGACTTGAGAAGTTGATCAGTCAATCCATCTGATTATTTTGAAATGCACCAAGACCTAACTTTTTATGTGTTGGTCAAATGGAGATGATCCCAAAAGCAACAATGTTCTTAATGACACTATAAACAACTTTCATTTTCATCAAAAATTTATTTGAAGCTTGTAAAGTCACCATCCATTCCAAGACATTATAGGTCATTTTGACTGAAACCCTAATTTTGGGTCAACTTCCCAAGAACATAACTCATTCTTTTTTTAAGATTTTTAGGTGGGATCAAATGAATTGGAAAGCTTAAGGTGTCTAATTCAAATTTTATGTTGAACAAAATTTCAAAAGCTCAAAATAAATACATGTGATAATGCAAAACATTATAGGTCACTTTGGACCAAATGCATTGAAAGTCAAAAAAGTCCAACTTCAAGTGCATATAACTTCTTCATAAAAAATCCAAATGATGCAAAATTTAAGTCCATTTTGATTTTCTTGAAAGTATCTACAACTTTGGTGTTGGAGGTTTTTTGATTTGGAGCTTGCATCATCAAAACAGAAGGGCTTGAACATTGGCCAAATTTGGAAACCTTGCCTTTACATGTTTTGCACCTTACACTTTAAACTCAAAATTCACTAATTTCCACACTTCAAATGGATTTTTTCCCAACATAATATTTGTTCCTTACATCAAGACCTTTCCAACGATTACTCACATGCTCATGTTTGGATTTGGAAAATGGCATTTTCGAAGAGGAGAAGTTTTAGGCATGATTATGCATAACATGTTGAAATTCATCACACAAGCCAATTCAATCCAAACTACACGACCAAACCATCTCACATTCATTTCAGATTGCATTTGCACCAAGTTTTGGACCTCACATGTGCCTGTACAGGCCCATGCATGGAGGACCCAATTCACATGCACACGAGTTTGATCATGCATTGCATCAGCTCTTGCTATAAATACACTTGCTAGCTTCACTTGAAATCCAACCTAATGGCGCCTGAGATGCTGCACAACTGAATCCATAACCATTACCAAAGGAACTATTTCACTTTTCTTCAATTTTTTCAGATCTGTAATTCAACTAAATCTGGTTGAATCTTTGGATCTAAAGTTCATAGACCTCTCTCTCATAGTCCATTGTACTTCTGTTTTGCAAAAGGAAGCAAAGAAATCATCTCAAATCTTCTCAATTCAAAGGTATGGTCCAACTGATTTTCGCTTCGAATCTCCTTGTTCCATGATCTATTTGCCTGGCCAATGTGTTTTCTGATGTCCTCACTTGAGAGGCAAGCCAATGGTGGCTTTAATTTCGTGTTTTAATGAACTGTAATTTTTTTACCTGAATCTTCCAGCTCTGATTTCTTATTCTATAGAAAGTTTGAGTGCAATTCAAGGTTACAGGGGTGATGTACATCACCCTAGCTTCATTTCGATATATGTATCGTGTGGTTTGGTTAAGGTTTGAAAACCTGCAACTGGTGGCTGGATTCTGCCTTCTCACCGGAGAAGACGGTGGTTTCCACCACCGTCCACACGTGGATGGCTTCACAGCCCTTGGATCCATTGACCACGATCTAATCTCCACCTTTGTTTCTTATGACCTTTTTTAATACCATGTGTGACGCGTTTGACTGAAGCCTACCATGGAAGCGCGCATATGGAGCATTTGATCAGCCACGTCAATTAATGAGGCTTGATCCGACGCTCCTGGTTTTTTTGATTTTTCTATTTTCTGATTTAATTTCTTTTATTTCTTTTATTTTCAAAAATTCATATCTTCTTTATTTTTATTCCAAAAAATATGAGACCAATTGCATTCTTCTCCAAATAAATTCTAGTTTCTAATTTTGATTTTTAATATTTTTTATTTTGTCATTTGATATTTTTTGTGAATTTTCTCTTTTTTGGCTATTTTTAATTCATTTTAAATAGTTTTCAATATTCAAAAAATACAAAAATATTTTCCTAACCTATTTGAATGATGATGGATCTATGAAAAATATTCTCATCAATTTTTTAGTTGATTTGAGATTTATTTGAGATTTTAGTTCAATTGGGTTATTTTTATTCACTTTTAATTGATTAAAAATAGTATCTGACTTTTAAAAATGCTGAAATTTTTTGTCAAACTTTGTTTGACCTTGTTGAACTTGGGATAAATCACTTGGACCTTTCAAGGTTGATTTGAAGTGATTTTGAAGTTTGACCTTTCTTTTATTTTTAATTCAAGTTTATTTTGATATTAAAAATGCCAAAAATATTTTGATTATTATTTGACCTCCAATCTCCTTCCCATTTCTGGTTTCTCATTGTTTGACTTTGACTCTCAATGTCATTTGGTCAACACACATGGATTGGTACATTTTATTTCACCTTATGCACTTTATTCTTTCCATTTCCTTTTCCATTATTCATCTCTTTCTTCTTCTTCTTCTTTTTCCTTTTGATGAATGAGTTGAAGGTTGATAAGTTAGCATTGATTAGGGAGACTTAATCTTCCTTGATTCAAATCTAATTCATCTTGATCAATTGATCAAGTGAATGACTTTGCATTAAGGATAGGTCGTTTCCTAAATCATGCAAAAGACTTAAACCAATACAAGATCAATTCTCTTCTTCTTTTTGGCATGGCAAGTTGTGGGAACTTGGTTCACTAATCAAGACTTCTAACTTGTGTTGTTGCCTACATTATTATTGACCAGCCTCAGATAGTTGTGACTTCTGCATAAGTCCAATTACGATTGCTTAACATAGCGCTAAATTTGCCTTATGGCATACTAACTACTAACACTAACTATTAACCATTAACATTTACTTTTGCTCTTTACTTTTATGCAATTTACTATTCTTGCACATATTATCCATTTGCTTTTTTCCTTTGCTCACTTGAGCACATGTTTATGTTAATGCAATTTGCCTTTTGCTCACTTGAGCACATAATTATGTATATACTATTGTGTTTATGTTTTGTTTGATTGTTGTGAACCAAAATGCAAAAAATGGACAAAAGGACTTAGACTTTAGGACCTTCCCTATGCAAAATGGAGTCAAAGAGCAACTAGGCCTCATGCCTTTAGAGTGCTATAAATGTCAAAGAGCAACTAGGCCTCATGCCTTTAGAATGCTTAAAGCTTGAAGATGAACATTGAAAGGACCATATTCTAAACTCCCTCTTGTCCATTATTTGATTGTTAATAGAACCTTTTGATGTGTGTGTTTCTTTGTGCTAGGGATTCCAACTTGAGCCAAATTGGGGAACCATTGCATGAACTTCTAAGGGAGAGAGATCCAAGATACCTTGAGGAACTATTCCAAGAGTTCATTTGATTGTTGATTGCTTTAGTTTATGCTTATGTGATCGCTTATTCCAAAGAATGGGAGCTACTTGGATCATCCATATGATCTCAAGAGAGGAACTCCTTTTGTGGTCTTGTTTCTTATCCCTCACCTCTTTGCGTGTTTAGGACTCTAGCCATTCTTCTTCTTCTCTCCACTCTAACCCAAGCCAAAGTTTTCGTGCAAACATTTAATACTTGTTTTCAACATTAGAAACCTAAGCCTTATGCTTTTGATTTTCAAACTCTCTTTTCATAACACTTATTTTTAATTGAATCTCTAAGTCAACTTTGACCATATTTTGTATGTACTTTTCATTGGTAAATATAACCCATTCAAATGTCTTTTGTGGTTTCAATGGCCACTCTCTTAATCAAAACTTTTCCATAACCTTTAGCTATTAGGTTTGAGTTATCCTTTAAGTAGATGTAATACTCACCTATATCCTTAGTGATGGACAATGAGTCTTCGATGCTTATTATAGGGTTAACCCCTCACTAGCATGTTGAAGCTATCCTCACATGGTGGATTTGTGGTTTTAGGTTGAGTTTTCTCCCTTGGATAACAAAAGACGTTAAGGCTTTTGGACCAATCAATTCACCAACTCATTTTTTTGAGATTTTTACCCCGAACTACGAGGTTTTGATCCTACCTTTTTTAAAGATGGTACGTAGGCAATGGGTTTATCCATCCAAACATAAAATGTAAATAATCTTGTATATTCTCTTCTCATCTCTTCAATCATGTTTGCACAAACAAATTTTCACAAAACAACAACCTTACAACAAGTATGAAAAGGGCTCCCTAGGAGTACCTAGGATGTTTTGGGTGCCTAACACCTTCCCATTACATAACCAACCCCCTTACCCAGATCTCTGACTCTCTTTTACTAGTTTTTAATTTGATAAAACTTTTAGGTTTTTGTTCGCTTTCTAACCATTCCTTTGGATAAATAGAAGTGCGATGGCGACTCGACTTGTATGATTTACCTTGGATTTAGTCAATATCTCTAATGGTAACGAATACCCCGCTACAATACTGTCAAAAGCTTTCTGGCAATCTTCGGTCCAATCACAAGACTGATCTTTCTGAAGAAGCTTGAATATAGGTGCACATGTGGCAGTCATGTGGGAAATGAATCTAGAAATATAATTCAAGTGGTTGAGAAAGCCTCTGACTTGCTTCTGAGTTTTGGGCGCATGCGTCTCTTGTATTGCTTTGACCTTAGCAGGATCAACTTCAATACCCTTCTCGCTGACAATAAAGCCCAACAACTTACCAGAACGAACACCAAAAGTACACCTATTGGGATTCAAGCGGAGTTTATACTTCCTCAAACGCTGGAATAGCTTCAACAAATGCTTAACATGTTCCTCTTCATCAATTGATTTAGAAATCATGTCATCAACATATACTTCAATCTATTTATGCATCATATCATGAAAAAGAGTAGTCATTACTCTCTGGTAAGTCGCACCAGCATTCTTTAGAGCGAAAGGCATCACTCTATTATAGAATGTTCCTTAAGGTGTAATGAATGTGGTCTTCTCCATAACTTCGGGTGCCATCTTGATCTGATTATATCAGGAAAATCCATCCATAAACGAAAAGACTTTGAATTTAGCAGTATTGTCTACCAACATATCAATGTGTGGTAAAGGGAAATCCTCTTTCGGACTGGCTTTATTCAAATCTCTATAGTCAACACACATGCGGACTTTTCCATCTTTCTTTGGCACATGCACAATATTGGCCACCCATTGCGGATACTCAGTGGTTACAAGGAAATCAGCATCAATCTACTTATGCACTTCCTCTTTGATCTTCACGGTCATATTAGGATGCGTTCTTCTCAACTTCTGGTTGACTGGCGGACATTTTGGCTTTAACGACAATCTATGCTCCACTATCTCAGAATCCAACCCAGGCATGTCTTGATAGGACAAAGCAAACACATCTGAATATTCTCGAAGAAGATCAATCAACCCCTTTCTTAGCATCTGAACACGGTCGAGACCCAATCTTGACTTCCTTCACATCATCTTCGGAACCCAAGTTGACTAGCTCAATCTGCTCTTCAAACGGCTGAATAATCTTTTCATCTTGCTCAAGAAAACGAGATAATTCATCACTCATTTCTACATCACTTTCCTCTTCGGCCTTAAACACAGGGAATTTAAAATTTGGAAGAGGAGAAGGATCATTGTATTCCATGGGGTTAGAAACCAACTTGCATAATAATTTGATATTTTGATTTTAGAGAAGTGAATTTGTGACCAAATATTATGCAGATGGAAAATTATATTGTTTATTTATGTTTTTTGTGATTACCATTTTCAGAATAAAACAAAAAGTAAAAACAAACATCAAAGATGTGGATGAATAGAATTAATTTTATTAATGATCAATTTAAAATGCCCAAACAATGTTCACTTCTCCCTTAGGCATAGGAGAAGGATTTTAAAATCTAAAAGCAATTACTTAGATCGATGCAAAATAACAGGAATATCAACAGCAATCTAATTGTTGCATGTCTTTCCATGCGTTACAAAGTTGGTGCAGTCTTCCTCTTTGTTATCCTCCAACACAGCAGCTAAGTGTTGTTCATTTCCATGAATGAACCCTCCGCTACGGAAGCTGAGTTGCATATATTCAGATCTAATAGTTGATGAGCCGTTCTGGAACAGTACCTTCTTCAACAATCTTCTGAGCATCTTTCAAGGAGGACATAGGTGCCCCAACTCTCTTCTCAGCAGCAATAGATCAGGCTTGGAACGGAGTTCCAACCTCATCCTCAGCTTCAACATACGAGAAAGATGATAGGTGACTAACCAACAGCGCCTTCTCTCCACTAACAATCACTAGCTTACCATTCTTGACAAATTTCAATTTCTGATACAGAGTGGAGGTAACAGCTCCTGCCTCATGAATCCATGGCCTTCCCAAAAAACAGTTGTAGGTCGGATGGATATCCATTACTTGAAAAGTAATCTGAAAATCACTCGGACCTATCTTGACTGGAAGGTCCACTTCACCAATTACTGTCTTGCGCGAACCATCAAAGGCTTTGACGATTACACCACTATACCTCATAGGCGTTCCTTGGTAAGATAGCTTCGACAAAGTTGACTTCGGAAGCACATTCAGTGACGAACCGGTGTCAACAAGCATATTTGACAAAGCATCTTCCTTACAGTTCATTGAAATATGCAACGCCAGATTATGATTTCTTCCCTCCTCAGGGAGTTCTTCATCGCAAAAGCTCAAATTATTGCATGAAGTGGTGTTAGCCACGATGTGATCAAACTAATCCACAGTAACATCATGGTCTACGAAAGCTTGTTCAAGAACTCTCTGTAGTGCTTCTCTATGCGCTTCGAAATTCATCAGCAAAGACAACACTGAGATTTTTGAGGGGGTTTGGAGCAACTGCTCAACCATATTAAATTCGCTCCTTTTTATTAATCGGAGTACCTCATCATCATCATTGGCTTTCAAGTTACTGCATTCACAAGACTTATCTTTTGAAAAACCAACCAGATCTACATTAGGCACCTCCACCTTCTTACCAACAATCATTTCCTCTTTGTTTTCTGGGAACACCGGCCCAAACACTCGACCACTACGGGTCACCTTCGTTACATCAGCAATGCTCACTACTGAACTAGTCGTAGGTAACGGGACCTCTTGACCATTCTTTATCATTGTAGCATTGTACTGGTACGCTACAGCCTTATCTGATGAATACCATACTGGGCCCGCTAACCGTATTACCAACGGCCATACTGATCTTTGACTGACATTCTTATTATTGTTGTTGTCGTATTGAATTACCAACCGCTCTTGTTGTTTGAAAATGGGCACTATGACATTGACGTCGTCATCTGCATGATGAGATTGAACAATTTGAATCATGCCTTCATCCATCAGACGTTGGATGTCCCTTTTCACTACAACACACCCTATTGGGTTCACACTACAAACAACGCAACCATCATGGTCATGTTCACAGTCACTCACCATACAAATATCCTTATGCATATGCACCAAGGATCTTCGGATAAACCGGACGTCAAAAACCTTGAATTCTCTAGGATAACCGTCCACCATATTCACTGAAGAGTTCCCCATGAGCGGGCAAAGTGTTCGCTTTCACATTTGGCGCGCGGTCCTCATAGGACACCATACCACTCTTCATAAGCTATTGAACCTCATACTTCAATGGATAGCAGTTTTCAATATCGTGTCCGGGTTCTCCTTGATGAAAAGCACAAAAGAGCTTAGGTTTATACCACTAGGGAAGTGGTTCTGGGATCTGCGGTGGGTTCCTCGGTTGAATTAAGTTCTTGAGAACTAATGAGGGATACAGCTCTGCATATGACATAGGAATCGGGTCAAAAGAGACCTTTTTCCTTTCAAAGTTCTGTTGATGATGATTGTTGTTGGTATTGTTGTTGTTGTAGGTGTTTGTTCTTTGTTGCGGTTGTTGTTGTTGACGTTGATGTTGTTGTTGTTGAATTGGTGTTGCTTGTTGATTAGAAAATACCGGAATTACTGATGACACTTGATGATGATGATGTTGACGGGATGGTGGATTTCTTCTGATCTGAGGCCTCCTCTACCTCCCACCTATTATTGCGTTGGTCTCACTATCCTTCTTCTTACTAAAGTTGCTACCATATCTCTTGCTTGTTGACGCCTCATCTCTTAACAACCGTCCCTCACGGACTCCTTCCTCAAGTCTCATCCCCATGTTTACCATTTCGGTAAAATCACTGGGGGCACTAGCAATCATGCGTTCATAATAAAATGAACTCAGAGTTTTCAAGAAGATTTTCGTTATTTCTTATCCTTCTGAGACATAGACCTCAGCTGGTCTCTATCAGGAGCCATATCTATATTATACTTGTATTGCTTCACAAAAGCCTCTCCCAAGTCGTTGAAAGTGCAAATGCTCACGCTACCCAACCCCATGTACCAACAGAGTGCAGCACCAGTCAGACTATCTTGGAAGTAGTGAATAAGCAATTGATCATTGTCGATCTGAGTAATGTAAGACCCCAATTTTGACCCTAAAATCCCTCATGCAATTACATCATAAGCATTAGCATTGGGATCATGTCTTGGCACCCTGCTCCCCCCTCTTTTCATTGGGTTTGTTTTGGGAGAGATTACCAAGCACTTTGTGATTATATCATACTTGTATATTATCATTTTACTAACTAAAATACCAAAAACATGTCTTTGCATTTGCCTAACTCTTTTGTAGGAAGGGCATGATCTCATTGATTCATCAAGATCACATCTAGGGTTTGAGACCCTCATGAACAAAAAGCATAACCAAGAATTGATTCAAGAATGGTTATGAACATCATATATGAGTCCCAATGATCTCTACATGTTATATTGATCAACTTCTCCAACAAGCTATCTCACCAATTGATCAAATTTCTCAAGGGACACTTCAAAATTCATCATCTTATGCATATATGATCTACCATGAGCCAATAAAGTCAAGAGAATTGGAAATTAGCAAGTTGGTTGATGGTGGTTGGGCAGATGAATTCATCTGATCAAAACTGGGTCTCCCTAGACCCTATCTCCTACAATTTTCACCATATGAAAATGATTCCAAGATAAAAGTTACTCTAAATTACATTCCCAACAACTTTCGTGTTAAGACATAGAGCTAGGTTTGCATGGAAAATCATTTTCTATGTTGAAACATTATAGGTCATTTTGTTTAAACCCTAATTTGAAAGTCAACTTCCCAAGGCCATAACTTTCTCAATTTTTATGAGATGAAAGATTCTAAGTTGTACAATCAAATTCAATGTGTCTAATTCAACTTTGATGTTTGGAGTGGGAGCTAATTTAACTTTTTTGAGCATGTGATATGAGGTTACATTATAGGTCACTTTTGACCTATACCATTGATCAAGTGATTTTTTCCAAACTTAAAAAATGCATAACTCTATCATTTCAAATCCAAATGACATGAAATTGGTGATCATTTTTAAGGTCTTTGAGAGAGATACAACGTTTGTGAAGAAATGTTTCTCATTTGAAGCTCATATAAAAAGTTAAGCAAGGTGGAATGTGAAGACATATGGCTTGACACTTAGAAAAATTTTGATATGTCAAAACTTTCCAAACTTCCACCTCAAATTTCTCCAAGTTCCATGCTCCAAATGATAAAGTGTTGAACATGAAAGTTGTTACTCTTGATCTCACCTTTCTAAAGAGCTCAGATTAATTCATTTTGGATAAGAAATGCATAGGCCGCGCATGGCTTAAACAGGGTGATATCACTTGGCAAAGATCAAACTTCAAACATCAATGTGCACTTGCCTTGCAATCCAAGCTTAGTTCAGAGCATCTGATATTCATTTTTGGATCTCAAGCAATCATTTCATGGGCCTATGCGCGCCCATGCACCATTGCATCACCATTTTCCAAAATTGGAAAGTGAATTGGAGTGTGAAATTATCAACTATTCAGCTATAAATAGAGCTTCAATTGCTCAGAAATTTACACACAATCGTCCCAGTTTTGATCCCCCATTTCAAACCCTCACTTCTCAAAGGATAAGCCTGAAAAATTCTCTTGAATTTGAGCTTGAATTTCCACTGTTTTGAAATTCAATTCTCTAGGAATCCATAGCTTCTTAACCATTCAATCCTTCTCCTACAAGCAAGTGGAGTGAGACCAAGCACAAGCACAAGCAAGATCAAGATCAATTGAATCCATACCTATATTGAAGGTATTTTACAAAAAATTTGAACTCTTCGATTCTCTCAAATTCTTGCTCAATTCTATTATTTCTTTGGTTGTCTGAAGTCCTACCAATGTAGGTAAGAAGTTTGAGTTGCTTTGAGGTTAAATCGAAGCAACTCAGTTCATGTACCTCAAATTTCAACTCCATGTATCTCTCAATATACTTGGAGTTGGAGTGAATTGAGATCAGATTCGAGCTCAGTGCCATTTTTTTTAAGATCATGTCCTTGCTTTTCATTTTGGTGATGATTTATGGTGGACCAGTCCGGTGAGGTCCACCGGAGAAGATGACCAGAGCTCTGGCTCCGGCGATGAGTTGGCAAAGATCTAAACCACATGATCCCTCCATTATGTTTTAATCCTGAGCGTTGGTTTTGATTACCAAAGTTGCCACGCGCTACCTAAGGTCTATGGTGGATGGCGTGCTCTTGGCCACTTGATCTGCCACCTCAATTAATGAGGGAGATCAAGTGATCCATGTATTTTTGATTTTCTGAATTTTTATTATAATTGCATTATTTTCAATAATTCATATTAAATTCAATATTGATCCAAAAAATATGGGACTTTCACCAAACAATTTCAAATATTTTTCTTTTTCATATTCTGAACTAAAATTATTTTGTGGATCATTATTAATATTTTTCATGAATTAATTCATTTTGCATTTGTTTTTAATTGTTTAAAAATATTTTTAAATGTCCAAAAATTATGAAATTTTTTCTCTAAGATCCTCTGACCTTAATTGACCTATGATAAATATCATGGCCATTTCTTTGGTGTTTTGATGAGATTTTAGGAATTGGACAAAACATATTTGATTTAAATGCACTATTTTATTATTTTTAATTGAATAAATGCCAATTATTTTTGTTGACCATTTGTATTGACTTCTTTGAGTTTGCTTGTTGTTGTTGAGCCTTTGTCAAGGTTGATTTGACTTTGTCAAATTAATATCATTGGATTTAGGGGATTGATGGAATGTATATTCCATCTCCCAAAATGAATGAATGATATTAATTTGGTAAAAGTCCTCTTTTAACCAATTTGTGATTTCATTCATCCCCTTCCCACTTCATCTCATTCCTCTTCTTAATTCATTCATTCCATTTGGCCTATGACATCTCAAAGTCCTAATGCTAGTTGATTGAATAATTGACATGAGTATGGATGAGATTAGGTCATATCTTTTGCATATTCTTTTTTGTGTGTGGTATGTTTCATGAGCATAGTCCATTATATTATGTCTCTAACATGCATTAACACCAAAATTCTTTTGCTCGGCCTTAAATAGTTGTGACTTCTATATAAGTCTAATTATGATTGCTTAACATAACGCTAAATTTGTAACATAAAAGGCATAAGCATTCTAGTTAGTGAGATTGTAAGTCTCCCCTCTTTCATGGTATTGTGTGGAAACTTGGCATTCTTTCCTTCCTTTGGAAGATGTTTTGGTTCAAGGATTCATGCTTGTGATAAGTGGGTTGAGTGTTCTCCAAAGAATGTCTTGAAAAGTAAAAGCAAAAGCAAAACAAAACTAACTTCTAACCTACTAACTACTAACTTTTAATTTCAAGCTATTACATTAATGCAATTTACTTCTAGCATTTTATTTCATTTTCCATTGTTCATATCATTCTAATTATTTATGTTAATGTAATTTTCACTTTGTCCATTTGGACCCTATTGTGTGATATATTTTGTTTGTGTATATTTTGCTTGTTTGTGTGGTCTTTGACAATTAATGTACATAATAACAACAAAAACCCTAAAAAAACTTTTGAGTGGACGGTTGGCTTGATCTTGAGCAAATGGACTTAGAATCTAGGCAACCTTCCTATGCTAATGGACTTGGCCAATGCCAACTTGTTGAAGAACCAAGTGCTTCCAATTTGAAATTCATCTGATACATCTTTGAAGACCTCTCTAGGATTCATCTGCAATATGATCATTGGGAAGCTGTTATTTTGAACCTGTGACTTGTGGAATTCATCTGTTACATGGGTTATTTTTTAAGGAGATCATGGAATGTATTGGTTCTATGTGTTGGCAGCAATTTTGGTAAAACCTAGAGTGTTCACAGGTTGTCATAAATTTTGTCTTGACATAAGATAACATGTACCTGCAGGGTGTTTAAAATGTGAATATGCAGGATTTTACTGAGATGTCAGACCCGATGTCATGGCATCTGTATACAGAACATTCAGTCTGAATGGTATGTATTATGTGATTGTTTTTTTTATGCTAATCTATGTGTGATTAATTAGATGGTTGAATGCGCCCTCAATCAGTAATTACAACCAGATTGACTTATTTTCCAACAAGATATAATCAGTTGTCATGAGAAGATATGAATGGAAAATAGTTTTAGGGTTTTATGATGTCCAAGCCCAGCCAAACAATTCTATATAAAGGACATGGAAAACCTGGTTTTAAACACAAGAAATAACAAACGAAATATTGAGAGAGAATAAGGGTTTTAGTCTTGTGTCGTCGTGTGTATTGTAAGCCATTCATTCATCCATAGATGATTGAATTGGACTTATTTTTGAGTTGTAATTTGTCCACTCTAAGCTTTGAAGCATGATTGTGTGTTTACTTGATTGAAGCTTTTAAGCAAGATCAAGTATGTGTCTTTGAAGAGTGTCTTCTTTTCATTGTAATTCTTGTTTTATATCACTGTTGTGATTGAGGGGGAGTGAGTAGGATCTCATATCTAAGAGTTCTTAGGTAGAAGTCACACGGGTAGAGATTAGGTGAAAAGACTATAAATTGGAGTTGTTTACTGAGAGTCTTTGAACTGATTTTGTTTAGTGGATTTCCTTCCTGGCTTGGTAGCCCCCAGACGTAGGTGAGTTTTCACCGAACTGGGTTAACAATTGCTTGTGTCTCTTGCATTACTGTTCTTTATCTTTTATCCTATTTGTATTGTTCAGATATTAGTGTCGTGACATTACTTTCGACATCTCATATCTGATACCAGAATTTTAATTGGTATCAGAGCAGGCATCCTGCTCTTGTTATGGGTGAGATTTAGGGACGTTACTTTCTGGTACTATGGATAGAGACAGAGGATCTGTTCACAGACCACCTATTTTGGATGGATCCAACTATGACTACTGGAAACCTCGAATGGTAGCCTGCCTAAAATCTTTGGATAATAAGGCTTGGAAGGCTGTTTTAACAGGCTGGGAACATCTAGTTATTACTAAGGAAGGAGAAGCTACAACTGATAAGAAGGCTGAGGAATAATGGACCAAGGAGGAGGAGGATCTAGCCTTGGGAACTTTAAAGCATTGAATGCTATATTCAATGGAGTAGATAAGAACATCTTCAAATTGGTAAACAACTGTGAGGTGGCTAAATATGCTTGGAACATTCTCAAAACCACTCATGAAGGAACCTCTAGAATGAAGATGTCTAGACTGCAGCTGCTCCCTACCAAGTTTGAAAATTTGAGGATGAAAGAAGATGAAAATATTCATGAATTTCATATGAATATCCTTGAAATTGCTAATGCCTCACGAGCCTTGGGTGAGAAGATGTCAGATGAAAAACTAGTGAGGAAAATACTCAGGTCATATCCTAAGAGATTTGCCATGAAAGTGACAGCCATAGAAGAGTGTCAATACATTTTATATGGGAATGTGTGATGTATTTGAAAAGAAAATCAAAAGCCTAGCCTTCATGTCAAACACTAAATAGAAATAGGAAGAAAGTGGTCAAGATACAGATGAAGATCTGGCAAATGATGTAGCATTACTGGGAAGACAGTTCAACAAACTTATGAAAAAGATGGATGTAAGGTCTAAGTCTAATGGCAAGAACATCTCATCTAACATCAGTAAGTCCAATAAAGTCTAGAAGAAGAACAAGATCTGATGAAAAGTCCAAAGAAGGAAAAGGAGTTCAGTGCCATGAATGTGATGGGTATGGACACAGTAAAGTTGAATGTGGAACCTACCTCAAGAAACAGAAGAAGAGTCTTGCTGCTACTTGGTCTGATGAAAGTGAAACAGAAGAGTCTGCAAATCTTGTGACTGCCTTGACTGGAAGATAGGGTTCTGATGAAGACTCAAGTATTGATGAAGTAAGCTTTGATGAATTAGCCACTACCTACAGAAAGTTGTGTCATAGAAATGAAGAAGTGTGTCAACAAGTTGAAAGTCTGAAGAAAGTGATAACACAACTGGAGAATGAGAAGGAAGAACACTTGGAAACCATCTCTAAGTTGAAGACTGAAGCAGTGTTCTTGAATTCTAAACTGGATGAGATGACAAAGTATGTCAGAATGCTAAACAATGGATCTGACACCTTAGACAAAATTCTCCAGACTGGACAAATGGCAGAAGATAAGTCTGGCATTGAGTTCAATGAATCCAAACCTGAGTGCAGTCACACTAGTAGCAAACCAAAGATGTCACATCATATGTCACAACATCATAAAGGAAGACAGCAAAAAGGGAAACATCAAAGATGGAGATGTCATTACTGTGGAAAATTTGGCCACATAAAACCATTTTTCTATAAGTTGTATGGCTATCCTAGTCCTTCTCATCATCAATCTAGACCCAAACATCACATACCTGTCAACAAAAAACAATGGGTTCCTAGAACTGGTGTTACAAACCTGATAGCTCACGCTTTCTTCAGAGTTTCAGCCAAAGAAGACTGGTATTTTGACAGTGGGTGCTCCATACATATTACTGGAAACAAAAACATGCTAACTGACCTTCATCCTCATGCCATCAGCTATGTAACCTTTGGTGATGGAGCAAAGGGTGAAATCAAGGGGATTGGTAAATTAAACTTCCCTGGAGTCCCTAACCTTGACAATGTCCTACTTGTTAAGGGACTGACTGTAAACCTAATAAGCATCAGTCAACTATGTGACCAAGGTCTAACTGTAAACTTCACAAAAACTGAATGTCTTATTACTAATAAAGAAAATGAAGTGATCATGAAAGGAGTCAGGTCTAAGGACAACTGCTATATGTGGAGTTCTCAAGAAACTAGTTATTCATCAATGTGTACTCTAGCCAAAGAAGAAGAAGTGAAGATATGGCATCACAGATTGGCCCATCTGCATCTTAAAGGAATGAAGAGGATTATATCTGTTGAAGCTGTCAGAGGAATTCCAAACTTGAAGATTGATGAAGGAAGAGTTTGTGGGGAGTGTCATTTTGGAAAACAGACAAAGATGTCACATCAGAAGCTCTGACATGACACCACTTCCAGAGTGCTGGAACTTCTCCATATGGACTTGATGGGACCCATGCAGATGGAAAGTCTTGGTGGGAAGAAGTATGCTTATGTAGTGGTGGATGACTTCTCTACATACACATGGGTCAATTTTATAAGAGAAAAATATGATGTATTTGAAGTCTTCAAAGATCTTTGTCTAAGACTTCAAAGAGAAAAAGAAAGTCAGGTTATCAAAATCAGAAGTGATCATGGGAAAGAATTTGAGAATAACAAATTTGTTGGATTTTATGCATCAGAAGGAATTAGTCATGAGTTCTCATCACCTATTAATCCTCAGCAAAATGGTGTGGTAGAAAGGAAAAATAGAACTCTCCAAGAATCAGCCAGAGCTATGATTCATGCTAAGAAATTTCCCTACCACTTCTGGGTTGAGGCTATGAAACAGCCTGCTATGTTCACAACAGAGTAACCTTGAAGAAAGGGACTCCTACTACTTTATATGAAGTCTGGAAAGGGAGAAGACCTACAGTTAAATACTTCCATGTGTTTGGTAGTAAATGTTATATCTTGACTGACCGTGAACAAAGAAGGAAGATGGATCCCAAGAGTGATGAAGGAATATTTTTGGGTTACTCAACAAACAGCATATCTTTTAGAGTCTTTAATTCCATAACAAAAGTAATGATGGAATCTATCAATGTTGTGGTTGATGATCAGCAGACTGATGTCACGGACGATGTTAAGACATCCCTAAATGATCCCCCAACTGATTTCCCATACAAAAGTAATGACAATGAACTCACTCAAGGTGAACCTAAAGCTGACAAAATTAATAAGGGACCCTCTATCAGAATTCAGAAGGATCATCCTAAAGATCTCATTATAGGAGACCCAAATAAAGGGGTCACAACTAGATCAAGGGAAGTGACCTCACATGGTTGTTTTGTGTCCAAGATTGAGCCTAGGAATGTCAAGGGATCCTTTAGTGATGAGTTCTGGATCAATGCCATGCAGGAAGAGTGAGGCAAATTCAAGAGAAATGAAGTATGGGAACTGGTTCCAAGACCTGAAGGAATAAATGTCATTGGAACAAAGTGGGTGCACAAGAATAAATCTGATGAAGAAGGGGTGGTTACTAAAAATAAAGTAAGATTAGTAGCACAAGGATACACTCAAGTTGAAGGGGTTGACTTTGATGAAACATTTTTCTCTGTAGCCTGCCTTGAGTCCATTAGACTATTGCTTGGAGTGGCATGTATTCTGAAGTTTAAACTATTCCAAATGGATGTGAAAAGTGCTTTCTTGAATGGTTACTTAAATGAGGAAGTGTATGTTGAACAACCTAAAGGATTTACAGATCCAAATCTTCCAAAACATGTGTATAAGCTAAGGAAAGCCCTTTATGGTTTAAAACAAGCTCCTAGGACTTAGTATGACAGACTCACAGTGTTCCTTATTAACAATGGATACAGGAAGGAAGGCATTGACAAAACCCTATTTGTTAAGAATGCAGGAGGAAAACTCATGGTGGCTAAGATATATATGGATGATATTGTTTTTGGTGGGATGCCAGATCAGATGGTCGAACATTTTGTTGAACAAATGCAGTCTGAATTTGAAATGAGACTTGTTGGAGAGCTGACCTATTTTCTTGGGTTACAAGTCAAGCAGATGGAAGATTCTATCTTTCTATCTCAAAGAAAATATGCCAAAAACATTGTTAAGAAGTTTGGCATGGAGAATGCAAGTCATAAAAGGACACCTGCTCCTACATATCTGAAAGTCTCCAAAGATGAAAATGGTGTTAGTGTAGATCAAAGTCTCTCCAGAAGCATGATAAGAAGTCTGCTATATCTCACAGCAAGCAGACCTAACATTTCTTTTTTTGTAGGTGTTTGTGCTAGATATCAAGCTAAACCAAAAGTCAGTCACATAAACTAAGTGAAAAGGATACTGAAATATGTCAATGGCACCAGTGACTATGGGATGTTGTATACTCATGAATTTGGATCTATGCTAACTGGATACTGTGATGTTGACTGGGCTGGTAGTGCTATTGATAGGAAAAGCACATCAGGAGGATGTTTCTTCTCGGGGAACAACTTAATATCACGGTTTAGTAAGAAACAAAATTGTGTGTACCTGTCCACTTCTGAAGCTGAATACATAGCTGCTGGAAGTAGTTGTTCTCAATTGGTTTGGATGAAACAGATATTGACTGAATACAATGTCACGCAAGATGTCATGACATTATACTGTGACAACCTGAGTGCTATAAATATTTCTAAGAATCCTATTCAGCACAGCAGGACAAAACACATTGATATTCGTCATCATTTTATTAGAGAACGAGTGGAAGAGAAAATCATAGCCCTGGAGCATGTTACTACTGAAATGCAATTAGCTGATATATTTACAAAGGCTTTGGATGCTAATCAACTTGAATGTCTAAGAGGGAAATTAGGGATTTGTATCTATGAGAATTTATAGCAATTAATTTGGAGTGGAAAAGGTAACAAAAATATTGTCTGTCCACTTAAAAGAAAGTTCCCCATTTATGGTAAATCATCACCTAGTATTAGAACTTCCATCTATAGCATATTCACACGCAACCTCTGCTCAAACATTTCCACCTTCCTTCAACTTCATTAAGCTTCTCTGCTAGGGCAACAGAAACCGTTCCACAAGATCAACAAGATGTCACAACATCCTTCACCTTTTGGTTCTAAAAACACCAAACCTGTGCACAAAGCTAGAACACCCTATATGGACTTTCTTAATGAAGACATTTTGGAAGTGATTCCCCTGTCAGTCATCCCAGGCGACGCTCCTGGTTCATCCTCCACTGTAGGACATACTCAAGGTAACAGTTCTAATAACCCTAGCTCTAAGGATGACATGCATCATACTGATCGTGTCATTAGAAATCTTGTGACGAGGATCCTTAATGAAGGACACTCATCAAAGGGAGTTTCTACTCCTCTATCGAGAAGGGACCCCTCTCCTGAGGTTGGACCTCACAATGAGAGAGATGATGAGTCATCTAGGTCTGAAAAAGATATAGCTACTGAGGGATTATGCTCTTTAGGGCAAACCTTTCCTAGTAAGAAATTTGTAGATGCTTCTAATCTAAGAAGCATGACTCTACTAAGAAGGTGATCGACTTGGAAGAAGAGAGCTCAGATGATGAAGATGATAACTTGCTTCATCACTTGAAGCCAAGTGTTGCTAAAAGGATGAAGACCAGAAAGGGTAGGTCTGTGGCTGAGATGATGACAGCCAAAACTGGTAAGAAGGCTACTACTGTAGGCCCTTCAAAGTCTTGGAGTGAAGTGGAGGTAAAGAAGAGAAAAGTAATAGAAAGTTCTGATTCAGAGGAAGATGTCCCTGACATCTCTCCTGTCAAAAAGTCAACTGTTAGAAAATCCCCTACAAAGGTTGTTGTTGTACACTTGGATAACATTTCCTTCCATCTTGAAGATGGTGCAGTAAAGTGGAAATTTGTAATCCAAATGAGAGTGGTTGTGGAAAGAGAACTGGGAAAGGATGTTATAGAGGTTAATGAGGTCATGAACCTGATTAAGTCTGCTGGATTAATGAAAACTGTTAGTGGGTTATCTTAGTGTTTTGAAGGTCTTGTTAAAGAATTTGTGGTGAACATCGCTGAGGACAGTACTGATAAGAACATCAAAGAGTTTTGTAAGGTGTTTGTTAGAGGAAAGTGTGTGAAGTTTTCTCCAACTGTGATTAATAAGTTCCTGGGAAGAGGAACAGAAAGTGCTTGTGTACTAGTGGCCACAGACAATGAGGTATGTAGGGAAATAACTGCTGGACAGGTCAAGGAGTGGCCTAGCAAGAAGCATCTCCCCGCTGGAAAACTAACTGTGAAATATGATATCTTGCACAAGATAGGGTCAACAAACTGGGTACCAACAAATCACATCTCTACAATCTCAAATTCTCTTGGAAGGCTCATATTTCCTATTGGAACCAAGCTTAATTTTTATTATGGTAGATTCATGTTTGATCAAATTGTCAAACATGCTTCTACAAATGCAGTGAAGCTGCCCATAACTTTTCCCTCGATGATTTGGGGGATAATTCTGAGCCAGCAACCTGGAATTTTGAGCACAAGTGATATCCCCAGTAGAAGAAAACCTCCCCTGTCAGTTCATTACAAATCATTTGAAGGAAGTCATGTCAATGACATTGTCATGACATCTGCTGTGAAGAAGCCAGCCTCTGAAGGTGGTCTGATTGCTAAACTGAAAGAGACCTGTAAGGAATTGGAGACTAGGACAAAGGTAGCTAAAGCCAGGAAAGAAGCTTTGGAGGTTCTAATTAATAGCTTGGAGCAAGGTGATAGAGATAATGTTGGACAAGCTGAGGAAACAGAAGCCCACACCTCTAGTGAGAGGTCTGAATCTCAAGATAAATCAAGTGGCAGTTCTAGTTCTGAAGCTGATGAAGATGCTAGCTCATCTAATCGAGTTTTGGTGAAGATTGTTCCCCTTTTATGATGATGTGTTGTTCTCGATGCCTTGATGTTTGATGGTTTTTTTTTGCAGTCTTGTTTTGATGCCTTGATGTAATTTTTGGGTTCTCTTTTATGTCTCTGGATTTTATCTCAGCTTATAGCTGTGTTTGTTTGTGGTTCTGTAACACCTGACATTATGTGTTAACATTCTAAGTGACATTCTCATTGACTAATAGACATTTATTTTGTCTCATTGGTCTCTTTGGTCTATTTTGACTAAAAGGGGGGGAAGTAGCTAAGTAGTTAAAGGGGAGCTGCAGTTAATATGTGCTATGAAGTAGCTATGCTATAAATAGATGACACATGATGTTGAAAAGGATGTTTTGTGTAGTACAGGTGATGTTGAAGGTGATGTCAGATGGGGTGATGGATGTTACAAGTGTTGTTGAAGGAGATGTCTGTGTTGAACAGACTTAGGGGGGGAAGAAGCACATATGTGTTTACTAGTTGCTATTATAGCTAGTAAATGTGTGCTTTATTACTTCTGTTGCTAAATTGCTGATGGCTTTTTATTGTACTCTTGTGAACAAATGGTTTGATGTATGTTTTAGCCAAAATTTTCCAAAGGGGGAGTTTGTTGGTTCTATGTGTTGGCAGCAATTTTGGTAAAACCTAGAGTGTTCACAAGTTGTCACAAGTGTTGTCTTGACATAAGATAACATGTACCTGCAGGGTGTTTAAAATGTGAATATGCAGGATTTTACTGAGATGTCAGACCCGATGTCATGACATCTGTATACATAACATTCAGTCTGAATGTTATGTATTATGTGATTGTGTTTTTTATGCTAATCTATGTGTGATTGATGAGATGGTTGAATGCGCCCTTAATCAATAATTACAACCAGATTGACTTATTTTCCAACAAGATATAATCAGCTATCATGAGAAGATATGAATGGAAAATAGTTTTAGGGTTTTATGATGTCCAAGCCCAGCCAAACACTTCTATATAAAGGACATGGAAAACCTGGTTTTAAACACAAGAAATACCGAACGAAATATCGAGAGAGAATAAGGGTTTTAGTCTTTTATGGTCTTGTGTATTGTAAGCCATTCAGTCATCCATAGATGATTGAATTGGACTGATTTTTGAGTTGTAATTTATCCACTTTAAGCTTTGAAGCATGAGTGTGTCTTTACTTGATTGAAACTTTTAAGCAAGATCAACTATGTGTCTTTGAAGAGTGTCTTCTTTTCATTGTAATTCTTGTTTTATATCACTGTTGTGATTGAGGGGGAGTGAGTAGGATCTCATATCTAAGAGTTCTTAGGTAGAAGTCACACAGGTAGAGATTAGGTGAAAAGGCTGTAACTTGAAGTTGTTTACTGAGAGTCTTTGAACTGATTCTGTTTAGTGGATTTCCTTCTTGGCTTGGTAGCCCCCAGACGTATGTGACTTTGCATCGAACTGGGTTAACAATTGCTTATGTCTCTTGCATTACTGTTCTTTATCTTTTATCCTGTTTGTATTGTCCAGATATTAGTGTCGTGACATTACCTTCGACATCTCATATCTGATACCAGAATTTCAGAATGGATAAGCTTGGATGAGGCCATCTTTATTTGATGCCTTTCTCTTCAAAATAATATAATTGTGCATTTGTGTGTTGGTTGATTCTAAAAGTCCAAGGGAATTCTGGGTTTCTATTGACATTTTTGTCTATTGGATTGCTACCACTTGGTCAGATCTTTTTCAACTCTAAACTTTTAAATTTTGTGCATAGGATAGTCTCTTCATCTTCTCCCCATTTCTTTAATTTCAAAATCTCTCCCTCCATTTTCAAAATCTTCTTTGTGTTAACTACTTTTGTTCTAAACTTTGACTACTTTTGCAAAAAAGATTGAAACTTTGGCCTTATGCCATTGCCTTTTCAAACTTATTTTCTTAAATCAAACTTGTAAATAAACTTAACTATAATTGACTTAAACTTTCAAAAAGCCAAAAAGAACTAACTCATTCAAATAATCCTAGGCCTTTGTGCCTTTCAAACTTAAATTTTGTTAAAATCTATGCATCCATTTTGAAATTTGTATCACGAACTACGAGGTTTTGATACCTCATTTTTATGTTGGTACGTAGGCACAAGACCGAAGGTCTTGTCAAACACAAAAATATAATTAATGAATTCTTTTCTCATCCCCCCATTCTATTTATTTGTAAACATCACTTTATACAAAATATATTGTACCGGTGAGTCAGTTTGGCTAAAGCACAGAAGAAACACCAATCAGACATCTAGCGAAAACCTGCTTATGCAAATGATGCATGAAATGTAATGCTTGATTATTTTTATTTTCAAGGAACTTACTATGTCATTTGCAAATATATAATATTTAAGTGGAATTTCCAACAATTTGATATGACCAAAAATATCTTTTTATTTATATAAATTGGAAGGATTACACTGAGTATAATTTCAGAAACCAAATGAAAAATACAAGAGAAAAGGAGACTAGTCATCCTAAGGATCCCTAACAACAATGTCAGAATATCTGGCTGAAGGCGCGTACTTCCTTCGAATGCGACAGATCTCGGTCTCAAAAGAAGCCTTCATTCGAGTCTTCTCGAGGAAAAGTTGGTCAACAATCTTCTTCCAAGCAATGGAAGGCTGAGGCATGCTAGAAGATGAAACCTCTGACTCTCTCTGTCTCTTCCTTACTCGGTCTTCAAGTATCTCAATGAGTGCATCTTTGTCCTTAGACTCCAACTGCAACTCTTCACGCTTCTTGCTCAAAGCACAAAAACGCTCTTCCCACATATCCTTCTCTTGCTTCATCTTAACGAGTGCGTCTTCCAACTCCTTTAAATCTTGGTTAGGGAGAGTTAATGGCTTAACCACAACCATATACGTAGGTCTTTCACAAGGATAAGGCATCTTCAAATCCATAGCTCTCTTCTTCACCCAAAGAGTGTAAGCTTCCAAAGCTACATAGTTGCACGGACTAAGCTCAGATCTTCCTTTCCTATGCACATTATGCCAAGCATGCACAATCTTTTCCTTCAAATGTTGGGAATCTTTACCCTCTTGATAGAAAAGACCTTCTAACAACATGTTATTAGGTTTGTCTCTCAAGGGGAACCCAAGTTGACGACGAGACAAAGTAGGGTTGTAGTTAATTCCTCCTTGTGTACCAATGAGAGGCATATTAGAGAATTCACCACAACTATCAATAATCTCCAAACTTCTTTAAAACGGATCATACCAAACTATATCATCATTAGTGAGAGACATAAGTCTTTGAGACTACCTTAGACATTGTTTGTTCTCCACAAAAGCAGGTGTATGAGGCAAGTGCAAAATAAACCACTTGTACAGAAAAGGAATACAACAGACAATCATTCCACCACCCTTAGAATTCCTTAGATGCAAAGATAAATACATATCACCCAACAAAGTAGGCACATGATTCCCAATCAAGAAAAGTCTAATGGCGTTAGCATCAATAAAACCGTCAATGTTAGGGAACAAAGCTAATCCCTAGAAAAGCAACACATAGATAGCTTCAAAAGCATCCATACTACCAGCTTGAGCAAGAGTAGTAGCTTCCTTAATGAGGAAAACACATGGCAACCCAAACAACCCTCCTTTATTCACCCAATGAGCCTATATCTCAGACTTCTTCAAGTGAAGGGCTTCAACAAAAATACTAGATCGGGGAATCTCCTCCAATCCACTAAAAGGCACTCTACTAGAAACAGGTATCCCCAAAAGATGAGAATACTCCTCCAAGGTAGGGACAAGCTAAAAATCTGGGAAAGTGAAAAACTGGTAGAGAGGATCATAGAATTGCACTAGCACACTCAAGAGTCCTTCAATCACATCAGCAGACCATATGGATAGAAGCTTCCTATGACGTTGTTTAAAGTCCAGGGATCTAATACAAAAGATGCTAACTTCCTTAACTCTTTCAAGTCGGGACATTTGAAACTGTACTTCTTAGTGTTCCTTCGTCCATAATCCATGGTCTGAAAATATTTGCAAATGATACCTTAGTTCCTTGAAATCTTCGAGTGATGAATGTTATGATGCTGTAAGACCCTAATTTTGACCCTAAGATCCCTCATGGCATCATATCATTTGCTCATTGCATTGCCTCAAGGATCATAGCATGTTTGGCTCCTTAACCCTAGGGGTGGGACTTTTGTGAGTGGTTTGAGACCACCAAGCATGCTTGAATTATATATTACTTTGCTTATTTTTTTTAATAACCAAAAGCACAAAAATATGTCACTAACTCTTTTTGTTTTGAAGCTCAAGTGATCATGTGCTCCCTTTGCTCCTAGGAGGCTCCTAAGCTCAATGAAGTGGCTAGATGAAGATGAGAAAAAGCATGACAATGGTCCAAAAAGTTCCTAATCATCATATATGTCTCCCAAGTATCTCAATTTTCCAATTTGATCAAGATAACCCAAAAGGCTCGAGGATTGTTTCCCAAGGAAACCCTAATTCAACTGTGTTTTGACTGTACCTTGCTCATGAAGCAACCTCAACCTATGATCAAATTCAATCAAGGGAATTTCTTTAATTAATTATTTTATGCATATATGAGCCTATGTGAATATCCTCAATCATTCATTCATCAAGATTTGAAGTTTGACTTTGAGAAGTTGACCATTCAAGTCATCTAACTAAACTGAGGATCCCTGAGACCTAACATTTTATGTGTTTGTCAAATGAAGATGACCCCAAGAGAAAACATGTTCTTAAGAACCATATGAACAACTTTAATGTTCATAAAAAATCCATTTGAAACTTGGAAGGTCATCATTCATTTCAAAACATTATAGGTCATTTTGACTGAAACCCTAATTTTGGGTCAACTTCCCAAGGACCTAACTTACTTATTTTTTATGATTTTGAGGTGATACCAATTGAATTGGAAGGCTTAAGATGTATACTGCAAATGTGATGTTGGACAAAATTTCATAATCCTAAAATAAACACATGTGATAATACAAAACATTATAGGTCACTTTGGACCAAAACCATTGAATTTGAAAAATGTCCAACTTCAAGTGCCCATAACTTTCTCATTAAAAATCCAAATGATGCAAACTTTGAGTCTCAATTGACCACCGTGAAAAGATTTACAACTTTTTTGTTGGACGTTTTTCCATTTGTTGAATGCATCATTGAAACAGAAGGGCTTGAAGTTGCTTGATTTTGGAAAAAAAATTCAAAGGGAACCTAAACATGTTTTGTACCATAAACTTCACAACCAATTTTCATAAATTTCCAAATTCCAAATGGATTTTTGCCCAACATAACTTTTGATCCTTATTCCAAGAGCTTTCCAACAATTACTCACATAACATTTTTTGGATTTTCCATGTGGGAGTTTCGAAGGGCTTAATGTTTATGTCCATTTGTGCAATTCACATCATAACTTGAAATGCAAGCCAATGCCAAGCCAGTTGCACGTCCA
This sequence comes from Lathyrus oleraceus, assembly GCF_024323335.1. NCBI lineage: Eukaryota > Viridiplantae > Streptophyta > Magnoliopsida > Fabales > Fabaceae > Lathyrus > Lathyrus oleraceus. Next base: position 440,696,379 of record NC_066581.1, read on the forward strand.
AATCATTTCTACTTGACCTCATCATGCATTTCCATTCACTTTTGGGCCTCACATGCGCCTGTACAGGCCCATTCATGGAGGATCCAAAATTCATGCAAACGAGCAAAACACCTCCTTGCATCAAGTTCAGCTATAAATAGAAGTGCTTGCTCATTCAGAAACCAACCTGAAGGAGATCTGAAACTCAGCTGAATTGGAAACCCAACCCTCACTCAAAGGAATTTCAGTTTTCATTTTCAATTTCAAGCTTGAATTTCAACATCATTAGTTGATCTTCAAGTCTTAATTCCTTAGCCTTGCATCATCATTACATCTCCAAATCAAATTTGGATCAAAAGCTTGGAGAGACTGTGATGTTCAAAGCTGCATTTCAGAGGTATATCACCAAAATATTTTGATCTGGATCTTGCTATACAATGTGAATTGCTTTGGTTTGAACTGTTTTCTGAAGTTCTCAAGCAAGAGGCAGCCCAGTGGTAGTCTTAATTTCATGAACTGTGACATTTCAGATCAAACACCATGATCTTCAAGCTCTTGTTTCTCTCTAAATAGAAACATTGAGGAAGATCCAAGGTTACAGGGGTGATGTACATCACCCCAGCTTCATTTTGATAACCTACTTTTTCATTTTCATTAACTTTTGAATCCCTGCGTGTGGTGGCTAGAAACAGTTAGTTGGCCGGAGAAGATGGTGGTTTCCACCACCATCCCCACGTGGATGCTTCAGGTCCCTTGGATCCCTTTCAAATGTTATAATCGTGGCCTTGCATTTGTTTGACTTATTTTAATACAATGTGTGATGCGCTTGACCAAAGAACATGGTATGACCGCGCCTCTGAGCCGTGTGATAATGCCACGTCAATTAATGAGACAAATCCAATGGCAGCGCATTTTTGCTATTTTCCTATTTTCTGATTAATTTCATTTAATCCCTTTTATTTTCAAAAATTCATAAATATTTTATTTGAAGTCACAGAAATATGAGACCAATGCCAAAAAATTTCTTGAAAAATCTAGTTTCATATTTTGATTTTTAATTAATTTTGTGACTTCATTTAATATTTTTTATGAATTATTTGGTTTTTAATAGCTTTTAATTCATTTTAAATACTTTTTGATATCTGAAATATCCAAAAATATTTTCTTAACGCATATGGATCATGATAAGTCAATGAAAAATAGTCTCATCAATTTCTTAATTGATTTGAGATTTATTTGAGATTTTAATTCATATTGTGTTATTTTTACTATTTTTAATGGTTTTAAAATAGTTTCTGATTTAAAAATTATTGAGAAAAATTGTCAAACCTTGGTTGACCATGTTAGACCTATGAGAATTTAATTGGACTTCTTGAAGTTGATTTGAATTGAATTTGAGGTTTGACCATATTTTGTCCATTTTAATTTTGCATTTATTTTATTCCAAAAATACCAAAAAAATATGTTTGACTTGTTGACTTCTAATCTTCATTTCTCTTCTGTTTAGCTTTGGTTGATGATGATTTGATTCACTTTTGACCAATTGTGTTTGGCACTTTATTTCTCTTTATATCCATTTCATCTTCATCTCATTTCTTTTTATTTTGGCCAATGAGTTAATGTCTTATGGTTGGTCTTGACATATGAGAGGTTTAACCTTCTTTGATCCAAATCAAACTCAACTTGATCCAAGATCAAGTGAGTTTCTTTGTGTCCAAGATAGGTTGCTTCTTGGTCAAGCAAAAAACCTAAAGTCCATACAAGGCCTTTCTCTTTTCTTTTAGCATGGCAAGTTGTAGGAGCTTGGCTTACTAGTCATGATATCTAACTTGTGTTTATTTGCCTATAGTTTTATTGACCGGCCTCAGATAGGTGTGACTACTACATTAGTCCACTTAGGATTGCTTAACATAGCACTAAATTGTCTTATGACACACTAACATAACCATACTAATTACTAACTTTAAATTCAAGCATTTAATTTCTTGCAATTTACTTTAATGCAATTTACTTTCTTGCTCATTTATTCATATTGCTTTTCCCTTTGCTCACTTGAGCATATATTTTATGTTTATGTCATTCTCCTTTTGCTCATTTGAGCTCATTATTGTATATAAATATATTGTTGCTCTGTGTTTGTTTTGTCTTTGTTTGTGTGAACCCAATGCAAAAATGAAAAAGGACTTAGAATTAGGACAATACCTATGCTTAAAGGAGTTCAAGAGAAACTAGGCTTCATGCCTTTAGAATGCTAAATTTGTTGAAGAGCAACTAGGCCTCATGCCTTTAGAATGCTAAATCTCAAAGTTGACTTCAAAGGACCCCTAATCTAAACTCATTCTTTGTCCATTTCTCTTATTGTGTTGTGAACTTTTTGATGTTTGCTCTTGTGTGATAGAGATTCCATCTTGAGATAGTAAGAAGGACCATTGTCATGAGTAGCCAAGTTAAGAGAGACTAGCCAAATGGAGATCCTAGGAGCTTGATCCAAATATTGTGATTGCTTGTTATTTGCTAAATCCAAAGGAAAGGAGCATATTGAATCATCTCTATGATCTCAAGAAAAGGAACTCCGAGGGTTTTATTTCTTCTCTTATCTTTGTATGCTTTAGGATTAGCCCTTCTCTTCTTCTCCTCACTCTAGCCCAAGCCAAACTCTTTTTGTGCAAACTTTGGCATTGTTTTCAAACTAGAAACCTAGGCCTTATGCCTTTGACTTTTCAAAATCTTTTCATTGATACTCATTGTAGATGAATCTTAATTCAACTTTGACTTCATTTTTGTAAATAAATCTAACTTGTAAATACAACTCACTTCAAGTTTATTTTTGTGGTTCCATTGGCCACCTTTGTTAAAACTTTTCATAAACATTAGTCATAGGTTTGAGTTATCATAGTGGTTGATGTAAACCTCACCTTATCCTTAGTGGTTGGATTATAAGTCTTCCATGCTTATGATAGGGTTACCCCCTCACTAGCATGTCGAAGCCTTCCTCACATGGTGGATTGTTGGTTTAGGTTGAGTTTTCTCCCTTTGATAACAAAAGACCTTAAGGCTTTTGATCAAATCAATTCACCCATATTTTGAGATTTATACACAAACTACGAGGTTTTGATCCTACCTTTGTGATGGTACGTAGGCAATGGGTTCATCCATTGAAACAACAAAATTGTAAATATAATCTATTATCTTCTCATTCCTCCAATCTTCTGCACATATTTTCACAAATACCAACCTACAACACACATTTGCAAAAAGAGGTTCCCTTAGAGTACTAAGGATGTTTTAGGTGCGTAAAACCTTCCCATTTCATAACCAACCCCCTTACCTAGATCTCTGACATTTTTATTAGTTTTTTATCTGATAAAACTTCTTACTTGGCTTTTGTTCGCTTTTTAGCCTTTCCTTTGGACAAATAAAAGTGCGGGGGCGACTCGAATTGTATGTTTACTTTTGGTTTAGTCAATAAACCTAAAGGTAACGAATACCCCACTACAGAAAAGTGGCGACTCTGGTGGGGACGAACTGCTCTTCCTAGTGGGTTTAGCCTACTTTTTGCTTATATGTGTAGTATGTTTATATTTATTTGTGACATATTTTTGTGCAAATTTGGGATGAATGTATTATTTGTAACGTATGAATTGCTTGATATATTAATTGCTTGTATGCTTGGTGATCTCTTGTGAGATGAGTTCTATATCCGGACTCGAGTGCACTTATAATAGGAGAATGGCATAGTCTTGTTGACTTGTGTGGAGTTATTCCTTAGCAAGTTGACTTGCAAACCCATTCACTTGGTGGAGATCTTGTTGGGATCAATAATGTCACACGAGTATTCGTGGTTAGGCATTACTCTTTCCAATATAAAACTTAGAAGCCAAGGACCTTAGATACCTAGCCCATCTTGGCCTATTTTAGGACGTAGTGCGAAGGTCATTCAAGTGTAAGATTTGATACGATTGTTACGCGATAATACACTCATAAGAGTCTCTCTTGAGAATATTTTTGGAACACGAGTAGTCGTTTTATCCGATAATATCCGAAAGATGAGATGATGACTATGGGGACCTTTTTTGAACATGATTGTCAAGTTTAACCATAGTACACTCCCGTTGGGTAGTTCTTAACCGAGACTCCATGCTCGTGACTTACAACAAACCCTTGATTCACGGTTGTTCCGTTCTCGTATATCCTCAATATCAATGGAACTTGGGTGTTGATAAGGTGTAAACCATAATCCACCAAAATGGATTATTGATATTGATGATGACTTGAGCCATCCCGTGACCTTTGTTTGGTGTGACTTGCTTGATCCTTGAGTGTGATTGTTTCATCCATGCATTCATGCATTCATTTGCATCCATATCACCAACAATGAAAATTTTAAGGAACTTAAGAGGTCTATTTGCAAATTTTTAGACATGGATAAACAAAGAAGGAATATGAAGAAGTACAGTTTCAGACAACCCGATTTGAAAGAGTTAAGGACTTTGACATATTATGTATTAGAGCCTTTGGGGTTCAAAGCTCGCCATGGGAAGCTTCTGTCTATTCTTTCTACCCAGGTGGATGAAGGTCTAATGAGTGTGTTGGTGCTATTCTACGATCCTCTGTATCGGTGCTTTACTTTTCCGGATTTCCAACTTCTGCCTACACTTGAGGAGTATGCCTATCATGTGGGTATACCTATCTTGTATCAGTTGTCGTTCAGTGGTTTGGAGAGGGTGCCTTCTTCCCAAGAGATCACTGACATGCTTCACATAGATGTATATGATATTGTTGCTCATATGACTACCAAAGGTGGAATTCAAGGTCTCCCATCTGATTTTCTCATTTCCCAAGCTACTTTGTTTGGGAAGGCCATGAGTGAGGACGCCTTTGAAGCCATATTTGTACTTCTCATCTATGGGCTAGTGTTATTTCCCAACATCGACAATTTTGTGGATGTGAACGCTATTAGGATGTTTTCTACTCTTAATCTTGTTCCGACTCTGTTGGGTGACACTTATTTCTCTTTGCATATGAGAAATGTAAAAGGTGGTGGTTCCATTGTGAGTTGTTTGCCTCTGTTGTACAAGTGGTTTATTTCTCACTTGCCTCAGAGGCTCACCTTCAAGGAGAACAAGGGATGTCTACGGTGGTTCACGAGACTTATGTCTCTCACTAATGATGATATCTTTTGGTATAACCGTGTGTATGATGGTGTCTAGATTATTGATTCTTGTGGTGAATTCTCCAATGTACCTCTTCTTGGTACATGTGGTGGAATTAACTACAATCCTGTTTTGGCTCGCCGTCAGCTTGGGTTCCCCTTAAAGGATAAACCCAATAACATTTTGTTAGAAGGTGTGTTCTTTCAAGAGGGTAAAGATCCCGAAAACATGAAGGGCAGGATGGTCCGCGCCTGGTGCAAAGTCCATAGGAAGGGAAGGAAGGAGCTTGGTCCGAAGAATTGTATTGGTTTAGAACCCTACACCGCTTGGGTGAGGAAGAGATCTCTTGAGTACCGCATGCCGTATGATTATCCAAGACCTACCCCTATGGTTATAGTTGGTCCATCAACCCTCCCTAACCAAGGAGTTGAGAGATGAAGATCGGTCGCGTGCTTGGGTTCGTGAGCGAGAAGAACTTCTTCAGCAGCTCAGAGATAAGGATGCAGTGATAGAATTTCTGGAGCATCAAGTTATTGATGAGCCTGATGATGTGGTTACTTCTCTTCTTCCTAAGTCATCCAGGTTTTGGAAGAGGAAGTATGATCGACTCGCCAAGGATAAGGAAGACATGGAAGCATTTTATGAGAGACAAGTGAAGAGGATTCGTGCAGCTTATCTTCTGATTTCGAGGGCTTTGGACTATTGCTTCTAGGGATCCATAGGATGTTTATTCTCCTTTCCTCTTGTATTGTATTTGGTTACCAAAACTGTACTACTTCATTGGTGTAAAAACTTTCCAAATACTATTGCTATGAGTATTCCATATATGTCTTAAAAGATTAATATTTTCAAATGTTTGCAAATAGATCTCTATTAAGTTCCTCAAATAAAAATAAATCATATGCACAAACATTGCATGCATCATATGCATAAGCAAGTTTTGTTATGAGCTCATGATCCATGGTTTAACTCTTTGCTCTTCATTTATTTTGAAGACAAGTTGACGCACCGGTATAACACAAGAGCCAATCATCCAAGGATAATGGAGCATTTAGAGCAAGAGAACCGGGAACTAATCAAAGATATTGCTAGGCTGACTGCCATGATGGAGTCAGTACTGGCCGCTCAGAGCCAAGCGTCACCAACTCCTACAACTCCTCCCCAGAGGACTATCATTTTTGAGGTTGCTACCTCGACTGTGCCTGCTGCAACAGCCCATTTCGCTCCTTCTATGCCAGCCGGGTTCCCGTGGGGAATGCCCGCTAATTTTGTGCCTGAGGGTTTTGCTCCTACTCTCGCTTCTTTTCCGACATTTAGCCCGGTCCTTTCTATGCCACCTCCCGTTGTGCAAACCTTACCACGAGTTAAGGACACCATCTATCACTCCGAGCCGTCTGAGGGTCCGGATGTTTATGAAAATATGGATGAGATGAAAGACCAATTCCTTGAGCTACGCAAGAAACTGAAGACTCTGAGGGGTAAGGACCTCTTTGGTAAAAGTGCTGCTGGGTTGTGCCTTGTGCCCAATGTTAAGATCCCTATTAAATTCAAAGTACCTGACTTTGAGAAATACAAGGGAAACACATGCCCGCTCATCCATCTTGTGATGTATGCTCTCAAGATGTCAACACAAACTAACAACGACCAACTGCTTATCCATTACTTCCAGGACAGTCTGTTTGGGGTTGCGCTCCGGTGGTACATGGGACTGGAGAGTGAGAAAATCCGCTCTTACAACGACCTTGGCGAGGCCGTCGTAAAGCAATATAAGTATAATGTGGATATGGCTCCTGAAAGGGACCAGTTGAGAGAAATGTCGCAGAAGGACAAAGAGACCTTTAAGGAGTACGCCCAGAGATGGCGCGAATTGGCAACTCAGATAGTGCCACCCCTATAAGAGAAGGAGATGACAAAGATCTTTTTGAAGACTTTGAGCTCTTTCTACTATGAGAGAATGATCTCCAATGCTCCCTTGGACTTCACCGAGATGGTGAATATGGGAATGAGACTGGAAGAAGGGGTCCGTGAGGGACGTTTGTCTAGGGAAGACAACTCTTCAGCAAAGAGGTATGGGAGCTTTGCTAAGAAGAAGGAGGGAGAGGCATATGCTGTGTCATCCCATATCAAAAGAAGACCCTCTGTGAAGAGGAAGGACATGCGCCTTGCTGTCAACCAACACCAGGTGGCTCATATAGCATCTGCTTTTCGAGAAGTTCATCAACAACAACAACAACATCGCCCACAACAATAGGCTTGCCAACCTCGAAACAACAATAACACCAGCACCAACAATTACGAGAGGAATAGGGTAACTTTTGACCCAATTCCAATGACTTATGCTGAGCTCTATCCATTTCTGATTGATAGAAAATTGATCACTCCACGAGACCTCCTGCTGTACCAACCAACCCTCAGTGGTGGTATAAGCCAGAACTACATTGTGTATATCATTTCGATGCTCCCGGACATGACGTGGAAAACTGCTACCCGTTGAAGACCAAAGTGCAAGACCTTGTGAGAAGCGGTATATTGTTTTTCGAGGACGTAGGCCCTAATGTTAAGAAGAACCCATTGCCCGAGTATGGGAAAGTTGCAGTTAACATGGTCCAGGGTTTCCCTGGCAAATATAAAGTCTTATATGTCAATGATATAAGGAAATCTTTGGTCGAGATGCATAAGTTGTTGTGTGAACACAACCATTATGAGCATGACCATGATAAGTGCCAGGTGTGCACTATCAATGAGAGAGGATGCCGAAAAGTTAGAAAGGACATCCAAGAGATGCTGGATCAAGGTATGATTGAGATACTTCAGAATCGTGATGAGGACGAAGTCGATGTTATTACCCCGGTGTTTAAAATTCCAGAGCTTGTTGTCGTCAAGTATGATGGCAACAAGAAGAAGGTGTCACCAGCTCTTGTGATCAAGCCAGCGGGTCCTGTCCCGTATTCATCAGACAAGGTTGTTCCCTACAGGTACAATGTAGTTATGCTAGAAGATTGAAAGGAGGTGTCGTTGCCCTCAACTTCTATAGTGAGCATTTCTGACGTCAGTGGTGTGACACGTAGCGGTCGTGTTTTCTCGGCGCAGCCGAAACCCCATGAAGATGTTGTGAAGAGAACTGTTGTGAATCCTGCCTGTCCCGTGGGGACTTCATCTTCGAATAGTCCTACTCTTGTTTTGAAGGGCGTTGACCTTGTTGTTGTCAAGAGTAATAACACTCCTATCCCGGTTGGCCAGTCTGGCATTATGAAAGAGGATGGTGATGAGATGCTGAGCCTCATCAAAAGGAGTGAATACAACGTTGTTGATCAGCTACTACAACCTCCATCAAAGATATTTGTGTAATATTTGTTGATGCATTCTGAGCGACATTGTGAAGCTTTGCAGAAGGTGTTGGACGTGGCATACGTGGACCACAATGTCACAATAGAAGAGTTTGATAGCATTGTTGAAAACATAACCGCTTGCAACAATTAGAGCTTCTGTGATGCTGATCTCCCCGAGGAGGGAAAAGACCACAATTTGGCCTTACACATTTCAAAGAACTGTAAGGATGATGCCTTGTCCAATGTGTTGGTGGACACAGGATCATCGCTTAATATGTTGCCAAAATCCACTCTGGCTAAACATTCTTACCAGGGGCCTCCCATGAGGCAGAGTGGAGTGGTTATTAAGGCGTTTGATAGATCGTGCAAAACTGCGATCGGCGAATTAGAACTCCTGATCAAAATTGGACCTAGTGATTTCTAGATCACTTTCCATGTCATGGATATTCATCCATCTTACAGCTGTTTGCTTGGCAGACCATGGATTCATGAGGCAGGCGCCATGACATCCACCCTACACCAAAAGTTGAAATTCGTTAAGAATAAGAAGTTCGTGGTGATAGGGGGAGAGAAGGCTCTCTTGGTCAATCATTTATCTTTTTTTTCCTACATTGATTTTGAAGATGAGGTTGGGACTCCGTTCCAAGCCTTATCTATTGCTGAGCCTTCAAGGAAAGCACTTTCTTCATTTGTATCCTACAACGATGCAAAGTTGGCCATTGAGCATGGTCCAACTACTGGTTTGGGGAAAATGATCAAGTTGGAAAATCCTGAGTTGGCATAGGGTACTCTTCCGGTGTTTCCAATAAGCATGGGCTGTTCCAGAATGGTGGTTTTATCCACACAGTTGAAGATCAGGAATCTGCTGCCATTGTTGAAGATGGTGAAGAGGAAGACCTTGGTAACTTTGTCATACTTGGAGGAATCTGCAATAATTGGGTCGCTGTTGATGTTCCAACAGTTATCCATAAGTCAGTATAATATGTTCGTTTTGTTTGAAAACCCTTCTCCCATGCCAAAGGGAGAAGTGATGACATTGTTGGCATATTTGATTAATACAATGATATTCATTCTAAAATCACATGTTAAATGTTTTTTTTCCAAATTATTTTCCCTTTTTGCTTTTTGCATGAAATTGGTGATCACCATAAAACCCTAAAAAAGAGAATAAAATCAATCTTTTCATCTACATAATGATTTGCCTTGCTTGAATTCTAAAATATCTTTTATACTCAAAATCATTATGCAGGTTGATCAAACCCATTGAACATGATGATCCCACACCATCTCCCAACTTCGAATTCCCTGTATTTGAGGCCGAAGAAGATGATGTTGAAGAGATTCCTGATGAGATTACCCGTCTTCTTAAGCACGAGGAGAAGATCATTCAGCCACATCTTGAGAATCTAGAAACAGTTAACTTGGGGTCTGAAGACTGTGTTCGTGTGGTTTAGATTGGGGCACTCCTGGAAGAGTCTGTGAAGAAGGGGTTGATTGAGTTGCTGCGAGAATATATCGACATCTTTGCCTGCTCGTATGAAGACATGCCTGGTCTAGATACTGATATCGTGCAACATTTCTTGCCATTGAAGCCTGAGTGTGTGTCTGTGAAGCAAAAGCTCAGAAGAACTCATCCTGATATGGCAGTGAAGATTAAAGAAGAAGTTCAGAAGCAAAATGATGCGGGGTTTCTGGTGACTTCTACATATCCTCAATGGGTGGTCAATATTGTGCCCGTGCCTAAGAAAGATGGAAAAGTCTGAATGTGTGTGGACTGTCGTGACTTGAATAAAGCTAGTCCGAAAGATGATTTTCCTCTACCACACATTGATATGTTGGTAGATAATACAACTAAATTCAATGTCTTCTCATTTATGGACGAATTTTCCGGTTATAATCAGATTAAAATGGCACCTGAGGATATGGAGAAGAGAACATTCATCACACCTTGGGGAACATTCTGTTATCAAGTGATGCCATTCGGTTTGTAGAACGCCGAAGCCACGTATCAACGCGCTATGACTACCTTGTTTCATGATATGATGCATAAGGAGATCGAGGTGTATGTTGATGATATGATTGCAAAGTCGAAAACGGAAGTTGAACATGTAGAACACTTGTTGAAGCTTTTCCAACATTTGAGGAAGTACAAACTCCGCTTGAATCCGAACAAGTGTACATTTAGAGTCCGTTCCGACAAGTTATTGGGCTTTATTGTGAGCGAGAGAGGTATTGAAGTTGATACTGCCAAGGTCAAAGCAATACAAGAGATGCCTGCGCCCAAAACTGAGAAGCAAGTCCGAGGGTTTCTTGCCCGCTTGAATTACATTTCGAGATTTATATCCCACATGACTGCCATATGTGCGCCTATATTCAAGCTCCTCCGGAAAGATCAACGTCATGATTGGACCGAGGATTGCCAAAAGGCCTTTGACAGTATCAAAGAGTATCTGTCCGAGCCTCCGATTCTGTCTCCGCCTGTTGAAGGGAGACCATTGATCATGTACTTAACTGTGCTTGATGACTCCATGGGTTGTTTATTAGGTCAGCAAGATGAATCAGGGAAGAAAGAGTATGACATATACTACTTGAGTAAGAAGTTCACTGATTGTGAGTCTCGGTACTCAACGCTTGAGAAGACATGTTGTGCTTTAGCTTGGGCCGCTAAGCGTTTACGCCAGTATATGTTGAATCATACGAGTTGGTTGATATCCAAAATGGATCCAATCAAGTATATCTTTGAGAAGCCTGCTTTAACTGGGAGGATTGCCTGTTGGCAGATGTTGTCATCTAAGTATGATATTGAGTATCGAGCTCAAAAAGCAATTAAAGGAAGTAGCTTGGCTGACCACTTGGCACATCAACCAATTGAAGATTATCAGTCTGTGCAGTACAACTTCCCTGATTAGGAGATTCTATATTTGAAAATGAAAGATTGTGATGAGCCTACGCTCGATGAAGGGCCAGAGCCTGGTTCTCGATGGAGCATGGTGTTCGATGGTGCTATTAATCAGTATGGAAATGGTATTGGGGCAATGATTATTACTCCTCAAGGCACACATTTTCCTTTTACAGCAAGGCTAACTTTCAAATGCACGAATAATATGACGGAATATGAGGCCTGTGTTATGGGTTTAGAAGAGTGTATTGATCTTAGGATCAAACATATTGATGTATATGGTGATTCAGCCCTTGTTGTTAATTAGATTAAGGGTGAATGGGAGACGAATCAGCCTGGCCTCATCCCATATAGAGACTATGCGAGGAGGATTTCAACTTTCTTTTTTGAGGTTGACTTCCATCATATTCCTCGAGATGAGAATCGGATGGCAGATGCTCTTGCTACGCTTGCTTCGATGATTGTGGTGAAATATTGGAATGAAGTTCCGAATATCACTATGATGCGCTTGGATAGACCAACTCATGTGTTTGCAGTTGAAGAGGTGAAAGATGATAAGCCATGGTATTATGATATCAAATGCTTTCTCCAATGTCAGATTCACCCTCCTAAGGAATCTGTTAAAGATAAGAAGACTTTGAGAAGATTATCTGGCAGTTTCTACCTCAATGGCGATATGCTTTATCAGAGGAATTTTGACATGGTTCTGCTCAGATGCGTGTGTAGCGGTGTATTCGTCGCCATATGATTTATTGATTAAACCATAAGCAAAGCATACAATGAATTCGAGTCGCCACCGCACTTTTATTTATCCAAAGGACTGGCTAAAAAGCGAACAAAAGCCTAAGAAGTTTTACGCGTAGAAAACTAATAAAAAGATCAGAGAGTCTGGGTAAGGGGTAAATTACGCAATGGGAAGGTGTTAGGCACCCAGTACGTCCTAGGTACTCCTAGGGAGCCCTTTTAACACTTGTTGTATAAAATTGTTATTTGTTATGAAACATTATTGTGCAAACAAGATTGGGATGATGAGAAAAGAATATACAATTTTTATTGTTTTTGTGTTCGAACGGATGAACCCGTTGCCTACGTACCTCCCATCAAAGGTAAGGATCAAAACGCCGTAGTTCGGCTAAAAGATTTCAAAAGGTAGTGGATTCAATTTTAAACACAAGCCCTAAGGTCTTACGTTATCCACGGGAGAAAACTCAACCTTATACAAACAACGAGTCCACCATGTGAGAATAACTTCAACTTGCTAGTGAGGGGTTAACTTTATAATAAGCAAGGAAGACTTACAATTCAATCAACTAAGGACAAATAGGTGAGATTAACATCAACCAACTAGGATAAATCAAACCTATGGCTAATGTATGAAAACTTAACAAGAATGGACAAAGCCACAAAACAATTGAATGGGTGAAGTTAATTGATTATGAGTATTCACAAAAGGAGGGTCAAAGTATGATTAAAATTGATTCCAAAAGAAGTATTATGAAATGGAGTTTGAAAAAGTCAAGGACTTGGGGTCCAGGTTTTTAATTTAAAAGCATGAAGATGTTTGCACAATATTTATCTCAGGTTTTGAAAGTAATGTGTGAAAAGGTTTAGGACACAATGGATGAATGGATGAAGATGGAGTGTAAAACTTCCTAGAAGGTTCACCTCTTGAAATCATATAGAAGATGATTCAAGTGTGTCCTTTGGAATAGGCAATGAGCAATTAATAAACAAGCAAAACAACGGAAGGAAGTCAACAAAAGCGGATACCGGATGCCAATTACTGGACTTATACCAATCTCCTAAAACAAGAACTGGATATCAGAGGCCACTCTATGGACTTATACTAATCTCCTCAACAAAGAAATAAAAAGTGGATACCGGATGCCAATCTATCTGGACTTAAACCAATCTCCAACAACAAAGCAAACACTTGGATGTTAGATGCCAATCTATCTGGGCTTACTCTAACCTCCCACATATGATCATAGGAAAACAAATGCCAAATTACACGGACTTACAATTGCTTCCTCACATAAATCAAGCAAATGCATCAAGCAAAGAGATGATGAGTGGCCAATGAAATGGTCTTATACTCACTTCCATATCACAGGAACAATGGCCAATGAATGGTCTTACAATTGTCCTCAATGGGCAAACAACAAAGATATGTCACAAAGACAAATGAAATGATCATGCACTAATGAGCAATTAATGATGATAAATGCACAAAGCATGCAAGCAAACATGTGCATATGAAGTAAACAATCAATCAATCAAAGGCATTCAGCACACACTATAACCAAGCAATTAGGCTCATACAAAGGGTTAGGCATTGAAGCCAACTGGAATAGGGTTAATGGTGCCCTTAACCTTGACATTGAGAGCCAAGGTGAAGCAGATGAAAGGATATGAGGGGTGTGCCTCATGCTCTTATCCCCGGTCAGGGAGAGCTTCAAATGATAGAAGGTGTGGGAGTTCAGAAAGATGGAACTCTCTCCACAAGTTAGACTCTATAGATCTTGGGTTTTTACTCACTATGCATCAACGCAAGTAGTGTGAGCAAGGCGAGTGACTCACAGAATAGTAGGAGATAGGCTACATATCTCTTTTGTCTACCAATTGCCTTATTTAAAGGACTTTTCCTGCTTGGGACAAAAGTAAACAAGCACAAACATCGCCTCTTAAGGAGGACTTCAGACAGTTGCCTGGCCAAGTAAATAGCCAGGTCTTCCAGACTACATGAAGAAAAGGGATTCTACCTCAATGCAAATTGCTTATCAAGCAAAGCAAAGCAAAGTTCACAAGGAACTAATAGCAACTAAAGTACCTGAAATCAGTCAAGCACAATTAGTATACCAGACACAAAGTTAAAACAAAACAGCATAAGCCAACAGACAATACAGTCAAGCATATATGCAAAGCAACAAGCTCATAACAAGTGAGCTAAGCAACCTACAAAACAAACAAGTTAGTTTATGATAAACAATCAAACTTAATCAACTTGCTTAAATTTCCTTAAGGCAATTGCTTCTTAACCTGAAAAAATGAACTCAAACATGAGCAACAAGACCACTAGGACAAGCCTAGGGTCAAAAAGAGATAAGAAATTCAAAACAAGCAAGTGAAATCTATCCCAAATCAAGTTCAAACAATTAAGAAACAAACCTAAGTGGTTTCACATTCATATCATTCATCATTATCATTTCATAAGCAAATTAGGTCAAAACATGTCATATAGAAGCTCATAGAAGTCAACAGAATGATTCAAGTCAAATCCAATCACAAACATCTCAAAAAAATTTCAAATATATCATGCTCAAACATCATCCATAACATGATAGGCATACCAAATTTCAGCTCATTTGGATCAAGGGAAGTAGGTCAATGAAAATCAGAAAGTCAAGGGAAGTTCAAGCAAACTCATACAAAGCATCAAAACATGCACCAACTTCAATAAATCATAAAACAGTGACAACACATGATAAATGAATGGGACCAAAACCATGACAAACTCTAAGATGTCTACAATTCACATGTCAAATTTCAAGTCCATCCAATTAAGCATTAGAATTTCACAAATCAAATGAGAACATGTGTCACAAAAAGTCAACAAATGACCAAACAGGGGAGAAAATTCCAATCAAATAGGAAATGCCATCAATAATTACAGAAAACTTCACATGTATTCTCAACATCCACAAGCATGTTCATGCAAAAATCCACACCAATTTGAGTTCAATAAGCATGGTAATTAAAATCATGAAGTTGGACATGAATGGTGTGACACAAATTGTCACACCCCTATTCAAAAAATCATATCTAAATAACCAGCAATGATAAATTCACAAACTCTACACCAAAATCACCATGAACATGTCTAGTTTAAGCACAAAAAATTTGGGAAGCATTGGATAAGGTATCATCATTTCACAATCAATTTGGCAGGACATACACAAAATGGACACATATGACAAACCCTAGCACATTTTAAAATCCACACATGCAAAAAATCTGGAAAAATCATCATAAAAAACTAGAGGTCATGAGGAACATTTCACAAAAAATCCCATGAAAATTGGATAAGAATTGAGGAACTTATGATTTTTCTAAGTTAGCCATGCCAAATGAAATAAAAATTGCAAAATGGAATGATTTAATCAAATAATGAAACCGGGAATGGCAAACTTGTAATTTGGGAGTCATTTAAATGGAACGCTGCGTTCCAATTAGACTGCGTGTCACATGCTTATTGGTTCATGGCAATGGAATAGCGATTTTCATGCAAAATAAAAACCCACACAGCCAAACACGAGCAAGACAAAACCTGGGTTCAAAATTTCTAGGGTTTATAGCTACAGTACCCAGTTCATGAACACGAAGAACAAACTTTCCAGATTTTGGCAACGAATACATCATTCAAACCAGCAAACAGTGTACATCAACATTACAACATCCATTTTCATTAATTCAAGCTATCATGAAAGAACTAAGCAAAAACATATTTGAATATCAAGCTTCATTTCAACATAACTTCTACAATACTCGACCATTTTCAACGATTTAAAGCTCATCATATTCAGCATGGAAAGACCTTTCTAAAGCATAGCATGATTTTGAAAATGGTGTGATTCGAATTCTTACCAAATTTGAAGAGCAGTGATGATACAGTGATTGTTTGGTTGTGTTGTGTAGAAACAGATGCTTCCTCAAGTTCCAGATGATGAATGAATGAAGGGTTTTAGCTCAACAACCTTTGAAAAAGCTCCAATCAAGATCTGCCATGGATGAAGCTTTAATGTAACAGTGGTATGAGAGGCTTTACAGCTGAGATTTGATGCTTGCTACAGCTTCAAAAAGGGTTGCAGATGGTGGCACAAAGCTCAGGCACACGGGTTCTATGAAGATTTTTCAGAAAAAGTTCAAATGAGGAAAAAGAGAGTTTGAGAGAAAATGGACATTTGATCTGTTTTGTGAAAGTGTGTAAGGGCTTCTCTGCAGAAAATGTGCAATATATATTCTGTTTAATGTTGCTTAATCTTGGATAGTGGAAATGATAATCACAATTTGGTTAATGGAGTGTTTTGGTCATTTTACTAAAAACCAACCAAAAATGCATGGGGTGTATGTTAGTGCACGAAATTGGGCTTTAAACAACCTCCAAATATGATTTTTATTCAAGTTCAATTGGTAGAAAGTGTAGCAAATGGCTATTTTGAAAGTCAACTTTTTTACCCTTCCTTTTTAATTCAAGTCAACTAAAAAATGCCATTTTGAATGGATGATTATTGGTGGATTGTGATGAAGGATTTGGATATAGCACATCAAATATGACTTGTAGCAAAAAACCTCACTCAATTTGGCCAAATGGTTTGGAAGATATGCCACTTTGAAGTTCAAAAATGTTTGAGAATGATTTGATCATAACTTGCCAACCACACATGAGAAATGAGTCTTTTTGGACTTTTTGGAAATGGGAGAACAAGATCTTAAACTTTCATGTTGGACAAAAATTCATTTGAAGCTTGTATGATGATGTAATTTGGAGGAGAAGAACTTTCCTTTTTTGGCAAAGTCCAATTACAGGTCAACTTTCTATTTTTGGCAACTTCTTGTCTGACTTCAAATTCTTCACTGTGGATGTTTGACATGTTATATGAGGCTTAAATGGACATGAATGAGACCTCTCAAAACAATTCCCACCATCAAATCACTGATTAAATGCACAGTTGACCAAGGTTGACTTCAGTTGACTTTGCTAGGGTTTTGGTTGACTGAACCATGTTCTGATGAATTCCAAGCCCCTACCACTTGATATCTTGATCAAAAATGATGTCATAACTCATATGAACTCTTGATGAATGATCATGGTGCCCAAATTCTTCAAGAATGGCCACCATCTATTTCAATGACTGGTTTGACTGATTTGACCTAATTTGCTTCATCTGCAAGTAACATGGTTAGATGACAATATTTTTGTACCTTTGGTTGATAAACAAATGAAAAGCAATGATATACAAATGCAATATATGCATGGTGATCAAGAACCACACTCACAAGATAACCCACCCACTAGGAGGGAAGCAAAGGTGCACAGAGATCCTTGAGGCAATGATATGGTATGATATGATGCCATGAGGGATCTTAGGGACAAAATTGGGGTCTTACAGATGCCCCTATTTAAGGTCATTCTAGCCGGAGAAGTGAAGTTTAGAAATCTTCATCTCGACGCGGTAGAATGGGCTTAAATAACAGTAATGAGACAAATTTGGTCCCTAAGAGACCTCATGATGCAAATGTATGCATGCAAAAGACACAAACTCTGTGGGGAATATGATTCACACAGAAGAAAAGACGATCCATCGGAGTAATACACTCACCAGGAACAGAGACTCTAACAAGACTCTTGTTAGGGATAGTAAACGAAAAAGAATGCGTGATCAGGACACGACTTCAAATTGGGGAACCGACACAGCGTGAATAAGACACGACTCTGATTAGGGTAAAACAGAAATCAGACTGGAGACCTCACTGGGGAGTGAAGGACTCACACTGGGGAAAAGAAAAATTCCAAAAGGAAAAACATCCATCGGAGAGACATAAGTTGACTCCTGGGGAGAAGCAAAAGGAAACTCCACTGAGGAAGCACCAAAGAATGAGATGTTACCGGTATAAGGGCAAAAAACTCAGGAAGAATGAATATCTAAGACTGGTATAAGGGTGAGAGATATCAATCAACCAAACATCTGAGAAAGACCTGAAAAGGTACAAAAACTCGGGAAAACCTGACTCCGCAGGGGGACCGAGGTCATAATAGGGAGCAGAAGGGGAAGGAACACCAGGGATACCGAGGTATATAATAGGTGACCGACCAAAGCGTGAATTGGTATATATGCCAAAACACTCATCATCCGAAAGGAGGGCTTGAAAAGGAAAATCGACTTACAGGATGGACATTCGAATCCACAACGGGAAAACGAACCTTACTCAACTGGGGACACAAACCCAAAGAGTGCACGAGATATAATATCCATTACCGGCAGACCGTGGATAAGAAAACTCGCATGAGATATATTATCTATTACCGTCAGAACGTAGATAATAAACTCGCATGTTAAGAAACACCAGAGATACCGAAGCATATAATAGGTGATTTACCGAAAACGTGGATTGGTATATGTGCCAACACACTCATCATCCAAAACACAAACTGGTTAAAGGATGGATATTCGATTCTACAAAGAATACGAATCTTGCTCAGCTGGGGAAAATCAACAAAGGATTCCAACTAAAGAGCGCATGAGACATATTATTCATTACCGGCAGACCGTGAATAATATACTCGAAAGGAAAAGACACCAGAGATACCGAAGTATATAATAGGTGACTAACCAAAAAGAGAGACAATCGATACCAAGCATCCGGGTAAACGAAAGATAACTCAAAGGGATAAATTGCAAGCATCCTGCAATTATCCAACAATAAAGAATATTCGATTCCACAAAGGGAAAAAACGAAACTTACTCGACTAGGGAAACACAAAAAGGCTTCGACTGAAGAGTGCATGAGATATATTATTCATTACCGGCAGACCGTGAATAACATACTCGCATGGAAGATTATCCACAACCGGTTACTGGGTTAATAAAGGATAAATCAACCGAAAAGAAAGGCATCGGGATACCAAACTAGGTATATAATGATGACCAATCAAAAGGAGCAACAGACATTACCAACAAGAGGGTAAATGCAAGGCGATCTACTGAGGATTCACTGGTGAGAATCAATGATCCGGGGATGAATTGCATAAACAGCAATTATCCACAATGACACGCTGGGGATATATTGATGACAATCAACTATCCAGGGAACGCAATCACTGAAAAACGGTGAAGGGACCCGCTGGGGATAAATTGCAAGCATCCGGCAATTATCCAACTGTACCACAAGGCACAAACTCCTGCTGGGGAGAAACATCAACACTTGGGATTTTACATCTACCGAATACGGGGTAGAAGACCACAAACTCAACTGGGGATAGAAATCACCACAGGGAGACACCAACTCTGTTAGGGATAAAACCACAACAACAGAAATCCACTTACAATCAGGACGAACCACAAAGGTTACCTCTGTTAGGGAAAAAGAGATGGGACTTACAATTACCGAATACGAGGTAATAGCCATACTCTGGTGGGGATAACCACGAATTAGGGTTTACATCTACCGAATACTGGGTAGAAGACCAACAACTCTGCTTGGGGATAGAACAAATCACAAATCCGCACGGGAAACCAAAAATAAGGTTTATAACAAACCACAAACTCTGTTGGAGAGTAAGAAACAAGGATTTACGACTACCCCCTACTAGGTAGAAAACCAACAATTCTTGCCAAGGAATAAAAGGTATATAACCACCAATTCCGCTGAAAAGGCAAAGAAAAATAGGACTTACAACTACCGGTATGAGGGTAGAGGCCCGAAAAACTCCGCTGGGGAACAACCCACTGGGAAGCACAAGACAATTGACAAATAGCCAATCCGGGAATAATCCGAAAAGACAGACTGAATCAAGACACGTCCTAATGAGGATGTAACTCAAATAGGAAAATCCATCCCAATATATATGTTGGGAGGGAACGGAAGAAACCGTCATCCACGAGGATATATCTCAGTGGGAAACTGCAGAAGGAAGGACAACAGACAACTTTCTGCTTATGGGGCTGACTCTATATGGAGAGATTTAACACCCGACATCTGCTAGGGGAGATCTATTGGGGATCTGCACCATCATAGCAAGGAACAATCAACAAAAGATATATGGCAAAAATGCAACATGAATATCTGAATGTTTATGAATATGCATGAATATGCGTGATTTATGTTTGATGAATGCTGACAAAACAGACATATCTAACTCAAACAGGTCCAAGAATCAAACGCCCGGTATTATACTTCCAGGGGAAAAACCAACTGGAAAGTCAATCTACGGAGATCTACATGCTATAAAGCATAGATCTGCGGGTACTGCTGGAGAGCAGAGGATCAGAGATATCAGGAAACACCAAATCTTGAGTGATGGATCAACAAACAACCCAATCAGGGTACAGAAAGTCACAACGGGCAAAACAGCCACCAAGACGAATCTGTTGGGGAACAAGAGAAAATCTCGAAGATCCGCAGGGGATCTCAGCATCAACTGAGAAACAAAAAGCTTTGCAACTCCAAACAACTCCGGGGAACAACCCACTGAAGGAGAATAACATCATCCAAGTAGAATCCAACTGCATAAGCAACTCTACTGGGGAAAACTGCTGCTGGAGAAAACGGAGTCTTCAACAACACTCTGCTTGCAACTATGCTGGGGAACAACCCCATTACAAGATCTGGAGAAAGAAGATACAACCAAACCAGGAATATGAACCAAATGTATTACCTGTTGGAGATCGTGCCACCCTTGGGAGAGCACTGAGATATCTTTGAGTATCCTTTCAACATTGTGAATATTCACTTTGTTTAAAACAGCAAATTTTGAAAAATTTGATTTGTTTAAAAACAATGATATTTTATCAATTAAAACATGCAAAACATTTGTTGAATTGAAACAAATAAGAGTGCAAATAATTGGATAAAAAGCTCAAATTGATTTGATGGAATGGTAGCCTGCAAATGGCAAGACTCCATAGATCTGTACAAATTTGAAATCAGTGATATATATTGGAAGAGGGCTACATTGAACATAATGATCCTTTCTCTACCAATTTGAATCTCGATGTATTCGAAGCTTCAGTCGACGACGAATCGAGAATCTCTGACGAAAAGACGGCTGCGGAACAGAAAGTCTTGTCAGGATGCAGGTACTTGCCAAACCCCTAATTTTTCCCTAGATTGCCCCAAGGTGAGGTACTCAATCTAGCGGGAGGCAAATATATTCTTTTTTTCAAGTCTCTAATTTTTTCCTGGATTACCCTTGCGGGTTTTCCACTGAGACGCTCATTTTTGCCTAAGCCGCCCTTTCGGGTTTTCAACTTAGCGAGCTATTCTGTTTTTCATTTGCATATACTTTTTTTCTAGGCAAAGTATTTCTTGACTGCATCTGAATTCACAGGACGAGTGAAATCCTCCCCATCCATTGTTGTAAGCATCAAAGCTCCGCCTGAAAAGGCTCTCTTAACAACATATGGACCCTCGTAGTTTGGAGTCCACTTGCCCCTGGAATCAGGCGCGAAAGACAAAACTTTCTTGAGCACGAGATCACCTTCTCGGAACACACGAGGCTTGACCTTATCGAATGCTTTCTTCATTCTCTGCTGATATAACTGACCATGACACATGGCAGTTAACCGCTTTTCTTCAATCAAATTCAATTGGTCATAACGACTCTGCATCCATTCAGCATCAGTCAACTAGGGATTTGAGGATATAATTTTTTTCTTTTTTCCTCTATTTGAAAAATTTTCCCGATTTTTGATTTTTTCATTTTTTCACCCTCTTCTTTTTTTTTTTTTTTTTTTTTTTTTTTACATTACATTTGTAATGCCCCAGTTTGACTGTTTAGCTGATTCTCATGATACAGCTGAATGAGCTCCTTTTCGTGGTCAAGAAGGCGGGTAATCTCATCAAGAATCCCCTTCAACATCATCTTCCTCTGCCTCAAATACAAAGAATTCAAGATTGGGAGATGGCTTTGGATCATTATGTTCAATGGGTTTAGAAATCCCTGCATAATGATTCTGGATAACGAAAAGCTTTTGAATTTAAACAAGCAAATCATTTATGCAGATGAAAAAGATGTTTTTGTTTTTCAGGGTTTTTTGTGATCAGTGATTTCATGCAAAAAGCAAAAAGTGAAAACAAATGGAAAAACAAATGTTTAACAATGCATTAATTGAATGAAAACATCATTGTATTAAATGCTTTGCCAACAATGTCATCACTTCTTCTTTTGGCATGGGAGAAGGGTTTCAAACAAAGTGAACAATTACTTTGATTTATGGATGACTGTAGGAACATCTACAGCGACCCAATTTTGGCAGGCACCACCAGGAATAACGAATTTGTTCACGACCTTTGCATCCTCTTCCAAGATAGCAGCAGCCTCTTCTTCAGGTTGATCATCATGAATGAATCCTCCACTCGTGAACAAACCTTGCTCATTACATGCCCCAGAACAGTAGCCAATGCCAGCCCGGGATTGGTTAACCAGGAATAAATCCATCAACAGTACTTAGTCTGGCAAATATCTCTCTGAGTTCACAGCTCTCTTGCTCAGGATGATCCATAAATCTGGCAGAGTTGGCTCTGGTATAGTACCGGCGAAGTGCGTCTTCCAAATAAATGAAGATCGCAGGGTCAGACCACAGGACGGGAGACCGGAACAAAACACCCTCTTATGCAAATGATGCATGAAGTGTTTATGCATATGCTTGTTTTTATATCAAAGGAACCCGAGGGTTTTATTTGCAAACTTTGAAATATCGAAGCATTTTGGTCGTATATGAGAATATCTCATCAGATACATCAGGTGAAAAAAAAAATCCGGTTTTTTCCATGTTTGAAATTTTTTGCAAATAAACTCCTTTGAGTTCCTTGAAAGTTTTCTTTTTTCTGATGATATGGATGTAGATGAATGCATGAATGCATGAATGCAATAATCACACTCAAGGATCAAGCAAAGCACACCAAACAAAGGTCATGGGAAAGCTCATTGTATCCCTAATATCAATCATCCATTTTGGTGGATTTAGGTTTTCACCTTATCGACACCCAAGTTCCATTGATATTAACGGTACATGAACCGGCTCGAACATCCTTAATATCAACCATCCTTTTTGGGGGATTTAGGTTTTACACTTGATCAACGCCCAGGTTCCATTGATATTAAGGTTGTCTGAACGACTCAACCACGAATCACGGGTTTGTTGAGATTCACGAGCATGGAGTCTCGGTTAAGAACCACCCAAAGGGAGTGTACTAGGGTTTAAACCTGCCAGACATGTTCTACCAGAGATTCCCATAATCATCGTTCCATCTTTCGAATATTATCGGAGGAACGAATACTCGTATTCCAAAAATATTCTCAAGAGAAACTCTTATGAGTGTAGTATCGTGTAACAATCGCATCAGAACTTACATCTGAACGACCTTCGCACTACGTTCCTAAAAATAGGCCAAGATGGGTTTGGTAAACAATGGTCCTTGGCTTCTGCGGCACATGATTGAAAGAATAATGCCTAACCACAAATAACTTGTGTGACATTATTAATCCAACATGACCTTCACCAAGTGAATGGGCTCGCAAGTCAACTGGCTAAGGAATACTCCACACCAGTCAACCAGACTATGCCATTCTCCTATCCTAGAGTGCACTCGAGTTCGGGTATAGAACTCATCTCACAGATCACCAAAGCAAACAGCAATTGTATATCAAGCAATTCAAACATTACAATCAATACAGTTATCCCAAATTGTACAAAAATATGTCATATAACAAATAACAATATAGCAATATATCACAACAAGGGTGAAAAGTAGGCAATACCACCAAGGATCGATCTCCCTAGCAGAGTCGCCACTTTTCTGTAGCGGTGTATTCATCGCCATATGATTTATTGATTAAACCATAAGCAAAGCATACAATGAATTCGAGTCGCCACCGCACTTTTATTTATCCAAAGGACTGGCTAAAAAGCGAACAAAAGCCTAAGAAGTTTTACGCGTAGAAAACTAATAAAAAGATCAGAGAGTCTGGGTAAGGGGTAAATTACGCAATGGGAAGGTGTTAGGCACCCACTACGTCCTAGGTACTCCTAGGGAGCCCTTTTCACACTTGTTGTATAAAATTGTTATTTGTTATGAAGTATTATTGTGCAAACATGATTGGGATGATGAGAAAAGAATATACAATTTTTATTGTTTTTGTGTTCGAACGGATGAACCCGTTGCCTACGTACCTCCCATCAAAGGTAAGGATCAAAACGCCGTAGTTCGGCTAAAAGATTTCAAAAGTTAGTGGATTCAATTTTAAACACAAGCCCTAAGGTCTTACGTTATCCACGGGAGAAAACTCAACCTTATACAAACAACGAACGAGTCCACCATGTGAGAACAGCTTCAACTTGCTAGTGAGGGGTTAACCCTATAATAAGCAAGGAAGACTTACAATTCAATCAACTAAGGACAAATATGTGAGATTAACATCAACCAACTAGGATAAATCAAACCTATGGCTAATGTATGAAAACTTAACAAGAATGGACAAAGCCACAAAACAATTGAATGGGTGAAGTTAATTGATTATGAGTATTCACAAAAGGAGGGTCAAAGTATGATTAAAATTGATTCCAAAAGAAGTATTATGAAATGGAGTTTGAAAAAGTCAAGGACTTGGGGTCCAGGTTTTTAATTTAAAAGCATGAAGATGTTTGCACAATATTTATCTCAGGTTTTGAAAGTAATGTGTGAAAAGGTTTAGGACACAATGGATGAATGGATGAAGATGGAGTGTAAAACATCCTAGAAGGTTCACCTCTTGAAATCATATAGAAGATGATTCAAGTGTGTCCTTTGGAATAGGCAATGAGCAATTAATAAACAAGCAAAACAACGGAAGGAAGTCAACAAAAGCGGATACCGGATGCCAATTACTGGACTTATACCAATCTCCTAAAACAAGAACTGGATATCAGAGGCCACTCTATGGACTTATACTAATCTCCTCAACAAAGAAATAAAAAGTGGACACCGGATGCCAATCTATCTGGACTTATACCAATCTCCAACAACAAAGCAAACACTTGGATGTCAGATGCCAATCTATCTGGGCTTACTCTAACCTCCCCCATATGATCATAGGAAAACAAATGCCAAATTACACGGACTTACAATTGCATCCTCACATAAATCAAGCAAATGCATCAAGCAAAGAGATGATGAGTGGCCAATGAAATGGTCTTATACTCACTTCCATATCACAGGAACAATGGCCAATGAATGGTCTTACAATTGTCCTCAATGGGCAAACAACAAAGATATGTCACAAAGACAAATGAAATGATCATGCACTAATGAGCAATTAATGATGATAAATGCACAAAGCATGCAAGCAAACATGTGCATATGAAGTAAACAATCAATCAATCAAAGGCATTCAGCACACACTATAACCAAGCAATTAGGCTCATACAAAGGGTTAGGCATTGAAGCCAACTGGAATAGGGTTAATGGTGCTCTTAACCTTGACATTGAGAGCCAAGGTGAAGCAGATGAAAGGATATGAGGGGTGTGCCTCATGCTCTTATCCCCGGTCAGGGAGAGCTTCAAATGATAGAAGGTGTGGGAGTTCAGAAAGATGGAACTCTCTCCACAAGTTAGACTCTATAGATCTTGGGTTTTTACTCACTATGCATCAACGCAAGTAGTGTGAGCAAGGCGAGTGACTCACAGAATAGTAGGAGATAGGCTACATATCTCTTTTGTCTACCAATTGCCTTATTTAAAGGACTTTTAATGCTTGGGACAAAAGTAAACAAGCACAAACATCGCCTCTTAAGGAGGACTTCAGACAGTTGCCTGGCCAAGTAACAAGCCAGGTCTTCCTGACTACATGAAGAAAAGGGATTCTACCTCAATGCAAATTGCTTATCAAGCAAAGCAAAGCAAAGTTCACAAGGAACTAATAGCAACTAAAGTACCTGAAATCAGTCAAGCACAATTAGTATACCAGACACAAAGTTAAAACAAAACAGCATAAGCCAACAAACAATACAGTCAAGCATATGTGCAAAGCAACAAGCTCATAACAAGTGAGCTAAGCAATCTACAAAACAAACAAGTTAGTTTATGATAAACAATCAAACTTAATCAACTTGCATAAATTTCCTTAAGGCATTTGCTTCTTAACCTGAAAAAATGAACTCAAACATGAGCAACAAGACCACTAGGACAAGCCTAGGGTCAAAAAGAGATAAGAAATTCAAAACAAGCAAGTGAAATCTATCCCAAATCAAGTTCAAACAATTAAGAAACAAACCTAAGTGGTTTCACATTCATATCATTCATCATTATCATTTCAGAAGCAAATTAGGTCAAAACATGTCATATAGAAGCTCATAGAAGTCAACAGAATGATTCAAGTCAAATCCAATCACAAACATCTCAAAAAATTCTCAAATAAATCATGCTCAAACATCATCCATAACATGATAGACATACCAAATTTCAGCTCATTTGAATCAAGGGAAGTAGGTCAATGAAAATCAGAAAGTCAAGGCAAGTTCAAGCAAACTCATACAAAGCATCAAAACATGCACCAACTTAAATAAATCATAAAACAGTGACAACACATGATAAATGAATGGGACCAAAACCATGACAAACTTTAAGATGTCTACAATTCACATGTTAAAATTCAAGTCCATCCAAATAAGCATTAGAATTTCACAAATCAAATGAAAACATGTGTCACAAAACGTCAACAAATGACCAAACAGGGGAGAAAATTCCAATCAAATAGGAAATGCCATCAATAATTCCAGAAAACTTCACATGTATTCTCAACATCCACAAGCATGTTCATGCAAAAATCCAGACCAATTTGAGTTCAATAAGCATGGTAATTAAAATCATGAAGTTGGACATGAATGGTGTGACACAAATTGTCACACCCCTATTCAAAAAATCATATCTCAATAACCAGCAATGATAAATTTACAAACTCTACACCAAAATCACCATGAACATGTCTAGTTTAAGCACAAAAATTTGGGAAGCATTGGATAAGGTATCATCATTTCACAATCAATTTGGCAAGACATACACAAAATGGACACATATGACAAACCCTAGCACATTTTAAAATCCACACATGCAAAAAATCTGGAAAAATCATCATAAAAAACTAGAGGTCATGAGGAACATTTCACAAAAAATCCCATGAAAATTGGATAAGAATTGAGGAACTTATGATTTTTCTAAGTTAGCCATGCCAAATGAAATAAAAATTGCAAAATGGAATGATTTAATCGAATAATGAAACCGGGAATGGCAAACTTGTAATTTAGGAGTCATTTAAATGGAACGATGCGTTCCAATTAGACTGCGTGTCACATGCTTATTGGTTCATGGCAATGGAATAGCGATTTTCATGCAAAACAAAAACCCACACAGCGAAACACGAGCAAGACAAAACCTGGGTTCAAAATTTCTAGGGTTTATAGCTACAGTACCCAGTTCATGAACACGAAGAACAAACTTTCCAGATTTTGGCAACGAATACATCATTCAAACCAGCAAACAGTGTACATCAACATTACAACATCCATTTTCATTAATTCAAGCTATCATGAAAGAACTAAGCAAAAACATATTTGAATATCAAGCTTCATTTCAACATAACTTCTACAATACTCGACCATTTTCAACGATTTAAAGCTCATCATATTCAGCATGGAAAGACCTTTCTAAAGCATAGCATGATTTTGAAAATGGTGTGATTCGAATTCTTACCAAATTTGAAGAGCAGTGATGATACAGTGATTGTTTGGTTGTGTTATGTAGAAACAGATGCTTCCTCAAGTTCCAGATGATGAATGAATGAAGGGTTTTAGCTCAACAACCTTTGAAAAAGCTCCAATCAAGATCTGCCATGGATGAAGCTTTAATGTAACAGTGGTATGAGAGGCTTTACAGCTGAGATTTGATGCTTGCTACAGCTTCAAAAAGGGTTGCAGATGGTGGCACAAAGCTCAGGCACACGGGTTCTATGAAGATTTTTCAGGAAAAAGTTCAAATGAGGAAAAAGAGAGTTTGAGAGAAAATCGACATTTGATCTATTTTGTGAAAGTGTGCTAGGGCTTCTCTGCAGAAAATGTGCAATATATATTCTGTTTAATGTTGCTTAATCTTGGTTAGTGGAAATGATAATCACAATTTGGTTAATGGAGTGTTTTGATCATTTTACTAAAAACCAACCAAAAATGCATGGGGTGTATGTTAGTGCACGAAATTGGGCTTTAAGCAACCTCCAAATATGATTTTTAGTCAAGTTCAATTGGTAGAAAGTGTAGCAAATGGCTATTTTGAAAGTCAACTTTTTTACCCTTCCTTTTTAATTCAAGTCAACTAAAAAATGCCATTTTGAATGGATGATTATTGGTGAATTGTGATGAAGGATTTGGATAGAGCACATCAAATATGACTTGTAGCAAAAAACCTCACTCAATTTGGCCAAATGGTTTGGAAGATATGCCACTTTGAAGTTCAAAAATTTTTGAGAATGATTTGATCATAACTTGCCAACCACACATGAGAAATGAGTGTTCTTGGACTTTTTGGAAATGGGAGAACAAGATCTTCAACTTTCATGTTGGACAAAAATTCATTTGAAGCTTGTATGATGATATAATTTGGAGGAGAAGAACTTTCCTTTTTTTGGCAAAGTCCAATTACAGGTCAACTTTCTATTTTTGGCAACTTCTTGTCTGACTTCAAATTCTTCACTGTGGATGTTTGACATGTTATATGAGGCTTAAATGGACATGAATGAGACCTCTCAAACCAATTCCCACCATCAAATCACTGATTAAATGCACAGTTGACCAAGGTTGACTTCAGTTGACTTTGCTAGGGTTTTGGTTGACTGAACCATGTTCTGATGAATTCCAAGCCCCTACCACTTGATATCTTGATCCAAAATGATGTCATAACTCATATGAACTCTTGATGAATGATCATGGGTCCCAAATTCTTCAAGAATGGCCACCATCTATTTCAATGACTGGTTTGACTGATTTGACCTAATTTGCTTCATCTGCAAGTAACATGGTTAGATGACAATATTTTTGTACCTTTGGTTGATAAAAAAATGAAAAGCAATGATATACAAATGCAATATATGCTTGGTGATCAAGAACCACACTCACAAGATAACCCACCCACTAGGAGGGAAGCAAAGGTGCACAGAGATCCTTGAGGCAATGATATGGTATGATATGATGCCATGAGGGATCTTAGGGACAAAATTGGGGTCTTACAGCGTGGATAGACACGAAGCAGACCTGTTGATGACTGAAGTCCATGAAGGTTCATTTGGTACTCATTACAATGGACATGCTATGGAAAAGAAGATGTTGAGAGAAGGCTACTATTGGCTGACAATGGAGTCTGACTACTGCAAATATGTGAAGAAATGCCACACGTGTCAGATTTATGCGGATAAGATTCATATTCCCCCGACACTTCTGAACGTTATTTCCTCACCATGGCCTTTCTCCATGTGGGGAATTGACATGATTGGCATGATAGAGCCAAAGGCATCAAACCGTCACCGTTTTATTCTTGTAGCTATTGATTACTTCACCAAGTGGGTTGAAGCGACATCGTATGCAAATGTGACAAGGCAGGTGGTTATGAAGTTTATCAAGAATCAACTCATATGTCGGTATGGTGTGACAGACAAGATCATTACTGATAATGGATCTAACTTGAACAACAAGATGATGAAAGAGCTGTGTAGAGAGTTCAAGATTGCACATCATAATTCTTCTCCCTATAGACCCAAGATGAATGGGGCCGTTGAAGCTACTAAAAAGAACATTAAGAAGATTATCTAGAATATGGTTGTTACATACAAAGATTGGCATGAGATGCTGCTATCTGCTCTACATGGTTATCGTACATCTGTCCGCACTTCAACAGAGGCAACTCCTTTCTCTCTTGTGTATGGCATGGAGGTTGTGCTCCTGGTGGAGGTTGAGATCCCATCAATGAGAGTCTTGATGGAAACCAAGTTGACTGAGGCTGAATGGGTTCAGAGTTGGTATGACCAGTTGAACTTGATTGAAGAGAAGAGATTAACTGTCATGTGCCATGGTCAGTTGTATCAGCAAAGGATAAAGAAATCCTTTGATAAGAAGGTCAAGCCTCGTGTGTTCCGAGAAAGTGACCTCGTGCTCAAGAAAGTCTTGTCTTTCACGCTCGATCCCAGGGACAAGTGGACTCCAAACTATGAAGGTCCATATGTTGTTAAGAGAGCCTTTTCAGGCGGTGTTTTGTTGCTTACAACTATGGATGGGGAGGATTTCACTCATCCTGTGAATTCAGATGCAGTCAAGAAATACTTCACCTAAAAATAAAAACAGAATAGCTCGCTAAGTTGAAAACCGGAAAGGGCGGCTTAGGCAAAAATGAGCGTCTCGGTGGATTGAAAACCCGAAAGGGAGATCCAGGCAAAAGTTAGAGACATCAAAAAAAATGAATATATATATCCCGCTAGATTGAGTACCTCACCCTAGGGCAATCTAGGCAAAAATTAGGGATTTGGAAAGTAACTGCATCCTGACAAGACTTTGTTCTTCAACTGTCGTCTGTCAAAGATTCTCGCTCATTCATCGTCAACTGAAGCTTCAAATACATTGGATTCAGAATTCGTGGAGAAATGGTCATTATGTTCAATGTAGCCCTTTTTCCAATATATATATCACCAATTTCAAATTTGTAAAGATCCATGGAGTCGTGCCATTTGCGGACTACCTTACATCAAATAAATTTGAGCCTTTATCCAATTCTTGGCACTCTTATTTGTTTCTGTTTAACAAATGTTTGCATGTTTTAATTGATAAATATCATTGTTTTAAACAAATAAAGTTTTTATAAAACTGTTTTTTAAACAAGGTGAACATTCACAATAACTAAAGGGATAGTTGGAACGTCTTCAGTGCTCTCCCAAGGATAGTACGATCTCCAAAAGGTAAGACATTTGTTCATACTTCTGACATGTCTATATCCTCTTCATCACCTTTCAAGTTGTCTCCTCAGCGAGCGCAAAAAGAACAAAACATTATAACCTCCCTAGAGAGTCTGGAGTTTTGGCCTTGAGCTTTTAGAGATGTGTATACCTCTATATCAGGCATTAGAATTTGTGCTTTATCAATTATATGGTTGTCATCCCTTGTGCGTACTTACCTAAAATCCCTTATAGATTGATAAAAGTTGATATGCTATCTATTCACGAGGAAGTTTGTCTTTTCCCGTGTAATACCCCAAAATTTACCCTTCATTTTTCCTGGAAGCATACGCTTTACACCTCATGCATGCATTCATTTTTAGGTCATTTAGCATTTGCATTTCATCATGGCAATCAAAATCGGATCCAAGAAGCTTGAATATCATCCAGGACACTTTGTGGGCTCTATTTAGATGATCAGTCAACACAAGGGAAAGACTTGAGTTACTTCCAACAGGGGTCTATTCGTCAGTCAAAACATTAATCTTGAAGGAGCAAAGGTTTGTTCATGAGCTGTCATGCTCGCTAGGCGAAGCCCACGTGTTTTGGAAAAAAAAAACGAAAAGTAAAAAAAAAATGAAAAAAAAAAACGAAATAAATAAATAAATAAATAAAAGAAAAGAAAATATCTTGGACTTGGACCTCTCTCATTTGAGCCCACAGGTCCACAAAAATCAGGTTATAAATTCAGAGTTTCAGTGAAACAAAATTCATTCTATTCCTATTACCCTGTCTGGGAAAAATATAGTGAGAGAAGAACCCTGGGGAAAAAGATAGTTAGAGAAGAGCTAACAGAACACTGGCGACTCCACCTCTTTGCCGATTCTGACAGGCATTATTACTTCACTTCACTTCAGTGCAAATTTTCGGGCTTTTATTGTATTCAATCCCTTGATACCTCGAAAGCACGAAAGCCGCTACTATCTTCTTTCCAGTTCTCCAGTTGATTGAATAGGGGCAGCTGTAATACCCCAAAATTTACCCTTCATTTTTCCTGGAAGCATACGCTTTACACCTCATGCATGCATTCATTTTTAGGTCATTTAACATTAGATACATTGCATTTCATCATGTCAATCGGAATTAGATCCAAGAAGCTTGAACATCATCTAGGACACTTTGTGGGCTCTATTTAGATGATCAGTCAACACAAGGGAAAGACTTGAGTTACTTTCAACAGGGGTTTATTCGTCAGTCAAAACGTTAATTTTGAAGGAGCAAAGGTTTGTTCATGAGCTGTAATGCTCGCTAGGCGAAGCCCACGTGTTTTGAAAAATAAAATCAAAATTAAAAATTAAAAATAAATAAATAAATAAATAAATAAAAGAAAAAATCTTGGACTTGGACCTCTCTCATTTGAGCCCACAGGTCCACAAAAATCAGGTTATAAATTCAGAGTTTCAGTGAAACAAAAGGTATTCTACTCCTATTACTCTGTCTGGGAAAAAGATAGTGAGAGAAGAACCCTGGGGAAAAAGATAGTGAGAGAAGAGCTAACAGAGTTCAGAGCAGCCTCCAAACCCTAACCCTTCATTGATTTTTCTTCTCCTAAACACACGTTTACTCCTTTTACTACAGGCGAGTAAGTCTCCAAAGGTCGAGCATCCGGTAGATTGCGTAGTAACGTCGTTCGTCCAAAATCCAATCCATAACCCCGTAGTTAGCCGAACTACGGCTTGCTCTAATTCTCATTCCATATGAGATACGCAGGCATAAGATGCGATGTCTTAGCGAGCACACATCCCCCCAACCCATAGGTCAGCCGAGCTACAAAGACTCTGATTCTCATATTCAGATAAGATACGTATGCAGTGGATGCGACATCCGCGCGAGTCATTTTCATTTAACCCTTTTTTAGTAAACAACACAAGATAAACTCACACCCTTTAGACAAGAACTACAAAAGTGGATCCCGTAGAGTACTACGGATGCGTAGGGGTGCTAATACCTTCCCTTCGCATAACCGACTCCCGAACCCAAGATTTGGTTGCGAGACCTTGTCTTTTCCATTCCTCTTTTCAGGTTTACTTCAAGCGTTTCCTTTCCCTCCTTTGGGATAAATAACGCACGGTGGCGACTCTTCTGTCATTTTCTTTCGCCGGTTGTTTTTTCGCACACTGTACTTTTCAGTTTGCGACGCATGGCGACTCTGCTAGGGAAACGGTTTCCCTAAGCGAGTCCCTCCTAGATTTTGTAGTTTGTTTGTTTATTGGGTGTTCATGCTTTTGTACAATTATTTATTTACCTGCTTTACCTTATTGCATTGTATACATATCATTACTGTATCTGTTGGCTGGCTATGGCTGCTTGGTGATCTTTGTGAGATGAGTTCTATACCCGAACTCGAGTGCACTTAGGATAGGAGAACGACATAGTCTTGTCGACTTGTGTGGAGTTACTCCTTAGCAAGTTGACTTGCAAGCCCATTCACTTGGTGGAGGTCATGTTGAGATCAATAATGTCACACAAGTAAGTTGTGGTTAGACATTACTTTTTCCAATATAGACCTTAGAAGCCGAGGACCTTAGTTTACCAAACCCATCTTGGCCTATTCGTAGGACGTAGTGTGAAAGTCGTTCAAGTGTAAGATTTGATACGATTGTTACGCGATACTACACTCATAAGAGTCTCTCTTGAGAATGTTTTTGGAATACGAGTAGTCGTTCCTCCGATAATATCCGAAAGTTGGGATTATGACTATGGGAACCTTTTGTAGAACATGTTTGGCAGGTTTAAACCTTAGTACACTCCTTTTGGGTGGTTCTTAACCTAAACTCCATGCTCGTGACTTGCAACAAACCCTTGATTCATGGTTGATCCGATCACATATCCGTAATATCAATGAAACTTGGGTGTTGATAAGGTGTAAACCATAATCCACCAAAATGGGTGGTTGATATTAAGGATAACATGATCCATCCCATGACCTTTGTTTGGTGTGCTCTTAATTTCTCTCCAGACAGTGCAACCTGACAGATGTTCAAGCAGATACAACGATCCTGACTCCCATGCTACCGCACTGCAATTACATCATTTTGCACCACATCATTTTGCATTCATAATCATTCACACATGTTTATCCATTTCTGTGGGGTTTATATCTTCTACTTGATTCTAGTCGGAATTTTCTTGGGTCTCATCAACGGCTTAGTCTTTTTTTTACATCGTTTATCTATTGAGAGACTGGAATCAAAAGGGTAGAATACATTTGGAATTGATAAACATGTCATTGCATTTACATATTCATTAACATGTCTTGCATAACAGGTACCGCCACAGTGTTCTCAGTTTGTTTGGTGTTCCATCATTAGGATAGCTGACCCAGGCATTCACCGGTACGGTACCCGCAGAAACCAACAGAGAGTAATGGAAAGCCTATAGGCAGAGTTCGCCGAGATTGAAATCCGCATGAATCAATTCATGGATGTGGTTCAAGGGGTGGCTCAGGGACAACAAGAGCTCAGGCAGATGATACAGAGGAATCCCCCTGCTCAACCAGAGACGGTGACTGATCCTCCAGCAGGAGAGGCTAATGGACCCAATGGACTGGGGCCTATCCCAATCCTACATGTCACCTCCGGTCAATAGCCCATTCATGATGATCAGGACGATCAGTTCCCCCTGTTGCAGGAAGACTTTGGTATGGGTCATGGTGTGGACCCCATGTTTAGAAGATTGGAAGAGAGGTTGAAGGCAGTGGAAGGACAAAATCCTCTGGGAGTAGATGTTGCTGACTTGGGGCTGGTCCCAGGTGTGAGAGTGCCACCGAAATTCAAGGTCCCGATATTTGACAAATACAATGGCAACTCTTGCCCGAAGACCCATGTGCAAGCCTATTTCCGTAAAATGGTTGCATACTCCGATGACGAAAAGTTTCTTATGTACTTTTTCCAGGACAGCCTAGTTGGGGCATCCCTGGAATGGTATATGAGGCTGGACAGAGCCCACATCTGTTGCTGGAGGGATTTGGCTGAGGCTTTCGTGAAGCAGTATCAGTATAATGCAGACATGGCTCCGGACAGAACTCAACTTCAAAATTTGTCTCTTAAAAGCAATGAGTGCTTCAGAGAATACACTCAACGCTGGAGAGAAACAGCTTCCCATGTTCAACCTCCTATGTTGGAGAAGGAAATGGCTAACATGTTCATGAACACTCTGCCAAGACCTTATTTGGAGCGCCTGGTGGGTTGCAATGCCTCCAATTTTGCTGATGTAGTCTCTACCGGAGAGAGAGTGGAGAATTACCTGAAGATATACAAGACCCAGAGCGGAGATGGATCCTCATCAGGGGTGAAGAAGCCGTTCATTCAGGGACAGAAGAGGAGAGAAGGGGATGCAAGTGCCATATCTTCTTATCAGAACAGGGATAACCGGAGGAATAACTTTCAGAACTATCATCAGCAATCGTATGTTGCGGCTGTGAGCATTCCAGCTGCAGCACCACTACAACAACAACAATCACAACGTCAACCAGCTC
Source organism: Lathyrus oleraceus (assembly GCF_024323335.1). NCBI lineage: Eukaryota > Viridiplantae > Streptophyta > Magnoliopsida > Fabales > Fabaceae > Lathyrus > Lathyrus oleraceus. Next base: position 440,731,999 of record NC_066581.1, read on the forward strand.
AGTACCAACAACAACAACTGGGTAACAGACCCGCCTATCAACCGAGGCCAAGGACGATGGACCGGCGTTTCGACACTCTTCCAATGTCGTACGCTCAGTTGCTTTCTAGTCTTCAACAACTACAACTTGTGCAGTTGCACACTCTGGCTCCTCCCGTTGGTAGGCTTCCGGTGGGTTATGACACCAACGTTAGGTGTAGCTTCCACTCTGGGGCACCTGGCCACAATATTGAGAACTACAAAGCTTTTAAGCACGTAGTTCAGGACCTCATTGATTCAAAGGCCGTTAACTTTGCACCAGCTCCTAATGTCGTCAACAATCCCATGCCCCAGCATGGTGGAGCCAACGTTAACATGGTTGAAGGAGAAGCCAAATTAGTCTTTGCGGTCAACAATGAAGATGGGGATAGTGATTGCGACATCGATAATTGGGTGCGTCCGAGGATCCCGGGTGAAGTTCTCAACAATTGGTCTTCTGAGGAGATTGTCCAAGCCACTTTTCTAGAGGAGTAATTTTCTTTGTTTATTCATACATATCGAAGTCTTACGTTCCGCCAGGGCGTAATGACTCATTGTAGGGCTCATCTATGTGAAACTTGCATTTTTTATCATAAATAAAGGACGTCTTTTTGCATTCAAATATTTCGCTCCCTGTCTTTCTATTTTTGCAGTTTTTCAAAAAAAAATTACAATGTTTTGTTTAGTTTCCACTTTTTTTCACACTCATAAGCACATACCATTACTCATGCAGATGCACATCACCGGATCCTATTGATAACGGTTCTGCTATGGCTCGCTTCGACTTTGAAAATCCAATCTTTCAAGCTGAAGAAAAGGGTGATGAAGACTGTGAACTCCCTGAAGAACTTACCAGGTTATTAAAACAAGAGGAAATGGTCATTCAACCGCATCAAGAGTCTGTTGAAGTGATTAATCTCGGCACCGAGGACGCCAAGAGAGAAATCAAGACAGGGGCTGCTTTGGAAGACAATGTGAAGAAGGGGTTGATTGAATTGCTGCAAGAGTATGTTGACATCTTTGCTTGGTCTTATCAGGACATGCCAGGGCTTGACACCTACATTGTGGTACATCGCTTGCCTCTCAAAGAAGTTTCCCTCCGGTCAAGCAGAAGCTCATAAGAACAAGACCAGAGATGGCTGTCAAGATAAAGGAAGAAGTGCAAAAACAGTTGGATGCAGGGTTTCTAGCAGTCACAAATTATCCGTCATGGGTTGCAAATATCGTTCCGGTACCTAAGAAGGATGGAAAGGTATGGATGTGTGTTGACTACCGGGATCTGAACAGGGCTAGTCCTAAAGATGATTTCCCCTTACCTCACATTGACGTGTTGGTGGATAACACGGCCCAGTTCTCGGTATTCTCCTTCATGGATGGTTTTTCTGGCTATAATCAAATTAAGATGGCACCAGAAGACATGGAGAAGACAACATTCATAACCCCATGGGGCACCTTCTGCTACAAGGTGATGTCGTTTGGTCTGAAAAATGCCGGAGCAACATATCAGCGAGCGATGGTGACTCTGTTCCATGATATGATTCATCATGAAATCGAGGTTTATGTTGATGATATGATTGCCAAATCTTAGACAGAAGAAGAACATTTGGTGAATTTGCAGAAACTGTTTGAGCGTTTGAGGAAATTCAAGCTGAGGCTTAATCCGAACAAGTGTACTTTTGGGGTGAGATCTGGAAAACTACTGGGTTTTGTTGTTAGCGGAAAAGGGATTGAGGTGGATCCGACCAAAGTGAAAGCGATACAGGAAATGCCTGAGCCAAGAAAAGAGAAACAAGTTTGTGGTTTCTTAGGGAGGTTGAACTACATTGCAAGGTTCATCTCTCACCTAACAGCCACGTGTGATCCAATATTCAAATTGTTGTGAAAAGATCAGGCTATCAGGTGGAATGATGATTGTCAAAGGGCGTTCGAGAAGATAAAAGAGTATTTGCATAATCCTTCTATCCTTGTGCCTCCGGTCCCAGGGAGACCGCTGATTATGTATTTGACAGTACTAGACAATTCCATGGGTTGTGTTCTCGGTCAACACGACGAGACAGGTAGGAAAGAGCATCCCATCTACTACCTGAGTAAGAAATTCACAGATTGCGAGTCGAGATACTCAATGCTTGAAAAAACATGTTGTGCACTTGCATGGGCTGCTAAACGATTGAGACAATACATGTTGTCTCACACACTCTTTAGACAAGAACTACAAAAGTGGATCCCGTAGAGTACTACGGATGCGTAGGGGTGCGAATACCTTCCCTTCGCATAACCGACTCCCGAACCCAAGATTTGGTTGCGAGACCTTGTCTTTTCCTTTCCTCTTTTCAGGTTTACTTCGAGCGTTTCCTTTCCCTCCTTTGGGATAAATAACGCACGATGGCAACTCTTCTGTCATTTTCTTTTGTCGGTTGTTTTTTCGCACACCTTACTGATCTCCAAAATGGATCCAGTCAAGTATATATTTGAGAAGCCATCTCTCACCGGAAGAGTTGCTCGTTGGCAAATGGTACTGACAGAGTACGACATCCAGTATACTTCCCAGAAAGCCATCAAGGGGAGTATTCTGTCAGACTATCTTGCTCAACAGCCGGTTGAAGATTATGAGCCGATGAAGCTTCATTTTCCAGATGAAGACATCATGTTCCTCAAGATGAAAGACTGTGAAGAGCCAGTTGTTGAGGAGGGACCTGATCCAGATGAAAAGTGGACTTTGTTGTTTGATGGGGCTGTCAATACTAGAGGAAGTGGAATTGGCGTTGTCATTACAACTCCGAAAGGTGCCCACATGCCTTTCACCGCTTGTCTGACTTTTGAGTGCACCAATAATGAAGCTGAGTATGAAGCCTGTATCTTGGGTATTGAGCAAGCCATTGATTTGAGAATCAAGACTTTGGTCATCTTTGGAGATTCAGCTCTGGTAATCAATCAATTGAATGGTGATTGGAACACTCTCCAGCCTACTCTGGTCCCCTACAGAGATTACACGAGAAGACTGTTGACTTTCTTCACAACAGTAAAGGTGTACCGTATACCTCATGATGAGAACCAGATGGAAGATGCTCTTGCTACTCTATCCTCCATGATCAAGTGATCCATTGGAACCATGCTCCCAAGATTGACGTGATGCGCCTTGATAGGGCCGCGTATGTGTTTGCTGCTGAATCGGTAGTTGATGACAAGCCCTGGTATCACGACATCAAGTGCTTCTTGAAGAATCAAGAGTACCCTGCAGGGGCATCCAACAATGATAGGAAGACTTTGAGAAGATTGGCAGGCAGTTTCTTCTTGAACAAAGACGATGTTCTGTATAAGAGAAACTTCGACATGGTTTTGCTCAGATGCGTGGACCGACACGAAGCAGACATGTTAATGCAGGAAGTTCATGAAGGCTCCTTCGGTACTCATGCCGGCGGACATGCAATGACTAAGAAATTGTTGAGAGCAGGTTATTACTGGATGACCATGGAATCTGATTATTTCAAATATGCTCGGAAGTTCCATAAATGCCAGATTTATGCTGATAAGGTGCATGTGCCGCCGAATCCTTTGAATGTGATGTCTTCGCCGTGGCCTTTCGCTATGTGGGGCATCGATATGATTGGAAAGATTGAGCCGACCACTTCCAATGGGCATCGCTTCATCCTTGTTGCCATCGACTATTTCACCAAGTGGGTCGAAGCAGCATCATTCGCGAATGTCACCAGACATGTGGTTGCCCGATTCATTAAGGAAGAAATCATTTATCGCTATGGGATTCCAAAAAGAATCATTACTGATAATGGTTCTAATCTCAACAACAAAATGATGAAGGAGTTGTGCCAGAACTTCAACATTCAGCATCGCAATTCTTCCCCTTACCGCCCTAAGATGAATGGTGCTGTTGAAGCGGCAAATAAGAACATAAAGAAGATTGTGCAGAAGATGGTCGTTACGTACAGAGATTGGCATGAGATGCTACCCTTCGCCTTGCATGGGTACCGTACTTCAGTACGTACATCGACCGGGGCAACCCCTTACTCCCTTGTGTATGGTATGGAAGCAGTCCTACCTGTTGAAGTGGAGATTCCTTCTCTAAGAGTCTTGTTGGATGTCAAGTTAGACGAAGCTGAATGGATTCGGACAAGGTTCAATGAGTTGAGTCTTATCGAAGAGAAGCGAATGGAAGCCATTTGTCATGGGCAGTTGTATCAAAGTCGGATGAAGAGAGCCTTTGATCAGAAAGTGCGTCCTCGATGCTTCCAGGTCGGAGATTTGGTGTTGAAAAGGATCCTTCCTCCTCAGACAGATCACAGGGACAAGTGGACTCCTAACTATGATGGACCGTATATTGTCACCAAGGTTTTTGATGGTGCGGCCTTAATGATTGCAACGATGGATGGTGAAAACTTCACTTCCCCGGTGAACTCAGACGCAGTTAAAAAATACTTCGCATGAAATAGACCCGCTGGACAATAAAAAGAGTAGTCCAGGCAAAAATGGGCATCCCGGTGAACCAAGAAAATGAAAAAGGTTCGGGAAAAAATTAGGGATTAAAAGTGAAAAGATTGTACACCCGGTAAGATAAAAACCTGAAAAGGAAACTTAGGCAAAAATGGGTATCCCGGTGGATTGAAAACCCGAAAAGGGCGATCCAGGCAAAATTTAGGGATTAAGCGAATGACTGCGTTCTGAGTAGTTCTTAATCTTATCTCGTGTCAATGACTGGAAACTTTTGAAGGATAGGAAACAGTCCAATCACTTTTTCAGAAAGCTGATCATCTGGAGGATCTTGAAGACGAGCAAGTCATAGCAGAATTGGAACCCAATAGAAATCCATTTCACATTGCCATTAGATTAATGTCTGTTTTTATCTGTTGTGCGATTTCCTCTTTCTAGGGATTGCTTCCTGATGTAAATGCCTATTCAGAGGCCGTTCAATCAATAAAATCATGTTATTTAGTATATCTCACTACACCAAAAACTGGAATAGACAGCGCACCTTAGAGGGCGCTTTCTTAAAGAAGCGCACTCTAAAGTGAAGAGAAAAAATAAGGAGCGAACAATTGGAATAGACAGCGCACTTTAGAGGGCGCTTTTGTAACAAAGCGCCCTCTAAAGTGAAGCGAAAAAATAATGAGGAAATGGAGGGACACCAATAGAGGGCACGTTTATGAAAGCGCCCTCTAAGGGTACCCTTAGAGGGGGCTTTTAAAAAAGCGCTCTCTAAGTCCATGTACATTTCCAGTTTATAAGGCGCTTTTGGAAAGCCTTAGAGAGCGCTTTCAGAAGCGCCCTCTTAGGCCCCCTTTAGAAGGCGCTTTTTTAAAGAAGCGCACTCTAAAGTGAAGAGAAAAACTAAGGAGCGAACAATTGGAATAGGCAGCGCACTTTAGAGGGCGCTTTTGTAACAAAGCGCCCTCTAAAGTGAAGGGGAAAAATAATGAGGAAATGGAGGGACACCAATAGAGGGCGCGTTTATGAAAGCGCCCTCTAAGGGTACCCTTAGAGGGCGCTTTTAAAAAAGCGCTCTCTAAGTCCATGTACATTTCCAGTTTATAAGGCGCTTTTGGAAAGCCTTAGAGAGCGCTTTCAGAAGCGCCCTCTTAGGCCCCCTTTAGAGGGCGCTTTTTTTACAAAAGCGCCCTCTAAGATCCCCTTTAGTAAACATTAAAATTATAACATATACTGCATGTCTCTTTATTTTCCCTCTCTATATGCTATTTCGTTTACGTAACTGGGTTTTCTCTCTACTGCGATTACTCTTGTCCTCCGTTCGTTCTCCCTCCCTCACCGTCGTCGTCGCCGTCGCCTTTTTCTGCTGCTGCGTTCACGTTCACTGAGTTATCTGTGTCCACCGTCGCTGTTCACTTTCTTCTCCATCGTTACCGTCACCTTGAAGGTATTTCTCTTCTCCATCGTTACCGTTCACTTTCTTCAGGTGTTTGATTAGGGCATTTTCTAAACTGAGTTTTACATTTTGTGCATTATGTTGATTAATGTTGTTTAGGGCAAACGAGCACTATAGGGTGTTCATGAGCACCTTGTTGTAAGGTTTTTTATTTCTGATTGAAAACTGATGTCATTTGGAGTGTGTTTGAGCTTGTGCTTGGAAGTTTGATGATTATGGATGCAAGTTTGTTCATGTTCCAAACACCATAAGTTTGCATTGGTCTTTTGTATGCAGTAGGTGTGTGTGAGTTTGTATTCAATAATGATGAAAAAAAGAGAGAGTTTAGATTGTTGTAACATGAGAGAAATGGAAGGTATATGAATGTGTTTTTTGTGTAGCTTCACGAATATGGTCATTGTCTTACTTGGGTCTTATTGAATCATTTCTATATTACAGATAAAATGGCTAACCAAGACGATACCCATGACGCGAGTGGATCACGTAACAATGTTGAAAAAGAAATCAAACGAGGATTGACTGTTATGAAGTCAATCATTCGTGCAAGAGACAAGGGTGAAAAATTCGAGGTACATTGGAGTGCTGAAGACCAACTAATTGAGCCTAACGGTTCAATGTTGGCAAGTTACATTGGTTCCCTTGTTCGACAACATATTCCGATTACATGTGATAATTGGAGAAGTCCAGAATTGAAGGTTGGCAAAGAAAAAATATGGTCCGAGATACAAGTACTTACCATATATTATTATATGTTTTTTTTGTTGACTATTTGTTGACCATATATTGTTATAATATTACTTATAATAACACACTCCATTTGTATGTTTTTTAGAGAGATCCTTTCACATCGATGAAAGCCGGCAAAAATATTATATTCAATTGGCCGGAAAAAGACTCCGAGGATTTCGATCCTTTTTGTCCAACAAATTTCTCAAGGATGAGGAAGGAAACTTTGTTGAAGCAGAACGGCCAATGAAGTATGCGGAGATTATTTCAGCCGAAGAATGGGATAACTTTGTCGCCAAACGAAGAAACAAAAAATTCCATGTAATGTCTATTAATTATGGTATTATACAATTGTTAAGTTACTTGGTTCTAATATGCCTTAAACTTTTTTATCCAGGAAGTAAGCGACAAAAATCGGAAAAGGGCATCAAAACCCGCGTATCCGTACAAAAAAGGGCGTACGGGATATGCACGGTTACCACAAAGAATTGTGAGTATATTCAAATGCTATGAGCTTATACATTGTCACAATATGTTATAATTGATGATCTTATAATCTGATTCAATTTGTAGCTAGTCGAGGAGAAAAGTGACGCAACATCTCTTCCGGAGCACGTATTGTGGAAGGCTGCTCGGGTTGGGAAGGATGGGGCTGTCGTTGAAGCGGTTCAAAATGTTTATGACGAATGTGTAAGTATATGTAACATTATTTCTTTAATTATATCAAAAAATTTGTTAGACATATAATTCATTTTTAATCTCCTCTAATAATATTTCAGGAGACTTTATCCCAAACCTTACCTTCAACCGAGGTCCAGGATTCCAGGAGCGTACTTAGTCGAGTACTAAATGTTCCTGAGTATTCCGGTCGTGTGAGGGGTAAGGGTTTTGGTGTGACTCCGTCGTCATTTTATAAAAAACCAAAAACAAAAAATCCTACCAACAAAGAGGTGATGGAGACCTTGGCGGAGTTAAGGGCATAAGTACTCGAACTGCAAAAGGAGAATGCAAGGTATAGAGAGGAAAGGTGCGGTTCCGAGGCAAAAGATACTAGTGACCGAGCTAGTATCAATTGTCAACCGAAATTTACCGAGGTAATTATATATGTTATTATGAAATTAAAATAGCACTTTTTTACTTGACACATATACACGTTAACAATAACATTTATTATTGGTTTAGGGCATTACACCTTGTCAGCTGTATCTATCGTCACCAACTTATCGCATAGTTGGCAAGGGAAAAGTGCACAACACTTCTGGTGAATTACTTCACCATAATCCCCTCCCGGTGGGATATATGAGAGTTTCGGTTGACCTTGTATTAGATACTGACGCGCTTCTACCATTACCTGACGTTGTTTCAGAGACAACGTTGATGCGAGATGCAGTCGGATCCTTTGTTGGATGACCGTCAGATCTAATTTTCCCAGATGCCGAGGTATATATGTTCTAAATGATTATGAATATTTAGTATTCACATTTCAATTCAGCTACAATTATGATATTTAATCAATCCTTATTACATGGTAATGTTAGACTCCTACAAGACCCACACATAAAGCTGGTAAAGGGATTTCAAGACGCATCGAGTCGGTTGCATCTCAAAAAGAGGTACAAATATATATACCCATTGAATTATATACGCAACGATTCTGTTGCATCACAAAAAGTCATGATTTAATTTATATGAATTTTTAGGTTCCCGGTCGAAAGTTGAAAAAAGCTGGTAACGATATTCCAACGACGTCCGGGACAAAATCTCAAATTATGATGCGTCTTGAGAAAATGGTGGAAGAGTCCGATATTATGCACGGCGCCATCCGTAATGTAGATTTTGATGAAGGTGTTTTCGGAATTGCTCATTCCGAAATAATTGCAAAGGAGGACATGCAACAACTTTTTGAACACGAAGAATTGGGCATCGCTGTCATTCATACATACATATGGTACTCCGATCAATCTATTATTTACTTAGTTGAACAATTTATTTACACATTTCAATGAGTAGTCTAATGTTTATTATGTTTCTATTTAAGGTATATGTATGTAACATTGATGCGGGGAACTGAATTGTGTAACCGATTCAATTTTATTGCTGCTTCCCGTATCAACACAACGTTTATAACGAAAAATCCAACATCCGTAAAGAATGAAGTAGTCGATAGATTCATGGCGACCGGCGATAATACTACACCCAGTTTGTATTTTTTACCGTTTAATTCTGGCAACGGGTTAGATTTTCTTTCTAATAATTTCATTCTAATCTATGTATATCTTTTACGTAGAAAATTTTCATGCATCTAAATTTTTGTTTTATTTTACAGTGGTCACTGGGTGTTGGTTGCTATGGATCTTTCGAGACTAATTGTGTATTATCTCGATTCGTTATCGGGTGATTGGAGTAAATATCCGAGTATGAAGAAGATGGTTGACGCGTAAGTGAAATTCCCCTAAATATTCGTGTGTATTTGTATATTTAATTATGTCTGTCAGATTGATCTCAATATACGTTTTTATTTTGTTAGGGCAAAACTAAAATTTAGATCGAAAAAGAATTACCGTAATAGGAAGGACATTACCTGGGTCAGAGTTCAGGTATATATTAAGTATCTTATTTTTGCTTATAATAGTGTTTGTTTTTTTGCTTATAATAGTGTTTGTAAGAAATTAACTATATATATTGTTTGTTTTTCTGTGTAGTGTCCTCAGCAAAACAATTCGGTCGATTGCAGATTTTTTGTATTGAGATTTATGAGAGATATCATTGCATTGAATCGTATAGACATCCCAAAAATGGTATGGAATAATAACTTAGGGTTTATTTTAATATTATCGGATATTTCATCTAATTTGTTACTATATCATGAATATGTTTTATTCTCTTAATTGTAGTACTTTGAGGAATACAAATCTTACTCAAGAGCTCATTTGGATGAAATGAAGGATGAATTGTGTCAATTCATTGTTGATCAAAGAATCATATAGCTAGGTTGTATATTGTTGTACATATATGTATGGAATGTTGTTGTTGTATGCTATTGTTGTATATATGTTGTATATTGTTGTTGTACTTTTACTAAATCATGAATATGTTGTTGTATATTGTTGATCAAAGAATCATATATTAATGTTGTATATATGGAGGATTAATGTTGTATATAAATGGATTCATGTGGTATATATCAATGGATTAATGGTGTATAACATTGGATTAAAGGATGAAATCAATATGAATTATACACTTTTGCAGCATGCGAACAGGTTACCAATTAAATATCCACTGTTTTTCAAACAATTTTTTTTAAAATAACTAACACTTTAGAGGGCGCATTTTGTAGGAAGCGCCCTCTAAACACTTTACATTGACAACTTTAGAGGGCACTTTTTCCAGAAAGCGCCCTCTAAGGTGTCCCTTTATGGACCACTCCAGAGGGCGCTTTTTTCTGAAAGCACACTATAATGTGGCCCTTAAAGGGCCACTTTAGACAGCGTTTTCTCTAGGAAAACAAAGCGCTGTCTTTACCTATGCCAGAGCCACTTTAGAGGGCGCTTAAAAGCGCTGTTATAGGCCAAAATAAGCGCCCTCTTTTCCCTTATTTGGCGTAGTGTCTCTGTTTTCATTTTCATTTTTCTGTTTTGTTTGCAAAAATGACGTTCGAATTTTTGATAAACATTACATCATGACACATAAGAGCTTCACAAGTACATGCTTAATAAACATTTAAAATTGCTGTAAATTTTAAGTGCTTTGGATTGTCTATTCAGAACAGGTACCCTCGGGGCATTTCCTTAAAATCCCTTGCAGATAATTGTGAATGTTTTCCCCAACAGACGAATTCGGTATCTTATCCCTGCAGAGCTGATCAGAGCGTCGGATTCTTCAATCCCCAGCAGGTTCTCACCACTGTACGTCCCCCCAAGCGGTCGTTTCAGATTATACACTCCCCAGCGGAGTTGACAGTGCCAGACTGTATCTTCCCAGCAGAAGCGGCTGCTCCTTAGAGTTCGAGGCCAGATCGATAATCCCAATGCCAGATCCATGGTTTCTTTCCTTGAAGAAGAACCTCGGTACCGTATCGGTGTTTGCTTCCCCTGCTGAGTCATCTCTCGCAGATCGTGGTTGCCAGAACCACTATCGCTTTCCCCAACAACAGGTTTTCAGTGCCGTTCTCTCCCCAGTCAGAATCTCGGTATTTCGTCATTGCTAGAACACCGTGTGGCGGGTCATTTCCCCACATAATTCTTTGCGCTGTGCATCTTCAGCAGCCTTGCCAGGGTCCAGAAGATGGTGATCATTTCCCCAGCAGATCCCCTTGCCTCAGCTTGGCATTCTACCCAGCATTTCGCATCCCTGCATGTAGAATCATATTGCATTGCATCCTCCCAAATCGCGTAGCATTTCCATTTTCATGTAGCATTACGCCATTGAAAAATTCAAACATACGCATGTAAGCATAAAACATTCTCGGTATCCCAAGTGATAAGCCAGAAGTTGATTCCAGTACTCAGACTGAAGATTGTTCATGACTTACCTTTGTTATCCCCAGCAAGTGTCATTGGCCCATGCGCCGCCTCTATTATCGTTCCCTATTTATGCCGATGCTGACAGGCATGAAGTTTCCGGTATTCAGACCGAAGTGGCATTCAGGACAGTTTTCCGATGTTCCGATCGAAGAAGTTTCCGACGTTCAGGTCGATGCAACTTGTGGCGTTCAGGCCAATTTTCCGATGTTCAGATGGAAGAAGTTTCCGACGTTCAGGTCGATGCAACTTGTGGTGTTCAGGCCAGTTTTCCGATGTTCAGATCGAAGAAGTTTCCAACGTTCAGGTCGATGCAACTAGTGGCGTTCAGGCCAGTTTTCCGATGTTCAGATCGAAGAAGTTTCCGACGTTCAGGTCGATGCAACTTGTGGCGTCCAAGCCAATTTTCCGATGTTCAGATCGAAGAAGTTTCCGAAGTTCAGGTCGACGCAACTTGTGGCATTCAGGCCAACCTCTCGGTGTTCAGAACGATATTAATAATCTCATACCTCCCGATGTTCAGATCGAAGTCATTTCCAGTATTCAGACTGATGAGCGGCATTCAGACCATGGTTATTTCTATGTTACCATTTATTTTGGTATCCAGGTTAACATTCTTTTTCGGTATTCAGACTGATGAGCGGCATTCAGGCCATGGTTATTTCTATGTTACCATTTATTTTGGTATCCAGGTTAACATTCTTTTTCAATATTCAGACTGACTCTCACCGTACCAGACGGATTCTTCTTTCAAGACCACCTATTTGCCGATTCTGACAGGCATTGTTACTTCACTTCACTTCAGTGCAAATTTTCAGGCTTTTATCGTATTCAATCCCTTGATACCTCGAGAGTGCGAAAGCCGTTGCTATCTTCTTTCCAAGTCTACAGTTGATTGAATAGGGGCAACTATAATACCCCAAAATTTACCCTTCATTTTTCCTGGAAGCATACGCTTTACACCTCATGCATGCATTCATTTTTAGGTCATTTAGCATTTGCATTTCATCATGGCAATCGGAATCGGATCCAAGAAGCTTGAACATCATCCAGGACACTTTGTGGGCTCTATTTAGATGATCAGTCAACACAAGGAAAATACTTGAATTACTTCCAACAGGGGTCTATTCGTCAGTCAAAACGTTAATCTTGAAGGAGCAAAGGTTTGTTCATGAGCTGTCATTCTCGCTAGGCGAAGCCCACGTGTTTTGAAAAAAAAAACGAAAAGAATAAATAAATAAATAAATAAATAAAAGAAAAGAAAAAATCTTGGACTTGGACCTCTCTCATTTGAGTCCACAGATCCACAAAAATCAGATTATAAATTCAGAGTTTCAGTGAAACAAAATTCATTCTATTCCTATTACCCTGTCTGGGAAAAAGATAGTGAGAGAAGAGCTAACAGAGTTCAGAGCAGCCTCCAAACCCATAAGGGAACTCAACTGCACAGAATCACCTCTACCTCACATAAACCCTAAAGATTTTTTTGTAAACCTCACGGGTGCAACTCAATTTCAATCAAGCTCTCCAATCAGCTTAGAAGGATCTCTGGGTTTCTTATCTCTCTAATTGCTGTTACTTAGGATTTTTATCCGCGTGGTTCCTTCGCCAAGGACTGCCTTTTTGCATGAGCATCCCAAACCGTAACCCTTCATTGATTTTTCTTCTCCTAAACAAACGTTTACTCCTTCTACTACAGGCGAGTAAGTCTCCAAAGGTCGAGCATCTGGTAGATTGCGTAGTAATGTCGTTCGTCCAAAACCCAATCCATAACCCCGTAGTTAGCCGAACTACGGCTTGCTCTGATTCTCATTCTAGATCAAATACGTAGGCATAAGACGCGATGTCTTAGCGAGCACACATCCCCCCAACCCATAGGTCAGCCGAGCTACGAAGACTCTGATTCTCATATTCAGATGAGATACGTATGTAAGGGATGCGACATCCGCGCGAGTCATTTGCATTTAACCCTTTTTTAGTAAATAGCACAAGATAAACTCACACCCTTTAGACAAGAACTACAAAAGTGGATCCCGTAGAGTACTACGGATGCGTAGGGGTGCTAATACCTTCCCTTCGCATAACCGACTCCCGAACCCAAGATTTGGTTGCGAGACCTTGTCTTTTCCTTTCCTCTTTTCAGGTTTACTTCGAGCGTTTCCTTTCCCTCCTTTGGGATAAATAACGCACGGTGGTGACTCTTCTGTCATTTTCTTTCGCCGGTTGTTTTTTCGCACACTGTATTTTTCAGGTTGCGACACCCCGGTATGAGTAGAAGTCCTCGGTGGAGTAAGCATGTATTCTCGACATAGTTATCTTTCAGATATCTCCTCAGCGGTAGTTGCCTAAAGCAGTTGGTGAAGGGTGTCTTCCCCTTTTCACTCCCCAGCATGGCACGTGTTGCTGAAGGATTCGTTTTTGATTCCCTCAACCAGGGCAGTCTCCTTCGAGTTGTCTACAGTTCATCCCCAGTAGGGTTGTCAGCAGACTATCCGTAGTATGGTAGCTTACAGGCCACCCTCAGTGGAGTTTCCTGATCCTATATTGACATTCGTATCCCCTCCATGGTTGACGATTTCTTGCAGTATTGGACGGTGATGAGGAAGATGTGTTATTTTCTTCCCCAGCAGAGCAATGGTTCTTTCTTCCCTCAGTAGAGTTGGTTTCTCCAGCAGTTAGAAGGGAGTGTTTGATATGTGAGTATTTGTTTGGCGTTTGTTCCCCATGGAGTTTTACATCATTCCTCGATAAGTTCCCTAGTAGTGTTCTTCTACGACGGATCTTATTGACATCCAGTCACCTGTTCCCGAGGATTGTTGGAAAATCCCTGGCAGTGACTCTGCATGTTCCCCAGCTGAGACTTTGCCTATCCCCAATGGTGGTATATGACTCTTGGTATTTGATTCATCCCCACCAGAATTGATTTCTCCTGTGGCCCTGGCCTTTCTCTTTTGAGATGTTATACCGGATGTCCGTTCGAGGCTCTCGAACCTGTTTGTGTTAGATATGTCTGCTTGTCAGTATTAATCATACATAAATCATGCATATACATGTATAATTATAGCATTCCGATATTCATGATGCATTCTTTGCCATATATCTTTGCTTGTTATCTGTTGCTATTGGTGAAATGTTCTTCCCCAAGCAGATGTTTGAATTTGATCTCTCCATATAGAGTCAGCCCCGTAGGCAGAAAGTGTCTATCTCTCTTTCTCTATTCCCCACTGAGTTATGTCCTCGTGGATGATTATTGCTTCAGTTTCCTCCCCAGTTGTGTATCGAGATGGAATTAATCCTTTGAGTTATATCCTCATCGGGTTGAGTCTTGTCTGATTGTGTCTTTCTGGTTTGTTCCTAGATTGACTCCTTTCTTGTTATCCCCTGCAGTTCCCTGTGGTTTAGTTGTTCAATTCCTCAGTAACCAGTAATGGTTCACCTTTCCCTAGTGGACCTTTGCAGCCTTCTACCCAGTAACCGGTAGTTGTAAGTCCGGTTTCTGTGGTTTTCTACCCAGTAACCGGTAGATGTAATCCCCTCTTTGTTGGTTATCTTTATCCAATATTCAGTATTGATATTCCTTCATTTTGGAGTATTTCACCCAGTAACTGGTGATATATCTCTTGGATAACTGCTCTTATCAGGCATTTTATTCCCGCGAGTCATCTTTCATTTACCTTTGTTTGGTAATGATTGTTTCTCCCTGTTGATTGGTCATCATTTTATACCTAGGAACTGGTATCCCGATGTCCTTTTCTTTTCGGTCGATTTATCCTTTATTAACCCAGTAATCGGTTGTGGATAATCTTCCATCCGAGCATGTTATCTACGTTCTGACGGTAATAGATAATATATCTCATACGTTCTTCAGTTGAAGTTTTTTTTATTCCCCAGTTGAGTAAGAGTCGTATCTCCCTGTGGAATCGAATGTCCATCCTGTAAGTCGAGTTTTCTTTTTCATCCCTCCTTTCGGATGATGAGTGTCTTGGATATTTTCCCAATTCACGCTTGGTTGGTCACCTATTATATGCCCAGTAACCGGTATCCCTGGTGTTCCTCCCTTCTGCTCCATATTATGACTTTTTGTCCCCTGTGGAGTCAGATTTTCCTGAGTTGAGATGTGCCTTTTAGGTCCTCCTCAAACGTTTTGGATGATCGATATCTCTCACCCTTATATCGGTCTTAGATATTCTTTATCCTTGAGTGTGTTGTTCTCTCACCCAGTAACCGGTGTTTTGATGAGATTTCTCTCTTTGAGTTTATTACCCAGTAACCGGTAATATCTCGTTGTCTCTTCCTCAACTGAGTCCTTTATGGACGTCCCCGTCTGAGTCCGGATTTTTTATTCGAAGTATCCTTTGTGGATTGTTTTGCTGTATTGGCATATTCCCCAATACATGCATCTTTGCGTCAGCTCGAGTCTTTCTATTGATTTATTTTCATGGAATCCCTTCGTGTCTCCCAATAAGTTTTCAAGTCGTGACCTGCTCACGCATTTTTATCGTATTTTCCCCAGAGTCTCTGTCGCCCTGGTGAGTGTGTTACTCCTACGTATTTTTCAGTTTCTCCTGATTTCTTTTCCTTTGAGGTAGTTATTCACCATGAAGATTTTATTTTTGCATGCATATATTTGCATCATGAGGTCTCTTAGGGACCAAAATTCGTCTCTTTGTTATTATTTAAGCCCATTCTACCTCGTCGAGACGAAGATTTTAACCTTCATATCTCTGGCTAAAATGACCTTAAATAGGGGCATCTGTAAGACCCTGATTTTGACCCTAAGATCCCTCATGGCATCGTATCATTTGCTCATTGCATTGCCTCAAGGATCATAGCATCTTTGGCTCCTTAACCCTAGGGGTGGGACTTGTGTGAGTGGTTTGAAACCACCAAGCATGCTTGAATTGTATATTATTGCTTTTATTATTTTGTTTAATAACCAAAAGCACAAAAATATGTCACTAACTCTTTTTGTTTTGAAGCTCAAGTGATCATGTGCTCCCTTTGCTCCTATGAGGCTCCAAAGCTTAATGAAGTGGCTAGATGAAGATGAGAACAAGCATGACAATGGTCGACAAAGTTCCTAATCATCATATATATGTCTCTCAAGTATCTCAATTTGCCAATTTGATCAAGATAACCCAAAGGCCTTGAGGATTGTTTCCCAAGGAAACCCTAATTCAACTATGCTTTGACTGTGCCTTGCTCATGAAGCAACCTCAACCTATGATCAAATGCAATCAATGGAAGTTCTTTCATTCATTATTTTATGCATATATGAGCCTATTTGAGTATCCTCAATCATACATTCATCAAGATTTGAAGTTTGACTTTGAGAAGTTGACCAGTCAAGTCATCTGACTAAACTGAGGATCCCTGAGACCTAACTTTTGATGTGTTTGTCAAATGAAGATGACCCCAAGAGAAAAAATGTTCTTAAGAACCATATGAACAACTTTAATGTTCATCACAAATCCATTTGAAACTTGGAAGGTCATCATTCATTTCAAAACATTATAGGTCAACTTCCCAAGGACCTAACTTCCTTATTTTTAATGATTTTGAGGTGATATGAATTGAACTGGAAAGCTTAAGATGTTTACTTAAAATATTATATTGGACAAAATTTCATAATCGTAAAATAAACACATGTGATAATACAAAACATTATAGGTCACTTTGGACCAAAACCATTGAATTAAAAAAATATCAAACTTCAAGTGCCCATAACTTTCTGATTAAAAATCCAAATGATGCAAAATTTAAGTCTATATTAATCATCTTGAAAAGATATACAACTTTGATGTTGGAGGTTTTTCCATTTGAGGATTGCATCATTGAATTAGAATGGCTTGAATTTGCTTGATTTTGGCAAAAAAATTCAAAGGGAACCTAAACATGTTTTGTACCCTAAACTTCACAACCAGTTTTCATAAATTTCCAAACTCCAAATGGATTTTTTCCCAACATAACTTTTGTTTCTTATTACAAGAGCTTTCCAACCATTACTGATGCGGTACTTTTCGCAAGTGTACGAACGCGTCAGAGTAATATAAAAGATTGTCGAATACACAAAGACCAAGTGTCAATCTATCGTTATCTATTGTTATGGTGTTTATCAAAGGCAATAAAAATATGTGTTTTTAGAGTGTGCAATGGAAAGTATAGTGTTGAACAAAGTTTAATTAATAAAGACAGGGTCGAATGTAATTCACATAATCAATTAATAATCCAAGTACTTGTTAATAGAGCTACTTATGGGCAATGTTTCCTACTTTGAAAAGAACTAATTTAACGGGAACTGTCGCTTTCGCGTATTCAGAACCGAGTTGAACTCCCTAATCAAACCCTCTTATTATCACTTATAAAAAGGCGTGCATTGTGTTAGAGTAGTAAACCTATTTTTAAGAAATATAGTATCTTGACTATGTTGAAAAGTATTATAACCTGGATTTCTTAACCAAAAGAGGTTCTTACGAACCAGACTCTAAACTTATAAACGCGTCCGAAAATAGTTTTAAAATCTTTTTTATTCTTAAATTAAAAACTCCTAATGAACTAAACAAAGCGCTTTTGCTGTTTTTGAAATAGTTGAAAACAATTAAGTTTAGATAGACGTTGGACGGCTTTCGATCTTGCCCAATGGAATTGAAGTGCGGCAAAACTTAAGTTGAAAGTTAAAATAGCCCTTAAGTGATTCTACGAACAATTGTACGGATTGTCGGTTCAATTACGATCCTTACATTCTAACCTTATAATTTTAGTTAGACATGGTAAAGTAAAAGTGCATTAATTTAAATAAAAGTAGTGCGAGTGCGGAAAGTAAATAATTTAAAGCGAGTGCGAGGAAATAAATAAAAGTAAAGCGAGTGCGAGGAAATAAATAATTTAAAGCGAGTGCGGGGAAATAAATAAAAGTAAAGCGAGTGCGAGGAAATAAATAAAGGTAAAGCGAGTGCGAGGAAATAAATAATTTAAAGCGAGTGCGAGAAAATAAATAAGATAAAGACAAGTAATAAAAACCTGCTCCAATCAGAGGGTTGAGTAAATTGCAAAGCGGAAATGAAAATGGCGGCAGGATTAACTTCCTTCCAAAGTGCTCCAAACTCGATTACAAACTCTATCAGAGACTCAATTACACAATTATGGTAACACTCCAATGCGAAGCGATTACCACTTTAAAATACTGAATATATGCCTAAGTGAAACAAAGTTGCTCTGAGTTTGCCTCTGTTCTAAGTTTGGATGATTGAAAAAGTGATTTCGAGTTTCTATTATAAGCAAGTAAAAAGATGGAAATTACAAGGATGCCCTTCAACTTGAAAATGGGAGGGAAAACTTTTCCTCTTGTGGCGCCCGTCACAAGACCATTCTGAGGCGCCTTAGTGGAAGTAGTGGGGAACGTGGCAGTTGAGGGAAGTTGAGCTTGGACACGTCATGGCAGGGTCTATGGCGCCAGCCATGGGGGGAGCCACAAGTACAAAATGCTGAATTTTAGGGTTTTTGGCTCTTTTTCGCTCATTTTCTCGATCGGGGCTCCGATTAAAGTAAAAATCTGAAAACAAAGAAAAACATAGTAATAACACAACAAAATAGCAATAAAACAACTAGAATGCATGTGAAATCGGAGTCGAAAATACGTTAAATTTTAGTGTTATCAATTACTCACATGACCATTTTTTAATTTTCCATGTGGGAGTTTCAAAGGGCTTAATGCTTTTCTCCTGCGGCTAGGTAGTCTAAATTCAAAGTTTTAATGGCCCAATAGGCCTTATGCTCTAATTCGAACGGTAAGTGACAGGATTTTCCATAGACTAGTTGGTAAGGAGTAGTTCCTATAGGGGTTTTGAAAGCGTTTCTATAGGCCCATAATGCTTCTTGAAGCCTCTGAGACCGGTCTCTCCTAGAAATAGAAACAGTTTTCTCTAGGATTTGTTTTATCTCCCTATTAGATACTTCTACTTGGCGACTAGTTTGTGGATGGTATGGTGTTGCTACTCTATGCCTAACTCCATATTTTCTTAAATGTTTGTCAAATATTCTCGATATAAAGTGTGATCCTCCATCACTTATGACTAAACGTGGTGTTCCAAATCTAGGGAATATATAGTTTTTAAATAGTTTGATTACTACCCTAGTGTCGTTTGTGGGTGCAGCTATAGCTTCAATCCACTTAGACACATAGTCCACAGCTACTAAGATGTGCCTATTTTTTAAGGATGGTGGGAAAGGTCCCATGAAATCTATACCCCATACGTCAAAGAGTTCTAATTCCTGAATGTTTCTTAGAGGCATTTCATCACGCCTTGAAATGTTTCCAGTGCGTTGGCATCTATCATATTTGACAATGCAAGCATAGACATCATGCCACATGGTAGGCCAGAATAGGCCAACTTGAAGAATTTTGGCGTATGTCTTAGAGGTGCTCGCATGTCCACCTTAAGGTGCAGAATGACAATGCTTGCTAATACTATTTACCTCTTCTTCCGGAATGCAATGGTGAAAAATGCCATCTTTACCCCTTTTGAAAAGGAGCGGTTCGTCCCAATAGAAGTTTCTCACATCATGGAAGAATTTCTTCTTGCGGTGGTAGTCAAGATCAGGGGGTACTATATCAGCAGCTAGGTAATTAACGAAGTCTGCATACCAGGGTACGTTACTTATTGCTAAGGAATTTTGGGGATGCTCATCAGGGCTTAGGTTATCATCTTCAAGGGTTTCTACTCTAGCTATCAGTCTATCATAGGCGAAATCATCATTTATGGGTACTAGTTCAGGTTTTAGATGTTCTAGCCTAGAAAGGTGATCGGCTACTACATTTTCAGTGCCTTTTTTATCTCTTATGTCTAAATCAAACTCTTGTAGTAATAGAATCCATCGGAGTAACCTGGGCTTGGCATCTTTTTTACTTAATAGGTAACGAATGGCAGCATGATCGGTGTAAACTATAATTTTTGCTCCTACTAGATAGGGTCTAAATTTGTCTATAGCGAAAACTACAGCGAGTAATTCCTTTTCAGTTGTTGCGTAGTTAAGTTGGACAGCATCTAGGGTTCTACTGGCATAATAAATGGCATGTAATTTTTAACTTTCCTTTGTCCTAGAACGGCTCCAACTGCATAATCACTAGTATCGCACATTATCTCAAAAGGTTCTGACCAATCTGGTGGTTTCATAATGGGCGCTGAGATTAATGCTTGCTTTAAAAGATTAAATGCGTCATTACATTTTTCATTGAAAATGAATTCAGCATCTTTCATTAAAAGTCCAATTAAAGGTTTAGTTATTTTGGAGAAGTCCTTAATAAAACGCCGGTAGAATCCAGCGTGTCCAAGAAAGCTTCGGACTTCTCTGATGGTTTTTGGTGGTTTTACGTTTTCTATAACTTCTATTTTAGCTTTATCTACCTCTATACCTTTTTCAGAAACTATATGTCCTAAAACTATTCCTTCGGTTACCATGAAATGACATTTTTCCCAGTTTAGCAAGAGGTTCACCTCCACGCATCTCTCTAGGATTTTCTCAAGGTTAGCAAGGCAATTGTGGAAATCAAATCCGCAAACCGAGAAATCACCCATAAACACTTCCATGATACCATCTAGGTAATCTGCAAAGATTGACATCATGCAGCGTTGGAAAGTGGCTGGGGCATTACAGAGGCCGAATGGCATTCGTCTATAGGCAAAAGTTCCATAAGGGCATGTAAAGGTAGTTATTTTTTGATCTTCGGGGTGGATAGGTATTTGGAAGAATCCAGAGTATCCATCTAGATAGAAGAAGTAAGAGTGTCTGGCTAGACGCTCCAACATTTGGTCTATAAATGGTAAAGGGAAATGATCCTTCCTATTTGCTTTATTTAATTTTCTATAATCTATACACATCCGCCATCCTCCTTCTAACCGTTTTGCTACATGTTCGCCTTTATCGTTTTGCACGACTGTGATGCCTCCCTTTTTAGGTACTACATGCACAAGGCTCACCCACTTACTATCCGAGATCTGATAGATTATACCTGCCTCAAGTAACTTAAGAACTTCCTTTTTAACAACATCACTCATTATAGGGTTTATTCTTCTTTGATGTTCTCTGGGGGGTTTTGAATCTTCTTTGAGCGAAATCTGATGCATGCATACGGATGGGCTTATACCTTTCAGGTCAGAGATATTATATCCTAAGGCTGAGGGATATCTTCGTAAAACGTCTAAAAGTTGGTTCGTTTCCTCTTGGCTCAAGGTAGCACTGACTATAACTGGACGGTTCATCTTTTCATCGAGGAACTCATATCTCAGGTTCTTAGGCAGTTCCTTAAGTTCTAAGGTTGGTTTCTTAGGGCATGCCATAGGATCTGGAGTAAGGGATAAACATTCGTAAAGGTTATCATTGATGTAGGGTTTCTTAAAGTCATCATCTTCCCTTATGAGAGTTGATGGTAAATTAATTGTTTTTATAATTTCTTCTTGTTCTAATTCTCTAACACACTCATCAATGATATCTAAGGCATAACACGCGTCTCCCATCACAGGTGCCATAAGGAACTTCGAAAGTATAAATTCTATTTTCTCGTCACCTACCTCAAATGTCAAATTTCCTTTCTTGACATCTATTATGGCTCCTGCAATCGATAAGAATGGTCTACCTAGAAGGATTGGTATATCATTGTCCTCTTTGATGTCCATGACAACAAAGTCAGTAGGGATAAATAACTGACCTATCCTAACAGGGACATCTTCCAAGATGCCTATCGGATATTTAACAGATCTATCGGCTAACTGAAGTGACATCTTAGTGGGCTGTAATTCTCCTAAGTTTAACCTCTCACAAACTGCTAAAGGCATTAGGCTCACACTAGCTCCTAAGTCTATAAAAGCTTTTTCGATGACATGATTACCCAAAAGGCAAGGAATGGAGAAATTTCCAGGGTCTTTATCTTTCTTTGCTAATTTGTCCTCGGAAATAGCATTACATTCCAAAGGCTTCGGATCGTCAAGTCTACGTTTGTTGGTAAGGATGTCTTTGAGAAACTTTGCATCAGAAGGTATTTGGGTGATGGCTTCTGTGAAAGGATTCTACATGAAGTTTTTCTATAACTTTAATAAATTTTTGATACTGTTTATTGATCTGGGTTTGTTTGAGTCTTTGCGGATATGGTATAGGTGGTTTATATGGAGGGGGTGGTACGTAAGTTTTATCTTTAGGTTCTTCTCCTTTTTCTCGAACTTCCTGGTTTTCAGATTCCTCTGGTTCCTTTACTTCATTTGTGGGTTTGGTACATTCCTTAGAAGTTTCGGGTTCACTCAATCTAGGGTTCGGTGGCTCATCATAAGCGTTCCCACTTCGTAGGGTAATGGCATTGGCTTGTCCTCTCGGATTTTGTTAAGGTTGTCCAGGGAATTGTCCTCCAGGTGTGGTCTGAGGGGCATGGTTTAAAGCTACCTGAGAGATCTGGGTTTCAAGCATCTTAGTATGAGTAACTATTTGGTCAACCTTGGTTCCTAACTGAGTAATAAATTCGTTAACATGAATGTTCTGGTTCATGAACTCCTTGTTTTGTTGGGTTTGAGCGGTGATAAAATTTTCCATAATTTTCTCAAGGCTCGGCTTTGGTGGCACATGTTGCATAGGTTGATTTGATCTAGGGGCTTGATAACTAGGTCTCGGAGGTGCATTATTTTGGATAGGGTTATTGTTTTTATAGGAGAAGTTCGGGTGATCCCTCCCTCCATCTAGGGTTGTAGGTATTCGAGTATGGGTTCCCTTGGGCGTAGTTCACTTGCTCAGAGTGGGTTTCGTTTAATAGACTGCATTCTGCAGATTGGTATCCTTTGGGTCCGTATATCTCACAATCTGACGAAACAGCGGCTACAATATTCGGGTTTATGCACATATGCTCGACCTTAAGGGCTAATGCGTCCATTTTAGCTTGCATCATGTCTATAGAGCTTAGTTCATGCACTCCTCCCTGGGCTTCCTTCTTCTCAACTGTCACTCGTTCGACTCCCCATGATTGATGGTTTTGAGCCATATCTTCGATGAGGGCACTAGCTTCAGGATAAGGTTTGTTCATCAGAGCACCACCTGCGGCAGCGTCGATGGTCATCTTTGTGTTGTAATGAAGTCCATTATAGAAGGTTTGAATGATTAACCAATTTTCTAAACCATGATGTGGGCATGCTCTTAACAACTCTTTGTATCTCTCCTAAGCTCCGAACAACGATTCTCCTTGGTTTTGGGTAAATCTAGTTATATGGTTTCTAAGAACGGCGGTCTTACTCGGGGGAAAGTATCTAGCAAGAAAAACTCTTCTAAGGTTATCCCAAGTCGTAATGGAACTGGGTGGAAAGGAATCTAACCATGATAGGGCTTTATCTCTGAGGGAAAAAGGGAATAATCTTAAACGTATTGCCTCAGGAGAAGCTCCATTGGTTTTAAAAGTGTCTGCTAATTGAAGAAATATTTTTAAATGTTGGTTTGGGTTCTCAGTAGCGAGACCTGCGAATTGTCTTTGTTGCACTAGTTGCAACAGGGATGGTTTAAGTTCAAAATTATTAGCTGGGATGGTTGGGTTTACTATACTAGAACTAGGTTCTTCATTTGATGGTTGAGCGAAACCTTAAGAGGTCTTTGGTTTTGATCTTCGGCCATAACTCTCTTAATTCTATGAAAGAATCAACGTGCGCGAGCGTAACGTTCAGGTTCTGCCATAGGATATACTAAGCTTAAACTTCCGGTGCTGCCAGTTCTTCGCATTGACCGGCGGGAAATAACCTAAGTCTAAACGATATAACAACAGGGAAATGAAATTTGACGAAATTGGTCCCCGACAACGGCGCCAAAAACTTGATGGAGTACTTTTCGCAAATGTACGAATGCGTCAGAGTAATATAAAAGATTGTCGAATCCAAAGAGAACAAGTGTCAACCTATCATTACTTATTGTTATGGTGTTTATCAAAGGCAATCAAAATAGGTATTTTTAGAGTGTCGAATGGAAAGTAAAGTGTTGAATAAAGTTTAATTAATAAAGACAGGGTTAAATGTAATTCACATAATCAATTAATAATCCAAGTACTTGCTAATAGAGCTACTTATGGGCAATGTTTCCTACTTTGAAAAGAACTAATTTAACAGGAACTGTCGCTTTCGCGTATTCAGAACCGAGTTGTACTCCCTTATCAAACCCTCTTATTGTCACTTATAAAAAGGCGCGCATTGCGTTAGAGTAGTAAACCTATTTTTAAGAAATATAGTATCTTGACTAGGTTGAAAAGTATTATAACCTGGATTTCTTAACCAAAAGAGGTTCTTACGAACCAGACTCCAAACTTATAAACGCATCCAAAAATAGTTTTAAAATCTCTTTTCTTCTTAAATTAAAAACTACTAATGAACTAACCAAAGCGCTTTCGCTGTTTTTGAAATAGTTGAAAACAATTAAGTTTAGATAGACGTTGGACGACTTTCGATCTTACCCAACGGAATTGAAGTGCGGGAAAACTTAAGTTGAAAGTTAAAATAGCCCTTAAGTGCTTCTACGAACAATTGTACGGATTATCGGTTCAATTACGATCCTTCCATTCTAACCTTATAATTTTAGTTAGACATGGTAAAGTAAAAGTGCATTAATTTAAACAAAAGTAGTGCGAGTGCATTAATTTCATTGATACTCATGTGAATGAATCTTAATTCAACTTTGACTTCATTTTTGTAAATAAATCTAACTTGTAAATAAAACTCACTTCAAGTTTATTTTTGTGGTTCCAATGGCCACCTTTTTTAAAACTTTTCATAAACATTAGTCATAGGTTTGAGTTATCATAGTGGTTGATGTAAACCTCACCTTATCCTTAGTGGTTGGATTATAAGTCTTCCATGCTTATGATTGGGTTACCCCCTCACTAGCATGTTGAAGCCTTCCTCACATGGTGGATTGTTGGTTAAGGTTGAGTTTTCTCCCTTTGATAACAAAAGACCTTAAGGCTTTCGATCAAATCAATTCACCCATATTTTGAGATTTTTACCCCGAACTACGAGGTTTTGATCCTACCTTTGTGATGGTACGTAGGCAATGGGTTCATCCATTCAAACAACAAAATTGTAAGTATAATCTATTCTCTTCTCATCCCTCCAATCTTCTGCACATATTTTTACAAATACCAACCTACAACACACATTTGCAAAAAGAGGTTCCCTTAGAGTACTAAGGATGTTTTGGGTGCGTAAAACCTTCCCATTTCATAACCAACCCCCTTACCCAGATCTCTGACATTTTTATTAGTTTTTGATTTGATAAAACTTCTTACTTGGCTTTTTTTCGCTTTTTAGCCTTTCCTTTGGACAAATAAAAGTGCGGTGGCGACTCGAATTGTATGTTTACTTTTGGTTTAGTCAATAAACCTAAAGGTAACGAATACCCCGCTACATATGCGCATGAATGCATGAATGCCACAATCACAAATAAGGGATTACACATAAGGAAAAAAAAGGTCGAGGGATGAATCAAGTCACTGACAAGATCAATCATCCAATTTGGGGGAATATGGATTACACCTTATCAACACCCAAGTTCCATTGATATTGACAAGACTTGATTGGATCAACCAAGAATCAAGGGTTTGTTGTGAGTCACGAGCATGGATTCTGGGTAAGAACCATCCCAAAGGAGTGAACTAAGGATAAAAACCTGTAGATCATGTTCTAAAAAGTTCCCAGAGTCTTAATTCCATCTATCAGATATTACAGGTTAAGATGACTGACTCATCGACCCATAATATTTTCAAGAGAAACTCGTCTGAGTGTAGTATCGCGTAACAACTGTTATCAAGTCTACACTTGAACAGTTTCCGCACTATGCCCTAAATAGGCCAAGATGGGTTAAATGTTCTAAGGTCCGCAGCTTCTCAGACCCAATTAGAAATAGTAATGCCTAACCACAAATACTTGTGTGACATTTCCAAATCCAAAGGAGTCTCCACTGAGCAGATGGATCTCAAGCCAACTTGTTAAGGACTACTCCACACAAGTCGAACATGACTATACCATCCTCTTATCTTAATTTCACTCAAGTTCGGGTTAGAACTTATCTCACCACTCAGAGATCACCAAGCACAACAAGCAAATTATATCACACATACATATATACAAACATCACATGTATACAAATATATACACATAAAAAGAAGGCTAAACCCACTAGAGACTACTCCCCAACAGAGTCGCCACTTAATTTTTGTAGCGGGAAATTCATGATCATCAAGCTATTGACAAGTTAGAGATCAAATAACAAGAGTCGCCACCGCACTTTTATTGTTTCTAAGGGAAAAGGGAAAAAGTACGAACAAAACCCAATAGTAAGAAGTTTTCAAATCAAAACTAATAAAAAGTCAGAGATTACAGGTAAAGGGATTGGTTACACAGAGGGAAGGTGTTAGCACCCAAAATGTCCTAGGTACTCCAAGGGAGCCCTTTTTGTATGCATGTGTACTTGGTATAAAGTGATGTTCACAAACAAATAGAATGGGGGGATGAGAAAATAATTCATTAATTCAATTTTTTCGTTTGACAAGACCTTCGGTCTTGTGCCTACGTACCAACATAAAAATGAGGGATCAAAACCTCGTAGTTCGTGATACAAATTTCAAAGTGGATGCATTGTTTTTAACCAAAATTTAGTTTGAAAGCCACAAAAGCTTAAAAGTGGTTTGAAGGAGTTAGTTCTTTTTGGCTTTTTGAAAGCTTAAGTCAAGTATAGTGAAGTCTATTTACAGGTTTGATTTAAGAAAAGAAGTTTGAAAATGCAATGGCATAAGGCCAAAGTTTCTATCTTTTTGCAAAAGTGGTATGAGTTTAGAACAAACGTTGTTCAAACAAAGAAGATTTTGAAAAATGGAGGGAGAGATTTTGAAATTAAAGAAATGGGGAGAAGATGAAGAGACTATCCTATGTACAAAATTAAAAGTTTAGAGTTGAAAAGAGCTGACCAAATGGGTAGCAATCCAATAGCCAAGAATGTCAATAGCAACCCAGAATTCCATTGGACTTTTAGAATCAAGCAACACACAAGTGCACAGTTATATTATCTTGAAGAGAAAGGCACCAAATAAAGATGGCCACATCCAAGCTTATCCATGCAACAAATGAATTCCACAAGTCACAGGTTCAAAATAACAGCTTCACAATGATCATGTTGCAGATGATTTTAGAGATGTCTTAAAGATGTATCAGATGAAGTTCAAATTGAAAGCACTTGATTTCTCAGCAAGTTGGCATTGGCCCAGTCCTTTAGCATATGAAGGTTGCCTAGATTCTAAGTCTATTTGTCCAAGATCAAGCCAACAGTCCACACAAATGTTTTTTAGGGTTTTTTGTTGTTATTATGTACATTAATGGTCAAAGACCATACAAACAAGCAAAGTATACACAAACAAGATATATCACACAATATGGTCCAAGTGGACAAAGTGAAAATTGCATTAACACAAATAATTAGAATGATATGAACAATGGAAAATGAATAGGGGGCAAAAATTAAATGGCATTAAAATAAAGGACTTGAAATTAAAAGTTAGTTGTTAATGAGTTAGAAGTTAGTATAGTTTTGCTTTTGCTTTTCATTTTTAAGACATTCTTTGGAAAACACTCAACCCACTTATCACAAGCATGAATCCTTGAGCCAAAACATCTTCTAAAGGAAGGAAAGAAGGCCAAGTTTCCACACAATACCATGAAAGAGGGGAGACTTACAATCTCAGTAACTAGAATTCTAATGCATTTTATGTCACAAATTTAGCGCTATGTTAAGCAATCGTAATTGGAATTATGTAGAAGTCACAACTATTTAAGGCCAAGCAATAGAATTTTGGTGTTAATGCATGTTAGAGCCATAGTATAATGGACCATGCTCATTAAACATACCACACACAAAAAGAATATGGAAAAGGTGTGGCCTAATATCATCCATACTCATGTCAATTTTTCGATCAACTAGCATTAGGACTTCAAGATATCATAAGCCAAAGGGAATGAATGAATGAAGAAAGGGAATAAGATGAAGTGGGAGGGGAATGGATCAAAACACGAATTGGTAAAAGGAGGACTTTTACCAAATTAATATCATCCACTCATTCTGGGAGATGGATTGTACATTCCATCAATCCCCTAAATCCACTGATATTAATTTGACAAAGTCAAATCAACCTTGATCAAGGCCCAACAACAAGAGTCAAACATAAACAAGCCGTCACAATTGGTCAACAAATTTATTTGGCATTTATTCAAATTAAAATACTAAAACAGTGCATTTAAATTAAATATGGTATGTCCAATTCCTAAAATCTCATCAAAACACCAAAGAAATGGCCATGAGATTTATCATAGGTCAAACAAGGTCAAAGGACCTTGGAGAAAAAATTTCATAATTTTTGGACATTTAAAAATATTTTTAAACAATTAAAAACAAATGCAAAATCAATTAATTCATGAAAAATATTAATAATGATCCAAAAAATAATTTTAATTCAGAATATGGAAGAGAAAAATATTTGAATGTTTTTGGTTAAAGTCAATATTTTTTGGATTAATATTGAATTTAATATGAATTATTGAAAATAATGCAATTAAAATGAAAATTAAAATATCAGAAAAAACGTAGACCACTTGATCTTCTTCATTAATTGAGGTGGCAGATCAAGTGGCCAGAAACACGTGTTCCACCGTGCAGATGAATCAGTGCGCGATAACATTGGTATTCAAAAGGAAAGATCGTGATTAAAACAAATTACACAGATCTTGTGGTTGTGAGACATGTCAGCGCATGGCCGGAGCTGTAGCTCCGGTCTTCTTCTCCGGTGCACCTCACCGGACTTGTCCACCATCAACCATCACCAAAATTAAAAACAAGGACATGATTTCAAAGTAAAAATGGCACTGAGTTCGAAAGAATGAAAGGGTATCCTAAATGCAAAACATCAACTTTCATATATTACAGTCACCCCTGTGAATACCAGCAAGGCTCCATACTTTCATGGAGACCATGACGGTCTCCCTATCACACCACTGACGCCCGTCAACGTATTAAGGCGCATGACAACCAGGTCGTCACGTAGATGACTTCCGTCATTTAGTTGCAGAAGCATAATTTCATGTTCTACCATGTAGTTCAGTTTAAAACTCCAAATTTTCACCCCAGGCCCTCCAATCGATCATAAACCTTAAGGAATTAACATATTATTGTTACAACATCATATACCTATCAAGTAACATGCAAATTCATCAATTAATCAAAACTTTTAACACCTTATTCATGATATTCATGTCAAACATATGAACATAACCTATACCACTTTTATGAATACAAACATATAAATTTTTCATGGTAAATCAACACACTAAATTCATGATAAACACAACAACCACATCATGTTATCATAATAATTTCATCCATATCATCAAATATTAAACAATGGAAGAAAATAGGGAAAACCTAATGGAGATTAAGGGTTTCTCCCTACCCATCATGCAATTAACACCATACTTAGAGTAATCTGCCCTTACCTTTGATTTCCAACAACTCTAAGCTTAATTATGATGATTATCTCCCAAACCTTTGTTCTCCCTTTTCTCTCACTTGCCTCTTTTCTCCAAATAATACATACTGAATACTCTTAAGTTTTCTAACCCCTTTTTATTTAAAACCTAATTTAATCTTCTAGTAATTGTACCTTGGCCCCAACTTATTCTAATTTTCACCACTTACCTCATTTTCCTCATAGTTTCTACTGTCCACCCAAAACCTTTATTTTCTATTTAATTTTAATATTATTTAACTATTTAATTATTTAATTAAATAACTAAACATTTTCTACCAAATACACATAACATAAACATGTCAAAACACCGAATGATCAATCCAATGCATAAAAATTCATTAAACTAAATATATAAAGCATAAATTCCATTAAATAAATAATTTAAAGAAAACAGGGTGTTACACGGATAGATCTGTTTTATCACAAATACAAGGACCAAGACCATATGTCTTGCCCGGCGATTTTCCTTAAAATCCCTCATTTGAACAAACTTGCTATCAATTTCAGAGTTAACCAGGGAACCTTGCTCCTCAGTCAATAACATATCACATAAGTTGTCTAGCTCATCCAGGTTGACATCTTCATCATTGATTAGTTGGTTGATCTAAAACTGTCGATTGCAACTTCTTTAAGTAGATGTACCTTGAGAACCACATGAGTAATTCTTCACTTGAGAACCCGGAAATCAACTTACATCTTCTTCCAAGCTCAACTCCATATCAGACTGCATCTGATGAACCACATGATCCACCATGTTGTTTGACAGGACATCAACACACATGGGAGCTATCTCAAGACTCTCATTGTCTTTAACAATGATTTCCTCTAGCAGCTGAACTTCCTCTTCAAATGTCAAAGTGTATCTTTATAACATCCTATCAAGGTCTAGATACTTCCACTTTAGCCTAATATCTGTAAGACCCCAATTTTGACCCTAAGATCCCTCATGTTATCTCATCATATTAATTGGCATTGGGATCACACCTTGACATCCTCCTTACCCCTTATTCATTGGGTTTGCATTGGGAGAGATCACCAAACACTTTTGATTGTATTATACTTTGTTTTTTTCATTATCTACTAACCAAAATACCAAAAACATGTCAATATATGGTTTGTTGCTTTTGTAGGTAGTGTGTATGCTCACCTATGCTCTATCAAGCTCATACCTAGGGTTTGAGACCCTTAGTGCAAGGAGTGCAATCAAGAAATGGTTCACATTGTCTCTAAGCATCATATATGGATCCCCATGATCGTCAAATATCATTTTTATCAAGAGATTATCAAGAGTTTGAAGTTTGTTTTCCTTGGAAACCCTAATTCATCTAGGTATCTTGTGTAACTTCTTCAACAAGTTTCTTCAACAATTGATCAAATATTTAAAGGGATACTTCATATTACATCATATTACACATATATGGTCCTCCATGAGTCCCAAAAGTCAAGATAATGTCAAGCTAGCAAGGTTGTTCATGGTGGTTGACCAAAGAATGTCAATTGGTCAAAACATTATAGGTCATTTTGGGTTAATACATTGAATAAGTGATTTTCCCCAACTTCTAAAATGCATAAATCCTTTATGACAAATCCAAATGAGGTCCAATTTGTGACCAAATTTAAGTGGTTTGAAAGATATACAACTTTGATGAAGGAACTTTTCTCATTTGAAGTCCATAGAAAAAGTTATTGAAGGTGGAAGAAGTGAACATTTGACTTGGGACTTAGAAAATTTTCAAATATGTTTGATTTCACAAACTTTAATCTCAAAATTCATCATGATTCAAGATTCAAATGAAAACGTGTTCAACATGAAAGTTGTTCCCCTTGATCTCACCTTTCTAAAAAGTCAAAGATCATCTCATTTGGCCAAAGGATGAAGGACTTGCGCATGGGTGCAAATTAAAGAACCATTTGAATTATTTCCACTTCCATTTTTCATACACGATTGCATGGCCTTTCCACATGATTTCAACATGGTTTAAACTCAATTTTGGATCAGATTACATCACTTGATGGGCCTATCACACACCCATGCAAGCATGCAAAGGAATTACTCAAAATTTTCCAAAATTAGAACTGTGTAGAAATCAATCTCAAGGCCTATAAATAAGACCTTCATTGCTCAGAATTAAGGACTTCATGCCCAAGCTTTGAACCTGCAATCCCAAACCCTCACCATTGAAGGATAATCTTGAAGATTTTCTTTGAAAATCGAGTTTCAATTCTCCATCTGTTTTGAGATTGAAATTCCAATAGTCCATACCTTTCATTGATCCTAACCACTTCCAACAAGCATCTGAAGCAAGGCCAAGCATAATTGAAAGCAAGATCGTGCCAATCTGAAGCTCTATTGAAGGTGAATTTTTAGGATTTTCACCTCTTCGATTCTCCCTCAATTATTCACCATTCTTGTTGATTTTTGATTGTCTGAAGTCCTATCAATGTAGGCGAGAAGATTAAGTTGCTTTGAGGTCAAATCGAAGCAACTCAATTCATGATCCTCAAAATTCAAATCCATGTATCTTTTTATATACTTGGAACTAGAGAAAATTGAGGCCAGATTCGTGCTCTTGAGTATTTTTCCTTCAAACTAGTGTATTCACTTTTCATTTTCCATTGATTTGAGCTCGAACCAGACCGATCGCTCTCACCGGAGAAGATGACCGGAGCTAGGGCTCCGATGTAGTGCTGGCTTGTCCAGGACCATCTCATCTGAGTCTCATGTTCTAATCTCACGCGTCCATTGTGATTACCCAGCGTGTCACACAGTTTACTTATGTACATGTGGAATGCGCGCTCTTGGCCATCTGGTCTGCCACCTCAATTAATGAGGGAGATCAGATGGTCCTTTTTATTTGATTTTCTGATTTTTCCATTTAATCCTTTTATTTTAATTAATTCATATTAATTTCACCTTTAATCCAAAAAATATGGGACTTTCACCAAAAAAATTCAAATATTTTCCTCTTTCGTTTTATGAATTAAAATTATTTTTTGGATAAATTTTGATATTTTCATGATTTAATTGTTTTTATGCATATTTCTAATTATTTAAAAATACTTCTGACTTTTAAAAAATTATGAATTTTTTTGTCTAAGGTCCTTTGACCTTGTTTGACGTAGGATAAATCTCTTGGCCATTTATTTGGTGTTTTGAAGAGGCTTTAGGTTTTTGATAAAACATAATTCAATTTAAATGCATTTTAATTTTTTATTTTTAATTGATTAATTGTGTAGAAATTATGTTGAGCCATTTTTATTGACTTGTAAAGTTTGACTATGTGTTTGGGCCTTGGTCAAAGTGGATTTGACTTTTGTTAGATTAAAATCATTGGATTTAGGGGATTGATGAAATGTACATTTCATCTCCCAAAATGAATGAATGATTTTAATTTGATAAAATTCCTCCCACGACTAATTTGTGTTTGTCTCATCTCCCATCTCTCTTCATCTTCAATCCCATTATTTCCCACCCCTTCCATTGACCAATGAAGTCTCAATATCCTAAGGCTAATTGGTTCATCAATAACTTTGTGTTAGATGAACCAATACAAGTATGGATGAGATTAGGTCCATCATTTGATCATTTTCTTATTGAGTGTGGTATATTTTAGGAGTATGGTTCATTATACCATATATTTAACTGACATTAACACCAAGATTTCTGTTTCCCTGCCTCAGATAGTTGTGACTTCTACATAAGTCCAATTACGATTGCTTAAAATAGCGCTAAATTTTGACCCAAAGGCACAACATTCTAGTAAGTGAGATTGTAAGTCTCCCCCCTTTCATGGTATTGTATGGAAACTTGACCTTTTTTCCTTCCTTTGGAAGATGTCTTGGTTCAAGGATTCATGCTTATGAATAGAGGGTTGAGTGTTCTCCAAAGAATGACTTAAACAATTGAAAAGAAAAACATCACTAACATCTAATCAACTTACATTTGACTAACTCTTATTAATATTGCTTTTAATTTCAAGTCATTTACTTTATGCAATTTAAATTCAAAACATTTACCATTTCATTTGCCATTTTACATATCATTAACTTGTTTATGTTTATGTCATTTTCATTTGAGCCATATATTGTGATTGTATATATTTGTTTGTACATTTGTTTTGTATATTTTGCTTGTGTTTCTGGTCTTAGGACCTTAAAATACTTAATAAACAACAAAAAACAAAAAAAAAACGTTTGTGTGGACTGTTGGATTTTATCAGGAGGATGTTTCTTCTTGGGGAACAACTTGATATCATGGTTTAGCAAGAAACAGAATTGTGTGTCCCTAAAGTCGCAACGCGAAAAACAACCGGCGGAAAAAAAACACAGAGCCGCCACCGTGCGTTATTTATCCCAAAGGAGGGAAAGGAAACGCTCGAAGTAAACCTGAAGAAGGGAAAGGAATCATCTTACGACCAGAGATTGCAAGGTACGGGAGTCGGTTACGCAAGGGGAAGGTATTAGCACCCCTCACGTCCGCCGTACTCGACGGGATCCACGCTCAAAAGAATAGAAAAAGGTTGCTGAATAACTGCTCAAAGAATGCACACACACTGGAATAATAAACAGGTGAAAGAGGATGGAGGAAGGGGACTCGGCAGAATGTCGCATCCTGGGCCTACGTAGTTTGTCAGAAACAAACATCAGAGTCAACATAGTTCAGGGAAATGGGGAACGGACTCGCTAGGATATCGCATCCTATGCCTACGTATCTCATCTTGAATGAGAATCAGAGATACCGTAGTTCGGCTAACGCACGCCGAAACCAAACACAACACAAAGATGCTGAGACGTCAAAAGAAACTCAACAAGGAAACAGAATGCCAATAGTTGGGCTTACATCCGACTCCGAACAAACAAAACCAACAGGAAACGGAATGCCAATGGCTGGTCTTACATCCGACTCCAAACACACACCAAAAGGTTGAACAAACAGGCTAATAGGGAGTCTGGTACTCGAGCCTACTAGATGTCAAACAAACACACATAAAAAGAAAAAAAGGGTGCCCGGAGAGATCTCGAACGATCTCCTGCCTACGTACCTCATCTGGTATGAGGATCATGGCGACGTAGTTCCTCTTAACAGGGGAGAAACTCTCCTAACCAGAGACCAAGGGAATAACGAACTAATAGGGAGACTGACTCGAGCCTAATAGTCGTCATGCAAATTATAACCCTAAGTTGAGGTCTCTAACAAGAGTTTGACTCACACAGGAAGTGAGTCAACTTAAGTCTATCTCTACATACGTTCAACTTCCTTGGAAGTTGACCATACGACTCCTACAGAAAAGGAGATGAGAAGTGGAAAGCAGATAAACATATCAAAAGCAAACATCACACTCTATATACAAACAAGAGGCTTCAAACAAGGGTGGGCTTTAGTCAAGGGGTCAAGTCAACCTCGACAAACAAGCCTGAATGCAATGGTAATCTGGAGCTCTTAACCTCTAACATTGAGAGTTAGGGTGAGCAGATGAAAGGTAATGAGGGTTAGACCTCATTGCTCTTAACCCTGGCCTGGGTGAGCTCAAGACAAAGAAGGTGTGGGGGTCCAGAATGAGGGACCCTATTCCACCTGACTGACTCTATACAAGATCTTGGGTTAGGTTTAAGAGCATCAGCACGTATTGCGAGCATAATGAACAAATCAAACAATTAGCAGGGGATCGATTGCTAATCCCTTCTATCTGCCAATTGCCTCTTCACTTAGGAGGTCTTAACATGTATCCATGCCTCAACAAGGAGGTCTTTAGCACAAAATTAAACAAATCACAAACATTGCCTCTTAAGGAGGACTTCAGCCAAAATGCCTGCCAAAAGAAAACGACAGGGCTTCCAGACTACATGGAGTTAGAGGATGATTACCTAGGTGGTATGCCAACCACAGCCAAAACAAAGCTCAAGCAAGAGCTAAAAGCGACTAAAGTACCTGTACAAAAGTCAAACAACAACAGTGTTACAACCAATATGTACATAAGGCAAGTCCTATGTGTAAACAACTCAAGTGAGTTCATCACCCAAGGACATACAACACAATCAAGGTTAGTGCACAAAGTAATTTGCATCTCAAGTCATGAGATCAACACCAACCACTAGGACTAGAAGCTTGAACCTGAAATGCAAAGCTCAAAAGGTGAGTACAAACCACTAGTACCAAGACTAGGGTCAAAGACAAAGCAAAAAGTCAAAACAGAAGTTGATATTCAACATGAAGCACATTTATTCAAGTAAGAACATGTCCTAAAAAGGACCAGACCCAAATCCTAAGGAAAATCCATCTAATGAACAAGATAAGGCAAAGGCACACAATGGTGATCACAATTGGACATTCAAATGAGAAAAACCATATTAAAATAGAAATGAATCCAATGATCATGAAAATTTTTATGTGCATACAACATGTTAAACACAAGCATCATGCAAAAAATTGGAATCAGAAAAGCTCAATTGACATGTATATGAAAATGAACAAGATCAACATCAAAATGTGTGACACACATTGTCACACCATACATTTCATGTGTCTAAAACAGAGATGGAAAATGATAAAAATGCACAACCAAGCCTCAAAAATCATGCAACATGTTAGGAATAAGCATGTTAAATTTCATGGCAATTGGACAATGTATGTGCATTTCACAAGCAAATGAATTCAACATGTCATATTTTGCATCATGTTCAAATAAGCCAGCACAATCCAAATTCCAGCAAGGCACAAATCAAGAAATTCACATCACAAAATAAAAGACATTCAAATGAACATGTATCAAAAAATTGGAAGTGATTTGGATTAATTTTCTATTTGTTATGAATTTTGAAAGTTAAGGAAAATATTTGAAATAAACATGAAAAAAATATTGAAAATGAAATATGAATGGAAATTGGAAACTGCAGTCAATGGGAATCGAACCATATACATAAAAATAGAGGCGCTGGGAAAAAATATATTCACAATTGCCTTCGCCTGGAATCGAACCAGGTAGCAAGGAAAGGCTCCAGCGCGTTTTGTACAAAACGCCGCGTTTCAATAATTGAGTTGGCATGCAAACTCAGAGCCAGTGGTATGCGTGGAACAGATCAAGGCCAATGGTTTTGCTACGTACGCACACACGTGGATGCACGCGTGGACAGAAAACCCTAGCTAACACAACGAGTTGCAGAGGCGGTGGATGAAGGTTTCCACCGTCTTCTCCGATGGTATCCACGGCGGCGACTCAGAAAAAATTCTAGAAAATGGAAAACCGCACATCGTTGGAAAGGTCTCATCACCAGGATCTCAAATATGCTAACATCTAAGCCTAATTCTCTCTAGATTTTCTAGATCGAAGGAAATAAGTTCATAGATCTAAATTTTAATTCAACATAACTTCATCAATATTCATCCAAATTCAACAAAATTTATGTCAGAATCATCAGTGTTCAAAGGCCTACAAGATCCTATGCATGAATTGGCGAAAGAAGAGATTCGAAAATCCACCAACCTGTTGTGCAGTGACCAAAAACAGTGGATTCAAGCTTCAAAAAATATCCAGATCTTCTTCTCTAACCGTGATATGAAGCTCTATGTAGGAATTGGAACTTGAATTGTCCTAGATCTTGTTAATTTGAACTTTCCATTGATATGCAAATGCTCTTGAACAACTCCAAATCTTGCTCAATTTCCACGAATAATGGCTGAATCATGCTCCAAATTCCATGAGGATGATGAATCTACAACAATCTCAAAGAGTTGAGTGAAGAAATTTGAAATTCAAGGAGAGAGAGTTTTGGAGGGAAAATGGACTCTAGATCTAGAAAATGTGATTATGAGCAATTCTGTTAGGATTTGTTATTTATATGGTCCACTAATCACAATGCTAATCCACATTAGACTTGGTTAATTAAAATTAATGAATTATGGAATGTTTTGCACAAAAATGAAAAATGAGCTTGCATGCACAATTCCTACGTGAACAATGCCAATGAGAATATCCAAAGCCACTTAAAATCATCTCATAAACTCAATGGAAGTGGAAATTTACTCATGTGATTCACCAAATTTGAATTAGGCATTTTCCCTCCAAAATGTTCATGCATGGACACATGATCATGTGAACTTTTGTCATGCAATGCAATGATGGATTTGGAAAATATAGGTCATGACAAGAATTTTGCAAAAAGAGGGACTCAATTTGGAGTTTTGGATCTAAAGTTATGGCATGTGTAACTTCTATGCACCCTTTGTGATCCTTTGCTCATATCTTCTTAACCATTCATCAGATGATCATGATCTTGGACTTTTTGGAAATGGAAAAGAAAGATCTTCAACTTTCATGTTGGAAAAAATTTAATTTGAAGCATCTTTGATGTTGGAAAGTCAAGTTGAAGGTGGTACAAAAACTTTCCATTTTTGGAAACTTGAAATTACAGGTCACTTTCCATTTTTGGAAACTTTTGATCTGACTTCAAAATCTTCAAGATATATGTTTGAAATGACAAATTAACCTCTTTTGAACATTAATGAGATGTTGAAACTCATTTCTTCCCCTCATAGCCCTCAGCTCTTGCACAGTTGATTGTATAGGTCCTTAGATGACCTTGACATGCTCTGATCAGCTTGAGCCTCAACCACTTGAGGAATTGGCTCAGAAATGAAACCCTAGCTCACATAAGCTTCTCCACATAACCATGTGATCTTCATCATCAACAAATACCTCATTTCCTTGAAAAACCCTGGCTGGAATGAAGTCAGTGATTAGGGTTGACCGGAGGTCAAAACCCTAATCCAAAGGAACTTGAACATGGATCATGAGACCCTTGATGATGATAGAACCGTGATGATGGAAATATATCCTTGCAACCAAGATAATGCTCAACCTTTGAAGGATTAAAAAAAACCCTAATTGAAGTGCACACCCTTAGATGGTTGATCATCAGTCTATTAAAACCCTCAGGCCTGAATCTCTTAACCTCTCATCTTCTGAAAAAGACTTTGGAGGATGACTTCATTATTTCCACATGATATGCAATATGCAAATGCCTAATGTCCTAAAACATGAAATGCAATATGCTAAACTAGTCCCATGAAGAGGAGGGCAAATTTTGAGATGTTACAGCTACCCCTATTCAATCCACTGTGAACCTGTCGATATGAACAGCCTCGGCTTTCAGATGATCAGAGTGAAGAGTGGTTGAATACCAAGAACAGACGAACAATTTACGCTCCGCTGGGGTATAATTAACAATGCCTGTCAGAATCGGCAAAGAAGCGATCTTAAAAGAACAATCCGTCTGATACGGAGACAGTCGGCCTGAATACCGAAACAGAATGTTGACCCGGATACCAAAATAAATGGTAACAAAGGAATAACCATGGCCTGAACGCCGCTCATCAGTCTGAATACTGAGCATCAGAATATGAGAGTATTAATATCGGTCTGAACACCGAAAATTTGGTCTGAATACCACTTCGGTCTGAACACCACTTCGGTCTGAGTACCCGAAAAATCGGCTTGAAAGCCACAAGTTACGTCGACCTGAATATCGAAAACTTCTTCGACCTGAACATCGGAAACTGGCCTGATTGCCACAAGTGCTTCAACCTGAGCGTCGGAAACATCTTCGATCTGAACATCGGAAAACTGGCCTGAGCGTCGGAAACTTCTTCGATCTGAACATCGGAAAACTGGCCTGAGTGCCACAAGTACTTCAACCTGAACGTCGGAAACTTCTTCGATCTGAACATCGGAAACTGGCCTGAGTGCCACAAGTACTTCAACCTGAACGTCGGAAACTTCTTCAATCTGAACATCGGAAACTGGCCTGAGTGCCACAAGTGCTTAAACCTGAGCGTCGGAAACTTCTTCGATCTGAACATCGGAAAACTGGCCTGAGTGCCACAAGTACTTCAACCTGAGCGTCGGAAACTTCTTCGATCTGAACATCGGAAAACTGGCCTGAGTGCCACAAGTATTTCAACCTGAACGTCGGAAACTTCTTCGATCTGAACATCGGAAAATATGGTCTGAATACCCACTTCGGCCTGAACACCGGAAACATGGCCTGAATGCCGCAAGCTGCGTCGATCTGAACTTCGGAAGCTTCTTCGATCTGAACATCAGAAAATCTCATGCCTGTCAGCATCGGCAGAAATAAGGAAAAGTGATGAATGAGGCGGCACGTGGGCCAACGACTTATGCTGGGGGTAATAAGCCATGAGCATGCCATGCCTACTTAATCCCCTGTGAACGACCAATTTACGCTCAGCTGGGGATTAGTATATTTTTTGCTTTTCTTGAACCCCAGAACTTTCTGACTTCTTTTTTCCGTCTCTCTTTTTTTTCGAACCCCGACACTTCGTTGATTGATCTTTTTCTTTTTCTTGGACCCCAAAACTTCTTTGATTATCATTTCCATCTCGCACGACAGAAATTCTTCCTCCAATATCGCACTATTGGGGAATACCGTTGCTCCAACGTCACGATGCTAAACTCCTCAGAGTAACATCTTTACCATCCGGCGAAACCAACTCTCAAACGGTAACCATGGCTTGAGTCGCGTTGATCGCGTAACATTCCCCGATCTTCATTTCCATCTCTGTTCGACGGAAACTCTTCCTCCAATATCGCGCTACTGGGGAATACTGTTAATCCATAATTACGATGTCGAACTCCTCAGAGTAACATCTTCCAACTTCCATTTCGCACAACAGAAATCTTCCTCCAATATCGCACTATTGGGGAATACCGTTGATTCAACGTCGCAATACTAAACTCCTCAGAGTAGCATCTTCCAACTTCCATCTCGCACGACAGAAATCTTCCTCCAATGTCGCACTATTGGGGAATACCATTGATTCAACGTCATGATGCTAAACTCCTCGGAGTAACATCTTCACCATCCGGCGAAACCAACTCTCAAACGGTAACCATGGCTTGAGACGCGCTGATCGCGTCATGATGCTAAACTCCTCGGAATAACATCTTCACCATCCGGAGAAACCAATCCTCAAACGGTAACCACGGCTTGAGACTAGCTTATGCTTGCAATGCTGATGTTGATCTTCCGTCCAGCTAAACCACTTCTCAAACGGTAACCACGGCTTGAGACTAGCTTATGCTTGCAATGCTGATGCATGATGACTTTTTTACAGCGTAATGCTCCATAACCGTGGAAATGCTACGCAATGAGTTATGCAATATGCTATGCTTCTCTAAATGATGAATGCATAAAACAGTATCCCCCTCAAGGGACTTTATTGGGAAGCTCGAGGCACTCTGCTGAGGAACTTGACAACACTCCAATCTCCACCCTGCTGGGGAATAGCATTGCTGCTGGGGAAAGGACAACCCTCACCAGGGATGACCTCTACCGAACTCGATCCGCTTGGGGATTTCGCTGGGGAAACTCCCAACGCAAACCTCTGCTGGGGAAACGACAACCTTCCGACTTGATGGGGATAAAACAATCTCAACCCTTCTAGGGGAAACAACAACCTTCAGGCCTGGCTGCCGAGGAAACACCGATCTCGAACCCGCTGGGGAGATAACAATCCCGACCCTACTAGGGAAAATACAGAATATCTGGCACGGAACACCGGTCCACACATCAAACGCTGGTGTCCACCATCTAAACATAATGTCAACTTTCCACCTCAGACTTTGAAGAGTCTTCTTGATTAACCCTCCAGGATCGTCGCACGTCTCTCGCCGTCTTTTCACCATTCTTCAATCCCTTGTCCCTGATTGGACTCCACGGGGATCTTTTGTCAAAAGGCTTCACATCACAACCTGCAAGTGAGTGAAAATATCTAACAGCACCTGCAAAAGAGATCGTTAGATAAAAACGTGCCCCAAGCGTGCCAAAATTTCAACACCTGGGTCACTCAACCTTCCGAATAAGATTTCAAGTTCTCAATCCTATAAGCATGCATTGGAAGGGACATGTATGTCTAAAAATGCAAAGATTCTTATCAAAATAAACGGATGTTTTTGCAATCAAAGCGGTAATGAAAACAAAAACAAAATTATTTGACTGAATATGCATTTTATTGATTGAAAAGAGGTGGCTCAAAACCGAGCAATACACAGGAAGCAATTCCTGAAAAGAGGTAATTGCGCACAAAAGGAAAATCTATCCTAATGGCAATATGAACCCGTGGTCTCATCGAGTTCCAACTCGGTTACACCCCATATGTCCTCAAGACTCTCCGCACTTTCTGCCTTCTGAACAAGACGCTTCCGATCGATCCCTTATGGGGGATTATCCAGGTGTCTTAACCAAAGTTCAAACGATCATGCTAGACACAGTTGTTTGTTTCATTCCCTCTTTTGCCTGGACCATCCTCACCATCCATGGTTGTCAACAACAAGGCTCCGCCAGAGAAAACCTTCTTGACCACGAATGGACCTTCATAATTGGGTGTCCACTTGCCTCTACGATCGTTTTGAGGAGGAAGGATCCTTTTTAGCACCATATCTCCCACGTGATATACCCGAGGTCGCACCTTTCGGTCAAAAGCGCGCTTCATTCGCTGCTAGTACAACTGCCCATGACAAATGGCTGCCAGCCTCTTTTCCTCAGTCAGGCTCAACTCTTCATGCCGAGTCCTTATCCACTTCGTCTCTTTCAATTTCACGTCCATCAGGACTCTCAACGACGGAATCTGAACCTCAACCGGTAGCACGACTTCCATCTTGTACACAAGCGAGAAAGGTGCTGCCCCAGTAGATGTACGCACCGAGGTTCGATACCCAAGATACCATCTTCGTATTCAGCCCCGTTGTTGGTGCATTCAAATGTTAGTCGGGGAGCACAAGGAATGTGAGATCCTTTCGGCGTAACCAAAACATCTCCAACTCCACTACCATTCATGTTAACGACCCCATCAAACATCAAAATCCATTCGGATTCAGGGTCAAGCCCCTCCTCCGGAATCGGTTCCTCACAATCTTTCGATTTGAGAACCATGATGTCCTCATCAGGGAACTCAAACTTCATCGGTTGATAATCCTCAATGGGTTGCTGGGCGAGGTAATCAGACAATACACTCCCCTTTATCGCCTTTTGAGAGGTGTACTGAACATCGTATTAAGTCAAAATCATTTGCCATCTCGCAACCCGTCCAGTCAATGCTGGCTTTTCAAATATGTACCTGATCAGATCCATCTTGGAAATCAACAAAGTGGTATGAACCAGTATACACTGTCTCAGTCGGCGAGCAGCCTATGCCAAAGCACAAGGCAATATGTACACAAGGCAAGTCCTATGTGTAAACAACTCAAGTGAGTTCATCACCCAAGGACCTACAACACAATCAAGGTTAGTGCACAAAGTAATTTTCATCTCAAGTCATGAGATCAACACCAACCACTAGGACTAGAAGCTTGAACCTGAAATGCAAAGCTCAAAAGGTGAGTACAAACCACTAGTACCAAGACTAGGGTCAAAGACAAAGCAAAAAGTCAAAACAGAAGTT
Organism: Lathyrus oleraceus; assembly: GCF_024323335.1. Lineage (NCBI taxonomy): Eukaryota > Viridiplantae > Streptophyta > Magnoliopsida > Fabales > Fabaceae > Lathyrus > Lathyrus oleraceus. The sequence continues at coordinate 440,775,194 of NC_066581.1, forward strand.
GATATCCAACATGAAGCACATTTATTCAAGTAAGAACATGTCCTAAAAAGGACCAATCCCAAATCCTAAGGAAAATCCATCTAATGAACAAGATAAGGCAAAGGCACACAATGGTGATCACAATTGGACATTCAAATGAGAAAAACCATATTAAAACAGAAATGAATCCAATGATCATGAAATTTTTTATGTGCATACAACATGTTAAGCACAAGCATCATGCAAAAAATTGGAATCAGAAAAGCTCAATTGACATGGATATGAAAATGAACAAGATCAACAACAAAATGTGTGACACACATTGTCACACCAAATATTTCATGTGTCTAAAACAGAGATGGAAAATAATAAAAATGCGCAACCAAGCCTCAAAAATCATGCAACATGTTAGGAATAAGCATCTTAAATTTCATGGCAATTGGACAATGTATGTCCATTTCACAAGCAAATGAATTCAACATGTCATATTTTGCATCATGTTCAAATAAGCCAGCACAATCCAAATTCCAGCAAGGCACAAGTCAAGAAATTCACATCACAAAATAAAAGACATTCAAATGAACATGTAGCAAAAAATTGGAAGTGATTTGGATTAATTTTCTATTGAAAATGAAATATGAATGGAAATTAGAAACTGCAGTCAGTGGGAATCGAACCATATACATAAAAATAGAGGCGCTGGGAAAAAATATATTCCCAATTGCCTTCGCCTGGAATCGAACCATGTAGCAAGGAAAGGCTCCAGCGCGTTTTGTACAAAACGTCGCGTTTCAATAATTGAGTTGGCATGCCAACTCAGAGCCAGTGGTACGCGTGGAACAGATCAAGGCCAATGGTTTTGCTACGTAGGCACACACGCGGATGCATGCGTGGACAGAAAACCCTAGCTAACATAACCAGTTGCAGAGGCGGTGGACGGTGGTTTCCACCGTCTTCTCCGATGGTATCCACGGCGGCGAGTCAGAAAAAATTCCAGAAAATGGAAAACCGCACATCGTTGGAAAGGTCTCATCACCAGGATCTCAAAATATGCTAACATCTAAGCCTAATTCTCTCTAGATTTTCTGGATCGAAGGAAATAAGTTCATAGATCTAAATTTTAATTCAACATAACTTCATCAATATTCATCCAAATTCAACAAAATTTATGTCAGAATCATCAGTGTTCAAAGGCCTACAAGATCCTATGCATGAATTGGCGAAAGAAGAGATTCGAAAATCCACCAACCTGTTGTGCAGTGACCAAAAACAGTGGATTCAAGCTTCAAAAAATATCCAGATCTTCTCCTCTAACCTTGATATGAAGCTCTATGTAGGAATTGGCACATGAGTTGTCCTGGATCTTGCTTAATTTGAACTTTCCATTGATATGCAAATGCACTTGAACAACTCCAAATCTTGCTCAATTTCCATGAATAATGGCTGAATCATGCTCCAAATTCCATGAGGATGATGAATCTACAACAATCTCAAAGAGTTGTGTGAAGAAATTTGAAATTCATGGAGAGAGAGTTTTGGAGGGAAAATGGATTGTAGATCTAGAAAATGTGATTATGAGCAATTCTGTTAGGATTTGTTATTTATATGGTCCACTAATCACAATGCTAATCCACATTAGACTTGGTTAATTAAAATTAATGAATTATGGAATGTTTTGCACAAAAATGAAAAATGAGCTTGCATGCACAATTCCTACGTGAACAATGCCAATGCAAATATCCAAAGCCACTTAAAATCATCTCATAAACTCAATGGAAGTGGAAATTTACTCATGTGATTCACCAAATTTGAATTAGGCATTTTCCCTCCAAAATGTTCATGCATGGACACATGATGATGTGAACTTTTTTCATGCAATGCAATGATGGATTTGGAAAATATTGGTCATGACAAGAATTTTTCAAAATGAGGGACTCAATTTGGAGTTTTGGATCCAAAGTTATGGCATGTGTAACTTCTATGCACCCTTTGTGATCCTTTACTCATATCTTCTTAACCATTCATCAGATGATCATGATCTTGGAATTTTTGGAAATGGGAAAGAAAGATCTTCGACTTTCATGTTGGCCAAAATTTCATTTGAAGCTTCTTTGATGTTGGAAAGTCAAGTTGAAGGTGATCCAAAAACTTTCCATTTTTGGAAACTTGAAATTACAGGTCACTTTTCATTTTTGGAAACTTTTGATCTGACTTCAAAATCTTCAAGATATATGTTTGAAATGACAAATGAACCTCTTTTGAACATGAATGAGATGTTGAAACTCATTTCTCCCCCTCATAGCCCTCAGCTCTTGCACAGTTGATTGTATAGGTCCTTAGATGACCTTGACATGCTCTGATCAGCTTGAGCCTCAACCACTTGAGGAATTGGCTCAGAAATGAAACCCTAGCTCACATTAGCTTCTCCACATAACCATGTGATCTTAATCATCAACAAATACCTCATTTCCTTGAAAAACCATGGCTGGAATGAAGTCAGTGATTAGGGTTGACCAGAGGTCAAAACCCTAATCCAAAGGAACTTGAACATGGATCATGAGACCCTTGATGATGATAGAACCATGATGATGGAAATATATCCTTGCAACCAAGATAATGCTCAATCTTTGAAGGATTAAAAAAAAACCCTAATTGAAGTGCACACCCTCAGATGGTTTATCATCAGTCTATGGAAACCCTTAGGTCTGAATCTCTTAACCTCTCATCTTCTGAAAAAGACTTTGGAGGATGACTTCATTATTTACACATGATATGCAATATGCAAATGCCTAATGTCCTAAAACATGAAATGCAATATGCTAAACTAGTCCCAAGAAGAGGAGGGCAAATTTTGAGATGTTACACCTATCCACTACTGAAGTTGAATACATAGCAGCTGGGAGTAGTTGTTCTCAACTGGTTTGGATGAAACAAATGCTAATTGAATATAATGTCACACAAGATGTCATGACATTGTACTGTGACAACCTGAGTGCTATAAATATTTCTAAGAATCCTATTCAGCACAGCAGGACAAAGCACATTGATATTCGCCATCACTTTATTAGAGAACTAGTGGAAGAGAAAATCATAGCCTTGGAGCATGTTACTACTGAAATGCAATTAGCTGACATATTTACAAAGGCTTTGGATGCTAATCAATTTGATTGTTTAAGAGGGAAATTATGGATTTGTATCCATGAGAATTTATAGCAATTAATTTGGAGTGGAAAAGGTAATAAATATATTGTCTGCCCACTTAAAAGAAAGTGCCCCATTTATGGTAAATCATTACCTAGTATTGGAACTACCATCTATACCATTTTCAAACTCAACCTCAGCACAACCACTTCCATCTTCATCAAACTGTATCAACCATCTCTGCTAGGGCAACAAAAATTCTTTCACAAGCTCAACAAGATGTCACAACATCCTTCGTCTTCTCGTTCTAAACCTACTCATAAAGCAAGAACACCCTCCATGGATTTTCTGGATGAAGACATTTTGGAAGTTATTCCTCTTTCAGTCATCCAAGGCGACGCCCCTGGTCCATCTTCCACTGCAGAAAATACTCAAGGTAACAGTTCTGATAACCCTCCCTCTAAGGATGACATGCATTATACTGATCGTGTCATTAGGAATCTGGTCACGAGGATCCTAAATGAAGGACACTCAGTCAAGGGAGTTTCGACTCCTCTGTCTAGAAGGAACCCCTCACCTGAGGTGGAACCTCAAAATGAGAAAGATGATGGTTCATCTAGGTCAGAGAAAGATATTGCTGCAGAAGGACTGTTTTCTTTAAGGAAAACCTTGCCTAGTAAGAAACCTGTAGATGCTTCTCAGTATAAGAAGCATGACTCTGCTGAGAAGGTGATTGATTTGGAAGAAGAGAGCTCAGATGAGGAAGATGACACCTTGCTTCATCACTTGAAGCCAAGTGTTGCAAAGAGAATGAAGACCAGGAAAGGCAGGTCTGTGGCTGAGATGATGACAGCCAGAACTAGTAAGAAGGTTGCTGCTGTAGGTCCTTCAAAGTCATGGAGTAAAGTGGAGGTCAAGAAGAGAAAGGTCAGAGAAAGTTATAATTCAGAGGATAATGTTGAAGACGATGTCCCAGACATCTCTCCTGTCAAAAAGAAAACTATTAGAAAATCTCCAGCTAAGGTTGCTGCTGTGCATTTGGATAACATTTCCTTCCATCTGGAAGATGGTGCAGCCAAGTGGAAATTTGTTATACAGAGGAGAGTAGATGTGGAAAGGGAACTAGGAAAGGATGCTGTGAAAGTGAAGGAGGTTATGGATTTGATCAAGTCTGCTAGTCTAATGAAAATAGTTAGTGCATTACCCCAATGTTTTGAAGGTCTTGTTAAGGAGTTTGTGGTGAACATCCCGAAGGATATTGCTGACAAGAACAACAAAGAGTTTTGCAAAGTGTTTGTTAGAGGAATATGTGTAAGGTTCTCTCGAACTGTGATCAATAAGTTCCTAGGAAGAGGAACAGAAGGAGCTGCTGAATTAGAGGCCACCGACAATGAATTCTGTAGGATAATCACTACTAGACATGTCAAGGAATGGCCAAGCAAAAAGCATCTCTCTGCTGGCAAATTAACTGTGAAATATGCTATCTTGCATAAGACAGGGTCAGCCAACTGGGTACCAACAAACCACATCTCAACAATCTTTAATGCTCTTGGAAGGATAATATATGAGATTGGAACCAAGCTTAATTTTGATTATGGAAGGTTCATGTTTGAACAAATTGTTAGACATGCTTCCACAAATGCAGTGAAGCTGCCAATTGCCTTTCCCTCAATAATTTGTGGGATAATTCTAAGCCAGCAACCTGGTATTTTGAGCACAAGTGATATCCCTAGTAGAAGAAAACCTCCATTGTCAGTTCATTACAAGTTATTTGAAGGCAGTCATGTTAATGACATTGTCATGACATCTGCAATGAAGAAGTCAGCCTCTCAAGGTGGCCTGATTGCTGAACTGAAAGAGACCTGTAAGGAATTGGAGACCGGGATAAGGGTGGCTAAGGCTAGGAAAGAGGATTTAGAGGTTCTAATTAATAGCTTTGAGCAAGGAGATATGGATAATGTTGGTGAAGCCAAGGAAACAGATGCCCACACCTAAAGTGAGAGGTTTGAATCTCAAGATCAATCTAGTGGCAGTTCTGGATCTGAAGGTGAAGAAGATGCTAGCTCCTCAAACTGAGTTGTGGTAAAGATGGTCCCCCTGTTATGATGTTATTCTAGTTGCTTCGATAATTTGATGTTTGATGTTTTTTTTGGTAGTCTTGTTTGATGCCATGATGTACTTTTTGGGCTCTTTGTGAGTTCTCTAGATTTCTGTTTATCTCAGCTTGTGTAGCTGTGTATAATTATAGTTCTGTAACACTTGACATTTTGTTTTAACATTTTATATGTTATAACATTCTATGTGACATTCTCTACTGGACTGATTGACATTTATTTTGTCTAATTGGTCACTTTGGTCTATTTTGACTAAAAAGGGGGAGAAATTAATATGTGGAGAACTGATGTGGAGAGCTTATGCTAATATGTGCTGAAGTAGATAGGCTAAACAGATGACAGCTATGTTGAACAAAATGATGTTCAGTGTTGTACAGGTGATGTTGAAGGAGATGTCAGAGGGGTGATTCTGAATGTTACAGGTGTTGTTGAAGAAGATGTCTGTGTTGAACAGACTTAGGGGGAGAAGAAAAACATATGTGCTCAAAATGTGTTTAATGTGTGTTTATTACTAGTTGCTATTATAGCTAGTAATTGTGTGGTTATTACTTCTGCTGCTGCTTAACTACTGATATGTTTTTTCTCTTGTGAACAAATGGACTGATATATGTTTTAGCCAAAATTTTCAAAAGGGGGAGTTTGTTGGTTCTTGTGTTGGCAGCAATTTTGGTAAAACCTATAGTGTTCACAAGTTGTCACATATGTTGTCTTGACATAAGATAACTTGTACCTGCTGGATGTTTAAAATGTGATTATGCAGGATTTTGCTGAGATATCAGACCCGATGTCATGACATCTGTATACAAAACATTCAGTCTGAATGTTATGTATTATGTGATTGCGTTTTTAATGCTAATCTGTGTATGATTGATAAGATGATTAAACACGCTATCAATCAGTAATTACAACGAGATTAACTTATTTTCCAAAGAGATATAATCAACTGTCATGAGAACATATGAGTGGAAAATAGTTTTAGGGTTTTATGATGTCCAAGCCCAGCCAAATGCTTCTATAAAAAGGACATGGAACACCTGATTTGATACACAAGAAATAACGAATGAAATATTGAGAGAGAATAAGGGTTTTTGTCTTGGGTGGTCGTGTGAATTGTAAGCCATTCAATTCATCCATAGATGATTGAATTGGTCTGATTTTTGAGTTGTAATTTGTCACTCTAAGCTTTTAAGCATGAGTGTGTGTTTACTTGATTGAAGCTTTTAAGTAAGATCAAGTATGTGTCTTTGAAGAGTGTCTTCTTTTTTATTGTAATTCTTGTTTTATATCACTGTTGTGATTGAGGGGGAGTGAGTAGGATCTCATATATAAGAGTTCTTAGGTAGAAGTCACATGGGTAGAGATTAGGTGAAAAGACTGTAACTTGAAGTTGTTTACTGAGAGTCGTTGAACTGATTTTATTTAGTGGATTTCCTTCTTGGCTTGGTAGCCCCCAGACGTAGGTGAGTTTGCACCGAACTGGACAAGGATGACACGGTCTTGTGTTCAATATAGACATAAGGGCAAAAGGGTAATTGTACACATAAGTATTATCACAAAAAGGATTTGTCAGATCACATAACATTTTCGTGTCTTGGGTAGTAGTGATGTGTTGCTAGATACCGCTTACTATTTATTATATTAAATACGTGATTTAATATAATTGCCAATGCCGCAAAAACCTACAGGGTCACACACAAAAGGACGGATTAGTGAGAGATAGAGTAACTAAGGAACACCGTAAGGTATGATGCACTTAAATGAATTGCAGGACATCATAAGGTACAATGTACTTAAGTAGAATACGAAATATGGTAAGGTACCACGCACTTAAGTGATTTCAACATATTATAAGATATGGGCCACATACACTTAAGTGGGCCTTTTAGCTTGCAGCCCACAAAAGTGGTTCTATAAATAGAACCCTTACGTAGAAGCATTTGTGCAGTTGCAATTTTGTTTCTCTCTCTTTCTCACTCAAAGCCTTCATTCATAGCATCTATCACTGAGATTGAAGGAATTCGTTCATGTGGACTGAGTAGAGGTGTTGTCATCGTTCAACTTTCATGATCGCTCCGTAGATCTGCATCAAAGGTTTCAATCGTCCCAAGAGGTAACGATTCTATCACTGATCATGCCCATTCGTAAGGATCATTAAAGGAGTTTTTTTTTTAAATTCCACTGCATTTTGGATCGCCCTTCTCCTTCAGTGGTATCAAATCCACTTACGAAACCATGCATCTGATAGCTATTTATTTTCTATATTTTTTGTATTAATATGATTAAAAGACAAAATGAATCAAAGAATAAACAAGTAATTAAATTTTGCATCATGTGTGCATAATTTGAATGATTGATGTTGACTATGCTTCGGAATCCGACATTAGTATGGTGAAGCAGTGATACATTGATCGTCCATAGGTTACGCAATTGAGATCGATCAAGTTATATATATGATATAAGTAATCCTGATGCAAAATATGGTATATATGATATACTATTTCGGTTTCGTTCATTCAAACACTTAATGATTATTTTCCTTTGACCGATCAATGGTCATTTGCTTCTTGATCCGATATTAGTATGGTGAAGCAATGACATGTTGATCAATCATACTGAATTAACAATCGAGGTGTGTTTGACGGTCTGAAATTGGTGCATTAGGGTTAATGATGGCACAAGGGTTGTGCTATCAAAGAGTTATGCGATAAGGGTTGTGACTGCGTAAGAGTTGTGCTTTAAAGTATCAAGTGTTGATAAAAAAAAACGACGTCGATTTCAAATGAATTATTCATTAAAAATTTGAGTAGTGTGATCGGTCGCTGAAATTTAATTTGGTTTTACTCTGCGTAGTGTGATCAGTCGCCGAAATCTAATTAGGTTCTCCCATTGGCTTGGGAGAACAATTGCGCTAGCGGTCATAACTGTTTCATTATATATGTTGATGCATGTGAATGTATGTTGATGCATGTGAGAGACGATTTATATGATAAATAAGCCGGTGAGATCAGAATAATTGCAAATTCCCTCAAATTAAATATTAAGTTTATGCTTTCCATGTTTTAGCACTCATAAAGACTAGTATCGGATAATGTAGGTTTCGCCTACGCGAGGTGCATGTTCTATATTAGTAAGGTGCGATGGGATAATTGTAATATCCAATTGCTAAAACAATGGGTCAAACATAACTAAACAAATTATAATAAGATTATATATGTTTAGAAGCAAGAGTTAGAAATGATCCAGGTGATGGATTGGAATAAGGAGTTATTCACCCAACTAAAATATTCGGCAGTTGTATTAGATACAATTGGAAGGAGTTCCTACCTAAATAACCTAGTTTTGTGTAATCCTCTTACGCGGACTTAAAATAAAATGAAATGTGGATCTCGACCCACTATAAAATCTTCCAACTGGATTTTCCGAATCAAATGGTGAGGGTCATTTGTTTTGAGTAAAATAGTGGGAGCATATTTAATTAAAGGCATAATTAAATGTGTTATTGATACTTATATTTTCATTATTTCATGTAGATTACCATGACAACAAACACCTTTAACAACATTTTGCGATCAATCATTGACAAGGAAAAATTGTCTAGGACAAATTTTCTGGATTGACACAGAAATCTGACTATTATCCTCAAACATGATAGACAGTTGTATGTCTTGGAGAAACCTGTTCCTGAAGAGGAACCTCCTAGTTATGCACCTAAGGCAGAAAGAGATGCTTATAAGAAGCATGTCGATGATGCCAATGAAATTGCTTTCCTCATGCTAGCTACCATGAACTCAGAGTTGCAAAAGCAACATGAGAATATGGCAGTGTTCGATATGATCGAACACCTAAAGATGCTCTATCAAGAGCAAGCAAGGCATGAAAGGTTTTAAGTTTCAAAAGCCCCTTTTCAAGGCAAGTTAGCTGAGGGAGCCCCTGTAGGTCCCCATGTGCTCAAGATGATTGGGTATGTGGAAAACCTTAAGAGGTTGGGTTTTCCCCTCGGAAAGGAACTTGCCACTGATTTGATCTTGCAATTATTTCCAGATAGATTCAGTCAATTTGTCCTTAATTTCAATATAAATGATATGGACAAATATCTTCCTGAACTGCTAGCCATGTTAAGAACTGCTGAGCAGAATCTGAAGTCAAAAGGGAAGTCTATTCTGATGATCGGAAATGGAAAGAGACAGAACAAAAGGGAGGTTCATTATTTTGTATATAATTTTTCTTTAAGTATTTGTTATTCATTTGTGTAAAATCTATTTATGTAGAAGCATCTTGTAACACATAAAATATTATTCAAACTATTTGTTTGATTCCTTAAGGAGGTTATCCTTAAGAAGACAAAGAAGGTTGTTCTTTGTGAGTCCTTAAGGAGGCTATGGTATAGTTGAATCCTTGAGTAGACAAAGAAGGTTATTCTTTGTGTTTGTTGTAATCTGTTGATTATAATGGATTAAGTCCTTATGTATAAGGAAAAATTACCTTGGCGGGTGGATTGGATTAGCTTTGAGTTTCAAGCGAACTAGGATAAAAATAATTGTGTTTTTATCTCTTTGTTATTAACTTGTTAGCGGTGGTCTTGTTTTGGAAAAATCATTTTCTTGTAAAACCCAATTCAAACTCCCATTTCTTTTGTTTTTTACACCTTCAATATACTCTAAAGGGGATTTTTTTATATATTTGTAAGTGGAGTTAAAACTTTATTTCTTCTACATCTTAATTAGTAATTCTTACATAAGTCCAACCTTAATACAAACATAAAATCTAGAAAATACTTCCTCTCCATACATCATTCTCAAAGTTGGATGGCGCTCATCGTGGGGGAGAAGTATGATGGATGTTGTTTTTTAAATATGTGATTATATCTAGTAAGTTATTTCTTTTGCACTTTTTTATAATAACAAAGGAGGAGAAGTATACTTTCATGGGGATTATCTTATATATTTGTAAGGAGAGTTAAAACATCATTTGTTCTACTTCTTAATATTTTATGTTAAGCCACTTCCCTGAGAGATATTTTTTCATCATCAAACATGGGGAGAATGTGGTTCTATGTGTAAACATGTTTTGATGATTAAATCAACAAGATCAAACATAAAGAATATCATCAAAGAATGGATCTGAATCAAAAAGCATGAAATAAAATTTCTAATGATTGACTAAAGAAAGATCATTTTTTTATGAACATTATCAAGAAACAAATATGATTTCTAAAACTCCTTTGATTAGAAGATCTGTGAGTACAACTTTCTATTAGATGTATTTTGTATGATGTCAAAACTAGGATACTTTAGTGTTTATGTATTTAGGACAGTATCCTCTGAGTCTTAATGTGTATCTTAGCATTAGGAAGTATAAAAACATTTTGAAATGAGTTGGAAAAAGCTTCATGCATTAAAACAAGTTTAGATGGCAAAAATAATCTATGTGTCGACACATACGTGCTATAGGACGACACATAGAAGAAATTGTTTTCTATGAGTCGACACATACGAGTTCCAGGTCGGCACATGTAAGTCATTTTTAAAGCATGTAGCTTCTGTTTTATGTGCCACCTTTATAGGTCGACACATGACCTATACAGGCCAACACATTCATCAAATAGGTTGATATATTACTTACGTAGGTCAACACATGCATCAAAAATCTTGAAAATTGGCATTATTTTCTAAACCTCTTGAGTTCCTTTTTCTTCTAACTTGCATACATATATATACTTCATGCATGCATCATTTTTAGTAACGTTATAGAGTATATGAAACCGGGATTTCAAAGAGGTCTCATCATCTTCAACCTCATTCTATGCATACTGATAACTTCTCGACAAGTATATCGATAATGTTGAAGTAATAAAAAGATCGAATCCATAAGGGTTGCCTTCAAGCAAGACAAAATGTGTGCAATTTATAAAAACTAGTAAAAAGGGGGGGGTGAGTTTTAGTGCGAAAAGTAAATAAACGAGTAAACAGAATCACAAAAGAGGTTAGGTTGTTTTTTAGAATCCCTTATTCCTGTATTGTTGATGTTTGATGCCTTGTATGAATGATATTATCACTTGATGCCTACTATGAATGATATTATCACTTTAACCCCACTGCGAATTTACAAAACCATTATAGTTGATCCCTCATGAAATAACTCACTAACCATTACTCGGAGCTCTCTATTCATAGTCCTCTAGTGTAAGCAGATTTAGGCGATTTATAAAACATTAATTCCCTATGCCACTACTCGGGGTCTCCTATTCCTATTCAACCAGCGTAAGTACAACAGTTTCCCTAGGTACAACATATAGAATAATGGTCAGTATTCCCTATATGCCTAAAATCAGATTAAAAGATTATCTCATATAAAAATAATTAAGAAGAATAAGAAATTGAATGACATTATAGATCAAAAGGTTCATACAAAGTCAAATAAACATTGAATTAAACAATATTGAAATAGGTTCATCCTAACACAACCTAACCTTGAGGAGATTAGCTACTCATAATGTAATTAACAATACCATAATTGATAGATGAAAATAACATATGAAATCTCTTGAAGTAATGGCCTCAAATGGCTTCAAATGCTCTAAAAGTCATCCATTGTGCTCTCAAAATCATGGTTTGCTCTCTCCAAATCGAAACCCTTAAGAAAGTTCAGAAAATCCCCCTTTTATTGGCTGTAGAGTGGACCATAACATATTAGAAAAGTTCATAAAAATTGACCATCATGCGCGTGATGACTTGTATTGTGCATGATGTCGCTTTATGGCCATATCGCATGCGCGATGGTACATGTGATTATTTATGAAGTTGCGTCCTTTTTTGCTCCTTTTTCACTCAAATTTTCACTAAGTCTACAATCTTCTCTCTTAGATATTTTTTACTCATTCTTTGATCTTTCTTCTTCATTTTGGCTAAATATATGCAATAACGGACTGTCATTATAACCCCAAACTTGAATCGTTGCTTGTCCTCAAGTAACTCGCATGCAACTGCACATTTCAATAGACAATAACTCGCACAATAACAATCAAATATCACTAAATTAAATATTTATTTTACCTGACCATTGTTCTAGCTTCCATCTTCTATTCTGTGAATTCGGAAAACGTCTTCAACATTAACAAGTACTTTACTTGTCTCTCACCGCACTTTAACTCTCTCAATGGATATGGTGATCTCTCAATCAACATGTAAAGTAAATAATTCTTAGCTTAATCATGTTATAATAGAGTTTATCACATAAATCACAACACACACATTAGAGGTTTTTTCAGGTAGTAACTTGGCTTATGTTTGGGTATGATATTTTTAGGAAAGTAGATTTAAATCTTTGGAGTTAGGTGACGAGTTATGCTTATATCATCATACCTCTTTGTCCCTTTTTTACGCTACTAGAGTTTTTTGTCCTTCTTATACTATCATTCTTTTCTTTTCTCATTTTTTTGAAGATGTGTCTTTTCCACTTCTTTTTTCTCAGAAACTTTGAAATTTTTAGCCAATATTCTCTACTACCTCAACCCCAAACTTAAAACTTTGTCACTTTCAAGAGCAACCCCAAAATTAACCTTTTTGATATACTTTTGGAACTATACTTCTACCTAACTCCAAAGAGAGGGTGGAAAGAAAAGATCTTTCAGGTCATATGGCTAAAAAATTTAGGCTACGTCACCGAAAGAAAGGCTAAAGCTCAAAGTGGTTAGCAATGGATATATACTATAGGTTGGTTTAAAAAAGATTAAAGTTATAAACAAAAACCCGCCTCAGTGTGTGTCGGTCAAATCAGATAAACTTAGTCATAAATATATCAAAACCTATAAAATAATGATGGATGGATAGACTCATAAAGAATGAAAAGTGAACAATGGAAGTTATTTGGCTCAAAACTTACTATATGAGGTATATGTAGGTTGAGTACATGTTCGTTGATTCTTCTCTCATCCTTCCCCTTCAAGTTGCTAGTTGCTATTTGTCACTACCGGGATTTCGGAGCGACGAAACTGGGACTAAAGAAATGCCAAAGGGAGTCAAAATCAGAAGAGTTTCCACCGAATTTTATTTAATATGCCTCTATCAGAGAGGCGAGGGGAAATAGTCGATAAAAGAGAATAAAGAAATCGGTCTCGTAATCGGGACATGGGTTCAGAAGTCAGTTACACAAGGGGAAGGTATTAGCACCCCTCATGTCCATGGTACTCCATGGGAACCGTTTGTGTTTTTGTGTATGTGGGTATTTATCATGATTATCGTTTTATTTTCAAAATAATGTGTGTGAAAGAGAGGGATTTTTGGTTTTTTATTATTGTGCTCTCTAAGGATTGTCGCCCTTGTGCCTACGTATCACTCATCGGGATGAGGAATAAGAGCTTCGTAGTTCGGAGTAGAAAATGTTTGTGTGTTGATTGATTTTACCTTTGAAAAAAAGGTTTTCGGGATGGGTTCCCTAAGGTACAAAAATTAGGTTTGATTGGTTGAATTGATTTTACCTTAAACAAAGGTTTATGAAAGGATTTGGTTGTGATTAGATTGCACTAAAGTCTATGGGTGGAGGTGAATATTCTAGAAGACAAGATAAGCGTCTTGCATCCAAAATAATCAGAGTGATGGTAGGAATTCTCCATTCTCACTCATTCTCCAGCACTTAAGCCTCATGGCGCATAAAACTAATCGTAGTTATTAAGTGTTTTAAGGTGGTGCCATGATGCCATTTTTACAACCGAAATGTAAGTGCAGATGAAACCCAAAGTTCATAAAGTGTCACAAATTAATGGGGGATGCCTCCAAGAGAAAGTCCTAGGATGAGATCCTCTAAGTCCAAGTGGTTAAGTAAAATGTATTTTTTGGGGTCTTATAATTTTATCATGTTTTTGTTGTTTTTAAATGTAATAATAACAATAAAGTAAAGAAAAATGATATGATGATGAGTTTGTATAATGATAATGATGATGAGTACTTGAACGTAAATGACATACAAGTAAATAACAATGAAACGTAACAATGACAATAAAAATAACAAAATGTTAGTAGTAATCAAAGTTAGTAAAGTTAGGTTAGATTAGGGTCATGAACAAAGGACCAACACTTTAGGATTATATATCCTTAGGTCAATAGATTCCAAGTGTGGCGCATTGGGGGATAACTTATCATTGATGCAAAGTATGGAAGGTGATTAATGGATCAACTTACAATAGATTTGTACCAATGAAAGTTGTATAACCCCAAGTCCATCTATTAATAGATTGACAAAAGGAAGACTATGCATGACTCAAGGTTTGAAGCTTAATGATTGATCAAAGTATAATATTAACAAGGTAATAAGAGTTAGTGTATGATATAAATAAGTAAGTATAAGGTGTTAGTGGGTTATTATAAACCAAGCTAAGTGATAATGTATCAGATGAAATCACAAGTTAGAATATGTACCAGTAAGGCTTCATCCATAAGTTAAATAACCCAAGTTTTTTGAAATAGGGGAAACCTATTCAATTTTAAAAGTACCATGGATGAACAATTGATCATCTATTAGTTGGTTTGAAGTATGGAAGGTTTAACCAACCCTAAATCAAACAAATCATGACCTAGGTGGATTTCGTTAGCCCTCAATTTCAAGACTCCACAAGCCCATAAATAATTCCTCAAATGAAATTGAATAAGAAACCAATCAATTCTAGACACAAAAATAATAGGGGTCCATGTTCAAAATATTTTAAGAATAAGAAAATAAATGGGGTAAAAAATAGTTCAAAGTTGGAAATAAAATAGGATAAAATAATAAAATGAACATGAAATAAAAATAAAAACCAAAGTTGCACACACTGGGCGTTGAACCCCTAACCATGGGGTCATGGGGGGATCACCCCCTCTCCCACTAGGCCAGGCGCTCGGTGGTGTTAATAACGACACTGAAGCAAATAAATAATAAACATAATAAATAAATGGAATGCGTGCGCGTATTAACCAATCAAAACAGGAAAACCATTTTTTTTTAAATCAAACGCGTGCAACAGTCATCTTCTTCCTCGAGCCAAACTCAAAAATAAAAACTTGGAAATACACGTTTTCAACCAAATTTTTATATGGAATCATGTTGCAATTACATATGAGCCATTGATTGGCTCTGAGTGTGAAGTATTTGGCCATGAACCAGAAGAACTCAAATGACCTAGTTCAAAAATTGAACTTTGGAAATGGAACAATCAAAGTTGAAAACTTATGGTTAATGATCATAAGAACATTTCGAGGTGATTAGAAACCTGTTTGGATGATAGGGGTGAAGGGAACTACCTGATCAGAAATAACTCAGGGAAGAATTTTGACTACTTGGCTCAGCTCAGATGAGGCTTGGGGAAGATGAGTTAGGGCTTTGGAAAGCTTAAGTGAAGGTTAGTGAAGGTTTCTGGATGGTTGTTTGGGATTGAAATGGTTTGAAACTTAGAAAATAAAACTTTTTTTTGAAGCTTCAGCTCGAATGTTCAACATGGGTTCTTTGGCTTAGAATGCTTTGCAAATGAAAGGGACAACTTCCCCTATTTATAGGGAAGGTGTATGGATGGTTAAGTGAGGGGAAAAGTGAGGTTTGATCATAAATGTTGAGTGGCTTGAAAAATGATTTGGATTGACTTGGGGAGAAATTGAATAGGAGTGTTCTGACCTTCCTTAGTCCCTTGCATTGATTTGGAACAATCAAGGGTCTTATTTTCACCTACAACAAATTCCATTTTTTGCCATTTTGGGAAAAACCTGTTTTTGCACATGCGGTCGGGGTTTGATCCTTGGGATGTTTTGGCTTGCAAGTTAACCTTCAAACACACCACAATACCATATGCAACATGTTTGGGTACCATTGGGATCAGATTGGATTGATTTGGAGACTTGGAGAATGGAATTGCATATTCTGAGTTGGACATGTCTGGTTTGTGCATCTGGGTGATCACCAATGTTTGAACCAAGGCCAAATGAAATTGGCTTGTGCGTTTTGCCTCAAACTTGTGCCATTTGTTCCTTACCATGTCCTTGATTGAATTTAAAAAGAATCAGGTCAAAAGGGTTTATGGTTTGGAAATGGAAATTTGCTAAAGTAGTGGTCATGACATGATTTTAGGGCATGGTGAGCATGTTGGACCAACTTGGCCAATAGCAAAATTGAAGTCCTTCCTTAATGAATAAGGTCTTAGACCTTGAAACAAAGTTGGATATGAAGTTAATTAGGAAATTTGGCTCGATGTGTAATTTATAAAGCTTGAGAAATGAGAAAGTTATGGTCTTTGGAACTTTCCATAGGTCATTCTTGCCAAAACGTGACCAACCAATATGACCTAAAAATGTAATTTTGTGATTTCTTGATTTCCAAGGCACCATGGTGAATTTTTTGAGTTCATATCATCATAACATGATGGCAAATAAGATTTTGATCTTTGTGGGATGATTTTTTGGCCAAGTTGATGCATGGATCAAAGCATTGAAGGTTGAAAAAGCATGACCAAATCAAGTACTTGTAGTATGGATTGAATGGATGTTTAAATGATGGATTTTGATTATAATGGACATAAATGATGTGGTAAGAAAGGTAGGGTGATTGTATGATTAAAATGAAACAAGGTCAATGATTGAAGGATCCTTAAATTAGGGTTTCTTGAGCCACGAGTTTTTTTGTCAAGAACCAAATCCAGGTCGATTAGGGTTTGAGATGAAAGGGTCACATTAGGATGTTTCAAAGGTGTAGGGCATGAACAAAATTTGGATTTGAGGGTCCTAGATGGCATGGTAAAAAACAATGGGGAACCATGACTTATACAAGCCAAACGAGGGTGAGGAACTCGGGATTGGTTCTTGGATGACCAGATGAATCTTGAAGCTTCTATAAAGGGGACTCACCACCAAAATTGGGTTTTGGGAGTGAGTGAGATGTCTTGAGTAACCCTGCAAGCTTTATGGGATGCTATAGGATGATATTATGGTTAAGGTGGCTTTAGCACACCTCAACATGGCCTGAGGGTTTTGAATCTTCACAGATGAATCCCATGCCTTGAATTTGTGGATTATTATGGATTGTTAAGTATAGATGCATATGAGATGACATGTGTGGTATGTATGCTCATGGAGTAGTGTTTAAAAAGTTGATGTGGAGTAGGGTAAATTTGAGGGTATGACACTATTGTGATGATCAAGTTTCTTTTTTACCATTTGTTCAATGCTAAAGTGGTAAACTTGTAAATATGAAAAAACACAAACAACTACAAACTTGTTTATTAATGAAAAAATATATTTTCAAGGAAGGGTTCTGCTTGAATAACTAATTACTCTTTTGGATGGTCTTGAATTAAAGTACGGCAAAATCTGCAAGACAAAAGCAGGTTATAAATGATAGGTTACCTCCCATTCATTGCTTATTTTCCGTCATTAGATTGACGATGTAAATCAGGGGTCTGACAATATTAGGTAGGCTTTTTCACTTGGAATCTCTCATCCATAATAATTCTTAAGCCATTACCTATTTACTTTAATTTTTATCATGTCACCAGGATATTGAATTTCAATAGCACCACTTTGATAAACCTTGGTAACCACAAATTGTCCTAACCACATGAACTTTAGCTTTCCCGGAAATAATCATAACTATGAATTAAACAGTAAAACTTGTTGGCCCTCTTGGAAGTTCTGTCGTGAAAGTTTCTTGTTGTGATATCTTTTTGTCATTTCCTTATAAGTTAATGCCTTTTCATATGCGGACAACCACATCTCCTCCAATTCATCGAATTTCAATAACCTCTTCCTTCCATTTTTCATCAAAATTTAGGAACTGTATTGCCCAATATATTTTATGCTCCAATTCTACAGGAAGATGACATGCTTTCCCATGCACCATTTGAAAGTTGTTTTGTATGCCCATAGGGCGTCATCTAATTTTGTTGACCAGTCGTTTCTCGATGCGGCCACAATTTTCAACGGGGTTTGCTTTAGCTATCTGTTTAATACTTCCACTTGACCGCATGTCTGTGTATGATATGGTGTTGACACCTTATGTTTAACATATTTCTCCAACTACATTTCCAAATACCTATTGTAAAAATATGTCCCTACATCACTTATTAGCACCCTGGGTACACCGAACCTGAAAAAAAAAATCTTTTTCAAAAAATTTATAATATTTTGAGCATCATTAGCACTACCAGCAATGGCTTCCACCCATTTAGTCACATAATCAACACAATCCAGAACCTAAAGATACATATTTGATTGGGGAAACGGACTTGTGAAGTCAATTCCCCAACAATCAAATGGTTATACTTCAAGCATAATATTGAAAGGAATTTCGTTTTGTTTTGAGATGTTACCTGTTTTGTCACATTCAAGGAATGTAGACACATATCACTTACAATCATTAAGTAGACTAGGCCACCAAAACCCACTTTGTAGTATCTTAGTTGCTAGTCTCTCTCTACTACGGTGTCCCCCATATGCTTAACTATGAAAATGCCACATAATGTTATCCGCTTCTTTACCTATAACACACATGCGAAGTAAACCATCAAAGCTTATCTTGAACAAATATGGATCATCCCATAGATAACTATTTGTCTCTTTGTAGAAGTATTTCCTTTGCTTCCAAGTGTATTCTTCTGGTACTACATTTGTCACTTTATAGTTTGAAATATCTGCAAACCATGGTCTTTCACTAATTGACATCAGTTGCTCATCTAGAAATGTCTTTGTAATAGCTTGCTTATTTGTTGTTACTTCAACATTTTCTAACCTTGAAAGGTGATCTTCCACCATATTTTCTACTCCTTTGTTGTCTTTGATTTCTAAATCAAATTCTTGTAATAGAAGCACCCATCTTAGCAATTTCAGTTTGGAGTCACTCTTCTTGAATAAATACTTCGAAGTTGCATGATCTGCAAAAATAATAACCGTGGAACCAATTAAATAAGGGTAAAAAATTTCCAAATCAAATACTACCGCTAGCAATTATTTTTCAATGGTGGTGTAATTAAGTTGATTATCATTTAAGACCTAGCTAGCATAGTAAATTGCATGAAAATGTTTTGCGTGTCTTTGGCCAAAATCTGCGCCAACTGTATAATCGCTTGCATCACACATAATTTCAAAAGTTAGCCCCTAATTAGGAGACACAATTTCAAGAGCGGTTGTCAATTTATTTTTTATGATAGAAAAAGAGTTTAGGAAATATTTATCAAAGTTAAATTTATTTCCTTTGATCAAAAGGTTACACAAGGGTTTTGAATTTTTGAAAAGTTCTTAATGAACCTCCTATAAAAACCTGTATGACCTAGAAAACTTCTCACTCCTTTAACATTTATTAGGGATGGAAGTTTTTCTATCACTTCAATCTTTGCTTGATCGACCTCAATGCCTTTAGCAGGGATTTTACGATCGAGCACAATGCCTTCAGTTACCATAAAATGGCATTTTTCCCAATTCAAGACCAAGTTTGTCTCGGTGCATCTCTTAAGGACATCATTTAATCGATCAAGACAACAATCAAAAGATTTACCAAAAAGATAAAAATCATCCATAAATACCTCTATTGAGTTTTCAATCATGTCAATGCATGTAGCTTAGAAACGTTGATGGCACATTACATAATCCGAAAGGAATCCTCCTATCTGCAAAAACTCTGAATGGGCATGTGAGTGCGGTTTTCTCTTGATCAGCGGGATCTACAACAATTTGGTTATATCCCAAATACCCATCCAAAAAATAGTAGTAAGCTTGTCTGGCTAATCTCTCAAGCATTTGGTCCATAAATGGAAATGGAAAATGATCCTTCCCTGTAGCTAGATTTAACCTGCAATAGTCAATACACATTCCCCATCCCATAACATTACGAGTATGGATTAATTCATTTTTTTCATTACGAATAACAATGATGCCCTTTTTGTTTCGGAATCACATGCACTGGACTTACCCACGAACTATCAAAAATAGGATAAATCATATCTGCTTCAAGTAACTTAAGGACTTATTTTCTTACCATTTCTTTCATGGCTGGATTTAAACGTCGTTGAGGTTGAACAACAAGTTTAAATTCTTCCTGAATTTTTGTTTTATGCATGTAGTATGCTAGACTAATCCCTTTCAAATATGCTACATTCCACCCTAATGCTTCTTTGTTTTATTTTAGTACTAGTATCAACTTTTCTTCTTCATTTTTTTATAGAGTACTACTAATAATTGCGGGGTGCCTATTTCCTTAACTTAGAAAAACATATTTCAGATACTCAGGGAGTTCTTTTAGTTCAGGTTTCGTTGGTTTCTCATGACTAATTCCTTCTAACTCTTCAATTTATATATAAGCATGGTCCAGCTGAATTGCTTGCAATTATAGAACCAACTAATTTACCTTAACATCATTGTCTTCTTTTAATCTTTCCTCAATAGATTGTACCAAAACATTTTCTATTGGAGATGAAAGATTTTCTTCCTTCAAAACATTTTCTATTAATTCATCAATCAAATCAATTTGGTAACATTTAAAGTCTTCATGAGCATGTTTCATGGCTTCAAATACGTCAAATATTACTTGATCTTTATTAAATCGGAGAAGTAATTCTCCTCTTTCTACACCAATCAAAGCTCTACTTGTGGAAAGGAAAAGTCTCCCCAACAATAATGGTGTTTCGGAATCTTCCGACATATCCAAAATGACAAAATCAGCGGGAAACGATAAATCATCAACTTTACCAATACATCCTCCAGGGATCCGTAAGAATAAGTGACATATCGATCGACCAGGGTCAAAGTAATTTTTCATAGGTTTTGGCTCCCCATAATTTAATTTTCTCATCATAGACAACGACATCAAATTTATGCTAGCCCCTAAATCACAAAGAATCGTGAACCTACCTAGATTTCCTAGTTTAGGTGGTAGTTAGTGTTGAATGATAACACTACATTCCTCTTCTAGCGCTACATTTTCATCATCTTTCAATTTGCGTTTATCGTTCAAAAGTTCTTTCATGAATTTAGCGTACACCAACATTTTCTCCAAGGCATCACAAAATGGAACATTGACTTGTAAAGTTGTGAGCATCTCCATGAACTTTTTAAACTGCCCTACCCCCCTTTCTCTTTTTGGCTTCTTCTTGTTTAAAGGATATAGTGGTTTGGTATAATCTGATAAAAGAGGTTTTGGTTCATTGAGAATTTGGTTTTTTGTTCTCTAAAAAGGTGAATCTTTATCAATATGTTTATCAAATGGTTCCCCTTCTCAAGAGAATCATTAGAAACCTCATGTTCTGTTGGTGTGGATTTTGGTTCCTCAACTTGCCCATTATTATTTTCTACAATTTATTTCTATTTGCTGGGAGTGGATGGAATTGTGTGATTCCTTAATTCTATCACCTCACAATTTCCCTTTTCTCATGTCACTGATAAAATTAGTTGGGATTTTCCCTTCTAGTCTTTTCGTTGACTCCTCATGCTTTTCTTTCAACGAGTTATGTAACCTGTTAAAATCCAAAAATTTGCTTTGTGTTGTTAACGTAAATTGAGTCAATGTCTCTTACAACAGTGAGATATTGAATTTTGTCTCTGTCTGTGTTGTTCTTAGACTGGAATACATAGTTATAACTTGTACTTCTCCCCTAAGTAGTTCTTCAGCACAATCACCTGCAAAATGCTCTTGACCACGATTAGTACATGATAGAAATACTACCTCGTTTGAATATTTCCATGTTTTGCTTGTGTCACACCCTGATTTTTAACCCTAAGATCCCATATGTCATTTGCATCATTGCATACAAACATAATCACATCTTGATCTTCCCCCTCTCATCTTTGGGTTTTCCTTTTGGAGAGATCATCAAGCACCTTTTTGTTGATATTTTACCTTTGAGTTTAAATGTTCAGTACTTATCTAATCACTAATCAAAATAGAAAATATATGTTTTGTTTTATTTAAGTTTATTGTGCAAGTTAGGGCTTTTCATCAAGAGTATCAAGCATGGCTCCTCTGCAAGGGTTTTGTTAATTCCTCAAATCAAAGGTTCATGTCTTTCTTTCCATACCTTCATCCACAAGCTACTTCATTTTGAGTTCATATTATCATCCATGTACCTTGAAATGTAAGGAAAGCCAAGTGCACAAGTTTTATTCCATGGGGTTTGACCAAAAATCAACATTTGAAATCAAAGTTCAAAGGATCACAACTACTTCAATTCTCAACATCTTTAAATTATTATTTTTACATATTACTCTTCTCAATGTTATCTACAACTTCTCTTTACATGACAAGATCCAATTATGCTTGGAGGATCATCACAAGTTTGAAGACATTATAGGTCATTTGTGGACTTAGTGAAATTTGACCTATTTTCAAGTGACTTCTCCTCAACTTTAAAGGATTATAACTTGTTCAATTTTAAACATTTAAGGGTGATTATTTTTGCACAATATCATTTCTGATGCCCACTACAAGTTTACTTCAGGGATTAAAGTCAAATTATGCTTGGAAGGCCGTGGAACTCTTTGAGACATTACATGTCATTTTCCGCCATTTGGGACTTTGAATTTTCTAGGTTACATGACCAGTTTTTCGTGCCAACTTCAACATGCCATAACTTTATGCTCAAGCATACAAATGCCACCTTTCTTGTCACATTGTAATCTTTTTTATGATGTCAACATACCGCAAAAAGAATGGAATCAAAAACATTCCTTAGCAAGATGCCCCATCAAGTTGAACATGGTGACTTGAAACTAAAGAAATCACCATGGTCCTAATTTGAACTTCACTAATTCTCAATTACAAGCCAAATTACCATGCTTTTTATACCTAAACATGTTTAACCAAGTCTCCATAAGTTATTTGACCCTTGAAATGCATGATTTGATTGAGTTTTGATGGATTGCAAGTCAC
Source organism: Lathyrus oleraceus (assembly GCF_024323335.1). Classification (NCBI taxonomy): domain Eukaryota; kingdom Viridiplantae; phylum Streptophyta; class Magnoliopsida; order Fabales; family Fabaceae; genus Lathyrus; species Lathyrus oleraceus. The sequence continues at coordinate 440,798,299 of NC_066581.1, forward strand.
ATTTTTCACACATTCTGATCAAATTAATTTTGCACGAATTAAGCTTGATTCCAGAAAAATTCAACTATCGTGTTTTGAATTCCAACTTGTTTCAATCCAATTTCTTGATTCCATTAGCACCTTCGGTCTTCTCTGGAGCTTTTGCAACAATTCCAAAGCTCTAGGACCTTCTGGAGTGCTCTGACTAGATCGAGCTTCATCAACTTCTGATCGCCATTTAAACAAGGTAGTTTTGAGCATCATTTGAACTCAAACAATTTACCACAATATAGTCCTTCACTCTCTGATGCGTTTCCCTAACTTATCAGACGTTGATTGGTCGTGTTCATCATCTAATTTTATCCCCCATGGTTTGCTTGCTTCTGAAACTTCTCTGAAATTCCCCATGCTCAATTTAGATAAATGAATTTTGAGCATAAGGTTGAATTCACCAAACGATGAAACTCCGGTGGTCTCATGTTTTGGAGACATGTTGGACATTTGAAATGTTTTGATTGGTCCAATTTGAATTACATCCCGTGTTTTATTTTGATTAATTTCCATTGTCTACCCTAGCTTGAGGATTGTTGGATATGCCACATCAATTAATAAGGCCATATCCAAGGCTCCGTGTTTTTTTCGGATTATATTTCTTTTTCTTTTTTCATTTTTATTTGCTTTCTCTTTTAAAATTCATAGAATATTCATCTTTTATCATAAAAATACCAAAATAATTTCTAAAATTTTCTTTTATTTTTCTTCATCTGATTTTTATTTTTCCATATTTTCTTTTCTTGATTCTCTTTTTTTTTTTAATTTTCTATTTTATCCTATATTTTAATTGGTTTCAAAATACTTTTAGGAATTTAAAATTTTTGAAAAATTATTTTATGTTTCTTATTTTATTTATGCCTTTCATAATTTTCATGGCCATTCTTTTAGTGTTTTGAAGGACTTTATGGATTTCCTCTTTTATTTCCTTTTTAAAATTCATTTTAAAAATGTTCTTAATGTATTTTATTTTATTTTATTGCATTTTATATTTGTTTGACCTTTGTTCACTTCTGTTGGTCTTGGATCTTAGTTGATTTGATCATAGGTCTCATTAAACTTAATGGATCTGGGGTGTTGATGGGGTGAAAACCCTAATCCACCAAAATAGATGATTGATTTTGATGATGACTTGATCAAGCCTTTGATCCAATGTGGATTTCATCTCTTTTGTCCTCTTCATCTTGTCCTCTTCTCTTCCTTTTTCTTTTGATCAATTGGATGGTTTATGTCCATCTTGATCATGATGTGTGGATTGGTGCTTGATGAACTTTCATCATTTCAAATCTACCTCCTAATTGATCATGGATCATTTAAGGTACTTTGGATTGATGCATAAGTTTGTCCTAGATACTATGAAGTATTGGTTGATGTAATGCACCACTCTTCTAGCCTTTGTGCTTGATCACTTCGCTTTTCTTTTTTTGCTTGGAATAGCTTTAGGAGAATGATTTATATATCATTTCTATAGCATGTATTAACATAGACATTATTATTGACTGACCTCAGAAATTTGTGACTTCTACATAAGTCCAATTACGATTGCTTAACATAGCGCTAAATTTATCCAGAATCTAAAGCAAGTCATTTTTATAAGAGATTGTAAATCTTACAATCCTCATGGTATGTATGAAAAATATTGTATCCTTTTCACCTTGAGAGCTAGTTGCATACTTGTTGATTTTATCCAAGTTGGAGCTCTTCTCATGATGATGCAAAGATCCATATTTTCACACTTGTGCGTGAATAGTTGAGTGTTCTCCAAAAAATGACAAATTTCCCTTTTCATTTTTTATTAATAACACAACTTACTTACATTCTATCATATTAACTTTACTTTAATATCATTTATCTTATGCTTTTTATTTTAATGTCATTTATCTAATTCCATTTAGTTTATGTTTTTATTTTAGCATCTCATATCATATTGTTTGTGCTTATGCTATTTACTCTTTGTCCATTTGGATTTGTTTTTATTTTAAAGAAATTAATAAAGGAGAAACCCCTAAAAAAAATTGGTTCCCTGGATTCATGAACTTGTGGCTACTATCCTTAGGATTGCTGTGGAGTTATGGACATAGAAGTAGGACCTTGACCCTTGCTTTGGAAGCTTGTGATTTGAGACCTTGGAATTCCTCTAGTACCCTTAACTTTGGACTTATTCTAAAGACTTGGCTTGGTTATCCTGGTTTTCATCTGATATATGGTTTATTCTTTGCTTATTTGGCTTGCTTGAGGCTTAATCCAAAGGAAGGAAATTTTGCTTGACTTCTATCATAAAGCTTTCTATCTATTGGTTATATCATTCCTCCCTAGATTTTAATTTACGCTCTAAGATAATCTCTTCTTCTCCTCTCCTTCTTTGATTTTCAAAATCTTCTCACTCCTTTCAAAACCTTCTTGTTTTCAAACTTGAATCATTTTCTCAATAAACCTTGACTTTTGTCAAGTGATTTCCAAAAACTTTTTCTAAATAAATGCTAACACATCTTAAGCATATTAAAACCAATTTCAAAATACTAAAAAATGCATAATCCATTCAAACTATTTTGTGCCCCTTTGTGCACCTTTTCTTTTAAAACTTTTCACAAAGTTTAGACATGAGTCATTTCCATAGTTGATATGTATTTCTCCTATCCCTATAGTATGCATGATAATTCTTTTGCATCCAAGGGAGTTAGTGGCATACTTGTTGATATTTATCCAAGTTGGATCCCTTCTCTTCAATGATGTAAAGTTCTCATACTTGTGGGAGGCTAGTTGATTATTCTACTTAAAATGACAAAATTTCTTCTCATTAAAAATGAATCAAGACAAACACCTTTGTTATTTTTCCCACAAACTACGAGGTTTTGATCCTTCATTGCACTTTGTTGGTACGTAGGTATGAGACTCAAGAAGTCTTGTCAAACACAAAAATCATAAAAAAACATTTCTCTTCTCATATCCCCAATATTTTTCAAACAACACCATTTTAAAGCCAAAATGCACAAATTTTCAATGAGGTTTATGTAGAGTACTTAGTGGGTTTAGCTTATCTTTGCTTATCTGTGTATAATATTTTTTCTGTTGTTTATTATTGTTTGTTATGTCTGGTGCCTGGTGGTCTCCGTGTGGTGAGATAAGTCATATACCCGGACTTGAGTGCTCGTATAATATGAGGTTGGTATAGTCTTGTTTGTATTACATGGAGTTAATCCTTAATGAGATGACTTGAGATCCCCCGCTCAATAGAGGCCCCTTTGGGATTACTGATGTCTTACGAGTAGTCGTAATCGACATTAATTATTCCGACCTGGGAACCCAAGAAGCTGAGGACCTTAGAATCCTTAACCCATACTGGCCTTTTAGGACGTACTGTGGTGGCTATTCAGGTGTAGACTGGAATTAGTTATTACACGATACTAGAGTTGGACAAGTTTCTCTTAAGAATGTTATTGGTTAATGAGTAGTTGTTTAAGATGGTAATATCTGAAAGATGGAATTATGACTGTGGGAACTTTTTAGAACCTTGTTCTACAGATGATTATACCCTTATTACATACATCGTGGGTTGGTTCTTACCCTTGGCTCCTTGCTCGTGACTCTGAACATTTGGACCTTGCTTGTGTGCCTTGTGCAATCTTGTTTGTGGTTGTTGCATTATGCACTCATTGCATTCATGAGCATTTTTCTCAGTTTTCAAGGAACTTAGAGATTCTCTTTGCAAATATCACAGATATTTTGACCATAGATATTGGAAGAAGGAATACTCAGAAATACAGTTTCACATGTTCTGATATAAAGGAATTAAGAAAGCTAGCATTTTTGTGTGGATGATCCTAAGGATTTCAGAGACCATTTTGGAATACTTTTGTTTGTTATATGTGTTGATGTCGAAGATGGTCTTCTTTGTACTCTAGTTCAGTTCTACAATCCCGTTTATCGATGTTTCACTTTCCCTGATTATTAGTTATTGCCTACCATGGAGGAGTATGTTTATCTTTTAGGAATATCAGTTTACAACAGGGTCCCTTTTTGTGGTTTGGAAGGAACTCTGGAGTCGCAAGTTATTGCTGGGGCTATTAATCCAATGAAATCTGACGTAGATGCAAAGGTCACTATCAAAGGAGGTATCAGATGGTTGACTTCAAAAATATTTATTGAGAAAGCCTTTTTTTTTACTAATGTTGATAGCATTGTGGCCTTTGAAGCTATTCTTGCCTTGCTCATCTATGGTTTGGTATTGTTTCCCAACATTGACATTTTTGTTGATGTTAATGCTATTAGGATCTTTTTGGTTGGGAATCATGTTCCAACTTTCCTCGGTGACACCTATTTCTCCATTCATCATAGGACTTCTAAGGGAAATGGAACCATTGTCTGTTGTGCACCTTTGTTGTACATGTGGTTTATTTTGCACTTGCTGCAATCTCACATCTTCAAAGAAAACAAGGGTTGTTTAAGGTGGTATCAAATACTTATGTCTCTCACCAATGATGACATCACTTGGTATTCTTCTGTTTAGGAAAACGTCGAGATTATTGATTGTTCTGAGGAGTTTTCTAATGTACCTCTTCTTGGTACACCAAGAGGAATCAACTACGTTCTGACTTTGCAAGACACCAACCTGGGTTCGCTTTGAAGGACAAACCTAATAATACATTATTAGAAGGTTTATTTTTCCGAAAAGGAAAAGTCACAGAAGGATTGAACACTAGGATGGTGCATGCTTGGCAAAATATTCATAGGGAAATAAAAGGTGAACTTGGATTGAAGAATTTGTGTAGCTTTGGAGCCTTACAGTAGTTGGGTGAAAAAGAGAGCAAAAGAATTCAAGATGCCTCACTTTTATGAGAGACCTATATCTTTAATAGTGGTAAAATCACCCACTATTCATATTAAAGGCATAGAGGATTTGCAAGAAGCTTTGGATAATATGAAGTAAGAGAAGGATGCTTGGGAAGCCAAGTTTCACGCTTCAAACCCCGGGAAGTTAGAAATGCAAAAGCAGTTGAAGGAAAATGATAACTTGATAGAGCTGCTTGAGCAACTTGCTATGAAGAGGTCAAGGAACCAAGAGGATTTATTTTCCTCTAACAGTTCATCATCTACTCATCTTCCTACTTTCAGTGTTTGGAAAGGCATTGTAGATCAGCTTGTGATGGAGAAGGATTCCATGAAGAGCAACTATGAAAGAGAGATCAAAAGACTTCGCAAGAAGTATCATCTTGGAGTTGGGTCATCATAGGTTATGATTCCATAGACCCAATTTCTTTTCTCTTATGCTTTAGGATTATTGAGATTGTATTTCAGATTGTAATCCTTTTCATTATTAATAAAATGAGATTTTCAGTATTTTCAAATTTGTTATTTCCTTCATGATGTTTGAAATTTTCTTTATATCTTGAATCCTTGAAAACATTGCATTTGCATTTGCATATCAAGCATCATGTTGCATCTTGGCCTTGCTTTGTATGAGTTTGACAGATGCCTTATTTATTCCTTTTCTTGGTCTTTGTTTAGACAAGTTGTCTCACTAGTACAACACTCATGATAATCAATAGAAGAAGATGGATCGTTTAGAACAAGAGAATCATGAACTCTAGGAGGAAGGGACTACTTTGAGGGAAAGATTTGAAAGGCTCACTGCTATGATGTAAGTCCTGGCGGCTACTCAGAATCAACCTCCTCCTCTTCCTCCTTATCCTCAGACTCTGCTTTAGAGGACTATGATTTCAGAAATCACTTATGTGCCCATTTCTGTGACTTTAGTCAGTGCTCCACATCACCAGATGCCTCCTGGTTTCCCCTGGGGTATGCCTCATCACTATTCGCCAAAAGGATATCAACCAGCTGTTGAATTTCCCGTTAGTCAACCGGTCATGTGTGTACCACCTCCCATGGTCCATGCTACTCCTTATGTGGAAGAACCTGTTTTCCATGCTAATTAGAGTGAAATTGTTGGTGTCTATGAATGGATGGATGAATTTTCAAGATCAGTTTCAAGCTATGCAGAAAGAGATTCAAGCTCTGAGGGGAAAATAATTGTTTGGAAAGAATTATCGTGATCTTTTCTTAGTTCCTAATGTGAAGATCCCTCATAAGTTTAAAGTTCCATATTTCGAGAAGCGTAACTCTTGTCCTTTGAGTCATTTGGTGATATATGCTCGCAAGATGTCGACTCAAACTAATAACCATCAATTGTTGATTCATTACTTCCATGATAGTTTAACCGGTGCTGCTTTGAAGTGGTACATGGGACTTGATAGCACCCAAATCCATACTTTAAACGATCTAGGTGAACATTTTGTCCGTCACTATAAGTATAATGTTGACATGGCGCCGAACCGAGATCAACTTCGTGCTAGGTCCCAAAAGGATAAGGAAACTTTCAAAGAGTACGCATAAAGATGGCACGCGATTTCCGCATAGGTCAGTCCTCCGTTAGAAGAGAAAGAGATGACAAAGTTGTTTTTGAAGACTTTGAGTCCGTTTTACTATGACCGAATGGTTGAAAGCACTCCCGGTGATTTTACCGAGATGGTCAACATGGGGATGGGACTAGAAGAAAGAATTTATGAGGGACGATTGAAAAAGAGTGGTTCTTCTGACAGTTCCAAGAAGTATGGGAATGGTTTTTCCCAGGAGAAGGAACATGATGCTAATGTTATTTCGCAAGAGAAATGTAGGAGATCTTTGAGAAGCAATCAACGTCATCAGCATGTGGCGTCAGTTACCCTGGTTATTAATCTTGCTCCATTTATTCAAGAAACACCAAATTATCAACCATGATTTCAACAACGTACTTGTAGCGGGGTTTTCGTTACTTTTAGGTTTATTGACTAAACCAAAAGTCAACATGCAATTCGAGTCGCCACTACACTTTTATTTGTCCAAAGGAAAGGCTAAAAAGCGAGCAAAAGCCAAGTAAGAAGTTTTTCAAATCAAAAACTAATAAAAATGTTAGAGATCTAGGTAAGGGGGTTGGTTATTGTAGCGGTGTATTCGTCACTTTATGATTTATTGATTAAACCAAAAGCAAAGCATACAAAGAAATCGAGTCGCCACCGCACTTTTATTTATCCAAAGGAATGGCTAAAAAGCGAACAAAAGCCTAAGAAGTTTTACACATAGAAAACTAATGAAAAGATCAGAGAATCTGGGTAAAGGATTAATTACGCAATGGGAAGGTGTTAGGCACCCAAAACGTCCTAGGTACTCCTAGGGAGCCCTTTTCACACTTGTTGTATAAAAAGTTTATTTGTTTATGACATATTGTGCAAACATGATTGGGAAGATGAGAAAAGAATATACAAGTTATTATTTTTGTGTTTGAACGGATGAACCCGTTGCCTACGTACCTTTCCATGGAAGGTAAGGATCAAAACGCCGTAGTTCGGCTAAAAGATTTCCAAAATATGAGTGGGTTCATTTTAAAACAAAAGCCCTAAGGTCTTTCGTTATCCACGGGAGAAAACTCAACCTTATACGAACAACGAGTCCACCACGTGAGAAAAGCTTCAACTTGCTAGTGAGGGGTTAACCCTATAATAAGCAAGGAAGTCTTACAATTCAATCACTAAGGACCAAGGTGAGGTTAACATCAACCAACTAGGATAAATCAATCCTATGGCTAATGTATGAAAACTTATCAAGAATGGACAAAGCCACAAAACAATTGAATGAGTTGGATTAACCAATTAGAATTTATTCACAAAAGAGTGGTCAAGGTATGATTAGAATTCAATTCAAAAAAGTATTATGAAATGGAGTTCGAAAAATCAAAGGCCTAAAGCCTAGGTTTCTAATTTGAAAAGAGATGAAAATGTTTGCATAATATATGTCAAAGTTTTTGAATTAACATGTGAAAAGAGAGTTTTGGAAACACACACAAAAATGGAAGGGTGAGGAAGTAAAACTTCTTAGATGTTCACCTCTTGAAATCATATGTAGATGATTCAAGTGTGTCCTTTGGAATGAGGCAACAAAGCAAGTAAGCTAATGAACAAAGCAAGGTGATACTGGATGCCAATCAATGGACTTATACCAATCTCACAAACAAAAGTGGATACCGGATACCAATCAATGGATTTACACCAATCTCCTAAAACAAAACAAATGATACCGGATGCCAATCAATGGACTTATACCAATCTTACAAACAAAGGTGGATACCGGATACCAATCAATGGATTTACACCAATCTCCTAAAATAAAACAATGATACTAGATGCCAATCAATGGACTTATACCAATCTCACAAACAAAGGTGGATACCGGATACCAATCAATGGATTTACACCAATCTCCTAAAATAAAACAATGATACCAGATGCCAATCAATGGACTTATACTAGTCTCACAAAACAAACACGGATACCGGATACCAATTAATGGATTTACACCAATCTCCTAAAACAAAACAATGATACCGGATGCCAATCAATGGACTTATAACAATCTCACAAAACAAACACGGATACCGGATACCAATCAATGGATTTACACCAATCTCCTAAAACAAGACAATGATACAGGATGCCAATCAATGGACTTATACCAATCTCACACCATATCATTGGAACAACTGCCAAGTAATGGACTTATGCTTGTCTCCTCCATGGACAAAGCAAAAATGCTATAAAGCAAAGCTTATGAAATGACATACAAATGATGATGATAAATGCACTAAGGCACACTCAAGCAGATATGCATAGATGAATCAAGTAAGCAAGCACACAATTAATTCAATTAGCACACAATATATACAAGCAATCTGGCTCAGGCAAGGTTAGACTTTAAAGTCAACTGGAATGGGGTAAGTGCCTCATAGCTCTTATCTCTGGTCAGAGAGAGCATTGAATGGTAGAATGTGTGGGAGTTCAGAAAGTTGGAACTCTCTCCACAAGTGAATGACTCTATAGATCTTGGGTTAGTATCCACAATGCATCAACATGTAATGTGAGCAAGGGGATGACACACTGAATAGTAGGATATGGACTACACATCTCTTTTATCTACCAATTGCCTCATATGAGGACTTTTCCTGCTTAGCACAAAGAGTAAACAACCACAAGCATTGCCTCTTAAGGAGGACTTCAGACAGGTGCCTGGCCACATAACAGGCCAGGTCTTCCAGACTACATGAAGAAGAGAGGTTATACCTAATTGGTTAAGCAACCAAGCAAAAGCAAGTTCAAAAGTGAACTTAAGCAACTAATGTACCTGTGGAAACATCAAACAAATCAGTACAACTATACAGACATACAACCAACAGTTAATGCAACAGATAACCAATATAGGCAAAGGCATAAGCCACAAGTTAAACTCAAGAGAGTCAACATCAACCTACAAAACACACATTATTAATCAAAAGCAAATATCAAATGCTCTCAAGATGAGGCATCATCAATTGTGTAACTTGTATGTGTAACCTGAAACAAAACTCCAAACATGAGCAACCAACCACTAGGTCAAAGCCTAGGTTCAAAGATGGGGAACAAATTTAAAACAGAAGCTGAAATTTGACATGATGAAACTTCAAACAATTATTGACACATAGCAAAAAGTCTCACGTTCATATCATGTACCAAATGCATTTCATGATCATTCTAAGTTCAATGCAATTTTAAAGTCCAAATGTGATCAACCAGAAAGATAAATCTCAATCAAATCAGAAATCAATCACAAAAATCTGGAAAAATTCATACATGTTCAAGACATATCATATGATCAGCATGCAAAAAATCAGAACAATTGAGCATCATTTGATAGGGTAAATACATAGCATAAGATGAACATGCAAAGGTGTGACACAAATTGCCACACCTACTTAGAAAATTCACAAACCAGAAACCACAATTGATAAAATTGCAAACTCAACACCAAAATGTCAATTAGAGTGTCTAGTTTCATCATGCAAATTTCCAGAAGCATTGGATCAACACACATTATTTCACAATGGAAAAGGCAAGCAATGTTCAAAATGCACACACATACAAAAACCATAGGCAAAATTAAACCCAGGCCAGGCACAACTTTGATTATCATGCTGATAAAAAAGTAGAGAGAAAAAGGAGATCATAGCAAAAATCCCCATGCCAATTGGATCATTATTTGATTTATTATGATTTTTTAAAGATGCAATTGAAAAATGAAATAAAAATTGCAATAGAAAAATGTATTAATTGAAATAATTGGAATTAAATTCAAAAATTGGATTTGGCGCTCAGCTACTAAACGATGCGTTTTACTAAAAATGCCTTGGCCAATCAGCATCAAGCATGGCGCGCACATGCAAACTCTAACACACTTTAGGAAACGGTTTTCACAAACACTCTGGAAACAGAAAAGCGTGGCAGAACGAACATCCAAAACCGTTGCCATAGTGTCTGGTTCATCTTCCCCAATTAAACCGCGCGATGAATAGTGACTCATGAAGAACATCATGAACAAATTTCCCAGAATTGAAAAGCAAACATATCATTGTAAAGGTCATTCATCAAGCATCAATAATCAACAATTATTTGTACCCTCTTGTAGCAACAGAACTAGATTCAACTGGATTCGAGGCCTGGTGATGCTTGAAAACTCCTCTACAATGTTTATGAAGGTGAATAGAAGGAAGATCAAAGCTCAGTTATGCACGATTCCACAGAATTGTTGATTTGCCATTGTTGCTTCTAATCTTCAAACACTCTAATGTTGCACGATTCCTGCTGATTCTATGAATAATCCTGCTTAAGAACAACTTAACAACAAGAATTAAGCACGAAATTGGATTGGAAATGAAGAAAATGGAAGAAAAATTTGAGAGAGAAATTTGATATTCTAGATCTAGATCTGAAAATAATGAATGTTGTTACCAGAATTCTGTTAGGGTTAGCTATATATACTTCCTCTTAATCACTTCCCTAATCATGCTTAAGCAAATGCAATTGGAATTAGCTAAAATAAAGTGCAAATGCAAAATGGCCATTTTACCCTATGCATGGTGTGCATGATGGACAGTGCACGTGTTTGTGATCCAATTCCACTTAAAACATCATTTTGGAGCTATTGGCAATGGTAGAAAGTTCCAACAATTAGCCAATTTTAAACTTTGAAAATTCTCTCCAAAAATCAAGATTTTTGCAAATGATCATGAAATAAGAAATGATGCAATGTAATGCAAGATTATGAAATTATAGTTCAAAACAAGAATTTAGCAAAAAGAGCCACATGATTTGGAGCAATGGTTGAGAAGTTATGCCCTTTTGAAGTTCAATCCACACTTGGCCATGTTTTGATCATATATCCTTAACCACACATGAGAAATGGATGATCTTGGACTTTTTGAAAATGGGAGAGAAAGATATACAACTTTCATGTTCAACAAAGTTTCATTTGAAGCATTCTTGATGATGTAATCTTGAGGAGAAAACCTTTCCATTTTTGGCAATTCCAAATTATAGTTCACTTTCTATTTTTGGAAAATTTTGATCTGACTTTATTTTCTTCAATGTTGATGTTTGAAATGTCAAATGAGACTTGTTTGAACATGAATGAAGTATTTCTAGGCTCTTCCCACCTCCAAAATCCACAGTTGACTGAGCAGTTGACTGGCTAGGGTTTCAATTGACTGAAGAATGCCTTGATGAGATTCAAGCCTCTACCACTTGAGATTCTGATTCAAAATTACATCATAGCTCATATGACTTCTTGATTAATGATCATGGGGCCCAAATTCTTCAGAATGGCCACCATCTATTGCTCAATGGCTGCCTTTGACTGCCTTGACCTGTGATTGCTTCATCTGCAAGTAACAAGGTTAGATGACATATTTTTGTACTTTTAGTTAGTAAACAAATGAAAAGCAATGATATACATATGCCAAACATGCTTGGTGATCAAGAAACACTCTCAAAAGATAACCCAACCACAGGGAAGCAGGCAAGATGCACAATGATCCTTGAGGCAATGCAATGATATGATATGATGCCATGAGGGATCTTAGGGACAAAATTGGGGTCTTACAGATGCCCCTATTTAAGGTCATTCTAGCCAGAGAAGTGAAGTTCAGACGTCTTCATCTCGACGCGGTAGAATGGGCTTAAATAACAGTAATGAGACAAATTTTGGTCCCTAAGAGACCTCATGATGCAGATGTATGCATGCAAAAGAAAACAAAACTCTGTGGGGATATGGTTCACACAGAAGAGACGATCCATCAGAGTAATACATTCACTAGGAACAGAGACTCTACCAGGACTCTTGTGGGGATAATAAAAAAAGAAATGCGTGAGTAGGACACGACTCTGAATTAGGGAACAAATTGACACTGCGTGAACAAGACACGACTGGACTGGAGACCTCACTGGGAAGTGAAGGACTCGAACTAAGAAAAAGAAGAAATCCAACGGAAGACACATCCATTGGAAAGACACAAGTTGACTCAAACTATCCACAAAGGATACTTCGGATAAAAATCCGGACTCGGACTGGGGAAAAGATTCACAAAGAACCTCCCTGCCGGGGAAAAATTGCATATATTGGGGAAACGCCAATACAGCAAAAGGGTAAAATCACAACAGGAAACTCCACTGGAGAAATGTCTAACAAAGACTCTCACGGGGAAGCAACAAAGAATGAGGTGTTACCGGTATAAGGGTAACAAACTCAGGAAGAATGAATATCTAAGACCGGTATAAGGGTGAGAGACATCAATCAACCAAACATCTGAGAAAGACCTGAAAAAGGTACATCAACTCAGGAAAATCTGACTCCACAAGGGACCAAGGTCATAATAGGGAGCAGAAAGGAAGGAACACCAGGGATACCGGTTACTGGGTATATAATATGTGACCGACCAAAGCGTGAATTGGTATATATGCCAAAACACTCATCATCCGAAAGGAGGGCTTGAAGAAGCAAATCGACTTACAGGATGGACATTCGAATCCACAACAGGAAGACCAATCTTACTCAAACTGGGGACACAAACCCAAAGAGTGCATGAGATATAATATCCATTATCGTCAGAACGTGGATAGAATACTCGCATGAGATATATTATCTATTACCGTCAGAACGTAGATAATACACTCGCATGGAAGGAAACACCAAGGATACCGGTTACTGGGCATATAATAGGTGACCTACCGAAAACGTGAATTGGTATATATGCCAAAACACTCATCATCCAAAATACAAACTTGTTAAAGGATGGATATTCGATTCTACAAAGAATATGAATCTTACTCTACTGGGGAAAATCAACAAAGGACTCCAACCAAAGAGCGAAAGAGATATATTATTCATTACCGTCAGAACGTGAATAATATACTCAAGAAAGGAAGAGACACCAGAGATACTGGTTAGGGCATATAATAGGTGGTCAACCAAAAAGAGAGATGATCGATACCACAACAACAGGGTAAACGAAAGACAACTCACAGAGGATGAATTGCAAGCATCCGGCAATTATCCAACAAACAACAAATATTCGATTCCACAAAGGAATAACGAATCTTACTCGACTGGGGAAACACAACAGGCTTCGACTGAAGAGTGCATGAGATATATTATCAATTACCGTCAGAACATGGATAACACACTCGCATGGAAGATTATCCACAACCGGTTACTGGGTTAACACAGGATAAATCGACCGAAAAGAAAGGCATCGGGATACCAAACTAGGTATATAATGATGACCAATCCAAAGGAGCAACAAACATTACCGAGCAAACGGGTAAATGAAAGAAGACTCACTGGGGATACATTGATACAAAATCAATGATCCGGGGATGAATTGCATAAACAACAATTATCCGGGCACTTACTGGCGACTTCAAAGGGGTAACATTGCAAGCATACGGCAATGATCCAGAAGAAGATTTGTTGGGGATACAATTGCTAGCAAAAGGCAATTATCCAAAAGCAAGGGAGGAATATCAACATCGAAAATTGAATGAAGATAACCACAAAGAGTAACCATCATCGGTTAGGATGAATAACAAGGTTAACTCTGCAATAGGGAGAAATTAGGGTTTACATCTACCGAATACGGGGTAGAAAACCAAAACTCTAGTTGGGGACAAAATTGCTAGCAACCGGCAAATTATCCACAAAAAGCACAGACTCCGTTGGGAATAAAACCACAACAACATAGGATTTACAACTACCGAATACTGGGTAGAAGACCAAAAAACCCACCATCAACCAGACTGAACCACAAAGGTTACCTCTGCTAGGGGAAAAGAGATAGGACTTACAACTACCGAATACGGGGTAGTAGCCAACAACTCTGGCTGGGGATAAAAGAATTAGGCTTTACATCCACCGAATACTGGGTAGAAAACCAACAACTCCGCGTGGGAATGAAAGAAATCACAAATCCGCACGGGCACAAGATAGGGTTTATAACAAACCACAAACTGCTGGAGAGCAGGAAAACTAGGATTTACAACTACCGAAAATTGGGTAGAAAACCAAAATACTCTTGCGGAGGAATAAAAGGTATATAACCACAAATTCCGCCAAGAAGAGGGAACATAGGACTTACAACTACCGGTATAAGGGTTGAGGCCCAAAAGGATTCCGCCGGGGATAAAAGAATTATTGCCGGTTACTGGGCAAATTATTCATTTATTCCACAGGGAAGCACAAGAAACAGCTGACAAATGCCAATTCGGGGTCGATTCGAAAAGACAGACTGAATCAAGACACGTCCTAATGAGGATATAGCTCAATAGGAACATCCATCCCAATATATGTGTTGGGAGGAAACGGAAGAAACCGTCATCCACGAGGATAATCTCAGTGGGGAACTGCAGAAGGAAAGACAAACACTTTCTGCTTATGGGGCAGACTCTATATTGAGAGATTAGACGCCCGACATCTGCTTGGGAAGATCTATTGGAGATCTATATCACCCATAGCAGGAGACAACAAACAAGAGATATATGGCGAAAAATGCAACATGAATATCTTAATGTTTTTATGATTATGCATGAAAATGCAACAGACATATCTAACACAAACAGGCCCAGGAATCAAACGCCCGGTACTATACTTCCAGAGGAAAAACCAACTGGAAAGCCAATCTGCTGGAGATCTACATGCTGCAAAGCAAAGATCTGCGAGGAGGCAAAAGATCAGAGATATCACCAAATCTCTGAGTGATGGATCAACAATCAACCCAACTGGCGAACAGAAAGTCACAACAGGCATAAACAGCCACAAAGACGGATCTGTTGGGGAAATGAGAAATCCTGAGATATCTGCAGGGGAACAAGAGCTTATTGCACAAGCGAGAACTGCTACGAAAGCAACTCCACATAACTCCTCTGGGGAACAACCCTCTGAGGGAGAACAGATCATCCCTGTAGAATCTACTGCACAAGCAAATCTACCTGGGGAGAACACAAGTAGCCATTCCATCGGGAATACACCCACTGAAGGAAAAACAGATCACACAAGTAGATTCTGCAACAAGCCACTCTACTGAGGATCAAAAGCAATCAGGAAATCAACCCAATCTCTGGATGCTAGACCACCAACTGACCCTACTGGGAAAACAGAGATTTCAACAAGCAGAAACTACCACAAGAGCAACTTTGTCGAGGATACCAGCTCTGGCGGAGACTCTGAGGATTATCACAGATGCAATCCTGACTCTGTTGGGAATACCAACTCTTTTGGGGATTTTGCATAAATACAATCCACCAAACCACAAATCTACTGACGGCTAGGGAATCCATTGAGGGACCCACTAGGGATATGGAGGAGAGCTGGGGATCAACCACTGAATGCTACACCTTCCAAAAACAAATCAACAACTGCTGAGGAGGAAAACAATCACTACTCTGCTGAAGGCTAAACGCTCTGATGGGGAGATAGCAACAGCTCCGCTCGCGACAAAGCTGAGGAAAGTGGTAAAATACCGGGATATCAATCCACCAACCACTGAATCTTCAAAAAGAAAGCAACCATGCTGAGGAGAGAAACCACAACTCCGCTGGCGACTGCACTGGGAAGAGTGACGGGGTACCGGGGTTTCAAACCACCGACTACCGAATCTACCAAAAGGAAAACACCCATGATGGGAGAGAATACTGCTGGAGAAGAAATCGTAGTCTTCAATAAGCCCTCCGCTTGGGGAACAACCCACAACAACAACTCTGCTTGGGGAACAACCCCAACAACAAAGCAGGATAAAGAGGATACAACCATGCCAGGAATATGAACAAATGTCTTACCCGTTAGAAATCATGCCACCCTTGGGAGAGCACTGAGAAATTCTTAAGTATCCTTTCATCATTGTGAATGTTCACTTTGTTTAAAACAACAAATTTGAAAAAATTTATTTGTTTAAAACAATGACATTTTATCAATTAAAACATGCAAAACATTTGTTGAATTGAAACAAATAAGAGTGCAAATAATCGGATAAAAAGCTCAAATTGATTTGATGGAATGGTAGCCTGCAAATGGCAAGACTCCATAGATCTGTACAAATTTAAAATCAGTGATATATATTGGAAGAGGGCTACATTGAACATAATGATCCTTTCTCTACCAATTTGAATCTCGATGTATTCGAAGCTTCAGTCGATGACGAATCGAGAACCTCTGACGAAAAGACAGTTGCAGAATAGAAAGTCTTGTCAGGATGCAGTTACTTGCCAAATCCCTAATTTTTGCCTAGATTGCCCCAGGGTGAGGTACTCAATCTAGCGGGATGCAAATATTCTTTTTTTTCAAGTCTCTAGTTTTTGCCTGGATCACCCTTTCGGGTTCTCCACCAAGACGCTCATTTATGCCTAAGCCGCCCTTTCGGGTTTTCAACTTAGCGAGCTATTATGTTTTTCATTTGCATATACTTTTTTTTAGGCAAAGTATCTCTTGACTGCATCTGAATTCACAGGACGAGTAAAATCCTCCCCATCCATTGTTGTAAGCATCAAAACACCGCCTGAAAAGGCTCTCTTAACAACATATGGACCCTCGTAGTTTGGAGTCCACTTGCCCCTGGAATCGGACGCGAAAGACAAGACTTTCTTGAGCACGAGGTCACCTTCTCGGAACACACGAGGCTTGACCTTCTTATCGAATGCTTTCTTCATTCTCTGCTGATATAACTGACCATGGCACATGGCAGTCAATCGCTTCTCTTCAATCAAATTCAGTTGGTCATAACGACTCTGAATCCATTCAGCATCAGTCAACTTGGCTTTGAGGGTATACTCTTTCTTTTTCCTTTTGAAAAATTTTTTTTGATTTTTTTTTGATTATTTTTTTTTTATTTTTTTTGTTTTTCCACCCTCTTCTCTTTTTTTTACATTACATTTGTAATGCCCCAGTTTGACTGTTTTGCTGATTCTCATGATACAGCCGAATGATCTTCTTTTCATATTCAAGAAGGCGGGTAATCTCATCAGGAATCCCCTTCAACATCATCTTCCTCTGCCTCGAATACAAGGAATTCAAGATTGGGAGATGGTGTTGGATCATTATGTTGAATGGGTTTAGAAATCCCTGCATAATGATTTTGGATAATGAAAAGCTTTAGAATTTAAACAAGCAAACCATTATGCAGATGAATAGATTGCTTTTATTCTTGTTTTTAGGGGTTTTTTGTGATCACTGTTTTCATGCAAAAGCAAAAAGTGAAAACAAATGTTTAACAATGCATTAATTGAATGAAATATCATTGTATATATGGTGCCAACAATGTCATCACTTCTCCTTTTCGCATGGGAGAAGGGTTTTGAACAAAGTGAACCATTACTCTGATCTATGAATGACTGTAGGAACATCTACAGCGACCCAATTATGGCAGACACCACCAGGTATGATGAAGGTGCTCAAATCCTCTGCATCCTCTTCTAAGATAGCAGCAGCTTCCTCAGGTTGATCAGCATGAATGAAACCTCCACTCTTGAATAGCTCAAGTTCATTGAATTCCCCAGACAAATAGCCAATGCCAGCCCAGGATTTATTGTCTTCAAGCTCAATCATCTTCCCTAAACCAGCAACTGCACCACATTCAATGGCCAGTTTTGCATCACGATAGGAAGCAAATGAAGGAGACTTCTTCTCAATCGGCTCAACAACAGATAAAGCTTGGAAAGGAGTTCCAACTTCATCCTCAGCATCAATATATGAGAAAGAAGATAAGTGGCTAACCAGGAGAGCCTTTTCTCCCCCTACCACAACCAGTTTCTTATTCTTGACGAATTTCAGCTTCTGGTGTAGGGTGGATGTCACGGCGCCAGCCTCGTGAATCCATGGTCTACCAAGGAGACAGCTATAAGATGGGTGGATATCCATTACCTGGAAGGTAACTTGGAAATCACTTGGTCCAATCTTGATTGGGAGATCAACTTCCCCAATCACAGTCTTACGCGACCCATCGAAAGCTTTCACAACAACACCACTCTGCCTCATAGGAGGCCCCTGATATGACAATCGAGAGAGTGTGGTCTTTGGCAATACATTAAGAGATGACCCAGTGTCCACCAGTACATTGGACATGGCGTCAGTCTTGCAGTTCATGGAGATATGTAGAGCCATGTTGTGGTCTCTTCCCTCCTCAAGGAGATCAGCGTCACAGAAACTCAAAGTGTTGCAAGCAGTGATGTTTGCAACGATACTGTCAAACTGTTCTATGGTGACGTCGTGATCAACATATGCCAGATCCAAAACTTTTTGCAGAGCCTCTCTATGAGGTTCTGAATTCAGCAGCAAAGATAATACGGAGATCTTGGAAGGCGTTTGTAGAAGCTGGTCTACAACATTGTACTCACTCTTCTTGATGAGCCTCAGCATCTCATCACATTCTTCATTCACAGTGCCACTTGGGCCAACAGAAGAAACAAGAGTCTTTTGTACAGAGGAGGGTTTGGCAACAGCAAGTGCCGGGTTCTGAACATTCACAGCAGTCCCAACCGGACGCTCAGCAGAATCAAAAGCAACATGAGGCTTTGGGGGTGCAGAAAACACACGACCACTACGGGTCAACCCGCTCACGTTAGCAATATTGGTAACAGAAGTTGAAGGCAATGGCACCTCTTTCCCATCTTCCACAGCAACGGGATTATACCGGAAGGGAATTGCTTTCTCCGAAGAATAAGGCACAGGGCCTGCAGGCTTGATTATCAGAGAAGGAGAGACCTTCGGCTTGCTACCATCATAACGGATGACAACAGGCTCGGGTAGCTTGAACACAGGAGAAATAACATTCACTTCTGGTTCATCTTCATCAACATTACGGTTCTGAAGAATCTCTATAGTACCTTCATCCAACAGCTCTTGAAGCTCTCTTCGCACTTGGCGGCAACCCAGTCTATTGACGGAGCAAATGCGGCATCTGTCATGGTCATGCTCCATATGGCTGTACTGACATAGCAAACGATGCAACTCGACCAATGACTGTCGAATATCACTTACATATTTGACTTTATACTTCCCAGGGCACCCCTGGACCATGTTCACTGATTTCCCATGCTCGGGCAATGGGTTCTTTGTAACATTGGGGCCTGAGTCCTCGAAGCTCAGAATACCACACCGCATAAGGTCTTGAACCTTAGTATTCAATGGAAAGCAGTTCTCAATGTTGTGTCCCGGTGCACCGAAATGATATACACAGTGTTGATCTGGCTTATACCACCACTGCGGATTCACAGGCCTAGCTGGAGGATCCATGGGAGTAACCAATTTCCTTTCCAACAAGGAAGGATATAGTTCAGCATATGACATAGGAATGGGATCGAAGCTGATCTTCTTCCTATCATAATTCATATTAGCTTGGTTACTAGTACTGTCACGAGGCTGGTAAGCCTGTTGCTGTGGACGGTGCTGCTGATGATATTGAGGTTGTTGCTGATGCTGATTATGCTGCTGATACTGAGCATTATCTCTGAAAACAGGTGCTATATGAGCCACCTGGTGCTGATGACGCACTGGCTTCCTCTTAACAGAGGGTCTTCTTGGTTTAGCATGGGATTGCACAGCATGTGCCTCCCCATCTTTCTTCTTAAACGCCCCATACCGTTTAGAAGAGCTCTCATCTTTCGACAGACGTCCCTCACGGACTCCTTCCTCCAGACGCATCCCCATGTTCACCATTTCGGTGAAATTAGAGGGAGCACTCGCAACCATCCGCTCGTAATAGAATGAGCTAAGAGTCTTCAAAAAGATTTTAGTCATTTCTTTCTCTTCCAGCGGAGGAGTAATCTGAGCTGCTAACTCTCGCCACCTCTGGGCGTACTCTTTGAAAGTCTCTTTATCGTTTTGAGACATGGCCCTGAGTTGATCACGGTCAGGAGCCATATCAACATTATATTTGTACTTCTTTACGAAGGCCTCGCCAAGATCGTTGAAGGATCGGATGTTTGCACTATCAAGGCTCATATACCAGCGAAGAGCCGCACCGGACAAACTATCCTGAAAATAATGGATCAGAAGCTGATCATTCTCTATTTGCGTAGACATTTTCCTGGCATACATAACCAGGTGAGAGAGAGGGCAGGTGTTCCCCTTATATTTTTCAAAGTCAGGCACTTTGAACTTGATCGGAATCTTTACGCCGGGAACAAGGCAAAGTTCAGCAGCAGACTTGCCAAACAGATCTTTCCCTCGGAGGGTCTTCAATTCCTTACGCAGCTCAAGGAATTGGTCGTTCATAGCTTCCGTCTTCTCATTAACATCTGGGCCCTCAGACGGCTCAGAATGATAGATGGTGTCGTCTACCCTGGGAATGGTATGCACGATAGGAGGAGCAGCAGCAAGGACCGGGCTAGATGCCGACATGGAAACAAAAGTCGGAGGTGGAATATCTGGCATGAAACCCGGAGGCATACCCCACGGAAACCCGGCTGGCATGGCATGAGGCACGAAGTGGGCACTGGCAGCTGGCACAGTCGGAGCAACGACTTCAGATACAACCTTCCTCTAGGGAGGAGTTGCAGGAGGTGGAAAAGGTTGGTTCTGAGCAGCAAGGAGTTGCTCCATCAAAGCGCCAAGTCTGGCGACCTCTTCTTTCTGAGCAGCGATGAGTCAGCTTGTCTTCAAAATAAATGAAGAGCACAGAGTTAAGCCATAGACAAGAAGACCAGGACAACTTGCTTATGCTAAATGATGCATACGATGCTCGTGCATATGCTTTGTTTTTATTTCAAGGAACTTTTAGGGTTCTATTTGCAAATTTTTGAAATTTAAAGCATTTAATAGCATATGGAAAATATCTCATCAAATATATTTGGAACAAAGAAGTACAACATTTTTTATTATTACAAGGGAAAAGGAAATGAACATCCTATGGATCCCTAGAAGCTCAGGACGCTGGAAGACGAGATGCACAAAGCTTCTTGATCTCTCTCTCATAAGCCGCTTCCATATCCGCTTTCTCCTTTGCAAGTCGATCATACTTCCTCTTCCAGAACTTGGAAGACTGAGGAAGCAGAGAAGTCCAAGTATCATTTGGATCATCGATCACCTGATGCTCGAGAAACTCAATCAGAGCGTCCTTCTCCTTGATTTGCTGAAGCAATTCTTCTCTTTCACGGATCCAGGCACGTGAAAGGTCTTCTTCTCTCAACTCCTTTACATCTTGGTTGGGGAGGGTTGAAGGCCCAGCCACATCCAAAGGTGTAGGTCTCAGATGATCATACGGCATAAGGTACTCAGAAGCTCTCTGTCTGACCCAAGAAGTATATGGTTCCAAAGAAATGCAGTTCTTCGGACCCAACTCATTCCTACCCTTCTTCTGAATCTTGCGCCAAGCGCGGACAAATGTGGCTTTCAGGCCTTGGGGATCTTTACCCTCCTGAAAGAACACACCTTCTAACAGAATGTTATGAGGTTTATCCTTTAGGGGGAACCCAAGCTGACGACGTGCTAAGATAGGATTGTAGCTGATCCCACCACATGTACCAAGAAGAGGCACATTAGGGAATTCACCACAATAATCAATAATCTGCACAGTATCATACACGCGATCATACCAAGAGATATCATCATTAGTGAGAGACATTAGTCTCTGAGACCACCGTAGACATCCCTTGTTCTCCTTGAAAGCAACTGTCTGCGGTAAGTGAGAAATAAACCACTTATACAGCAGAGGCAAACAGCACACAATAACTCCTCCACCCTTTGCATTCCTCAGATGCAAAGAGACATAGGCATCACCCAACAGAATCGGAACGGGATTAAGAACTGAGAAGATCCTAATGGCGTTCACATCCACAAATTTGTCGATGTTGGGGAACAATACCAAACCATAGATGAGCAGCACAAATAAAGCCTCAAAGGCATCCTCACTCCTGGCCTTCCCTTAAACGGTAGCTTGAGCAATGAGGAACTCGGAAGGAAGACCCTGAATTCCACCTTTGGTAGTCAAATTAGCTTTAATCAAGGCTTCATCTATGTGCAACAAGTTTGCAATCTCTCGAGAAGTCGGAATACTCTCCAAGCCACTGAACGGCACCTGATCCAGAATCGGGATCCCAATAAGATGAGCATACTCCTCAAGCGTAGGTAACAACTAGAAGTCCGAAAATGAGAAGCAGTGATACAGAGGATCATAGAACTGAGCCAAAGTACTCATCAAACCCTCATCAACCTGAGTAGTCAACAGAGGCAGAAGCTTCCCATAAGATGTCAGATTCCTTAACTCTTTCACATCAGGTTGTCTAAAGCTGTACTTCTTCGTATGCCTTTTTGGTCTTTCCATGTCTGAAAATTTTGCAAATAAACCCTTTAAGTTCCTTGAAAATTTTCTGATTTTTCTGATGACATGAATGCAGATGAATGCATGAATGCATGAATGCAACAATCACACTCAAGGATCAAGCAAGTCACACCAGACAAAGGTCATGGGAAAGCTCATAGTATCCCTAATATCAATCATCCATTTTGGTGGATTATGGTTTTCACCTTATCAACACCCAAGTTCCATTGATATTAACAATACATGAACCGGCTCTAACATCCTTAATATCAACCATCCATTTTGGCGGATTATGGTTTGCACCTTATCGACGCCCAAGTTCCATTGATATTAAGGATATTTGAACGACTCAACCACGAATCACGGGTTTGTTGAGAGTCACGAGCATGGAGTCCTGGTTAAGAACCACCCAAAGGGAGTGTACTAGGGTTTAAACCTGCCGAACATGTTCTACCAGAGGTTCCCATAATCATCGTCCCATCTTTCGGATATTATCGGAGGAACGAAAACTCGTATTCCAAAAATATTCTCAAGAGAGACTCTTATGAGTGTAGTATCGTGTAACAATCGCATCAGAACTGACATCTGAACGACCTCCGCACTACGTCCTAAAAATAGGCCAAGATGGGCTTGGTAAACTAAGGTCCTTGGCTTCTAAGGCACATGATTGAAAGAATAATGCCTAACCACAAATAACTTGTGTGGCATTATTAATCCAACATGACCTCCACCAAGTGAATGGACTCGCAAGTCAACTGGCTAAGGAATACTCCACACCAATCGACAAGACTATGCCATTCTCCTATCCTAGAGTGCACTCGAGTTCGGGTATAGAACTCATCTCGCAGAGATCACCAAAGCAAACAACAATTGTATATCAAGCAATTCAAACATTACAATCAATACAGTTATCCCAAATTGTACAAAAATATGTCAAATAACACATAAACAAATATCATACAACAAGGGTGAAAAGTAGGCAATACCACCAAGGATTGTTCCCTAGCAGAGTCGCCACTTTTTTGTAGCGGTGTATTCGTCAGTTTATGATTTATTGATTAAACCAAAAGCAAAGCATACAAAGAAATCGAGTCGCCACCTCACTTTTATTTATCCAAAGGAATGGCTAAAAAGCGAACAAAAGCTTAAGAAGTTTTACACATAGAAAACTAATGAAAAGATCAGAGAATTTGGGTAAGGGGTTAATTACGCAATGGGAAGGTGTTAGGCACCCAAAATGTCCTAGGTACTCCTAGGGAGCCCTTTTCACACTTGTTGTATAAAAAGTTTATTTGTTTATGACATATTGTGCAAACATGATTGGGAAGATGAGAAAAGAATATACAAGTTATTATTTTTGTGTTTGAACGGATGAACCCGTTGCCTACGTACCTTTCCATGGAAGGTAAGGATCAAAACGCCGTAGTTTGGCTAAAAGATTTCCAAAATATGAGTGGGTTCATTTTAAAACAAAAGCCCTAAGGTCTTTCGTTATCCACGGGAGAAAACTCAACCTTATACGAACAACGAGTCCACCACGTGAGAAAAGCTTCAACTTGCTAGTGAGGGGTTAACCCTATAATAAGCAAGGAAGTCTTACAATTCAATCACTAAGGACCAAGGTGAGGTTAACATCAACCAACTAGGATAAATCAAACCTATGGCTAATGTATGAAAACTTATCAAGAATGGACAAAGCCACAAAATAATTGAGTGAGTTGGATTAACCAATTAGAATTTATTCACAAAAGAGTGGTCAAGGTATGATTAGAATTCAATTCAAAGAAGTATTATGAAATGGAGTTTGAAAAATCAAAGGCCTAAAGCCTAGGTTTCTAATTTGAAAAGAGATGAAAATGTTTGCACAATATTTGTCAAAGTTTTTGAATTAACATGTGAAAAGGGAGTTTTGGAAACACACACAAAAATGGAAGGGTGAGGAAGTAAAACTTCTTAGATGTTCACCTCTTGAAATCATATGTAGATGATTCTAGTGTGTCCTCTGGAATGAGGCAACAAAGCAAGTAAGCTAATGAACAAAGCAAGGTGATATCGGATGCCAATCAATGGACTTATACCAATCTCACAAACAAAAGTGGATACCGGATACCAATCAATGGATTTACACCAATCTCCTAAAACAAAACAAATGATACTGGATGCCAATCAATGGACTTATACCAATCTCACAAACAAAGATGGATACCGGATACCAATCAATGGATTTACACCAATCTCCTAAAATAAAACAATGATACCAGATGCCAATCAATGGACTTATACCAATCTCACAAACAAAGGTGGATACCGGATACCAATCAATGGATTTACACCAATCTCCTAAAATAAAACAATGATACCAGATGCCAATCAATGGACTTATACTAGTCTCACAAAACAAACACGGATACCGGATACCAATCAATGGATTTACACCAATCTCCTAAAACAAAACAATGATACCGGATGCCAATCAATGGACTTATACCAATCTCACAAAACAAACACGGATATCGGATACCAATCAATGGATTTACACCAATCTCCTAAAACAAGACAATGATACCGGATGCCAATCAATGGACTTATACCAATCTCACACCATATCATTGGAACAACTGCCAAGTAATGGACTTATGCTTGTCTCCTCCATGGACAAAGCAAAAATGCTATAACGCAAAGCTTATGAAATGACATACAAATGATGATGATAAATGCACTAAGGCACACTCAAGCAGATATGCACAGATGAATCAAGTAAGCAAGCACACAATTAATTCAATTAGCACACACTATATACAAGCAATCTGGCTCAAGCAAGGTTAGACTTTAAAGTCAACTGGAATGGGGTAAGTTGTGCTCTTAACCTTAACATTGAGAGTTAAGGTGAAGCAGATGAAATGGAGATGAGGGGTGTGCCTCATAGCTCTTATCTCTGGTCAGAGAGAGCATTGAATGGTAGAATGTGTGGGAGTTCAGAAAGTTGGAACTCTCTCCACAAGTGAATGACTCTATAGATCTTGGGTTAGTATCCACAATGCATCAACATGTAATGTGAGCAAGGGGATGACACACTGAATAGTAGGAGATGGACTACACATCTCTTTTATCTACCAATTGCCTCATATGAGGACTTTTCCTGCTTAGCACAAAGAGTAAACAAGCACAAGCATTGCCTCTTAAGGAGGACTTCAGACAGGTGCCTGGCCACATAACAGGCCAGGTCTTCCAGACTACATGAAGAAGAGAGGTTATACCTAATTGGTTAAGCAACCAAGCAAAATCAAGTTCAAAAGTGAACTTAAGAAACTAATGTACCTGTGGAAACATCAAACAAATCAGTACAACTATACAGACAGACAACCAACAGTTAATGCAACAGATAACCAATATAGACAAAGGCATAAGCCACAAGTTAAACTCAAGAGAGTCAACATCAGCCTACAAAACACTCATTAGTAATCAAAAGCAAATATCAAATGCTCTCAAGATGAGGCATCATCAATTGTGTAACTTGTATGTGTAACCTGAAACAAAACTCCAAACATGAGCAACCAACCACTAGGTCAAAGCCTAGGGTCAAAGATGGGGAAAAAACTTAAAACAGAAGCTGAAATTTGACATAATGAAACTTCAAACAATCATTGACACATAGAAAAAAGTCTCACGTTCATATCATGTACCAAATGCATTTCATGATCATTCTAAGTTCAATGCAATTTTAAAGTCCAAATGTGATCAACCAGAAAGATAAATCTCAATCAAATCAGAAATCAATCACAAAAATCTGGAAAAATTCATACATGTTCAAGACATATCATATGATCAGAATGCAAAAATTCAGAACAATTGAGCATCATTTGATAGGGTAAACACATAGCATAAGATGAACATGCAAAGGTGTGACACAAATTGTCACACCTACTTAGAAAATTCACAAACCAGAAACCACAAATGATAAAATTGCAAACTCAACACCAAAATGTCAATTAGAGTGTCTAGTTTCATCATGCAAATTTCCAGAAGCATTGGATCAACACACATTATTTCATAATGGAAAAGGCAAGCAATGTTCAAAATGCAACACATACAAAAACCATAGGCAAAATTAAATCCAGGCCAGGCACAACTTTGATTATCATGCTGATAAAAAAGTAGAGAGAAAAAAGAGATCATAGCAAAAATCCCCATGCCAATTGGATCATTCTTTGATTTATTATGATTTTTTAAAGATGCAATTGAAAAATGAAATAAAAATTGCAATAGAAAAATGGATTAATTGAAATAATTGGAATTAAATTCAAAAATTGGATTTGGCGCTCAGCTACTAAACGATGCGTTTTACTAAAAAGGCCTTGGCCAATCAGCATCAAGCATGGCGCACGCATGCAAACCCTAACACACTTTAGGCAACGGTTTTCACAAACACTCTGGAAACAGAAAAGCGTGGCAGAACGAACATCCAAAACCGTTGCCATAGCGTCTGGTTCATCTTCCCCAATTAAACCGCGCGATAAACAGTGACTCATGAAGAACATCATGAACAAATTTCCCAAAATTGAAAAGCAAGCATATCATTGTAAAGGTCATTCATCAAGCATCAATAATCAACAATTATTTCATCAAACAACATCATAACACGCATGGATCGAGTGAAACAATAGTCATCATCAAAAGTTCAAACTAACATATCTTGCTCAATACAGCATGGATTCACACGATTCAAAGCTCAATCTACTCAGCATTCAAAGATCTATCACATTATGGCAATGAAAATCAAGATTATGAGAATTGATTTGTAACCTCTTGTAGCAACAGAACTGGATTCAACTAGATTCGAGGCCTAGTGATGCTTGAAAACTCCTCTACAATGCTTATGAAGGTGAATAGAAGGAAGATCAAAGCTCAGTTATGCACGATTCCACAGAATTGTTGATTTGTCGTTGTTGCTTCTAATCTTCAAACACTCTAATGTTGCACGATTCCTGCTGATTCTATGAATAATCCTGCTTAAGAACAACTTAACAACAAGAATTAAGCACAAAATTGGATTGGAAATGAAGAAAATGGAAGAAAAATTTGAGAGAGAAATTTGATATTCTAGATCTAGATCTGAAAATAATGAATGTTGTTAGCAGAATTCTGTTAGGGTTAGCTATATATACTTCCTCTTAATCACTTCCCTAATCATGCTTAAGCAAATGCAATTGGAATTAGCTAAAATGAAGTGCAAATGCAAAATGGCCATTTTATCCTATGCATGGTGTGCATGATGAACAGTGCACGTGTTTGTGATCCAATTCCACTTAAAACATCATTTTGGAGCTATTGGCAATGGTAGAAAGTTCCAACAATTAGCCAACTTTAAACTTTGAAAATTCCCTCCAAAAATCAAGATTTTTGCAAATGATCATGAAATGAGAAATGATGCAATGGAATGCAAGATTATGAAATTATAGCTCAAAACAAGAATTTAGCAAAAAGAGCCACATGATTTGGAGCAATGGTTGAGAAGTTATGCCCTTTTGAAGTTCAATCCACACTTGGCCATGTTTTGATCATATTTCCTTAACCACACATGAGAAATGGATGATCTCTGACTTTTTGAAAATGGAAGAGAAAGATCTACAACTTTCATGTTCAACAAAATTTCATTTGAAGCATTCTTGACGATGTAATCTTGAGGAGAAAACCTTTCCATTTTTGGCAATTCCAAATTATAGGTCACTTTCTATTTTTGGAAAATTTTGACCTGACTTTATTTTCTTCAATGTTGATGTTTGAAATGTCAAATGAGACTTGTTTGAACATGAATGAAGTATTTCTAGGCTTTTCCCACCTCCAAAATCCATAGTTGACTGAGTAGTTGACTGGTTAGGGTTTCAATTGACTGAAGAATGCCTTGATGAGATTCAAGCCTCTACCACTTGAGATTCTGATTCAAAATAACTTCATAGCTCATATGAACTCTTGATTAATGATCATGGGGCCCAAATTCTTCAGAATGGCCACCATCTATTGCTCAATGGCTGCCTTTGACTACCTTGACCTGTGATTGCTTCATCTGCAAGTAACAAGGTTAGATGACATATTTTTGTACTTTTGGTTAGTAAACAAATGAAAAGCAATGATATACATATGCCAAACATGCTTGGTGATCAAGAAACACTCTCAAAAGATAACCCAACCACAGGGAAGCAGGCAAGGTGCACAATGATCCTTGAGGCAATGCAATGATATGATATGATGCCATGAGGGATCTTAGGGACAAAATTGGGGTCTTACAGTTATGAAATGGGAAGGTTTTACGCACCCAAAACATCCTTAGTACTCTACGGGAACCCTTTTTGCAAATATGTATTGTAGGTTGGTATTTGTGGAAAGATTTGTACAAAAGATTGGAGGGATGAGAAGAGAATAGATTATATTTACAAGTTTTGTTGTTTGAATGGATGAACATATTGCCTACGTACCATCACAAAGGAGGATCAAAACCTTGTAGTTCGGGGTAAAAATCTCAAAGATTGGTGAATTGATTTGATCAAAAGCCTTAAGGTCTTTTAATATCAAAGGGAGAAAACTCAACCGAAACCAACAATCCACCATGTGAGGAGGGCTTCAACATGCTAGTGAGGGTTTAACCCTATAATAAGCATGGAAGACTCATAATCCAACACTAAGGATAAAGTGAGATTTACATCAACCATTATGATAACTCAAACCTATGACTAATGTTTATGAAAAGGTTTTAACAGGTGGCCATTGGAACCACAAAAACAACTTGAAGTGAGTTATATTTACAAGTTAGGCTTATTTACAAAATGAAGTCAAATTGGGATTAATGTTTATTCACAATGAGTATATATGAAAATGGTTTTGAAAAGTCAAAGGCCTAAGGCCTAGGTTTCTAATTTGAAACAAAGTCAATGTTTGAAAAATGATAATTTGGATTGGTTAGAGTGGGTAGAAGAAGAGGAAGGGCTATTCCTAAAGCATACAAAATATAAGAGGGGAAAGATAAACCCTTGGAGTTCCCTTTCTTGGAATCATAGAGATGATTCAAGATGCTCCTTTCCTTTGGACTTGGCACACAAACCTGCAATCAAACAATTTGAATTCAATCTCCTAGGATCTCCATTTGGCTTGTCTCTTAACTTGGCTACTCATGACAATGGTCCTCTTTTCACAATCTCAAGATGGAGTTCTATCATACAAGAGAAAACATAAAAAAAAAGTTCACAACACAATAAGGGAAATGGACAAAGAATAAGTTTGGATGAGAAGTCCTTTAAGATCAACTTTGGATTTTAGCATTCTAAAGGCATGAGGCCTAGTTGCTCTTCAACAATTTAGCATCCTAAAGGCAGGAGGCCTAGTTGCTATTGAACTCCTTTTAAGCATAGGTAAGTCCTAATTCTAAGTCCTTTCTCCTTTTGCATTTGGGTTCAAATCAAACAAACACAAAACAACACAAGATAACAATATATTTATATACAATAATGGGCTCAAATGAGCAAAAGAAAAAGGACATAAACATAAAATATGTGCTCAAGTGAGCAAAGTGAAAATAAATATGAATAATGAGCAAGGAATAAATGACATTAAATGTAAATGGCAAGAAATTAAATGCTCAAATTAAAGTTAGTAGTTAGTAAAGTTAAGTTAGCTTGTCATAAGACAATGTAGCGCTATGTTAAGCAATCGTAAGTGGACTAATGTAGTAGTCGCACCTATCTGAGGCCGATCAATAAGAATATAGGAAAAAAACACAAGTTAGAGATCATGACTAGTAAGCCAAGCTCCATAAACTTGCCATGCCAAACAAAAGGGGAAGGGCCATGTATTGACTTTTAGTTATTTGCTTGACCAAGAAGCAACCTATCTAGGACACAAAACAACTCACTTGATCATGGATCAAGTTGAGTTTGGTTAGGATCAAAGAAGGTTAAACTTCTCATTTTTCAAGACCAACTTCAAGACTTTAACTCATTGGCCATTGATGGAAACAAAGGGATGAAGATGAAAGGGAAGGGAAAAGAAGGACCACAACCAAATCCAATTGATCAAATGTGAATCAAATCAACAATAGCCAACACGAAACAGAAAAGAAATGAAGATGAGACTATAAAGTATTTAAAAACAATTAAAAACAATTAAAAATAACACAATATGAATTAAAATCTCAAATAATCTCAAATCAAATAAGAAATAGATGAGACTATTTTTCATTGACTTATCATGATCAATAAATGCTATTAAAATATTTTTGGACTTTTTAAAAGTCATAAAGTATTTTAAAATGAATTAAAACCATTAAAAATCAAAAAATCCGTAAAAAATATCAAATGAAGTCACAAAAATAATTAAAAATCAAAATATGAAACTAGATTTTTCAAAAAAATTTTTGGAGTTGGTCTCATATTTTTATGACTTCAAATGAATTTTTTATGAATTTTTGAATATCAAATGAATTAACTGAAAATAAAAGAAAATGCAATAAATGGAAAAAACCACAGCCACGTGATGCAACTCATTAATTGACGTGGCATCAAGGGATGGTCCAGATCATAGGGAACACGGTGTGCTTGAGTTAAACGCGCAACAACTTGTATTAAAATAAGTAAACACAATGGATGCACACGATTAGATCCTGAATACAAGATCCAAGGGCCATGTAGGTGCACACATGGTGGTGGTGGTGGAAACTACCATCTTCTCCGGCCAGACAACCAATTTCGGCCACCAGTTGCAGGAAAATGAAACAATAAAAATTAAAAACAAGGCCATGGAAATGAAGCTCGTGTGATGGAGATCAACACTATACCATTGGATCTTCCTCACTCTTCCTATATTGAGAGAAATGTGAAGGAGAAGATCATGGTGTTTAAACTGTAAGCTCATGAAATGATGAATTGAAAGCACCAACAACTTGCCTCAAGTGTGAGGACTTCAGAAAACAACACAAACACAAGAATTCTACGTTGAATTAAGAGTTCTAGATCCAAAAAGTTTGAGATTATACCTCTGAATTGAAGAACTTCTGGCCACGAATCCTTCAAGATCTTTGCTCCTCTTTGATCCTTGAGTGTAATGGCAGTGAAAGGCTAAGGAATTAGGCTTTAAAACTCAGCTAATGATGCTAAATTTCAAGCTCGGAAGTAAGAACAATTTTTGAGTAATTCCTTTGGTATGGCTATGGTTTCAATGCTGCAGCAATTCAAATCTCCAAAAGGTTGCCAAATGAATGAGAGGAAGTGGTTATTTATAGGTGAATGCATCAGCTATTCACACTTCATTCATGTGCATGGCAAAGTGAAAAATGGATGCATGGGCATGTGTACGCGTGTGGGAGGCCTAATGATGAATGCAAAAGCTTGGTGAGATCAAGTAAAGGGCGAATGGTCGTGTGCATTGGACTGAACAAGCTTGCATACTCAAGTTTCATCATAAAATACCAAAATGCACATATATGAAAAGGATTTCGAAACTCACAAATGGTAGGTCTAAATAAGTAATGTGAGGAATGGTTGGAAAGCCCTTGAAATAAGTAACAAAATTAATGTTGGGCAAAAATTCATTTGGCATGTGCAAATTGATGAAAAATGGATGTGAAAATCCAAGTACAAAACATATTCAAAACACTTTGGAAAATTTCACCAATAGCAAACTTAATCAAACCCCTATGTTTGCATGATGCAAGTTTCAAATAGAAAAACCTCCAAAATAAAAGTTGTAGATATTTTTAAGATGATAAATTTAGACTCAAAGTTTGAATCATTTGGATTTTCTATGGCGAAGCTATGGGTATTTGAAGTTGGGTACTTTTTCAAATTCAATGAATTAGGTCCAATATGACCTATAATGTTTTGTATTATCACATGTATATATTTTATGATTATGAAATTTTGTCCAACATAATATTTTAAGTAGACATCTAAATATTTCCAATGCATTTTGTCTCTCCTCAAAATCATAAAAATTAAGGATGGTATGCCCTTAGTAAGTTGACCCAAAATTAGGGTTTCAGTCAAAATGACCTATAATATTTTGAAATGAATGATGACCTTCCAAGTTTCAAATGGTTTTTTGATGAACATGAAAGTTGTTCATATGTTTCTTAGGAACATTATATCTCTTAGGGTCATCTTCATTTCACAAGCACGTCAAAAGTTATATCTCAATGGTGCTCAGCTTAGTCAGATGACTTGACTGGTCAACTTTTCAAGGCCAAACTTCCAATCTTGATGAATATATGATTGAGGGGACTCAAGTAGGCTCATATATGCATAAAATGATTAATTAAATAACTTCCCTTGATTAAATTTGGTCATAGTTTAAGATTGATTCATGGGCAAGGCACAGTCAAAGCATAATGAAATTAGGGTTTCCTTGGGAAACAATCCTCAAGCCCTTTGGGTTATCTTGATCAAATTGGAAAATTGATATACTTGGGAGACATATATGATGATTACGATCTTTGTGTACCATTGTCATTCTTTGTTCTCATCTTCATCTAGCAACTTCATTGGGCTTAGGAGCCTCCTAGGAGCATTGTGGAGCACATGATCACTTGAGCTTAAAAACAAAAAGAGTTAGTGACATGTTTTTGTGCTTTTGGTTAGTAATCAAAATAAGAAAATAAATAATATACAATACAAGCATTCTTGGTGGTCTCAAAACACTCAAACAAGTCCCAACCACAGGGTTAAGGAGCCAAACATGCTATGATCCTTGAGGTAATGCACTTGTGCAATAAGATGATGCCATGAGGGATCTTAGGGTCAAAATTAGGGTCTTACAGATGCCCCTATTTAAGTTCATTCTAGCCGGAGATATGAAGGTTAAAATCTTCGTCTCGAAGAGATAGAATGGGCTTAAATAATAACAAAGAGACGAATTTTGGTCTCTAAGAGACCTCATGATGCAAATGTATGCATGCAAAATAGAATCTTCATGGTGAATGATTGTGACGAAGGAAAAGAAATAAGGAGAAACTGAAAATCCATTGGAGTAACACACTCACTAGGGGACAAAGACTCTAGGGGGAAATAAGGTAAAAATGCGTGAGCAGGTCACGACTTGAAGACTTGCTGGGAGACACGAAGGGATTCCACGAAAATAAATCGATGGAAAAACTCAAGCTGACACAAAGATGCATGTATTGGGGAATATGGCAATACAACAAAACTATCCATAAAGGTTACAACGGATATTAAAATCCAGACTCATACGGGGACGTCCACAAAGGACTCAGTTCAGGAAGAAACAACGAGATATTACCGGTTATTGGGTAATAAACTCAAAGATAAACATGTCATCAAAACACCGGTTATTGGGTGAGAAAACACACGCTCAGGGAGAAAGAGTATCTAAGACCGGTATAAGGGTGAAAGATATCAATCATCCGAAACATCTGAGGAGTACTCGAAAGGCACATCTCAACTCAGGAAAATCTGACTCCACAGGGGACAAAAGTCATAATAGGGAGCAGAAGGAAGGAACACCAGGGATACCGGTTACTGGGCATATAATATGTGACCAACCAGGCGTGAATTGGGAACATATCCAAGACACTCATCATCCGAAAGGAGGGCTAAAAAAGCAAACTCAACATACATGATGGGTATTCGATTCCACAAGGAAATTCGAATCTTACTCGATTGGGGAAGAAAAAGACTTCAACTAAAGAGCGCATGAGATATATTATCTACTACCGTAGGTAACATACTCGCATGGAAGATTATCCACAATCGGTTACTGGGTAAATAAAGGATAAATCAACCGAAAAGAAAGGACATCGGGATACCGGTTACTGGGTATAAAACGATGACCAATCAGGAGGAGAAACAATCACTACCAAACTAGGGTAAATGAAAGATGACTCGCTAGGGATAAATTGCCTGACAAAAGCAATTATCCAAGAGATATATCACCGGTTACTGGGTGGTATACTCAAAAGTTAAGGAATATCAATACCGGTTACTGGGTAAAGATAACCAACAAAGAGGGGATTACATCTACCGGTTACTGGGTATAAAACCACAGAAATAGGACTTACAACTACCGGTTACTGGGTAGAAGGCCACAAAATCCGCTGGGGAAAGGATGAACAATTACTGGTTACTGAGCAATTGAAAAACTGAACCATAGGGAATCACAGGGGATAATAAAAACGGAAAATCAATCTAGGACCAACTAGACAGACACAATCAAACAAGACTCAACCCGGTGAGGATATACCTCAGGGGAGTAATTCCATTCCAATATACAACTGGGGAAGAAACTGAAACAACAATCATCCATGAGGACATGACTCAGTGGGGAAGAAAGAAGGAAAGATAGACACTTTCTGCTTATGGGGCTGATTCTATATGGAGAGATCAGACACAAACATCTGCTTGGGGAAGAACATTTCACCAATAACAGGAGATAAAAAGCAAAGATATATGGCAAAGAATGCAATCATGAATATCTGAATGCTATGGTTATGCATGCATATGCATGATTTGTGTATGATTAATGCTAACAAACAGACGTATCTAACACAAACAAGTCTAAGAACCATGGACAAACACTCGGCAAATGTCTCAACAAGAAGGGCGAAGCCTACTGGAGAACTCAGCTTGGGAACAACCCGAGTAGGATGAAAATAAATCATCGGGGATATTAAACCCTATTCCAAAGCTACACTCACTGAGGATACAAAGAAGATGTATTCAAGAGCAGCGAAAGAAGATGATCAAACAGAGAACTCAACTCTAGTGGGGATTATTTCTGTAACAAGAGTAAATAAGCAAAAACTTTAACCATAGTTGGAAATAGGCAAAGTCAAAGCTTCCAACTGCAGGAGATAACACTCTGCACATGAGAAGTCTTCCATGAGCAAAACAATCTTGACATAAGGAAGACGCAGAAGATATGCCGGGGGAGTTTCCATCCACTCTCTCGAGGACAGGTGGTTAAAACAAGATCTGCTAGAGAGGAAACCCTACTAGGGAAACTTATTAACGTTCGATGTAAAATTTCATGGAGAACAACCACCGACCAGATGTACATCTATCAAAACACTCCCTTCTATATTTCGGAGAGGAAACTCTGCAAAGGGGAATATATCATTTTGATCTACTGGGGAAGGAAATAAACATCTTCATCACCAGCTCTCAATCCTAGAAGAAATCTTCAGATGCGGAGAAGATACCAACATCAAACTCGGATCAGGCAACCCTATTGGGGACAAGTTGCAAATGTTCTTGAAGGAACAACCCTGGCTGAGGAGATGGGAAATGAATCCTTCGTCAAGAAGCGACACGCCGGGGATGAAAACGGAGACAAGCCTTTCATCAATTGCTCTAGGCAACTTCTTGCTGAGGAGACAATTATCTGTAAAGATAGCTCTGCAGGGAACACATGCTTACTCCGCTGGGGACTTTTACTCTTGCTGGGGAGAGACAAACTTCCTCGTGAGTAGATAGCATATTGTAAGACCCTTATTTTGACCCTATAATTCCTCATGGCATCATATCATTGCACATTGCATTTGCCTCAAGGATCATAGCATCTTGGCTCCTTAACCGTAGGGTTAGGACTTGTGTGAGTTGGTTTGAGACCACTAAGCATGCTTGAATTGTATATTATTGCTTTTCTTATTTTTTTTACTAACCAAAAGCACAAAAATATGTCACTAACATCTTTTGTTTTGTAGCTTGAGCAATTACAAGATCTAAGGCTCATAGGAGGCCCCTATGCTCATTGATATGGCCAAAAGAAGTGGAAAGCAAGCATGACAATGGTTCACAAGGCTATCAATCATCATATATGCCTCCTAAGTATCTCAATTTGTCAATTTGATCAAGATAAACCAAAGGGCTTGAGGCTTATTTCCCAAGGAAACCTTAATTCATCTATTCATCAACTATGCCTTGCTCATGAAGCAACCTCAACCCATGATCAAATATAATCAATGGAAGTTCTTTCATTCATCATTTTATGCATATTTGAGCTTATTTGAGTGTCCTCAATCATCAATTCATCAAGATTTGAAGTTTACACGCGAGAAGTTGATCAGTCAATTCATCTGACTATTTTGAAATCCATTGAAACCTAACTCTTACTTTGTTTGTCAAATGAAGATTACCCCAAGAGAAAAAATGTTATTAAAAACCATATGAACAACTTTAATGTTCATAAAAAATATATTTGAAGCTTTTAAGGTCATCATACATTTCAAAACATTATAGGTCATTTTGACTAAATCCCTAATTTTGGGTCAACTTCCCAAGAACATAACTCATTAATTTTTCATGATTTTGAGGTGGGATCAAATGAATTGGAAATTTTAATATGTATATTTCATTTGTTATGTTGAACAAATTTTCATAATCCTAAAAGAAATACATGTGATAATGCAAAACATTATATGTCACTTTGGACCAAAGGCATTGGAATGTGAAAAAGTCCAACTTCAAGTGCCCATAACATTCTCATAAAAAATCCAAATGATGCAACATATAAGTCCAAATTGATTATATTGAAAATATATACAACTTTGATGTTGAAGGTTTTGTCATTTGGAGCTTTCATCATTGAAATAGAAGAGCTTGGAGTTGGTCCATTTTGGAAAATTTCACATGCACATGTTTTGCACCATGAACTTTATGACCAATTCTCATTAATTTCCCAACTCCAAATGGATTTTTGTTCAACATAACAATTGTTCCTAATGTCAAGACCTTTCAAACCATTACCCACAAGGCCATGTTTCATTTTGGTAAGATGCATTTTCGAAGAGGAGAAGATTTTGGTGCAATTATGGAAACTTTGTTCAAACTTCATGCACAAGCCAAATCATTCACATTTGCATGTCCATTTCAGTTCAATTACATCCCAGCTTGCATTTCCAATTGGATTTGGGCCCTCCATGCGCCTGTACAGGCCCACGCATGGAGGCCTTCATCACTCATGCACATGAAATTCTCATGACTTGCCTTGCCTTTTGCTATAAATAGAGCTGCATACCTTCACCATTTTCCAACCTTAAGGTGCCTTAGATGCTGCAGAAGTGAATCCTCACACCCTACCAAAGGAATTTTACTCTTTCTCTTCAAATTTTCAGATCCAATTTTCAACTTCCTTGGTTGATCATTGGACTCTAATTCCTTAGCCTTGCCTTATTTCCATCTGTAGAACAAGTTGCTATCAAGAATTGTGAAGGACCGTGCTCCATAGATCTGCATTTTAAAGGTTGATGCTCAAACTTTTTTCAATCGAAACTCACTAATTCTTGCTTGTTCTTGTGTTTATTGGCTTGGCTAAAGTCCTCTCATAAGAGGCATTTGAATTGTGTTCTTAATTTTGCAAATCCATTAAATTCATATTGAACTCCATTATTTTCCACCTCTGATTTTTCTTCCTATGAGGATCTAGAGTGAAAACCAATGGTACAGGGGTGATGTACATCACCCCAGCTTTCCAATGATATGAGGATCGCTTCATTTGGTTAAGATTTCCATACCCGCAACTTTGGCCGAAATCTCCAGGTTCGTCGGAGAAGACGGTGGTGTACACCACTGTCCCTTTGCCAGTTTTGATCCAGGTCGTTGAAGATGATTTCCAAATTGAATCATGGCTACTGGATCTTATGACTTTTTTTAATGCTGGATGTATCTCAATTGACTAATGTCTTTAATGCGCGAGCACTCCATTGCCCTCAGATCCTCCACGTCATTTAATGAAAGGAGATCCAACGCGCTTGATTTTTTTGCTATTTTCTGATTTATCCATTGATTTTCTTAATTCATTTTTATTTCAAAAAATCATAACTCTTTCATTTTAATTCCAAAAAATATGGGACCAATTGCATTATTTTTCTTTTTAATTCTAGTTTCTAAAAATGATTTTTAATATTTTTTATACTTTCATTTGATATTTTTTATGATTTTTCTCTTTTCAGGTTATTTTTAATTCATTTTAAATAGTTTCCAATATTCAAAAAATACAAAAATATTTTTTTAACCTCTTTGAATGATGATGGATCTATGAAAAATATTCTCATAAATTTATTAATTGATTTGAGATTTATTTGAAATTTTAGTTCAATTAGGTTTTTTTTTATTCATTTTTAATTGTTTAAAAATAGTTTCTGATTTCTAAAAATGCTGAAATTTTTTATCAAACTTTGTTTGACCTTGTTGAACTTAGGATGATCCATTTGGACTTTTCAAAGTTGATTTGAAATGGATTTGAAGTTTGACCTTTAATTGTTTATTTTAATTCAAGTATTATTTTAATTTGAAAAATACCAAAAATATTTTATTTGTTTCTTGACTTCTAAGTTTCATTTTGCTTATGTTTACTATTGTTTGACTTTGATTCCATTCATCTTTGGTCAATGTACTTTCTTATCTTAATTTGCTTCTTCTTCTTTTTCTTTTTGATCAATGAGTTAAAGATTGGTGGTTAGCCTTGACATATGGGAGGCCTAACCTTCCTTGATTCAAATCTAATTCATCTTGATCATATTTTAAGCGAATGACTTTGAATTAAGGATAGGTTGCTTCTTGGCCAAGCAAAAAACCTAAATCAATACAAGATCATTGTCATTTTCTTTTAGCATGGCAAATTGTAGGAGCTTGGCTTACTAGTCAAGGTCTCTAACTTGTGTTTGTTGCCAATAATTTTATTGACCGGTCTCAGATAGGCGTGACTACTACATTAGTCCACTTACGATTGCTTAAAATAGCGCTAAATTGCCTTATGGCATACTAACACTAACTATTGACCATTAACTTTTAATTCAAGTCATTTAATTCTTGCAATTTACTTTTATGCAAATTTAACATTCTTGTACATATAATTCATTTGCTTTTTCCCTTTGCTCACTTGAGCTCATGTTTATGTTAATGCAATTTGCCTTTTGCTCACTTGAACATATTATTGTGTATATACTATTGTGCTTGTGTTTTGTTTTTATTATTGTGAACCAAATGCAAAAGGACAAAGGACTTAGATTTTAGGACCTTACCTAAGCTAATGGAGTTTGAAGAGCAACTAGGCCACATGCCTTCAGAGTGCTTAAAATGTCAAAGAGCAACTAGGCCTCATGCCTTTAGAATGCTTAAAGCTTGAAGATGAACATTGAAAGGACCAAATCCTAAAGTCCCTCTTGTCCATTCTTTATTTGTTTTGTGGAACTTTTTGATTTGTGTGTTCTTGTGCTAGGGATTCTAAAACTTGCCAAGTAGAAGAACCATTGTCATGATCATACAAAGTGAGAGATATAAAAGCCATTGGAATATTCCTAGGAGCTTGATTTGTGTGCTTGATTGCTTGAGTTATTTGATTATTACTTGCTATTCCAAAGGATGGGAGCTACTTAGATCATTACTATGATCTCAAGAAGGGAACTCCATTTGTGGTTTTATTTCTCTTCCTTCACCTTTGTATGTTTAGGACTTAGCCATTCTTCTTCTTCCCTCCACTCTAACCCAAGCCAAAACTTTTGTGCAAACATTAACATTTGTTTTCAAAATTAGAAACCTAAGCACTATGCTTTTGGTTTTCTAAAACTTCTTTTCATAACACTTATTTTGAATTGAATCCTTAAGTCAACTTTGACCATACTTTGTAAATACTTTTCATTGGTAAATACAACTCACTCATTTGTTTTTGTGGTTTCAATTGCCACTTTTGCCAAAGCTTTTCATAAACATTAGCTATTAGGTTTGAGTTATCTTAGTGGATGATATAATACTCACCTATATCCTTAGTGAGTGACTATAAGACTTCCATGCTTATTATAGGGTTAACCCCTCACTAAAATGTTGAAGCTCTCCTCACATGGTGGATTTGTGGTTTTAGGTTGAGTTTTCTCCCTTTGATAACAAAAGACCTTAAGCCTTTTGACCAATCAATTCACCAACTTCTTTTGAGATTTTTACCCCGAACTACGAGGTTTTGATCCTAATCTTTTTTAAGATGGTACGTAGGCAATGGGTTTATCCATTCAAACACAAAATTATAAATAATTTGTACATTCTTCCCTCATCTCCTCAATCATGTTTGCACAAATAATTTTTTACAAATACCAACCTACCTTACAACAATTGTGAAAAGGGCTCCCTTAGAGTACTAAGGATGTTTTGGGTGCTGAAAACCTTCCCATTTCATAACCAACCCCATTACCCAAATCTCTGACATTTTTATTAGTTTTTTATTCGATAAAACTTCTCGGTTTTTGTTCGCTTTCTAACCTTTCCTTTTGATAAATAGAAGTGCGGTGGCGACTCGAATTGTATGATTTACTTTTGATTTAGTCAATAAATCTAAAGGTAACGAATACCCCGCTACAGAAAAGTGGCGACTCTGCTGGGGAAATTTGCCTAGTGGGTTTTGCCTACTTTTCACTTTTGTTGTATTGTATTGTTTAAATTATTTTGGGACATATTTTTATGCAAATTTGGGATGATTGTATTGATTGTAATGTATGAATTGCTTGATATATCAATTGCTTGTATGCTTGGTGGTCTCTTGTGAGAAGAGTTCTATACCCGAACTCGAGTGCACTTATGATAGGAGAATGGCATAGTCTTGTTAACTTGTGTGGAGTTATTCCTTAGCAAGTTGACTTGCAAGCCCATTCACTTGGTGGAGGTTATGTTGGGATCAATAATGTCACACGAGTAGTCGTGGTTAGGCATTACTCTTTCCAATATATGCCTTAGAAGCCAAGGACCTTAGTTTACCAAGCCCATCTTGGCCTATTTTTAGGACGTAGTGCGAAGGTCGTTCAAGTGTAAGATTTGATACGATTGTTACGCGATACTACACTCATAAGAGTCTCTCTTGAGAATATTTTTGGAATATGAGTAGTCGTTTATCCGATAATATCCGAAAGATGGGATGATGACTATGGGAACCTCTTGTAGAAAATGATTGTCAGGTTTAACCATAGTACACTCCCTTTGGGTGGTTCTTAACCAAGACTCGATGCTCGTGACTTGCAACAAACCCTTGATTCATGGTTGATCCGTTCTTGTATATCCTTAATATCAATGGAACTTGGGTGTTGATAAGGTGTAAACCATAATCCAC
The DNA here is from genome assembly GCF_024323335.1 of Lathyrus oleraceus. Classification (NCBI taxonomy): domain Eukaryota; kingdom Viridiplantae; phylum Streptophyta; class Magnoliopsida; order Fabales; family Fabaceae; genus Lathyrus; species Lathyrus oleraceus. The sequence goes on from NC_066581.1 coordinate 440,840,114, forward strand.
CAAAATGGATGATCGATATTAAGGATGACTTGATCTATCCCATGACCTTTGTATGGTGTGATTTGCTTGATCCTTGAGTGTGATTGTTGCATCCATGCATTCATGCATTCATACACATCCATATCATCAACAATGAGAAAATTTTCAAGGAACTTAAGAGGTCTATTTGCAAATTTTCACATATGGATATGCAAAGAAGGAATACGAAGTTGTACAGTTTCAGACAATCCGACTTGAAAGAGCTAAGGAATTTCACATCCTATGTATTAGACCCCTTGGAGTTCAAGGCTCGTCATGGGAAGCTTCTGTCTATTCTTGCTACTCAGGTGGATGAAGATCTGATGAGTGTGTTGGTGCAGTTCTATGATCCCTTGTACTGTTGCTTCACATTCCCGGATTTCCAGCTTTTGCCTACGCTTGAGGAGTATGCCCGTATTGTGGGTATACCTATTCTAGATCAGTTGTTGTTCAGTGGCTTGGAGAGGGTTCCTACTTCTCAAGAGATTGCTGATCTATTGCATATAGATGAATCTATTGTGGGTGCTCATATGACTACCAAAGGTGGAATTCAAGGTCTCCCATCTGATTTCCTCATTGCTCAAGCTACTTTGTATGGGAAGGCCATGAGTGAAGACGCCTTTGAGGCCATATTTGTACTTCTCGTCTGTGGGCTAGTATTATTCCCCAACATCGACAAGTTTGTGGATGTGAACGCCATTAGGATTTTCTCTACTCTTAATCCCGTTATGATTCTGTTGGGTGACATGTATTTCTCTTTGCATATGAGGAATGTAAAGGGTGGTGGTACCATTGTGTGTTATTTGCCTCTGTTGTACAAGTGGTTTATTTCGCACTTGCCACAGACGGTCTCCTTCAAGGAGAACAAAGGATATCTACGGTGGTCCACGAGACTTATGTCTCTCACTAATGATGATATCTTTTGGTATAACCTTGTATATGATGGTGTGCAGATTATTGACTCTTGTGGTGAATTCTCCAATGTGCCTCTTCTTGGTATATGTGGTGGGATTAACTACAACCCTATTTTGGCACGTCGTCAGCTTCGGTTCCCCTTAAAGGATAAACCTAATAACATTTTGTTAGAAGGTGTGTTCTTTCAAGAGGGTAAAGATCCCCAAAACATGAAGGGCAGGATGGTCCGCGCTTGGCGCAAGAATCATAGGAATGGAAGGAAAGAGCTTGGTCCGAAGAATTGTATTGCTTTTGCACCCTACACCTTATGGGTTAGGAGGAGAGCTTCTGAGTACCTTATGCCTTATGATTATCCAAGACCTACACCTATGGTTATGGTTGGCCCTTCAACCCTCCTTGACCAAGGAGTAGAGGAGTTGAGAGATGAAGACCATTCGCGTGCTTGGATCCGTGAGCGAGAGGAGCTACTTCAGCAGCTTAGAGATAAGGATGCATTGATAGAGTTTCTTGAGCGTCAGGATATCGATAAGCCTGATGATGTGGTGACTTCTCTTCTTCTTCAGTCTTCTAGGTTTTGGAAGAGGAAGTACAATCGACTCGCCAAAGAGAAGGCAGATATGGAGGCAACCTATGAGAGAGAGGTGAAGAGGCTTCGTGCAGCTTATCTTCTGGTCTTGAGAGCTTTAGACGATAGTTTCTAGGGTTCCATAAGATGTTCATTTTCCTTCTCTCTTGTATTGTATTTGGTTACCAACACTATACTTCTTTAGTGTAAAAATATTTTCCAGATATAATTGATATGATATTTCCATATATGTTTAAATGATTAATATTTCCAATATTTGCAAATAAAACTCTAAAGTTCCTCTGATTAAAAAATAAATCAATTGCACAAGCATTGCATGCATCATGTGCATAAGCAGGTTTTGCTCCAGGCTTCTTGTTCAATGGTCTAACTCTGTGTTCTTCATTTATTTTGAAGATAAGTTGACGCACCGATACTATACCAGAGCCAACTTTTCAAGACTAATGGATCACCTAGAGAAAGAGAACAGAGAGCTGAAGGAGGAAGTGGCAAGATTGACTGCCCTGATGAAGTCTTTCTTGGCCGCCCAAAGCCAGTCGTCTAAAACGCCTTCAACTCCTCCCCAGAGGACAGTCATTTCTGAGATCGCCTCTTCAACCGTGCCTGCTTTTAGCGCCCACTTTGCGCCTACTACTATTCCAGTCGGGTTTCCCTGGGGGATGCCCGCGAACTTTTTTCCTGAGGGTCTCGCCCCAACGTTTGCTTCTCTGCCGGCATGTATCCCGGTCCTTGCTGTGCCACCTCCCGTCGTGCATACTTTACCGAGAGTAGATGACACCATTTATCACTCTGAGCCATCTGAGGGCCCAGATGTGTATGAAAAGATGGATGATATGAACGATCAATTCCTTGAGCTTCGCAAGAAGCTCAAAACTCTCAGAGGGAAGGACCTCTTTGGCAAGTCTGCTGCTAAACATTGCCTTGTACCAAATGTCAAGATCCCTGTAAAATTCAAAGTCCCTGACTTTGAAAAGTACAAGGGAAATACTTTCCCTCTCAGCCATTTGGTTATGTATGCACGAAAAATGTCGACTCAGACCGACAATGATCAACTCCTCATTCATTATTTCCAGGATAGCTTGTCCGGTTCCGCACTAAGATGGTACATGGGTTTGGACAGCACGAACATCTGCTCCTTCAACGACCTTGGCGAAGCCTTCGTCAAGCAATACAAATATAATGTTGATATGGCTCCCGATAGGGACCAATTGAGGGCCATGTCCCAAAAGGACAAGGAAACTTTTAAGGAGTATGCCCAGAGGTGGTGAGAAGAAGACTCTTCTGCCAAACGTTTTGGGGAGTTCGCGAAGAAGAAAGATGGTGAGGCACATGGTGTGACCTTGATGCGTACTTTTCGCAAGTATACGAACGCGTCAGAGTAATATAAAAGATTATCGAATCCACAGAGACCAAGTGTCAATCTATCGTTATCTGTCGTTATGGTGTTTATCAAAGGCAATCAAAATAAGTGTTTTTGGAGTGTGCAATGAAAAATAAAATGTTGAATAAAGATTAATTAATAAAGATAGGGTCGAATGTAATTCACGTAATCAATTAATAATCCAAGTACTTGCTAGTAGAGCTACTTATGGGCAATGTTCTCTACTTTGAAAAGAACTAATTTAACAGGAACTGTCGCTTTCGCGTATTCAGAACCGAGTTGTACTCCCTAATCAAATCCTCTTATTGTCACTTATAAAAAGGCGCGCATTACGTTAGAGTAGTAAACCTATTTTTAAGAAATATAGTATCTTGACTAAGTTGAAAACTATTATAACCTGGATTTCTTAACCAAAAGAGGTTCTTACGAACCAAACTCTAAACTTATAAACGCGACCGAAAATAGTTTTAAAATCTCTTCTCTTCTTAATGTTAAAATCTCCTAATGAACTAAACAAAGTGCTTTCGCTGTTTTTGAAATAGTTAAAAACAATTAAGTTTGAAAAGACGTTGGACGACTTTCGATCTTACCCAACAGAATTCAAGTGCGGGAAAACTTAAGTTGAAAGTTAAAATAGCCCTTAAGTGCTTCTACGAACAATTGTACGGATTATCGGTTCAATTACGATCCTTGCATTCTAACCTTATAAATTTAGTTAGACATGGTAAAGTAAAAGTGCATTAAAATAAATAAAAGTAGTGCGAGTGCGGAAAGTAAATAATTTAAAGCGAGTGCGAGGAAATAAATAAAAGTAAAGCGAGTGCGAGGAAATAAATAAAAGTAAAGCGAGTGCGAGGAAATACATAATTTAAAGCGAGTGCGAGGTAATAAATAAAAGTAAAGAGAGTGCGAGAAATAAATAAAGTAAGCCGAGTGCGGGAAATAAATAAAGTAAAGCGAGTGCGGGAAAATAAATAAAGTAAAGACAAGTAATAAAAACCTGCTCCAATCGGAGGGTTGAATAAATTGCAAAGCAGAAATGAAAATGGCGGCAGGATTAACTTGCTTCCAAAGTGCTCCAAACTCGATTACAGACTCGATTACACAATTGTGGTAACACTCCAATGCGAAGCGATTACCACTTTAAAATACTGAATATATGCCTAAGTGAAACAAAGTTGCTCTGAGTTTGCCTCTGCTCTATGTTTGGATGATTGTAAAGGTGAATTCGAGTTTCTATTTATAAGCAAGTAAAAAGATGGAAATGACTTGGATGCCCTTCAACTTGAAAATGGGAGGGAAACTATTTTCCTCTTGTTGCGCCCGCCACAAGCACAAAATGAGGTGCCTTAGTGGAAGTAGTGGGGAACGTGGGAGTTGAGGGAAGTTGAGCTTGGACACGTCATGGCAGGGTCTATGGCGCCAGCCATGGGGTAGGCCACAAGAACAAAATGCTGAATTTTAGGGTTTTTGGCTCTTTTTCGCTCCTTTTCTCGATCGGGGCTCCGATTAAAGTAAAGACCTGAAAACAAAGAAAAACATAGCAATAACACAACAAAATGATAATAAAACAACTAGAATGCATGTGAGATCGGAGTCGAAACTACGGTAAATTTTAGTGTTATCAAACTCTCCCAAACTTAAACCTTTGCTTGTCCTCAAGCAAAACATTGAAAAGCTCATAAAAGAAAATTCGTGTAAACGAGTGCTTCAGGTAAAAATTCTAAGTTCAAGTCGGGATGCAGTGATAGGTACTAACTGAGTGAACTAAGGGTATCATAATGACACTAATCCGCAAATACGGACATAAACTTCATTCCTACATTAACCAACCCATATTATCCCACAATATATAGGCCTACCTCTTCATCTCTTTTTGTATCCTTTTCATTCAGGCACAATCACATTAAGCCCGTTATCCGTACATGCTTCGTAGTAGAGTGGCCTGTTAGTGATTATGATCTGAGCATGGGGTTTCTGGCACATAAATATGTGTAAACCCTTTTATTGGACCCAACTGTAGTTGTGGGGGATCGGATCGTAATCCGCCCTACCGAGTTCAGTGCCAGATACCTCTGAATCAACCAACAATGGGTGAGTTTCTTTCTTTTTCTTTTTCTTTTTCTTTTTGTAGCATTTTTTTACAATTCTTTGGTTAAAATGACTTTGTGAGGGTCACCTATACCGGAGTTGCCTTTTTGCTTTTTTTTGTTTTGTTTTTCTGGATCATTGACTTATTTGCATCGGTCCCCTACGTAGAGGATGCGTAGGCCGGAGCTGACTGCTGAGATAAACTACTAAGAACTTATGCGGAAATGATGATTCAGGCCATGGTATATGGGGTTTCGGGAATGATTCCTATATTTACGAAGCTTATGGTGCTAAAACAGATACTGATGTTTCGCAAAGTTCTCCCAAGTCACCATATCCTTACTTAAAACATGTCTTTAAAACCTGAAAACTTTCGGAATAACACTATTTTCTTTTGCAATTTTTTTTCCGGTGGGGCTAAAGGTATGGGGAGGTAGGATTGTACTAAAGATCTACTATATTTTGTGACTTGTCAGACTCATGCATTATACTAAAAAGCAAAATAAACAACTAAAAGGAAATAACAATAAATAAACTATCTAAAAACAGCAAAGAAAAAGCGATAAAGGAAAAACGAGAAAAACAATAAAGAAAAGACGATAGAGTCTCCTCCCACACTTAAATCGAACATTGTCCCCAATGTTTCAAAATAAGGTAAGGAAAGAGTTACCTGACAACCTATTGCTAACCACTAGTGCCCATGGCGGGCACCATAAGACAAAATCTGGCTGGGCCGGATTTTGGTCCTCTGGCTTGGGCTTCTCTTGTCTTTTGGCTTTGAGGGGTCCGGATAGCATTTGTTTTGTGATTTTTCTAGCATCATTGACTTGCATAATTTTATAAAGGTAAAAACAAAAATAAAAATGAAACAAAAATTAAATATTAGACTAATAAATAAATAAATAACTGAAAAATAAAAAATGCAACTAAAACGAAAAATAAGACATATATAGATAAAAGTAGAAATATCAATGTATAGAAGTAGTTTATATAATATTACAAATGCGATAATATATAAGATGAGTTATGTAAAAACGAAAATAAAATAAAATAAAAGAACGATAAAATAAGATGGAATGGTGAGATCATATAGTAGGGATGTCATCTTCCTGAGAGGAACCACGGAGCATGGCTACTTCTTGCTTGAGCTCTGCGATCTCCTGATATAGACAGTCGACTTCAGTAGCATGGGTGAGATCAGAAACTCCCATCTGTAAAGTGAGGTCAGCCACCTCCTGTCTAAGCGCTGCGATCACTCTACGACACTCAGCAATCTAAGTGCGGATGTTGGGTGTCTGCAATGAAAGATTATTAGAGAAAACAGTGATTCTTGGAGATGGTGGTGTAGGCGTGTATTCAGCAATGGGTGGTGATCTCGGTTCCTCAACGATCTCTCCCTGGCCCTCTAGAGCATAACTCCAATTCGCTGGATCATGCACACTGGTCATCATAGGATCTGGCAATGTGAAATAATGGATAGCCTCACTGTCGACTAGCAATCGGAACTGACATGGGTGGAAAGAGGCTCTCCTCATCAACCCTCTAGTCAAACAGAAGTCGATGTCCATGGTAGTGTACCCACAGTAGGTCCGAAGATGTAACAACTTGCAAGACAGACCTAAAGCAACAACAATCTGTGTGATGATTCCGCCAACATGGATGACTCCTTTGGTGGATCTGGAGATACCGCTGAAACTGTTTAATAAAAAGTTCCCACATGCTACTGGGCGAGACTGGGATGCACAAAATAATAGGAAGATCTCCTCTTCACTCAGTAGTGTCTCTGCATCCGGTCTTCCCAGGAAGGAATGTGCTAATATCATTTGAAAGTATCTGAAGGCGGGGTTATGTATGACATGAGACAGCTGCATAGATGGATCCTGGCTTCCGCCACCTGATATATCACTCCAAAACTTCTCAACCTCCTTACCCAGGAAATATCCCATAGGTGTCTCCGGGATAGCATCAGGAGTGGTCTGGAAGCCCAAAAGGTCGCCGAACTCTTTCTGGCTGAAAGAGTACTCAACTCCGAAAAGCCTGAAAGCAGCATACCCATCTGGTCCAGATTATGGGTCATAGTCGAATGAACTCAGGAACTCCAAAGTCAGGTTCCTGTAGGTGTTACTTAAGTCATCAGCAAACTCGTCCCAGTGAAGCTGGTGGCTAAGGAATCGGATACTCGGTTCGATACCCAGTGCCTCCATACAGTGCTGATCAGGATAACGTGTGGGTGCCATAGGGCACTGATACAGAGCGATGTAGCGCTCCCTCTGAGCATTATCTCTATAGGCCACGTGCATGTCATCGAAATCCTGCATCCTGTAAAAGTTAAGAAAGTGATCCTGAAAATACAAACCATTCAAATCTTAGTCTCAATGCAAAATATGATAAAATAAAATAAAAATAAAATTAAATAAATGCGAAAAGTAAAATGAAAGAAAAACCATGGGTTGCCTCCCACGCAGCGCTCGTTTAACGTCATTAGCTTGACGATTAGAATTTATACACCTGTAGTAGTAGGAATCGGTGGATCAATCAGGGTGTGGCTTGAGTAGTATGCTGGAATGTCTCCTCCTTCGTAGAGCTTCAGTCTTTGTCCATTTATAATGAATGGACTACAGGTATCGTTCTTGATTTCTACGGCTCCGGATCTCAGAATCTTGGATACTTCGAAAGGACCAGTCCATCTTGAACGTAGCTTTCCAGGGAAGAGTCGTAACCTAGAGTTAAAAAGGAGAACAGGATCGCCTATATTGAAATTTTTCTTTACTATTCTTTTGTCGTGACAGGCTTTTGTCCTCTCTTTATATATTTTTGCATTCTCGTAGGCAGATTGCCTAAGTTCTTCTAATTTATGAATGTCTAGGGTACGCTTTTCTCCAGCGGCTAGGTAGTCTAAATTCAAAGTCTTAATGGCCCAATAGGCCTTATGCTCTAATTCGAACGGTAAGTGACAAGATTTTCCATAAACTAGTTGATAAGGAGTAGTTCCTATAGGGGTTTTGAAAGCGGTTCTATAGGCCCATAATGCTTCTTGAAGCTTTTGAGACCAGTCTCTCCTAGAAATAGAAACAGTTTTCTCTAGGATTTGTTTTATCTCCCTATTAGATACTTCTACTTGGCCACTAGTCTGTGGGTGGTATGGTGTTGCTACTCTATGCCTAACTCCATATTTTCTTAAAAGTTTGTCAAATATTCTCGATATAAAGTGTGATCCTCCATCGCTTATGACTAAACATGGTGTTCCAAATCTAGGGAATATATAGTTTTTAAATAATTTGATTACTACCCTAGTGTAGTTTGTGGGTGCAGCTATAACTTCAATCCACTTAGACACATAGTCTACAGCTACTAAGATATACCTGTTTCCTAAGGATGGTGGAAAAGGTCCCATGAAATCTATACCCCATACGTCAAAGAGTTCTACTTCCTGAATGTTTCTTAGAGGCATTTCATCACGCCTTGAAAAGCTTTTTCGATGACATGATTACCCAAAAGGCAAGGAATTGAGAAATTTCCAGGATCTTTATCTTTCTTTGCTAATTTGTCCTCGGAAATAGCATAACATTCCAAAGGCTTCGGATCGTCAAGTCTACGTTTGTTAATAAGGATGTCTTTGAGAAACTTTGCATAAGAAGGTATTTGGGTGATGGCTTCAGTGAAAGGGATTTCTACAAGAAGTTTTTCTATAACTTTAATAAATTTTTGATACGGTTTATTGATCTGGGTTTGTTTGAGTGTTTGCGGATATGGTATAGGTGGTTTATATGGTGGGGGTGGTACATAAGTTTTATCTTTAGGTTCTTCTCCTTTTTCTCGACCTTCCTGGTTTTCAGGTTCCTCTGGTTCCTTTACTTCGTCCGTGGGTTTGGTACATTCCTTAGAAGTTTCGGGTTCACTCAATCTAGGGTTTGGTGGCTCATCATAAGCGTTCCCACTTTGTAGGGTAATGGCATTGGCTTGTCCTCTCGGATTTTGTTGAGGTTGTCCAGGAAATTGTCCTCCAGGTGTAGTCTGAGGGGCTTGGTTTAAAGCTACCTAAGAGATCTGGGTTTCAAGCATCTTAGTATGAGTAACTATTTGGTCAACCTTGGTTCCTAACTGAGTAATCAATTCGTTAACATGAATGTTTTGGTTCATGAACTCCTTGTTTTGTTGGGTTTTAGCGGTGATAAAATTTTCCATAATTTTCTCAAGGCTCGGCTTTGGTGGCACAGGTTGCATAGGTTGATTTGATCTAGGGGCTTGATAACTAGGTCTCGGAGGTGCATTATTTTGAATAGGGTTATTGTTTTTATTGGAAAAGTTCGGGTGATTCCTCCATCCAGGGTTATAGGTATTCGAATATGGGTTCCCTTGGGTGTAGTTCACTTGCTCAGAGTGGGTTTCATTTAATAGAATGCATTCTGCAGATTGGTGTCCTTTGGTCCCACATATCTCACAATCCGACGAAACTGCGGCTACAGTATTCGGGTTTATGCACATATGCTCGACTTTGAGGGCTAATGCGTCCATTTTAGCTTGCATCATGTCTATAGAGCTTAGTTCATGCGTTCCTCCGTGGGCTTCCTTCTTCTCAATTGTCGCTCCACTACGCCAAAAATGACTTTTAACAACGCATCTTAGATAGCGCTTTTAAAAGAAAGCGCTGTCTAAGGTTAAAATTAAAATAAAACACGGAAAATGTTCCAAAAAAATAATGAAAGCGCTGTCTAAGGGGGGGTCTTAGACAGCGCTTTCTAAAAGCGCTGTCTAAGACCCCCCCTTAGATAGCGCTTTTAGAAAGCGCTTTTAAATATAGACCTTAGTCAGCGCTTTTGATAAAGCGCTGTCTAAAGTCTTTAAATTAAAAAAAAAATTAAAACCAAAAGCGCTGTCTAAGGGGGAGTTTAGAAAGCGCTGTCTAAGGCATACCTTAGAAAGCGCTTTCCACAAAAGCGCTGTCTAAGGTCTAATTAAAATAAAATTTTCAGACTCCATTTCAGTTTTCCCTCCTGCGAACGTTGAAACCCTATCAGTTCCTCTTCTCTAGCTAAACCACAAAACGCCATAAATTCCTCTTGAAACCTAACCCTAAGCTCCAATCAAGCCAAACTGGGGAAGAACCCTAGGTTTTTCAACTTAAATTAAATGAAGCTCGTGCACAGATTCACAACTAAATCTTAGGTACCTTCGAAGTGGGGGTTTGCTCTTGCGAACGTTGAATCGAAGGTTGCAGCGCAAGGAGATCACTTGAATACGGTACGTTCTGCTCTAATGCTCTTCCTCTTCTTCCATCTTTTGAACTTGTTGGATGAAACCCTAACTGAACTATGATGCTAGCTTTTATAGACTCCAATTCGGTTACAGGTTCACATGAAATTCAGGTCAAATGTAGATTGAAATTAAGAAGTTAGTTAGAATTAATTAATGTCCGAAATTAGATGAATCAGCTTACTAGTAAGTTAATTGTCATGTTAATGCATTGTTATGAAAGTTAGTTTGAAGTTGATGTTGGAATGTTAAGTGAATTGTTAAATCTATTAGGACTGCAGTTAGTTATATTTGGTATTGGATTGTTAGTGAATTGGATTAGGAAATTTCAGTGAGCGGGTTAAACTGTCATGAATGGGCTAGTGTTAGAGTTGCTAGTGATATTAGAGATGATTAGTTAATAGTTATTTAAGTGTTAATGAATGTTGGTTTTGAAGTTGAATCAGTTAGTGTTTAGGGAATTAAAGTGTTAGTTTGAAATGTTAGTTAAGTTAGTAAGTTAGTGAAAAGTAGTTAGTTGGTTAATGATAATATGATTGTTAGTTGAGTTGATTCGATAGTTAGCTATGAAACTGTTAATTATGTGTCAGGGACTGTTAGAGATTAATTAGAACAGTTTTGTTAGTAGGACTGTTATGAAATTTGAAATGTGATTCAGTTAGTTATTTAGGAAAGTTGGTTAGTCATGTTTGAATTGGCAAATAAAGTTAGTAAGTTAGTTAATATTGAATGGACAAGGTTTATTAGTGTATTTTGAAATCAGTTATTGAAATGCTAATAGGAGTTAAAGTAGTAGTTAGTGTATCAATTTAGTAACTCATGCTAGTCTGAAAAGAACAAGCTACAAAGTTTGGTGAGAGGTGAATACTAGTTAGGATGTTAAATGGATTTTGGTGAATGTTAATTGAAGTTTTAGGACTGTTGTAACAGTTAGTGTGATAATTATAGATTGCTTGAGTTAGGATTGTTTGAATTGTTATTGCATTTTAGTGATTGAGTTAGTATGCTAACTTGTTAGTGATTATTATAATTGTTATGGAATTGGATGATTATTAGCAAATGATGTTAGAGCTGTTAAACTAGTATGCAATTGTGTTAATAAATTGTTACGTAACTAATTGTGTTAGGAGAGTTAGATTAGTAGTCAAAACAGTTAGGAAAATGTGTTATGAAAAATGTTAGTTAATAAGCTGTTAGTAATTAGAGGTGACATGAGTTAGAAGTCCATTGATCATGTTAGTTGAGGTTAGTATGGAAGTTAGAAATCATTATTGTGTTGATGGACGTTGCAATGATATGCTAAAGTTAATGATGCTTTGAAATCAATTTGAATGTTCATTGAAACTACTATGGAATATGGTTGGTTTATTGATTTTGAATGTTGATGTTAATTGAATTAATTCTAATTTTATTATGGTTAAATGTTTGTTGAAAATGCTATGCTAATCGGTTAGTTGCTGGTGTTACAAATGCAATGTTTAATGATAGTTGGTGATTTGGGAGTTGTTAGTTTGTGTATGTATGTATATTGAATTGTGTATGTATATGTGTATGCAATTTGATTTTCTTTATACTTGCTTGGTATGCATGATGAATTTTGAAATGCATTGCATGTTGGGGCTGTCATGACTAGGCTTGGATTTAGATGTTCAATATTGTTCAAACTTCATGTTTCCTTAGTGATTATACTTGAAGATTGAATAGGTAGTTTTTTTTCTTTTTAACTGTGAAAGTGTTGTTCATCTCACTTTCATTCTAAAGGAACAAGATTTCTCCCATAAAATGATTGAACGAACTCTAATATAGTTATAGGTATAGTTATAGGTATATTGTAATAGAAAAAGTTTAATTCTTGTAATATAAAAAATGAAAGTGATGAGGTAATTAAAGTTGGTATATTGGCGTATCGGATACGTTATTGAAGTTTATATTAACATTGGTTATGTATAGGTTTTTGAAGTTTAAAATGAATTGAACTTTATAATTGTTAGGATATTCAAAGATACTACCTTAGTTATGTATTTTCGTCTGGATTAATTGTTTACTTTAATAAGTAGGAAAACCATGGATAAAACATGGATCTGTGACGATCGAATGACCAAAGAGTACGAGAGTGGGGTTGCGGAATTCGTTAAGTATGTTGTTCAACACGCTGAAAACCTCAGACGAATGCATTGTCCTTGCTTGCGTTGTTGTTATATTGGTAAGGTTGACGCACATGGATTGAAATCGCATTTGCTGAGGCATGGAATTGATCAAAGTTATCAGTGTTGGATATTTCATGGTGAGAAAATTAACGAGAATGTTGAATCGAGTGGAAAAAGTAATACGACCTATGCTTCATACGACAAAGACACGGAAACATACGATTGTGATCGAGTTGAAGAGATTGTAGAAGCACTGGAAGAAGATCTTCATGATTGTCCTGAAATGTTTGAGAGGATGGTAAGCGATGCAGAGAAACCGTTGTACAAAGGTTGCACTAAATTCTCAAGACTTTCTGCGGTATTAAAGTTGTACAACTTAAAGGCGGGCAATGGATGGTCGGATAAAAGTTTCACAGAGTTGTTGGCCCTTATGAGAGAAATGCTACCGGATGATAATGTTCTTCCTAATCGAACCTATGAGGCAAAAAAAATGTTGTGCTCTATTGGCATGAGCTATGATAAGATACATGCTTGTCCTAACGATTGCATTTTGTTTCGTAACGAATATGCAATGTTAACTGAGTGCCCTAAATGCGGTTTGTCTCGATATAAGAAAAGATTATCTCCCGCAAAAGTCTTATGGTATTTTCCGATAATTCCGAGATTTAGGCACATGTTTCGTAGTGAAACCGATGCAAGACATCTTACTTGGCATGCAGATGAAAGAATTATTGATGGAAAGTATCGGCATCCGGCTGATTCACCACAGTGGTCGAAGATTGATAATGATTATCCTGAGTTTGGATCAGAAGCAAGAAACCTTCGATTGGCATTATCTACTGATGGAATGAACCCACATGGTCTTCAAAGTATCTCACATACCACATGGCCTAGGATTCTTATGATTTATAACCTACCTCCGTGAGATAAAGGAACAATCATTTGGCCCTTAATTATACGGTATCAATTATGTTTTTTCAATTACCGATACTAACTATCAATCTGTATGTTTTTCTTAGCGATGTTTTAACATCGAAGAAGAAAGAAGAGGTTTTTGTATGAAATTGGCCGGAAAGCTTCTATGAGGGTTTCAGACATTTTTATCATCCAAGTTCCTTAAGGATGCGGATGGTAATTTTGTGGATGCGGAGCTTCCTAAAAAATATGAAAGTTTGATATCGGCTGAAGAATGGGAAGCTTTCAAATCCAAAAGACAAGACCCGGTTTTTCAAAGAATAAGTGCTACAAATCGAGAAAGAGCATCAAGTCCCGCATATCCGTACCGAAAAGGACGTGTCGGATATGGACGCTTAGAACAATCCATGGTAAGTATTTATAAATTGCGATAACAAATTTGTTCATCATATATTAGTTTTATCTGATCAAATTGTATGACTTAATGTGTAGCTGCAGAAGGAGGAAAGTTCAGAAACATCTCTTCCTGCACATGTTTTGTGGAAGGAAGCCCGTGTGGGCAAATCTGGAGTTCCTCAAGAAGAAGTTTTACACGTATACCAGAAATGTGTAAGTATAACATTTTTTCATTAATTGAATAACATTTTTATACACAAATATTTGACAAGTATACGGTATTCATCTGATTTTTCAGGAGGAGCTATCTCAGTCTTTATCTCCCGATGATACTAAGGGCATACTTAGTCGGGCATTAGATGTCCCTGAGTATTCTGGTCGGGTGAGGGGTAAGGGATTTGGAGTCACTCCAACCTCCCTGAGTATTAAAAAAGGAAAGGCTCCTAGTAATCGGGAGCTTCATGCAAGATTGGAAGCCATGCAAGCTGAGCTTGATGCATTGAGGAGAGAAAGAGAGGCTAGCGCCTCAACAGTATACAGAGATGCTTCGGACAAAAACAGTATCAACTGTACTTTTCAGCCGAACATTCCAGAGGTAATTACATATAATTGTCTTAAATTGAACTATTTGCTTAAATTATTCATTTGACATATATACACATTAACGATTTCTTGTTATTATTGGTTTTAGGGCATTTCCCATTGTCAGCTGTATTTGTCGTCACCATACTATCGGATGGTTGGCAAGGGAAAAGTGCATAACGTTAGCGGAGTATTACTCCACACTAGAGAGCTCCCTGCTGGATGTTTGAAGGTATCAGTTGATATTGCAGTTGAGCCGAATGCAGCATTACCATATCCTAGCGATGATTCGGATGCAACAACGGTGCACGAAGCAGTAGGTTCGTTTGTTGCATGGCCTACAAACCTCATATGCGTAGGATATGAGGTATGCTTAAAACTTATGTTAACTTTAATGTGTATATTCAAAGTTTAAAATTTATGCTTAAAATTTTACTTACATATTTTCCTTGGTTATGTTAAATAGACTCCCACAAAATCCAAATCAAAAGATAATGCGATTCCACGGCATACCGAGTCCACGGTTTCAAGAAAAGAGGTAATATACAATTATATGACATATATTCATGGAAGTTGTTACATTCTTAATTTGATCTAACTATTTATATGACATGTAGCTTCAAGAAAATGAGGTTAGCAATGCCTCCGCACAACAAAAAAAGGAGGTTAGCAACGCCTCCGCACGGGTAAAAAGTTCTGGTGCTAAGAAGACCGTAGCTAGAAAAAAAACTACCACCAAGTATAGGTCGTGCCTCAGGACATTTCTAGAGATGACCGATATACCGACCGGAGGTGTTCGGACCCTACATATGGAGGTAGGGATTTTCGGCTTTGATTACGACCAAATGATTGGTAATGAAGACTTCATGCAAGTTTTTAGTCATGAAGAAATCGGCGTCAACGTTGTCAATACATATATTAGGTAAATCCGGTCTACTTTGTTTTATTAATTAAACAACTTATGTTAATGATGTTTACTTTATGTTAATCCGGTTTACTTTATGTTTCAAAAGAGGTGTTAATGATGTTTTTATATTAGGTTTTTGTATGACAAATTGATGCGCCCCAATGGTTTGGACGTGTCATTCGGATTCTTAGCACCCACGACCGTCAACTTAGGTTTAATCTCAAGTAGATGGTTTTGAGCCATATCTTCAATGAGGGCACTAGCTTCAGGATAAGGTTTGTTCATCAGAGCACCGCCTTCGGCAACGTCGATGGTCATCTTTTTGTTGTAATGAAGTCCATTATAGAAGGTTTGAATGATTAACCAATTTTCTAAACCATGATGTAGGCATGCTCGTAACAACTCTTTATATCTCTCCCAAGCTTCGAACAGCGACTCTCCTTGGTTTTGGGTAAATCTAGTTATATGGTTTGGGAGAACGGCGGTTTTACTCAGGGGAAAATATCTAGCAAGAAAAACTCTTCTAAGGTTATCCCAAGTCGTAATGGAATTGGGTGGAAGAGAATCTAACCATGATAGGGCTTTATCTCTGAGGGAAAAAGGAAATAATCTTAAACGTATTGCCTCAGGAGAAGCTCCACTGCTTTTAAAAGTGTCTGCTAATTGAAGAAATATTTATAAATGTTGGTTGGGTTCTCAGTAGCGAGACCCGCAAATTGTCTCTGTTGCACTAGTTGCAACAGGGATGGTTTAAGTTCAAAATTATTAGCTGGGATGGTTGGGTTTACTATACTAGAACTAGGTTCTTCATTAGATGGTTGAGCGAAATCTTTAAGAGGTCTTTGGTTTTGATCTTCGGCCATAGCTCTCTTAATTCTATGAAAGAATAAACGTGCGCGAGCGTAACATTCAGGTTCCGCCAGAGGGTACACTAAGCTTAAACTTCCGGTGCTGCGAGTTCTTCTCATTGACCGGCGGGAAATAGCCTAAGTCTAAACGATATAACAACAGCAAAATGAAATTTGACGAAATTGGTCCCCGACAACGGCGCCAAAAAACTTGATGCGTACTTTTCGCAAGTATACGAACGCGTCAGAGTAATATAAAAGATTATCGAATCCACAGAGACCAAGTGTCAATCTATTGTTATCTGTCGTTATGGTGTTTATCAAAGGCAATCAAAATAAGTGTTTTTGGAGTGTGCAATGAAAAATAAAAAGTTGAGTAAAGATTAATTAATAAAGACAGGGTCGAATGTAATTCACGTAATCAATTAATAATCCAAGTACTTGCTAGTAGAGCTACTTATGGGCAATGTTTTCTACTTTGAAAAGAACTAATTTAACACGAAATGTCGCTTTCGCGTATTCAGAATCGAGTTGTACTCCCTAATCAAACCTTCTTATTGTCACTTATGAAAAGGCACGCATTGCGTTAGAGTAGTAAACCTATTTTTAAGAAATATAGTATCTTGACTAAGTTGAAAAGTATTATAACCTGGATTTCTTAACCAAAAGAGGTTCTTACGAACCAGACTCTAAACTTATAAACGCGTCCAAAAATAGTTTTAAAATCTCTTTTCTTCTGAATGTTAAAATCTCCTAATGAACTAAACAAAGCGCTTTCGCTGTTTTTGAAATAGTTAAAAACAATTAAGTTTAAAAAGACGTTGGACGACTTTCGATCTTACCCAACGGAATTGAAGTGCGGGAAAACTTAAGTTGAAAGTTAAAATAGACCTTAAGTGCTTCTACGAACAATTGTACGGATTATCGGTTCAATTACGATCCTTACATTCTAACCTTATAAATTTAGTTAGACATGGTAAAGTAAAAGTGCATTAAAATAAATAAAAGTAGTGCGAGTGCGAAAAGTAAATAATTTAAAGCGGGTGCGAGGATATAAATAAAAGTAAAGCGAGTGCGAGGAAATAAATAAAATTAAAGTGAGTGCGAGGAAGTAAATAATTTAAAGCGAGTGCGAGGAAATAAATAAAAGTAAAGCGAGTGCGAGAAATAAATAAAGTAAAGCGAGTGCGGGAAATAAATAAAGTAAAGCGAGTGCGGGAAAATAAATAAAGTAAAGACAAGTAATAAAAACCTGCTCCAATCGGAGGGTTGAATAAATTTCAAAGCGGAAATGAAAATGGCGGCAGGATTAACTTCCTTCCAAAGTGCTCCAAACTCGATTACCGACTCTATCACAGACTCGATTACACAATTGTGGTAACACTCCAATGCGAAGCGATTACCACTTTAAAATACTGAATATATGCCTAAGTGAAACAAAGTTGCTCTGAGTTTGCCTCTGCTCTAAGTTTGGATGATTGTAAAAGTGAATTCGAGTTTCTATTTATAAGCAAGTAAAAAGATGGAAATGACTTGGATGCCCTTCAACTTGAAAATGGGAGGGAAACTATTTTCCTCTTGTGGCGCACGCCACAAAGCCATGGCGCCCGCCACAAGCACAAAATGTGGCGCCTTAGTGGAAGTAGTGGGGATCGTGGGAGTTGAGGGATGTTGAGCTTGGACACGTCATGGCAGGGTCTATGGCGCCAGCCATGGGGTAGGCCACAAGAACAAAATGCTGAATTTTAGGGTTTTTGGCTCTTTTTCGCTCCTTTTCTCGATCGGGGCTCCGATTAAAGTAAAGACCTGAAAAAAAAAGAAAAACATAGCAATAACACAACAAAATAATAATAAAACAACTAGAATGCATGTGAAATCGGAGTCGAAAATACGGTAAATTTTAGTGTTATCAGACCTCCCATGTCAAATCCAAAAGACCCTCTGTGAAGAGGAACACCATGCGTCCCGCCGGTAATCAGCACCAGGTGGCTCATATAGCACCAGTTTTCAGAGATAATCAGCAGTATCAGCATCATAACCAGCAACAACAACGTCAACAGTATCAACAACATCAACACCATCCTCAAGAGCAGGCCTACCAGCCTCGAAACAACAATCAGACCGGTACAAGCTATGATCAGAAGAGGGTCAGTTTTGATCCTTTTCCCATGACCTACGCAGAGCTATATCCTTCTTTGATAGATAGGAAATTGATCACTCCACGTGACCCACCTGCTATACCTATCAACCCTTAATGGTGGTATAAGCCTGAGCTTCATTGTGTCTATCATTCCGGTGCTCCCGGACATGATGTGGAGAATTGCTACCCGTTGAAGACCAAGGTTCAAGATCTTGTGAGAAGCGGTATATTGTTTTTTGAGGACGTAGGTCCTAGTGTCAAGAAGAACCCATTGCCAGAGCATGGGAAGTCTGTTGTCGATATGGTTCAGGGTTGCCCTGGAAAGTATAAGGTCCGATATGTCAGCCATATCCAATAATCTTTGGTCGAGATGCACAAATTGTTGTGTGGATATAGTCACTACGAGCATGACCATGACAATTGCGGTGTTTGCATTGTCAATGAGAGAGGATGTCGTCAAGTTAGAAAAGACATCCAAGAAATGATGGATGAAGGTGTAATTGAAATACTTCAAAATCGTGATGAGGATGATGAAGTTAATGTGATATCACGAGTATTCAGGATCCCTGAGCCTGTTGTCATCCGATATGATGGCAGCAAGCCGAAGGCTTCTCCTACTCTCATAATTAAGCCAGCTGGCCCTATGCCATATTCTTCTGACAAGGCTGTTCCCTATCGTTATAATGATGTTGCATTGGAAGATGGGAAGGAGGTGCCCCTACCCTCCACCTTTGTTGTTAATATCGCTGATGTCAGTGGCTTGACCCATAGCGGTGCCTCCGAAACCCCAAACTGACACTAGAAGGGTTGAAAATGATGATAGTGTCATTCATCCTTTGGGGAATTTTGTTGTTTCTCCGAATCCGGCACTTCCTGTTAATAGACCTGCCGCTGCTGTTGCTAAAGCTCCTGTCCCTGCTGGGCAGAATGGCATGATGAAAGAGGATTGCGATGACATGTTGAGCCTCATCAAGAGGAGTGAATACAATGTTGTAGATCAGCTTCTACAAACGCCATCAAAGATATCTGTGCTATCTTTGTTAATGAATTCTAAGCCACACCGTGAAGCTCTACAGAAGGTGTTGGATGTGGCGTATGTAGATCACGACGTCACAATAGAACAGTTTGATAGTATTGTTGCAAACATTAGTGCTTGTAACAATTTGAGTTTCTGTGATGTTGATCTCCCTGAGGAGGGAAGAGACCATAATTTTGCCCTTCACATCTCCATGAATTGCAAGGATGATGCCATGTCTAATATGCAGGTAGACACTGGATCATCGCTGAATGTGTTACCAAAATCCACTCTCGCCAGACTGTCATACCAGGGGCCTCCCATGAGGCAGAGTGGAGTGGTCGTGAAAGCTTTTGATGGATCCTGCAAAACTGTGATTGGCGAGGTTGAACTCCCAATCAAGATTGGACCAAGTGATTTCTAGATCACTTTCCAGGTCATGGATGTCCACCCATCATATAGTTGTTTGTTGGGCCGACCATGGATTCACGAGGCAGGCGCCGTGACATCCACCCTACACCAAAAGTTGAAATTTGTCAAGAACAAAAAGTTGGTGGTGGTAAGGGGAGAGAAGGCTCTCTTGGTTAACCATATATCTTCCTTTTCTTACATTGATGTTGAGGACGAAGTTGGGACGCCGTTCCAAGCTTTGTCCATTGTTGAGCCTTCTAAGAAATGAACTTCTTCATTTGCATCCTACAATGAGGCGAAGGTGGCCATTGAGCATGGCGCAACTACTGGTTTAGGACAAATGATCAAGATGGAAGACAATAAATCCCGGGCTGGCATAGGGTATTCTTCAGGCACTTTCAACAAGCATAGGTTGTTTCAGAGTGGTGGTTTCATCCACACGGTTGAAGATCAAGAAGCTGTTATTGTTATGCAAGAGGATGTAGAGGAAGATTCTGGAAACTTTGTCATCCCTGGAGGGGTCTGCAATAATTGGGTCGCTGTTGATGTTCAAACAGTTATCCATAAGTCAACGTAATGTTCATTTTTGTTTAAAAACCCTTCTCCCATGAAAAAGGAGAAGTGATGACATTGTTGGCCCATAAATACAATGATATTCATTCAATAAATTCATGTTAAATGTTTATTTTTCCAAATTATTTTCACTTTTTTGCATGAAATTGGTGATCACCATAAAACCCTAAAAAATAGAATAAAATCAATCTTTTCATCTGCATAATGATTTACCTTGTTTGAATAATAAAATATCTTTTATATCCAAAATCATTATGTAGGTTGATCAAACCCATTGAACATAATGATCCAACACCATCTCCCAACTTTGAGTTCCCTGTATTTAAGGCCGAAGAAGATGATGTTGAAGAGATTCCTGATGAGATTACCTGTCTGCTTGAGCATGAAGAGAAGATCATTCAGCCACATCTTGAGAATCTGGAAACAGTCAACTTGGGGTCTGAGGATTGTGTGCGAGAAGTGAAGATTGGGGCACTCCTTGAAAAATCTGTTAAGAAGGGGTTGATTGAGTTTCTACAAGAATATGTCGACGTCTTTTCCTGGTCATATGAAGACATTCCTGGTCTGGATACTGATATCGTGCAACATTTCATGCCTTTGAAGCCTTAGTGCGTGCCTGTGAAGTAGATGCTCAGAAGAACTCATCCTAATATGGCAGTGAAGATCAAAGAAGAAGTTCAGAAGAAAATTGATGTGGGGTTTCTGGTGACTTCTACATATCCTCAATGGGTGGCCAATATTGTGCCCGTGTCTAAGAAAGATGGAAAAGTCCGAATGTGTGTGGACTATAGAGACTTGAATAAAGCAAGTCCGAAAGATGATTTTCCTCTGTCACATATTGACATGTTGGTAGACAATACAGCTAAATTCAATGTCTTCTCATTTATGGACGGATTTTCCAGATATAATCAGATTAAAATGGCACCCGAGGATATGGAGAAGACAACATTCATCACACCTTGGGGAACATTCTGTTATCGAGTGATGCCCTTCGGTTTGAAGAACGCCGGAGCCACGTATCAACGTGCTATGACTACCTTGTTTCCTGATATGATGCACAAGGAGATCGAGGTGTATGTTAATGATATGATTGCAAAGTCGAGAACGGAAGTTGAACATGTAGAGCACTTGTTGAAGTTTTTTCAGCGTTTGAGGAAGTATAAACTTTATCTGAATCCTAATAAGTGTACATTTGGAGTCCGTTCCGGCAAGTTATTGGGCTTTATTGTCAGTTTGAGAGGTATTGAAGTTGACCCTGCCAAGGTCAAAGCAATACAAGAGATGCCTGCGCCCAAAACTGAGAAGCGAGTCCGAGGTTTTCTTGGTCGCTTGAATTATATTTCCAGATTTATATCCCACATGACTGCCACATGTGCGCCGATATTCAAGCTCCTCCAGAAAGATCAACGTCATGATTGGACCGAGGATTTCCAGAAGGCCTTTGACAGTATTAAAGAGTATCTGTCTGAGCCTCCGATTCTGTCTCCGCCTGTGGAAGGGAGACCCTTGATTATGTATTTGACTGTTCTTGAAGACTTTATGGGTTGTATCCTTGGTCAGCAAGATGAATCAGGGAAGAAAGAATATGCCATCTACTACCTGAGTAAGAAGTTCACCGATTGTGAGTCTCGATACTCAATGCTTGAGAAAACATGTTGTGCTTTGGCTTGGGCTGCTAAGCGCTTACGCCAGTGTATGTTGAATCATACGACTTGGTTGATATCCAAAATGGATCTAATTAAGTATATCTTTGAGAAGCCTGCTTTAACTGGAAGGATTGTCTGTTGGCAGATGCTGTTGTCTGAGTATGATATTGAGTATCGAGCTCCGAAGGCTATTAAAGGTAGTATCTTGGCTGACCACTTAGCACATCAACCATTTGAGGATTATCAGTCAGTTCAGTACGACTTCCAAGATGAGGAAATTCTGTATTTGAGAATGAAAGATTGCGATGAGCCTACGCTCAATGAAGGGCCAGAGCCTGGTTCCCGATGGAGCATGGTGTTTGATGGCGCTGTAAACCAATATGGAAATGGTATTGGGGCAGTGATTATTACTCCTCAGGGCACACATTTTCCTTTTACAGCAAGGCTAACTTTCAAATGCACGAATAATATGGCGGAGTATGAGGCCTGTATTATGGATTTAGAAGAATGTATTGATCTTAGGATCAAGCATCTTGATGTTTATGGCGATTCAGCCCTTGTTGTTAACCAGATCAAGGGTGAATGGGAGACGAATCAGCCTAGCCTCATCCCATATAGATATTATGCGAGGAGGATTTGAACTTTCTTTACTGAGGTTGACTTCGACCATATTCCTTGAGATGATAATCGGATGGCAGATGCTCTTGCTACGCTTGCTTCTATGATTATGGTGAAATTCTGGAATGAAGTCCCCAATATCACTATGATGTGCTTGGCTAGACCAACTCATGTATTTGCAGTTAAAGAAGTGAAAGATGATAAGCCTTGGTATTATGATATCAAGTGTTTTCTTCAAAGTCAGATTTACCCGCCTAGGGCATCTGTTAAAGATAAGAAGACTTTGAGGAGATTATTTGGCAGTTTTGACATGGTTCTGCTCAGATGCGTGGATAGACACGAAGCAGACCTGTTAATGACTGAAGTCCATGAGGGTTCATTTGGTACTCATTCCAATGGACATGCCATGGCTAAGAAGATGTTGAGAGCAGGCTACTATTGGTTGACAATGGAGTCTGATTGCTACAAGTATCTGAAGAAATGCCATAAGTGTCAGATTTATGCGAACAAGATTCATATTCCCCCGACACTTCTGAATGCGATTTCATCACCATGGCCTTTCTCCATGTGGGGAATCGACCTGATTGGCATGATAGAGCCGAAAGCGTCCAACGGTCACAAATTTATTCTCGTAGCAATTGATTACTTCACCAAGTGGGTTGAAGCAGCGTCATATGCAAACGTGACCAGGCAGGTTGTAATGAAGTTCATCAAGAATCAACTCATATGTCGTTATGGTGTGCCAGATAAGATCATTACTAATAATGGATCTAACTTGAACAACAAGATGATGAAAGAGCTGTGTAGCGAGTTCAAGATTGCACGTCATAATTCTTCTCCTTATAGACCCAAGATGAATGGGACTGTTGAAGCTGCTAATAAGAATATTAAGAAGATTATCCAGAAGATGGTTGTTACGTACAAAGATTGGCATGAGATGCTGCCATTTGCCTTGTATGGTTATCGTACATCTGTCCGCACTTCAACAGGGACAACCCTTTTCTCCCTTGTTTATGGCATGGAGGTTGTACTCCCAGTAGAGGTGGAGATCACATCAATGCGAGTCTTAATGGAAGCCAAGTTGACTGAGGCTGAATGGGTTCAGAGTCATTAAGACCAACTGAATTTGATTGAAGAGAAGAGATTGACTGCCATTTGCCATGGTCAGTTATATCAACAAAGGATGAAGAAAGCCTTTGATAAGAAGGTCAAGCCTCGTGTGTTCCGAGAAGGTGACCTTGTGCTCAAGAAAGTTTTGTCTTTCGCGCCCGATTCCAGGGGCAAGTGGACTCCAAACTATGAAGGTCCATATGTTGTTAAGAGAGCCTTTTCAAGCGCTGCTTTGATACTTACAACTATGGATGGGGAGGATTTCATTCGTCCTGTGAATTCAGATGCAGACAAGAAATACTTCGCCTAAAATAAAAACATAATAGCTCGCTAAGTTGAAAACCCGAAATGGCGGCTTAGGCAAAAATGAGTGTCTCGGTGGACTGAAAACCCGAAAGGGCGATCCAGGAAAAAGTTAGAGACAAAATTTAGGGATTTGGCAAGTAACTGCATCCTGACAAGACTTTGTTCTACAACTGTCTTCTGTCAGAGATTCTCGCTCAATCATCATCAACTGAGGCTTCCAATACATCGGATTCAGATTTGGTGGAGAAATGGTCATTATGTTCAATGTAGCCCTTTTTCCAATATATATCACCAACTTCAAATTTGTAAAGATCCATGGAGTCTTGCCATTTGCAGACTACCATTCCATCAAATAAATTTGAGCCGTTATCGAATTCTTTGCACTCTTATTTGTTTCTACTCAACAAATGTTTGCATGTTTTAATTGATAAATATCATTGTTTTAAATAAATAAAGTTCTTTCACAAACTGTTTTTAAACAAAGTGAACATTCACAATGACTAAAAAGGATAATTGGGACATCTTCAGTGCTCTCCCAAGGATAGTATGATCTCTAAAAGGGTAAGATATTTGTTCATTATTCTTGGCATACTAGTATCCTCTTCATTATCTTTTAGGTCGTCTCCTCCGTGAGCGCAAAAGAAAGTTAAGCATCACCAAATTCCCTGAGAGAGTCTGGAGCTTTGGTCCTATTTTGTTTAGAGGAGTATATCCCTAATCCCCTCAACTCCCTGAGAGATTCTGGTGTTTGGAGTTTGGCCTTGGTCTTCTAGCTCCCTAGTGGACGTTGGATTTAGCATTTGTGTTATCAGTTATAAGGTTGTCATCCCTTGTGTGGATTGACCTAAAATCCCTTATAAATTGATAAATTGATATGCTATCTTTTCGAGGAAGTTGTTATTCCCTTATTCAGATTGGAATTCTCCCGCAGAGTGAGCAGGAAACCCCAACATAAGTGGGATTTTCAACAGGTGGGTTTGTAGCTTATCCTCAACAGATTCACATACTTTGATCTCCAGTAGGATGCTTCCCATCCATCCTCAGCAGGGTTATTCATATTAGACTTCTCCCTTTTGGCCACCATTAGGTTATCTCCAGCTGATCACCTTCAGGTTATCCTCGTTTTGATCACCAACAGTGTTCCCCAGGAGAGTTGCTTGGCCAGAGCCTGATTGCTGTTATTTTCTCATTCTCGGATGATTTCTCCTCCTAGCAGAGCGGGTGATGAAAATATTTATTTTCTTTCCCCATTGGAGCGTCGTTTTCCCCTTCCCCAATAGAGTCGCCACTTTTCTGTAGCGGGGTATTCGTTACATTTTGATTTAGTCAATAAATCTAAAGGTAACGAATACCCCTCTACACATATCAACTTTTATCAATCTATAAGGGATTTTAGGTCAGTCCACACAGGGGATGACAACCATTTAATTGATAAAACACAAATGCTAGTGCGTGATATAGAGGGATACATGTCTTTGAAAGATCAAGGCAAGAATTGGAACAGAAGGGATCATCCACAGATCAACCATACAACCAATCATGGATTGCTAAGACTCCGCGGGGGAAACAAACATGTATGCATAAACAAACTATCAGGGAATGCGTTGGATGAGCATCCAAAAATCCTGCTAGGGGAAAGCAATCCAATAAGATAGATCAACCCATTGCCATCAAAGAGAACTTTTCATATCAGACTCTCCGGGAAGCTGATGATGTATCATTCTTTCTACGCTCGCTGTTGAGGCAACTTGAAATCTGATGAAGAGGATACAAGAATCCCAGAATATGAACAAATGTCTTATCTTTTGGTGATCATACTATCTTTAGGAAAGCACTAAGGACATCCCACTTATCCTTTCAGTCATTGTGAATGTTCACTTTGTTTAAAACAATTTATTTACGAAAACTTTATTTGTTCAAAACAATGATATTTATTAATTAAAAACATGCAAACATTTGTTAAACATAAACAAATAAGAGTTCAAAGAATTGGATAAAGGCTCAAATTTATTTAAAGAATGGTAGTCCGCAAATGGCGAGACTCCCTGGATCTTTACAAATTTGAAATTGGTGATATACATGGAAAAAGGGACACACAGAACATAATGACCGTATGTCCACCAACTATGAATCCACTGTATTCGAAACTTCAGTTGATGATGAATGAGCGATAATCTTTGATAGACGACAACTGTAGAACAAAGTCTTGTCAGGATGCAGTTACTTGCCAAATCCCTAATTTTTGCCTAGATTTCCTCAGGGTGAGGTACTCAATCTAGAGGGATATATATATATATATATATATATATATATATATATATATATATATATATATATATATATATATATATATATATATATATTCATTTTTTCCATGTCTCTAACTTTTGTCTGGATCGCCCTTTCGGGTTTCCAATCCACCGAAACGCTCATTTTTGCCTAAGCCGCCCTTTCGGGTTTTCAACTTAGCGAGCTATTCTGTTTTTATTTTAGGCGAAGTATTTCTTGAGTGCATCAGAATTCACATAAGGTGTGAAATCCTCCCCGTCCATAGTTGTGAGCAACAGAGCACCTTCTGAAAAGGCTCTCTTAACAACGTATGGACCTTCATAGTTTGGAGTCCACTTGCCCTTGGAATCGGGCGCGAAAGACAAGACTTTCTTGAGCATGAGGTCACCTCCTCGAAACACACGAGTCTTGACCTTCTTATCAAAGGCTTTCTTCATCTTTTGCTGATATAACTGATCATGGCACATGTTCGTTAATATCTTCTCTTCAATCAAATTCAGTTGGTCATAACGACTCTGAACCCACTCAGCCTCAGTCAACTTGGCTTCCATCAAGACTCCCATTGATGGGATCTCGACCTCTACGGGGAGCACAGCCTCCATGCCATATACAAGGGAGAAAGGGGTTGCCCCTATTGAAGTGCGGACAGATGTACGATAGCCATGCAAAGCAAATGGCAGCATCTCATGCCAATCTTTGTACGTAACAACCATCTTCTGAATAATCTTCTTGATGTTCTTGTTAGCAGTTTCAACACCCCCATTCATCTTGGGTCTATAGGGAAAAGAATTATGATGTGCAATCTTGAACTTTCTACACAGCTCTTTCATCATCTTATTGTTCAAGTTAGATCCATTATCAGTAATGATCATGTCTGGCACACCATATCGGCATATGAGTTGGTTCTTGATAAACCTCACAACCACCTGCCTGGTCACATTTGCATACGATGCTGCTTCAACCCACTTGGTGAAGTAATCAATGGCTACGAGAATAAAATGGTGACCGTTTGACGTCTTAGGTTCAATCATGCCAATCATGTCAATTCCCAACATGGAGAAAGGCCATGGTGAGGAAATAACATTCAGAAGTGTCGGGGGAATATGAATCTTCTCCGCATAAATCTGACACTTGTGGCATCTCTTCACATACTTGCAGCAGTCAGACTCCATTGTCAGCCAATAGTATCCTGTTCTCAACATCTTCTTTGCCATGGCATGTCTATTGGAATGAGTACCAAATGAACCTTTGTGGACTTCAGCCATCAACAAGTCTGCTTCGTGTCTATCCACGCATCTGAGCAGAACCATATCAAAATTCCTCTTATAAAGCACATCACCATTAAGGTAGAAACTGGCAGATAATCTCCTCAAAGTCTTCTTATCTTTAACAGATGCCCCAGGCGGGTAAGTCTAACTTTGGAGAAAAAACTTGATATCATAATACCCCGGCTTATCATATTTTACCTCCTCAACTGCAAACATATGAGCTGGTCTATCCAAGCGCATCACGTTAATATTTGGGCAATCCTCGGTCCAATCATGACGCTGATCTTTCCGGAGGAGCTTGAATATAGGCGCACATGTGGAAGTCATGTGGGATATAAATCTCGAAATGTAATTCAAGCGGCCAAGAAAACCTCGAACTTGCTTCTCAGTTTTGGGCGCAAGCATCTCTTGTATTGCTTTGACCTTGGCAGGATCAACTTCAATACCTCTCTCACTGACAATAAAGCCCAATAACTTGCCGGAACGGACTCCAAAGTTTACACTTGTTCGGATTCAAGCGGAGTTTGTACTTCCTCAAACGCTGGAAAAGCTTCAACAAGTGTTCTACATGTTCAACTTCCGTTTTCGACTTTGCAATCATATCATCAACATACACCTCGATCTCTTTGTGCATTATATAATGAAACAAGGTAGTCATAGCACGTTGATACGTGGCTCCGGCGTTCTTCAAACCGAAGGGCATCACTCGATAACAGAATGTTCCCCAAGGTGTGATTAATGTTGTCTTCTCCATATCCTCGGGTGCCATTTTAATCTGATTATAACCGGAAAATCCATCCATAAACAAAAAGACATTGAATTTAGTTGTATTGTCTACCAACATATCAATGTGTGGTAGAGGAAAATCATCTTTTGGACTAGCTTTCTTCAAGTCACGGTAATCCACACACATTCGGACTTTTCCGTCTTTCTCAGGCACAAGCACAATATTGGCCACCCATTGAGGATATGTAGAAGTCACCAGAAACGCCGCATCAATTTGCTTCTGAACTTCTT
This sequence comes from Lathyrus oleraceus, assembly GCF_024323335.1. Taxonomy (NCBI): domain Eukaryota; kingdom Viridiplantae; phylum Streptophyta; class Magnoliopsida; order Fabales; family Fabaceae; genus Lathyrus; species Lathyrus oleraceus. The sequence continues at coordinate 440,868,546 of NC_066581.1, forward strand.
CTCTAATCTTCACTGCCATATCAAGATGAGTTCTTCTGAGATTTTGCTTCACAGGCACACACTCAGGCTTCAACGGTATGAAATGTTGCACGATATCAGTATCTAGACCAGGCATGTCTTCATACGACCAGGCAAATACGTCGACATATTGTCGTAGCAACTCAATAAGTCCCTTCTTAACAGACTCTTCAAGGAGTGCCCCAATCTTCACTTCACGAATGCAGTCTTCAGACCCCAAGTTGACTGTTTTCAGATTCTCAAGATGTGGCTGAATGATCTTTTCCTCGTGCTCAAGCAGACGGGTAATCTCATCAGGAATCTTTTCAACATCCTCTTCTTCTGCCTCAAATGCAGGGAACTCAAACTTGGGAGATGGTGTTGGATCATTATGTTCAACAGGTTTGATTAACCTGCATAATGATTTTGAGTATAAAAGAGATTTCAGAATTTAAACAAGGAAAATCATTATGCAGATGAAAAAGATGGATTTTATTCTCTTTTTTGGGTTTTATGGTGATCACTAGTTTCATGCAAAAAGCAAAAAGGAAAAATAATTTGAAAAACAAACATTTAACATGCGATTAGTGAATGAATATCATTGTATTAATCGATTATGCCAACAATGTCTTCACTTCTCCTTTTGGCATGGGACAAGGGTTTTTTAAACAAAATGAACACATTATGTTGACTTATGGATAACTGTTGGAACATCAACAGCGACCCAATTATTGCAGATTCCTCCAGGTATGACAAAGTTGCCAAGGTCTTCCTCTTCATCTTCTTCGATGATGGCAGCAGCTTCTTGATCTTCAACGGTGTTGATGAAACCTCCATTCTAAAACAGCCCAAGATCATTGGAAACACCAGAAGAATATCTTATACCAGCCCGAGATTTATTATCTTCCATCTTGATCATTTTCCCCAAACCAGTAGTTACATCATGCTCAATGGCTAACTTCGCGTCATTATAGGAGACAAATGAAGAAAGTCCTTTCCTAGAAGGCTCAACAATAGATAAGGCTTGGAATGGTGTTCCATCCTCATCCTGATCATCAATATAGAAGAAGGAAGATAAATGGCTGACCAAAAGAGCTTTCTCTCCCCCTATCACCACCAACGTTTTGTTCTAAAACGAACTTTAACTTTTGGTGTAGGGTGGATGTCACGGCGCCTGCCTCGTGAATCCATGGTCTACCAAGCTAACAGCTGTATGAAGGATGTATATCCATGACCTGGAAAGTGATCTGGAAATCACTAGGTCCAATCTTGATCGGGAGGTCTAACTCACCAATCACGGACTTACGCGATCCATCAAATGCTTTAACTACTACTCCACTCTGCCTCATGGGAGGCCCCTGATATGAAAGTTTGGCAAGAGTAGACTTTGGCAATACATTAAGTGATGACCCTGTGTCTACCAGCACATTGGACATGGCATCATCTTTACAATTAATGGAGATGTGTAAAGACAAATTGTGGTCTTTTTCCTCCTCGGGAAGATCATCATCACAAAAGCTCAAATTGTTGCAGGCAGTTATATTTGCAACAATGCTATCAAACTACTCAGTTGTGACATCGTGATCCACGTATGCCACGTCCAACACCCTTTGCAATGCTTCACGGTGTGGCTCTGAATTCATCAGCAAAGATTAGACAGATATCTTTGATGGAGTTTGAAGCAATTGTTCCACAACATTGTACTCACTCATCTTGATGAGCCTCAGCATCTCATCACCATCCTCTTTCAACATGCCAGACTGGCCAACCAGGATAGGAGCTTTAACAACAACAGGGTTAACACCCTTCAAAGCAGGAATAGAATGATTTGAAGAAGAAGTCCCCACGGGACCTGCAGAACTGACAACATCCTTCTTCACGACGTCTTCGTGGGATTTCGGCTGGGTCGAGAAAACACGACCACTACGGGTCACTCCACTAACGTCGGAAATGCTTACGACAGAGGTTGAGGGCAACGGCACCTTCTTCCCATCTTCCAGCATAACTGCATTATAACGGTACGAAACTGCTTTGTCTGATACATACGGGAAAGGGCCCGCTGGCTTGATCACAAGAGTTAGCGACACTTTCTTCTTGCTGCCATCATACTTAATAACAACATGATCAGGAATCTTGAGCACTGGAGTGATAACATCAACTTCATCCTCATTACAATTCTGAAGTATCTCAATCATTCCTTGGTCTATCATCTCTTGGATGTCCTTTCTTACTTGACGGCATCCTCTCTCATTGATAGTGCACACCTGGCACCTATCATGATCGTGCTCATAATGACTGTGCTCACACAACAGCCTATGCATCTCTACCAAGGACTTCCTTATGTCATTCACATAAAGGACTTTGTATTTACCAGGGCATCCCTGAACCATATTGACAACTGCCTTCCCATGCTCGGGCAATGGGTTCTTCTTCAGATTCGGGTCTACGTCCTCGAAGAATAGTATCCCTCTCCTCACAAGGTCTTGCACCTTGGTCTTCAAAGGAAAACAATTCTCCATATCATGTCCGGGCGCACCGGAATGATACACACAGTGATGTTCAGGCTTGTACCACCATTGCGGATTGGCTGGCACAGGAGGATCACGAGGAGTTATCATCTTCCTATCAATTAAGGAAGGATAAAGTTCAGCATACGTCATAGGAATTGGGTCAAAAGTCACCCTCTTCCTCTCATAGTTGCTGGTGCTGGTGTTGTTATTGTGACGAGGCTGGTAAGCCTGTTGTTGCTGATGATGTTGTTATTGTGGTTGTTGTTGAACTTCTCTGAAATCAGGTGCTATATGAGCCACCTGGTGTTGGTTAACAGTTGGTCGGACCTTTTTCCTCCTCACAGAGGATCTTCGCTTGATATGGGAAGAAACAACATGAGTCTCCCATTCCTTCTTCCTGGAAAATCCTCCATACTTCTTTGCCGAATTGTCATCACGGGACAGTCGTCCTTCGCGGACTCCCTCTTCTAGCCTCATCCCCATATTTACCATTTTGGTAAAGTCTGAGGGAGAACTAGCAATCATGTGCTCATAGTAGAAAGAGCTCAAAGTCTTCAAGAAGATCTTTGTCATCTCCTTCTCCTCCAAGGGCGGCACTATCTAAGCTTCCAATTCTCGCCACCACTGTGCATATTCCTTGAAGGTCTCTTTGTCTTTCTAGGACATTGCCCTCAGCTGATCTCTGTCTGGAGTCATATCCACGTTATATTTATACTTCTTCAGAAAAGCCTCTCCAAGATCATTGAAAGTGCGGATGCTTGCACTCTCTAGCCGCATATACCACCGGAGCGCTGCACCTGTCAGGTTGTCCTGAAAATAGTGAATCAACAGTTGGTCATTGTCTGTTTGGGTCGACATCTTGCGAGCATACATTACAAGATGGCTGAGTGGACATGTGTTTCCCTTGTATTTCGCAAAGTCAAGCACTTTGAATTTTACCAGGATCTTCACGTTGGGCACCAAGCATAATTCAGCAGCACTCTTCCCAAAAAGGTCCTTACCTCTCAAAGTTTTCAACTCCTTGCGTAACTCAAGGAATTGATCTTTCATCTCATCCATTTTCTCGTATACGTCCGGACCCTCCGATGGCTCGAAATGATAAATGGTGTCTTCCACACGAGGTAAGGTATGCATTATAGGTGGTGGTACAGACTGGACCAGGCTAGATGTCGACAAAGAAGCAAAGGTGGGAGCGAAACCCTCTAGCACAAAGTAACACCCCTTTTTCTTTCCCAAAATACTTAACATATAATCAGAGAAAATAACCACGCATATAAACAAAAGGGCTTCACATCGATATTTTCAAAAACTAAAAGCTTTCAAAAACCAACATCGTTCATCATCAATATACAATACACCTGGTCATTTAATATAACACATTTCAATTATCATGAATATTCAAGAATATGCATTCGCAGTGGAAAATAATGAATATCCATGCATTTCATAAAATGATCCATGTCCCATACCATGATCATCTCTCAATAATCTCCTCAAACTAAAATAAAACCATATCCAGAATATTTGGCACTATGGCCTCTCAAACAGCAATTGCAAATAAACCTGTTCACAAGTAATAATATAATGCATATCCAAATCAGATATGAGTTCAATACTACTAATCTACCCAGTGTTACATGACCAAAGCATTGGCTCATTACTTAGTCTTCAAACTAAAATACGGAAACTCTCCGGCTAATCTCGAGCGAGCTACCGTCCACTTACTTCAGCAATACTACTCTGGAGTATCTGCACGATACCCATGTAAAGGTAACATTCAAACAGAAAGGGTGAGAATTCAAATCATTATGAAGAAGTATAATAAGGCACAATGATTAAATTAACAATTAAAGGAATTCATCACACTTCATATAACCATGTAAATAATATTAACCATTATTTATTTCACATGTTTCAAACATCCATCAAAACTCAAGAAGTATAATATTCGAATCCAATATTATATTCATAAATATACACACAACTACAACTATCACATAATCACATATTTTGCCAAATTATATCCAAACATCACCAAATTCAATTACTAAATTTCATACACACCTCACAATCACATCCATGCACACATTCAATTATCACATGACTCTAACTTGACTCAATGCAAGACATGTAACTCTATGCATGCGGTACCTCAATGTGAACCCAACGTTTCACCGCTTTCCGATTCAATATCTAGAATCCAAGCCACGCTTCCGATCCGGACAAGATCAAAGCCTACTACGCCTATTTCCAATTAAGGATCAACGTATGCTACGTCTATTTCCAATTAAGGATCAACATATGCTATGTCTATTTCCAATTAAGGATCACCGTCTACTACTACGCCTATTTCCAATTAAGGATCAACGTATGCTACGCCTATTTCTAATTAAGGATCAACGTCTAATACCATGTGAACCCATAGTTTCACCGCTTCCACTATGAAGCCGACCATGCCATGAATGAATGTACAAATACCAACACATGTGCAATTAAGATCATCTCTACCATCTTAACATTCCACATATCACCATAATTCAACTCTATGAATTATCCACCAATGGTACATATACACATTCATAACAGTATATCATTCACAATTATAAGCTAATTATCAAATACGCACAATTAGATTGCATTTCAAAATGAATACAACTTTTAAAATCTCAATTTTTCTTTTTTCAACAGTGGTAACCGGTTAACGCTCGGTGGGTAACCGGTTAACACAAAACATAGCAAGTAACCGGTTAACGCTCGGTGAGTAACCGGTTAACATAAAACAGAATCAATTTCCTGCGTAGATTTTCAAGCAAGTAACCGGTTAACGCTCGGTGGGTAACCGGTTAACATAAAACAAAATGCAGAATTTTCTGCGTTTTTCATCGTTGGAGGACTTTCGGACCTCCGATTTAGATTCCGTAAAAAGCCAAACGTTCAGAAAATTATGACTCATACAATACTCTAAGTATATAACATTAATTTACATTTTTAACACAATCAAATCACCACAAATCAAGAATACTCATCAACGTAACAATTTCAAACAACCATACAAAATTAGGGATTTTAACCTAAACATACATCTACCCATTGACCAGATCATACTAACCCATAATAATAAGGATTCCCCCCTTACCTATTCAATTTTCTGGAAACCCTAGCTCCTCTCTTGTTCTTCCCCTCTTCTCCTTACTTTTCCTCTTGTCTTTCTCTATTGTTGTCAAATGATCAAATGAATCCTAATTCTCTCTCTCCTCACCTCTTATATACTAGTATTGTATTTGGGCTTAAAGCATGATACCTCTAATTTAATTAATAGGCCCAATAAGACCTAATATTTAAATATCTCTAATTAGTTCAATTAAATTAAACTAACACCAGATACACACAAAGTTAATTAATTCAATTATTCATTATATCTCATATCAACTAAATAATTAATTAACACACCAAATTAATTAATATAATCGATTATTATACCACCTAACAACCAATTAATTTATTAACACTCCAAATAAATAAATAAAATAAAATCTAGTAATAATAATATAAGAAATAATTACTAAAATTAGGTTGTTACAACTCTCCCCCACTTAAAAGATTTTCGGCCTCAAAAATTTACCTCAAACGAACAACTCCGGATACGATTCCTTCATCTTATCCTCGAGTTCCCAAGTAATATTTCCATTGGCGACTCCGCCCCATATCACTTTCACCAAAGCAATCTCCTTACCACGAAGCTTCTTCACTTCTCAATCTTCAATTTGCATAGGTGATGTATCGACCGTCAAATTATCCCTCACTTGAACATCATCTAATGGAACAACATGCAATGGGTCCGCAATGTACTTCCTCAATTGAGACACATGGAACACATCTTAAAGATTAGAAAGTGACGGTGGTAATGCAATCCGATATGCCACTTCACCTACCCTCTCGGAAATATGATAAGGACCAATGAAACACGACGTCGAGTTACGCGACTTCAAAGCTCTACCAACACCCGTTATTGGCGTAACTCGAAGAAACACATGCTCATCTTTCTCAAACTCAAGAGCCTTCCTCCTCTTATCATGATAACTCTTTTGACGACTCTGAGAAGCCTTCATCTTCTCTTGAATCATCTTAATCTTATTCGTAGTCTCTTGAATCAACTCGGGTCCGACCATAGCACTCTCTCCCGATTCGTACAAACACAAAGGAGTCCTACACCTTCTACCATAAAGAGCCTCAAAAGGTTCCATTCCAATACTCGAATGGAAACTGTTGTTATATGTAAACTCGATTAAAGGCAAGAAACTATCCCAACTTCCTCATTGTTCCAAAACACAAGACCTCAAAAGATCTTCAAAAATCCTCTTTCTCAAATCCACAACATCTGGAACACAAAATCGATCACGACACCTCATGATACCATTCTCATCAATCCGAAAGTCACCACCTTTGCCGTGATTAATCAATTTCGTAACATCGACTAATTTCAAATCTGACTTTTGACCTTCTCTAATCTCGTCAATAATGCCACACGTAAGCTTCAGCATACCAAGCTTAACACACGAAGACGTCGCTTCACAAACCAAACTCAAATCTCTAAATTGCTCCAACAATTCAAACTCTCGAATCATCAACATAGACATGTGCAATGACTTCCTACTCAATGCATCGACTACAACATTCACCTTTCCAGGATGATAATTCAAACCAAAATCATAATCTTTCAAGAATTCCAACCATCTCCTTTGCCTCATATTCAATTCTTTCTGATCGAACAAGTACTTTAGAGTCTTGTGATCACTAAACACGTCAAATCTCAATCCAAACAAATAATGTCTCCAAAGCTTCAACACAAACACAACGGCGGCCAACTCTAAATTATGCGTCGGATAATTCCTCTCATGAACTTTAAGTTGCCTTAAAGCATAAGCTACCACTTGCCTTTTTTGCATCAAAACACCTCCCAAACCCAATAAAGAAGCATCACAATACACAACGAAAGTGTCTAACCGATCCGATAAAATCAAAATAGGAGCCGTAGTCAATCTTTTCTTAAGCTCTTGAAAATTCGCTTCACACTGTGAAGTCCAAATGAAAGCTTGACCTTTCCTAGTCAACTGCGTCAATGGTAACGACAACTTAGAAAATCCTTCAATGAACTTCCTATAATAACCAGCCAAACCAAGAAAACTTCTAGTCTCAGCGACAGACTTAGGAGCTTCCCACTGAGATACAACTTCAATCTTCATAGGATCCACAAAAATACCATCACTCGAAATCACATATCCAAGAAAACTTACTTCACTCGACCAAAATTCACATTTGGAGAGTTTAGCAAACAACTTCTTCTCTTTCAACACCGATAACACAACCTTTAAATGCTCGGCATGATCCTCTTCGCTCTTAGAATAAATCAATATATCGTCGATGAACACAACAACAAACTTATCCCGATAATCATGAAAAATTCTATTCATATACTCCATAAATACACCAGGTGCATTAGTCACACCAAAAGGCATCACGGTGTACTCGCAGTGACCGTACCTTGTCCGAAAAGCAGTCTTTTGAATATCCTCAGCCCTTACACGAATCTGATGATACCCATACCTCAAATCAATCTTGCTAAACACACAAGCTCCAACCAGCTGATCCATCAGATCGTAAATCCTCGAAAGTGGATACTTGTTCTTAATCGTCACTTTATTCAGTTGTCTATAATCAACACATAATCTCATAGAACCTTCTTTCTTCTTGACCAACAGAACAGGTGCACCCCACGGCGACACACTAGGACGAATAAACCTCTTCTCAAGCAAGTCTTCAAGTTGACTCTTCAATTCTTTCAACTTAAAAGTAGACATCCTATAGGGAGCCATTGATACAGGAATAGTTCCAGGAACTAAATCAATCGAAAACTCAACCTCACGTTCCGACGGTAAATCACTTATATCTTCCGGAAATACCTCCGCAAACTCATAAACTATTGGCAATTCTTCAATCGTCCTCTTCTCACGAATATCCAAAGTTACCAACAACATAAACAACTCGGCACCACCTTGCACCGATTTATCAACTTGCTTAGCAGACACAAAACAATCTTCCTTAGCACCAACCTCAGGAAAAATAACTGTCTTCTCGAAACAGTTGATATACACCCGATTAAATTCTAACAAATTCATACCCAAAGTCACATCAAGTTGCTCTAACGAAAGACAAACTAAATCAATTCCAAAATCCCTACCAAAGATACTCAACGGACAATTCAGACACACATAGGAAGTGGAAATAGAACCCATAGCAGGTGTATCAATAACCATACTTCTACGCATATCAGATAATGTAAGATTCAATCTCTTAGCACAATCCAAACAAATGAAAGAATGTGTTACACCGGTATCAATAATGGAAGTCAAAGGTGTACCATTAATAAAGCACGTACCTTGGATTAGCCTATCATCGGTAGTGGCCTCCGCACCAGACAATGCAAACACCTTTCCCTTCGCTTGCTCCTTCTTTGGTTTATCACATTTGGTACTAATGTGACCTTTCTCACCATAATTTAAATAAGTCACGCTCGGACTAACTCCATAATTGTTTGCTCTGTGACCACTCTTGCCACACTTGAAACACGTCACAGAATTCTTACTACAATTAACAGCACGATGACCTTCCACGCCACAGTTGAAACACTTAAATGGAGTAGAAGATCCTCCCCCACTTGGCTTCTTGCGAAAACCAGATTGTCTTCTCTTGTCATCATACGGTTTCCCACGATCTTGGTTTTTCCCCTTCAAACTCTTGTAGAAAGAAGCACTCTCCCTACTATCCTCATCATAAATCCGACTCTTGTTAACCAACTCCGCAAAACGAGTAATCTGTTGGTAACCAATGGCCTTCTTGATATCATGTCTCAAGCCATTCACAAACTTCAAGCATTTAGATCTCTCAGCATTAGCAGTGTTGTAATGAGGACAATGCTTGATAAGCTCCTGAAATCTAGCATCATATTCAGCAATAGTACCATTCCCTTGCTTCAATTTAAGGAACTCTACCTCTTTCTTCCCACGACAATCTTCTGGAACATAGTTCTCCAAGAAGACATAACGGAAAAGAGCCCGAGTAACCTCAATGTGGTCTTCTTCGAACCTCTGAAGAGTGTTATTCCACCAATCTTCAGCTTCCTTCTCAAGCATATGAGTACCAAACTGCACTTTCTGAGCATCAATACAGTTCATGAGTCTGAAGATCTTCTCAATTGCCTTCAGCCAAGCTTGAGCTTTATCAGGTTCATGCTCACCCTCAAAGACGGGAGGATTGTTCCGCTGGAATCTCTCCAAAGCACGGAACTCATCATCATCTCCATTTCGGTTACCAGCATTCGCTTGAGGGATCTGACCAATGGATTCAGCCAACATCCTCAGCGCCTTAGCAATGTAATCATCATTCCTGCCTGCAACCATCATCCTGAACAACCCGAACAACCAGACAAACAGTATCGATCGTGTCAGATACACAAATCAAATACAACGGGATTGGGAAACCCTAACGACTATTGACCAACTCGTCGACCATGCTTTGTTACCACTAATGTAACACCCCTTTTTCTACCCCAAAATACTTAACATATAATTAGAGTAAATAACCACGCATATAAACAAAAGGGCTTCACATCGACGTTTTCAAAAGCTAAAAGCTTTCAAAAACCAACATCGTTCATCATCAATATACAATACACCTGGTCATTTAATATAACACATTTCAATTATTATGAATATTCAAGAATATGCGTTCGCAGCGGAAAATAATGAATATCCATGCATTTCATAAAATGATCCATGTCCCATACCATGATCATCTCTCAATAATCTCCTCAAAATAAAATAAAACCATATCCAGAATATTTGGCACTATGGCCTCTCAAACAGCAATTCCAAATAAACCTGTTCACAAGTAATAATATAATGCATATCCAAATCAGATATGAGTTCAAAACTACTAATCTACCTAGTGTTACATGACCAGAGCATTGACTCATTAGCTAGTCTTCAAACGAAAATACGGAAACTCTCCGGCTAATCTCGAGCGAGCTACCGTCCACTTACTTCAGCAATACTACTCTGGAGTATCTGCACGATACCCATGTAAAGGTAACATTCAAACAGAAAGGGTGAGAATAAACATCCTATGGAGCCCTAGAAGAAATCGTCCAAAGCCTTCGAGATCGGAAGATACGTCGCACAGAGCCTCTTCACCTCTCTCTCATATGCTGCTTCCATGTCGGCCTTCTCCTTGGCGAGTTGATCATACTTCCACTTCCAAAACCTAGACGAGTGAGGAAGGAAAGAAGTAACCACATCATCGAGCTCATCAATAACCTGATGCTCTAGGAACTCTACCACTGCATCCTTATCCTTAAGCTGCTGAAGAAGCTCCTCACGCTCACAAACCCAAGCACGCGAACGGTCTTCGTCTCTCAACTCCTTGATTAGGGAGGGTTGAAGGCTAAACCATAAGCATAGGGGTAGGTCTCGGATATTCGTACAGAATGCGGTACTCAAGAGCTCTCTTCCTTACCCAAGAGGTGCAAGGTTCAAAAGCAACACAATTCTTCGGACCAAGCTCATTCCTCCCCTTCTTATGAACCTTGCGCCAGGCGCGGACCATCCTATCCTTCAAGTTTTGGGGATTTTTACCCTCTTGAAAGAACAAGCCTTCCAACGAAATGTTGTTAGGTTTATCCTTTAAGGGGAACACAAGCTGACCGCGAGCCAAAGCATGGTTGTAGTTAATTCCACCACATGTACCAAGAAGAGGTGCATTGGAGAACTCACCACAAGAATCAATAATTTGAACGCCATCATAAACGCGATTATACCAAGAGATGTCATCATTAGTGAGAGACATAAGTCTCGTGGACCACCGTAGACATCATTTGTTCTCCTTGAAGGCAAGCGTCTGAGGCAAGTGTGAAATAAACCACTGGTACAACAGAGGCAGACAACATACAATAGCGCCGCCACCCTTTGCATTCCTCATTTGCAAAGAGAAATAAGTGTCACCCAACAGAGTCGCAACGGGATTATGAGAAGAGAAAATCCTAATTGCATTCACATCCACGAAGTTGTTGATGTTGGGAAATAACACAAGCCCATAGATGAGGAGTACAAATGTGGCTTCGAAAGCTTCCTTACTCATGGCCTTCCCAAACAAGGTAGCTTTGGCAATCAGAAACTCAGATGGGAGACCTTGAATTCCACCTTTGGTAGTCATATAGGAAACAATGTCAGATACATCCATATGAAGCATATCAAAAATCTCTTGAGAAGACGAAATCTTCTCCAAACCACTGAACGGAAACTGGTCAAGAATAGGTATACGCACATGATAAGCATATTCCTCTAGTGTAGGCAAAAGCTGGAAATCCGGAAAAGTGAAGCACCGATACAGAGGATCGTAGAACTGCACCAACACACTCATCAGACCCTCATCCACCTTGGTAGAAAGAATAGATAGAAGCTTCCCATGGCGAGCTTTGAACTCCAAAGGCTCTAATACATAAGATGCGATACTCCTTAACTCTTTTAAGTCGGGTTATCTGAAACTGTACTTCTTCGTATTCCTTCTTTGCTTATCCATGTCTGAAAATTTGCAAATAGACCTCTTAAGTTCCTTGTAAAATCTTTATTGTTGATGACATGAATGCGAATGAATGCATGAATGCATAGATGCAACAAACACACGCAAGGATCAAATAAGTCACACCACACAAAGGCCACAGGATGGCTCACGTCATCGTCAATATCAATCATCCATTTTGGTGGATTATGGTGTATACCTTATCAACACCCAAGTTCCATTGATATTGAGGATATACGAGAACGGATCAACCGCGAATCACGGGTTAGTTGTAAGTCACGAGCATGGAGTCTCGGTTAAGAACCACCCAGTGGGAGTGTACTATGGTTAAACCCGATGATCATGTTCTACAAGGTCCCCATAGTCATCATCCCATCTTTCGGATATTATCGGATAAAACGACTACTCGTCCTCCAAAAATATTCTCAAGAGGGATTCTTATGAGTGTAGTATCGCGTAACAATCTCCTCAAGTCTTACATTTGAGCGACCTTCGCACTACATCCTAAAATAGGCCAAGATGGGCTAGGTATCTAAGGTCCTTGGCTTCTAGGGTTCCTATTGGAAAGAGTAATGCCTAACCACGACTACTCGTGTGAAATTATTGATCCCAACAAGACCGCCACCAAGTGAATGGACTTGCAAGTTAACTTGTTAAGGAATAACTCCACACAAGTCAACAAGACTATGCCATTCTCCTATCATAAGTGCACTCAAGTTCGGGTATAGAACTCATCTCACAAGAAACCACCAAGCATACAAGCAATTAATATATCAAGCAATTCATACATTACAAACAATACATTCATCCCAAATTTGCACAAGAATATGTCACACATAAATATAAATATACAACACATACAAGCAAAAAGTAGGCTAAACCCACTAGGGAGAATATTGTCTCCCCAGCAGAGTCGCCACTTTTCTGTAGCGGGGTTTTCGTTACTTTTAGGTTTATTGACTAAACCAAAAGTCAACATAAATTCGAGTCGCCACCGTACTTTTATTTGTCCAAAGGAAAGGCTAAAAAGCAAACAAAAGCCAAGTAAGAAGTTTTTCAAATAAAAAACTAATAAAAATGTCTGAGATCTAGGTAAGGGGGTTGGTTATGAAATCGGAAGGTTTTACGCACCCAAACCATGCTTAGTACTCTAAGGGAACCCTTTTTGCAAATATGTGTTGTAGGTTGGAATTTATGGAAAGATTTGTACAAAAGATTGGAGGGATGAGAAGACAATAGATTATATTTACAAGTTTTGTTGTTTGAATGGATGAACCCATTGCCTACGTACCATCACAAAGGAGGATCAAAACCTCATAGTTCGGGGTAACAATCTCAAAGATTGGTGAATTGATTTGATCAAAAGCCTTAAGGTCTTTTGTTATCAAAGGGAGAAAACTCAACCTAAACCAACAATCCACCATGTGAGGAGATCTTCAACATGCTAGGGAGGGGTTAACCCTATAATAGCATGGAAGACTCATAATCCAACACTAAGGATGAGGTGAGATTTACATCAACCATTATGATAACTCAAACCTATGACTAATGTTTATGAAAAGGTTTTAATAGGTGGCCATTGGAACCACAAAAAAAACTTGAAGTGAGTTATATTTACAAGCTAGACTTATTTACAAAATGAAGTCAAACTAGGATTAATGTTTATTCACAATGAGTATTTATGAAAATGGTTTGAAAAGTCAAAGGCCTAAGGCCTAGGTTTCTAATTTCAAACAAAGTCAAAGTTTGAAAAATGATAATTTGGCTTGGTTAGAGTGGGGAGAAGAAGAGAAGGGCTATTCCTAAAGCATACAACGGATAAGAGGGGAAAGATAAACCCTTGGAGTTCCCTTTCTTGGAATCATAGAGATGATTCAAGATGCTCCTTTCCTTTGGACTTGGCACACAAACAAGCAATCAAACATTTTGAATTCAAGCTCCTAGGATCTCCACTTGGCTTGGCTCTTAACTTGGCTACTCGTGACAATGGTCCTCTTTTCACAATCTCAAGATGGGATCCCTATCACACAAAGGCAAATATCAAAAAGTTCACAACACAATAAAGGGAATGGACAATGAATAAGTTTGGAAGAGAAGTCTTTTGAGATCAACTTTGAATTTTAGCATTCTAAAGGCATGAGGCCTAGTTGCTCTTCAACAAGTTTTGCATTATAAAGGCATGAGGCCTAGCTGCTCTTGAACTCCTTTAAGCATGGGTAAGTTCTAATTCTAAGTCCTTTCTCCTTTTGCATTTGGGTTCAAATCAAACAAACACAAAACAACACAAGATAGCAACATATTTATATAAAATAATGGGCTCAAATGAGCAAAAGAAAAATGACATAAACATAAAATATGTGCTCAAGTGAGGAAAGTGAAAATCAATATGAATAATGAGAAAGAAATAAATGACATTAAAAGTAAATGGCGAGAAATTAAATGCTCAATTTAAAGTTAGTAGTTAGTAAAGTTATGTTAGCTTGTCATAAGATAATATAGCACTATGTTATGCAATCGTAAGTGGACTAATGTAGTAGTCACACCTATCTGAGGCCGGTCAATAAGAATATAGGAAACGAACACAAGTTAGAGATCACGACTAGTAAGCCAAGCTCCATAAACTTGCCATGCCAAACAAAAAGGGAAGGGTCTTATATTGACTTTTAGTTATTTGCTTTACCAAGAAGCAACCTATCTTGGACACAAAACAACTCACTTGATCATGGATCAAGTTGAGTTTGGTTTGGATCAAAGAAGGTTAAACTTCTCATTTGTCAAGACCAACTTCAAGACTTTAACTCATTGGCCATTGATGGAAAGAAAGGGATGAAAATGAAAGGGAAGGGAAAAGAAAGACCACAACCAAATCCAATTGATCAAGTGTGAATCAAATCAACATCAACCAACACCAAATAGAAAAGAAATGAAGATAACAAGTAAAAGAAAATGCAAATAAAAATAAACAAATATGGTGGAACATCAAATTCAATTCAAAACAACTTCAACAAGTCCAATTAAATTCTCATAGGTTCAACATAGTCAAACAAGCTTTGACTAATTTTCTCACAAATTTTTGAAACCAGAAAGTATTTAAAAACAATTAAAAACAATTAAAAATAGCATAATATGAATTAAAATCTCAAATAATCTCAAATCAAATAAGAAATTGATGAGACTATTTTTCATTGACTTATCATGATCCATAAATGATATGAAAATATTTTTGGATTTTTTAAAAGTCAGAAAGCATTTTAAAATGAATTAAAACCATTAAAAATAAAATAATCAATAAAAAATATCAAATGAAGTCACAAAAATAATTAAATATCAAAATATGAAACTAGATTTTTCAAGAAAATTTTTGGAGTTGGTCTCATATTTTTATGACTTCAAATGAATTTTTTATGAATTTTTGAAAATCAAATGAATTAACTGAAAATAAAAGAAAATGGAATAAATGGAAAAAACCACAGCCACGTGATGCAACTCATAAATTAACTTGGCATCAATGGATGGCCCAGATCATAGGGAACACGGTGTACTTGAGTCAAACGCGCAACAACTTGTATTAAAATAAGTAAACACAATGGATGCACACGATTAGATCCTGAATACAAGACCCAAAGGCCATGAAGGTGCACACGTGGTGGTGGTGGTGGAAACCACCATCTTCTCCGACGAGACAACCAATTCAGGCCACCAGTTGCAGGAAAATGAAACTTAATAAAAATTAAAAACAAGGCCATGGAAATGAAGCTCGTGTGATGGAGATCAACACTATACCATTGGATCTTCCTCACTCTTCCTATATTGAGAGAAATGTGAAGGAGAAGATCATGGTGTTCAAACTGTAAGCTCATGAAATGATGAATTGAAAGCATCAACGACTTGCCTCAAGTGTGAGGACTTCAGAAAACCATACAAATACAAGAATGCTACATTGAATTAAGAGTTCTAGATCCAAAAAGTTTGAGATTATACCTCTGAATTGAAGAACTTCTGGCCACGAATCCTTCAAGATCTTTGCTCCTCTTTGATCCTTGAGTGTAATGGAAGTGAAAGGCTAAGGAATTAGGCTTTCAAACTCAGCTAATGATGCTGAATTTCAAGCTCGAAAGTAAGAACAATTTTTGAATAATTCCTTTGTTATGGCTATGGTTTCAATGCTGCAGCAATTCAGATCTCCAAAGGTTGCCAAATGAATGAGAGGAAGTGGTTATTTATAGGTGAATGCATCAGCTGATCAAACTTCTTTCATGTGCATGGCAAATTGAAAAATGGATGCATGGGCCTGTGTACACGTGTGGGAGGGCCAATGATGAATGCAAAAGCTTTCTGAGATCAAGCAAAGGGCGAATGGTCATGTGTGTTGGACTGAACAAGCTTGCATACTCAAGTTTCATCATAAAATACCAAAATGCACATATATGAAAAGGATTTCGAAACTCACAAATGGTAGGTGCAAATAAGTAATGTGACTAATGGTTGGAAAGCCCTTGAAATAAGGAACAAAATTCATGTTGGGAAAAAATTCATTTGGCATGTGCAAATTGATGAAAACTGGCTGTGAAAATCCAAGTACAAAACATATTCAAATCACTTAGAAAAATTTCACCAAAAGCAAACTTATACAAACCCCTCTGTTTGCATGATGGAAGCTTCAAATAGAAAAACCTCCAACATCAAAGTTGTAGATGTTTCAAATATGATCAATTTAGACTCAAAGTTTTCATCATTTGGGTTTTCTATGACAAAGCTATCGGTATTTGAAGTTGGGTACTTTTCCAAATTTAATGAATTAGGTCCAATATGACCTATAATGTTTTGTAATATAACATGTATTTATTTTATGATTATGAAATTTTGTCCGACATAACATTTAAAGTATACATCTCAATATTTCCAATGCATTTGGTCTAACCTCAAAATAATATACATTAAGGATGTTATGCCCTTGGTAAATTGACCCAAAATTAGGGTTTCAGTCAAAATGACCTATAATGTTTTGAAATGAATGATGACCTTAAAAGTTTCAAATAGATTTTGGATTAACATGAAAGTTGTTCATATGGTTATCAGGAACACGTTTTCTCTTGGGGTCATCTTCATTTGACAAACACATCAAAAGTTATATCTCAGTGGTACTCAGCTTAGTCAGATGACTTGACTGGTCAGCTTTTCAAGGCCATACTTCCAATCTTGCTGAATAAATGATTGAGGGGCCTCAATTAGGATCATATATTCATAAAATGATGAATGAAAGAACTTACCTTGATTAAACTTGATCAGAGGTTGAGATTTCTTCATGGGTAAGGCGCAGTCAAAGCATAATGAAATTAGGGTTTCCTTGGGAAAAAATCCTCAAGCCCTTTGTGTTATCTTGATCAAATTGGAAAATTGAGGTACTTGGGAGACATATATGATGATCAGGAGCTTTGTGGACCATTGTCATGCTTTGTTCTCATCTTCATCTAGCCATTTCATTGGGCTTAGGAGCCTCCTAGGAGCATTGTAGAGCACATGATCACTTGAGCTTCAAAACAAAAAGAGTTAGTGACATATTTTTGTGCTTTTGGTTAGTAATCAAAATAAGAAAAGCAATAATATACAATACAAGCATGCTTGGTGGTCTCAAAACACTCAAACAAGTCCCAACCCTAGGGTTAAGGAGCCAAACATGCTATGATCCTTGAGGCAATGCACTTGTGCAATAACATGATGCCATGAGGGATCTTAGGGTCAAAATTAGGGTCTTACAGTACTCATCATCAAAATCGTGTCCAGAGACCAGTGTAATTTGATCCAATTCTGTTGCCCTATGCGGAATTATTTCCTTCGTTGAGGCAAAAGAATTTGGTACATACGAGGACTCCTCCAGCTATTCCGAAGGAACTTCCATGGTGGTAAAAAGTTGATCATCATTGTGCACTCCATAAAGGTGCACCGAGTCATGATATTGAAAATTGTTTTGCTTTGAAAGCTGAGGTGAGAAGACTAGTGCAAAGATATATTTTGTCTTTTGAAGACTCTGGTCCTAATGTGCAAGCCAATCTATTGCCTAAACATGGTGGTGCAACTGTAAATATGGTTGAGGGATGTCCTAAAAAGTATCGTGTTTTTGATGTCAAACTAATTAGAAGATCCTTGGTTGAGATGCATTCCACTTTGTGGGAGCGGAGTTATTATGAGCACGATCATGTTTCTTACCATATCTATTCAAGAAACCCTCGAGGGTGTGTTGTGGTGAAGAGAGATTTGCAAGAGATGCTGGACCAAAATCTTATTCAGATTACAAGAGATATGAATGAAGATGAGCATGGTTTGAATATCATAGTTCCCTATTGTCATACCCCAAAATTTACCCATCATTTTTCCTGAAAAAAAAAAAAAAAAAAAAAAAAAAAAAAAAAAAAAACGAAAAAGAAACGAAAAAAAAAAAAAAAAAAATTAATTAATTAATTAATTAATTAATTAAATAATTAAAATAAATAAATAAATAAAATATAACAAATTATTTTGGACTTGGGTCTCCCTCATTCCAAGCCCATTACCCACAAAATTAGTCTATAAATACTGAAGTTTCAGTAGAGGAAAGGGACGGGGAGTTAGACTTGGAGTTTACACTGGGAGATTCACTAGAGAAAGAAGGAAGAGAAGCAAAACACTCTGAGGTTTCCTTGGAACAAAACCTTGAGGAAAAAGAAAGAGAGAGAACAGAGAAGGACGGATAGAAACTTTGGCATAGGAACCCTGCCAACCCGGAGAATTCAGAATAAAGAAACCCTGAAGGCAGCTCATCCGCCCCGAAGCCATCGCCGCCCAATTCCCGCCGCCTAACTCATTCCGATACCACAAGTGGTCAATCCCTTCAACCTTGAATTGGCAAACAGGTTTGCATATCTCTATTGTTTATACTTTCAATTGGCCATATCTACACATATAATGCATCATGATTAAATGTTGATATATAATTTGCTTTCGTATGTGAATTTAAATATGCCTGAATACCCTGAATGTTTGACCATGCTGTTCCTGTGATAAAATGCCATAAAGTTCAAGGTTCCTAACATGGGGCTGTTTTTCTCAAAATTCAAAATCCGTGGCCGTTCGCCTGGCCTTCGCTAGGCGAGGCAGAGGCGAACGAGACAGTACCTGATTTTTCTAGTCTGTTTCTTTTTATGTTTTTATCATAGCCATGCATTATTCATCCTATCCTATTTACTGTTGCGATATTTTTCCGGTGTAATCTTCGATTGCACCCTGATTTGGTATTCTGACATGTTTCTTTTTGAGCTTCGAAAAGGTTCACATATCCCAGGAAAAGGTTATTGGCTAGGTATTCCACTTTATTTGTGGGATACCCTTGTGGAGTTTTCACCCTAAATTACCTAATTAATTTTGATGTATTAATTTTAATGTATTAATTTTAATGTATTAATTTTAATGTATTAATTTTAATGTATTAATTTTAATGTATTAACTTTAATGTATTAATTTTAATGTGGGAGAATTCCTCCTAATCACCTAATTAATTGTAAAACTTTGCCTTTGAATAAGTGATCTTGGACCTCTCTTTGTTGCCTTACGATTACGATATTACGGTCATGTCCCGCGAATGTGGGGATACCCTTAGCAAAGACCCTTCGGTTAAATCATCATAAAATAAATTATAGTCCCTCGGATGTTGCCTTCGAATATACAACTTTGTCCCTCGATGACCCTCCGATGTTGCCTACGATTAAATGATGATAGTCCCTTCGAATGCTAAGGTATCCTCATAACTGTTGCCTTCAATGACCAATCGATGACCCTACGATGACCCTTTTACATCCAAAGGATAAAACTACTTATTTCTCAATAATAAGGACAGTTTTACCCTCATAAGGATAGGAAATGCCCGTAAAGACCTTGGGTCGGTATAACTCTTAATTGCTGGCTCACAACTTAAAACACTTTTTCGCACCTCACACCTTTCAAAATACCTTTAGAAAATCAACACTTGGTATACATTCATACTAGAATCATTACCGAGTTATATTTTTCTAAACAATTTTCAAAACTAAACGAGATAACCACTTTGTATACATTCATACAAGAATCATTACAAAGTTAAATTCTCTTTTCAAAACAATTTTCCAAACAATTCACAAACACTTTTTTTAGACAAAAATAATATAAGTGATCGAGCAATTAAGAGCCCATGGATAACCATGGATACAAAGGGTGCTAACACCTTCCCTTTGTATAATGTACCTCCCGAACCCAAAATCTAAATTAAGGTCTTTCCTGTTCTTTTCCACCTTTCCTTATTGGATAAAAGAAAAGTCGGTGGCGACTCTTGCTAACCGCGACATTGCGATTAAAACCACAAAAAGTCCAGTTCACCGTATGACAGAACTGGCGACTCTGCTGGGGAAGATTTAAAAAGAGAGGTTACCTTAAAAACAAGATCACTTATTCAATTTGTCTGATTTATTTTTAAGGGATTGCTTGGGTATGTTATGCTTGAGTGAAAGATCCTACACCCGGATCTAGTGTACCTTAGGTAAGTAGCAAGAGATCATCGCGACTGTCCGGCGTATACTGGAATGGTCAAAATGATGGCTACGGTTAATGTGGCACTTTGGATGTCCTGATGTTCCTCATGTTAGTTGAGGAAATATTTGGCATTCGCGTGGTGTCATAAAAGCATTAACCAGACCTTTAGAACCCTAATTGACTCATCCTGGCCATTAGAAAGTAGTGAGATAACTGGCTTCGGTTCCGACTGGAGTTGGTTGAGACTCGATACTACACTCTTTGAGATTGGACTTTAGGGAAGCTTCGGTCAACCATTTGGTGTTGCACTGAAGTGGACTTAAGGAAAGGTCAATGATTTGAGATCCTTCTAGAACCCGGTTACTATTCTAAGACAGGTTGAACCCACCAAACTTCAGTGGGGAGGGTACTTACCTATGGAACTCATGCAAGCCTTAAAACCTAGGAATGATTGTTGTATGACTTGCTTATGCTTGTTATTTGTTTAATATCATAATATCATAACATCATAACATCATAACATCATAACATCATAACATCATAACATCATAACATCATAACATTATGACATTGCACTAATCACTTCGAGGACTTAGGGATTTAACTTGGCTCTATTTTGTAAGGCTATGGCTCCCAGGAAGACTATCCGGATAAATTTTGTAGTCATCTCTCCTCAACTCAAGGATTTAGTGTCAGAACTTCCTGATCAGGCTCAGTTCGTCAAAAAGCATGGTTCTCTCCTCGATTTGGTTACCACTGGTTTCAAAGAAGATATGATGAGAGTCCTATTCCAGTTCTTCGATCCTAAACATCATTGCTTCACATTCCCAGATTATCAGTTGGTGCCCACATTAGAAGAATTTTCCCAGCTGCTTGGGATACCTATTCTTGATCAAATACCTTTCAGTGGTTTAGAAAAGATTCCGAGGTCCGAAAAAGTTGCCGCAGCTTTACACATGACAAAGTCAGATATTGAAGCTAATTGGGTAACAAGAAGTGGAGTTAAGGGTTTACTTGCCAAATTTCTGATGAATAAGGCCTGAGAATTCTTAAAAGTCATGAATGTCCATGCTTTCGAGGAGATTCTAGCATTACTAATCTATGGTTTGGTGTTATTCCCTAATCCAGATCAATTCATAGATATGAATGCTATTCAGATATTTCTCGCTCGTAACCCTGTGCCTACCTTGCTCGGCGACATTCTGCATTCCCTTCACACTCGTACTATGAAGAGGCAAGGGACTCTCATGTGCTGCATACCTTTATTATCCAGGTGGTTTATTTCGCACCTTCCTCAGTCAGTCTTGAAGAATGAGCAAAGTTTGAGATGGTCTCAAAGGATAATGTCGCTCTCCCACTCAGACATCCGTTGGTGTCCTCATTTCAAAGAAAACAATATCATCATTGACCGTTGTGGAGAATTCCCTAATGTACCACTCATGGGGATAAGAGGAGGTATTACTTATAATCCTGCTTTAGCCCTACGTCAGTTTGGTTGTGCTCGAAGAGATGGTCCACATGAAATAATTATACAAGGCACGGTGTTTGACTATGATAACGATTCCCAAGGTCTCCGTCAAAGATTTGTGCGAGCTTGGGGCATGGTGAAAAGAAGTACTTTAGGACAGAAAAACTCTATTCCTATGGAACCTTATCTCAGATGGGTCCGCACAAGAGCTCGTGAACTTGTCATGCCATATCTGGCAGTCGGACCACTGATTGTTGAACCAGAAGCTGAAGGAGGTACTCCTCAGATCGTTCCTTATCCAGATATGCCTACCGATGTTGAAGAGTTAAAGAAGTCCTGGATCCATTTGAGAGAGGAAAGGGATACTTTTGAAGCCCAGTTCTGTGCTACAAGGAAGAAGGTGTTAGAGCTCACCGGCCAGCTTAATGAGGAACGAAGACTCAATACATATCTTCGCCCAAAAAGAAGCCGTCCCTGGGAGACCTGAGCTTTTATTGTATTTTACTTCTTATTATAATGAATATTAATCAAATATTATTAATAAAAGTGGCTTTCTTTTTTGGTAGTTTATGCAAAATTAAATTCCAAAAGTCCTTGAAAACATTTCATACATTGCATAGCATAACATGACATTGCATAACAGGTACTCTAAAAGGATCAGTATTCTCACGGTTTTCCTTCAAACAGAAAAATGGACCTCGAACAAACTGTCAAAGATCTCCAGGCTCGGAATGCTCAACTCCAGGAGATGATCTTGAACTTATCCAAGGGGCAGGAGGAACTAAAGACTCTCTTGCTCAAGAAGAAAAAGGACAAGAAATCTGTGAGGCACATTAACCCGGGAAGAAGGCAGTTTACGAAGATCAATATGACTTTAGCACAAGCACTGCAGGGTATGCTAAAAGTAAATTTAATTACCCTCAGAGATCCTCCTGCAAAACCCAACACTACTTCTCCTCGTTATAATCCCAACGCCAGGTGTGCCTATCACTCCGATAGCCCCGGGCATGATACGAATGATTGCTGGTCGCTGGAGAACAAGATTCAGGATATGATCGACGCTGGGGAATTTGAATTTGATCCTCTGGATATTCCTAATGTCATCACTGCTCCTATGCCCGATCATGACAAGACTGTTAATGCTGTAGAAGATGTGAATAGCGATTGCAACTTGGATAATTAGAAGGCTGAAGACACTATTCCAACTTCCTTTAGTCAGGAGTAATTGTTTGTTGTTTATTCAATGTATCAAATTTGGTTAAATGTTTTGTCATTCTCATAAGCATATTCATATTCAATAAATCAATGGACTTTTTGCATTCAAATATTGCGCTCTTTATCTTTCCTGTCATTTTTCAAATAAGCTATGCTTTCTTGCACACACTCACGTAACAAATTGCGTATCCACATCCACTCTGGATCCTGTTGATAATAGTTCTGCTACTGTTCATTATGACTTCGAAAATCCGATCTACCAAGCCGAAGATGGAAGTGAGGAAGATTGTGAAGTACCTGAAGAACTTGCCAGACTGTTACTAAAAGAAGAAAGGACTATACAGCCGCATGAGGAGTCAATTGAAACTGTCGATCTGAGTACTAAAAGTAGACAAGAAAGAAGTCAGAAGCCTCTTGGGGCACTTGAATTACATTGCCCGGTTTATATCCTACTTGACTGCTACTTGCAAACCTATCTTCAAATTACTGAGGACAGTCAAGAGATGATGAATGCCAGGAAACTTTTGATAAAATCAAGAAGTGTCTCCAAGAACCTCCAATTCTGACACCACCAGTTGAAGGAAGACCTCTAATCATGTATTTGACCGTGTTAGAAAATCCAATGAGGTGTGTTGGGGCAACATGACGAGTCTGGTCGAAAAGAGCATGCCATATACCGCCTTAGCAAAAGGTACCGACTGTGAAACAAGATACTCATAGCTCGAGAAAGCTTGCTGCGCTTTGGCTTGGGCTGCTCGTCGACTAAGACAGTACATGTTGAATCATACCACTTTATTGATTTCTAAGATGGGTTCTATCAAATATCTATTCGAGAAACTTGTTGTCTCCTGAAAGAGTTATCACTGATAATAGTGCTAATTTGAACAACAAGATGGTTACTGCACTCTGCACGCGGTTCAAAATAAAACACTCTAATTCTTCTCCGTACCGGCCAAGGATGAACGGCGCCGTGGAGGCTGCTAACAATGTCCAGAAGCTTATACAAAAGATGACAGTAATGTACAAAGACTGGCATGAGATGTTACAATTTGCTTTTCATGACTATCGCACTTCAGTACGCACTTCGACAGGGGCAGCTCCGTTCTCTTTAGTCTATGGAATGGAAGCCATCTTACCAATGGAAGTTCAGATTCCCTCGCTAAGAATCATGAAAGAGGCGGGCTTAGATGAAGAGGAACGGATTCAGACTCGACTCGATCAGATAAATTTGATTGAAGAGACTCGCGGCTGTTTGTCATAGGCAGATATATCAGAAACGCATGACCCAGGCATTCAACGAAAGGGTCAAGCGACAAGTGTATCAAATTGGCGACTTGGTAATCAAGCGTATCGTGCTACCGCAAACTGATCCCAGAGGCAAATGGACTCCCACGTACAAAGGGCCATTTGTAGTTAGGAAGGTATTCTCTGGTGGAGCCATGATACTTGCTACAGTGGATGGAGAAGATTTCCCGCATCCCGTGAACGCGGACATAGTTAAAAAATACTACGCATGAAAAAGACCCGCTAGATCGACGTATCTAGGCAAAAGTAAGGGCATCCCGGCGAACCAAAAGGGTTCGGGCAAAAATTAGGGATATATATAAAAAAATGTACACCCAGCAAGTCGAAAACCTGAAAAGGTGGCTTGGGCAAAAAAGGGTATCCTGGTGGACTGAAAACCTGAAAAGGCGGTCCAGGCAAAAATTAGGGATTAAAGCGTATGACTATGTCCCGTTCTCAGTCAACTTTCATCCAAGTTCAAGGGGCTGACCAAGCCAATCACTTCTATCCGACAGCAGGGGATGAGATGCTTGAAGACATAATGGCAGTAGTAGACTTAAAATCAATAGGACTTTTTCTGCATAGCTTTCTCTTTGTTTTTGACAATTTCCTCTTACTAGGATTTCTGTCTCCTTGTACACAATTTGCCTGTTTATAGGCCTTCTTTCAAAAATCAATACAACCCTCTTTCAAAAAAGATGCTTTTGTTTTTTACTTTTCTGTTTTGGTTGCGTAAATGTCCATTGATTTAATTTGAATTAATATGTGCATTTGAATATGACCAATGTTTACCAAAATACATGCATAGAATAGCAATAGCAATTACTACCCTACTTCAGGATCAAGGAAAAGGTCTAATCATGCTTCCAATGAATCCACTACCAATTCTCTTCCCCCCAGCAAGCCTGTTTTTTTCCCCAGAAGAAGTTGGCAGTATTCCCCGGCACAGCCAGCTATTCCCCAACAGAGGTCGGCATCATCAGACAGATTGATCATCTCATCCATCCCCAGCCAGGCTCTGTTGAATATCTCTACCATCAGACAGAAATCAGAACCCCCAGCCGAGAGAGGGTCCTCAACACGAATATCTCCAATCAGTAGATGGGGATTTATTTTCCCCAGTAGAGTCCCCAAGCAGAACTTCTCATACGCATAACTCATTCATTGCATCATTTCACAGCATACACATGCATACAACATTCGCATTTATTTTCGAAAGCATAAAACATCTCATGCATCATGACATGGCATAAAGCTAACTTTTCTTTGCAGGTTAATTATCCTCCTGATATAGTCAAAGTAAAAGGCTCATTCAGGCAGACGCCTTTATCAATCACAGACAAGATTCAGATACATATTCCAGATGCAATTCATGGGAGCATTCATTCTGACAACACTTCGATATCCTCCTAGCGATGGCATCTTTAAGCCCATCCCAGACATTTATTGCAAGTACAACGTATACAGATACAGCCTAACATACGGTTCATTCTGATTCAGCTCAACATATGACTCCTTCAACTCAGATACGATCTAGCGTACGATCCATTCTGACCTTCTTCAACTCAGATACGATTTAACAGACGATCCATTATGACCCTCGACAACTCAGATACGATCTAGCGTACGATCCATTCTGACCTTCTTCAACTCAGATACGATCTAACAGACGATCCATTCTGACCCTCAACAACTCAGATACGATCTAGCGTATGATCCATTCTGACCTTCTTCAACTCAAGTACAGTCTAATGCACGACCAAGTTAGACCTTCATCTGACCAGATGCTACCTTCGGACAGGTACATTTCTGGATGGTAGTCCAGTATACAGCTACTCCCTTTCCCAGATGCTACCTTCGGACAGGTACATTTCTGGATGGTAGTCCAGTATACGGCTACTCCCTTTCCCAGATGCTACCTTCGGACAGGTACATTTCTGGATTATAGTCCAGTATACGGCTACTCCCTTTCCCAGATGCTACCTTCGGACAGGTACATTTCTGGATGGTAGTCCAGTATACAGCTACTCCCTTACTCAGATGCTACCTTCGGACAGGTACATTTCTGAATGGTAGTCTAGTATGCGGCTACTCCCTTTCCCAGATGCTACCTTCGGACAGGTACATTTCTGGATGGTAGTCCAGTATACGGCTACTCCCTTTCCCAGATGCTACCTTCGGACAGGTACATTTCTGGATGGTAGTCTAGTATACGGCTACTCCCTTTCCCAGATGCTACCTTCGGACAGGTACATTTCTGGATGGTAGTCCAGTATACGGCTACTCCCTTTCCCAGATGCTACCTTCGGACAGGTACATTTCTGGATGGTAGTCCAGTATACAGCTACTCCCTTACTCAGATGCTACCTTCGGACAGGTACATTTCTGAATGGTAGTCTAGTATGCGGCTACTCCCTTTCCCAGATGCTACCTTCGGACAGGTACATTTCTGGATGGTAGTCCAGTATACGGCTACTCCCTTTCCCAGATGCTACCTTCGGACAGGTACATTTCTGGATGGTAGTCCAGTATACAGCTACTCCCTTACTCAGATGCTACCTTCGGACAGGTACATTTCTGAATGGTAGTCTAGTATGCGGCTACTCCCTTTCCCAGATGCTACCTTCGGACAGGTACATTTCTGGATGGTAGTCCAGTATACGGCTACTCCCTTTCCCAGATGCTACCTTCGGACAGGTACATTTCTGGATGGTAGTCTAGTATACGGCTACTCCCTTTCCCAGATGCTACCTTCGGACAGGTACATTTCTGGATGGTAGTCCAGTATACGGCTACTCCCTTTCCCAGATGCTACCTTCGGACAGGTACATTTCTGGATGGTAGTCTAGTATACGGCTACTCCCTTTCCTAGATGCTACCTTCGGACAGGTACATTTCTGGATGGTAGTCCAGTATACGGCTACTCCCTTTCCCAGATGCTACCTTCGGACAGGTACATTTCTGGATGGTAGTCCAGTATACGGCTGCTCCCTTTCCCAGATGCTACCTTCGGACAGGTACATTTTTGGATGGTAGTCCAGTATACGGCTACTCCCTTTCCCAAATGCTACCTTCGGACAGGTACATTTCTGGATGGTAGTCCAGTATACGGCTACTCCCTTTCCCAGATGCTACCTTCGGACAGGTACATTTCTGGATGGTAGTCTAGTATACGGCTACTCCCTTTCCCAGATGCTACCTTCGGACAGGTACATTTCTGGATGGTAGTCCAGTATACGGCTACTCCCTTTCCCAGATGCTACCTTCGGACAGGTACATTTCTGGATGGTAGTCCAGTATACAGCTACTCCCTTACTCAGATGCTACCTTCGGACAGGTACATTTCTGAATGGTAGTCTAGTAAGCGGCTACTCCCTTTCCCAGATGCTACCTTCGGACAGGTACATTTCTGGATGGTAGTCCAGTATACGGCTACTCCCTTTCCCAGATGCTACCTTCGGACAGGTACATTTCTGGATGGTAGTCCAGTATACAGCTACTCCCTTACTCAGATGCTACCTTCGGACAGGTACATTTCTGAATGGTAGTCTAGTATGCGGCTACTCCCTTTCCCAGATGCTACCTTCGGACAGGTACATTTCTGGATGGTAGTCCAGTATACGGCTACTCCCTTTCCCAGATGCTACCTTCGGACAGGTACATTTCTGGATGGTAGTCTAGTATACGGCTACTCCCTTTCCCAGATGCTACCTTCGGACAGGTACATTTCTGGATGGTAGTCCAGTATACGGCTACTCCCTTTCCCAGATGCTACCTTCGGACAGGTACATTTCTGGATGGTAGTCTAGTATACGGCTACTCCCTTTCCCAGATGCTACCTTCGGACAGGTACATTTCTGGATGGTAGTCCAGTATACGGCTACTCCCTTTCCCAGATGCTACCTTCGGACAGGTACATTTCTGGATGGTAGTCCAGTATACGGCTGCTCCCTTTCCCAGATGCTACCTTCGGACAGGTACATTTTTGGATGGTAGTCCAGTATACGGCTACTCCCTTTCCCAAATGCTACCTTCGGACAGGTACATTTCTGGATGGTAGTCCAGTATACGGCTACTCCCTTTCCCAGATGCTACCTTCGGACAGGTACATTTCTGGATGGTAGTCTAGTATACGGCTACTCCCTTTCCCAGATGCTACCCTTCGGACAGGTACATTTCTGGATGGTAGTCCAGTATACGGCTACTCCCTTTCCCAGATGCTACCTTCGGACAGGTACATTTCTGGATGGTAGTCCAGTATACAGCTACTCCCTTACTCAGATGCTACCTTCGGACAGGTACATTTCTGAATGGTAGTCTAGTATACGGCTACTCCCTTACTCAGATGCTACCTAGTGCACGGTACATTTCTGAAGTGTAGTCTAGTGTACGACTACTCTCTTTTACCATCAGATTCAGCCTACTGGACGGCTCATTCTGCAACTCAGATTCGATTTAATGTACGATCCATTCTGAGCTCCAGCAACTCCAATGCGGTCTAACGTACGACCCATTCGGATCCTCAACTACTCAGATGCTACCTAGTGCACGGTACATTTCTGAAGTGTAGTCTAGTGTACGACTACTCCCTTTTACCATCAGATTCAGCCTAATGGACGGCTCATTCTGCAACTCAGATTCGATTTAATGTACGATCCATTCTGAGCTCCAGCAACTCCAATACGGTCTAACGTACGACCCATTCGGATCCTCAACTACTCAGATGCTACCTAGTGTACGGTACATTTCTGAAGTGTAGTCTAGTGTACGACTACCCCTTTCATCATCAGATTGAGCCTAACGGACGACTCTCTCTTCAACTCAGATACGATCTAGCGTATGGTCCATTCTGATCCTTTATCCCCAACAGCATATGACACACTCCGACTCCCCAGCGAAGTCGGCAGCCTAATGGATGACTCATTATTCGGTCTAATGTAAGACCCAGTGTGGCACCCATGTCTTCAAATTGGCCTAATGTACGGCTCGATCTGAAGCTTTCGTCATCAAACCTCCCGGATGGCATCTTTAAGCCCATCTCCATCAAGACCAACTGTCGATCCTCAAGTGCAAATTTTTGGGGCATTCTAGTGTTCAATAATCTTCCACCTCCAGACCACGAATGGCATACACGCCATCCTAACTCTCTCGGTTCAAGAATATTGAATAGGGGCAGCTGTCATACCCCAAAATTTACCCATCATTTTTCTTAAAAAAAAAAATAATAAATAAATAAAAAAAAAAAAAAACGAAGAAAAAAAAAAAAAAAATTAATTAATTAATTAATTAATTAATTAATTAAATAATTAAAATAAATAAATAAATAAAATATAACAAATTATTTTGGACTTGGGTCTCCCTCATTCCAAGCCCATTACCCACAAAATTAGTCTATAAATACTGAAGTTTCAGTAGAGGAAAGGGACGGGGAGTTAGACTTGGAGTTTACACTGGGAGATTCACTTGAGAAAGAAGGAAGAGAAGCAAAACACTCTGAGGTTTCCTTGGAACAAAACCTTGAGGAAAAAGAAAGAGAGAGAACAGAGAAGGACGGATAGAAACTTTGGCATAGGAACCCTGCCAACCCGGAGAATTCAGAATAAAGAAACCCTGAAGGCAGCTCATCCGCCCCGAAGCCATCGCCGCCCAATTCCCGCCGCCTAACTCATTCCGATACCACAAGTGGTCAATCCCTTCAACCTTGAATTGGCAAACAGGTTTGCATATCTCTATTGTTTATACTTTCAATTGGCCATATCTACACATATAATGCATCATGATTAAATGTTGATATATAATTTGCTTTCGTATGTGAATTTAAATATGCCTGAATACCCTGAATGTTTGACCATGTTGTTCCTGTGATAAAATGCCATAAAGTTCAAGGTTCCTAACATGGGGCTGTTTTTCTCAAAATTCAAAATCCGTGGCCGTTCGCCTGGCCTTCGCTAGGCGAGGCAGAGGCGAACGAGACAGTACCTGATTTTTCTAGTCTGTTTTTTTTTATGTTTTTATCATAGCCATGCATTATTCATCCTATCCTATTTACTGTTGCGATATTTTTCCGGTGTAATCTTCGATTGCACCCTGATTTGGTATTCTGACATGTTTCTTTTTGAGCTTCGAAAAGGTTCACATATCCTAGGAAAAGGTTATTGGCTAGGTATTCCACTTTATTTGTGGGATACCCTTGTGGAGTTTTCACCCTAAATTACCTAATTAATTTTGATGTATTAATTTTAATGTATTAATTTTAATGTATTAATTTTAATGTATTAATTTTAATGTATTAATTTTAATGTATTAACTTTAATGTATTAATTTTAATGTGGGAGAATTCCTCCTAATCACCTAATTAATTGTAAAACTTTGCCTTTGAATAAGTGATCTTGGACCTCTCTTTGTTGCCTTACGATTACGATATTACGGTCATGTCCCGCGAATGTGGGGATACCCTTAGCAAAGACCCTTCGGTTAAATCATCATAAAATAAATTATAGTCCCTCGGATGTTGCCTTCGAATATACAACTTTGTCCCTCGATGACCCTTCGATGTTGCCTACGATTAAATGATGATAGTCCCTTCGAATGCTAAGGTATCCTCATAACTGTTGCCTTCAATGACCAATCGATGACCCTACGATGACCCTTTTACATCCAAAGGATAAAACTACTTATTTCTCAATAATAAGGACAGTTTTACCCTCATAAGGATAGGAAATGCCCGTAAAGACCTTGGGTCGGTATAACTCTTAATTGCTGGCTCACAACTTAAAACACTTTTTCGCACCTCACACCTTTGAAAATACCTTTAGAAAATCACCACTTGGTATACATTCATACTAGAATCATTACCGAGTTATATTTTTCTAAACAATTTTCAAAACTAAACGAGATAACCACTTTGTATACATTCATACAAGAATCATTACAAAGTTAAATTCTCTTTTCAAAACAATTTTCCAAACAATTCACAAACACTTTTTTTAGACAAAAATAATATAAGTGATCGAGCAATTAAGAGCCCATGGATAACCATGGATACAAAGGGTGCTAACACCTTCCCTTTGTATAATGTACCTCCCGAACCCAAAATCTAAATTAAGGTCTTTCCTGTTCTTTTCCACCTTTCCTTATTGGATAAAAGAAAAGTCGGTGGCGACTCTTGCTAACCGCGACATTGCGATTAAAACCACAAAAAGTCCAGTTCACCGTATGACACCTATTTCAATATCTCATAACCAGTTGTGATTGCCTACAATAGTCAAAGGCATGTTGCTCCTCTGTTGGTTATTCATTTGGCGGGTCCTATACCCTATGAATCTGATAAAGTTGTTCCTTACAAGTACAATGCTACCATGTTGGAAGATGGAAAAAATGTCCATATTCCTTCCTTTTCTTTTATTGTGAATATTGCTGATGTAAGTGGTGTGACCCGAAGTGGTAGAGTATTTTCTAATATGGTTCCTAAAAGAATGAAAGATGCTTCGGTGGGTAAGAAAGCTCAATGGAAACTCCTGTTATGCAATCTTTCCAGTCCAGTGGTGTGAACCATAAATCTGATCAGGATGAAGTATTAAAGTTGATTAAGAGATGTCAAATCAATGTGGTGGATCAATTATTGCACACCCCATCCAAAATATATGTCTAATATTTGATAATGAAATCGGAAGTTCATAGAAAGGCTTTAAAGAAGGTCTTGTGGCTAATATTACTGCGTGTAACAACCTGAGCTTTAGTGATGAAGAATTGCCTTAACAAGGGAGGAATCATAATTTGGCTTTGCACATTTCCATGAATTGCCAAGAAGATGCTTTTATCCGATGTGTTAGTTGACACTGACTCGCCTATGAATATTATGCCGAAGTCTACTCTGTCTAAGCTCTCTTAGTAAAGTGCTCCAATGTGGTTTAATGGGGTTACTGTGAAAGCTTTTGATGGCTTGAAGAAGACTGTGATTGGAGATGTGGATCTCTCGTTGAAGACAGGTCCGTGCTTATTTAAGATTACGTTTAAAGTGATGGATATC
Organism: Lathyrus oleraceus; assembly: GCF_024323335.1. Lineage (NCBI taxonomy): Eukaryota > Viridiplantae > Streptophyta > Magnoliopsida > Fabales > Fabaceae > Lathyrus > Lathyrus oleraceus. The sequence continues at coordinate 440,901,220 of NC_066581.1, forward strand.
CATCCCGCCTATATTTATCTCTTGGGTCATCCATGGAATCATGAAGTTGGGGCAGTGACATCAACTCTCCATCACAAATTGAAATTTGTGATAAATGTAAAGTTAGTAATTGTGGGTGGCGAGCAGGCCATGTTGGTGAGTAATCTATCTTCATTTTCATATATTGATATTGACGAAGCTGTGGGAACTCTGTTTCAAGCTATTTCTGTCGATGATAATGCTTCTAAGAATAATGGGTCATCCATGACTTCTTTGAAAGACGCCCTACAAGTTGTGGATAATGGTCAGGTTGTTGGATGGGGTCAAGTTGTTGAACATGCTGAGAACAAAAACAAAGCTGGTTTAGGCTTCTCACCCGGTTCAACCCGTAGAGATTTGAAGCGTATCCAAGAATTTTTTCACAATGTTAGTTTCATCCACTCCAAAGATCAGTATGTTTTTACGATCCTAGGAGATGATCAAGAGTAAGAAGCACGAAACATTGTGACGCATGAATTGATATGCAAAAATTGGACCGCTGTTGATTTAACTTTGTTGCTCACTTGTCAAAGTAATATGTTTTTTTTATTTAAAAAAAGAAATCCTTTCACTATGCCCAAGGTGAAAGGGAATCTATGTGGGCTTTGTTTCAAATTTGATCATCATTAATAAAATGTTATTTTGTTTATCCATGTTATGTTTTCTCTTTTTTCTTTTTTGAAAAAAATGGTAACATAAAAAACCAAGATAATAATAACTTTTAATATTTGCATCACAATGTGGTTTATTTGTTCATATTCTAAAATTCAACATAAAATCATTGTGCAAATTGATTGTTAAACCCATTTAAAACAATGACCTTATGCCCTCTCCCAAATTTCAAATTCCTGTGTTTGAAATGGAAGAAGATGATGTTGAAGAGATTCCTCATGAGATTTCCCTAGTGTTTTCCCTTATTCTTTGGTCTTTATTCTTCATTTTGTCTCATCATTCACTTATTTTTCTCCGATTTATCAACTAAATATATGCAATATCGAATTGTCATCACATACACATAAACTACACATAATCATTCTTTGTTTGGGTTCCATTTAGAATCAGTTGATAACGTACAACTTAGGTTGTTGAATTGTAAATTGGGTTGATATCCTTGAGGGTTTAAAATAAGTAAACCAAGCTGGGGTTAAGGTATTTGAAGGTTTTGGACAAGATTACACAATTTGGATCTGATCGAGTGAAGGCTTTGAGGAACAGGGGTTTCTTGCAAAAGAGTAGCGTGAGACAATGTATCATATTGGTAAATCTTGTGTTACACAACAATTTGCAATTTAGATTCGACCGAGTGAAGGATTTAAAGAATGGAAGGTTCTTGAAAAGGAGTAGCGTGAGACAATGAATCAAATTGGCATTGTTTGGTGACTTGGTCAAGCTCAGACCAAGGGAAGAAAAAGTGTTAGAATTAATATCAAACATATAGTTTATAGGGTTGGAGTGCTACATTTCTCTTGTATACTACTTTTGAAAAGTAAGGTTAATTTTATTATCTCAATTCTAGTTCAAATTGAAGGTGGACGCACTCATAGCGAGGCCGATTGGGGAACAGCCTAAACAAATATGTGTATATTCTTTCTCTCTCTCTCTCTCTCTCACGTTTCATTGAAAAAATTTGAATTCATCGATTGTGCGATCAATACGTTTGGTTAAACCTTTTGAAAAGCATTTGAAAAATGTTTTGTTGAGTTGATCACAATATATTAGATTGTGGTTTGATTTGAAGATCAGGAAAACCATGCAAATTTCCAAACGAAATCGATTATTGCTCATTGATAATAGATTATAAAGTGTCTTTTTCTCTCTAATTGATTATGGTTGCGGTGTAATCAATTATGAGGTGTTTCTCACTTAGTAATCAATTATGTATAAGCCTAATTGTCAATATATCATATCCAAGCTAAAATTTCCGAATTTTCATAAGCATAATGAATAAAAGACTCGCCATAATCGACTGTGGACCGGTTTTGGGTCTTTTCAAAAGTTTCACTTTTTGTGATTCTTAATGATTTCTCTATTATAAAATAAAGTTTTATGCTCATTTGAAAAATACAAAAACAAGGAAAAAATATCTCTTATGTAATTTTGATATGTATTGTAAGACCAAGAGAATGTTGTTCTCTTGAAGTTATGAAGTATAAAGGTTGCAAGCTGAACCGATGATAAAATCTTGGGGAAAAGGTTGCAAGTTGAATTTGTGATGAAAACTTTGTGTAAAGGGGTTGAGTTGAAACTCTATTAAAAGCTCTATTAATAGTGGAAGATATTAAGGAGCTACCCTTAGGGACATAGGGATTGGGTGTGTGCCTTGTAGTTTTGGGGCGAAACAAATAAATTTGACATGTTATTTTCCTACGCCCTTATCTATTTATTTTTATCTTATTTATTTATTTATAATCTTATCCTTCTTCTATTATCTTCTTAAATTATTTTTATTCATTACATTTATAAAAGTTTTTATGTCACAATTCACCTTCATCTTGTGTTTAAAGTCATTTAATGAACAACTTAGTCTTCAAGGGACAAGATGAATTGATTTTCATATATTAACTTTGGTAATATGAAACTTACACCAAGACGAGGACATGTCATCACTAGGTTCATCATGTAGTATACCTCTTTGTCAAATATAGGAAACAATTGTCTAGTGTTTATAATGCTTTAGGAAATGATAACTTTTTATCACATTGGTTTTGAACTTTGGCAATCAATTGTAGAGTTTGATTCATCTTTTATATAGAATGAATTCTCTGCTTCCTTCTTTTCTAGTTCTTTTATGTGTGGGATGTGAGGTGTTTTAGAATTGTTTTCTCTTATTCAATACTCATTTTCCTTTATGTATATTAATCGAGGGGTTTACCATTCTCTAAGTTTCCAACTCCTCGTTGTCCTTAAAAATCATTTCAATAGAGTTTCTCCATTTTCCCATACTAACTTTGGCTACCCTATATTTCCCTCTAGACACGGACTCCTAATTTATTCTATAAAAGATGGAATGCATGTGGATTAGAATGAGTACTTGATATTGTTGGAAATCCACCACAATCTATGGAGAATTTAAATCAATCTTGATGAACAAGATCATTATCAACCATGCAATGATAATGGAAAGAAAAGAACAATTGAGAAAGAAAGAAAAGAACGTTGGAGAAGAAGAATATTTTCTACAGAGTTTTCTCTCTATCCATAACCTGTGGAAAACTTTTTTACTCACTTTGCAAGTGCAAAATTATGTGAAAACAATGTTATGAGTTCTTTCTTCCCTTCATAAAATACTAATGGTTACTTACTCTATTTATAGATTTAGGTTATCTTACTCCCTAAGCCAAAACTCAAAACTATAAAAACCCAAAATAGTTAACACAACTAAAAATAGGCCTAAGTCGAAATCCTGTGTGAAGCAACATGCTTCGACATACTAATACAACTCGACACATCCTTGATCTGTCAAGTAACCTGTTTCAACACAAGGAATTACAATTCAACACACTATAACGGTAAATTCATGACCATTAAGCTATGGATAAACTTAACGTCAATAAAACCAGAATCGCCACTGTGCTATTATTGTTTCCAAAGGAAAAGGGAAAAGTACGAAAAAAACCCAAAGATAAGAAGTTTTCAAATCAAAACTAAAAAATGGCAGAGATTACAGGTAAGAGAGTTGGTTACACAGAGGGAAGGTGTTAACACCCAAAGTGTCCTAGGTAATCCAAGGGAGCCTTTTTTATATGTGTGTATGTGTTTTTTGGTATAAAAAATGTTTGAAGCAAATAGAGTGTGGGGATGTGAAAAGAATTCATTAATTATATTCTTGTGTTTGACAAGACCTTCAGACTTGTGCCTACGTACCAACATAAACATGAGGGATCAAAACCTCGTAGTTCATGGTATCAATTTCAAAATGAGTGGATTGCTTTTAATCAAAATTTAAGTTTAAAAGAGGCACAAAAGGCCCAAAAGTTTGAATGGGTGTTAGTTCTTTTTGTCTTTTGAAATATTAAGTCAATATGGTTAAATTCATTTACAAGTTTGATTTAAGAAAAAAGTTTAAAAATTCAATGGCATAAGGCCAAAGTTTCTAATTTGCAATAAGAGTCTACGTTTTGAAATCAAAAGCAAAGAAAGTTTTTGAAAAGGGGGAGATATTTTTAAATTTAAGAAGTGAGAGGAGATGAAGAGACAAATCATAAGCATAAACTTAAAAGTTAAGAGTTGAAAAGATCTGACCAATAGGATGTGATCCAGCAAACAAGAATGTCATATAGAAAACCCAATTCCCCTTTGGACTTTGAGTCAAGCAATAGTCAGCAAGCAATTAGCAATATCAAGCAAGGCATCAAATAAAGATGGTCATATCCAAGCAAGCAAATCCCATAGCTAGTAGTATTTTCTGTCCTCTCGTGCACCATATGAAATACTCCTTGATTAACTCAAAATAAGGCATTAGGTACCAAATCAAAATAACAGTTGCATCAAGACCATGTAGTACATGAATTCAAGTGGATCCCAATACTTTCATTAGATGAAATCTTAAATCACAATAACTTGGTCTCATAAATGTTGGCATTGGCCAAGTCCTTTTGCATAGGTATGTTGCCTAATTCTAAGTCCAAAAGCTCAAATCAAATCCAATAGTCCATACAAACATTTTTAGGGTTTTTGTTGTTTATTAAATATTTTAAGGTCCTAAGACCACAAACACAAATAAAATCACAAACAAATATATACAATCAAAATATATGGCTCAAATGAGCAAAGTGAAAATGACATAAACATAAGTAAGTTAAATGATATGTAAATGATAAATGAATGATAATGAATTGAAATTATATTGCATAAAAGTAAATGACTTGAAAGTAAAAGCAATATTAATACAAGTTAGTCAAATGTTAGTTGATTAGGTGTTAGTGGGGTTTTGCTTTTCAACTGATTAAGTCATTCTTTGGAGAACACTTAACCCTCTATTCACAAGCATGGATCCTTGAACCAATACATCTTCCATAAGAAGGAAAAAAGACCAAGTTTCCACACAATACCATGAAAGGGGGGAGACTTACAATCTCACTTACTAGAATGTTATGCCTTTGGGGTCAAAATTTACCTCTATGTTAAGCAATCGTAATTGGACTCATGTAGAAGTCACAACTATCTGAGGTCGGGCAATAATTTTTTTTTTGGTGTTAATGCATGTTATAGATATGCTATAATGAACCAAACTCCTAAAACATACCAGACAAAAAAAGAAAAAAATAAAAGGATGGACATATCCTATCCATACTTGTATTGGTTCATTTAACACAAGGTTATTGATGAGCCAATTAGCCTTATGATATTGAGATTTCATTGGTCAATCAAAAGGATGGGAGATAATGGGATTGAAGGTGAAGAGGGAAGGGAGATGACAGAAACACAAATTGGTCATAGGAGGAATTTTATCAAATTAATATCATTCATTCATTTTGGGAGATGAAATGGACATTTCATCAATCCCATAAATCCAATGATTTTAACTTAACAAAAGTCAAATCAACCTTGACCAAGGCCCAAACACATAGTCAAACATCGCAAGTCAATAAAAAAGGCTCAACTTAATTTCTATGCAATTAACAAATTAAAAATCAAATTAAAAATGTATTTAACTTAAAATTAGTTTGGTCAAAACCTAAAACCCCTTCAAAACACCAAATAAATGGCCAAGAGATTTATCCTAGGTCAAACAAGTTCAAAGGACCTTAGACAAAAAATTTCATGATTTTTGAAAAGTCAGAAGTATATTTAAATAATTAAAAATATGCACACAAAAATTTAATTCATGAAAAATATCAAAATTAATCCCAAAGATGATTTTAATTCAGAAAATGAATAAGAAAAATATTTAAAGATTTTTGGTGAAAGTCCCATATTTTTTGGATTAAAAATGAAATTAATATGAATTAAAGAAAATAAAGGGATTAAATGAAAAATCAGAAAATAAAAAGAAATTCAAAAAAATAAGGGCCATCAGATCTCCCTCATTAATTGAGGTGGCAGATTTGATGGCCAAGCGCGCGCTTCCATCATGTTCTGCAGTCAACGCGTGTACAGACGTGGTAATCGGGAAGAATGGCTCAGATTAAAACGTTGGACTCATATCAGATGGTTCGGGTCACGTCAACACCCCACCGAAGCCCTTGCTCCAGTCATCTTCTCCGGTGAGGGCCACTAGACTGGTCCAACCAAAACCTTATGAAAAATGGAAAACGAATACACTAATTTGAAGAAAAAATGCTTAGGAGCATGAATCTGGCCTCATTTTCCTCCAATTCCAAGTATATAAAAAGATACAGGGACTGGAATTATGAGGATCATGAACTGAGTTGCTTCGATTTGACTTCTAAGCAACTCAATCTTCTTGCCTACATTGGTAGGACTTCACCCAACCAAAAATCACAAAGAATAGGAAAATCTGATGGAGAATCAAAGAGATGAAAATTCTAAAAAATTACCTTCAAGGGAGCTTCAACCTTGCTTGATCTTGATTCCAATTGTGCTTGGCTTTGTTTTAGAACCTTGTAGGAAGTGATTAAGATCAAGAAATGACCTGAATGGTTGGAGTTTCAATCTCAAAACAGATGGAGATTTGAAGCTCGATTTTCAAATGAAAACCTTCAAGATTATCCTTTAATACTGAGGGATTGCATTGCAGGTTCAAAGTTTGGGCATCACGTTCTTAATTCTGAGCAATGAAGGTTGTATTTATAGCAAAAGAGATTAATTTGCACACACTTTTAAAAATTTTGAATTTAAGTAATTCTCTTTGCATGCTTGCATGGGCGTTGTAGCGGTAAATTCATGACCATTAAGCCATAAACTTAACGTCAATAAAACTAGAGTCTCCACCGCACTTTTATTGTTTCCAAAGGAAAAGGGAAAAGTACGAACGAAACCCAAAGATAAGAAGTTTTCTAATCAAAACTAATAAAATGCCAGAGATTACAAGTAAGGGGGTTGGTTACATAGAGGGAAGGTGTTAGCCCAAAGTGTCCTAGGTACTCCCAGGGGGCCCTTTTTATGTGTGTATTTGTTTTATAGTATAAAATGATGTTTGCAATAAATAGAGTGTGGGGATGAGAAAATAATTCATTAATTATATTTTTGTGTTTGACAAGACCTTCGGACTTGTGCCTACGTACCTACATAAAATGAGGGATCAAAACCTCGTAGTTCGTGGTATCAATTTTAAAGTGAGTGAATTGCTTTTAATAAAAAGTTAAGTTTAAAAGAATCACAAAGGGCTTAATAGAATTTGAATGAGTGTTAGTTCTTTTTGTCCTTTGAAATTTTAAGTCAATATGATTAGATTTATTTACAAATTTGATTTAAGAAAAGGAGTTAAATAAAAGCAATGGCATGAGGCCAAAGTTTCAAATTTGAAAAAGAGTCTAAGTTTAGAAATCACAAGCAAAGAAGATTTTGAAAGGGGGGAGAGATTTGAAATTTAAGAAGTGGGAGAAGATGAAGAGACTAATCATAAGCAAAAATTTAAAAGTTAAGAGTTGAAAAGATCTGACCAATGGGATGCAATCCAATAGACAAGAATGTCATATAAAAACCCACTTTTCCCTTGGACTTTAAAACAATCAATATCATACACAAGTAGCAAGATGAAGAGCAAGGCATCAAGTAAAGATAGCCACTTCCAAGCAAGCAACTTCATAGTCTTCTTCTTAAACTTCTCATGCATCAAATGAAATACTCCTTGAATGGCTCAGAATAAGGCATTAGACACAGGTTCAAAGTAACATTTACATCACTACCATATAACATATGAACTCAAGTGGATCCCAATACTTGCATCAGATGAATGCTCCAATCACAATAGCTTGGTTTCAAAAATGTTGGCATTGTCCAAGTCCTTTTGCATAGGGAATGTTGCCTAGTTCTAAGTCCAAAGCTTAAATCAAATCCAACAGTCCACACAAACATTTTTTAGAGGTTTTTGTTGTTTATTAAGCATGTTAAGGTCCTAAGACCACACACACAAACAAGATACACAAACAAATATATACAAGCACAATATATGGCACAAGTGAGGAAAGTGAAAATGGCATAAACATAAACAAGTTAAATGATATGTAAAATGAAAAATGATAAGTGGCTTGAATTTAAATCACATAAAGTAAATGACTTGAAATTAAAAGCAATTATAATAAAGATTAGTCAAATGTTAGTTGAGTAGATATTAGTGCAGTTTTGCTTTTCAATTATTTAAGTCATTCTTTGGAGAACACTCAACCCTCTATTCACAAGCATGGATCCTTGAACCAAGACATCTTACAAAGGAAGGAAAAAAGACCAAGTTTCCACACAATACCATGAAAGGGGGGAGACTTACAATCTCACTTACAAGAATACTATGCTTTTGGGTCAAAATTTAGCGCTATGTTAAGCAATCGTAATTGGACATATGTAGAAGTCACAACTATCTAAGGTCGGGAAATAATTTTTTTGGTGTTAATGCATCTTAGAGATATGGTATAATGAAATATATTCCTAAAACATACCACACACCAAAACAAAATGATCAAAGGATGGACCTAATCTCATCCATACTTGTATTAGTTCATCTAACACAAAGTTATTGATGAACCAATTAGCCTTAGGATATTGAGATGTCATTGGTCAATGAGAGGGATGGGATAGAATGGGATTGAATATGAAGAGGGAGGGGAAATGAGACAAACACAAATTGGTCATGGGAGGAATTTTATCAAATTAAAATCATTCATTCATTTTGGGAGATGAAATGTATATTTCATCAATCCCATAAATCCAATGATTTTAATCCAACAAAAGTCAAATCAACCTCCACCAAGGCCCAAGCACATAATCAAACTTCCAAAGTCAATAGAAAAGGCTCAACAATATTTCTACACAATTAAACAAAAAAAAATCAAATTCAAATACATTTAAATTAAAATATGTTTGGTCATAAACCTAAAACCTCTTCAAAACACCAACTAAATGGCCAAGAGATTTATCATAGGTCAAACAAGGTCAAAGGACCTTGGAGAAAAAATTTCATTATTTTTGAAAAGTCAGAAGTATTTTAAAATAATTAAAAATATGCAAAAAAAAACTAATAAATCATGAAAAATATCAATATTGATCCAAAAAATAAATTTAATTCAGAAAATGAAAGAGAGAAATATTTGAATTTTTTTGGTGAAAGTCACATATTTTTTGGATCAAAAATGAAATTAACATGAATTAATTAAAATAAAGCAATTAAAAGAAATAAACAAGAATTCAAAAAAATGAGAACCATATGTTCTCCCTCATTAATTGAGGTGACAGATCAGATGGTGATAAACGCGCGTTCCACAAGTTCCCTAATCAACTGAACCACACGCATGATAAATCAAAACAAACGCACGAGATTAAAACATTAAAAAAGGATCTTGTGATTGAGATGCTTGCCAACACATCACCGGAGCCAGAGCTCCAATCTTCTTCTCCGATGGACCTCACCGGACTGGTCCACCATCAACCATCACCAAAATCAAAAAGTAAGACATGGATCTAAAGGAAAAATGCTCAGGAGCTCGAATTTGGCCTCAATTTTGTCCAATTCCAAGTATATGAAAATATACAGGGAGTTGAATTTTGAGGATCATGAACTGAGTTGCTTCGATTCGACCTCAAAGCAACTCAATCTTGTTCCGTATATTGGTAGGACTTCAGCCAACCAAAAATCAACAAGAATAGTGGAGAATTGAGAGAGAATCGAAGAGAAAAAGTTGCTAAAATCTCACCTTCGAGGAGCTTCAAAATTGCTTGATATGGCTTCCAATTTGGCTTGGCTTGACTCTAGAAGCTTGCAGAAGATGATTTGAATAATTAAGAGGCTTGGACTCTTGGAGTTTCAATTCTAAAACAGAAGGAGAATTGAAACTCGGTTTCTCAAGAAACCTTCAAGATTATTCTTTCAATGGGGTTTGGGGGCGGAAAGGGTTCAAGCTTGGTCAAGAGGGATCCAATTTCTTGTCACCAAGGGTTCTATTTATAGCCAATGTGAATGATATTTGCACACTTCCAAATTTGGCAAATTTTCAAATTCTCCCTTGCATGGATGCATGGGCGTGAATGAGGCCCATGAAATGATGCCATATGATCCAAAGTCCAATGTGCAATGTGTTGAAATCATGTTGGAAACTCATGCAAGTGTGTGTGAAAATTTGAACTTAAAATTATCCAAATGGTACCTTAACTTACACCCATGTGCATTTCCCTCAAATTTAATCCAAATGAGATGATCTTGGATGTTTTGGAAAGGTGAGATAAAGGGGAACAACGTTTTTGTTGAACACTTTTTCATTTGAAGCTTGGATCATGAGAAATTTTGAGGTGGAAGTTTGGGAAATCAAGCGTATTTGAAAATTTGCTAAGTCTTAAGTCAAATGTTAACTTCTTCCACCTTGAATAACTTTTTCTATGGACTTAAAATGAGATAAGTTCCTTCATAAACGTTGTTTCTCTTTCAAACCTCTTAAATTTAGCCACAAATTTGATCTAATTTGGATTTGTCATGAAGTAGTTATGCATTTTATAAGTTGAGGAAAATCACTTGTTCAATGGTATTGGCCCTGAATGACCTATAATGTTTCGTCTTGGCATATGCATTGCGAGTTGAATTTACACTTCCTAAAAACATAAAAGTTGAAGTATACATCTTGAAATTGATCATTAAATTTGAGTGGCTTTCATCTCATGAAAATTGGGTAAGTTATGGTCTTGGGAAATTGACCTCCAAACTAGGGCTCAGACAAAATGACATATTATCTTTCACCATAAAAAAATACTTTCCAAGTAAAAATAGATCTAGACCACAACATGAAAAGTGCTCGGAATGTCATTTAGAGTAACGTTTCACCTGGAATCATTTTCATATGACAAAAATTGTAGGAGATAGGGTCCAGGGAACCCCGGTTTTGACTAGTTGACTTTCTCTGGTTAACCACCATGAACCAACTTGCGAGCATGACATTCTCTTGACTTTTGGGACTCATGGAGGATCATATATGCATACGATTATGTAATGTGAAGTATCCCTTGAAGTATTTGATCAATGCTTGAAGAAACTTGTTGAAGAAATCACACAAGATACCTAGATGAATTAGGGTATTCATATACCCAACTCCAAACTCTTGATGATTTCTTGATCAAAATAACATGTGGAGATCATGGGGATTTATACATTATACTTAGAGCCATAGTAAATCATTTCTTGATTGAGCTCCTTGCGTATAGGGTCTCAAACCCTAGATATGAGCTTGATAGAGCATAGGTGAGCATGTACACTACCTACAAAAGCAACAAACTATACATTGACATATTTTTGGTATTTTGGTTAGTAAATAAAGAAAAATGAAGTATGATACAATCAAATATGCTTGGTGATCTCTCTCAGTACAAACCTAATGAATGAGGAGTAAGGAGGATGTCAAGGTGTGATCCCAATGCTAATGCATATGATGAGATAGCATAAGGGATCTTAGGGTCAAAATAAGGGGTCTTATAGCTGCCCATATTTAAGGACGTTCTAGGTGAGGAGATGAAGGATAAAAATCTTCGTATCGACTCAGTAGAATGGAATTAAATAACAACATCGAAACAAATTTTGGCCCCTAAGAGACCTCATAATGCATATGTTATGAATGTTAAAAATAATCTCTATGGGGAAAATGTTGCCACAAAGTAAAAGAATTCGGAGAGACTGAAAGTCCACGGGAGCATAATGCATTCCATAAGGAAAACTGACTGGGGAGACAAAGACTTCGGGGATAAAAAGTTGTGCGTAGGCCAGGCTACGACTTAAAACTATCGGGGGACACGAGGGATTCCATGAAAATAAATCGATGGAAAGACTCAGCCAGGGATAGAAGAAAATATGCAGGGGAAACAGGTAGATCAAAATAAAACTGAAATACTCGATCCAAACAGGGGACGGCAATTTCATTAAGGAAATACGCAATAAAACTCAACTGGGGAAGAAAAGAATTCAACACAGGAGTAACAAAATTATATTATCCCCTACCGGTTACTGGATAGGAGGATAACATAATCTGACAGAGAGGACATCCACTACCGGTTAGGGTAAACATATCAAGGATGACTCGCTGAGGGAAAATAGAAGGTGTATTCATTACCAAGCACTGGGTAAGAATAACTTGCTGGAGGATATGCCAAATAGGGTTTACAACTACCGGTTACTAGGCAGAAGACCAAAGAGAGAGAATATCCGTCACCGGTTAAAGTGAACATATCAAGGATAGACTCAAAGGGAAGAATATCCGTCATTGGTTAAGATCAACATATCAAGGATAAACTGCTGGGGGGAAGTAGGAATTACATCTATCAGTTACTGAATAGAATACTGAAAGAGAGAATATCTGTCACCGGTTAGGATGAACATATCAAGGATAGACTTCGAGGGGGGAAATAGTAATTATATATATTAGTTACTGGGTAGAATACCGAAAAGATAATATCTGTCACCGGTTAGGATGAACATATCAAGGATAAACTTTGCAAAGGAAAGCAGGATTTACAACTACCGATTACTAGGTAGAAGACCGCAAAGAGTAGGAAACCCGTCATCGGTTAGGATGAATATATCAAGGATTATCCCTCTGGGGATAGAAATAGGGATTACAACTACCTTTTTACTGGGTAGAAAACCAAAATGAGAATACCCGTCATCGGTTAGGATAAACATATCAAGGATAAACTCAAAGCAGGGGAAGAAAATATCTGTCATCGGTTAGGATGAATATATCATGGATAGACTTCCCGAGGAAACGTGAAAACGAATCCACTGGGGAGAAAAAGGAAATGGACTACTTTTACCGAGTATTTGGCAAAAAGTAAAATGCTCGCAAATCGAGAAGGATATTACCAGGTATTGGGTAATAGACTCTCGGGGGACCAAGAGCATATTTCTAAGTAAGAGTTAGAAAGAAAAGATCAATCAAAGATTCGACCCGATGATGATATAACTCAGTGGGAGTGGTTCTATCTAGATAATCGACGGGGGAGGAAGCTAAAATAATAGTCATCCACGAGGAAATAACTCAATGGGGAATGAGAAAGGTTAAATTAATTCTACTTAAAGAGGTTGACACTCTACAATTGAAAGAGGACAGACACACCGAATCTGCGCGGGGGAAAAGGATACCACCATAGCAGAGGATTAGAGAAATAATGAATCACAAAGTGTAATAATGTGATAATGAAATCTATGAATGTATATGTATATGTATATGTATATGTATATGCATATGTATATATGATGATTATGCCGATAAAACGATCATAAAGGATACAAACGTCATCGATCTGAATCATCAATACAACACTCAGCCAATCTCAACAGGAGGGAAATCACTTGGATAAAGAGAGATAAAGGATGAACGCAAATTATCCATCTCAAAGGCTCAACCCTGGCTGGGGAAACGGAAAAGATATGCCGAGGATTTACACCATCAACTCTACGGGGAATTTTAGGTCAACACCATATCAAATGGGAGACAACCTTACATAGTATCAGACATACTGCTCTAGAACCAGTGCTGAATGAATTTTAGGTCAACACCATATCAAATGGGAGACAACCTTCAAAATGATCATCATAAAATTAAATTCTACTTAGCTGACATAAATATGAGTAGAAACAATTGGATAAAAAACTCAACTTTATTTAATAGAATGGTAGTCTGTAAATGACAAGACTCTATAAATCCTTAAAAAAGTTGAAAAATGGTAATTTACATGGAAAAGGGCTACATTGAATACAATGATCACTAATCATTCTACCGACTTCAATATCCACTGTGTTGTTGGCTTCGGTTGAGAATGATGAATTCGAATTGACTGACTTGCTCAAGAATGTCTTTAAGACTGAAGATCAACCGAATGCAGTTACCTGCCATAATCCCTAATTTTGCATAAATTGCCCCAAGGTGGGGTACTCAATTTATTGGGATAAAATTTTCTATTTTATGTCTCTAACTTTGGCCTGGATCTCCCTTTCAGGTTTTCAATCCACCGAGACGATCATTTTTGCCTAAGCCTCCCTTTCGGGTTTTCAACTTAGCAAGCTGTTCTTTTCTTTTTTATGCGAAGTATTTCTTGCCTGCATCAGCGTTCACAGGACGCATGAACTCTTCACCATCCATAGTTGTAAGTATCAAAGGACCACCTGAAAAGGCTCTATTAATAACATATGGGCCTTCATAACTAGGAGTCCATTTTCCCCTAGAATATGGCTTGAAAGATAGAATCTTCTTGAGCACAAGATCACCTTCTCTAAACACACGAGGTCTGACCTTCTTATCAAACGCTTTCTTCATTCTTTGCTGATATAACTGAACATGGCACATGGCAATCAATCTCTTCTCTACAATCAAATTCAATTGGTCAAACCTGGCCTGACACCATTCAGCTTCTGTCAACTTAGCTTCCATCAAGACACGCAATGATGGGATCTCAACCTCTACTAGGAGCACAACTTCCATACCATAAACAAGTGAGAAAGGAGTTGCCCCTGTTGAAGTGAGGATGGATGTACAATACTCATGCAAAGCAAATGGGAGCATCTCATGCCAATCCTTGTACGTTACAACCATCTTCTGAGTGATCTTCTTGATGTTCTTGTTGGCAGCTTCAACAACCCCATTCATCTTAGGTCTGTAGGGGGAAGAATTATGATGTGCAATCTTGAATTCTTTGCAAAGAGCTTCAACCATATTATTGTTCAAGTTCGAACCGTTATCAGTAATCATCTTGTTGGGCACACGATACCGGCATATAATATGATTCTTGATAAACCTCACAACAACTTGCTTGGTTACATTTGCGCATAATATCGCTTAAACCCACTTTGTGAAGTAGTCAATAGCCACCAAAATGAAACGATGTCCGTTCGAAGCTTTGGGCTTAATCATGCCAATCATATCAATTCCCCACATGGAGAAGGGCCATGGAGAGGAAATGACATTCAACAGTGTCGGAGGAACATGAATCTTATCTGCATATATTTGACACTTATGGCATTTCTTCACAAACTTACAACAATCAGATTCCATTGTTAGCCAATAGTAAAATTCTCTTAACATCTTCTTTGCCATAGCATGTCCATTGGAATCAGTACCGAAGGAACCTTCATGGACTTGAGTCATCAATAAGTCTGCTTCGTGTCTATCCATGCATCTAAGCAGAACCATATTGAAGTTTCTCTTATAAAGTACATCACCATTCAGGTAGAAGTTGCCAGCTAATCTCTGCAAAGTCTTCTTATCTTTCAAAGATGCCCCAGGCGGGTAAATCTGACTTTCGAGGAAACATTTGATATCAAAATACCACGGCATTTCATCTTTTATCTCTTCAACAACAAACACATGAGCTGGCCTATCAAGACGCATCACAGTCAAATTAGGAACTTCATTCCGAAACTTCACCAAAATCATTGAAGCCAAAGTTGCAAAGGCATCTGCCATCCGGTTTTTACCTCGAGGGATATGATGAAAGTCAACCTTAGTAAAGAAAGTTGAAATCCTCCTCGCATAATCTCTCTATGGTATTAAACCGGGTTGGTTCGTCTCCCATTCACCTTTGATCTGATTCACAAGCAAAGCTGATTCTCCATAGACGTCAAGATACTTGATTCTGAGATCAATGGCCTCTTCAAGCCCCATAATGAAAACTTCTTACTCAACCGTTTTGTTTGTACACTTGAAAGTTAATCTAGCTGTAAACAGAAAATGTGTGCCTTAAGGAGTAATAATCACCGCCCCAATGCCATTACCATACTAATTAACAACTCCATCAAATATTATGCCCCAACGGGAACCAGGTTTTGGCCCCTCTTCAAGAAATGGTTCGTCACAATCCTTCATTTTCAAGTACAAGATCTTTTCATCAGGAAAACCATTCTGCACTGACTGATAATCTTCAATTGGTTGGTGAGCCAAATGGTCAGCCAAGACATTACCTTTGATCGCTTTCTTAGATCGGTACTCAATATAATACTCGGATAACAACATCTGCCAACGGGCAATCCTCCCAATTAAAGTAGGCTTCTCGAAAATGTACTTGATTGGATCCATTTTGGATATCAACCAAGTAGTATGATTCAACATATATTGAGCAGGCGCTTAGCAGCCCAAGCCAATGTGCAACAAGACATTTCAAGCATAGAATACCGAGTCTAACAATCGGTTAACTTCTCACTGAGGTAGTAAATAGCATATTCTTTCTTTCCAGTTTCGTCTTGCTGACCCAGAACACAACCCATACTTTCATCAAGCACAGTAAAATACATGATCAAAGATCTTCCTTCAGCCGGCGGAGGCAGAATCGTAGGCTCAAGCAGATACTTTTTGATTTGTCAAAAGCTTTCTAGAAATCCTCGGTCCAATCACAATACTGATCTTTCTGAAGAAGCTTGAATATAGCCACACACATGGCAGTCATGTGCGATATGAATCTTGAGATATAATTCAAACGGGCGAGAAAACCTCTGACCTGCTTCTCGGTTTTGGGCGCAGGAATTTCTTATATTGCTTTAACCTGAACAATATCACCTTCAATACCCTTTTCACTCACAGTAAAGCAAAACAACTTACAATAATGAACACCAAATGTACACTTATTGGGATTCAAGCGGAGTTCGTACTTCCTCAAACGCTGGAATAACTTCAACAAATGCTCAACATGTTAACATAGACTTCAATCTCTTTATGCATCATGTCATGATAAAGAGTAGTCATTGCTCTCTGGTATGTTGAACCAGCATTCTTTAAACTGAAAGGTATCACTCTATAACAGAATGTTCCCCAAGGTGAAATGAATTTGGTCTTCTCCATATCTTCGGGTTCCATCTTGATCTGATTATAATCGGAAAATCCTTCCATAAACGAAAAGACTTTGAATTTAGATGTATTTCCTACCAACATATCAATGTGTGGCGGAGGGAAATCATCTTTCGGACTAGCTTTGTTCAAATCTCTATAATCGACACACATATGGACTTTTCCATCCTTCTTTGGAACAGGCACAATATTGGCCACCCATTGCGAATATTAAGCAGTAACAAGGAAAATAACATCAATCTACTTTTACGCTTCTTCTTTGATCTTCACTGCCATATCAACATGAGTCCTCCTTAACTTCTACTTGACTGACGGGCATTCTGGCTTCAACGACAATCTATGCTCCACAATCTCATAATCCAAACTAGGCATGTCTTGATAGGACCAAGCAAACACATCTGAATACTCTCGAAGAAGACCAATCAACCCCTTCTTAACCTCTAGACACAGTTGAGACCCAATCTTGACTTCCTTCACATCATCCTCGGAACCCAAGTTGACTAGCTCATTCTGTTATTCGAACAGCTGAATGGCTTTTCCCTCGTGCTCAAGTAGAAGATTTAATTCATCAGACACTTCTTCATCACTTTTTTCCTTAGCCTTAAACATAGGGAATACAAAGTTTGGCCAAGGAGTAGGATCATTGTATTCAATGGATTTAGAAACCGACCTACATAATGATTTGATATTTTGATTTTAGAGAAGTGAATTGTAACCAAATATTATGGAGATGGACAATTATTATTTATTTATTTATTTATTCTTTTTGGGATTACCATTTTCTGAAAAGCAAAAAGTAAAAAGTAAATAATCATAGATGTGGATGAATAGAATTGTATTTTATTGATGATTAATTTGAAATATGCCCAACAATGTTCACTTCTCCCTTAGGCATAGGAGAAGGATTTTCAAAAATTATAAAACAATTACTTAGAGCGATGAACAATAATAGGAACATCAACAACAATCCAATTGTTGCAAGCCTTTCCATGCGTCACAAAATTGGTGCAGTCTTCATCTTCATCACCCTCGATCACAGCAGTTGAGTGTTGTTCATTACCATGGATGAACCCTCCGCTACGGAAACTAGGTTGCATATCTTCAACTTTGTCCTTGGACAGCCTTTGCTGGAATCCCAAACCGGCCCTATTCTTGTTCCCGACCTCTACCACATTGCCCCACTATTCTGAACTCCCATCTTCAATAATTTTTAGAGTGTCTTTGAAAGAGGACATGGGTGCCCCAACTTTATTCACTTTAGAAATAGATTGAGCTTGGAACAGAGTTCCAATCTCATTCTCAACTTCCACATATGAGAAAGACGATAGGTGGCTCACCAAGAACACATTCTCTCCACCAACTATGATGAGCTTGCTATTCTTCACAAATTTCAATTTCTGATGCAGAGTAGATGTCACAGCTCCAACCTCATGTATCCATGGCCTTCCCAACAAGCAGCTATAGGCCGGATGGATGTCCATTACTTGGAAAGTAATTCGGAAATCACTCGAACCTATCTTTACTAGAAGGTCCACTTCTCCTATGACAGTCTTGCGAGAACCATCAAAAGCTTTGACGATCACGCCATTGTACCTCATCGGGGCGCCATGATATGATAACCTTGACATAGTTGACTTGGGGAGTACATTCAACGAAGAACCGGTATCAACCAACATATTTGATAAAGCATCTTCCTTACATTTCATCGATATATGCAATGCCAGATTGTGATTTCTGCCTTCCTCGGGAAGCTCTTCATCGCAAAAACTCAGATTGTTGCAAGAAGTAATATTAGCCACAATATGGTCAAACTGATCCACAATTACATCATGCTCTACATAAGCTTGCTCGAACACTTTTTGCAATGCTTCGCTGTGCGCTTCAGAATTCATGAGCAAAGATAACACTAAAATCTTCGAAGGAGTTTGGAGCAACTGCTTCACCATATTGAATTCACTCGTCTTTATCAAACGAAGTACCTCATCATCATCATCACTAGGCTTAAAATTACTGGATTCACCAGACTGACACTTTGGAGCACTAACCGGATTTACGACGGGTACATGAACCTTCTTACCACCATCTTCTACATCCTCTTTTGGAAAGACAGGTCCAAAAACACGACCGCTACGGGTAACCTTTTCTATATCAGCAATGTTCACAACATAATTGGTCTTAGGAAATGGAACCTATTGACCATTCTCCAACATGGTAGCATTATACTGATACGGAATAGCTCTATCAGATGCATACGGGATGGGGCCCGCTAACCGTATTACAAACGACGACATCGACCTATTGATGTTGTTACTACTACTGCTGTCAAACTGAATTGCTACCCGCTCCGGGGTTTTAAACACTGGCACTATTACATTCACATCGTCACCCAAGTCACGGGACTGGAAAATATGAATCATACCTTCATCCATCAGCCTTTGGATATCCCTTTTGATGATGACGCACCCTCGAGGGTTTATACTACAAATTGCACAACCATCATGGTCATGCTCACAACCACTCACCATGCAGATGTCCTTATGCATTACTACCAAGGACCTTCTGATAAAGCGGACATCATAGATTTTGAACTCTCTAGGACAACCATCTAGAATATTAACAGAGGAATTACCATGAGATGCCAATGGGTTAGATTTCACATTCGGCGTGCGGTCCTCAAAGGACACCATCCCACTATTCACAAGTTTTTGGACTTCATACTTTAATGGGTAACAGTTTTCAATATTGTGAACGGGAGCTCCATGATGAAAGGAACAACGGATTTCTGGCTTATACCACCATGGAAGTGGTTCTGGAATTTGAGGTGGATTTCTTGGTTGAAGGAGGTTCTTGAGAACCAATGACGGATATAGTTCGACGTATGACATACGAATAGGGTCAAAAGAGACCTTCTTCCTCTTGAAATTATGTTGTTGTTGATTATTGTTGGTGTTGTTGTTGTAGTTGTTTGTTCTTTGTTGTGGCGGTTGTTGACGTTGTTGTTTGAAAATACTGGAATAACGGATGAAACATGATGATGATGTAGACGTGGTTGCGGATTTCTTTTGACATGAGGCCTTCTCTGCCTCCCTGCTGATACTGCATTGGTTTCACCTTCCTTCTTTCTGGCGAAACTGCTTCCGTATTTCTTGCTTTATGATACCTCTTCTTTTAAATCAATCAATATTAATACAAAAGTAGCAAGATGAAGAGCAAGGCATCAAGTAAAGATAACCACTTCCAAGAAAGCAGTTTCATAATCTTCTTCTTAAACTTCCCATGCATCAGATGACATACTCCTTGAATGGCTCAGAATAAGGCATTAGACACAGGTTCAAAGTAACATTTGCATCAAGACCATATAACAGATGAACTCAAGTGGATCCTAATACTTGCATCAGATGAATGCTCCAATCACAATATCTTGGTTTCAGAAATGTTGGCATTGGCCAAGTCCTTTTGCATAGGGAATGTTGCCTAATTTTAAGTCCAAAGCACGAATCAAATCCAACAGTCCACACAAACATTTTTAGGGGGTTTTGTTGTTTATTAAGTATGTTAAGGTCCTAAGACCACAAACACAAATAAGATACGCAAAGAAATATATACAATCACAATATATGGCTCAAGTGAGCAAAGTGAAGATGGCATAAACATAAACAAGTTAAATGATATGTAAAATGACAAATGATAATTGGCTTGAATTTAAATTGCATAAAGTAAATGACTTGAAATTAAAAGCAATTATAATAAAGATTAGTCAAATGTTAGTTGATTAGATGTTAATGGAGTTTTGCTTTAGAATTGTTTAAGTCATTCTTTGGAGAACACTCAACCCTCTATTCACAAGAATGAATCCTTGAACCAAGACATCTTCCAAAGGAAGGAAAAAAGACCAAGTTTCAACACAATACAATGAAAGGGGGGAGACTTACAATCTCACTTACTAGAATGTTATGCTTTTGGGTCAAAATTCAGTGCTATGATAAGCAATCGTAATCAGACTTATGTAGAAGTCACAACTATCTGAGGTCGGGATATAAATTTTTTAGTTTTAATGCATGTTACAGATATGGTATAATTAACCATACTCCTAAAACATACCACACACAAAAATAAAATGATCAAAGGATGGACCTAATATCATTCATACTTGTATTGGTTCATCTAACACAAAGTTATTGATGAACCAATTAGCCTTAGGATATTGAGATGTCATTGGTCAATGAGAGGGATGGGATAGACTGGGATAGAAGATGAAGAGGGAGGGGAAATGAGACAAACACAAATTGGTCATGGGAGGAATTTTATCAAATTAAAACCATTCATTCATTTTGGGAGATGAAATGTATATTTCATCAATCCCCTAAATCCAATGATTTTAATCCAATAAAAGACAAATCAACCTTGACCAAGGCCTAAGCACATAGTCAAACTACAAAAGTCAATAGAAAAGTCTCAACAATATTTCTACACAATTAAACAATTAAAAATCAAATTAAAATGCATTTAAGTTAAAATATGTTTGGTCAAAAACCTAAAACCTCTTCAAAACACCAAATAAATAGCCAAGAGGTTTATCATAGGTCAAACAAATTCAAAGGACCTTGGAGAAAAAATTTCAATATTTTTGAAAATTTTCATTGATCCAAAAAATAATTTTAATTCACAAAATGAAAGAGAAAAATATTTCAATTTTTTTGGTGAAAGTCCCATATTTTTTGAATCAATAATGAAATTAATATGAAATAATTAACATAAAGAAATTAAAAGAAATAAACAGAAATTCAAAAAAATGAGAACCATATGATCTCCCTCATTAATTGAGGTGGCAGATCAGAAGGTGATAAGCTCGTTCCACATGTTCCCTAGTCAACTGAACCACACGGATGGTAAATAGAACCAACGCACGAGATTAAAACATTTTAAAAGGATCCCGTGGTTGAGATGCTTGCCAACACATTGCCGGAGCCATAGCTTCGGTCTTCTTCTCTGGTGGATCTCACCGGATTGGTCCACCATCAGCCATCACCAAAATGATTAAGTAAGATATGGATTTAAAGAAAAAATGCTCAGGAGCTCGAATCTGGCCTCAATTTTATCCAATTCCATGTATATGAAATGATACAGGGAGTTGAATTTTTAGGATCATAAACTGAGTTGATTCGATTTGACATCAAAGCAACTCAATCTTGTTCCCTACATTGTAGGACTTCAGCAAACCAAAAACCAACAAGAATAGTGAAGAATTGAGAGAGAATCGAAGAGAAGAAGTTGCTGAAATCTCACTTTCGAGGAGCTTTAGAATTGCTTGATCTGGCTTCCAATTTGGCTGGCTTGACTCTAGAAGCTTGAGAAAGAAAGAAAAGAACGTTGGAGAAGAAGAATATTTTTTGCAGAGTTTTCTCTCTGTCCACATTCTGTGGAAAACTTCTTTATTCATTTTGCAAGTTCAAATTTATATGAATACAATGTTATGAGTTCTTTCTTCTCTTCATACAAGAATAAGAGTTACTTCCTCTATTTATAGATTTAGGTTATCTTGCTCCCTAAGCCAATGCCTAAAATTGTAAAAGTCAAAAATAATTAACACTACTAAAAATAGCCCTAAGTCGAAATCATGTGTGAAGCAACATGTTTCGACACTTCGACACACTAATACAACTAGACACATCCTTGCTCTCTCGAGCAACCTTCTTCGACACAAGGAACTACAATTCAACATATATGGTCCCTCAGTGTTTGTATATGAATCTTTAGACGACCCAAAGCTTTGTATAATATTTTATTTTATAATTAAGCTCTAAATGAGTCCTACATCATTGGATGGCTTTCTAATTTTAAAATCACTAGTCATCGAGACTATTACAATGGCTCCTATCAATCATTGATGTTCCATTGGTATGTCTGCTTTTTTATATGGAGGTTCCACAAATTAGGCTTTAGGTTTCCAAACTTGTTTCACCGTTTTCTTAACCTTTCCATCTGTTTTTAATCTTGTAAGTTCTAAGAAATACACCATATTCATACTTATGGATGGAAATGATAGGTATCATCAACCATCACTACTATTCCCTTATAAGCCAAATTAACACATGCCTTCCTTGATAACCCTATGAATGAATTTCAATAGAAAAAGAAAAAAAGTTATTTATACTTAGTTATAGTAGTTGTTCCACTTGTAGTGCATATATTCTTTCATTTCCTCACGTGAAGGAATATTATGACCATCTAATAGAAATCTATTTATCTTTAAGCAAATAATAAGGAAAATTCTTAAATGGAAACAATACTAACACGTAATTATATCATTGCTAATCACAATTTTTTTTATTAATTAAAAATAAAAATGAAATTTTCTCTCTCCTACAAATCACAAACACCTCATAAATTCAATTAAAAATAAAGGATAAATATACGATACCCCAATAGTATTAGCAAAATTCAGTTTATCCCCTTATAAAAACAAATTTTTTGATCCCTTTTAAAATGTTAAAATTCGGTCATTTGCCCCTTAAACGCAAAAGTTACCCATGTAATATTTATTTTTGGGTTTACCCCAGACTCATTGTTCAAATTATATGCATAGATGGAAAAAAATATACTAGAGGAGGAATTCAAAAATAAAATATTATAGAGGATAAAGCGAAATTCGTTTATATTGTAGAGTGTCGTATATTTAACCCTAAAATAAATTAAATTTTAAATAAATTTAAATTTTTCTATTTTTGTAAGACCCTAATTTTGACCCTAAGATCCCTCATGGCATCATATCATTGCTCATTGCATTTGCCTCAAGGATCATAGCATCTTGGCTCCTTAACCCTTGGGTTGGGACTTGTGTGAGTTGGTTTGAGACCACCAAGCATGCTTGAATTGTATATTATTGCTTTTCTTATCTTGTTTACTAACCAAAAGCACAAAAATATGTCACTAACCTCTTTTGTTTGAAGCTCAAGTGATCATGTGCCCCTTGCTCCTATGAGATTCCTAAGCTCAATGAAGTGGCTAAATGAAGATGAAAGCAAGCATGACAATGGTTCCCAAAGCTCTCAATCATCATATATGTCTCCCAAGTATCTCAATTTTCCAATTTTATCAAGATAAACCAAAGGGCTTGAGGATTGTTTCCCAAGGAAACCCTAATTCAACTATGCATTGACTGTGCCTTGCTCATGAAGCAACCTCAACCTATGATCAAATTCAATCAAGGGAAGTTATTTCATTCATCATTTTATGCATATATGAGCCTATGTGAGTATCCTCAATCATTCATTCATCAAGATTTGAAGTTTGGACTTGAGAAGTTGACCAGTCAAGTCATCTAACTAAATTGAAATCCACTGAGACCTAACTTTTGATGTGTTTGTAAAATGAAGATGACCCCAATATTAAACATGTTCTTAATAACCATAGGCACAACTTTCATGTTCATAAACAATCCATTTGAAACATGGAAGGTCATCATTCATTTCAAAACATTATAGGTCATTTTGACTAAAACCCTAATTTTGGGTCAACTTCCCAAGGACCTAACTCCTTTATTCTTTATGATTTTTAGGTGAGACCAATTGAATTGGAAATCTTAAGATGTCTACTTCAAATGTTATGTTGGACAAAATTTAATAATACTAAAATAAATACATGTGATAATATAAAACATTATAGGTCACTTTGGACCAAAGCCATTGAATCTTGAAAAAGGCCAACTTTAAGTGCCTATAACTTTCTTATCAAAAATGCAAATGATGTAAACTTTACGTCCAAACTCATCATCTTGAAAAGATATAGGACTTTTTTGTTGGAGGTTTTTCCATTCGAGGCTTGCATTATTGAAACAGAAGGGCTTGAAGTTGGTCACTTTTGGCAAAATTTTCAAAGGCATGTTTTGTACATCAAGCTTCATGACCAGTTTTCACAAATTTCCAAACTCCAAATGGATTTTTGTCCAACATAGATTTTGTTCCTTATGTCAAGACCTTTCCAACCATTACTCACATGCCTATGTTTGGATTTTCCATATGGGACTTTCAAAGAGAGGAACTTTTGTGATCAATTATGCATTTCACTTTGTAACTTGATACACAAGCCAATGCAGCTCAGAATGCACGTCCATTTCAACTCCAAGTGACTGCAGCTTGCATTTGCAATTTTTTTGGGCCTCACATGCCCCTGTACAGGCCCATGCATGAAGGTCCCAATGATCATGCACAAAAGTTTCTCTTCACCTTGCCTTGCATTTCAGCTATAAATAGCATGCTTGCTTCATTCAAAAATCCACCTGAAGGCGCCTAAAGCCCTGCTGAAATCCATACCTAACCTCTCATCAAAGGAATTTTGAATTTTCATTTCTCTTTTCAAGTTTGAATTTCAACAAAAGCAGTTGATCTTCAACACTTATTCCTTAGCCTTGCACTCATAGCATACCTCAAGATCAAGCTGCAAGCAAGAGTTTGGTTGGATTGTGCTCATCAAAGCTTCACTTCAAAGGTTTACATCTCAATTGTTTTGATCTGAATCTCCTTATATGATGTGATTTGCTTGTGTTTGTTTGGTTCTCTAAAGTCCTCGGGTGAGAGGCAAGCCAATGGTGGCTTTAATTTCATGAATTGATGCATTTCAGATTGAACACCTGGATTTTCCATCTCAGATTTCTCCTTCCATGGAGATCTTGAGAACAATCCAAGGTTATAAGGGGTGATGTACATCACCCGAGCTTTAATTTGGAATCAAGATCATGCAATTTGGTTGAGGTTACAAAACCTGCAACTGGTGGCTGGTTTCTGTTTGCTCGCCGGAGAAGACGGTGGTTTTCACCACCGTCCCCACGTGGAGGCCTTGTGTCCATTGGATCTCACATATAGGATCTAATCTTGGCCTTTGCTCTTTATGACTTTTTTAAATCCAACGTGTGATGCTATTGACTAATGATCACCATGCGCGCGCGCCTCATGGCCTTTGGATTGTCCACGTCAATTAATGAATGTTGATCCAAGCACTGTGGATTTTCCAAATTTTCTTAATTTCTGTTTTATTTTCTTTAATTCCTTTTATTTTCAAATCCATAACTCTTTTTTTTTTAATCACAAAAATAAGGGACCAATTGAAAAAAAAATCTTTTAAATTCTAGTTTCATAATATGATTTTTAATTATTTTTGTGACTTCATTTAATATTTTTTGTGAATTATTTTGTTTTTAATTCATTTTAAATAGTTTTTGATATTCAAAAATTCCAAAAATATTTTCTTAACACATTTGGATCATGATAAGTGTATGAAAATATTCTCATCAATTTCTTAATTGATTTGAGATTTATTTGAGATTTCAATCCATTTGTGTTATATTTTAATGCTTTTAATTGATTCTAAAATAGTTTCTGTTTTCAAAAAATGTTGAGAAAATTTGTCAAACCTAGTTTGACCATGTTAGACTTATGATGATCCAATTGGACTTATCCAAGTTGATTTTAATTGGATTTGAAGTTTGAACTTATTTTGTTCATTTTATTTTATGTATTATTTTAACTTCAAAAAATACCAAAAATATGTGTGACCTTTCTTGACTTCTAATCTTCATTTCACTTCTGTTTACCATTGACTGATGTTGATTCCATTCATATTTGATCATTGTGTTTTGGTTATGTCATTTGAATTTCCATTTTGTACATTCAATCTTCATCTCTCATCTTCTTCTTTTTCTTTTGACCAATAAGTTAATGATTTGTGGTTAGCCTTGACATATGAGAGGTTTAACCTTCTTTGATCCAAATCAAATTCAACTTGATCAAAGATCAAGTGAATTGCTTTGTGTCCAAAATAGGTTACTAATTACTAACTTTTAATTCAAGCATTTAATTCTTGCAATTTACTTTAATGAAATTTAATTTCTTGCTAATTTATTCATATTGGGTTTTCCTTTTGCTCATTTGAGCTCATGTTTATACTATTTTTCCTTTGCTCAATTGAGCACATTATTGTGTAAATATATTGTTGCCTTGTGCTTGCTTTGTCTTTGTTTGTGTGAACCCAATGCAAAAAGGAGAAACGACTTAGAATTAGGACCTCACCTATGCTTCATGGAGTTCAAGAGCAACTAGGCCTCATGCCTTTAGAATGCTAAAATTGATTGAAGAGCAACTAGGCCTCATGCCTTTAGAATGCTTAAATCTTGAAGTTGACTTGAAAGGACCCCTAATCCAAAAACTCTCACTTTGTCCATTCCTCTTATTGCATTGTGAACTTTTTGATTGTTTGTTCTTGTGTGATAGGGATCCCAAACTTGAGATAGTTAGAAGGACCATTGTCATAAGCATCCAAGTTAAGAGAGACAAGTCAAATGGAGATCCTAGGAGCTTGATTAAATATTTGTTTGATTGCTTGAGTTAATTGCCAAGTCCAAAGGAAAGGAGCATCTTGAATCATCTTTATGATTTCAAGAAAGGAACTCCAAGGGTTTTATTCTCTTCTCTTATCTTTGCATGTTTAGGACTAGCCCTTCTCTTCTTCTCTCCACTCTAACCCAAGCCAAACTCATTTTGTGCAAACATTGACATCGTTATGAAAACTAGAAACCTAGGCCATATGCCTTGGATTTTTCCAACTCTTTTCATTAATACTTATTTTGAATAAACCTTAGATCAACTTTGACTTCATTTTTTACAAATACTCCTAACTTGTAAATACAACTCACTTCAAGCTGTTTTTTGTTGTTCCAATGGCCACCTTTGTTAAAACTTTTCATAAACATTAGCCATAGGTTTGAGTTATCATAGTGGATTGCTCTTAATCAAAATGTAAGTTTAAGAGAGGCACAAAGGGCCTAAAAGAGTTTCAATGAGTATTAGTTATTTTTGTCTTTTGAAAGTTTAAGTCAATATGGTTAGATTTATTTACAAGTTTGATTAAGAGAGGAGTTTAAAAATGCAATGGCATAAGGCCAAAGTTTCTAGTTTGCAAAAGAGTCTAAGTTTAGGAATCACAAGCAAATAAGATTTTGAAAAGAGGGAAAGATTTAAAATTTAATAAATGGGAGGAGATGAAGAGACTAATCCTAAGCAAAAATTTAAAAGTTAAGAGTTGAAAAGATCTTACAAATGGGATGCAATCCAATAGACAAGAATGTCATATAGAAATCCATTTTTCCTTTGGACTTTGGAATCAATAAATATCAATATACAAATAGCAAGATGAAGAGCTAGGCATCAAATAAAGATAGCCATATCCAAGCTAGCAACTTCATAGTCTTATTCTTAAGCTCCCATGTATCAGATGACATACTCCTTGAATGGCTAAAAATAAGGCATTAGACACAGGTTCAAAGTAACATTTGTATCAAGACTATGTAGCAGATGAACTGAAGTGGATCCCAATACTTGCATCAGATGAAAGCTCACATCACAATGACTTGGTTTCAAAAATGTTGGCTTTGGCCAAGTCCTTTTTCATAGGGAATGTTGCGTAATTCTAAGTCCGAAGCTTAGATCAAATCCAATAGTCCACACAAACATTTTTTAGGGTTTTTGTTGTTTATTAAGTATTTTAAGGTCCTAAGATCACAAACACAAACAAGGTACACAAACAAATATATACAATTACAATACCTGGCTCAAGTGAGCAAAGTGAAAATTACATAAATATAAACAAGTTAAATGATATGTATAATGGAAAATGATAAAAAGACTTGAATTTAAATTGCATAAAGTAAATAACTTGAAATTAAAAGTTAGTCAAATTCTTAGTAGGTTAGAAGTTAGTGGAGTTTTGCTTTTTAATTGTTTAAGTCATTCTTTGGAGAACACTCAACCCTCTATTCACAAGCATGGATCCTTGAACCAAGACATCTTCTAAATGAAGGAAAAAGGCCAAGTTTACACACAATACCATGAAATGGGGGAGAATTACAATCTTACTTACTAGAATGCTTTGCCTCTGGGTCAAAATTTAGCGATATGTTAAGCAATCGCAATTGGACCTATGTAGAATTCACAACTATCTGAGGTCAGGAAATAATTTTTTTGGTGTTAATGCATGTTAGAGATATGGTATAATGAACCATACTCCTAAAACATTCCACACACAAAAAGAAAATGATCAAAGGGTGGACCTAATCTCATCCATACTTGTATTGATTCATCTAACACAATGTTCTTGATGAACCAATTAGCCTTAGGACATTGAGACTTAATTGGCCAATGAGATAAATGGGATAGAAAGGGATTGGAGATGAAAAGGGAAGGGAAATGAAACAAACACAAATTGGACATGGGAGGAACTTTTATCAAATTAAAATCATTCATTCATTTTGGGAGATGAAATGTACATTTCATCAATCCTCTAAATCCATTGATTTTAATCCAACAAAAGTCAAATCAACCTTGACCAAGGCCCAAACATATAGTCAAACATCACAAGTCAACAAAAATGGCTTAACACAATTTGTTCACAATTAAACAATTTAAAAATCAAATTAAAATGCATTAAATTATATTATGTTTGATCAAAAACCTAAAACCTCTTCAAAACACCAAATAAATGGCCAAGAGAATTATCATAGGTCAAACAAGGTCAAAGGGCCTTGGAGAAAAAATTTCAATATTTTTTAAAAGTCAGAAGTATTTTTAAACAATTAAAAATATGCACAAAAACAATTAAATCATGAAAAATATCAATATTGATCCAAAAAATAATTTTATTTCAGAAAATGAAAGAGAAAAATATTGGAATTTTTTTGGTGAAAGTCCATTATTTTTTTGATCAATAATGAAATTAATATGAATTAATGATAATAAAGAAATTAAAAGGAAAACTAAAAAATTCAAAAACACGTGGACCATCTGATCTCCCTCATTAATTGAGGTGGTAGATCAGATGGACCAGAGCGCGCGTTCCACAAAGGTTTGAGTTAACTGAGATGCATGTGTTGTAATTAGAAGCAATGCTCAAGATTAAAACAATTTAAATGGATAATATTGTTGAGATACTTCCAACACATCGCCGGAGCCAGAGCTGCGGTCTTCTTCTCAGGTGGACCTCACCGGACTGGTCCATCTTCAACCATCACCAAAATGAAAAAGCAAGACATGGATTTAAAGAAAAAAATGCTCATGAGCTCAAATTTGACCTCAATTTTGTCCAATTCCAAGTATATGAAAAGAAACCGGGAGTTAAATTTTGAGGATCATGAACTGAGTTGCTTCGATTTGACCTCAAAGCAACTCAATCTTGTTGCCTACATTGGTAGGACTTCAGACAACCAACAAGAATAGTGGAGAATTGAGAGAGAAGCTAAGAGGATAAGTTTCTGAAAAATTACCTTCGAGTTGATCTGATTTCACTTGATCTTGATCTGGATTTGATTGCTTTCTCCTTCTCTTGCTTGCAGAAACCACATGGAATGAAAAGGGAAGTGAATTTCTGGAGTTTGAACTTCCAACTAGAAGGTGAAGTTCAAGCTCGATTTCAAAAGAAATCTTAGAAAATTCTATAACAGTGACGGTTTGCAATGGTCTTACAAAGCTTGGGCAAGGTGTTGATGATGAATATGAAGCCGTAAGCTTGTTTAAATAGGCAATGCACTTGATATTTGCCCCACTTGAAATTTAGACAAAATTAGAAACCTCCTTGCATGGGTGCATAGGCAATGATTTGGGCCTTGAGAATGATGCAATCCACTTCCAATTCGTGTGTAAAGAGTACTGAATGCATCATGTGCAAGCATGCAAAAGCAAATGATCATGTGAAGTCCAATCTTGCTAAAACACTTCCCATAATGAAGCCATGCTCAAGTCCCTCAAATTTAGTCCAAATGAGATGATCTTAGATATTTTGGAAAGGTGAAACTAAGGGAAACAAATTTCATGTTGAACAATTTTTCATTTGAATCTTGGATCATGATGAAGTTTGAGGTGGAAGTTTGGAAAATAAAAAATATTTGAAATTTTCTAAGTCCCGAGTTAAATGTTCACTTCTTGAATAACTTTTTCTATGGACTTCAAATGAGAAAAGTTCCTTCATAGAAGTTGTAGATATTTCAAACCATTTAAATTTGGTTACAAATTGGACTTCATTTGGATTTGGCATGAAGAAGTTATGCATTTTAGAAGTTGAGGAAAATCACCGGTTCAATGGTTTTGGCCCACAATGACCTATAATGTGTCCTCTTGGCACATGGCTTTGCATGTTGAATTTTCACTTCCTCCAAACATAAAAGTTGAATTATACATCTTGAAATTTATCATGAAATTTGAATGGCTTTCATCTATTAAGAATTGAGCAAGTTATGGTGTTGGGAAGTTGACCTTCAAATTTGGGTTTAGACAAAATGACCTATAATCGTTCACCATAAAAAATGACTTTCCAAGAAAACCTAGCTCTTGACTTCAACATGAAAGTTGTTTGGAATGTCATTTTGAGTAACTTTTATATTGGAATCATTTTCACATGACACAATTGTAAGAGATAGGGTCTAGGGAACCCTAGTTTTGACAAGTTGACTTCCTCTGGTCAATCACCATGAACCATCTTGCTAGCTTGATATTCTCTTGACTTTTAGGACTCATGGAGGATCATATATGCATAATATGATGTAAGGTGAAGTATCCCTTGAAATATTTGACTAACTGTTGAAGAAACTTATTGAAGAAGTTACACAAGATACCCTGATGAATTAGGGTTTCCAAGGCAAACAAAGTCGAAACTCTTGATGATTTCTTGATCAAAATAACATGTGAAGATCATGGGGATCCATATATGATACTTAGAGCCAATGTATACCAATTCTTGATTGAGCTCCTTGCAATGAGGGTCTTCAACCCTAGATATGAGCTTGATAGAGCATAGGTGAGCACATACACTACCTACAAA
Organism: Lathyrus oleraceus; assembly: GCF_024323335.1. Classification (NCBI taxonomy): domain Eukaryota; kingdom Viridiplantae; phylum Streptophyta; class Magnoliopsida; order Fabales; family Fabaceae; genus Lathyrus; species Lathyrus oleraceus. The sequence continues at coordinate 440,933,022 of NC_066581.1, forward strand.
AGAGTTAAATTATACAATGACATATATTGTGTATATTGGTTAGTAAACAAAGAAAATGAAGTATGATACAATCAAATGTGCTTGGTGATCTCTCCCAATGCAAACCCAATGAATGAGGGGTAAGGAGAATGCCAAGGTGTGATCCCAATGTTAATGCAGATGATGAGATAACATGAGGGATCTTAGGGTCAAAATTAGGGTCTTATAGCTGCCCCTATTTAAGGATATTCTAGCTGAGGTAGTGAAGGTCAAAAATCTTCATGTCGACTCAGTATAATGGACTTAAATAACAATATTAGAAACGAATTTTTGTCCCTAAGAGGCCTCATGATGCATATGATATGTAATGTGAAAAATAATCTCTGTGGGGAAATTGCTGCCACAAAGGAAAAGAATCCGGAGAGACTGAAAGTCCGCAAGAGCATAATGCGTTCCATAAGGAAAACTCACTGGGGAGACAGAGACTCTCGGGGAAAAAAGTTACACGTAGGCCAGGCTACGAATTAAAACTTCTAGGGGACACGATGGATTCCACGAAAATAAATCAGTGGAAGGACTCCGCCGGGGAATAAAAGGAACATCTGCAGGGGAAACAGGTCGATCAGAACAAAGCTGAAATACTCGAACCAAGCAGGGAAAGGCGATCTCACTGAGGAAATACGTACTCAAACTCAACTGGGGAAGAGATAATCTTCAACATAGGAGTACCAAAAACGTATTATCCACTACCGGTTATTGGGTATGGGGATAACAAATTCTGATAGGGAGGACATTCGTCACCGGTTAGGGTAAACATATCAAGGATGACTCGCAGAGGGACCACCTAGAGGTGTATCCTTTACTAGTTACTGGGTAAGAATAAACTGTCGTGGAAAAGTCAAAATAGGGTTTACAACTACCGGTTAGAATGAACATATCAAGGATTAACCCTTTGGGAATGAAATAAGGATTATAACTACCTTTTTACTGGGTAGAATACCAAAAAGAGAATATATGTCACCGGTTAAGATGAACATATCAAGGATAAACTCAAAGCAGGGGAAGAAAGTATCTGTCATCAGTTAGGATGAACATATTGAGGATAGACTTCCTGGGAAAAAGAATCCGCTGGGGAAAAATATTACTCTTTTCGGGTATTGGGAAAAAGTGAAATACTCACAAATCGAGAAGAATATTACCAGTTTCTAGGTAATAGACTCTCAGGGGACCAAAAACATCTATCTGGGTAAGATCTAGAAAGTAACGGTCAATCAAAGACTCAACCCAATAAGGACATAACTTAGGGAGAGTGGTTCCATCCAGATAATCAACTGGGAGGAAACTGAAATAAATCATCCTCGAGGAAATAAATCAGTGGGGAATGAGAAAGGGTTAAATTCTTCCTACTTAAGGGGCTGACACTCCACAATTGAAGGAGGACAGACTCACCAAATCTGCATGGGGGAAAAAGGATGCCACCATAGCAGAGGATCAGGGAAATAATGGATCACAAAGTGAAAATAATAATGAAATAATGATATTTATGAATGTGTATTTATATGTATATGTATATATGATGATTTTTCTAACAAAACGATCACAAAGGATACAACTGTCGCTGGTCTGAGTCATGAATACAACACTTGGCCAATATCAACAGGAGGGAACCAACTGAAGAAAAAGGGGAAAAGAATGAACGTGAATCATCTATCTCAAAGGTTCAACCCTGGATTGGGAAGAGAACAAGATCTATCGACAATCTGCACTATCAACTCTGAGGGGAGTTTAAGGTCAACACCATATCAAATGGGAGACAACCCTATAGAGGGCCCAACATACTACTCTAGAATCAGTGCTAAACAAAATCCACTGGAGTCTTGAGGGGAAACACGCCTACCACTTAAAGGAGGAAAATACAAACTCGGTTGGGGACATCAACAAGATTCGGCTGGAGATGCTAAAATGTTGCGGGCGAGGAAATAGAGACCACACCAATTGCTTGGGGAAACCAATAATGCTTCACTTTTTAGGGCTCACTTGTTCTCAGACCGCTGTTGATATTCCTTAAATGAAATCAATTTCTCTTTAAAAGTAATTGCTTTTATTATTTTAAGAAAACATGATTCTGATTGAAAAATTCAATTTCAATATGATAATTATAAAATTTTAATTCTATTTAGCTGAAACAAACAAGAGTAGAAACAATTGGGTAAAAAGCTCAACTTTATATAATAGAATGGTAGTCTGTAAATGACAAGACTCCATAGATCTTTATAAAAGTTGAAAAATGGTAATTTACATGGAAAAGGGCTACATTGAATACAATGATCATTAATCCTTCTATCGACTTCAATATCCACTGTGCTCTTGGCTTTGGTTGAAGATGAATTAGAACTAAATGACGTGCTCAAGAATATCTTCAAGACTGGAGATCAACAAGATGCAATTACTTGCCTTGATCCCTAATTTTTGCATAAATTACCCCAAGATGGGGTACTCAATTTATCGGGATAAATATCTTCCATTTTATGTGTCTAACTTTTGCTTGGATCTCCCTTTCGGGTTTTCAACCCACCGAGATGCTCATTTTTGCCTAAGCCGCCCTTTTGGGTTTTCAACATAACAAGTCGTTCTTTTCCTTTTAGGCGAAGTATTTCTTGACTGCATCGACATTCATAGGCTGCGTGAACTCTTCTCCATCCATAGATGTAAGAATCAAAGCACCGCCTGAAAAGGTTCTCTTAACAACGTACAGGCCTTCATAATTAGGAGTCCATTTTCCCATAGAATCTGGTTTGAAAGATAAAATCTTCTTGAGCACAAGGTCACCTTCTCTAAACACACGAGGTTTGACCTTCTTATCAAAAGCCTTGTTCATTCTCTTCTGATATAATTTACCATGATACATGGCAGTTAGCCTCTTGTCTTCAATCAAATTCAGCTGATCATACCTGGTCTGACACCATTCAGCTTCAGTCAACTTGGCTTCCATCAAGACACACAATGATGAGATATGAACCTCTACTGGGAGGACAACTTACATGCCATAAACAAGTGAGAAAGGGTTGCCCCTGTTGAAGTGCGAACGGATGTAAGATACCCATGGAAAGCAAATGGGAGCATCTCAGGCCAATACTTATATGTCACAACCTTTTTCTGAATGATCTTCTTGATGTTCTTGTTTGTAGCTTCAACAACCCCATTCATCTTAGTTCTGTAGGGAGAAGAATTATGATGTGCAATCTTGAAGTCTTTGCAAAGAGCTTCCACCATATTATTATTAAAGTTAGATCCATTATCGGTAATGATCTTACTTGGCACACCATAACGACATATAATCTGATTCTTGATGAACCTCACAACAACTTGTTTGGTTATATTCGCACACGATGTTGCTTCAACACACTTTGTGAATTAATCAATTGCCACTAGAATGAAACGATGTCCGTTTGAAGCTTTGGGCTCAATCATGCCATTCATATTAATTCCCCACATGGAGAAGGGCCATGGGGAGGAAATGACATTCAACGGTGTCGGAGGAACATGAATTTTCTCTGCATAAATTTGACACTTGTGGCATATCTTCACAAACTTGCAACTGTCAGATTCCATTGTCAGCCAATAGTAATCTACTTTCAATATCTTCTTAGCCATATCCTGTCCATTGGAATGAGTACCAAAGGAACCTTCATGGTCTCTTTTTGGAAACCCAAACCGGCTCGGTTCTTGTTCTCGGCGACCTCTACCATCTGGCCCCACTGATCAGAACTACCATCTTCAATAATCTTCTGAGCATCTTTAAAAGAGGACATATGTTCCCCAACTTTCTTCACTTCAGTAATTGATAGATCTTAGAACGGAGTTCCAATCTCATCCTCAGCTTCCAAGTATGAAAAAGACGACAAATGGCTTACTAACAATGCTTTCTCTCCACCCATAATGACGAGCTTAGCATTCTTCACAAATTTCAACTTTTGATGCAGAGTGGATGTCATAGTGTAACACCTCAAAATTTTCCCTCCTCTTCTTGGGACTAGTTTGACACATTGCATTTCATGTTTTAGGAAATTAGGCATTGCATTTTGCATATCATATTGAAAATAAGAAAGTCATCCTCCAAAGTCTTTTCAGAAGATGGAGAAGTCACATGATTCAAGCCTGAGGAGCTCTATGAATTCATCATCAACCATCTGAGGGGTTTGTACTTCAATTAGGGTTTTCTGATCCTTCAAAGGTTTTGAGCATTATCTTGTTTTCAAGGATATATTATCATCATCATGGTTATGTCATCATCAAGGGTTTCATGATTCATGTTCAGGTTCCTTTGGATTAGGGTTCTGACCTCTGGTCAACCCTGATCAGTGGCATTCTTCCAGCTAGGGCTTCTCAAGGAGATGAAGTATTTTTATTGGATGAGGATCACATGGTTATGTTGAGAAGCTTAAATGATCTAAGGTTTCATTTCTGAGCAAATTCCTCAAGTGGTGGAGGTTCAAGCTGATCAGGGCATGTCAAGGTCATCTGAGCACCACAAAAGTCAACCATGCAGTCAACTGAGGGCTATGAGGTGGGGAAATAAGTTGAGACACCTCAATCATGTTCAAAAGAGGTCCATTTGTCATTCTAAACATCTATCTTGAAGATTTTGAAGTCATGGCCAAAGTTTCCCAAAATTGAAAGTGACCTGTAATTGAAAGTTTCCAAAAATGGCAAGTTTTTGGTACACATTCAACTTGACTTATCAACATCAAATAAGCTTCAAATGGATTTTTGGTGAACATGAAAGTTGAAGATCTTTCTCTCCTCGTTTCAAAAAGTCCTATATCATGTCCATCTGATGAATGGTTGAGAGGTTATGGCCAAATGATCACAAAGTATGCATGGAAGTTCAACATGGCATAACTTTTGCTTCAAAACTCCAAATTGGTCCACTCTTTTTGCAAAATGCTTGTCTTGACCAATACTTTCCAAATCAATCATTGCTATGCATGGAAGAATCTCATATGATCATCATTGTTCAATTGTCCAAAATGGAGGGAAACTTCATAATTCAAAATTGGATGATCGTACAAGCCAATTAACACTTCCATCATGATTGTTGAATGATTTTAAGTGGATTTGCACCTTAACATGTACTGTTCACGTGCACTTTGGCCATGCTACCTCACACTTGCAAATTTGCATCACACCTCATATTTCCCTAAGCATGTTTAGCCTTTGCAAATTGAGATTAGCACGGTCATTAACACATGATATAAAAGCCTAATCATAACTGTTTTTGCCCATAACAGAAAAATTTAGATCTGAAAATTCCACTTCCCTCCAAAATTCTCTTATTTTGATTTTCATTTTTCTTCAAACAAACACCTAATATTTTCTGAGATTCTTCATCCTCATGGAATTCTGAGCAAGGATCAACCATTATTTGTTGGAATTGAGCAAGATACGAGCAGATTCATAAGCATGAACATGAAGATGGAACTGGAAAATTGAGCTGGATTCGAGTGCTTTCAACCATCATTTCTTGCATCAAGCTTCAAGGCACGCATAGAGGAGTGGATCTGGAGCTCCATAGCATCTAAGGACACGAGTTTGGATCACTGCAATTCCAAGTAGGTTGAATTCGATCTCTTTCTTTTGCCAATTTCTTGTGATAATCGTGTAGATCTTGTTATGCTGAGCATGTTGATGTGTTTAGAATTGATTTTGGTGAAGAAATGAGCATGTGGTGATGAATTAAAGTTTTGCACATGATTATGTTTTGCTTCGATCCATGAGATGCATGAGGAATTAGATGAAACTAGCATGATATTTGAGATGTGCATAGAAAGAACTTTTGAACCATGTTCGATTTGCAAGTTTCTGGAAATTTTTGATGAGCCTTCACCGGAATGCAACCGGAGAAGACGACCGGAAACACTGTTCCGGCCGTCTGGTTCAGCTCCTTAGGGTTTTGCTTGAGCGCGCCTTGAACCTTCATTACCTGTGTTCGATCCCTTCGCCATGCGTTTTTAAATTTCCATTTGATTCCTCATTTGGATTGAAACGCTGTGTTTCATGTTAAGCGCTTCTTGGACCTTCGATACGCGAGTTCGATACCTGGCTTGTGTTGTTTCTGAATTTTAATTGAATTTTCTCTTGAACCTTAAGCGCATGAGTTCGAATCCTGGCCTTTGCATATTTCTGATTTCATTTTGTTTGAGCGCTTTACCAATCTTGCTAACCTATGCTCAATTCCTGGCTGAGGCATTTTGATGATTTCATTTGAATTCTTGTTTCCCTCTCATTTTCATATTATTCCATTTATTTCATGCATCTTTGAAAAATCATAAAAAATAGTAGAAATGTCCAAATTGATCGAAACGTTTTTCCACATGCTTGTGTTAATGACTAGTATTTCTTAGCATTTATTTCATGATTTTTGTGCTTCTGGATTTTTAATTGTGATTGTTTGATTGCATCATGTGCCAAATTGACATGCTATATTCATTTGTTTGTGAAATGCTCATGTTTAATCCAATTGCTTTGAAATTTTGCTTGCTTGATCCTAACATGTGACATGACTTTTGAGAATTGGTTTGACATTTTTATCATTTGATATCACTGTTTTGGACACATGAAAATGTAGTGTGACATTTGGTGTAACATTTTGTGCGTTGCATTTGTGCATTTTCATTCATACACCAATTGAGCTCTTCTGGATTTAATTTTTGGTATGATGTTTGTCCATAACATGATAAACTCACATAAAAAATTTCATGATCATTGGATACATTTCTGTTTTGTTTTGGAATTTCAATTTTTGATATCCAACTTTGATCACATTGCTTGCCTTTGCTTTACCATGAATCACTTGATGGCTTTCCCTTATGAATTGGATTTTTTCCTTTTGAGGACTCTTTCTTGTTTGATTGAATGTGCTTCATGTGAAATATTGACTTCTGTTTTGGTCATATGACTTGCTTTTGAACCTAGTTTTTGAACTAGTGATTTGTATGCATACTAATTGTGCTTTGTGTTTCAGGTTTGAGCATTTGGCACTAATGGTTGGTTTGGTTTCGCTTTGTGAGATGCCAATACCTTTGATTACTAACTCTTGTTGTCTTGTAGGTCAATTGATGTGATGAACTCACTTGAGTGCTTGCACTTATGACTTGCATTGTGTAGATATTGGATAGTTTCACTGTGTGTTTTCTGATTGGTTGTCTGAGATACTAGTTATTAAGGTTTTGTACAGGTACATTAGTCGCTTGCTAGCTAGCTTTTGCTTAAGCTTTGGAGTGTGGTTGATACACCACTGAGGTAGTTTAGCCTTCTCACTCCATGTAGTCTGGAAGTCCTGCCACTTTTTTGGCAGGCGTTTGGCTGAAGTCCTCCTTATGAGGCTCTGATTGTGTATGTTTATATTTGTGCCAAAGACCTCCAAGTGAGGCATGTTACTTGATAAGTCCTCCTAAGTGAAGAGGCAATTGACAAATAGAAGGGATTAGCAATCAATCCCATGTTATTCAGTGATTCGTTCATTATGCTCGCACTACATGCTGATGCTCTTGAACAGTGTACCCAAGATCCTTGTATAGAGTCAGTCAAGTGGAATAGGGTCCCTCTTTCTGGACCCCCACGCTTTCTTTGATTTGAGCTCACCCAGGCCAGGGTTAAGAGCTTGAGGTCTAATCCTCATTACCATATTTGATCAGCTTCACCCTAACTCTCAATGTTAGTGGTTAGGAGCTTCAAAATACCCCTACAGTTTTGGCTTGTTTGTCGAGGTTGATATGACCCCTCTTGACTAAAGCCCAACCATTTGTCTGAGCCTCTTGTTTGTATATAGAGTGTGATGATTGTTGGTATGTTTATCTGCTTTCCACTTCTCATCTCCTTTTCTGTAGGAGTCGTACGATCAACTTTCGAGGAAGTTGAACGTATGTAGAGATAGACTTGAGTTGACTCGCTTCCTGTGTGAGTCAAACTCTTGTTAGAGACCTCAACCTAGGGTTATTGTTTGCATGACAACTATTAGGCTCGAGTCAGTCTCCCTTTTAGTTTGTTATTTCCCTGGTCTCTGGTTAGGAGAGTTTCTCCCCTATTAAGGGGAACTACGTCGCCCTGATTCTCATTCCAGATGAGATACGTAGGCAGGAGATCGAGCGAGATCTCTCCGGGCGCCTTTTTTTCTTTTTCAAGATTTTTGTTTCTTTTGACGTCTCAACGTCTCTTTTCAACCTTTTTGTTTCCTTTTACGTCTCAGCGTCTTTTTGTGTTTGTGTGACAACTATTAGGCTCGAGTTCCAGACTCCCTATTAGTTTGTCAATCTGATAACCTTTTTCTTTGGTGTTCGCTGGTTAGCGTGTGCTATTGTTTGGAGTCGGATGTAAGTCCATGTAATGGCATTCTGTTTCCTTGTTGAGTTTTTCTTTTGACGTGTCAGCATCTCTTTGTGTTTGTGTGACAACTATTAGGCTCGAGTTCCAGACTCCCTATTAGTTTGTCAATCCGATAACCTTTTCCTTTGGTGTTCGCTGGTTAGCGATTGTTACTTGCTTGGAGTCGGATATAAGTCCATCTATTGGCATTCTGTTTCCTGTTTGTTTGTTTGGAGTCAGAAATAAGTCCATCTATTGGCATTCTGTTTCCTTGTTGAGTTTTTCTTTTGACGTCTCAGCGTCTCTGTTTTGGTGTTTTGTTTCGGCGTGCATTAGCCGAACTACGACATCTCTGATTCTTATTCCAGATGAGATACGTAGGCATAGGATGCGATATCCTAGCGAGCGTGCCTCCCTTTCCCCAAAATACGTCGACTCTGATGTTTGTTTCTGACAAACTACGTAGGCCTAGGATGCAACATCCTGCCGAGTCCATTTCCTCCATCTTCTTTCACCTGTTTTATTATTCCAGTATGTGCATTCTCTTTTGAGCAGTTATTTAGCAACCTTTTTCTATTCTTTTGAGCGTGGATCCCGTCGAGTACGACGGATGTGAGGGGTGCTAATACCTTCCCCTCGCGTAACCGACTCCCGTACCTTGCAATCTCTGGTCGTAAGTCCATTCCTTTCCCTTTCTTAGGTTAGTCCTGCGCTTCCTTTCCGTCATAGGATGAATAGCGTCGGTGGCGGCTCTGTAAACTTGTTTTTTTCCGCCGGTGGTTTTTCGCGTTGCGACACATAGCTCCAGCCTAATGTATCCATGGCCTTCCTAAGAAGCATCTATACGCCGGGTGGATATCCATTACTTGAAAAGTAATTTGGAAATCACTCGGACCTATCTTCACTGGAAGGTACACTTCACCAATAATAGTCTTGCGAGAACCATCAAATGCCTTGACAATCACACCACTGTATCTCATCGGAGCGCCCTGATATGATAACCTGGACAGAGGTGACTTGGGGAGCACATTCAACAAAGAACCAGTATTAACCAACACATTTGAAAACATATCTTCTTTACAATTCATAAATATATGTAGTCCTTGATTGTGATTTCTACCTTCCTCAGGATGTTCTTCATCACAAAAGCTCAAATTGTTGCAAGAAGTAATGTTAGCCACAATGTGGTCAAACTGATCCACAGTAACATCTTGCTCTATATATGCTTTCTCCAACACTTTTTGAAATGCTTCTTTGTGTGCTTCAAAGATCATAAGCAGAGACAACACTGAAATCTTCAAAGGAGTTTGCAGCAGCTGCTTCACCACATTGAATTCACTCTTCTTTATTAATCGTAGTACCTCATCATCATCACTAGTCTTCAAATTGTTGGATTCACTAGACTGACACTTTGGATCACTAACTGGATTTTCTATAGGTACCTCAACCTTCTTACCAATATCTTCTACATATTTGGGGAAAACGGGACCAAAAACACGACCGTTACGGGTCACCTTCGTAACATCAGCAATGTTCACAATGGAATTAGTCGTAGGAAATGGAACCTCTTGACCATTCTACAACATAGTAGCATTATACTGATATGGAACAGCTGTATCGGACGCATACGTAACAGGGCCCGCTAACCATATAACTAACAATGATATCGATCTATTGATGTTGTTACTGCTGCTGCTGTCGAACTGGATTACCACCCTCTCCAGGGTCTTAAATATCGATACTATACCATTTACATCATCACCCAAGTGGCAGGACTGAAAAATCTGAATCATTCCCTCTTCCATCATCCTTTGGATATCCCTCTTGAGGATGACCCACCCTATATGGTTTACACTGCAAATTGCACAACCATCATGGTCATGCTCATAATCAGTTACCATACAGATGTCCTTATGCATTCTAACTAAGGATCTTCTAATGAAACTGACATCATATATTTTGAACTCCCCGGGACAACCATCTACCATGTTAATAGAGCAATTACCATGAGGAGGAAATGGGTTACCTTTCACATTTGGCGTGCGGTCCTTAAAGGATACCATCCCACTCTTTACTAGCTTCTAGACCTCATACTTCAAAGGGTAGCAATTCTCGATATCAAGGCCGGGAGCTCCATGATGAAAGGCACAAAGGAGTTCTGGCTTATACCACCATGGAAGTGGTTCTGGAATTTGTGGTGGATTCCTCGGATGAAGCAGGTTCTTGAGAACTAAAGATGGGTATAATTTGGCATAGGTCATAGGAATAGGGTCGAAAGAGACCTTTTTCCTTTCAAAATTTTGTTGTTGTTGATTATTGCTAATGTTGTTGTTGTAGTTGTTTGTTCTTTGTTGTGGCTGTTTTTGACGTTGTTGTTGAATTGGTAATGACTGATTGTTTGAAAGTACTGGAATAACAGATGAAACTTGATGATGGTGCTGGCGCGATTACGGACTTCTTTTGACATGTGGCCTCATTTGCCTCCCTACTGAAACGACATTGGTTTCCCCTTCATATTTTCTAGAGAAGATACTTCCATATTTCTTGTTCGATGATACCTCTTCCTTAGACCAACATCCTCTCGGACACCTTCCTCTAACCTTATCCCCATGTTTACCATTTCGGTAAAATCACTTAGGGCACTAGCAATCATACGCTTGTAATAGAACGAATTTGAGGTCTTAAGGCAAATCTTGGTCATCTCTTTCTCTCCAACAGAGGGTTGATCTGAGCGGCAAGCTCCGTCCACCTCTGGGTGTACTTTTTGAATATCTCTTTGTCCTTCTAAGACATCGACCTCAGCTGGTCTCTATCAGGCGCCATGTCCACATTGTACTTATACTGCTTCACAAAAGCTTCACCCAAATCATTAAATGTGCAAACACTTGCATTGTCCAATCCCATGTACCACCTCAGAGCGGCACTAGTCAGACTGTCTTGGAAATAGTGCATTAATAACTGATCATTATCAGTCTGCGTTGACATTTTCCTGGAATATATGACAAGATGGCTAAGTGGACACGTCTTTCCCTTATACTTTTCAAAGTTAGGGACTTTAAAATTCATCGGCATCTTGACATTCGGCACTAAGCAAAGTTCATCACCACTCTTACCGAATAGGTCCGTTGGAGAAGACTGACTCTAGGCAGCTAAAACAGACTCCATCATGGAAGTCAAACGAGAAATATCATCCTTCAACTCTCGGTTCTCTTGTTCCAAGTGTTCCATGATTCTCGGTTGATTGGTGCGAGTGTTGTATCGGTGAATCAGCTTGGCTGAAGGACAGAAGAATAACTATTAAGACTTCCGCCGGAAGAAAAACCTGTTATGCAAATGATGCATGAAATGCAATGTTTTGTTTGTTTTTATTTTGAAGGAACATATTATTCATATAATTTGGAAGGATTACACTGAGTACAATTTTAGAAACCAAAATACAAATACAAGAGAAAAGGAAACTAATCATCCTAAGGATCCCCTAACAACAGTGTCAGATGATCTGGCTGCAGGCGCGTACTTCCTTCGGATGCGTCGAATCTCAGAATCAAAAGATGTCTTCGTTTGAGCCTTCTCGAGGACAAGCTCTTCACTGCTCGGTCTTCAAGATGTTCGATAACTGAATCCTTGTCTTTAGACTCAAGTTGCAACTCCTCATGCTTTCGGCTTAAAGCATGGAACCTCTCTTCCCACATATCCTTCTCTCGCTTCATCTCGGCGAGTGCGTCTTCTAACTCCTCTACATCTTGGTTAGGGAGAGTTAATGGCTCAACCACAACCATAGACATAGGTCTTTCACAAGCATACAACATCTTAAATTCCAAATCTCTCTTCTTCACCCAAGTAGTGTATGCCTCCAAAGCTACACAGTTGCACGGACCAAGCTTCGGATCTTCCTTTCCTATGCACGTTATGCCAAGCATGCACCATCTTCTGCTTCAAATGTTGGGGATCTTAACCCTCTTGATAGAAAAGACCTTCTAACTGTGTGTTATTAGATTTATCTCTCAAGGGGAACCCAAGTTGACGACGTACCAAAGCAGGGTTGTAGTTGATTCCTCCTTGTGTACCAATGAAGAATCATATCGAAATACTCAATGATTAGTGAGAGACATAATCACTAATATCCAAAATACTCAATGAAGAATCATACCAAACTATATCATCATTAGTGAGAGACATAAGTCTCTGAGACCACCGTAGACATTGTTTGTTCTCCACAAAAGCTGGTGCCCGAGGCAAGTGCAAAATAAACCACTTGTACAGAAGAGGAACACAACACACAATAGTCCCACCACCTTCAGAATTCCTTAGATGCAAATAGAAATACATATTACCCAACAAAGTAGGCACATGATTTCCAATCAAGAGGGTTTTGATGGCGTTAGCATCAACAAAACCGTCAATGTTAGGGAACAAAGCCAAACCATAGATGAGCAACACAAAGATGGCTTCAAAAGCATCAACAATATCGGCTTAAGCAAAGGCAGTAGCTTTCCCTATAAGGAGCTAAGAAGTCAACCCAAACATTCCTCCTTTCTTCACCCAATGAGCCTCAATCTCGTACTTCTTCAGATGAAGAGCTTCAGCTATAAGATGAGGTATGGGAATCTCCTCCAATCCACTAAAATGCACCTTGTTGGAAACAGGTATTCCCAAGAGATGGGCATATTCCTCTAACGTAGGCATAAGCTGATAATCGGGAAAAGTGAAGCAACGGTAGAGAGGGTCATAAAACTGAACCAACACACTCAAAGGGCCTTCAACCACATCAGTAGATAACACAAATAGACGCTTCCCATGACGTTGCTTGAAGTCCAAGGGATCTAATACAAAAGCTGATAGCTTCCTTAGCTCTTTCAAATCAGGACATCTGGAACTGTACTTCTTAGTGTTCCTTCGTCCATAATCCATGGTCTGAATATATTTGCAAATAAAATCTCAGTTCCTTGAAGCAATTTTTCGTGTGATGAATGTTATGATGCACATGAATGCATGAATGAAACAATCACAAATAAGGGATCACACACAGGTAAACAAACAAAGGTCAAGAGATGAATCAAGTCATTGTCAAGATCAATCATCCATTTTGGTGGATTATGGTTTTCACCTTATCAACACCCAAGTTCCATTTATATTGACAAGACTTGATTGGATCAACCAATAATCAAGGGTTTGTTATCAATTGTACACTTGAACAGTCTCCACATTACGTCCTAAATAGGCCAAGTTGGGTTAAATGTTCTACGGTCCTCAGCTTCTCAGACCCTGAATCAGAGAAAGTAATGCCTAACCAAAAATAAGTTGTGTGACATTCATAACTCAAAAAGGGTCTCAACTTAGTAGATGGGTATCAAGCCAACTTGTTAAGGACTACTCCACACAAGTTGAACATGATTATACCATCCTCCTATCTTAATTGCCCTCAAGTTCGGGTTAGAACTTATCTCACCACTCAAAGATCACCAAGAACAACAAGCAGATTATATCATACAAACAAATATACAAACATCAAATGTAAAATTATATACACACATAAAAAAGTAGGCTAAACCCACAGAGGACTATTCCCTAGCAGAGTCGCCACTTAATTTCTGTAGCGGTAAATTCATGACCATTAAGCTATGAATAAACTTAATGTCAATAAAACCAGAGTCGCCACCGTGCTTTTATTCTTTCTAAAGGATAAGGGAAAACTACGAACGAAACCCAAAGATAAGAAGTTTTCAAATCAAAACTAATAAAATTCAAGAGATTACATGTAAGGGGGTTGGTTATAGAAAGGGAAGGTGTTAGAACCGAAAGTGTCGTAGGTACTCATAGGGAGCCCTTTCTTATGTGTGTATGTGTTTTGGTATAAAAGATGTTTGCAATAAATAGAGTATGGGGATGATAAAAGAATTCATTAGTTATATTTTTGTGTTTGACAAGACCTTCGGACTTGTGCCTACATACCAACATAAAAATGAGGGATCAAAACCTCATAGTTCGTGGTATCAATTTCAAAATGAGTGGATTGCTTTTAATCATAATTTAAGTTTAAGAGAGGCACAAAGGGCCTAAAAGAGTTTGAATGAATATTAGTTATTTTTTTATTTTGAAGGTTTAAGTCAATATGGTTAGATTTATTTACAAGTTTGATTAAGAGAAGAGTTTTAAAATGCAATGGCATAAGGCCAAAATTTCTACTTTGCAAAAGAGTCTAAGTTTAGGAATCACAAGCAAAGAAGATTTTAAAAGTTAAGAATTAAAAAGATCTGACCAATGGGATGAAATCCAATAGACAAGAATGTCATATAGAAACCCAATTTTCCTTTGGACTTTGGAATCAAGCAATATCAATATACAAATAGAAAGATGAAAAGCTAGGCATTAAATAAAGATAGCCACATCCAAGTTAGCAACTTCATAGTCTTCTTCTTAAGCTCCCATGTATCAGATGGCATACTACTTGAATGGCTCAAAATAAGGCATTAGACACAGGTTCAAAGTAACATTTGTATCAACACTATGTAGCAGATGAACTAAAGTGAATCCCAATACTTGCATCAGATGAAAGATCATATCACAATGACTTGGTTTCAGAAATGTTGGTATTGGCCAAGTCCTTTTGCATAGGGAACGTTGCCTAATTCTAAGTCCAAAGCTCAGATCAAATCCAACAGTCCACACAAACAGTTTTTAGGGTTTTTGTTGTTTAAGCATTTTAAGGTCCTAATACCACAAACACAAACAAGGTACACAAACAAATATATACAACCACAATACATGGCTCAAGTGAGCAAAGTGAAAATGACATAAATATAAACAAGTTAAATGATATGTATAATGGCAAATGATTAAAAGACTTGAATTTAAATTGCATAAAGTAAATGAGTTGAAATTAAAAGTTAGTCAAATTGTTAGTTGATTAGATGTTAGCGATGTTTTGCTTTTCAATTGATTAAGTCATTCTTTAGAGAACACTCAACCCTCTATTCACAAGCATGGATCCTTGAACTAAGACATCTTCCAAAGGAAGGAAAAAAGGCCAAGTTTACACACAATACCATGAAATGGGGAGACTTACAATCTCACTTACTAGAATGTTATGCCTTTGGATCAAAATTTAGCCACATGTTAAGCAATCGTAATTGGACTTATGTAGAAGTCACAACTATCTGAGGTCGGGCAATAATTTTTTTGGTGTTAATGCATCTTAGAGATATGGTATAATGAACCATACTCCTAAAACATACCACACACAAAAAGAAAATGATCAAAGGGTGGACCTAATCTCATTCATACTTGTATTGATTCATCTAACACAAAGTTCTTGATGAACAAATTAGCCTTAGGATATTGAGACTTCATTGGCCAATGAGAGAAATGGGATAGAAAGGGATTTGAGATGAAGAGGGAGGGAAAATGAGACAAACACAAATTGGTCATGGGAGGAATTTTATCAAATTAAAATCATTCATTCATTTTGAGAGATGAAATGTGCATTTCATCAATCACTCTAAATCTAATGATTTTAATCTAACAAAAGTCCAATCAACCTTGACCAAGGCCTAAACACATAGTAAAACTTCACAAGTCAACAAAAATGGATCAACATAATTTATTCACAATTAAACAATTTAAAAATCAAATTAAAATGCATTAAATTAAATTATGTTTTATCAAAACCCTAAAACCTCTTCAAAACACGAAATAAATGGCCAAGAGATTTATCATAGGTCAAACAAGGTCAAAGGGCCTTGGAGAAAAAATTTCACTATTTTTGAAATGTCAGAATTATTTTTAAAAAATTTAAAAATATGCCCAAAAACAATTAAATCATGAAAAATATCAATATTGATCCAAAAAAATAATTTTAATTGAGAAAATGAAAGACAAAAATATTTGAAATTTTTTGATGAATGTCCCATATTTTTTGGATCAATAATGAAATTAATATGAATTAATGAAAATAAAGCGATTAAAAGAAAATTTCAAAAATTCAAAAATATGTGGACCATCTTATCTCCCTCATTAATTGAGGTGGCAAATCAGATGGACCAGAGAGCGCGTTCCACAAAGGTCTGAGTCAACTGAGATGCACACGTGGTAATTAGAAGCAACGCTCAAGATTAAAACAATTTTAATGGATCCTATGGTTGAGATACTTCCAACACATCGCCGGAGCTAGAGCTCCGGTCTTCTTCTCCGATGGACCTCACCGGCCTGGTCCACCTTCAACCATCACCAAAATGAAAAAGAAAGACATGGATTTAATGAAAAATGCTCAGGAGCTCGAATTTGGCCTCAATCTTGTCCAATTCCAAGTATATGAAAAGATACCAGGAGTTGAATTTTGAGGATCATGAACTGAGTTGCTTCGATTTGACCTGAAAGCAACTCAATCTTGTTGCCTACATTGGTAGGACTTCAGAAAACCAAAAATCAACAAGAATAGTGGAGAATTGAGAGAGAATCGAAGAGGATAAGTTTCTGAAAAATCATCTTCGAGTTGATCTGATTTCACTTGATTTTGATCTGGATTTTATTGCTTTCTCCTCCTCTTACTTGCAGAAACCAAATGGAATGAAAAGGTAAGTGAATTTATGGAGTTTGAACTTCCAAACAGAAGGTGAATTTCAAGCTCGATTTTAAGAGAAATCTCAGAAAATTCTATGGCAGTGAGGGTTTGCAATGGTCTAGCAAAGCTTGGGCAATTTGTTGATGCTGAATCTGAAGCCTTAAGCTTGTTAAAATAGGCAATGCACTTGATACTTGCACCACTTGAAATTTGGACAAAATTAGAAACCTCCTTGCATGGGTTCATGGGCATTGATTTAGGCCTTGAGAATGATGCAATCCACTTCCTATTTGTGTGTAAAGAGTACTGAATGCATCATATGCAAGCATGCAAAATCAAATGATCATGTGAAGTCCAATCTTGCTAAAACACTTCCGATAATGAAGCCATGTGAAAGTCCCTCAAATTTAGTCAAAATGAGACGGTCTTGGATGTTTTGGAGAGGTGAGATCAAGGCGAACAACATTCATGTTGAACACTATTTCATTTGAAGCATGGATCATGATGAATTTTGAGGTGGAAGTTTTGGAAATCAAACAGATTTGAAAAGTTTCTAAGTCCCACGTCAAATGTTCTCATCTTCCCTCTTGAATAACTTTTTCTATGGACTTCAAATGAGAAATGTTCCTTCATAAAAGTTGTATCTATTTCAAGCCTATTAAATTTGGTTACAAATTTGACCTCATTTGGATTTGGCATGAAGGAGTTGCGGATTTTAGAAGTTGAGGAAAATCACTTGTTCAATGGTATTGGCCCAAAATGACCTATAATGTTTCCTATTGGCGCATGCCTTTACAAGTTGAATTTGCACTTCCTCCAAACATAAACTTTGAAGTAGACATATTGAAATTAATCATGCAATTTGAATGACTTTCATCTCTTAAGAATTGAGCAGGTTATGGTCTTGGGAAGTTGACCTTCAAATTAGGGTTTAAACAAAATGACTTATAATCTTTAACCATAAAAAATGACTTTCCAAGCAAAAATAGCTATTGACTTAAACATGAAAGTTGTTTGGAATGTCATTTTAAGTAACTTTTCTCTTAGCATAATTTTCATATGACATAAATTGTAGGAGATAGGGTCTAGAGAACCCCAGTTTTGACCAGTTGACTTCCTCTAGTCAACCACCATGAACCATCTTGGTAGCTTGATATTGTCTTGACTTTTGGGACTCATGGGGGATCATATGTGAATAATATGATGTAAGGTGAAGTATACCTTGAAATATTTGACTAATTGTTTAAGAAACTTGTTGAAGAAGTTACACAAGATACCCAGATGAATTATGGTTTCCAAGGCAAACAAACTTAAAACTCTTGATGATTTCTTGATCAAAATAACATGTGAAGATCATGGGGATCCATATATGATACTTAGAGCCAATTTAGACCAATTCTTGATTGAGCTCCTTGCAATGAGGGTCTTAAATCCTATATATGAGTTTGATAGGGCATAGGTGAGCAGACACACTACCTACAAAAGAATTAAATTATACAATGACATATTTTTGGTATATTGGTTAGTAAATAAATAAAAGTGAAGTATGATACAATAAAATGTGCTTGGTGATCTCTCCTAATGCAAACCCAATGAATGAGGGGTAAGGATAATGCCAAGGTGTGATCCCAATGTTTATGCAGATGATGAGATAACATTAGGGATCTTAGGGTCAAAACTGGGGTCTTACCGTAATCACAAAAAAAAAAAAATAATAATAATAATTTTCCATCTTCATAATATTTGGTCACAATTCACTTCTCTAAAATCAAAATATCAAATCATTATGTAGGTTGGTCCCTAAACCCATTGAATATAATGATTGCCATT
This sequence comes from Lathyrus oleraceus, assembly GCF_024323335.1. Classification (NCBI taxonomy): domain Eukaryota; kingdom Viridiplantae; phylum Streptophyta; class Magnoliopsida; order Fabales; family Fabaceae; genus Lathyrus; species Lathyrus oleraceus. Next base: position 440,951,755 of record NC_066581.1, read on the forward strand.
GAAGCCAGAATGCCCGCCAGTCAAGCAGAAGTTGAGGAGGACTCGTCCTGATATTGCAGTGAAGATCAAAGAGGAAGTGTAGAAGCAGATTGATGTCGGTTTCCTTGTCACCGCTGAATATCCGTAATGGGTGGCAAATATTGTGCATGTTCCGAAGAAGGATGGAAAACTCCGTATGTGCGTTGATTATAGAGATTTGAATAAAGATAGTCCAAAAGATGACTTCCCTCTACCAATCATTGATATGTTGGTAGACAATACGACTAAATTCAAAGTCTTTTCATTTATGGACTGATTTTTTGGTTATAATCAGATCAAGATGGCACCCGAAGATATGGAGAAGACCACATTCATTACACCCTGCAGAAAATTATGTTAGAGAGTGATGCCTTTCTATTTAAATAATTCTGGTGCAACATACTAGAGAGCTATGCCCATGATTTTTCATGATATGATGCATAAAGAGATTGAAGTCTATGTTGATGACATGATTGCCAAATCAAGTGATGAAGAAGAACATGTCGAGCATTTGTTCAAGTTATTCCAACATTTCAGAAAGTACAAATTGCGTTTGAAATCCAATAAATGTACATTTGGTGTTCATTCTGGTAAGTTGTTAGGCTTTATTGTTAGCGAGAAGGGTATTAAAGTTGATCCTACCAAGGTCAAAGCAATACAAGAGATGCCTGCACCCAAAACTGAGATGCAAGTCAGAGGTTTTCTCGGCCGCTTGAATTATATCTCAAGATTCATTTCGCATATGACTGCCACATGTGCTCTTATATTCAAGATTCTTCGGAAAGATCAGTCTTATGATTAGACCGATGATTGCCAGAAAGCTTTTGACTGTATCAAAGAATATTTGCTTGAGCCTCCAATTCTGTCTCTTCCTGTTGAAGGAAGACCTTTGATCATGTATTTGATTGTGCTTGAAGAAAGCATGGGTTACGTTCTAGGTCATCAAGATGAAACGGGAAAGAAAGAATATGCAATTTACTACCTCAGTAAGAATTCACCGACTGTGAGACTCGGTATTCTATGCTAGAGAAGACTTATTGCACATTGGCTTGGGCTCCTAAGCCACAACGTCAGTATATGTTGAATCATACTGCGTGAGTATGAAGCTTCCATTATGGGGTTGAAGAGGCCATTGATCTCAAAATCAAGTATCTTGATGTCTATGGAGATTCAGTTATGGTTGTGAATCAGATCAAAGTTGAATGGGAGACGAATCAACCCGGTTTAATACCATATAGAGATTATGCGAGGAGGATTTCATCTTTCTTTACAAAGGTTGAATTTCATCATATCCCTCGAGATGAAAAACGGATGGCAAATGCTCTTGCAACATTGGCTTCAATGATTTTGGTGAAATTTTAGAATGAAGTTCCCAATCTTACTGTGATGCGTCTTGATATGCCAGCTCACGTGTTTGTAGTTGAAGAAGTAAAAGATGAGAATCTGTGGTATTTTGATATCAAGTGTATCCTCCAAAGTCTGATTTACCCGCCTGGGCATCTTTGAAAGATAAGAAGACTTTGAGAAGATTATATGGCAACTTCTACCTGAATGGTGATGTGCTGTACAAGAGAAACTTCAATGTGGTTCTGCTCAGATGCGTGGATAGACACGAAGCAGACTTGTTGATGATTGAAGTCCATGAAGGTTCCTTCGGTACCCATTTCAATGGACATGCTATGGCTAAGAAGATGTTGAGAGAAGGTTACTATTGGCTGACAATGGAATCTAATTGTTGCAAGTTTGTGAAGAAATGCCACAAGTGTCAAATTTATGCAAATAAGATTCATGTTCCTCTAACACTATTGAATGGCATTTCCTCTCCATGGCCCTTCTCCATGTGGGGAATTGATATGATTGGTATGACTGAGCCCAAAGCTTCGAACGGACATCGTTTCATTCTAGTGGTATTAACTACTTCACCAAATGGGTTAAAGCGGCAACATATGCAAATGTAACCAAGCAAGTTGTTGTAAGGTTTATCAAGAATCATATTATATGCCGTTATGGTGTGCCAAGTAAGATCATTACTGATAATGGATCTAACTTGAACCATAATATGGTTGAAGCTCTTTGCAAAGATTTCAAGATTGCACATCATAACTCTTCTCCCTACAGACCTAAGATGAATAGGGTTGTTGAAGCTGCGAACAAGAACATCAAGAAGATCACTCAAAAGATGGTTGTAACGTACAAGGATTGGCATGAGATGCTGCCATTTGCTTTGCACGGGTATCATACATCCATCACTTCAATCGGGACAACCCCTTTCTCACTTGTTTATGGCATGTAAGATATGCTCCCCATAGAGGTTGAGATCCCATCATTGCGTATCTTGATGGAAGCCAAGTTGACTGAAGCTGAATGGTGTCAGACGAGGTATGACCAACTGAATTTAATCGAAGAGAAAAGGTTGACTTCCATGTGTCATGGTTAGTTGTACCAGCAAAGAATGAAGAAATCTTTTGATAAGAAGGTCAGGCCTCGTGTGTTCAGAGAAAGTGACCTTGTGCTCAAGAAGATTTTATCTTTCAAGCCAGATGCTAGGGGAAAATGGACTCCTAATTATGAAGGCGCATATGTTGTTAAGAGTGCCTTTTCAGGAGGTGCTTCGATACTTACAACTATGGATGGTGAAGAGTTCATGCGTCATGTGAATGCCGATGCAGTCAAGAAATACTTCACCTAAAAAAAGAAAAGAACAACTCCCTAAGTTGAAAACCCGAAAGGGCGGCTTAGGCAAAAATGAGCGTCTCGGTGGATTGAAAACCAGAAAGGGCGACCCAGGCAAAAATTAGAGACATAAAACAGAAAATTTATCCCGATAGATTGAGTACCCCATCTTGGGGAAATCTATGCAAAATTAGGGATTATGGCAAGTAACTGCATTCGGTTGATCTCTAGTCTTGGAACAACTTAAGCAAGTCAGTCAAATCACATTCATCATCTTCAACCGAAGCCAAGAGCATAGTGGATATTGAAGTTGGTAGAATGATTAGTGATCATTGTATTTAATGTAGCCATTTTCCATGTAAATTACCATTTTTCAACTTTTGTAAAGATCTATGGAGTCTTGTCATTTACAGACTACCATTCTATTAAATAAAGTTGAGCTTTTTTATCCAATTGTTTCTACTCTTATTTATCTTTCAGCCAAATAGAATTAAATTTTATGATGATCATTTTGAAATTGAATTTAAAAACCAAAATCATTTTTTACTTAAAATAATAAAAGCAATTACTTTAAAAGAGAAAGAGAGAGAAGAGAGAGAGAGAGAGAGAGAGAGAGAGAGAGAGCAATCGATTTCATTAAGGAATATCAACAGCAGTCTGAAAACAGGTATGTCCTAAAATGTGAAGCATTTTTGCTCTTCCCCAAGCAGTTAGTTTAGCAAGTTGGTTACCCCAGCAGAATTTTGAGATTGCTTCCCTAGCTGAGTTATAGGCGCGTATTCTCAACGGTTGGCGTAAATCCATCGCAATTTTTTGTTTTCCTTCTAGCCGCTAGCGGAGTTCCTTCCTGATCCCTGTCAGCGCTGATTCTTGAGCAGTATTATTTTTGGTCCTCTGAAAGGTTGTCTCCCATTTTGATATGGCTGACCTAAAATTCCCTGCAGAGTTGATGATGTAGATCCTCAGCTAATCTTATCTCTTTCCCCTGTCAGGGTCGAGCCATTTTGAGGCAGATGATTTATGTTCATCCCTATCTTTGTTCTCCAGTTGAAGCTTCCATCATGTCGAGATTAGTCGAGTGTTGTAAGGATGATTCATATCAGTGCAAGGAGTGCAAACAAGAAATGGTTCACATTGGATCTAAGCATCATATATGGTTCCCCATGATATTCACATATCATTTTGATCAAGAGATTATCAAGAGTTTGGAGTTTGTTTTCCTTGGAAACCCTAATTCATCTGGGTATCTTGTGTAGCTTCTTCAATAAGTTTCTTTAACAATTGATTAAATATTTCAAGGGATACTTCATATTACATCATATTAAACATATATGATCCTCCATGAGTCCCAAAAGTCAAGATAATGTCAATCTAGCATGTTGGTTCATGGTGGTTGACCAAAGAAAGTCAATTAGTCAAAATTGGGGTTCCCTAGACCCTATCTCCTACAATTTTTGTCATATGAAAGTGATTCCAAGGGAAATTTTACTCAAAATGACATTCAAAACAACTTTCTTGTTGAAGTCTAGATCTATTTTTGCTTGGAAAGTCATTTTGTATGGTAAAAGATTATAGGTCATTTTTTCTGAACCCTAGTTTGGAGGTCAACTTCCCAAGACCATAACTTGCTCAATTTTTATGATATTAAAGACATTCCAATTTCATGATCAAACCCAAGATGTCTACTTAAACTTTGATTTTTGGAGTAAGTTCAAATACAACTTTAAAATGCATGTGCCAAGAGGAAACATTATAGGTCATTTTGGGCGAATACCATTTAACAAGTGATTTTCCTCAACTTCTAAAATGAATAACTCCTTCATGCTAAATCCAAATAAGGTTTAATTTGTGACCAAATTGAAGAGGTTTGAAATAGATAAAACTTTTATGAAGGAACATTTCTCATTTGAAGGCCATAGGAAAAGCTATTCAAGGTGGAAGATGTGAACATTTCACTTGGGACTTAGAAAATTTTCAAATATGTTTGATTTCACAAACTTCCACCTCAAAATTCATCATGATCGAAGCTTCAAATGAAAAGGTGTTCAACATGAAAGTTTCTCCCCTTGATCTCACCTTTCCAAAAAGTCCAATATCATCTCATTTGGTAAAGGATGAAGGACTTGTGCATGGGTGCAAATTTAAGAACCATTTGAATGATTTCAACTTCCACTTTTCATACACAATTGCATGGCCTTTCCACCTGATTTCAGCATGGTTTAAACTCATTTTTGGATCAGATTACATCACTTGATGGGCCTATCACACGTCCATACAAGCATGCAAAGGAATTACTCAAAATTTCCCAAAATTGGAAGTGTGTGGAAATCAATCTCATGGCCTATAAATAAGACCCTCATTGCTCAGAATTAAGGACCTCAAGCCCAAGCTTTGAACCTACAATCCCAAACCCTCACCATTGAAGGATAAGCTTGAAGATTTTTTTGAAAATCGAGTTTCAATTCTCCATCTGTTTTGAGATTGAAACTCCAAGAGTCCATACCTTTCATTGATCCTAATGACTTCCAACAAGCATCTGAAGCAAGGCCAAGCATAATTAAAAGCAAGATCGTGCCAATCTAAAGCTCCGTTGAAGGTGAATTTTTAGAATTTTCATCTCTTTGATTCTTCCTCAATTCTTCACCATTCTTGTTGATTTTTAGTTGTCTGAAGTCCTATCAATGTAGGCAAGAATATTGAGTTACTTTGAGGTCAAATCGAAGCAACTCAGTTCATGATCCTCAAAATTCAAATCTTTGTATCTTTTTATATACTTGGAATTAGAAAAAATTAAGGCCAGATTCGTGCTCCTGAGCATTTTTCCTTCAAATTAGTGTATTCATTTTTCATTTTCCTTTAAGTTGAGCTCGAACCAGACCGGTGGCTCTCACCGGAGAAGATGACCGGAGCTAGGGCTCCGGTGGTGTGTTGGCTTGTCTAGGACAATCTGATCTGAGTCTCATGTTCTAATCTCACGCGTCAATTGTGATTACCCAACGTGTGGCACGGTTGGCTCATGTACATGTGGAATGCGTGCTCCTAGCCATCTGATTCGCTACCTCAATTAATGAGGGTGATCAGATGGCCCTTTTTTTCTTCTGATTTTTCCATTTTATCCTTTAATTTTAATTAATTCATATTAATTTCATTTTTAATCCAAAAAATATGGGACTTTCACTAAAAAATTTCAAAAAATATCCTCTTTCGTTTTCTGAATTAAAATTATTTTTTGGATTAACTTTGATATATTTCATGATTTAATTGTTTTTATGCATATTTTTAATTGTTTAAAAATACTTATGACTTTTAAAAAATTATGATTTTTTTTTTGTCTAAGGCCATTTATTTGGTGTTTTGAAGAGGTTTTAGGTTTTTGATTAAACATAATTCAATTTAAATGCATTTTAATTTGATTTTTAATTGATTAATTATGTAGAAATTATGTTGAGCCATTTTTATTGACACTTGAAGTTTGACTATGTGTTTGGGACTTGGTCAATGTTGATTTGACTTTTGTTGGATTAAAATCATATGATTTAGTGGATTGATGAAATATACATTTCATCTCCCAAAATGAATGAATGATTTTAATTTAATAAAAGTCCTCCCATGACTAATTTGTGTTAGTCTCATCTCCCATCCCTCTTCATATTCAATCCCATTCTTTCCCATCCCTTCCATTGACCAATGAAGTCTGAATATCCTAAGGCTAATTGGTTCATCAATAACTTTGTGTTAGATGAACGAATACAAGTATGGATGAGATTAGGTTCATCCTTTGATCTTTTTCTTTTTGAGTGTGGTATGTTTTAGGAGTATGGTTCATTATACCATATCTCTAACATGCATTAACACCAAGATTTATATTGCTCGACCTCAGATAGTTGTGACTTCTACATAAGTCCAATAACGATTGCTTATCATAGCGCTAAATTTTGACCCAAAGGAATAGAATTGTAGTAAGTGAGATTGTAAGTCTACCCCCTGTCATGGTATTGTGTGAAAACTTGACCTTTTTTCCTTCCTTTGGAAGATGTCTTGGTTCAAGGATCTATGCTTGTGAATAGAGGGTTGAGTGTTCTTCAAAGAATGACTTAAATAATTGAAAATAAAAACATCACTAACCTCTAATAAACTAACATTTGACTAACTCTTATTAATATTGCTTTTTTTTCAAGTTATTTACTTTATGCAATTTAAATTCAAGTCATTTGCCATTTCATTTTCCATTTTACATATCATTTAACTTGTTTATGTTTATGTCATTTTGACTTTGCTCATTTGAGCCATATATTATGATTATATATATTTGTTTGTATATTTTGTTTGTGTTTGTGGTTTTAGGACCTTAAAATACTTAATAAACAACAAAAACCCTAAAAAAGGTTTGTGCAGACTGTTGGATTTGATCTGGGCTTTGGACTTAGAATTAGGCAATATTCCCTATTCAAAAATGACTTGACCAATGCCAAAATTTCTAAAACCAAGTTATTGTGATTTGAGTTTCTATCTTATGCAAGTATTGGGATCCATATGAATTCATCTACTACATGGCCTTGATGCAAATATTACTTTGAACTTGTATCTAGTGTCTTATTCTGAGCCAATCATGGAGTATGCATCTGATACATGGGAAGATTAAGAAGAAGACTGTGAAGTTGCTTTCTTGGATGTGGCTATCTTTATATGATTCATTGCTCTTCATATTTCTACTTGCTTACTGATATTGCTTGATTTAAAGTCCAAAGGAAAATTGGGTTTCTATTTGACATTCTTGTCTATTGGATTGCATCCGATTGGTCAGATCTTTTCAACTCTTAACTTTTAAATTTTTGCTTAGGATTAGTCTCTTCATCTCCTCCCCCTTCTTAAATTTCAAATCTTTCCCCCATTTCAAAAGAAAACCTCTTTGCTTGTGATTTCTAAACTTAGACCCTTTTGCAAACTAGAAACTTTGGCCTTATGCCATTGCATTTTAAAAATCCTTTCTTAAATCAAACCTGTAAATGAATCTAATCATATTGACTTAAAATTTCAAAAGACAAAAATAACTAACACTCATTCAAACTCTTTTTGGCCCTTTGTGCCTATCTTAAATTTAAATTTTTTCACTCACTTTGAAATTAATACCACGAACTACGAGGTTTTGATCCCTGATTTTAGTTGGTATGTAGGCACAAGTCCGAAGGTCTTGTCAAACACAAAAACATAATTAATGAATTATTTTCTCATCCCCACACTCTATTTATTGCAAACATCACTTTATACCAAAAGACATACACACATAAAAAAGGGCTCCCGAGGAGTACCTATGACACTTTGGGGGCTAACACCTTCCCTCTGTGTAACCAACCCCCTTACCTATAATCTCTGGCATTTTATTAGTTTTGATTTGAAAACTTCTTATATTTGGGTTTTGTTCGTACTTTTCCCTTTTTCTTTGGAAACAATAAAAGTGCGGTGGCGACTCTGGTTTTATCCATAGCTTAATGGTCATGAACTTACCGCTACAATATCCTCATAGAAGAGATGGAAATTACAATGCTCACAAACTTCATTGAAAATTTAATACCTATCATGAACTTCCTTGTTCATATTGACAACATCATCAATGTGGCCATTCCCTTTATGATTCTTTTCATGAGTAGCCTCGTCAAAAGACTTGGACAAGATCTTCATGATATTTTTCACCACGATGGCCAAAGGTAAGTCTTCAAATTTCATATTATAGTTTATATTGAGGAAGGTACTTTGATCATCCATCTAGTTAAGTTTAAGCTTTAGGATACATGACAGACTCGGTCTTAAATTGATGACTCCAAAAGTATCAGTATCACATATACTCTCATCTTCTCTAGCAAGTAGCAATAGGTTACCTGATTTTTCAGTAGGAACATGCTTCATAGCAAGATCACTGAGATCAACATCTTCACTATTATTGGGAGATATATCATTTACAAATTAAGTTCCCTTGGTAAACAACCCATACTCCTTACTGATTTAAATTATGTTCTTTAGGGGACGGATGTCGAATGCGATGCTCCAGCAAAGGGTGCGACAAGATACACCCAAATTAATATACTAACTAGTAATAGATTATAGATCCAAAAAACAATAAAGAACACAAACATATTGTTAACCATTTCGGTGAAACTACACCTACGTATGGGAGGCTGATTTCACATCCCAAGAAAATCAATTCACTATTAGTAGCTTACTACAATTAGACTTACAAGCAATAACAAACCCTATGTTGTTCAATGCCTCTTCCGAACTACCCAATGCCTTTCTATTTAGAGTCTCCCCCTAAATATGAGAACCTACTCACATTCTTCTCTGCCACAATCCCAGTGATAGAGGAAAACAACCACTAAACCCAAGTGATTAACTTCAATCTTAACAGTATGAAAGAATGTTAAATATTACAACTCAACTAGACAAACCTGCAACGCCAAGTTAATGAAACATAGACATAAATACATGACACAAAACCTATACACTCTAAGATCTTCAATAAGAGTGATTTTCTTCCAATGCAAGTTTTGATCTCTTTATATAGCAAATAACTCAAGTTTTTTCTTTATGGATCTTCAGATATTTTCGTATAGAATCGTTGCACAATCTGTTGGATATTTGATTTGCTCCCTAAATATCTCTAACAAGATATGATTTGTTTTTAATTCAAATTCAATTTTAAATCTTCATTTAAATCCAAATTAAACTCCATCCACTTGTCAAACCATTCATCTAATCATATTGTTAAATCAATAACAATAAAATCTTTAACCAATCTTCTGCATATCATACTCCAAAACACACATTCTTGTGCATGTCGCACAAGGCCTAGATGTCCTACCTGTAACACCCCAATAAAAATAAGATAATTATTTAATTTAAGTTAATATTATATTTATTAATTTAATTAAATAATTGGAATTATTGGATTATTATTATTATTATTTTGGAATAATAATTATTGGAAAATATATAAGTGTGAAATAAGGAAAAAGAATCCCATTTGGTAAACAGAGTTTTCACGTGAAAACAGAGAAGCGGCTGAAAAGAGGAAAAGGGCAAAGAGGAAGAGCAAGGTTAAAGGTTGGAGAAGAGAAAGCTTGAAGCTCAAAGATTTGCCGGATTAATCAGGTAAGGGGGGTTTATCGTCGTTTAATGGGTATTATGGATTAGCATGTAATGGGTAGTGATAAACCGTTGAATTGACCCTAATTGGGATTGTGAATGCTGAAAATTACGTTGGATAAACTGTGTTAAAAACTGTAATTGAATCGATAGTCGTGTGAGTCGTAATTTGCTGGACGTATAGCTTGTTACGGAATTGGAATCGGAGGTCCGGAAGTCCTCCAACGGCGGAAAATGCGGAGAATTCTGCATTCTGCCTTGTGTTAGCGCAGGAACAGCTTTCTGTCTTGCGTTAACCGGTTAACCCAGGGTGTTAACCGGTTAACACTGTGTTGTATTGGGTAAAATTGCTGTTTTGTCTGCGTTAACCGGTTAACCCGGGGTGTTAACCGGTTAACACTGTTGTGATTGCTGAGATATTGATGTTCTGTCTGCGTTAACCGGTTAACCCAGGGCGTTAACCGGTTAACACTATTAAGTTTTGGGCAGGAAGCGTGTTTGTGTTGCGTTAACCGGTTAACCCAGGGCGTTAACCGGTTAACACTGTTGAAAAGTGGGAAAATTGGTATTTTAATGTTGTGAACATAATTGGGGATTGGCCTATATCGGTGTGTGATATAGTAGGGATTATTTCCCGTTGTTTTGAGTAAGATAGGTATTAGTAGAGTGTGCTAATACTGTGATTGAATTATTTGGCATGACATGATATAATTATGTGATAAATATGCTGATGATGTGTGAAAATATGCATAATGCTGTGAATGTATATATTATGCATGTGTTAGGGAATGGACTGTGTTATGGCTTAGCGTGTGAGCATACGTCCATTGTGAATTGTTGTTGATGATGTTGCATTGCTAGGTGAATTAGCATGCATATTGTGGCCTTTATGGTGGTAGCTAATTCCCATGGTGATGAATTAGTGAGTAAATCATTGTAGGTTGTTGTTGATGTTTGCATGCTAGGTGATTAGCGTGCATGGCATAGCCCTTGGGGTGGTAGCTAATTCCCACGGTGAGGAATTAGTGAGTGAGTCACTAGGTCTCAAATGAGTGGGACTAGTGAGCTTGGTAGCCGTACCTGGATTTGGTCGGTGAGGTTGAACTATATGTTCACGAATAGTCGGTACCGCATGCATGGAGTCTCATTGCATAATATGTGTATGGCGTATAATATGAATGGATGTATTCCAATATTATACGTGTGTTTGTGTTGATATTTAGTATGAGCATGAATTGTATTGGTATTGAGTATGATATTGTGAATTGGTGTGCTGTTACCGGATGTGTGTGGTGATTAGGGTGATTAATGTGTTAAATTACTTAACATGACATGATATTTTATAATGCTTATTATATCGATTGAAGAACTCACCCTTACAACTATTTTTCAGGTAACGAGCAATGAGTTGAGTAGAAGCTAGTGCTTGGAGTCTAGTGTAGTTCCTTAGTGGGTCATGCTCTGATAGATGTAAAATCGGGACGGGATGTTTTACCTTGTTGAATAATTTTACATGGAATGTGTTACATGTTTTGAATGATCGATTTGATCTCTATCCGCTGCGTATTGTGCAATACTTTATGTTTTGAGTTAAATAATGAGCATGACTAAATATTATGGAAAATGTGTGAAGTGATTGTGTGACACCCATAATTGCATATTACTCTGATTGATATATATATATATATATATATATATTGTTATTTTAATTAAATATTTGGGGTATTTTAGAAGGGTGTTACATTAGTGGTATCAGAGCATAGTCGGTCGAGTCGAGTCGTAATTATTCTGTTCCCCTGTACGGGATAGGTGTTGTGTAACCCTATCAGTACTTATTGTTTTAGCTTGTTGGGTTTTCAGAATAGAGATGGCTGGAAGAGGTAGAGACGATGCTGCGATTGCTGAGGCTCTGGGTATGCTAGCTGGAGTACTTGGAGGGAATCCAAATGTTGTGGGAATGGGAGCTGCTCGTCAACTGAGTGAGTTCCAGAAGAACAATCCTCCAATGTTCAAGGGAGCATACGATCCAGATGGCGCTCAGAAGTAGTTGAAGGAGATAGAGAGAATCTTCCGAGTGACTGAGTGTGCCGATAACCAGAAGGTCAGGTTCGGTACGCATATGCTGTCAGAAGAAGCAGATGATTGGTGGGTTGCTACCCGCACTGAGTTGGAATCTGCTGGGAATGCTGAGATCATGTGGGCTGTGTTCAGAGAGATATTCCTGAGGAAGTACTTTCCAGAGGATGTCAGAGGGAAGAAAGAGATAGAGTTCTTGGAATTGAAACAGGGTAACAGGTCTGTTACTGAGTATGCTGCTAAGTTCACAGAGCTGTCAAAGTATTATACTCCCTATAATGAGGCTGCTGGAGAATTTTCGAAATGTGTGAAGTTTGAGAACGGGTTACGTCCCGAGATCAAGCAGGCTATTGGATACCAACGGATCAGAGTGTTTTCTGACTTGGTTGACTGTTGCAGGATTTTTGAACAGGATTCCAAAGCCAGAGCATAGAGCTATCAGCAAAGGGTTGATAGGAAAGGCAAGAATCAGAATGATCGTGGAAAACCGTATGCAGCTGGCAAAGGTTTTCAGAAGCAGAGTGGGATGAAGAGGCCTAGTGGGGGAGACTCTAGCGCCCCTGCTAAGTGTTACAGATGTGGTCAGGCTGGACATCGTGTCCATGAGTGTACCAGTGCTGAGAGGAAGTGTTTCAAGTGTGGAAAAGGTGGTCACTTGGCTGCAGAGTGCCGGTTGAAGACTGTGACTTGTTTCAACTGTGGAGAAGTGGGTCATATCAGTCCACAGTGTCCTAAGCCGAAGAGAGAGAATCAGTCAGGAGGCAAGGTCTTTGCTTTATCGGGTTCTGAGACTTCTGCAGATGATCGTTTGATCAGAGGTACGTGTTATATTAAGGGCTTTCCTCTTGTAGCTATTATTGACACAGGTGCGACTCATTCCTTTATATCTTTGGATTGTGCTGTGAAACTTAAGTTAGAGATATCTGAGATGTTGGGTAGTATGGTGATTGATACTCCTGCGAAGGGTTCAGTGACTACTACTTCGGTTTGTTTAAATTGTCCTTTGAGTATTTTTGGTAGAGACTTTGGGATGGACCTAGTGTGTCTTCCACTAGTGCAGATTGACGTTATCTTGGGTATGAACTGGTTGGTGTCTAACCGGGTTTCTATCAACTGTTTTGATAAGACTGTGATCTTTCCTGAGATAGAGGAAGGAGAGAGTTTGGTTCTATCAGCGAGGCAGGTGAATGAGGCAGTAACAGATGGGGCAGAGTTGTTTATGCTGTTAGCGACTTTGGAGGCTAAAGATAAACTGGCGATTTGCGATCTAGCCGTGGTGTGTGATTTTCCTGATGTGTTTCCAGAAGAAGTGAATGAATTACCGCCAGAGCGTGAAGTTGAGTTCTCGATTGATTTGGTACCTGGTACTAGACCGATATCGATGGCTCCGTACCGTATGTCTGCTGTTGAGTTAACTGAATTGAAGAGTCAGTTGGAAGATCTGTTGGATAAGAAATTTATTCGTCCGAGTGTGTCACCGTGGGGTGCACCAGTGTTATTGGTTAAGAAGAAAGAAGGTACTATGAGGTTGTGTGTGGACTACAGGCAACTGAATAAAGTGACGATCAAGAATCGGTATCCTTTGCCGAGGATTGATGATTTGATGGATCAGTTGGTTGGTGCGAGTGTGTTCAGCAAAATAGATTTGAGATCGGGTTATCATCAAATACGTGTGAAAACTGAGGATATTCAGAAGACTGCTTTCAGAACAAGGTATGGACATTATGAGTATTCTGTAATGCCTTTTGGTGTGACTAATACGCCTGGAGTATTCATGGAGTATATGAATAGGATTTTCCATCCGTACCTAGACAAGTTTGTTGTGGTGTTTATTGACGATATTTTGGTGTATTCGAAATCTGAAAAAGAGCATGCTGAGCATTTGAGAGTGGTTTTAGGAGTTCTACGAGAAAAGAAGTTATTTGCTAAACTATCCAAGTGTGAATTTTGGTTAGAAGAGGTTAGTTTTCTTGGGCATGTGATTTCAAGAGGTGGTGTTGCTGTTGATCCTTCTAAGATAGAAGCGGTATCTAAGTGGGAAGCTCCTAAGTCTGTTGCTGAGATTCGAAGTTTCCTTGGTTTGGCAGGTTATTATAGGAAATTCATTGAGGGATTTTCTAAGTTGGCGTTACCGTTGACGATGTTGACTAGAAAGGGGCAAACATTTGTTTGGGACTCAAAATGTGAAGAAGGTTTCCAAGAGTTAAAGAGAAGGTTGACTACTGCTCCTATTCTGATATTACCGAGTCCGTCGGAACCATTTGAGGTTTACTGTGATGCTTCATTGTTGGGTTTGGGTGGTGTGTTGATGCAGAATAAGCAGGTTATAGCTTATGCTTCGAGACAGCTGAGGGTTCATGAGAGGAACTACCCGACACACGATTTAGAGTTGGCAGCTGTGGTATTTGTTCTGAAGTTATGGAGGCATTACTTATACGGGTCAAGATTTGAGGTTTTCAGTGACCATAAAAGTTTAAAGTATTTGTTTGATCAGAAAGAGCTGAATATGAGACAGAGGAGATGGTTAGAGTTTCTGAAGGATTATGACTTTGGTTTGAATTACCATTCGGGTAAAGAAAACGTAGTGGCTGATGCATTGAGTCGGAAATCATTACATATGTCTATGTTAATGGTTAGGGAATTGGATTTAATTGAGCAGTTTAGAGACTTGAGTTTGGTGTGTGAGAGTACTCACAATAGTGTTAAATTGGGAATGTTGAAATTAACGAGTGGTATTCTGGATGAGATTAGAGAGGGTCAGAAATCCGATGTGCTTTTGGTTGATAAGTTGACTCTAGTGAATCAAGGTCAAGGTGGTGAATTCAGAGTTGATGAGAATGGTGTTTTGAAATTTGGTAATCGGGTGTGTATTCTGGATGTTACCGAACTTAAGAAGAGTATTCTGGAGGAAGGACATCGTAGTGGCCTGAGTATTCATCCTGGAGCTACGAAGATGTATCATGATTTGAAAAAGTTATTTTGGTGGCCGGGAATGAAAAGAGAAATTGCGAGTTTTGTTTATTCCTGTTTGACTTGTCAGAAGTCAAAGATTGAGCATCGGAAGCCGTCTGGGCTAATGCAACCGTTGACTATTCCAGAGTGGAAGTGGGATAGTATCAGTATGGATTTTGTGTCTGGTTTGCCGAGGACAAATAAGAATTGTGAAGCTATTTGGGTGATTGTTGACAGATTGACAAAGTCGGCTCATTTCATTCCGATCAGAATGGATTATCCGTTAGAGAGATTAGCCGAGTTGTATATTGAGAAGATTGTAAGTTTGCATGGTATTCCGTCGAGTATTGTTTTAGACAGAGATCCTAGATTTACATCGAAGTTCTGGGAAGGGTTGCAGAGGGCTTTGGGAACTAAGCTGAGATTGAGTTCTGCATATCATCCGCAGACTGATGGCCAGACTGAGAGGACGATTCAGTCACTAGAGGATCTTTTGAGGGCTTGTGTTTTGGAAAAGGGAGGTGCTTGGGATTGTTATTTACCTTTGATTGAGTTTACCTACAACAATAGTTTTCATTCGAGCATTGGTATGGCACCGTTTGAAGCTTTGTATGGTAGGAGATGTCGGACACCTTTATGTTGGTATGAGTCCGGTGAGAGTACTGTGGTTGGACCGGAGATTGTTCAACAGACTACGGAAAAGATTAAGATGATTCAGGAGAAGATGAGAATTGCTCAGGGTCGTCAGAAGAGTTATCATGACAAGAGGAGGAAGTCACTTGAGTTCCAAGAGGGAGATCATGTGTTTCTTCGTGTTACTCCGATAACTGGGGTTGGCCGAGCTTTGAAGTCGAGGAAGTTGACACCTCGATTTATTGGTCCTTATCAGATTTTGGAGAGGATAGGGGAGGTAGCCTATCGTATCGCTTTACCGCCGTCGCTTGCGAATTTGCATGACGTTTTTCATGTGTCTCAGTTGAGGAGGTACATTCATGATCCGTCGCATGTAGTCCAAATAGATGATGTACAGGTGAGAGATAACCTGACTGTTGAAACATCACCTATGAGGATCGAGGATCGAGAGTTGAAGCAGTTGCGGGGTAAAGAGATTGTTTTGGTAAAGGTAGCTTGGGGAGGACCAGCAGGTGGCAATGTGACTTGGGAACTTGAGAGTCAGATGAAGGAGTCTTATCCGGAGTTATTCGCTTGAGGTATGTTTTCGAGGACGAAAACTCTTTTAGTGGGGGAGAGTTTTAACACCCCAATAAAAATAAGATAATTATTTAATTTAAGTTAATATTATATTTATTAATTTAATTAAATAATTGGAATTATTGGATTATTATTATTATTATTTTGGAATAATAATTATTGGAAAATATATAAGTGTGAAATAAGGAAAAAGAATCTCATTTGGTAAACAGAGTTTTCACGTGAAAACAGAGAAGCGGCTGAAAAGAGGAAAAGGGCAAAGAGGAAGAGCAAGGGCAAAGGTTGGAGAAGAGAAAGCTTGAAGCTCAAAGATTTGCCGGATTAATCAAGTAAGGGGGGTTTATCGTCGTTTAATGGGTATTATGGATTAGCATGTAATGGGTAGTGATAAACCGTTGAATTGACCCTAATTGGGATTGTGAATGCTGAAAATTACGTTGGATAAACTGTGTTAAAAACTGTAATTGAATCGATAGTCGTGTGAGTCGTAATTTGCTGGACATATAGCTTGTTACGGAATTGGAATCGGACGTCCGGAAGTCCTCCAACGGCGGAAAATGCGGAGAATTCTGCATTCTGCCTTGTGTTAGCGCAGGAACAGCTTTCTGTCTTGCGTTAACCGGTTAACCCAGGGTGTTAACCGGTTAACACTGTGTTGTATTGTGTAAAATTGCTGTTTTGTCTGCGTTAACCGGTTAACCCAGGGTGTTAACCGGTTAACACTGTTGTGATTGCTGAGATATTGCTGTTCTGTCTGCGTTAACCGGTTAACCCAGGGCGTTAACCGGTTAACACCGTTAAGTTTTGGGCAGGAAGCGTATTTGTGCTGCGTTAACCGGTTAACCCAGGGCGTTAACCGGTTAACACTGTTGAAAAGTGGGAAAATTGGTATTTTAATGTTGTGAACATAATTGGGGATTGGCCTATATCGGTGTGTGATATAGTAGGGATTATTTCCCGTTGTTTTGAGTAAGATAGGTATTAGTAGAGTGTGCTAATACTGTGATTGAATTATTTGGCATGACATGATATAATTATGTGATAAATATGCTGATGATGTGTGAAAATATGCATAATGCTGTGAATGTATATATTATGCATGTGTTAGGGAATGGACTGTGTTATGGCTTAGAGTGTGAGCATACGTCCATTGTGAATTGTTGTTGATGATGTTGCATTGCTAGGTGAATTAGCATGCATATTGTGGCCTTTATGGTGGTAGCTAATTCCCATGGTGAGGAATTAGTGAGTAAATCATTGTAGGTTGTTGTTGATGTTTGCATGCTAGGTGATTAGCGTGCATGGCATAGCCCTTGGGGTGGTAGCTAATTCCCACGGTGAGGAATTAGTGAGTGAGTCACTAGGTCTCAAATGAGTGGGACTAGTGAGCTTGGTAGCCGTACCTGGATTTGGTCGGTGAGGTTGAACTATATGTTCACGAATAGTCGGTACCGCATGCATGGAGTCTCATTGCATAATATGTGTATGGCGTATAATATGAATGGATGTATTCCAATATTATACGTGTGTTTGTGTTGATATTTAGTATGAGCATGAATTGTATTGGTATTGAGTATGATATTGTGAATTGGTGTGCTGTTACCGGATGTGTGTGGTGATTAGGGTGATTAATGTGTTAAATTACTTAACATGACATGATATTTTATAATGCTTATTATATCGATTGAAGAACTCACCCTTACAACTATTTTTCAGGTAACGAGCAATGAGTTGAGTAGAAGCTAGTGCTTGGAGTCTAGTGTAGTTCCTTAGTGGGTCATGCTCTGATAGATGTAACATCGGGACGGGATGTTTTACCTTGTTGAATAATTTTACATGGAATGTGTTACATGTTTTGAATGATCGATTTGATCTCTATCCGCTGCGTATTGTGCAATACTTTATGTTTTGAGTTAAATAACGAGCATGACTAAATATTATGGAAAATGTGTGAAGTGATTGTGTGACACCCTTAATTGCATATTACTCTGATTGATATATATATATATATATATATATATATATATATATATATATATTGTTATTTTAATTAAATATTTGGGGTATTTTAGAAGGGTGTTACACTACCAACATGGTGGAGCATCACGCCCAACATGTGACCTTTCTGCAGCTTCATACAACCTAGATGGGATTCCTGGGTTTCTTCACTAAAAGAAATATGAATGAGATGATGAGTCTCCATAGGCCCATACATGTGAGGGACATTAATCACAATTCCACCAGCAGCTATATCAGATTTTTTAATAAGTGGAGTGTTATCGAGAGAAATATCTTAAACATACAACCTGAGAGTGGACTCTAAGATACTATGAGAAACACCAATTTCTGCTTCACCAAACTCACTATCATGATTTTGGTTAATTAGAAATCGATTCATATGAGAAGGAATTCCAAAATTCCTCTACTCCAACTCCTTCTTCTAAACCATTAATGGTTGTTCAATGTTGGGAGGACCTCCAGCTTGACCATCAGCCTTCTCTTCATTGACAACTCCTTGCACTAGTCTCATAAACCCCATAAGTGGTCATTCTTCTTGAATCTTGAGTTTTGGTAACCCCTTGACACCATCTTTAGATATGATCTCATTCATGCCCTTAACCTTGGATTGGGGCTTATAAATACACATATAACAATTGTCTTTGGATATTGAGCCGTTCATTAACACAACTTGATCCTTGCTAGAGACAATACATTCTAACTTGTTGCAACTAACATCCAGACCTTGATCACATAATTGATGTATGCTGATCAAGTTAGCAGTTAATCCTTTTACTAGCAGCACACCATCAAAACATGGTAATTCTTGACTCACCAGCTTGCTTATCTCCTTGATTCTTCCTCTAGTCCCATCACCAAATGTGACATACCTATTAGAATAGGGCTTTAACTCTTCAATATAGATACTTTCACCAGTCATATGCTTTGAACATCCAATATCAAAATACCAACCCTTTGTAGAAGAAACTCTAAGAGGAACATGAGCTAAGAGACATTTGAAAAATTCCTTGGGTTTCCACACTTTCTTAGCTTGAGATTTCCCCCTTTCATTCCTTTGGACTTTGGTTGAATATAATACTAAGGATATCCATAAATTTTATAGCAAAAGGGTCTTATATGACCATATCTACCTCAATGGTGACATCTCTTTGCAGAGTTCTTGTAACCTATGTGTTAAGGGTAGCCATGTCGATCACGATGTTGAGACAAGTGTTCCAACATCTGAAACTCAATCTTCTTCTTATTGGGTAGTTTAACCTTTTTGTTCATGGAAATATAGTTAAACCTTATAGTATTATTCTCCCTAATATCCAATATCTCATCTAACATATCAGAACCATTTTTCAACATACGAACATATTTTGTCAAGTGGTCAAGTTTGGATTATAACAATGTGACCTCTTCTTCTAGTCCTGCAATGGCTGAACAAAGCTTATCTTTCTATAGGAGTAGTGTACTCATGGTTTTCTTTTGTTTCTCTTATTTAATTCAATATTCATTCCATTCAGTTAGCAACTCTCTATAAGTTTCATCAAGATCTTCTACTGACATCTCTTTATCACTAGACTCACTACAAGAGTCATATTTCACAATAAAAGATACTACTTTATTAGTTGTTTCATCATTATAATCATATTGTGTGATTGACAATTCTATTTTCTATTTCTTTAGAAAAGTGGGACTTTCAGTTATAGTGTTTCCAAACTCTTCACATTCATAACATTGAGATTTGTTGCCTTTGTTATCTTTGAAATCATCTTTGCTCTTGTTTAATGGACTGATGTCTAACATCTTATTTGGGACATTTGTCCTACATTTTCGTCCAACTTTTTCAAATCATCATTGAATTTTCTTCCAAAAGGGCTATAGCCTCTGAAAAGATTTCTCCACGTTGATCTTCATCCTCTTAAGTGTTGGACACAAAATCTATGCTTTCGTTCTTCTTTTTTGATATCATTTAGTTCCATTTTGTAAGACCCCAATTTTGTCCCTAAGATCCCTCATGGCATCATAACATTGCATTTGCATAGCCTCAAGGATCATGAGCATCTTGGTTCCCTTTGCCTTTGGGTGGGACTCCTTGTGATTGGTTTGAGATCACCAAGCATGCTTGAATTATACATCATTGTTTCTCTTACTTTTGTTTACTAAAAAAAAAAAGTAAAAAAAAAAAAAAAAAAAAAACGAAAAAATAAATAAATAAATAATAAAAAAATATATATATATATATATATATAACAAAAAAAACAAATTTGGACTTGGGCCTCTCTCATTTGAGCCCACAGGTCCACAAAAACCAGGTTATAAATTCAGAGTTTCAGTGAAACAAAAAGAGGTCATTCCTATTACCCTGGCAGGAAAAAGAAAGTGAGAGAAGAGCTGACAGAGTTCAGAGCAACCTCCAGAGGCAAACCCTCAGATTGCTCTGCAAACCTCACAGGTGGAACTCAATTTCAATCGATCCTCCCCAATCAGGTATGCCCTATTTCCACTACTTTATACTTTCAACCTGAAATTTTTTGATACCCTTTTAATGTATGTGTTTGACAAGAGGTTTAGGCCTCCTGCCCTTGGTTGCTTTTTGTGAGCTTTTTTTGTGAATTTTAATGGCATGATTCATGTGGTTACATTTCGATTTGGGGGCAACTCTTGATTACCCTATCTTGTTTCTCTAACCTGTTTGTTGAGTTTTTTTGTGAGGGCTCACATGACTCTTGCAGAGATGGTCTGGTGTTCCACTTTATTTGTGGGATACCCCTTGGAGGTTTATTCCGATTACCTGTGCTTAATGGCTTGAGATATTTGTTTGTGACTGCTTATTCCAAAGGATGGGAGCTACTTGGATCATCAATATGATCTCAAGAGGGGAACTCCTAATGTGGTTTTATTTTCTTTTCTCTTATCTCTTGTATGTTTAGGAATTTAACCCTTTTTTTCCCCATTCTAACCCAAGCCAAAACTTTTTGTGCAAACAATAACTTTTGTTTTCAACATTAGAAACCTAAGCCTTACGCTTTTGATTTTCAAACTTATTTTTCATAACACTTATTTTGAATTGAACCTTTTAATCCACTTTAACCATATTTTTGTAAATACTTTTAATTGGTAAATATAACCCATTCAAATACTTTTTGTGGTTTCAATGGCCACCTTCTTAATCAAACCCTTTTTTTTGAAACCATTAGCTATTAGGTTTGGATTATCCTTGAGGTAGATATAATACTCACCTTTATCCTTAGTGATGGACAATGAGTCTTCCATGCTTATTATAGGGTTAACCCCTCACTAGCATGTTGAAACTATCCTCACATGGTGGATTTGTGGTTTTAGGTTGAGTTTTCTCCCTTTGATAACAAAAGACCTTAAGGTTTTTGGACCAATCAATTCACCAACTTTTTTTTGAATTTTTTTACCCCGAACTACGAGGTTTTGATCCTAATCTTTTTTTAAGATAGTACGTAGGCAATGGGTTCATCCATTCGAACACAAAATGTAAATAAATTTGTATATTCTTTTCTCATCCCTTCAATCATGTTTGCACAAATAAATTTTCACAAAAAAAAACAACAACCTTACCTAGGATGCTTTGGGTGCCTAACACCTTCCCATTGTATAACCAACCCCCTTACCCAGATCTCTGACATTTTTACTAGTTTTTGATTCGATAAAACTTTTAGGTTTTTGTTCGCTTTCTAACCATTCCTTTGGATAAATAGAAGTGCGGTGGCGACTCGACTTTGTATGATTTACCTTGGATTTAGTCAATAACTCCAATGGTAACGAATACCCCGCTACACATGTCAAAGGTTTGTAGGGAGCCAATGAGTTAATCAATGTTTATACTACTTATGTCCCGAGCTTCTTCAACAACAGTTACTTTCATATCAAATTTCTTAGGAAACGATCTGAGAATTTTCATGGCAAGCTTTTCTTCAGACATCTTTTCATCTAAGGAAAAAGAGGTGTTGGAAATATCATGCAATCTGATATGAAATTCACAAATAAATTCTTCTTCATTCATCTTCAGGTTCTCAAACTTGGTGGTAAGGAGCTGCAACCTTGACATACGAACTTGGGATGTGCCTTCATTCATCTGAGATCAGAGCTTCTATGGTGGAAAACACAGAAAAATAAATTATGGGTATTTACCTGCAGATTCTAAGACTTAGCGACGAACTGGACATGGGAAAAAACCCAATTCTGGGTGACGTCTATCAACCTTCATGACTTCCGTTGTGCCTAATAAAAACTATCATAACTTGAGATCTGTGACTCCGTTTAGGATGATATTCCAAGAGTTAGAAAGCTAATGCATAGTACTATCTCATGTTGATACCTTAAGGGGATGAATGTGCACTTAATTACGTGATCATAATGTTTTCATTAAGGTGTAATATCAGTGGTTGTGTTTCTAGCTGTTGAGTTGGTTTTATGTGTTGTAATGTCGTGTGATTCATGTTAACTGATGATGGACATGTTTTGGGTGGCTTTAATTAATTAATTGTATGATTACATTGGATTCTTGAGTGTTAGTAATTTATTTAGAAAAATTATTTAATTGTTATAATTAAATTGATAATGTTATTTGGTGTTGCAATGTGATTAACGAAAGAGGATGTTTTGTATGCATAAATTTGGTTTTATATGGTTTATCAATATTTGAGTTATGTGATGGTTGTATGTGAATATTCATAATTGATGCTGTAGTGGTGGTAGTTCGAAGGGGGGACTATGTTGTTGTATGCTATTTATGTTTTGATGTTATTTTTGGAACATTGTATGATTAATTGTTGTTATCATTATGTTTGCATAATGAGTTGATTAAATTGATGTGTTGTTTGAAATATAATTTTGTTGAGATGAATTATTATCACACTTGTGTCGCATTTTTGATTGATAATGTGTATTTTATGATTTTGGTGTTATGTAACCCATATAGGGGATTACTTGAGTTGTCGATGCATTTATGTTACGATTAGAGATTGGTCTTAACACATTGATTTGATGATATGATCATGCATCATAACAATTGTGTCAAGAGACATGTCAGCTAGTTCAGAGAGATGACTATTGGTTTATCCCAAGCTCAGAGAGAGGGTTTGGAGCTCAGAGAGGGGGATCGGGGTTCGCATAGATTCGAACCTGGTTTGTATGAAGAACCAAATGTTGAGTTGGTACCATATGCATATGCATAAAGTTGAATAGTCGAGTTGCATTGCATGATGAGTTATATGCATAATTGATGAGTTTGGGTGTGAGGTTGTGATGAGATATAATCTGAATGAAATTTGCATAGAGTATGTTGTGTCATTATCCTACCTTGCAGTATATGCGTGTTATTGTTGTTTGTGATTTCTCATCCCTTTATTGTTATTATTATGGTGTGTGCTCCTTTTTGGGGTACAGATAAGCAGGTAACTAACTGCTTTAGAATTGGAGGAAAGCATGAGGTTGTTTTCTTCATTTTCTTTCTGCATTTAGTTTACGTTCTCTGATATGTAACACTGGGAACATTTTGAGAAGTCGTATTTAATCTTTTTGTTAAAAAGTTGATGTATACTCTTATGTTTGATATTTTTATGTTTTTTGGAGATTTCACTTATGAGTTTAATTATGCCATAAAGTACACTTGATGTTTAAATGAGTTAGTTAATGCATGCTTTATTATGAGAAATTACGCTGGGATGATACCCTAATAGAAGGTGAGCATGCAATGACACCTTAAGTGAAGGTGTTGATTGTTGTTTTTATTTGATAAAGTGTTACCGAGCATGTACGTTTTGAAAAGAGAATGTGTGACATCCTATTTGGTTGTGTAAATACTCTGACTTTATTGTATAATTATGTGCGGGGAAATAGGGTGTTACATTTAACGTGCCAAATATAATATACCATACAAATGATGGGAATCAAATGCATGACCTTTAACTATTTAACAACAGTTAATTAGAATAATTATGGTGATAAATAGAGTGTTACCTAATATATCACAATGGTCACATGCTCGTGGTAATAAATAACGAACTTATAACCACACCCTACTTCACCATAACTGGTCACCCGTGATGGTATACCTTTTATAACTATGGTTAAAGAGGTTTTCCATAGTATTGACAACATGCATTTCTGCTCATAGTTGATGTAGTCAACAGAGTTTCTAGAAGAATGATGATGAATACACCCTAGAAGAATCTTAGCCCAAATCCTCAACCTTGGTTGGAGTTTCTTGACGCCTAAATTCGATCCTTATTAGAAGATGGTATTAACTACTTCATTCATGTTTATCCCTTTGTAGAATATTTTATAACATATCTTCGCATATCCATCATGGTTGAATAGCTTAGTGATGGATTTTTCAGATATTTGAAAATTTTGACCCAAAATGCAAGAGGAGATCTCAACATATATAGCCTTTGCATGTATCCAACAATATTTTACATGTGCAGGATACAGTGGACCTTTCAAGCTGTTGAAGTAAACTTCCCATCCCTGAGCAGCGACATCCATAATTAATTCACAGAGAAATTCTAACTGAGTCACCGGAGTAGATAGAAAGATCTCAGGAATTCCTTCAACCATGGTGGCGTCCTCTTGAGGTTATTAATGAAATCTCTCTTAATGATGTTGTTAATCTTGTTGTTATTATTAATCAGCCATGGCTAGGGTTTTAGGTCGCATAGAGTTTTTAAGATGAAAGATTTCAAGTGTATGTTGTGAAGATTAGTATAGTTGTATGTGAGAAGTGATACATCATAAGTTTAAATAGAAAGAGTAATAATTAATAATTTTTGAAAACACACAAACTAAAAAGGGAGGCGAATGATATGATTTTCTCTTTACCCTAGAAACAGAGTATCCCAATGGGTCACTTCAAACATTCAGATGGAATAACATAAGACATTTATCTTAATTTATAGCCACACAAACAAAGCTTGATTTCCACCATTAACTTCCAAAACTCAGAGTCCAAACGGAAGAAAATCCCAAATGGTTTCTGAATTTGGACCTTCTGATCCAGAGAGCCTTAGAACTTCAAAGGGATAGCTAATCCAAAGTCAAGTTATCTCAGAGTCTTAGTTTGACTCTCTAGAGTCTACATACATTTAAAAACAAAATTATGGACAATGTTCCATTTTCAATTTTTTTAGAATAAAAATGAACTTATCGTCAGCAAGGGGTTTTGTGAAGATATTGGCCCATTGATGGTGTGTATCTATAAATTTAAGTTGATAATACCCTACTGAACATAATCCCTTATAAAATGGTGTTTGATTTCAATGTGTTTCACTTTGGAGTGCAAAATAGGATTCTTAGATAAACAAATTAAAAAAGTATTATCACCGAGAATAGGAGTGTTACTCTAAAAAAGTTGATAGTCTTCTAGCTGACCTTTCATCAAGAGGATCACAGTGCTACATTCAGATGCTGCTATATATTCAACTTTTGCTGTTAACAAAGCATCTATTGATTTCCTCTAGCTGGACCATGAAATAAGATTATCACTAAGAAACTGACAGCTTCCACTGGTGCTCTTTCTTTCTAGTTTATATCCAGCATAATCAGCATCACAAACACCCACTAACTTGTACTCTTTGTATTTTGTATAAATCAAACCAAGGTTAGTAGTACCTTTTAGATATTTAAAGGTCCTCTTAACTTCTATTAAGTGGCATTCTCTATGATCTTATTGGAATCTAGCACATAAGCATACACCGAATAAAATGTCAGGCCTAGAAGTTGTCAAGTAAAAGAGAGAACAAAGCATACCTCTATAAACCTTTTGTTATACCAGTTTGCTTTCATCTTTCTCTAGAATACATCTTGGATGCATTGGAGTCTTTTCCGGTTCGCACTTTAACAATTCAAACTTCTTCAGAAGTTCCCTTTTTTACTTGCTCTAGTGGATGTACATTCCTTCTAAACTTTGGTTGATTTGAATCCCCAAAAAGAACTTTAATTCTCCCATCAGTTTCACCTCAAATTCTGCTATGGACTTAGAAAATTCCTTGCAAATAGTGTCATTAGAAGAACCAAATATAATATCGTCAACATAAACTTACATAAATAAAATATCATTTTTGAATGATTTACAAAAAAAAGTTGTATCAACCTTCCCTCTTGTAAAATAATTTTTCAAAACAAAATTGCTTAGTCTTTAATACCATGCTCTAAGAGCTTATTTAAGAGCATACAATTTTTTTTGAGTTTGTAAACAAAATAAGGGTATTTATGGTTTTCAAAACCAAGAGGTTGGTGTACATAAACTTCATATTTAATGTAACCATTCAAAAATTCACTCTTAACATCCATTTGATATAAATGATGTAATGATTTACTCCAAAAGAAGTTTAGAGAATAATAGACTTTAACCTGTCCACTGGTGCAAAGGTTTCAAGCACATAAGCATACACTGAATAAAATGTCAGACCTAGAAGTTGTCAAGTATAAGAGAGAACAAAGCATACCTCTATATACCTTTTGTTCTACCAGCTTGCTTTCATCTTTCTCCAGAATACATCTTGGATGCATTGGAGTCTTTTCCGGTTCGCACTCTAATAAGTCAAACTTCTTCAGAAGTTCCCTTGTTTACTTGCTCTGGTGGATGTACATTCCTTCTAAACTTTGGTTGATTTGAATCCCCGGAAAGAACTTTAATTCTCCCATCAGTTTCACCTTAAAATATTCTATGAACTTAGAAAATTGCTTGCAAATAGTGTTATTAGAAGAACCAAATGGAATATCGTCAACATAAACTTACATAAATAAAATATCTTTTTGAATGATTTACAAAAACAAGTTGTATCAACCTTCCCTCTTATAAAATCATTTTTCAAAACAAAATTGCTTAGTCTTTAATACCATGCTCTAAGAGCTTATTTAAGACCATACAATTTTTTTTGAGTTTGTAAACAAAACAAGGGTATTTATGGTTTTCAAAACCAGGAGGTTGGTGTACATAAACTTCATATGTAATGTAACCATTCAAAAATTCACTCTTAACATTCATTTGATATAAAATGATGTAACGATTTACTCCAAAAGAAGTTTAGAGAATAATAGACTTTAACCTGTCCACTGGTGCAAAGGTTTCTAGCACATAAGCATACACTGAATAAAATGTCAGGCCTAGAAGTTGTCAAGTATAAGAGAGAACAAAGCATACCTCTATATACCTTTTGTTCTACCAGTTTGCTTTCATCTTTCTCCATAATACATCTTGGATGCATTGGATTCTTTTCCGTTTCGCACTCTAATAAGTCAAACTTCTTCAGAAGTTCCCTTGTTTACTTGCTCTGGTGGATGTACATTCCTTCTAAACTTTGGTTGATTTGAATCCCCGGAAAGAACTTTAATTCTCCCATAAGTTTCACCTCAAATTTTACTATGGACTTAGAAAATTCCTTGTAAATAGTGTCATTAGAAGAACCAAATATAATATCGTCAACATAAACTTACACAAATAAAATATCATTTTTGAATGATTTATAAAAAAAAAAAGTTGTATCAACCTTCCCTCTTGTAAAATCATTTTTCAAAACAAAATTGCTTAGTCTTTAATACCATGCTCTAAGAGCTTATTTAAGACCATACAATTTTTTTGAGTTTGTAAACAAAATAAGGGTATTTATGGTTTTCAAAACCAGGAGTTTGGTGTACATAAACTTCATATGTAATGTAACCATTCAAAAATTCACTCTTAACATCCATTTGATATAAAATGATGTAATGGTTTACTCCAAAATAAGTTTAGAGAATGATAAACTTTAACCTGTCCACTGGTGCAAAGGTTTTAGGATAGTCAATTCCTTCCTGTTGTTTATAGCCTTGTGCAACTAGTCGGGCTTTGTTTCTTACCACTTCTCCTTGCAGATTAAACTTATTTATTAAGACCCATTTAGTTCCAACAACATGAGTCCCTTTGAGTCCTGGCCAAGATCACATGCATTGTTTATGGAGAATTGATGTAATTCTTCTTGCATTGCCAGAATCCTGTCCACGTCTAGAAGTGCTTCATCAATGGAAGTAGGTTCTATAAAGGACACAATTCTCTGAAGAATTTTTTTAGAAGATTTGAAAGAGGATCTGGTTGTGACAAGTTCTATATTATCTCCCATAATCAATTCTTCAGGATGTGAAGATATTTTCCTAAGTTTCCTCAGAGGCACTACTGTGACAATAATTTTTTATTCTGATTAGGAAATTTTGTGTTGAGTGCTTTCGAAGTCTTTCACTTCAAATTCCTTTCCTTTAGAGGTTGAGTACCAAATCTGCAAGTTTGTCAACTAACTTTGACTTTTCAAGGTAAAGCTTATCATCAAACTTACCATGAATTGATTCCACAACAATTTGTGTTTCACTGTTGTACACTCTGTAGCCTTTTGAGCATTCAGAGTATCCTAACTTGATACATTTTTTATCTTTGGAATGAAACTTGTTCAAGTTCTTTTTAGTATTTAAAATAAAACATGAACAACCAAATTTATGAAAATATGAAATGTCGGATTTTCTGTTGTTCTACAATTAATAGGGAGTCTTACCCAAAATAGGTCTTATTGAGATCATGTTCTTAATGTAACATGCTATGTTGACTACTTCTTCCCATAAGTGCTTTGCAACATTAGTTTCTGTGTTCATGGTTCTTGACATTTCTTGCAACATGCAATTTTTCCTATCAACAAGTTTTTGTTTCAGATTCTCCACCATGACCACTTCATTTTGCACTTGGGAGCATAATGTAGAAAACACAAAATCTGACTCATCCATGAGTTTTAGAAACTTCACCTAGGGCCACCTGTTGTAGTCATCAACAATGACTAATACATACTTTTTCCATTAATAGAGGTTGTTTTTATTGGCCCAAACAAGTCAATGTGTAAAAGCTCCAGAGGCCTAGAGGTTTAAACAACATTTTTAGGTTTAAAAACTTTCTTTATGACATGCTTCACAAAGAGCATCTAAAGCAAACATTAGATTTGGAAGGCCTCTTAATATGTTCAGATTGTTTAGCTTTGAGATTCTTCTCAAGCTAACATCGCCTAATCATCTATGCCAAGTTCATTCCTCTTTGTTCATAGACATGAGGAATTTAACATTTTGATTTTCTAAATCAGAAAGTTTAATTTTTTAAATGTTGTTTTTCCTTTTTCCATTGAATAGTACAAAGTCATCCTTCTGAATAACAACTTTGCAGTTTTGATTAAACATAATATCATAATCATTGTCACTTAATTGACTTATGGATAAAAGGTTATGCATTAATCCTTTAACTAATAAAGCATTATTAATATAAGGGAGATAGACATTACAAACATTTGTAGAGCCCACTATCTTACCCTTCTGGCTTCCTTTAAAACCAACGGAGCCTCCAGACTTACGTTCCAAATTTTGGAACATATTCCTTCTTCCCATCATGTGACATGAGCATTCATAGTCCACGTACCGAGATTGGTGTTTCAACTTGGTTGCTAAGGATGTCTGCAACATAGACTATTTTATCTTTAGATACCCATATCTTTTTGGGGCATTTTTTGTTAGTTCTCCCCGAGTTTTTCTCAACCTAAGGTTTTTGTGCAGAATAATCATGTGTGTGCTCAGAAGTGAAATGGAAGTATATAGATTTTGGTTTAATTGCCTTCTATTTTAGGTGGCACATATGCAATACCTTTCTTTCCATTCATGTTTACTCTATAGATCATAAAAGCCAATTTGCTTCTGTCTATGTTTCGTGCAATAAATATTTTAAAATACATGTCATATTTCTTAATGATTGATTCAAAGTCCATAGGAGTTTTTGAAAGAATCTCCTTTTCAATTTTGTACTCTTTCTTTTAAGGGCAGAGTTATCTTTTTCAAGATTGAAAATCTTTTCTTTCAGATTTAAGAATTCTTTCTTTAGCTCACTATGGGCTTCAGAGTCAGCTAAATGAATTTGTTTCAATTCCTTGTACCTATTCTAAATACTCTGATACTTTTCCAGAATTTCAGTCAGACACGAATCAACTTTGTAACAAGTTATGTTAGAGAATACCTCATTAGATTTTGATTTTCATTCAGATTCTGATTCTTATTCTGATCCCGATCTAGACTCATATGTTTTTGTGCTTGCCATCAGCGCCACACCGGCTTGCTCTTCTTCATAATCACCTTCTGAAGACTCAGATTCGTCCCATGTATCCATAAAAAAAAACTTTTTCTATCTTTTCATAACTTCTTCTTAGGATTTTCCTTCTTTAGCTTAGGACATTCATTCTTGTAGTGGTCTGGCTCCTTGCACTAGAAACAGATGACATCTTTGTCAGCACCATACTTTTTTTGTCTATATGTTGACTCAAAGCGTGCACTTGTTCTTCTTATTCCTTTGGGATTATTTTCTCTCCTTCTCCAGAGTTAATATAATCTTATAGAAAGAAGAGAAAACTCATCTTCTTCATCAGAATCTTCTTCAAATTCTTCTTCTTCTTCAGCTTAAAAGCCTTTGCCTTTTATGTCTTGCGTTTGGATTTGAGAGCCATGGATTTTCCATTTCTTTAAGGCTTATTCTCTTCTAACTCTATCTAACGACTTCTTAAAGAAATGATACTTTCTTTTAGAGTCGTATTGTTCAGATCTTTGGACACCTTAAGAGAAGTCACCATAGGCCTCCATTTCTTTGGTAAGCGTCTAATGATATTTTTCACATGATTTGCAATATTGTAGCCTTTGTTTAAAACTTTTTAGCCAGGTAAAAGTGTTTGAAACCTTTATAACATGTCCTCAATAGTTTCATCGTCCTTCATTTTGAAGGATTTATATTTTTGAATCAAAGCAAAAGCCTTGGTCTCTTTTACTTGTTCGCTTCCTTCATGAGTCAGTCTAAGAGGGTTAAATATAGACTTTACAGAGTCTCTATTTGTTATCTTTTCATACAAAATGTATGAGATAGAATTCAACAAGATGATTCTTGACCTATGAGGATTTTTGTTGATCATTCATGTTGCTTCTTTCCATCTTAGCACCATTTGTATCCAAGGGATGTGTATAGCCATCTATTACCGTATCCCACAAGTCTGCATCATAAAAGTAAGAAACTTTTAATTCAATCCTTCCAATAATCAAACTTATCTCCATCAAAGACTAGAGGTTTAGTAGAGTAGTGATCTTTATCATTCTTAATAGTTGCCATATTATGCTTCAAAAAATGGATCTTTTTCTGACATGGTTAAGTGTTTGATATAAAATAATCAATACCAGAATCAAAGCTCTAATGCCAATTGAAGGTTTAAGAAACACAAGAAAGAAGGATTTGAATTGGGTTTCTAAATCAAAACTTTTTCTCAACTAAAGAACATAACTAGAAAATATTTAACAAAGATAAAAGACTCGATTATTTTATCATGGTTCATTGTTCACTAAGTTACGTATAAACCACCCATTAGAGTGATTTCACTTTCTCAATAAGGAGTTAATCCACTAATCAAAGAGTTGATTACAAACTCAAAGACAACCTGTCTAAGACGTCTTGAAAATCCTGAAATACCCTAGTGTCTGGTCGTCCAGAGTTGACTTCTGCAGAGTCAAAACCTTTTTTTTATGACCCACACACATCAGAAAATAAATATAGTACGAAATTATTCTCTATACATATTAAGCTTTGTTATCATTAAAACTCAAGGATAGTTGCATAACCAAACTTGTTAAAACACTAACAACCATTTTCCTCATCAATGAGGTCCCTAACTCCAATTATTCTTGTGTCAAAGGGACTTTGTGTTAAGATTTTAAACCCATATTGGCTTAAAATATAGTTGTCCTCCCAAATGTTAATCTTGTTACCATTATCAATATCCCATAATTTAACTTTGAGAATATTAGAGTTAGGGTAATATTTAGCTTTTATAATTTCGGCCATAAGAGAATTGGGCTCAGTATGCAGCCTCAAAACTTGTTTAGAAAGCATGGCCTCATTAAAGGATTGGAGAGATCTAAAACCCATGCCACCTTGTTTTTTAGACTTGCATAGATCCTTATATTTAATCTAATTGAATTTGTTATTGCACCCAGCCAAACCTAGAGACCATTGGATTTTTTTTTCTTTGGACGACAAATATTGGACACGATGTCTTTGACAATGTATACCATAGAAAAAACTTATAAGTGATTGTCACATGCTAATGAATTCAAAGTAGAAAGTAATAAAGAACACAAGGGAATTGTTAACTCAGTTTATTGCAATGTCACCTACATCTGGGGGGGGGGGGGGGGGCTTCCAACCCAAGAAAGGAAATAAACTCTCAATAGTATTAGTATAATTAGTCTTAGATGTACATGTCTTATTCAATGCCCAGTTCCTAATACTACTCGTATCTTTCTATTTAGGAATCCATTGAAATATTAGAACCCTTCTCAATTTTTCTCAATCACTACCATAGGGATATATGTTTTCAACAAATTAAAGATGTTGAATTACAACTCATCTAACAACCAACCTTTTGTAACACCCCAAAATTTGCCCTCCTCATTCATGCATTCATTTAGAATTTCATATTACATTTCATCATGTCAATCAGAATTAGATCCGAAAAAAAAAAAAAAAAAAAACGAAAAAAAAAAAAAAAAAAAAAAACGAAAAAAAAAAATATTTTTTTTTAATTAAATAATTAAATAAATAAAATATAATAAATTTTTTTGGACTTGGACCTTTCTCAAAAGCCCACTAAGCTACCAATATTAGCCTATAAATACTAGAGTTTCATTGAAACAAAGGCCACACAGAAGAGGAGAAGAAGGAAGAGAAGCAAAATACTCTGAGGTTTCCTTGGAACAAAACCCTGAGGAAAAAGATAGTGAGAGAAGAACTAACGGAGTTCAGAGCAGCCTCCAAACCCCGAAGGGAACTCAACTACACAGAATCACCTCTGCCTCACATAAACCCTGAAGATTGTTTTGTAAACCTCACGAGTGCAACTCAATTTCAATCAAGCTCTCCAATCAGGTTTGCCATTATTCCCATTACCTTTGCCCATGGGTTTAATATGTATATGAATGTATAAACAATGCCTTGAATGTTTAACCGTTTAATTTTTGAGTGTATGCCACAGGGTTTGAGTTTTTCTGAAACCATACTGTTGATCATGAAAAAAATGCTTATGGTGTTTCACTAACCCTTTTGTTGAATTTTTGTGAGGGCTCACATGACTTTTGCAGGGATAACTTGCGTGGTTTCCCACTTTATTTGTGGGATAACCCCTGGAGGTTCATTCCGATTACCCATACTGACTCACTTTTCTTTGATGGCATTAGCTTGGAAGGATCTCAGGGTTTCCCAGTCCTCTAATTGCTGTTACTTCGGATCTTTATCCGCGTGGTACTTTTATATTTTTCCCGCATTTTACTGCTTTCCTAGCTGGAAGACCTCGATAGGAGGCAACGTTTGAGCCCCTTTGTGGCATTTTACTTTGAGATACATGTTTTGTGTTTTGTATTCATATCCCTGCAGGTAGCGCGGTTCCTTCATCAAGGACTGCCTTTTTGCCCTCGAGC
Source organism: Lathyrus oleraceus (assembly GCF_024323335.1). Lineage (NCBI taxonomy): Eukaryota > Viridiplantae > Streptophyta > Magnoliopsida > Fabales > Fabaceae > Lathyrus > Lathyrus oleraceus. The sequence goes on from NC_066581.1 coordinate 440,985,364, forward strand.
ATCCCAAACCCTAAAACCCAAAGCAACACGTTAACTCCTTCTACTACAGGCGAGTAAGTCTCCAAAGGTCGAGCATCCGGTAGATTGCGTAGTGACGTCGTTCGCCCAAAACCCAATCCATAACCCCGTAGTTAGCCGAACTACGTTTTGCTCTGATTCTCAGGCCAGATGAGATACGTAGGCATAAGACGCGATGTCTTAGCGAGCACACATCCCCCAACCCATAGGTCAGCCGAGCTACGAAGACTCTGATTCTCATATTCAGATGAGATACGTATGCAGTGGATGCGACATCCGCGCGAGTCATTTTCATTTAACCCTTTTTTTTTGGCAAACAGCACAAGATAAACCCACACCCTTTAGACGAAAACTACAAAAGTGGATCCCGTAGAGTACTACGGATGCGTAGGGGTGCTAATACCTTCCCTTCGCATAACCGACTCCCGAACCCAAGATTTGGTTGCGAGACCCCGTCTTGTCCTTTCCTTTTTCAGGTTTACTTCGAGCGTTTCCTTTCCCTACTTTGGGATGAATAACGCACGGTGGCGACTCTTCTGTCTTTTTCTTTCGCCGATTGTGTTTTTTTTTTGCATTCCATTTTTCAGGTTGCAACAGCTGGCGACTCTGCTGGGGACTGAAAGAAGTTGACCTCTTGCTGGTCCATCTGCCCTAAGCGAGTCCCTCCTAGCTTTTGTAGTTTGTTTGTTTGTTGGGTGTTCGTGCTTTTGTGCAGTTATTTATTTACCTGCTTTACCTTATTGCATTGTGTATATATCATTGCTGTTTCTGTTGGCTGGCTGCTTGGTGATCTTTGTGAGATGAGTTCTATACCCGAACTCGAGTGCACTTAAGATAGGAGAATGGCATAGTCCTGTCAACTTGTGTGGAGTATTCCTTAGCGAGTTGACTTGCAAGCCCATTCACTTGGTGGAGGTCATGTTGAGATCAATAATGTCACATAAGTAAGTTGTGGTTAGACATTACTTGTTCCAATATAGACCTAAGAAGCCAAGGACCTTAGTTTACCAAACCCATCTTGGCCTATTCGTAGGACGTAGTGCGAAAGTCGTTCAAATGTAAGATTTGAGACGATTGTTACGCGATACTACACTCATAAGAGTCTCTCTTGAGAATATTGTTGGAATACGAGTAGTCGTTCCTCTGATAATATCCGAAAGATGGGATTATGACTATGGGAACCTTTTGTAGAACATGTTTGGCAGGTTTAAACCTTAGTACACTCCTTTTGGGTGGTTCTTAACCTAAACTCCATGCTCGTGACTTGCAACAAACCCTTGATTCATGGTTAATCCGATCAGGTATCCTTAATATCAATGAAACTCAGGTGTTGATAAGGTGTAAACCATGACCAAAATGGGTGGTTGATATTAAGGATAACATGATCCATCCCATGACCTTTGTTTGGTGTGCTCTTAATTTCTCTCCAGACAGTGCAACCTGACAGATGTTCAAGCGGATCCATCAATTCTGATTGACATGCCTTTGCATTGCATAACATCATCTGCATATTTGCATCCAACATCTCATACTTATTCATTTGCAGGGTATTCCCTTTCAAAACGGGGGTGCCTTAAAACTGAACAAGCAGTGCATCGCATACCATGCATATTAACCCTTGTCTGTTTTGCAGGTGTCACCGCAGTGTCTAATGTTTGTTCCCTGTATCAGGCAGTTATTGGTCCCAAGCGAGTTCACAGATACCCGACAAAGGAAAACCGTCCACGACTAGCGATGGACCAAGTACGGAAAGAGCTGGCTGATATGCGTGAAAGGATGGATCAGTTCATGACATTGATGACTAGTATGGTAGCAGGTCAGGAAAAGCTGAGGGAATTGGTTAAGCAACCGAGGCCCGATCTAGAGGTGGAGATACCAAATGCTGAGGGAAACCCTGGTAACCCTGGGAACGCTGATAACCCTGTGAACACTGGTAACGCGGGTAACGCAAATGCTGATGGAAACCCGGGTAATGTTGGCAACACAGGGAATGTTGGAAATGGTATTGGCGAAAGGTACGATGTGAATCAAGGATTTCGGATTAACGGGCACCCTGTTACTGAATATTATCAGTGTGATCAATTTTCTTTGCACGACGAGGCCCTCGAGACCACTCGCCGTATGGATGAGCTTGCTGAGAAGCTCAAATCTTTGGAGTCTCAAAATTCCTTAGGCTTTGATGTCACAAATCTTTGTCTGGTTCAGGGAGTAAGGATTCCTCACAAGTTCAAACCCCCTACTTTTGAGAAATACAACGGGGCTTCTTGCCCACGCACTCATCTCTAATCTTATTTGGGAAGGTTGGGAGCTCACACGGAAGATGAAAAGTTGTGGATGTACTATTTTGAAGACAGTCTAACTGGAGCTTCTCGTGAATGGTATTCTCATTTGTCTCGTACTATCATCAAGAGCTGGAAAGACTTGGCAGAGGCTTTTGTCAAGCAATATCAATACAACTTGGACATGGCTTCAAATCGGACCTTGTTGCAAGGTATGTCCCAGACTGCCAAGGAGACCTTTAGAGAATATGCTCAGCGTTGGAGACAGATTGCTGCGTCCGTCCAACCCCCTATGTCCGAAAGGGAGATGGCGGACATGTTCATGAACACTCTTCAAGGCAATTATATTGAGAGATTGGCTGCTTGCCCGTCAATCAGCTTTGCAGAGATAGTAATTGCTGGAGAGAGAATCGAGAGTCTGTTGAAGATGGGCCGAATTCAAGACAATAGTGCTTCCAACTCATCAGGTCCCAAGAGACCGTTTGCTGGTAACGGTCAGCGAAGAAAAGAAGGCGAGACAAGCGTTGTGTATGCCAGCAAAGGCAGGGGCAGAGGACGCCCTAATTATTACCAAGATCAAGTAGCCGCAGTCACTATTCCAACACCTGTTCCTCAACCGCAATATCATCCGCAACAACAACCCAGGTACAACAATCAAGGAGGTAATCCGGGTCAGCAGAGACACTATCAACAACGTCCAAGGCAGACGGACCGGGTCATCGAGCCAATCCCAATGCCTTATTCAGTATTACTTCCCAAGCTGATTGACATGAATCTGGTTACGTTGAGAACTCTGGCCCCACCAATCGATCCCAATAATTTGCCTAGAGGTTATGATGTCAACGCCAGATGTGCTTTTCACTCCAACGCACCTGGCCATACTACAGATAATTGCAAGGCTCTCCAGTTAAAGGTACAAGATTTGAGAGATGCCCAGGCTATCAATTTTGCTCCGGTGCCTAATGTTATCCAGAACCCGATGCCGGCTCACGGCGGGCAGGGGATTAATGCTGTCGAAGTGGTTGAAGCTGGTAATGCCCAAGGCTGGGGCAAATTTGTGGAGCCAGACATCAAAGAAGACAAGTTTGGATTGGGGTATGCTCCGGGATCTCAGAAGAATGAAACCGGTACTCTCTCCAGCGGGGGTTTGGTTTCTCCCCACACCGCCAATGCGGCAGATGAAGACAAGGCTGACAGCGACTGTGACTTAGATAGCTGGATTCGCCCGTGTGTCCCGGGAGAAAAGCTCGACAATTGGTCGTCTGAAAAAACCATCCGGGTTACTCTACTGAAAGAGTGATTTTTATTGTTTTCCTTTATTACATGCATAATAAAGTCTTACACTTCGCCCAAGGTGTAATGCCTCATTTGTAGGGCCATCCATTTAGTTACGTTTCGCAATTATTTTTATCATCAATAAAGGACAGCTTTTGCAAACAATTTTGTGTTCTCTTTCTTTCAGTTTTTTTTACCTTTTACAAAAAAAAATGGCAATGTTTCTTTTTTCGTTTTTTCTCTCTTTCCAAAAAAAAAAATCTCATTCTAAGGTAAAGCATGATCCTCCATCATGCAGAGCCGACCACCCGGATCTCACTGCTAACGACACTGCTATGGCCAAGTATGACTTCGACAATCCTATCTATCAAGCCGAAGAAGGGGCTGAGGAAGTTTGTGAATTGCCTGAAGGGTTAGCCAGATTGTTGAAACAGGAGGACCAAGCTATTACACCTTATCAGGAGGTGGTTGAGACCATCAACGTTGGTACCGAAGACGACAAGAAACAGATCAAGATCGGGGCCAGTCTACAGGCCGAGAGGAAAGACCGTTGATCATGTACTTGACTGTGTTAGAAAGGTCAATGGGTTGTGTGCTCGGTCAGCATGACGAGTCAGGTCGAAAAGAGCATGCAATATACTATCTTAGCAAAAGTTTACCGACTGTGAACAAAGATACTCATTGCTCGAGAAAACTTGCTGCGCTTTGGCATGGGCTGCTCGCCGACTAAGGCAGTATATGTTGACTCACACGACTCTATTGATATCAAAAATGGACTCAGTCAAGTATATTTTTGAAAAGCCAGCACTTACCGGAAAGGTTACTAGGCGACAAATGATACCGACAGAGTAGGACGTCCAATACACTTCACAAAAAGCCATCAAGGGAAGTGTCTTGTCAGACTATCTTGCAGAACAACCGATTGATGATTACCAACCTATGAGGTTTGACTTTCCTGATGAGGACATCATGTTTCTCAAATCGAAAGATTGAGAGGAACCACTCCCGGAGGAGGGGTCTGACCCTGAATCCAAATGGGTTATGATGTTTGATGGGGCGGTCCACGTCAATGGTCGCGTAGTTGGTATAGTGTTGATCACACCGGAAGGGGGTTCATATGCCATTTGGTGCTAGAATAACTTTTCCCTGCACCAACAATGAAGCCGAATACGAAGCTTGTATCCTAAGACTTGAGGAAGCCGTCAAAATACAGATTAAATCCCTGGATGTATACGGGGACTCAGCTTTGGTCATCAATCAAACCAACAGGGAAATGGTGCTATGCTGGAACTACGTACCCAGAATTGACGTATCTCGGTCAGAGACGAATGAAGAAAGCATTTGGTCAGAAAGTGCGCTCTCGGGAGTATCGAGTCGGTGAATTGGTACTCAAAAGATTTCTTCCTCCCAACACAGATCACAGGGGCAAATAGACACCGAACTATGAGGGTCCGTACGTGGTTAAAAGGATTTTCTATGGCGGAGCTTTGACGCTAACAACCATGGAGGGCGAAGGATTCCCGTCCCCTATTAACTCAGACGCAGTTAAAAAAAATACTTCGCATAAAATAGACCCGCTGGACGATAAAAAGAATAGTCCAGGCAAAAAAAGGGCATCCCGACGAACCAAAAAAAAAGAATAAAGAGGTTCGGGCAAAAATTAGGGATATAAAAAAGAGTACACCCGGCGAGTCGAAAACCCAAAAGGGCGGCTCAGGCAAAAATGGGTATCCCGATGGATTGAAAACCCGAAAAAGGGGGCGATCCAGGAAAAAGTTAGGGAATAAGCGAATGACTGTGATCTGAGTTCATCAGTGTTATATCACCGTTTCATTCAATCCGGAAATCTTCGAAGGTTAAAGATCGACTAATCATCCGCTTTAGAAAGCAAGATGAGCAGAGCGTCTTGAGGACATACGACTCATAGCAGAGTCGAAACTCAGTGGGACCCTGTTTCCACATTGCCATTAGGATAGTTCTCTTTTTTATAGCGATCACCTCTTTTCAGGGATCAGCTTCCTGATGCCCTCGCCTATTCCTGGCACAAATTTTCTCCCCAGTAAGAGTCGAATAATTCAGTTAAAGAGCCTCTTTATTTTTCATTTATCAGTTTGTTTGCAAAAATGTCCGAATTTTTGATAAAACATATTGCATATGAACATAATGGTGGCTTTTGCAGATGATTTGCACAGGAAAACATTTAAAATTGCTTTGAATGTGCTTAATCCCGAACGGTGAATTCAAACCGAGTAATTCCCCCGAGGCATACGTGTATTTTTGGTTGCAGGTCACAGGAACCGGATGCCAAGTCATGAATCCTCATCCCCAAGCGGTTGACAAAGTCTCTCCTCAGCAGAGCATGTTCCCCAACAGAGTTGACAGTATCCAGACTGTCTATCCCCGGTAGAGTTGACAGTATCCAGACTATATATTCCCAGCGGAGTTGACGGTGTCAGACTGTATCTTCCTAGCAACAGCGGAGTGGTTGCATACCCAACGGACAAGAGGGTGGTGTTCCCAGTGTTCATCTCATCCCCAGTAGATTATTTCTAACAGATTTGTTCCAATCCCCAGCTTGAGGACGATTAGCAAGTTCATATCCCCAGCAAAGGTCGTTTCCTACGACATTTCCCCAGGAAGTGTTTTCCCCACAGACTCTCCTCGCAGAGCCTCGCCGAACCAAGTTTCCATAGTTGATACTCCCCCCGCAAGGTCAACTTTTCAAGCGGCCAATTTATTTTTGGTGGCTCATTGGTCCCGGCAGACGGATCATTCCCCACAGAGCATTCAAGGATTGATACAGCGATCTGTTCCCTACCGGAGTTTGCTTCCCCAAGCAGATTTCTTTTTACACCATGCATAACATTTGCATTTGCATGCATATCATATCAAGCATACACATAAGCTGATAAACAGGTTCTTCCAAGCAGACTGAAGAATTACTTTACAACCAAGGTCATGAGATCCAGCCAGAGGATCAAGCATGAGTGATCCAGCCTGAGGGTCATTTTGAAGATTCAGCCTGAGAATCGTTTTCCAGTGGTCCAGCCTGAGGTTCATTTTGAAGATTCAGCCTGAGAATCGTGTTCCAGTGATCTAGCCTGAGGGTCATTTCGAAGATTCAGCCTGAGAATCGTGTTCCAGTGATCCAGCCTGAGGGTCATTTCGAAGATTCAGCTTGAGAATCGTTTTCCCAAGAGTCAGCCTGAGGCTCAATTTGAAGATTCCCCAGTGAAGTCGCCTACAAGCTTTATTTCCCCAACAAGTCTAATTGAGGAGTCGTTACAACATGTTCTAGCCCGAAGAATATGTACGAAGCCCAAAAGTGGAATATTCTCGAAGTTGCATATCTAATATGAAGGTTGGGTTTAGATTTCAAAAGAAGGTCAACCAGCGCATGCCTCAGATGCGGGATCCTAATGACGGGAATTTATCATCAAAACAATCCAGATCTAGCCAGAAGATCAAAGTAGATTCAGCCAGAGAATCGAAACAAAGAAGATCTAGCCAGAAGATCGAAAATCGCAACAGTTCAGATCTAGCCAGAAGATCGAAGTAGATTCAGCCAGAGAATCAAAGGAAATAGATTCAGCCAGAGAATCGAAACGGAGGAGATCTAGCCAGAAGATCGAAGAAGATCTAGCAAGAAGATCAAAATCGTATCCAGCCCGAGGATCAAAATTAATATCCAACCAGAGGACTAAATTGAGTATAGGTTCAGCCAGAGGATCGACACTCCAGATTAAGCCAGAAGACTGATTCAGATCCAGCCAGAGGATCGAAAGAAAAATAAACAGCGCGGTGTATTTCCGCGTTTTTGTGGTGTTCTCGGAGTGTAAATTTTCGGTCTATCTTTGGTATTCAATCACAGCTCACCCCGTTTGTCTAATAAGTTGTTCGCTTTCATCCTACTCGGGTTAGCTGATGATTGAATAGGGGCAGCTGTAACACCCCAAAATTTGCCCTCCTCATTCATGCATTCATTTAGAATTTCATATTACATTTCATCATGTCAATCAGAGTTAGATCCGAAAAAAAAAAAAAAAAAAAAAAAACGAAAAAAAAAAAATAATAATAATAATAATTTTTTACAAAAAAAATAATAATTTTTTTTTTAATTAATTAATTAATTAATTAAATAATTAAATAAATAAAATATAATAATTTTTTTTGGACTTGGACCTTTCTCAAAAGCCCACTAAGCTACCAATATTAGCCTATAAATACTAGAGTTTCATTGAAACAAAGGCCACACAGAAGAGGAGAAGAAGGAAGAGAAGCAAAATACTCTAAGGTTTCCTTGGAACAAAACCCTGAGGAAAAAGATAGTGAGAGAAGAACTAACGGAGTTCAGAGCAGCCTCCAAACCCCGAAGGGAACTCAACTACACAGAATCACCTCTGCCTCACATAAACCCTGAAGATTGTTTTGTAAACCTCACGGGTGCAACTCAATTTCAATCAAGCTCTCCAATCAGGTTTGCCATTATTCCCATTACCTTTGCCCATGGGTTTAATATGTATATGAATGTATAAACAATGCCTTGAATGTTTAACCGTTTAATTTTTGAGTGTATGCCACAGGGTTTGAGTTTTTCTGAAACCATACTGTTGATCATGAAAAAAATGCTTATGGTGTTTCACTAACCCTTTTGTTGAATTTTTGTGAGGGCTCACATGACTTTTGCAGGGATAACTTGCGTGGTTTCCCACTTTATTTGTGGGATAACCCCTGGAGGTTCATTCCGATTACCCATACTGACTCACTTTTCTTTGATGGCATTAGCTTGGAAGGATCTCAGGGTTTCCCAGTCCTCTAATTGCTGTTACTTCGGATCTTTATCCGCGTGGTACTTTTACATTTTTCCCGCATTTTACTGCTTTCCTAGCTGGAAGACCTCGATAGGAGGCAACGTTTGAGCCCCTTGGTGGCATTTTACTTTGAGATACATGTTTTGTGTTTTGTATTCATATCCCTGCAGGTAGCGCGGTTCCTTCATCAAGGACTGCCTTTTTGCCCTCGAGCATCCCAAACCCTAAAACCCAAAGCAACACGTTAACTCCTTCTACTACAGTCGAGCATCCGGTAGATTGCGTAGTGACGTCGTTCGCCCAAAACCCAATCCATAACCCCGTAGTTAGCCGAACTACGTTTTGCTCTGATTCTCAGGCCAGATGAGATAAGTAGGCATAAGACGCGATGTCTTAGCGAGCACACATCCCCCAACCCATAGGTCAGCCGAGCTACGAAGACTCTGATTCTCATATTCAGATGAGATACGTATGCAGTGGATGCGACATCTGCGCGAGTCATTTTCATTTAACCCTTTTTTTTTGGCAAACAGCACAAGATAAACCCACACCCTTTAGACGAAAACTACAAAAGTGGATCCCGTAGAGTACTACGGATGCGTAGGGGTGCTAATACCTTCCCTTCGCATAACCGACTCCCGAACCCAAGATTTGGTTGCGAGACCCCGTCTTGTCCTTTCCTTTTTCAGGTTTACTTCGAGCGTTTCCTTTCCCTCCTTTGGGATGAATAACGCACGGTGGCGACTCTTCTGTCTTTTTCTTTCGCCGGTTGTGTTTTTTTTTCGCATTCCATTTTTCAGGTTGCGACACCTTTATGCCTTGAATATTCAGTTTAGGCTTCTTTAGAGGTTTACAATAAAAAACAAGAATACAACAACTTAAAATAACAAACCGTAGCACACTAGATCTTCAATACTTGTGTGTTCTTTTCGTTAGGAACGAGTCTTCTTATATAACAAACCATCTGATCGGCCTAGTCAATTGATTAAATCCAAACATATTAGATTTGATGTAGAACTAGATTTGATACATATTTGATACATATTTGATTTTCTTATACATTAATGTCCACCAAGAGATTTGATCTCATTCAATTTTATTTGGTCTTGGATGTTGGAAAATGTTTGGTTATACAACAATCCTTAAGTTTTGATGATAACAAAGTGTAGAGAACAATTTTGTACTCTAACCATTTTGTTGAGTGTGCTAAAAATTGGAAATAGATTCTGACTCTGAAGATGTCCAGAATCTGAACCAAAGGATAAAAGCGTATACAAACAACTCAACTATGATCTACCAAGTCAACATTTTTGGAAAAAAATCTTCCTGACAAAATCTGATAAAAGGATGACTATTAGCTTGTGAAAGTCTCCAAACTCAATTGTCCAAAGACTCTTTTGCTTCACCATGTTTTGATAAAAGTCTTTAAATATGTTACTCAAGAATCATAAAAAAATATTAGAATCCTTTGAATAGTAGTTGTTTAAGCCAAAACTCAACAAAATATTTGATGTGAGAGAACTGCAAAAGAAAATCTACTTTATGCGCAAATTATTGTACTATGTGTCAAAAAAGTATTTCGCGTCCCATCATCTTCACCAACAACCGACTACAACGTCAATCTAGTGTTTCATATGAAGTGACCTCCATACAACAAATACTTAGAGGATATATTCATCTTCACCTCCAATGGATATATTTCCTTCTATATAAGAGGTCTTTGAAGATTGAAGAAAAAATATTGATACCCGCACTGAACATTCATCAACACTCACACTCAGGAAACATATACAAAAATTAAGAAGTGTTTCTTACACTTATACCCTTAGAATAAAAACTCATTGAATATTCTTGTTTAGTGTAATACTTGATTTAAACTTGTATATCTGCTTATCTGAATCATCTTGTAAACACAAAACTTATTATTGAAACTTTGATTGTATTCCTCAGGCGACCAATTGGTCAAGCTCTTGATAAGTCAATAACAGGTAGTTATTGAGGATTAAACCTTCTTAAGTAACTGGGTAGGTCAGGATCTTAAGGAGTCAGTGACCATCAGATTTCTTAAGGGACCAGTTGGGTCAAAAAATTTAATAAAGTAGTGACATGTTGTCATTGCATTTGGAATCAGTTTTGATTATTGGATTAAGTCATTTTGTAAGGCAAAAGCACTCAGGTGGGTGGACTGGAGGTAACCTTGTTAACGATGAACTGGGATAAAAAATCCTTGAGTACTTTATCTTTGTTTTCGTTGTGTTAAGCTTTTATTTTGAGTTGCGAAAAACTATCATTCTTGAAACCCAATTCAATCCCCCATTGTGTTTCTTGAACTTTCAATTGGCATCAGAGCTCTGGTTCTGGTATTGACAACTCTGTGTCAAAACACTTAACTGTGTCAGATAAGGATCCAAGTTTTTATTGAAACACACAATGATATATACTAGTGGCGAGAAGTCATATACAAAAAACAATTATCACTACTCTGTTAAACCTCCAATCTTTGATAGAGAAAAGCTTGATTACTTGAAGGATAGAATTGAAAGTTTCTTCCTTGGGTATGATTCTGATTTATGGATATGGAAGTAGATGGATACACACATCATGTGAACTCAAATGGTGCTAAGCTTGACATAAGCAAATTGAGTGAGCATCAAAAAAGAGATAACAAAAATCACCACAGATCAAGAACAATTTAACTAAATGTTATTTCCTACATTGAGTATGAAAATATTACAAATAGATACTATGCTAAGTCTATATTTGATTCTTTAAGAATGACTCATGAAGGAAATGGGAAGGTGAAAGAAACCAAGGCTTTGACCTTGACTCAAAAATATGATGCTTTTAGAATGAAAGAAGATGAAACTATTGAGAGTATATTCTCAAGGTTTCAAACTTTTGTTACTAGTTTGAAAGTCTTTGAAAAAGGCTATACTACTACAAATCATGTAAAGAAAATCATTAGAAGCTTGGAAAAGAAATAGAGGCCAATGGTGACAACACTAAAGGTGTCAGAGGATCTGAACATCAGAACTCTGGAAGAGCTAGTGAGTTCTCTGAGAAGTCATGAATTCGAGCTAAAAGAGGATGAGCCTTAAAAGAAGAAAAAGTATGTGGCTCTGAAGTCAAAGGCCAAATTTTTTCAAGCTAAAGAATATGAAGAAGATTTTGATGATAAGGGTGAGTTGTCTCTTCTATTCAGAAGAGTCAACCGTCTCAAGAAAAAAAGAGATAATAACTTTAGAATCTATAAAAAAGGAGGATGATCTGAATCAAACTCCGAACAAGATAAGTCTAGAGTAGACACAGAGGTTACCTAATTTGAGTGCGGAAAACTATACCACTACTAGAATGAGTGTCCCAAAATCATCAAGGAAAATCCTAAGAAAAGATTCTCCAAAGAGAAGAAGAAAGGTCTAATGGCAACATGGGACGACTTTGACTCCTTAGAAGATGACTCTTAAGAAGAACAAGCTAACAGAGTATTCATGGATGGCACTGAAGTTTCAGAACCATAATCAAATTCACAGTCAGAATAAGAAGATGTATTTTCTCAATTAACTCGTATCGAACTTGAAATAGCCTTTGTAGAAATGTTTGAAAAGAGTCAGAAATTCCAGGAAAAACACATGACCCTAAAAAAGATTCATGCTTGTGATTCTGGAGCACATAGTGAGCTGATAAAAGAAAACACTTATTTGAAAGAAAAAATTAGAAAAAGAAAATCTTCCTCTCATAAGAAAAAATGAAAAAAATTGAAAAGTAAACTCTTTTAGTAGGTCCTATAAATTCGGAGTTTATGTCTAATAAATATGATATGGCTTTTCAAAGTTTTCTAGCTAAGAACATAGACAAAAGCAAGATGGCTTCTATGATCTGTGGTGTTAGTAGAAAATGAAAAAGAGGTATTGGTTATACCCAAACAATGAGTTCTATATTTGAACCAAAACCAGAATAAATGGTGATAAAGCCAAAGGCTAAATATTCTCATTTCACTTATGGTCACACGCATGACACTAATTTGGTACGCAAACCCCGGGTGGTAAAACCTCTAGGAAGACAAAAAAAAGGACTCAAAAATAGATGGGTATCGAAAGATAAAATAATCTATGTTGCCGATATCCTTAGCAGCCAAATTGAGACACCGGTCATGGTACCTGGACTTTGGGTGCTCACGACAAATGACGGGAAGAAGGCATATGTTCCAAGAGTTAGAACTTAAGCCTGAAGGCTCACTAGGCTTTGGAGGAGTTCCGAAGGGTAAAATTATTGGTACTGGAACCATAGGTAACAATCATTTTCCCTTTATATCTAATGTTTTATGGGTTGAAGGTCCAATGCATAATTTATCGTCCATAAGTCAATAAAATGACAATGGCTATGACATTATCTTCAATCAAAAGTCATGTAAAGTTGTTAGTCAGAAAGATGGCTATGTACTCTTCAGAGACAAGAGGAAAAACCACATTTACAAAATAAAACTCTTAGATTTATAAAATTAAATTGTAAAATGTCTTATGTTTGTGAATGAAGAGACTTGGACTTGGCAAATACAGTTGGGTCATGTTAGCATGAGAAGGATCTTTATGCTCAACAAGCTAAACCTTGTCAAAGGTCTCCCAAATATGATGTTTACTTTAGATGCTCTTTGAGAAGCATGTGTTGATGACTACAATAGATGAACTTGGGTTAACTTCTTAATACAAAAGGATGAGTCACATTTTATTCTCACAACCTTCTGCTCACATGTGCAAACTGAAAAGGGTCTTAAAATTGTTAGAATCAGAAGTGATCATGATGGTGAATTTTAAACTAAGCTCTTTGAAAAATTCTTTGACGAACATGGAATTTCACATGATATCTCATATCCTAGAACTCCTCAGAAAAATGGATTTGTAGAGACAAAAAATAGAAATTTAAAAGAAATGGCAAGAACCATGATAAATTAGACTAATGTTGTTAAGCACTTCTGGGAAGAAGTAGTGAATAGAACTTGTTACATTTAGAACATGATCTCGATAAGACCTATTATGGGTAAGACTCCATATACATTGTGGAAGAACAAAAAGCCTAACATTAACTATTTCCATTCGTTTAGTTGAACCTGTTTTATACTCAACACTAAGGTTAACTTAAACAAGTTTGATTCTAAATCTCAAAAGTGTATCATGTTAGGATACTCTAAACACTCAAAAGGCTACAGAGTGTATAACACTGAAACCAATATTGTTGAGGAATCAATTCATGTTAAGTTTGATAATAAGCTTGACCTTGAAAGGTCAAAGCTAGATGAAAAGCTTACAAATATGAAGATCACATACTCAAAATCTGAGGGTGTTCCAATTGAAACAAAACAATCACCATCAGAAGTTGCTGACATATCAGAAGATGTTGGCACACGAGCACCCCAGAAGAAGCTCAAGCAAAGACTTTCTCACTCTAAAGAACTTATTATTGGTGATAATTCATAACATGAAAGTACCAAATCTTCATTTCGGTAAGATGAAGGAAGTCTTCTAGGATTGGTGTCTATCATAGAACCAAATCCACTAATGAAGCTTTCTGGACTCTGAATGGATTTTGGCAATGCAAGAGAAACTTAATCAATTTTGCATAAATGATGTATGGGATCTAGTGCCAAAACCTAAAGGAAAACATGTCATAAAAACCAAGTGGATCTTTAGAAACAAGCTAAATGAGCAAGGAGATGTGGTAAGGAACAAGGTCAGAATAGTTGCAAAAGGCTATAGTCAACAAGAGGAAATTGACTATACTGAGACCTTTACTTCAGTTTCTAGGTTAGAATCTATTAGTCTTTTAATTTCATTGTTATTAATTGTAGTATTATCTTATATCAAATGGATGTTAAAAGGGCACTGATGAATTGTTACATAACTGAAAAATTTTATGTCCATCAACCTCTTGGTTTTAATTAACCTCACTTGATCAATACCATTGATTCATGTTGGGGGATAGAGTTTTAAACTTCATCAACCTCCTAAATCCAATAATATTGACCAAGTGAAGGTCCAATTCAACAAAGACCAAGGCCAAACAGAAGTAAGGTCAACATAAAGTCAATACAAAAGTCCACCAAAGCACTAAATCAACTAAACTATTTTTGAAACATTTTTTAAAAAATGAAGAAAATAAGTTTTCAAAGATCAAAAACCTAAAACCCCTTCAAAACACCTAATAAATGGCAAAGGGATTTATCATAGGTCATATAAGGTCAAAAGACCATTGACTATTTTTTTTGGCATTTTTCAAAAGTAAGAAGCAATTAAAAACTAATTAAAACAAGTTAAAAATCATAAAAGTTCACCCAAAGTATCAAACTTAATCCAAAAATTAATTTTAAATCATAAATGGGAAGAAGAAAATATTTGTGAATTTTTGGTGTTGGTCCCATAATTTTTGGATCAAAAATGAATTTATGGTGAATTTTGAAACAAAAAGCTTTTTAAAAATCAATTTATAAAAATAAAATAAAAAGGAAAAAAAGAGAGTCATCAGATCTCCCTTATTAATTGAGGTGGTATATCAGATGATCCACAACACGCGTTCCATGGTGTTCCTCAATCAACGCGCCACACAAAAGGAAATAAGATACAAAGGCCCATATTAGAAGATGGAAGAGATATCCAAGGGTGGGAGCAATGCCTCACCACCACTGGAGCCCTAGCTCCGGTCTTCTTCTCCGGTGAGGATTATCGGACTGTCAAAATGAAACTTGTCCAGAAACTTATGGATCTAACATTATTTTAAAGGAAAATTACAAGGATCACGAATATGACTTCAATTTGTTCCATTTCTCTCTTTATGATTAGAAAAGTGAAGATGAAAACCTAGGTGTCCAACCTGAGTTGCTTTGAATCAAGTTCAAAACAACTCAGTCGTGTTGCCTACATTGGTAGGACTTCAGCCAACACAAAACTCAGTTCAGATCTAGAGTATGCACGGAGAATCGAATAGATGAAATTTGAGAAATTCACCTTCTGTGAGTAGCTTCTGAGCTTGGTTCTTGATGCAATGCTTCATGCTTTCTCTTCCTCTTGCTTGCAGAACCTTGAACGAGTGGAAAAGGGAATGAACCTTTAGAGTTTTTGTTCATAAACTTGAATTGAACAAAAACTAGATTTCTTGAGAAATCTTTAAAGAATTCTATGGTGTAAGGTTATGGAAGTGGATAGCAAAGCTTGGGCAATGTTCTCCCCTAATTATGAGCAAATGATCTTTGATTTATAGGTCAAGCAAATGATAAATGCATCTTTCCAATTTTGAATCAGAATGAGAAATTATTGGTGCATGGGTGCATGGGTGCATGTACATGCACAATTAAGGATTGGAATCCACTCTAAATCAGGCAAGGAAGTTATTGAAAATCATTACACAAGGCCATGCAAAGTTGTGCATTGTTTGGAGTTTAAAACTTGCTAAAACAAGCCATGGAAAGACCTTATGCTCATGTCCCTCATTTCTCATCCAAATGATATGATCTTGGACTCTTGGGAAATCTCTATTCATAAGTAACAACTTTTATGTTGTGACGTTTTCAATTTGAAGCTTGGAAAATGAAAAAAACTGGCCTTGAAGGTGGAGGTATCAAACATACTTAGAAATGTTTCTAAGTTATAAGCCTAATGACCTCTCTTTCCACCTTGAATAATTTTTTATGTGAGTTTCAAATGAACATGGCTCCTTCTACAACATTGTATATATTTCAATTATATTAAATTTTAATACAAATTTGGCACCATTTGGAGTTTAGATAATGGAGTTATGGATTTTAGAAGTTAAGGAAATTTGCTTGTTCAATGATGAGGACCAAAATGGACCTATAATGTTTCCTCTTGGTACATGACTTTTCAAGTAGAATTTGATATCTATCAAAGAAACAAAGTTGAATAATACATCTTGAAATTAATCATAAAACTTGGATCGTCTTCATATCATAAAAAATGAAGAAGTTATCGCTCTTGGAAGATGATCCTCTGTCTAGGTAAGTCACAGACAAAATGACCTATAATCTTTGACCATAAAAAATGACTTTCCAAGCAAAATTAGCTCTTTAGGACAACATGAAAGATGTTTTGTAATGTCATAAAGAGTAAATTTTCTCTTGGAATCATTTTCATATGGCACAAACTGTAGGAGATATGGTCTAGGAAACCCTAGATTCAACCAGTTGACTGTTCTGGTCAACTTCCTTGAATCAACTTGTACTCTTGATGTTCCATTGCTATTATGGGCTCATGGAGGATCTTATATGCTTATGATGATGTAAAATGAAGTATCCCTTGACGTTTTTGACCAAATGTTGAAGAAACTTGCCGAGGAAGGCACATAAGGTATCCAAATGAACTAGGGATTCCTTGACAAACAAGCTTCAAATTTTTGATGAACTCTTGATCAAAATGACAAATAAAGAACATGGGGATCCATATATGATGTTTAAAACCAATACGTACCTTTTCTTGCTTGATATCTTGCATTGAGGGTCTCAAAACCCTAGTTGTGGGCTTTGTGGGGCACAAATGGACACACACACTACCTACTAAAGAAACAAAGTTATACTAGACATATTTTTATTTTTTGGTTAGTAAACAAAAAAAACATAACGTATGATACCATCATAGATGCTTGGTGATCTCTCCCAATGCAAACCCAGTGAATGATAGGTGAAGAGAATACCAAGGTGTGATCCCAATGCCAATGCAAAGCTATGAGATGACATGAGGGATCTTAGGGGTCAAAATTTGGGTCTTACAGCTGTCCCTATTTAAGGTCATTCTATTTCGAGATGTGAAGGTTAAAATCCTCATATCAACAGGGTAGAATGGACTTAAATAACAACAAGAAAAAAAATTTGGTCCCTAAGAGACCTCACGAACCATATGATATGAATGCAAAATATAATCTTTGTGAGGGATATATTTCCACAAAGGAAAATAATTCAGAAGAAACTGAAAGTCCATAGGAGCACAATGCATTCCATAAGGAAAACTCACTGAGGGGATAGAGACTATGGGGGTAATAAGTTATGCGTATGTCAGGCTACGACTTACAAAATGCTTGAGACACGAGGGGATTTCCATGAAAATAAATCAGTGGAAAGACTGGAACTGGAGAATAATCTGCATGTATCGGGATACCACCAACACAACAGGAAATTATTCACTTGGGAAAGGAAATTCGATTTCACAAGGAGCTACGAATCCAGACTCAACTAGGGAACTTAAACTTCAACACGGGAGTAAAAGGTATATATTATCTACTACCTGTTACTGGGTAGCTTAAAACGGAAGATAATACACTCAGGAAGAGGAACATCCGTTACCAGTTACTGGGCAACATATCAAGGACAACTCGCTGAGGAAAAGGAGGAAGAATCACTAACTACCAGTTATTGGGTAGGTTAACAAAGGTAATCAACCACAGGAAAGATTTATATTACCAGTTATTGGGAAATATACTCAGAAGGGAGGAATAATCATTACCGGTTACTAAGTAAGGATAGCCTACTAGGGAAATGAAAAAGTAGGATTTACAACTACCAGTTACTGGGTAGAAGACAAAAAACTAGGATTTACAACTACCAGTTACTGGATAGAAGACCAAAAAGCATGATTTATAACTACCAGTTACTTGGTAGAAGACCAAAAGGAATATCAGTTACCAGTTACTGGGTAACATATCAAGGATAAACTGCCGGGGGAAAAATTTAATGAGAAGTTTTGTTAACTACCAGTTATTGGGTAAATAAAAGAAAAATGACCAGCTATAAAAAAGAATAAACAATTACTAGTTACTGGGTAATTGAGCAACGATAATCTACTGGCGAAAAGAAAAGATAACTCGTTGGGGAAACGAAAGTAAATTCGTTAGGGAAATCAAATAAGTAAATCACCTTTTACCGGTTACTAGGTAAATTAACACAGGTAAAGTACTTAACATCAAGAGGATATTACCAGTTACTATGTAATAAACTCTCGGAGGACCAAAAGATCTATCTAGGTAAGAACCAGAAAAAAAATGGTCAAACAAGACTCAACCCAATAAGGATATAACTCGAGGGGAGTGGTTCCATCGAGATAACGAACTGGGGAGGAAACAGAAATAATAATCACCCACGAGGAAATAACTTAGTGGGGAAGAAGAAAGGATATACTCTTTCTTCTTAAGGGGCTGGCACTCTACATTGAAGGAGGACAGACACACCACATCTTCTTGGGGAAATGATATCACCAAAAAAGGGGATCATTAAAATTAGGTCAATGCGTAAAAATGCACAATGAAATATCTGATGATATGCTTGTGCATGTATATGCATGAGTATATATAGAATTATGCTGACAAACGAGCACAAAGGATACAAACATGAAGATCCAGTCACCACAACTAGTGTTTACTGTGGAAATTGGTAAACAGTCGCTGGTCCTCCCTAGGCTTTAAGACTACGGGTTACTTGCAGGATCGACCAGTTGATCCTAGGACATATGCTAGTGCAAGAGTGGCTTATCCAATTCGACAAAATAACTTTGTGAGGAACGGCTCCTGACAATGTATTGAACAAGCGCGGGTTTTTCCACACAAATGGTTTAAACGATGTTATAGCCTATGGGTGACTCGTGACCGACATCGCTACAACATTCAAAAGATGTACATGACGAACACGATTTTGGTGAACTCTATTATCGTAATAGAATCAGTGTCGACAGCGTAAACGACAACGTAAAGTGATAACTCAAAAGTAAATGAAATTAAAATAAAATGTTCAACGGGAACAATTGAAAAGTAAGGAAGTTGCATTGAAATAAATGTAGTGATTCACGTACATAACACTCTTAAAAACTCTTGCTTCCTCGCACTGGGAATGAGAAGTTTCTTACAAGTGATTTTTAGTTCAAGGTGAACACCTCGAGCCCCTCGTGAGTTATTCTATTTAGACTAAACTAAAGAAACTGCCTACAGGCTAAAACTTCTAAAAACTAGCAGACGTCGTGTCACACGATCTGCAAACAGTTCTACCCACGTCTTGCAAAACTGCTCCAGACTCTGGCGCTTTTATTCTTCTTGTAACTGCTAGTCATTTTCTACTTTCAAATTTCTCCCGCTCAGATATTCAGGGCGACACTGTCTTCTAAGCATTTGGCATGAAAGAAAATTCTTTAAGTCCCAAGCTTCATTTCAGTCGACGGCGTGGCCTGTCGACCAACCACGCTTCTCCTGTCGGCTTCATCCCTTGATTTGTGTTTTTTCCACTCTTGCTCATCTCAGGCACATCTTCATCCTTTGATGGGGTATAACCCCCAAATTCAAAAGACCCTATCACCAATTATGATTTTCGCATGCCTTAGAGATTTCTCGTGGTAACAACTAGATACTCAGCTTATATCAACAAGATGGGAACACCAATTGAAGAACCTACTATGGTTGAAAATAAATCCTCCAGGATATAAATCCTATCTTCAAATATTTAATTCCCAAGGGATAGTGCACAACCATGTACTCAAGGAAGGATGGGGATATTACGATCCGAATTCAATGCTCAACTCTGGTTGGGGAAAGACATGGAGAACATGCAAAGGACCAAAAACTGTTGAAGACTCAACGCTCAGAGGAAATGAAGAATACATATATCACTAGTAGTCACATAAATTAAAACAAATCCAACTTCAATGCTCGACTCTCAAGATAGGAGGAATAACTTCTAGGGGATAAGCAATGATTGACAAAGATC
The DNA here is from genome assembly GCF_024323335.1 of Lathyrus oleraceus. NCBI lineage: Eukaryota > Viridiplantae > Streptophyta > Magnoliopsida > Fabales > Fabaceae > Lathyrus > Lathyrus oleraceus. The sequence continues at coordinate 441,005,490 of NC_066581.1, forward strand.
TTTCTTATAGCTCAAACTCTCTAGGAGAGGAGAAAGTATAGCTTGGGAATTCACATTAGATGAAATCATTGTTCAGGATATCAACCAACATGCTAAGGATAAGAGAGATCCGTTGAGGATCCACATCTCAAGTCGAGGGATATATATATATATATATATATATATATATATATATATATATATATATATATATATATATATATATATATATATATACTTCATAGCAACAAGTCAATGCTGCAGGGGATTTTAGGTTAACACTATATCAAATGGGAGACAACCCTACATGGGACGGCTACATCAAAACTGCATAGAATCAAATATTGTTTGAATGGGGAGATCTTTCACCAGAAGAGGAACTCCATAGGGAATCCACGTCACAACAAGAGGCAAAACTCTGAGTGGGGAATCAGCGAGAAGATAAATTCCAACTAGATATTTCATCAATCAAGATCAACTATGTGGGGAATTCACTTGGGATTAAAATTCTTCAGGACAAATTATGCATGGGGGAATATCTCTAACACCGCACGGGGATTAAAATGCAAACAGATTCCTCAAAAGGAAAGCAATTAGTCTTAAGACTCTTCTTGGGGGATTGAGAAATAAACCAATTCCTAGGTATCAAATATCAACCAGACTTGCAAGAACTCACTAAAGGAGAAATAACGCCAGGACTATGTAACAATCAAATAAATTTGTGTTGGGGATCTGAAAACCAAATAAAGGTTTGACTGGAGTTCCAAGGTTCTGATCACACTGAATTACACTGTGTTTTTGACTCGAATTTCACATGTTTATTAGGACTTTATTATCACTTCATTTGTATTATGCTCTGTTTTATGTTATTTTCAGATATTTAGCTCTTTCGGACTCTTTTGGAAGAAACGAAGCAAAAAGACCTAAAATTAGGGTTTTTTCGGCGAATATTGTACACATGACGTTAAACATGGAGGCCGCTATAGGAGAAGCCATGAGTCATCATCCCTCAACTAGGAGGTAACCGCCACGTTCCCATGATCTTCCCCATTTACACACATGGCCGGCGCCATGAAGGGATGACGGGCGCCACCTTTCGAAATCACGTTCCCACTAAGGAGAAGTTGGAGGACACCATGGTCTTTGCAAGCTGCTGAAATCCTCTATAAATAGTTTGTTCCATTTTATTTTCAAGTCATCCAACTTAGTTTATAACACTAAGCCTATATTTATCATTTGTAAAAGCGGTAATCTGTCACATCGGGGGGTTATCGCGCCATAGTGAGATTGAGTTGGGTAACTTCGAGTGGCTGTCGTATTTATCTTCAGAGTCGGAGGTTTATTTTTCTTGTACCAGATTTAAAGCCCTCCGTTTGGAGCAGGTTCTTATTTTATCGCTTTTTATATATTTACTTGTCTCGCTTTATTTTATTTACTTTCTGTCTACGCTTTACTTTATTTATTTTCCGTCTCACTTTATTTTATTTACTTTCAGTCTACGCTTTACTTTATTTATTTTCCGTCTCGTTTTATTTTATTTACTTTCTGTCTACGCTTTACTTTATTTATTTTTTGTCTCGCTTTATTTTATTTATTTTACGCGCTTTACTCGCTCCTCACGCCTCACATTCTAAAATAACTTTTCATCATGATCAATATCGTTATGTTTGTTGGAATTACCATGTCTGGCTAAATCTTTTAATGGTTAGAATGTAAGGATCGCGGTTAAAGAGACGTTTCACATATTGAATCTGTAGAAATACTTTAAAGGTTGTTTTGATTTTTAACTTGAGTTTTTTGAAACAAACTTGGTTAGTTTTAACTATTCAAGGAGTGCGAAAGCAGCTAGGCTTAGTTAACTAGGAATTTTTATCACTTTAAGGAAAAACTATTTTTGAAACTATTTTTGGACGCGTTGATAGATTTAAAATCAGGAAACTCCTTGGGTAAAACTTTCCAAAAAAAAATCACTTTTCAACTAAGTTTATGAGTCTTATTTCTTAAAAATAAATTTAGTACTTTAGCGTTCTGCGCACCTTTTATAAGTGACAATAAAAGGCCTTAATTTAAGGGTAAACTCAATTCTGAATACGCGAAAGCGACAGTTCCTGTTAGATGGATTCTTTTCAAGAGTAGAAAGTATTTCCTCATAAGTAGTTCTATTTCGCCAATCGAAACATCACTTAACTGACGTGAAATACATTCAACCTGTTTTTACCTGCATTTATTATTTACCGCTATTTTGCAACCCGCCTTAGATAAATCGCCTTAGATAAACACCGTAACGATAGTAATCGATAGATTGACGATTTGGTCTCTGTGGGATTGATATTCTTTTATATTACTTTGACGCGATTCATGCACTTGTGAATTCACACGATCAAGTTCAACCACAAAATATGCAAACCGAGGATAAAAATCCACAAAAGCTCCCAGCTGGAGAAAGATGATGAACTACAAGAAGAACAACACATCAGCTCTATTAGGGAGAAACAACAAATTGTTTGGGGAGCAAACACCTCAAAACACTGCTTGGGGAAGATAACAATGCTTCACATGTCAAGACTTACCGTTCTCAGATTGTTGTTGACATTCCTTTTTCGAATTCAATCTTCTTAAAGTAAATGCCTTATTATTTCAGAAAAATGTTATTCATTGATTTATTTATTTCAAAAATTATCATCATAAACATGCAGTTTTATTAAACAGAAACAAATAAGAATAACAACTAGTTGGATAAAGGCTCAACTTTATTTAATAGAATGGTAGTCCGCAAATGGCAGGACTCCATGGATCTTTATAAAGTTTGAAAATGGTAATATACATGGAAAAAGGATACATTGAATACAATGACCACTACTCTCGCTACCGACTTTGAAATCCAATTGTGCTTTGTCCTTGGTTGAGAATGATGAATCATAACCAAAAGACTGGCGATGTTGCTTCAACGATTGGGTCTAGCCGGATGCAGTTACTAGCCATAATCCATAACTTTTGCCTAGATTTCCCCAAGGTGGGGTACTCAATCTACCAAGATTATTTCCCTGTTTCATGTCACTAATTTTCCCTAGACCGCCCTTTCGGGTTTTCAACCCACTAAGACGCTCATTTTTTCCTAAGTTTCCCTTTCAGGTTTCCAATCCATCGAGACGTTCATTTTCACCTAAGTCTCCCTTTCGGGTTTTCAACTTAGCAAGCTATTCTTTTCTTTTTTTAGACGAAGTATTTGTTAACTACATCAGTATTCACATGACAAGTGAACTCTTCACCATCCATAGTTGTAAGAATCAACGCACCACCTAAGAAGGCTCTCTTGACAACATATGAGCCTTTATAATTAGGAGTCCACTTTCCCCTAGAATCAGGTTTGAAAGATAATATCTTCTTGAGAACGAGGTCACCTTCTCGAAACACGCAAGGTTTGACTTTCTTGTCAAAAGCTCTATACATTCTCTACTGATATAATTGACCATGACACAAGGCGGTCAATCTCTTTTCTTCAATTAAATTTAGTTGATCAAACCTGGTATGACACCATTCAGCTTCGGTCAACTTGGCTTCCATCAACACACGCATTTATGGGATCTCAACCTCCACGGGGAGCATAAATTCCATGCCATAAACAAGAGAGAAAGGGGTTGCCCCTGTCGAAGTGCGGACGGATGTACGCTACCCATGCAAAGCAAATCAGAGAATCTCATGCCAATCTTTGTACGTCACAACCATCTTTTAGATAATATTCTTAATATTCTTATTGTCAACTTCAACAGCCCCATTCATCTTGGGTCTGTAGGGAGAAGAATTATGGTGGAATGTTTTGAAGTCTTTGCAAAGTGCTTCCATCATATTGTTATTCAAGTTAAATCCATTAACAGTGATGATCTTACTTGGCACACCATATCGTCATATGATTTGATTCTTGATAAACCTCACAATAAATTGCCTGGTTACACTAGCATACGATGCTGCTTCAACCCACCTCGTGAAGTCGTCAATTGCCACTAAAATGAATCGATGTCCATTTGATGCCTTGGGTTCTATCATGCCAATCATATCAATTCCCCACATGGAAAACAGCCATGGAGAGGAAATCGAATTGAAAAGTGTCGGAGGAACATGAATCCTATCTGCATAAATTTGACACTTGTGGCATTTCTTCATCTTTTTGCAACTTTCAGATTCCATTGTCAGCTAACTTCGAGTTGCTGTCGTATTTATCTTCAGAGTCGGAGGTTTATTTTTCTTGTACCAGATTTAAAGCCCTCCGTTTGGAGCAGGTTCTTATTTTATCGCTTTTTATATATTTACTTGTCTCGCTTTATTTTATTTACTTTCTGTCTATGCTTTACTTTATTTATTTTCCGTCTCGCTTTATTTTATTTACTTTCTGTCTACGCTTTACTTTATTTATTTTCCGTCTCGTTTTATTTTATTTACTTTCTGTCTACGCTTTACTTTATTTATTTTCTGTCTCGCTTTATTCTTTTTATTTTACGCGCTTTACTCGCTCCTCACGCCTCACATTCTAAAATAACTTTTCATCATGATCAATATCGTTATGTTTGTTGGAATTACCATGTCTGGCTAAATCTTCTATTGGGAAATATACTCAAAAGGGAGGAATAATCAACCACAGGAAAGATTTATATTACCAGTTATTGGGAAATATACTCAAAAGGGAGGAATAATCATTACCGGTTACTGAGTAAGGATAGCCTACTAGGGAAATGAAAAAGTAGGATTTACAACTACCAGTTACTGGGTAGAAGATAAAAAACTAGGATTTACAACTACCAGTTACTGGATAGAAGACCAAAAAGCATGATTTATAACTACCAGTTACTTGGTAGAAGACCAAAAGGAATATTTGTTACCAGTTACTGGGTAACATATCAAGGATAAACTGCCGGGGGAAAAATTTAATGAGAAGTTTTGTTAACTACCAGTTACTGGGTAAATAACAGAAAAATGACCAGCTGTAAAAAAGGATAAACAATTACTAGTTACTGGGTAATTGAGCAACGATAATCTACTGGCGAAAAGAAAAGATAACTCGTTGGGGAAACGAAAGTAAATTCGTTAGGGAAATCAAATAAGTAAATTACTTTTTACCGGTTACTAGGTAAATTAACACTGGTAAAGTACTTAACTTCAAGAGGATATTACCAATTACTGTGTAATAAACTCTCGGAGGACCAAAAGATCTATCTAGGTAAGAACCAGAAAAAAAATGGTCAAACAAGACTCAACCCAATAAGGATATAACTCGAGGGGAGTGGTTCCATCTAGATAACGAACTGGGGAGGAAACAGAAATAATAATCACCCACGAGGAAATAACTTAGTGGGGAAGAAGAAAGGATATACTCTTTCTTCTTAAGGGGCTGGCACTCTACATTGAAGGAGGATAGACACACCACATCTTCATGGGGAAATGATATCACCAAATAAGGGGATCATTAAAATTAGGTCAATGCGTAAAAATGCACAATGAAATATCTGATGATATGCTTGTGCATGTATATGCATGAGTATGTATAGAATTATGCTGACAAACGAGCACAAAGGATACAAATATGAAGATCCAGTCACCACAACTAGTGTTTACTGTGGAAATTGGTAAACAGCCGCTGGTCCTCCCTAGGCTTTAAGACTACGGGTTACTGGCAGGATCGACCAGTTGATCTTAGGACATGTGCTAGTGCAAGAGTGGCTTATCCAATTCGACAGAATAACTTTGTGAGGAACGGCTCCAGACAATGTATTGAACAAGCGCGGGTTTTTCCACACAAATGGTTTAAACGATGTTATAGCCTATGGGTGACTAGTGACCGACAGCGCTACAACATTCAAAAGATGTACATGACGAACACGATTTTGGTGAACTCTATTATCATGATAGAATCAGTGTCGATAGCGTAAACGACAACGTAAAGTGATAACTTAAAAGTAAATGAAATTAAAATAAAATGTTCAACGGGAACAATTGAAAAGTAAGGAATTTGCATTGAAATAAATGTAGTGATTCACGTACATAACACTCTTAAAAACTCTTGCTTCCTCGTGCTGGGAATGAGAAGTTTCTTACAAGTTATTTTTAGTACAAGGTGAACACCTCGAGCCCCTCGTGAGATATTCTATTTATAATAAACTAAAGAAACTGCCTACAGGCTAAAACTTCTAAAAACTAGCAGACGTCGTGTTATACGATCTGCAAACCGTTCTACCCACGTCTTGCAAAACTGCTCCAGACTCTGGCGCTTTTATTCTTCTTGTAACTGCTAGTCATTTTCTACTTTCAAATTTCTCCTGCTTAGATATTCAGGGCGACACTGTCTTCTAAGCATTTGGCATGAATGAAAATTCTTTAAGTCCCAAGCTTCATTTCAGTCGACGGCGTGGCCTGTCGACCAACCACGCTTCTCCTGTCGGCTTCATCCCTTGATTTGTGTTTTTTCCACTCTTGCTCATCTCAGGCACATCTTCATCCTTTGATGGGGTATAACCCCCAAATTCACAAGACCCTATCACCAATTATGATTTTAGCATGCCTTAGAGATTTCTCGTGGTAACAGCTAGATACTCAGCTTATCTCAACAAGATGGGAACACCAATTGAAGAACCTACTATGGTTGAAAATAAATCCTCCAGGATATAAATCCTATCTTCAAATATTTAATTCCCCAGGGATAGTGCACAACCATGTACTCAAGGAAGGATGGGGATATTACGATCCGAATTCAATGCTCAACTCTGGTTGGGGAAAGACATGGAGAACATGCAAAGGACCAAAAACTGTTGAAGACTCAACGCTCAGAGGAAATGAAGAATACATATATCACTAGTAGTCACATAAATTAAAACAAATCCAACTTCAATGCTCGACTCTCAAGATAGGAGGAATAACTTCTAGGGGATAAGCAATGATTGACAAAGATCTTTCTTATAGCTCAAACTCTCTAGGAGAGGAGAAAGTATAGCTTGGGAATTCACATTAGATGAAATCATTGTTCAGGATATCAACCAACATGCTAAGGATAAGAGAGATCCGTTGAGGATCCACATCTCAAGTCGAGGGATATATATATATATATATATATATATATATATATATATATATATATATATATATATATATATATATATATATATATATATATATATATATATATATATATATATATATATATATATATATATATATATATATATACTTCATAGCAACAAGTCAATGCTGCAGGGGATTTTAGGTTAACACTATATCAAATGGGAGACAACCCTACATGGGACGGCTACATCAAAACTGCATAGAATCAAATATTGTTTGAATGGGGAGATCTTTCACCAGAAGAGGAACTCCATAGGGAATCCACGTCACAACAAGAGGCAAAACTCTGAGTGGGGAATCAGCGAGAAGATAAATTCCAACTAGATATTTCATCAATCAAGATCAACTATGTGGGGAATTCACTTGGGATTAAAATTCTTCAGGACAAATTATGCATGGGGGATTATCTCTAACACCGCACGGGGATTAAAATGCAAACAGATTCCTCAAAAGGAAAGCAATTAGTCTTAAGACTCTTCTTGGGGGATTGAGAAATAAACCAATTCCTAGGTATCAAATATCAACCAGACTTGCAAGAACTCACTAAGGGAGAAATAACGCCACGACTATGTAACAATCAAATAAATTTGTGTTGGGGATCTGAAAACCAAATAAAGGTTTGACTGGAGATCCAGGGTTCTGATCACACTGAATTACACTGTGTTTTTGACTCGAATTTCACATGTTTATTAGGACTTTATTATCACTTCGTTTGTATTATGCTCTCTTTTACGTTATTTTCAGGTATTTAGCTCTTTCGGACTCTTTTGGAAGAAACGAAGCAAAAAGACCTAATATTAGGGTTTTTTCAGCGAATATTGTACACATGACGTTAAACATGGAGGCCGCTATAGGAGAAGCCATGAGTCATCATCCCTCAACTAGGAGGTAACCGCCACGTTCCCATGATCTTCCCCATTTACACACATGGCCGACGCCATGAAGGGATGACGGGCGCCACCTTTCGAAATCACGTTCCCACTAAGGAGAAGTTGGAGGACACCATGGTCTTTGCAAGCTGCTGAAATCCTCTATAAATAGTTTGTTCCATTTTATTTTCAAGTCATCCAACTTAGTTTACAACACTAAGCCTATATTTATCATTTGTAAAAGCGGTAATCTGTCACATCGGGGGGTTATCGCGCCATAGTGAGATTGAGTTGGGTAACTTCGAGTGGCTGTCGTATTTATCTTCAGAGTCGGAGGTTTATTTTTCTTGTACCAGATTTAAAGCCCTCCGTTTGGAGCAGGTTCTTATTTTATCGCTTTTTATATATTTACTTGTCTCGCTTTATTTTATTTACTTTCTGTCTACGCTTTACTTTATTTATTTTCCGTCTCACTTTATTTTATTTACATTCAGTCTACGCTTTACTTTATTTATTTTCCGTCTCGTTTTATTTTATTTACTTTCTGTCTACGCTTTACTTTATTTATTTTTTGTCTCGCTTTATTTTATTTATTTTACGCGCTTTACTCGCTCCTCACGCCTCACATTCTAAAATAACTTTTCATCATGATCAATATCGTTATGTTTGTTGGAATTACCATGTCTGGCTAAATCTTTTAATGGTTAGAATGTAAGGATCGCGGTTAAAGAGACGTTTCACATATTGAATCTGTAGAAATACTTTAAAGGTTGTTTTGATTTTTAACTTGAGTTTTTTGAAACAAACTTGGTTAGTTTTAACTATTCAAGGAGTGCGAAAGCAGCTAGGCTTAGTTAACTAGGAATTTTTATCACTTTAAGGAAAAACTATTTTTGAAACTATTTTTGGACGCGTTGATAGATTTAAAATCAGGAAACTCCTTGGGTAAAACTTTCCAAATAAAAATCACTTTTCAACTAAGTTTATGAGTCTTATTTCTTAAAAATAAATTTAGTACTTTAGCGTTCTGCGCACCTTTTATAAGTGACAATAAAAGGCCTTAATTTAAGGGTAAACTCAGTTCTGAATACGCGAAAGCGATAGTTCCTGTTAAATGGATTCTTTTCAAGAGTAGAAAGTATTGCCTCATAAGTAGTTCTATTTCGCCAATCGAAACATCACTTAACTGACGTGAAATACATTCAACCTGTTTTTACCTGCATTTATTATTTACCGCTATTTTGCAACCCGCCTTAGATAAACCGCCTTAGATAAACACCGTAACAATAGTAATCGATAGATTGACGATTTGGTCTCTGTGGGATCGATATTCTTTTATATTACTTTGACGCGATTCATGCACTTGCGAATTCACACGATCAGGTTCAACCACAAAATATGCAAACCGAGGATAAAAATCCACAAAAGCTCTCAGCTGGAGAAAGATGATGAACTACAAGAAGAACAACACATCAACTCTATTAGGGAGAAAGAACAAATTGTTTGGGGAGCAAACACCTTCAAACACTGCTTGGGGAAGATAACAATGCTTCACATGTCAAGACTTACCGTTCTCAGATTGTTGTTGACATTCCTTTTTCGAATTCAATCTTCTTAAAGTAAATGCCTTATTATTTCAGAAAAATGTTATTCATTGATTTATTTATTTCAAAAATTATCATCATAAACATGCAGTTTTATTAAACAGAAACAAATAAGAATAACAACTATTTGGATAAAGGCTCAACTTTATTTAATAGAATGGTAGTCCGCAAATGGCAGGACTCCATGGATCTTTATAAAGTTTGAAAATGGTAATATACATGGAAAAAGGATACATTGAATACAATGACCACTACTCTCGCTATCGACTTTGAAATCCAATTGTGCTTTGTCCTTGGTTGAGAATGATGAATCATAACCAAAAGACTGGCGATGTTGCTTCAACGATTGGGTCTAGTCGGATGCAGTTACTAGCCATAATCCATAACTTTTGCCTAGATTTCCCTAAGGTGGGGTACTCAATCTACCGAGATGATTTCCCTGTTTCATGTCACTAATTTTCCCTAGACCGCCCTTTCGGGTTTTCAATCCACTAAGACGCTCATTTTTTCCTAAGTTTCCCTTTCAGGTTTCCAATCCATCGAGACGTTCATTTTCACCTAAGTCTCCCTTTCGGGTTTTCAACTTAGCAAGCTATTCTTTTCTTTTTTTAGACGAAGTATTTGTTAACTACATCGGTATTCACATGACAAGTGAACTCTTCACCATCCATAGTTGTAAGAATCAACGCACCACCTAAGAAGGCTCTCTTGACAACATATGAGCCTTTATAATTAGGAGTCCACTTTCCCCTAGAATCAGGTTTGAAAGATAATATCTTCCTGAGAACGAGGTCACCTTCTCGAAACACGCAAGGTTTAACCTTCTTGTCAAAAGCTCTCTTCATTCTCTACTGATATAATTGACCATGACACAAGGCGGTCAATCTCTTTTCTTCAATTAAATTTAGTTGATCAAACCTGGTATGACACCATTCAGCTTCGTTCAACTAGGCTTCCATCAACACACGCATTTATGGGATCTCAACCTCCACGGGGAGCATAAATTCCATGCCATAAACAAGAGAGAAAGGGGTTGCCCCTGTCGAAGTGCGGACGGATGTACGCTACCTATGCAAAGCAAATCAGAGAATCTCATGCCAATCTTTGTACGTCACAACCATCTTTTAGATAATATTCTTAATATTCTTATTGTCAACTTCAACAGCCCCATTCATCTTGGGTCTGTAGGGAGAAGAATTATGGTGGAATGTTTTGAAGTCTTTGCAAAGTGCTTCCATCATATTGTTATTCAAGTTAAATCCATTAACTGTGATGATCTTACTTGGCACACCATATCGTCATATGATTTGATTCTTGATAAACCTCACAATAAATTGCCTGGTTACACTAGCATACGATGCTGCTTCAACCCACTTCGTGAAGTCGTCAATTGCCACTAAAATGAATCGATGTCCATTTGATGCCTTGGGTTCTATCATGCCAATCATATCAATTCCCCACATGGAAAACAGCCATGGAGAGGAAATCGAATTGAAAAGTATCGGAGGAACATGAATCCTATCCGCATAAATTTGACACTTGTGGCATTTCTTCATCTTTTTGCAACTATCAGATTCCATTGTCAGCTAACTTCGAGTTGTTGTCGTATTTATCTTCAGAGTCGGAGGTTTATTTTTCTTGTACCAGATTTAAAGCCCTCCGTTTGGAGCAGGTTCTTATTTTATCGCTTTTTATATATTTACTTGTCTCGCTTTATTTTATTTACTTTCTGTCTATGCTTTACTTTATTTATTTTCCGTCTCGCTTTATTTTATTTACTTTCTGTCTACGCTTTACTTTATTTATTTTCCGTCTTGTTTTATTTTATTTACTTTCTGTCTACGCTTTACTTTATTTATTTTCTGTCTCGCTTTATATTTTTTATTTTACGCGCTTTACTCACTCCTCACGCCTCACATTCTAAAATAACTTTTCATCATGATCAATATCGTTATGTTTGTTGGAATTACCATGTCTGGCTAAATCTTTTAATGGTTAGAATGTAAGGATCGCGGTTAAAGAGATGTTTCACATATTGAATCTGTAGAAATACTTTAAAGGTTGTTTTGATTTTTAACTTGAGTTTTTTGAAACAAACTTGGTTAGTTTTAACTATTCAAGGAGTGCGAAAGCAGCTAGGCTTAGTTAACTAGGAATTTTTATCACTTTAAGGAAAAACTATTTTTGAAACTATTTTTGGACGCGTTGATAGATTTAAAATCAGGAAACTCCTTGGGTAAAACTTTCCAAATAAAAATCACTTTTCAACTAAGTTTATGAGTATTATTTCTTAAAAATAAGTTTACTACTTTAGCGTTCTGCGCACCTTTTATAAGTGACAATAAAAGGCCTTAATTTAAGGGTAAACTCAGTTCTGAATACGCGAAAGCGATAGTTCCTGTTAAATGGATTCTTTTCAAGAGTAGAAAGTATTGCCTCATAAGTAGTTCTATTTCGCCAATCGAAACATCACTTAACTGACGTGAAATACATTCAACCTGTTTTTACCTGCATTTATTATTTACCGCTATTTTGCAACCCGCCTTAGATAAACCGCCTTAGATAAACACCGTAACAATAGTAATCGATAGATTGACGATTTGGTCTCTGTGGGATCGATATTCTTTTATATTACTTTGACGCGATTCATGCACTTGCGAATTCACACGATCAGGTTCAACCACAAAATATGCAAACCGAGGATAAAAATCCACAAAAGCTCTCAGCTGGAGAAAGATGATGAACTACAAGAAGAACAACACATCAACTCTATTAGGGAGAAAGAACAAATTGTTTGGGGAGCAAACACCTTCAAACACTGCTTGGGGAAGATAACAATGCTTCACATGTCAAGACTTACCGTTCTCAGATTGTTGTTGACATTCCTTTTTCGAATTCAATCTTCTTAAAGTAAATGCCTTATTATTTCAGAAAAATGTTATTCATTGATTTATTTATTTCAAAAATTATCATCATAAACATGCAGTTTTATTAAACAGAAACAAATAAGAATAACAACTATTTGGATAAAGGCTCAACTTTATTTAATAGAATGGTAGTCCGCAAATGGCAGGACTCCATGGATCTTTATAAAGTTTGAAAATGGTAATATACATGGAAAAAGGATACATTGAATACAATGACCACTACTCTCGCTATCGACTTTGAAATCCAATTGTGCTTTGTCCTTGGTTGAGAATGATGAATCATAACCAAAAGACTGGCGATGTTGCTTCAACGATTGGGTCTAGTCGGATGCAGTTACTAGCCATAATCCATAACTTTTGCCTAGATTTCCCTAAGGTGGGGTACTCAATCTACCGAGATGATTTCCCTGTTTCATGTCACTAATTTTCCCTAGACCGCCCTTTCGGGTTTTCAATCCACTAAGACGCTCATTTTTTCCTAAGTTTCCCTTTCAGGTTTCCAATCCATCGAGACGTTCATTTTCACCTAAGTCTCCCTTTCGGGTTTTCAACTTAGCAAGCTATTCTTTTCTTTTTTTAGACGAAGTATTTGTTAACTACATCGGTATTCACATGACAAGTGAACTCTTCACCATCCATAGTTGTAAGAATCAACGCACCACCTAAGAAGGCTCTCTTGACAACATATGAGCCTTTATAATTAGGAGTCCACTTTCCCCTAGAATCAGGTTTGAAAGATAATATCTTCCTGAGAACGAGGTCACCTTCTCGAAACACGCAAGGTTTAACCTTCTTGTCAAAAGCTCTCTTCATTCTCTACTGATATAATTGACCATGACACAAGGCGGTCAATCTCTTTTCTTCAATTAAATTTAGTTGATCAAACCTGGTATGACACCATTCAGCTTCGTTCAACTAGGCTTCCATCAACACACGCATTTATGGGATCTCAACCTCCACGGGGAGCATAAATTCCATGCCATAAACAAGAGAGAAAGGGGTTGCCCCTGTCGAAGTGCGGACGGATGTACGCTACCTATGCAAAGCAAATCAGAGAATCTCATGCCAATCTTTGTACGTCACAACCATCTTTTAGATAATATTCTTAATATTCTTATTGTCAACTTCAACAGCCCCATTCATCTTGGGTCTGTAGGGAGAAGAATTATGGTGGAATGTTTTGAAGTCTTTGCAAAGTGCTTCCATCATATTGTTATTCAAGTTAAATCCATTAACTGTGATGATCTTACTTGGCACACCATATCGTCATATGATTTGATTCTTGATAAACCTCACAATAAATTGCCTGGTTACACTAGCATACGATGCTGCTTCAACCCACTTCGTGAAGTCGTCAATTGCCACTAAAATGAATCGATGTCCATTTGATGCCTTGGGTTCTATCATGCCAATCATATCAATTCCCCACATGGAAAACAGCCATGGAGAGGAAATCGAATTGAAAAGTATCGGAGGAACATGAATCCTATCCGCATAAATTTGACACTTGTGGCATTTCTTCATCTTTTTGCAACTATCAGATTCCATTGTCAGCTAACTTCGAGTTGTTGTCGTATTTATCTTCAGAGTCGGAGGTTTATTTTTCTTGTACCAGATTTGAAGCCCTCCGTTTGGAGCAGGTTCTTATTTTATCGCTTTTTATATATTTACTTGTCTCGCTTTATTTTATTTACTTTCTGTCTATGCTTTACTTTATTTATTTTCCGTCTCGCTTTATTTTATTTACTTTCTGTCTACGCTTTACTTTATTTATTTTCCGTCTTGTTTTATTTTATTTACTTTCTGTCTACGCTTTACTTTATTTATTTTCTGTCTCGCTTTATATTTTTTATTTTACGCGCTTTACTCACTCCTCACGCCTCACATTCTAAAATAACTTTTCATCATGATCAATATCGTTATGTTTGTTGGAATTACCATGTCTGGCTAAATCTTTTAATGGTTAGAATGTAAGGATCGCGGTTAAAGAGATGTTTCACATATTGAATCTGTAGAAATACTTTAAAGGTTGTTTTGATTTTTAACTTGAGTTTTTTGAAACAAACTTGGTTAGTTTTAACTATTCAAGGAGTGCGAAAGCAGCTAGGCTTAGTTAACTAGGAATTTTTATCACTTTAAGGAAAAACTATTTTTGAAACTATTTTTGGACGCGTTGATAGATTTAAAATCAGGAAACTCCTTGGGTAAAACTTTCCAAATAAAAATCACTTTTCAACTAAGTTTATGAGTATTATTTCTTAAAAATAAGTTTACTACTTTAGCGTTCTGCGCACCTTTTATAAGTGACAATAAAAGGCCTTAATTTAAGGGTAAACTCAGTTCTGAATACGCGAAAGCGATAGTTCCTGTTAAATGGATTCTTTTCAAGAGTAGAAAGTATTGCCTCATAAGTAGTTCTATTTCGCCAATCGAAACATCACTTAACTGACGTGAAATACATTCAACCTGTTTTTACCTGCATTTATTATTTACCGCTATTTTGCAACCCGCCTTAGATAAACCGCCTTAGATAAACACCGTAACAATAGTAATCGATAGATTGACGATTTGGTCTCTGTGGGATCGATATTCTTTTATATTACTTTGACGCGATTCATGCACTTGCGAATTCACACGATCAGGTTCAACCACAAAATATGCAAACCGAGGATAAAAATCCACAAAAGCTCTCAGCTGGAGAAAGATGATGAACTACAAGAAGAACAACACATCAACTCTATTAGGGAGAAAGAACAAATTGTTTGGGGAGCAAACACCTTCAAACACTGCTTGGGGAAGATAACAATGCTTCACATGTCAAGACTTACCGTTCTCAGATTGTTGTTGACATTCCTTTTTCGAATTCAATCTTCTTAAAGTAAATGCCTTATTATTTCAGAAAAATGTTATTCATTGATTTATTTATTTCAAAAATTATCATCATAAACATGCAGTTTTATTAAACAGAAACAAATAAGAATAACAACTATTTGGATAAAGGCTCAACTTTATTTAATAGAATGGTAGTCCGCAAATGGCAGGACTCCATGGATCTTTATAAAGTTTGAAAATGGTAATATACATGGAAAAAGGATACATTGAATACAATGACCACTACTCTCGCTATCGACTTTGAAATCCAATTGTGCTTTGTCCTTGGTTGAGAATGATGAATCATAACCAAAAGACTGGCGATGTTGCTTCAACGATTGGGTCTAGTCGGATGCAGTTACTAGCCATAATCCATAACTTTTGCCTAGATTTCCCTAAGGTGGGGTACTCAATCTACCGAGATGATTTCCCTGTTTCATGTCACTAATTTTCCCTAGACCGCCCTTTCGGGTTTTCAATCCACTAAGACGCTCATTTTTTCCTAAGTTTCCCTTTCAGGTTTCCAATCCATCGAGACGTTCATTTTCACCTAAGTCTCCCTTTCGGGTTTTCAACTTAGCAAGCTATTCTTTTCTTTTTTTAGACGAAGTATTTGTTAACTACATCGGTATTCACATGACAAGTGAACTCTTCACCATCCATAGTTGTAAGAATCAACGCACCACCTAAGAAGGCTCTCTTGACAACATATGAGCCTTTATAATTAGGAGTCCACTTTCCCCTAGAATCAGGTTTGAAAGATAATATCTTCCTGAGAACGAGGTCACCTTCTCGAAACACGCAAGGTTTAACCTTCTTGTCAAAAGCTCTCTTCATTCTCTACTGATATAATTGACCATGACACAAGGCGGTCAATCTCTTTTCTTCAATTAAATTTAGTTGATCAAACCTGGTATGACACCATTCAGCTTCGTTCAACTAGGCTTCCATCAACACACGCATTTATGGGATCTCAACCTCCACGGGGAGCATAAATTCCATGCCATAAACAAGAGAGAAAGGGGTTGCCCCTGTCGAAGTGCGGACGGATGTACGCTACCTATGCAAAGCAAATCAGAGAATCTCATGCCAATCTTTGTACGTCACAACCATCTTTTAGATAATATTCTTAATATTCTTATTGTCAACTTCAACAGCCCCATTCATCTTGGGTCTGTAGGGAGAAGAATTATGGTGGAATGTTTTGAAGTCTTTGCAAAGTGCTTCCATCATATTGTTATTCAAGTTAAATCCATTAACTGTGATGATCTTACTTGGCACACCATATCGTCATATGATTTGATTCTTGATAAACCTCACAATAAATTGCCTGGTTACACTAGCATACGATGCTGCTTCAACCCACTTCGTGAAGTCGTCAATTGCCACTAAAATGAATCGATGTCCATTTGATGCCTTGGGTTCTATCATGCCAATCATATCAATTCCCCACATGGAAAACAGCCATGGAGAGGAAATCGAATTGAAAAGTATCGGAGGAACATGAATCCTATCCGCATAAATTTGACACTTGTGGCATTTCTTCATCTTTTTGCAACTATCAGATTCCATTGTCAGCTAACTTCGAGTTGTTGTCGTATTTATCTTCAGAGTCGGAGGTTTATTTTTCTTGTACCAGATTTGAAGCCCTCCGTTTGGAGCAGGTTCTTATTTTATCGCTTTTTATATATTTACTTGTCTCGCTTTATTTTATTTACTTTCTGTCTATGCTTTACTTTATTTATTTTCCGTCTCGCTTTATTTTATTTACTTTCTGTCTACGCTTTACTTTATTTATTTTCCGTCTTGTTTTATTTTATTTACTTTCTGTCTACGCTTTACTTTATTTATTTTCTGTCTCGCTTTATATTTTTTATTTTACGCGCTTTACTCACTCCTCACGCCTCACATTCTAAAATAACTTTTCATCATGATCAATATCGTTATGTTTGTTGGAATTACCATGTCTGGCTAAATCTTTTAATGGTTAGAATGTAAGGATCGCGGTTAAAGAGATGTTTCACATATTGAATCTGTAGAAATACTTTAAAGGTTGTTTTGATTTTTAACTTGAGTTTTTTGAAACAAACTTGGTTAGTTTTAACTATTCAAGGAGTGCGAAAGCAGCTAGGCTTAGTTAACTAGGAATTTTTATCACTTTAAGGAAAAACTATTTTTGAAACTATTTTTGGACGCGTTGATAGATTTAAAATCAGGAAACTCCTTGGGTAAAACTTTCCAAATAAAAATCACTTTTCAACTAAGTTTATGAGTATTATTTCTTAAAAATAAGTTTACTACTTTAGCGTTTTGCGCACCTTTTATAAGTGACAATAAAAGGCCTTAATTTAAGGGTAAACTCAGTTCTGAATACGCGAAAGCGATAGTTCCTGTTAAATGGATTCTTTTCAAGAGTAGAAAGTATTGCCTCATAAGTAGTTCTATTTCGCCAATCGAAACATCACTTAACTGACGTGAAATACATTCAACCTGTTTTTACCTGCATTTATTATTTACCGCTATTTTGCAACCCGCCTTAGATAAACCGCCTTAGATAAACACCGTAACAATAGTAATCGATAGATTGACGATTTGGTCTCTGTGGGATCGATATTCTTTTATATTACTTTGACGCGATTCATGCACTTGCGAATTCACACGATCAGGTTCAACCACAAAATATGCAAACCGAGGATAAAAATCCACAAAAGCTCTCAGCTGGAGAAAGATGATGAACTACAAGAAGAACAACACATCAACTCTATTAGGGAGAAAGAACAAATTGTTTGGGGAGCAAACACCTTCAAACACTGCTTGGGGAAGATAACAATGCTTCACATGTCAAGACTTACCGTTCTCAGATTGTTGTTGACATTCCTTTTTCGAATTCAATCTTCTTAAAGTAAATGCCTTATTATTTCAGAAAAATGTTATTCATTGATTTATTTATTTCAAAAATTATCATCATAAACATGCAGTTTTATTAAACAGAAACAAATAAGAATAACAACTATTTGGATAAAGGCTCAACTTTATTTAATAGAATGGTAGTCCGCAAATGGCAGGACTCCATGGATCTTTATAAAGTTTGAAAATGGTAATATACATGGAAAAAGGATACATTGAATACAATGACCACTACTCTCGCTACCGACTTTGAAATCCAATTGTGCTTTGTCCTTGGTTGAGAATGATGAATCATAACCAAAAGACTGGCGATGTTGCTTCAACGATTGGGTCTAGTCGGATGCAGTTACTAGCCATAATCCATAACTTTTGCCTAGATTTCCCTAAGGTGGGGTACTCAATCTACCGAGATGATTTCCCTGTTTCATGTCACTAATTTTCCCTAGACCGCCCTTTCGGGTTTTCAATCCACTAAGACGCTCATTTTTTCCTAAGTTTCCCTTTCAGGTTTCCAATCCATCGAGACGTTCATTTTCACCTAAGTCTCCCTTTCGGGTTTTCAACTTAGCAAGCTATTCTTTTCTTTTTTTAGACGAAGTATTTGTTAACTACATCGGTATTCACATGACAAGTGAACTCTTCACCATCCATAGTTGTAAGAATCAACGCACCACCTAAGAAGGCTCTCTTGACAACATATGAGCCTTTATAATTAGGAGTCCACTTTCCCCTAGAATCAGGTTTGAAAGAAAATATCTTCCTGAGAACGAGGTCACCTTCTCGAAACACGCAAGGTTTGACCTTCTTGTCAAAAGCTCTCTTCATTCTCTACTGATATAATGGACCATGACACAAGGCGGTCAATCTCTTTTCTTCAATTAAATTTAGTTGATCAAACCTGGTATGACACCATTCAGCTTCGTTCAACTAGGCTTCCATCAACACACGCATTTATGGGATCTCAACCTCCACGGGGAGCATAAATTCCATGCCATAAACAAGAGAGAAAGGGGCTGCCCCTGTCGAAGTGCGGACGGATGTACGCTACCTATGCAAAGCAAATCAGAGAATCTCATGCCAATCTTTGTACGTCACAACCATCTTTTAGATAATATTCTTAATATTCTTATTGTCAACTTCAACAGCCCCATTCATCTTGGGTCTGTAGGGAGAAGAATTATGGTGGAATGTTTTGAAGTCTTTGCAAAGTGCTTCCATCATATTGTTATTCAAGTTAAATCCATTAACTGTGATGATCTTACTTGGCACACCATATCGTCATATGATTTGATTCTTGATAAACCTCACAATAAATTGCCTGGTTACACTAGCATACGATGCTGCTTCAACCCACTTCGTGAAGTCGTCAATTGCCACTAAAATGAATCGATGTCCATTTGATGCCTTGGGTTCTATCATGCCAATCATATCAATTCCCCACATGGAAAACAGCCATGGAGAGGAAATCGAATTGAAAAGTATCGGAGGAACATGAATCCTATCCGCATAAATTTGACACTTGTGGCATTTCTTCATCTTTTTGCAACTATCAGATTCCATTGTCAGCTAACTTCGAGTTGTTGTCGTATTTATCTTCAGAGTCGGAGGTTTATTTTTCTTGTACCAGATTTAAAGCCCTCCGTTTGGAGCAGGTTCTTATTTTATCGCTTTTTATATATTTACTTGTCTCGCTTTATTTTATTTACTTTCTGTCTATGCTTTACTTTATTTATTTTCCGTCTCGCTTTATTTTATTTACTTTCTGTCTACGCTTTACTTTATTTATTTTCCGTCTTGTTTTATTTTATTTACTTTCTGTCTACGCTTTACTTTATTTATTTTCTGTCTCGCTTTATATTTTTTATTTTACGCGCTTTACTCACTCCTCACGCCTCACATTCTAAAATAACTTTTCATCATGATCAATATCGTTATGTTTGTTGGAATTACCATGTCTGGCTAAATCTTTTAATGGTTAGAATGTAAGGATCGCGGTTAAAGAGATGTTTCACATATTGAATCTGTAGAAATACTTTAAAGGTTGTTTTGATTTTTAACTTGAGTTTTTTGAAACAAACTTGGTTAGTTTTAACTATTCAAGGAGTGCGAAAGCAGCTAGGCTTAGTTAACTAGGAATTTTTATCACTTTAAGGAAAAACTATTTTTGAAACTATTTTTGGACGCGTTGATAGATTTAAAATCAGGAAACTCCTTGGGTAAAACTTTCCAAATAAAAATCACTTTTCAACTAAGTTTATGAGTATTATTTCTTAAAAATAAGTTTACTACTTTAGCGTTCTGCGCACCTTTTATAAGTGACAATAAAAGGCCTTAATTTAAGGGTAAACTCAGTTCTGAATACGCGAAAGCGATAGTTCCTGTTAAATGGATTCTTTTCAAGAGTAGAAAGTATTGCCTCATAAGTAGTTCTATTTCGCCAATCGAAACATCACTTAACTGACGTGAAATACATTCAACCTGTCTTTACCTGCATTTATTATTTACCGCTATTTTGCAACCCGCCTTAGATAAACCGCCTTAGATAAACACCGTAACAATAGTAATCGATAGATTGACGATTTGGTCTCTGTGGGATCGATATTCTTTTATATTACTTTGACGCGATTCATGCACTTGCGAATTCACACAATCAGGTACAACCACAAAATATGCAAACCGAGGATAAAAATCCATAAAAGCTCTCAGCTGGAGAAAGATGATGAACTACAAGAAAAACAACACATCAGCTCTGTTAGGGAGAAACAACAAATTGTTTGGGGAGCAAACACCTCCAAACACTGCTTGGGGAAGATAACAATGCTTCACATGTCAAGACTTACCGTTCTCAGATTGTTGTTGACATTCCTTTTTCGAATTCAATCTTCTTAAAGTAAATGCCTTATTATTTCAGAAAAATGTTATTCATTGATTTATTTATTTCAAAAATTATCATCATAAACATGCAGTTTTATTAAACAGAAACAAATAAGAATAACAACTAGTTGGATAAAGGCTCAACTTTATTTAATAGAATGGTAGTCCGCAAATGGCAGGACTCCATGGATCTTTATAAAGTTTGAAAATGGTAATATACATGGAAAAAGGATACATTGAATACAATGACCACTACTCTTCCTACCGACTTTGAAATCCAATTGTGCTTTGTCCTTGGTTGAGAATGATGAATCATAACCAAATGACTGGCGATGTTGCTTCAACGATTGGGTCTAGCCGGATGCAGTTACTAGCCATAATCCATAACTTTTGCCGAGATTTCCCCAAGGTGGGGTACTCAATCTACCGAGATGATTTTCCTGTTTCATGTCACTAATTTTCCCTAGACCGCCCTTTCGGGTTTTCAATCCACTAAGACGCTCATTTTTTCCTAAGTTTCCCTTTCAGGTTTCCAATCCATCGAGACGTTCATTTTCACCTAAGTCTCCCTTTCGGGTTTTCAACTTAGCAAGCTATTCTTTTCTTTTTTTAGACGAAGTATTTGTTAACTACATCGGTATTCACATGACAAGTGAACTCTTCACCATCCATAGTTGTAAGAATCAACGCACCACCTAAGAAGGATCTCTTGACAACATATGAGCCTTTATAATTAGGATTCCACTTTCCCCTAGAATCAGGTTTGAAAGATAATATCTTCTTGAGAACGAGGTCACCTTCTCGAAACACGCAAGGTTTGACCTTCTTGTCAAAAGCTCTCTTCATTCTCTACTGATATAATTGACCATGACACAAGGCGGTCAATCTCTTTTCTTCAATTAAATTTAGTTGATCAAACCTGGTATGACACCATTCAGCTTTGGTCAACTTGGCTTCCATCAACACACGCATTTATGGGATCTCAACCTCCACGGGGAGCATAAATTCCATGCCATAAACAAGAGAGAAAGGGGTTGCCCCTGTCGAAGTGCGGACGGATGTACGCTACCCATGCAAAGCAAATCAGAGAATCTCATGCCAATCTTTGTACGTCACAACCATCTTTTAGATAATATTCTTAATATTCTTATTGTCAACTTCAACAGCCCCATTCATCTTGGGTCTGTAGGGAGAAGAATTATGGTGGGATGTTTTGAAGTCTTTGCAAAGTGCTTCCATCATATTGTTATTCAAGTTAAATCAATTAATAGTATTGATCTTACTTGGCACACCATATCGTCATATGATTTGATTCTTGATAAACCTCACAATAAATTGCCTGGTTACACTAGCATACGATGCTGCTTCAACCCACTTCGTGAAGTAGTCAATTGCCACAAAAATGAATCGGTGTCCATTTGATGCCTTGGGTTCTATCATGCCAATCATATCAATTCCCCACATGGAGAAGGGCCATGGAGAGGAAATGGAATTCAAAAGTGTCGGAGGAACATGAATCCTATCCGCATAAATTTAACACTTGTGGCATTTCTTCATGTATTTGCAACTGTCAGATTCCATTGTCAGCTAACTTCGAGTTGCTGTCGTATTTATCTTCAGAGTCGGAGGTTTATTTTTCTTGTACCAGATTTAAAGCCCTCCGTTTGGAGCAGGTTCTTATTTTATCGCTTTTTATATATTTACTTGTCTCGCTTTATTTTATTTACTTTCTGTCTACGCTTTACTTTATTTATTTTCCGTCTCGCTTTATTTTATTTACTTTCTGTCTACGCTTTACTTTATTTATTTTCCGTCTCGTTTTATTTTATTTACTTTCTGTCTACGCTTTACTTTATTTATTTTCTATCTCGCTTTATTTTATTTATTTTACGCGCTTTACTCGCTCCTCACGCCTCACATTCTAAAATAACTTTTCATCATGATCAATATCGTTATGTTTGTTGGAATTACCATGTCTGGCTAAATCTTTTAATGGTTAGAATGTAAGGATCGCGGATAAAGAGATGTTTCACATATTGAATCTGTAGAAATACTTTAAAGGTTGTTTTGATTTTTAACTTGAGTTTTTTGAAACAAACTTGGTTAGTTTTAACTATTCAAGGAGTGCGAAAGCAGCTAGGCTTAGTTAACTAGAAATTTTTATCACTTTAAGGAAAAACTCTTTTTGAAACTATTTTTGGACGCGTTGATAGATTTAAAATCAGGAACCTCCTTGGGTAAAACTTTCCAAATAAAAATCACTTTTCAAAGAAGTTTATGAGTCTTATTTCTTAAAAATAAATTTACTACTTTAGCGTTCTGCGCACCTTTTATAAGTGAAAATAAAAGGCCTTAATTTAAGGGTAAACTCAGTTCTGAATACGCGAAAGCGACAGTTCCTGTTAAATGGATTCTTTTCAAGAGTAGAAAGTATTGCCTCATAAGTAGTTCTATTTCGCCAATCGAAACATCACTTAACTGACGTGAAATACATTCAGCCTGTCTTTACCTGCATTTATTATTTACCGCTATTTTGCAACCCGCCTTAGATAAACCGCCTAAGATAAACACCGTAACAATAGTAATCGATAGATTGACGATTTGGTCTCTGTGGGATCGATATTCTTTTATATTACTTTGACGCGATTCATGCACTTGCGAATTCACACGATCAGGTTCAACCACAAAATATGCAAACCGAGGATAAAAATCCACAAAAGCTCTCAGCTGGAGAAAGATGATGAACTACAAGAAGAATGACACATCAACTCTATTAGGGAGAAAGAACAAATTGTTTGGGGAGCAAACACCTTCAAACACTGCTTGGGGAAGATAACAATGCTTCACATGTCAAGACTTACCGTTCTCAGATTGTTGTTGACATTCCTTTTTCGAATTCAATCTTCTTAAAGTAAATGCCTTATTATTTCAGAAAAATGTTATTCATTGATTTATTTATTTCAAAAATTATCATCATAAACATGCAGTTTTATTAAACAGAAACAAATAAGAATAACAACTAGTTGGATAAAGGCTCAACTTTATTTAATAGAATGGTAGTCCGCAAATGGCAGGACTCCATGGATCTTTATAAAGTTTGAAAATGGTAATATACATGGAAAAAGGATACATTGAATACAATGACCACTACTCTTCCTACCGACTTTGAAATCCAATTGTGCTTTGTCCTTGGTTGAGAATGATGAATCATAACCAAATGACTGGCGATGTTGCTTCAACGATTGGGTCTAGCCGGATGCAGTTACTAGCCATAATCCATAACTTTTGCCGAGATTTCCCCAAGGTGGGGTACTCAATCTACCGAGATGATTTTCCTGTTTCATGTCACTAATTTTCCCTAGACCGCCCTTTCGGGTTTTCAATCCACTAAGACGCTCATTTTTTCCTAAGTTTCCCTTTCAGGTTTCCAATCCATCGAGACGTTCATTTTCACCTAAGTCTCCCTTTCGGGTTTTCAACTTAGCAAGCTATTCTTTTCTTTTTTTAGACGAAGTATTTGTTAACTACATCGGTATTCACATGACAAGTGAACTCTTCACCATCCATAGTTGTAAGAATCAACGCACCACCTAAGAAGGATCTCTTGACAACATATGAGCCTTTATAATTAGGATTCCACTTTCCCCTAGAATCAGGTTTGAAAGATAATATCTTCTTGAGAACGAGGTCACCTTCTCGAAACACGCAAGGTTTGACCTTCTTGTCAAAAGCTCTCTTCATTCTCTACTGATATAATTGACCATGACACAAGGCGGTCAATCTCTTTTCTTCAATTAAATTTAGTTGATCAAACCTGGTATGACACCATTCAGCTTTGGTCAACTTGGCTTCCATCAACACACGCATTTATGGGATCTCAACCTCCACGGGGAGCATAAATTCCATGCCATAAACAAGAGAGAAAGGGGTTGCCCCTGTCGAAGTGCGGACGGATGTACGCTACCCATGCAAAGCAAATCAGAGAATCTCATGCCAATCTTTGTACGTCACAACCATCTTTTAGATAATATTCTTAATATTCTTATTGTCAACTTCAACAGCCCCATTCATCTTGGGTCTGTAGGGAGAAGAATTATGGTGGGATGTTTTGAAGTCTTTGCAAAGTGCTTCCATCATATTGTTATTCAAGTTAAATCAATTAATAGTATTGATCTTACTTGGCACACCATATCGTCATATGATTTGATTCTTGATAAACCTCACAATAAATTGCCTGGTTACACTAGCATACGATGCTGCTTCAACCCACTTCGTGAAGTAGTCAATTGCCACAAAAATGAATCGGTGTCCATTTGATGCCTTGGGTTCTATCATGCCAATCATATCAATTCCCCACATGGAGAAGGGCCATGGAGAGGAAATGGAATTCAAAAGTGTCGGAGGAACATGAATCCTATCCGCATAAATTTAACACTTGTGGCATTTCTTCATGTATTTGCAACTGTCAGATTCCATTGTCAGCTAACTTCGAGTTGCTGTCGTATTTATCTTCAGAGTCGGAGGTTTATTTTTCTTGTACCAGATTTAAAGCCCTCCGTTTGGAGCAGGTTCTTATTTTATCGCTTTTTATATATTTACTTGTCTCGCTTTATTTTATTTACTTTCTGTCTACGCTTTACTTTATTTATTTTCCGTCTCGCTTTATTTTATTTACTTTCTGTCTACGCTTTACTTTATTTATTTTCCGTCTCGTTTTATTTTATTTACTTTCTGTCTACGCTTTACTTTATTTATTTTCTATCTCGCTTTATTTTATTTATTTTACGCGCTTTACTCGCTCCTCACGCCTCACATTCTAAAATAACTTTTCATCATGATCAATATCGTTATGTTTGTTGGAATTACCATGTCTGGCTAAATCTTTTAATGGTTAGAATGTAAGGATCGCGGATAAAGAGATGTTTCACATATTGAATCTGTAGAAATACTTTAAAGGTTGTTTTGATTTTTAACTTGAGTTTTTTGAAACAAACTTGGTTAGTTTTAACTATTCAAGGAGTGCGAAAGCAGCTAGGCTTAGTTAACTAGAAATTTTTATCACTTTAAGGAAAAACTCTTTTTGAAACTATTTTTGGACGCGTTGATAGATTTAAAATCAGGAACCTCCTTGGGTAAAACTTTCCAAATAAAAATCACTTTTCAAAGAAGTTTATGAGTCTTATTTCTTAAAAATAAATTTACTACTTTAGCGTTCTGCGCACCTTTTATAAGTGAAAATAAAAGGCCTTAATTTAAGGGTAAACTCAGTTCTGAATACGCGAAAGCGACAGTTCCTGTTAAATGGATTCTTTTCAAGAGTAGAAAGTATTGCCTCATAAGTAGTTCTATTTCGCCAATCGAAACATCACTTAACTGACGTGAAATACATTCAGCCTGTCTTTACCTGCATTTATTATTTACCGCTATTTTGCAACCCGCCTTAGATAAACCGCCTAAGATAAACACCGTAACAATAGTAATCGATAGATTGACGATTTGGTCTCTGTGGGATCGATATTCTTTTATATTACTTTGACGCGATTCATGCACTTGCGAATTCACACGATCAGGTTCAACCACAAAATATGCAAACCGAGGATAAAAATCCACAAAAGCTCTCAGCTGGAGAAAGATGATGAACTACAAGAAGAATGACACATCAACTCTATTAGGGAGAAAGAACAAATTGTTTGGGGAGCAAACACCTTCAAACACTGCTTGGGGAAGATAACAATGCTTCACATGTCAAGACTTACCGTTCTCAGATTGTTGTTGACATTCCTTTTTCGAATTCAGTCTTCTTAAAGTAAATCCCTTATTATTTCAGAAAAATGTTATTCATTGATTTATTTATTTCAAAAATTATCATCATAAACATGCATTTTTATTAAACAGAAACAAATAAGAATAACAACTAGTTGGATAAAGGCTCAACTTTATTTAATAGAATGGTAGTCCGCAAATGGCAGGACTCCATGGATCTTTATAAAGTTTGAAAATGGTAATATACATGGAAAAAGGATACATTGAATACAATGACCACTACTTTCCCTACCGGCTTTGAAATCCTATTTTGCTTTGTCCTTGGTTGAGAATGATGAATCATAACCAAATGACTGGCGATGTTGCTTCAACGATTGGGTCTAGCTGGATGCAGTTACTAGCCATAATCCATAACTTTTGCCTAGATTTCCCCAAGGTGGGGTACTCAATCTATCGAGATGATTTTCCTGTTTCATCTGACCAAAACCATATCAAAATTTCTCTTGTAAAGCACACCACCATTCAGGTAAATGTGACTAGTCAGTCTTCTCAAAGTCTTCTTGTCTTTCAAAGATGCCCCAAGCGGGTAAATCTGACTTTGGAGGAAACCCTTAATATCATGGTACCATGGCTTATCGTCTTTGATCTCTTCAATAGCAGATACATGAAATGGACTATCAAGGCGCATTACAGTCAACTGAGGAACTTCATTCCAATCATTCACAACAACCATGGAAGCTAAAGTTGCAATAGTATCTACCATCCAGTTTTCATCTCGAGGGATATGATGAAACTCAACCTTTGTAAAGAAATTTGATATCCTCCTCGCATAATCTCTATATAGTATCGAATCGGGTTGATTCATATCCCATTCACATTTAATATGGTTAACAACCAAATTTGAATCTCCATAGACGTCGAGATATTTGATTATAAGATCAACGGCTTCTTCGAGCCCCATAATGCAGGCTTTGTACTCAGCCATATTATTCGTACATTTGAAGGTTAATCTAGCTGTAAATGGAAAATCAATGCCTTGAGGAGTAATAATCAGTGCCCCAATTCCATTACCATAAGAATTAACAGCTCCATGAAATACCAGACCCCAATGGGAACCAAGTTTTGGCCCTTCTTAAAGCAATGGTTCATCAAATCTTTCATCTTCAAATACAATATCTCTTCATTAAGGAAATCAAACTGTATTGACTGATAATCAACAATAGGTTGGTGAGCCAAATGGTCAGTCAAGACATTACCTTTAATCGCTTTCTAAAATCGGTATTCAATATAATACTCAAATAACAACATCTACCAACGGGAAATCTTCCTTGTTAAAGCGGGCTTTTCAAATATGTACTTGATTGGATCCATCTTGGATATCAACCAAGTAGTATGATTCAACATATACTAGCGCAAGCACTTAGCAGCCCAAGCCAAAGCACAATATGTCTTCTCAAGCATAGAATGTTGAGACTCACAGTTTGTGAATTTCTTACTAAGGTAGTGAATTTCTTACTAAGCTAGTTTTACTTAGAAAGTCATTTTTTTATGGTGAAAGATTATAGGTCATTTTGTCTGAACCCTAGTTTGGAGGTCAACTTCCTAAGACCATAACTTGATCAATTTTTATGAGATGAAATCCATTCAAATTCCATGATCAAATTCAAGATGTATACTTAGACTTTAAAGTTTAGAGGAAGTTCAAATTTAACTTGAAAATGCAATATTCAAGAGGAAACATTATAGGTCATTTTGGGCCAATACCATTGAACAAGTGATTTTCCTCAACTTCTAAAATGCATAACTCCTTCATGCCAAACCCAAATGAGTTCAAAGTTGTGACCGAATTGAATAGGTTTAAAAGAGTTACAACTTTGATGAAGGATCGTTTCTCATTTGAAGTCCATAGAAAAAGTTATTCAAGGGGGAAGAAGTGAGCATTTGACTTGGGACTGGGCCCGCCAACTGTATCACTAACGGTGATACTGATCTATTGCTTCTCTTACTGCTATCATACTGAATCACCACTCATCCAGGAATTTTGAAAGCTGGAATAATGACATTCACGTCATCATCCGAATTTCTAGCTTGGTGGATGTGAATCATAACTTCATCCACTAACCTTTGAACATCCCTCTTCACAACCATGCACCCACGTGGGTTGACATCACAAATGATACAATCGTCATGATCATGCTCGCATTCACTAATATGATACAAAGTCTTGTGAAGCTCTACCAAGGATCTTCAGATACGTCGAACATCATAAACTCTGTACTCACCGGGACAACCGTCCACCATATTTACAGAGGAGTTACCATTAGCGGGTAACAGATTGGCTATAACATTCGGCGCATGATCCTCAAAGGACACCATCCCATTTCTTAGCAATCGTTGAACCTCGTATTCCAACGAATCACAGTTCTCAATATCATGTCCTGATGCCACTTGATGATAGGCACAATGCTGATCAGGCTTATACCACCACAACAGAGGTTCAGGTATAAGCGAAGGACTTCTTGGTTGAACCAAATTTTTCACAATAAGAGATGTATATAATTCGGCATATGACATCGGAATACGGTCAAACGTGACCATCTTCCTATCATAGTTATTGTGCTGATTATTGTTGTGATTGTTGTTATGATGATTGTTGTTATGAGTATGTTGTTGTTGTTGTTGTTGTTGAGGTTTGACTATTGCTGATTGAACGAAAGAATTATTGGCGAACACTTGATTAACAGAAGAGACTTAATGATGATGTTGATGAGATCTGGAACTCTTCTTCACACAAGGCTTACTTCGCCTCTCCACAGTCAATAATTTAGTTTCTCCATCGTTTTTTTAAGAAACTACTCCCATAGCTCAATTCATATAAAGTAGCGTGCATTTCAACCAAGGATCTTCTGATTAGATTGACATCAAAAACTTGTCACTTTCCTAGACATCCTTCGACCATATTCATAGTTGCACTGCCATGTATGGGCAAAGGATTAACTTGTACATTGGGATTATAATCTTCAAATGAGAAGATACGACTTTGCAATAACCTTCTTACCTTAGCCTTCAAGGCGAAACAATTCTAAATATAATGGCCAGGCGCTCCTTGGTGGAATGCACAATGTTGGTCAGCTTTGTACCACCACAAAAGCTCTTTTGGAACATCCGGTGGATTCCTTTCTTTAACCAACTTCTTCTGAATTAAAGCAGGAAACAACTCTGTATAGGTCATTGGAATCAGGTCAAATTGTACATGCCTCTAGGTACAATTTTATTAATTCTGTTGATTTGCGCATTGTTGAAAACGCGGTTGATAACTCAGTGTTGCTTGAGAAATTGGAGCAAAGTTAATCACTGGAGTTACAGATGCCATATGTTGATGATGTTGAGTGTTCCTCGAAAGTCTTCTACGTCTCTCTTGCGAGATAGAATTTGCATCGTGTTCCTTCTTCTTGGGTAAACTATTCCCATACTTTTTGGAACCATCAGATGAACTACCTTCTTTCAACCATCTTCTACGGACACCTTCTTCTAACCTCAAACCCATATTTACCATTTCATTAAAGTCATTAGGCGCACTTGCTACCATCATGTCATAATAGAATGGACTTAACATCTTCAAAAACAACTTTGTCATTTCCTTTTCCTCCAACGAAGGGCTAACCTGTACAGCAAACTCGCGCCATCTCTGCGCGTACTCGTTGAAAGTTTCTTTTTCCTTGCAGGCCATAACACGAAGTTAATCCCTATCAGGTGCCATGTCGACATTATATTTGTACTGGAGAACAGAATCCTCACCTAGGTCATTGAACATTCGGATATGTGTAATGTCTAGCCTCATATACCATTTCAGAGCAGCGCCAGTCAAACTGTCTTGAAAGTAGTGGATCATCAATTGATGATTGTCATAGGACATGAGTTATCTTTGTACTTTTCAAAATCCAGAACCTTGAACTTTTGCAAAATCTTCACATTAGGAGTCAAACACAAATCATTAGCATTCTTGCCAAACAGATATTTCGCCCTCAATGCCTGAATCTCTTTCTGCATAGCCTGAAATTTATCTTGGAACTCGTCCATTCTCTCATAGACACCAACAGTCTCGCTTTGGTCAGCGTGACAAAATAGTTCTTTGACATAAGGAACAACATGAATCATGGGAGGTGGTACTGACATCACAAGTTGAGCCACTGGAACTTCAGGTTGGTACCCCTCAAGCACAAAGTTGGGAGGCATGCCTCAAGGGAAGCCATAAGGCATGTGGTGATGTGGAGCACTGATGGGAGCCACTGAGACGGGCGTAGAGACAATATCATAAATCACGGTCCTCTGAAGCGGAGTCGGAGTCGGAGGTGGAAGTTGATTCTGAGCAGCCGCCAAAGCTTCTATCATAGCAGTAAGCCTCTCATATTCGTCCCTCAAAGTTGTCACCTCTTCATGGATTTCACAATTCTGTTGCTCTAGGCGGTTCATATTTTTCAACTGATTAGCTCGAGTATTATATTGGTGAGACAACTTATCTGAATGAAGATCAATAAAGAAATAAGACCCCTGGCAAACTTGCTCAAAGAAAGACCAAGATGCAACATGATGCATGATATGCAAATGCAAAATATGAATTATTGTTTATTGTTTTCAAGGAACTTTTAAGACATAAGTTGCAAAGATCGTAATGGGAATAACGCATTTTGATGCACTAAAAAATACGATTCTATTAAAAATATAAAGGATTACAATCAGAAATACAATTTCAATGATCATAAGAAGAAATAAACTAGATCTATCGACTCATGTCCAATGACGACCCAACTCCAAGCTGACACTTCCTGCGAAGTCTTTTGATCTATCTTTCGTAACTGCTTCTCATAACATCCTTCTCTATCAGGAGCTAGTCTACATTTCCTTTCCAAACGCCAGAAGTAGGAATGTGAGTGGATGATGAACTGTTATAGGAAAATAAATCCTCTTGCCCTCTTGATCTCTTTACAACATGTTGCTCGAGTAGTTCTATCAAGTCATCCTTTTCCTTTAGCTGCTTATGCAATTCTACTTTCTCAAGGTATGGGGTGTGAAATTTCCCTTCCCAATCATCCCTCTCTTGCTTCATCCTATCCAAATCCTCTTGGGAATCCTGTATGCCTTTAATAGTAGGACATTTGACCATTACCAAGGACATAGGTCTTTCATAAGCGTATGTCATCTTGAATACCTTTTCTCTCTTCTTCACCCTAATAGTGTAAGGCTCTAAAGCTACACAATTCTTCAATCCAAGCTCACCTTTTCCCTTCTTATGAACATTGTGCCAAGCATGCACTATCCTAGCTTTCAACCCTTCAGTGTATTTCCCTCTTGGAAAAATAAACAGTCTAACAAAGTTTTATTAGGTTTGTCCTTCATAGAAAACCTAAGTTAACGTCTTGCCAAAGCCGGATTATAGTTGATTCCTCCTTGTATACCCAGAAGAGGCACATTAGAGAACTACCCATAACTATCAATAATCTCGACATCATCATAAACAGAAGAGTACCAAGAAATGTCGTCATTGGTGAGACACATAAGTCTTTGAGACCACCTTAAACAATCTTTGTTTTCTTGGAAGATATGAGATTGTGGAAAATGCGAAATAAACCACTTATACAATAAAGGCACACAACAAACAATAGTACTACCCCCTCTAAAAGTCCTGTGATGAATGGAGAAATAAGTATCATCGAGCAGAGTTGGAACCGGATTCCTAATCAAGAAGACCCTCATAGCATTAACATCAACAAAATTGTCAATGTTAGGAAACAAAACCAAACCATAGATGAGTAAGGCAAGAATAGTTTCAAAGGCCACCATGCTATTAGCATTAGCAAAAGAAAATGATTTTTCAAATAGAAACTTCAAAGTCAATACTCTGATACCTCCTTTGGCAGTGAGATTGACATCTATTTCAGACTTCCTCAGATGAATGCCTTCGACAATAACCCTAGGTTCAAGAAATCCTTCCACCCCACTAAAAGGAATTCTATCAGAAATTGGTATACCTAAAAGGTAAGCATAATCCTCCATGGTGGGAAACATCTGATAATCAGGGAAAGTGTAGCACCGGTAGACAGGATCATAGAACTGAACTAAAGTACAGAGAAGACCATCCTTAACATCAGTAGATAGAACAAATAAAAGTCTCCCAAAACGGTGTCTGATACCCTTAGAATCATCCACAAAAGATTCTAGCTTCCTTAATTCCATGAGATCGGGACATCTGAAATTGTATTTCTGAGTGTTCCTCCTTCCAATATCCATGATCAAAATATCTTAGATGTTTGCAACAAGAATCTCTAAGTTCCTTGAAAATTGATTAAAACTCTTATGAATGCCATGAGCGCATGATGCAACAATCACAAGCAATATCGCACAAAGAACACAAACAAGGTCCAAAGGTTTGGAGTCACGAGCATGGAGCCAAGGTAAGAACCAACCCACAATGTATGTACTAAAGGCACAATCACCTGTAGAACAAGGTATACAACTACTCATCCACCAATAATATTCTCAAGAGAAACTCGTCAGAGTGTAGTATCGCATAACAACTAATTCAAGTCTACACCTGAATAACCACCGCAATATGTCCTAAAAGGCCAAGATGGGTTAAGGGTTCTAAGGTGCTCATCTTTTCGGGCTCCCAGGTCGGAAAAGTAATGCCAACTACGACTACTCGTGTGACATCAGTAATTCCAAAGGGGCCTCCACTGAGTGGGGGATCTCAAGTTAGCTTATTAAGGATTAACTCCACATAAGCAAAACATGACTATAATGCCCTTATATACACAAAAACAAAGATGGGCTTAACCCAATAAAGACTACTCCCTAGCAGAGTCGTCACTTTTTTGTAGCGGTAAATTTTTTGAGATTAAGTTATTTGTTAACTTAACTCGCAAAGTAATATTTGCCACTGCGCTTTTATTATCTCCAAAGGAAAAGGGAAAAAGTATGAACAAAACCCAACGAAGTTTTAAAGCAAAACTAATAAAAAGAGAACAGTAGTTTGAGGGTTAGTTATCCAAAGGGAAGGTATTAGAACCCTAAACATTCATGGTACTCCATGGGAACCTCTTCGAAAATATGTACATTTTGGTTTGAAAAAGGTGTTGTTTGTTAAAATATTGAAGAGATGGGAAAAGAAGCATTTTTTCTATTTTTTTTTGTTTGCCAAGACTTTTGAAATCTCATGCCTACGTACCAACAAAGTGCAATGGAGGATCAAAACCTCGTAGTTCTTTGTAAAAATAACAAAGGGGGTTTGTTTTGATTCATTTTTATGGAAAAAGACATTTTTTCATTTTAAGGAGAATACTCAACTAGTCACCCACAAGTATGAGAACTTTGCATCATCATGAGAATGGCTCCAATTTGGATAGGGATCAACAAGTATGCCACTAGCTCTCATAGATGGAAAAAATTTATCATCAATACTATGGAGATAGGAGAATTATAACTCGACTATGCAAAAAGGACTCATGTCTAATGCCTTGAGATAAATTTTAAAAGAAAAAGTACAAAAGAGCACAAAATGGTTTGGATGAGTTACACATTTTTTAGTTTTTTGAAATTGGTCTGGATATGCTTAAGATGGATTGACATTTATTAAGAAAAAGATTTTGAAAATCAATTGACAAAAGTCATGGTTTATTGTGAAAATTGTTCAAGTTTAAAACAAGAAGGTTTTGAAGAAGAGAAAGGTATTGAAAATTTAAGAAGGGGAGAGGAGAAGAAGAGACTATCCTAAAGCATTAAGTAAAAGCTAGGGAGGAAATATCTAACCAAGAGATAACAAGATTTGTGACACTTGTCATGCAAGAATTC
Organism: Lathyrus oleraceus; assembly: GCF_024323335.1. Classification (NCBI taxonomy): domain Eukaryota; kingdom Viridiplantae; phylum Streptophyta; class Magnoliopsida; order Fabales; family Fabaceae; genus Lathyrus; species Lathyrus oleraceus. The sequence continues at coordinate 441,040,239 of NC_066581.1, forward strand.
CCTCCTTTGGATTAAACCTCAAGCATGCAAAATAAGCAAATCATAATCCATGTGTCAGATGAAACCAAAGTAACCGAGCCAAGTCTTCACAAAGATGTCCAAAGTCATAGGTATAATATGAACTCCAAGGCCTCAAGTTACAAGTCCCTAAGAAAAGGTCAAGATCCTAATTCTAAGTCAATAACTCCACAATGATGCCAAGGATAGTAACCACAAGTCCATGAGTTAGGAGTAACAAGTTTCCCCCATTTTTTTTATTAGTGTCTTCTTTACAATGATATAATAGAAAGGTCCAAATGGACAAAGAACAAAATGTCATAATCACAAACAATATGATATGAAATTCTAAACATAAAGTATAAAGTAAATGACATAAAATAAAGGCATAAAGTAAATGACATTAAGATAGAAGTTAATACAAGTGAAGAGTTAGTAAAGGGTGTTAGTAAAGGTGAAAATATGTTTTTGGTCATTTTTCGGAGAATACTCAACTATCCACTCACAAGTATGAAAATATGAACCTACACATCATTTATGAGAATGGCTCCAACTTGGATAAAATCAACAAGTATGCCACTAGCTCTCACAAATGGAAAAGAAGAAACATTTTCACACAATACCATGAGGAATATGAGACTTGCAATCTCACTTATAAAAATGTCATTTGCCATTGGGACAAATTTAGCGCTATGTTGAGCAATCGTAATTGGACTTATGTAGAAGTCACAACTATCTGAGGCGGTCAATAATAATGTTTGTGTTAATACATGCTAGAGAAATGATATGTAAATTATTCTCCTAAAGCCATCCCACACAAGAAAATAAAAATAAAGGGGATGATCAAGCACAACGGCTAGGAGGATAGTCCATTACTTCAATCCATACTTCATGACACTTAGGAAAAACTTATGCATCAATCCAAAGTACCTTAAATGATTCATGATCACTTAGAAGGTAGATTTAAAATGATGAAAGTTCATCAAGTGCCAATCCACAAATCATGAACAAGATGGACACAAGTCATCCAATTGATCAAAGGGAAAATAAGGATATGAAGAAGAAAGAATCAAGAGAAGTCACACCCAAATTGGTTCAAAAGTTTGATCAAGTCATCATCAAAATCATTCATCCATTTTGATGGATTAGGGTTTTCACCCTATCAACATCCAAGATCCATTGAGTTTGATAAGACTTGAAGTCCAAACTATGATGATCCAAGACCAACAGAAATTCACAAGGTCAAAAAAATATAAAATGCAATTAAATGAAATAAAAATGCATCAAAGGTATTTTTAAATTATTTTTAAAATAGAAATAAAATGAAAATTCTTTAAAGTCCTCCAAAACACCAAATAAACGGCCAAGAAAATTATGGAAGGTTAGAAATAAAATAAGAAACATATAATAAAATTTCCACAATTTTAAAATGCCGAAAAGTATTTTTAAACCAATTAAAACAAAGGAGAAATGAGAAAATTCATGAAAAATAGGAAATCAATGAAATAAAATGTGAAAAATAAAAATTAGATGAAGAAAAATTAAAGAGAATTTTAAATTATTTTGGGATTTTTTGGTAAAAAAATGAAATTACTTTGAATTAAAAAAAACAATTAAAAATAATAAAAGAAAAAGAATTAAAAACAGAAAAAATATGTAGCGTTGGATCACGCCTCATTAATTGACATGACAAATCCAGCACTCCAGAGGTTAGGATGCATGGTGGAACGCGCTGCAAGCCAAACACAAGATCCAGTTTGAATTCAACCAATCAAAACATTTCAAATTGCCAACGTGCCTGGTTCAAACTCAGACCACCTTAGAAAAACCCCGGTCGTCTTCTCCGGTGAGCTCTCACCGGAGTTTCATCGTTTGGTAAATTCAGAACACAAGCCCACCACCATTGTGATTCTCTTCTCATCCCAAATTCAACCTCATGCTCCAAATTAATTTATATAAACTGAGAAAAAGGAATTTCATAGAAATTTTAGAAACAAGCAAGCCAGGAAAAGTAAAATTAAATGATGAACATGATCAATCAACACCATATAAGTTAGGGGAAAGCATCAGAGAGTGAAAGACTATATTCTGGTAACTTGTTTAAGAACTACTTTGTCATGATGGTGATCATAAGTTGATGAAGCTCGATCTAGTTAGAGCACTTCAGAAGGTATCAGATCTTGGGAATTGTTGCAAAAGTTTCAGAGGATGTCGATGGAGCTAATGGAATCAAGAAATTGGATTGAAATAGGCTGAAACTCAAAATACGATAGTTAAATTTTCTGGAAAATTTTCAAGTTGCAGTTGGGATTTCTTGGCTCTCCAAAGCTTGCAAATGAAGGAAATAGCTTCCTCTATTTGTAGGGAATGTGTTTCGATCCAAATACGTGTGGAATGATGTAGAATTCGAGCAAAATGAATTTGATCCAAGTGTGTGAAAAGTATGACTTGAAACTCATCAAAAATCAACCAAATGATGCGTTTTAAGTGTCAATTAACTTCTGGAGGCTTGTTAAAACATGTTCAAGACCTAAACACTTGCTAATTTGGCTTGGATTTGAGATTAGTTATGATCAAATTTTGGGCAATGGTGATTTCTTCAATTTCAAGTCACCGTGTTCATTTTAATAGGGCATCCTACTCAAGAGGCTTTTTTATCCCATTATTTTTGCAATGTGTTAACATCATGGCCAAGATTACAATCTGCCAAGAAAGGTTGCATTTGGATGTTTGAGCACAAAGTAATGACACGATGAAGTTGGAATGAAAAATTGGTTCCATAACTTAGAAAAGTTTGAGTGCTTCATGCTGAAAATGACCTGTAATGTCTCAATGAATTCCATGGTCTTCCAAGCATATTTTGACCTTGGTCCTTGAATCAAACTTGTAGAGGGTATCACCAATGTCATTGTACAAAAAGAATCAGCTTCATATGTTGAAAATTGAAGAAGTTATGAATCTTGAAAGTTGGGGAAAAGTCTCTTGAAAATAGGTCAAATTTCTCTAAGTCTACAAATGACCTATAATGTCTCCAAACGTTTGATGATACTCCAAGCATAATTGGATCTTATCATGTAAAGATAAGTTCTAGAGGATGTTGAGAAGAGTCATATTCAAAAAGGGGAATTAAAAATGTTGATAATTGAGGGAGTTGTGATCTTTGGAACTTTGACTTCAAAATATTGACATTTAGGTCAAACTTCTTTGAACAAGCTTGAGTATTTAGATCTTCCTTGCATTTTAAAGCACATGGATGATCACATGAACTTAAGATAAGGTTTACTTGATTGTCTCTTGATCAAATTGCTTAAATCTTGATGTTACTTGTTGAAGAAGGCATGGAAATAAACACATGAACCTTTGAATTTTCTTGAGAAGTAAGCCACCCGACTTTGAGATGCTCTTGATTTGAAAAGCCCTAAAGCCCTACCTTGCATAATAAACTTAAGGGAAACAAGATTTTTTTTTTGTATTTTTATTAGTGGTTAGATAAGCAATTAATAAACATAAAGTTAAAACAAAGAGGTGTTTCGTGATCCTTGTAAGAAGCAAACCTAAAGATGGATAAAGGGAGGAACCAAGATGTGACCTTGCTTATATGCAAAAATGCAAATGAGATGTGGGATCTTAGGGTTAAAAATTAGAGTATGACAACATGGATGAGACATGATTTGAGAATGGTGATATTTTCAAAACTAACTTGATATTGATTATGTGTTTGAATATTACCTTGAAATATTGATTTTATTATGCATATTCATGTCTTGTTTAACAATCAAAGGTCTTTATATAAGATTACCCGAGTCATGCAATGACATACAATCAAATATTACATATGATCATGCAAGTAGCACTCTAGACATGCAAGCAATTATACATTCAAGCAAAGATCAGACAAAGTAGGTCAAACATCAATCAAAATAATTTCTAAGTTGCTAAGACTTGAAAGGAATTTATTGGATTTTCGAAAAAAAAAGTAACTAGACGAGACAACCCTAATACATACATCTAACAATTTTAAATTTTTTATAAAGGAGGACGAATTTATAGTGGAAATATCAAGTAAGCATAAGACTAAATTATCTTTTATCACATTTTTATTATTAAACATTACTATATATAAAACGATTATTTTTGTTTTAATTATTTCTAATATGTCTATATATATATATATATATATATATATATATATATATATATATATATATAATTTGTCATAAGAGAAATACTTTTGTTAATGAATATTAATTAAAATAAAAAAAAATGATTTACTAACTAAAACAAACAACTAAAAAAACTATAAAAAAAGAGGTAATGGGCCATGGGAGTGCTACAACAAGGTTCAAGGTAAGGCCAACGAAAAAAAAGGAAATTTGGGCCTCATAGGCCTTTCCATCTGGACCCGGTTCGGATCCGGCCCACCAGGTTATCAACTAAAAAAATGAAAAAAAGAACAATAGGCTCAACCCTATATTTTTTACATCCACCATTCTCTCTTTCTCACCCTTTTGAAATGGTTGTTTAGACACCATGAAACAATGCTCAAGACACAAACAAGTTACGTTAAAAAAATCCCAAATTCCCTTGATTCCACATAATTGAATCACGAAACTTAAAGAAAACGTCAATTCGTTTAGAAATAAACCATATATCAAACGATGCAAACCAAATGAAGTGGACGAACAAAAACTCATCAGAAACGCATAAGACAAGCATTCATAAAGCAAACAAAGTTCAACAGAGATATCAAATATAAAACCCTCATCCCCCACAGTCTCGATACCCCAATTTATTATGTTGTTTTGTTACAATTATATATACAACAGAAACAAAAGTAAATCGAACATAACAATGGTGGACAAAAAAAAGAGAGAGATCATACCCAAAGAACAAGCGGTAATGGAAAACACCTAAGTAATTTCTTCTTCTTTCTTACTTTTCATTATGGTTCCTTCTTCTCCGAGTTTGATTCTCTGCTTCTTCTTTTTACTTGGTTTGAGTATGGTTATCATATGTTTTAACTTAAGCTCAAGGTTAAAACTTTAGTGAGGGATCGAGGCTGGATTTTAGCAGAGTTTATTTGCTCTGATTCCCCCTCCCCCTTTGCAGTGATTGTGTGTGTATTTATAGGGATGCAAAAGAGTTTCGAGGTGATATGAGATTAGGATAAGAATGAAATTGTTAGTACAAATGATATGCAATAGAAGTGGAGTAGTGGAATTGGGAGTGAAGCAAAGGTAGTGGCATAAATCGTACCCTTATTTTTGTGTGTGTTTGCTACATTTTCTTGAATTCTGTTTGTTCTAGTTACTATGTTGAAAATGAAATTTTTGCAATATTCTTACTGCAATAATTTTTCCAAATTTCTCTTATTTCTTTTATTTTGAAAACGGGTATGTGGTTTACTTAAGTGATTTGGTTGTATGAGCTCAAATGTAACACCTTGTTTTTTTTACTGCTTATTATTCAAAAAATTAGCTTTTTCTTGCTGCAGAAATGCGGGTCACTGGTATGATTTTTGTGACATGCTTTTATTCATGTTATGCTTAAACAAACTATTTGCATAATGATATTGGTTTTTATCCAATTTGCATGTAATGTCTAGGTTCTTTGGATGAGTGAAATTGTTTTGAAAGGTTGCTTGAAGGTGAAGGATATGACTTGAAGATAGCTTGGTGGACCAACTTTGATGATGAATTAGACAAAGCAAGATTGAGGCAAAAAATGGCCATGGATTCAAATTAGAATTTGAAAGGAAATAGTCCTTCAAAATTTAGGTTTAGGTCTTGTAAAGATTTATGTTTTGGTCAATGTAAGAACAAATTTGCAACATATTCAAGAAATGTACAAAGTTCACACTTGTGTAATATGTCAACTTTTGTAACTTTCATGGCTTAATTGTAAATAAAATACATCTTTGTAAATTTTAAAACAAAGTGGCTCAAATCAAAAGTATTTCCATTCATTGCATTTTCAATTAAAAAAACCAAGTTCAAACATAATCCAAATTTCTTTGTGACTTGTTTTGCTGAAATAATAAGAATATGAAGTGTGACCATGGATCGTAGATTTGAAAGACATGAGATATTAAATCCATCTAAAATTAAAGTTAATGAAATGGTGTGTGCATGATGAAACCATACCATGTTCAAAACTTGTTAATTAAATAACATATATTTTTTATAATAAAAAACAAAAAGTTATAGTAATTGAAAATCAAGACCTTATAGCCACCAAAAGTGATATCTTAAAAGCCATGAACTTTCAAAATTATCATCCTAACGAATCTGTAGCGGTAAATTCATGACCATAAAGCTATGGATAAGCTTAACGTCAATAAAACCAGAGTCTCCACCGAGCTTTTATTATTTCCAAAGGAAAAGGGAAAAGTACGAACAAAACCCAAAGATTAGAAGTTTTCAAATCAAAACTAATAAAATTCCAAAGATTACAGGTAAGGGGGTTGCTTACACAGAGGGAAGCTGTTAGCACCCAAAATCTCCTAGGTACTTTCAAGGATCCCTTTTTCATGTGTGTATGTGTTTTTTGGCATAAATGATGTTTGAGAAAAATAGAATGTGGGGATGAGAAAAGAATTTATTGATTACATTTTTGTGTTTGACAAGACCTTCGGACTTGTGCCTACGTACCAACATAAAAATGAGGGATTAAAACCTTGTAGTTCGTGTTAAAAATTTCAAAATGAGGGAATTGCTTTTAATTAAAAGTTTAAGTGAAAAAGGCACAAAGGGCCAAAAAATTGAATAGGGTTGTTAGTTCTTTTTGTCTTTTGAAATTTTAAGTCAATATGATTAAGTTTATTTACAAATTTGATTTAAGAAAGATTTTAAAAATTCATTTGCATAAGGCCAAAGTTTCTATTTGAGATAAGGTCTATGTTTGAAATTACAAACAAAGAAAGTTTTTGAAAATGGGAGATATTTTGAAATTTAAGAAGTGGGAGAATATGAAGAGGCTATCCTAAGCATAAAATTAAAAGTTAACAGTTGAAAAGATCTGACCAATGGGATGCAATCCAACAGACAAGAATGTCATATAGAAAACTCACTTTCCATTTGAACTTTGAATCAAGCAATAATCAATCAGGCCATTAGCAATATTAGACATCAAGAAGATCAAGGTAGCAAATAAAGATAGCCTTATCCAAGCAAGACATTCCCATAGGTAGCTTTCTTCTTTGTCTTCTCATGTATCAGATGATATATTCCTTGATCAACTCAGAACAAATCATCAGACACAATATCAAAATAACAATTTGCACCAAGACAATGTAGCAGATGATTTCAAATAAATCCCAAGACTTTCATTAGATGAAGGCTCTCTTCATAATAGCTTGGTCTCAGAATGTTGGCATTGGCCAAGTCCTTTTTGCATAGGGAACATTGCCTAATCCTAAGCCCAAGAGTTCAGATCAAGATCAATAGTTCACCAAATATTTTTTAGGGTTTTTGTGGTTTATCAAGTGTTTTAAGGTCCTAAGATCACAAACAAAATCAAAATGCACAAGCAAAGTGAAAATGGCATAAACATAAACAAGTTTAATGAAATGTAAATGGCAATGAATGATAAATGATTGAAAATTAAATTACATAAAGTAAATGACTTGAAAGTAAAGCAATATTAATAAGAGTTAGTCAAATGTTAGTCAAGATTAATTGAATGTTAGTGGTCTTTTTTCTTTTTAATTGATTAAGTCACTCTTTGGAGAACACTCAACCATCCATTAACAAGCATGGATCCTTGAACCAAGACATCTTCTATGAGAAGGAGAAAAGGCCAAGTTTCCACACAATACCATGAAGGATATGGGAGACTTACAATCTCACTTACTAGAATGTTATGCCTCTATGGTCAAATTTAGCTCTATGTTAAGCAATCGTAATTGGACTTATGTAGAAGTCACAACTATTTGAGGTCGGGCAATAAAAATTTAGGTGTTAATGCATGTTAGAGATTTTCTATAATAAACCAAACTCCTAAAACATACCACACACTAAAAGAAAAGATCAAGAGGGATGAACCTATCTCATCCATACTTGTATTGGTTTATCTGAAACAAGGTCATTGATGAACCAATTAGCCTTAGGATATTTGAGATTTCATTGGTCAATGAAAGGGATGGGAAAGAATAGGGATGAAAATGAAGGGGGAGGGGAGTGAGAGAAACACAAATTGGTCATGGGAGAAATTTTATCAAATTAAAATCATTCATTTATTTTGGGAGATGAAATGTACATTTCATCATTCCCTAAATCTAATGTTTTTAATCCAACAAAAGTCACTTGACTAAGGCCCAAACAAATAGTCAAACATTACAAGACCATAAAAATTGCTCAACATAATTTTTACACAATTAATCAATAAAAAATCAAATTAAAAATGCATTAAAATTCAAATTAATTTGGTCAAAATCTAAAATCTCTTCAAAACAACAAATAAATGGCCAAGAGTTTATCCTAGGTCAAACAAGGTCAAAGGACCTTAGGCAAAAATTTTCATCATTTTTGAAAAGTCAGAAGTATTTTTAAACAATTAAAAATATGCACAAAAAATTTAATTCATGAGAAATAACAAAATTAATCTAGAAAATAATTTTAATTCAGAAAATGAAAGAGAAAAATATTTAAAGATTTTTGGTGAAAGTCCCATATTTTTGGGATTAAAAATGAAATTATTATAAATTAAACAAAATAAAGCAATTAAACATAAAATCAGAAAATAAAAAGAAATTCAAAAAAACAAGGCCCATCAGATCTCTCTCATTAATTGAGGTGGCATATCTGATGCCCAGAAGTGCGCAATACACCAACACTTCAGTCAACGCATGTACACGAGTGGTATGCAAAAGCAATGGCTAAGGTTAAAATGTGGGAATCATATCAGATGGCTTGGGACTTGCCAATACACCACCGGAGCCCTAGCTCCTATCATCTTCTCTCGTGATCACCATCGGTCTGGTCCAACCTAAACTTAATGAAAAATGAAAAATAATGACACTATTTCAAAGAGAAAATGCTCAGGAGCTTGAATTTGGCATCAATTTTCTCTAATTCCAAGTAGATAAAAAGATAGAGGGATTTAAGCTTTTAAGGATCATTAAGTGAGTTTCTTCGTTTTGACCTCAAAGTAAATCAATATTGTTGCCTACATTGGTAGGACTTCAGCCAACCAAAAATCACAAAGAATAGTGAAGAATTGAGAGAGAATCGAAGAGATGCAAATTCTGAAAAATTACCTTCGAAGGAGCTTCAACCTTGCTTGATCTTGATTCCAATTGTCTTTGGATTGGTTTCAGAAGCTTGTAGGAAGTGATTAGGATCAAAGAAACGCTTGGACTCTTGGAGTTTCAATCTCAAAACAGAATGAGATTTGAAGCTCGATTTTCAAATGAAAACCTTCAAGATTCTCCTTTAATGGTGAGGGTTTAGATTGCATGTTCAAAGCTTTGGCATGAGGTCCTCAATTCTGAGCCATGAGGGTTGTATTTATAACCAATGTGATTCATTTCCATACACTTCCAAAATTTTCCAAATTTAGCAATTTGCATTGCATGCTTGCATGGGCGTGTGATAGGCCCATCAAGTGATGTATTCAGGTCCTAATTTGCTTGTGTACCATGCTGAAATCATGTCATGTGGCCATGCGTTTGAATTTGAAATGTGAAGGTGAAATTCATCCAAACGTTCCTTTGAAAAGAACCCATGTGCAAGTCCTTCATTTCTTGTCCAAATGAAATGTGTGATCAAGGGGAACAACTTTCATGTTGAACATTTTTCCATTTGAAGCTTGGACCATGATGAATTATGATGTCGAAGTTTTGAAAATCAAACATATTTGAAAAAAATTTAAGTACCAAGTCAAATGTTCACTTCTTCCACCTTGAATAACATTTGCTATGGGCTTCAAATGGAAAAAGTTGCTTCATAAAAGTTGTATCTATTTCAAACCTCTTAAATTTATTCATAAATTGGACCTCATTTGGATTTTACATGAAGGAGTTATGCATTTTATAAGTTGAGGAAAATCACTTGTTTAAGGGTAGTGGCCCAAAATGACCTATAATGTTTCCTCTTGGAACATGCATTTGAAAGTTGAATTTGAACTTCTTATAGACATAAAAATTGAATATTACATCTTGAATTTAATCATGAAACTTGAATTCCTTTCATATCATAAAGAATGAGCAAGTTATGGTCGTTGGAAGTTGACATCCTAACTACGGTTCAGACAAAATGACCTATAATCGTTCACCATAAAAAATGACTGTCCAAGAAAAAACAGCTCTTGACTTCTACATTAAAGTTGTTTTGAATGCCATAAGGAGTAATGTTTCTCTTGGAATAATTTTCATATGACAAATATTATAGGAGATAGGGTCTAGGGAACCCCAATTTTGACTAGTTGACTTTCTCTGGTCAATCACCATGAACCATCTTGAAAACTTGACATTATCTTGATCTATTAGACTCATGGAGTATCATATATGTGTAAGAAGAAGTAATATGAAGTAACCCTTGAAATATTTGATTAAATGATGAAGAAACGTGTTGAGGAAGTCACACAAGACCGAGATGAATTAGGGTTTCCAAGGCAAACAAGCTTCAAACTCTTGAAGAATTCTTGATCAAAATGATATATGAAGAACATGAGGACCCATACATGATATCTAGAATCAATGTGAACAATCTATTGAATTATATCCTTTCATTGAGGGTCTCAAACCCTAGATATGAGCTTGATGAGGCATTGGTGGATGCACACATTACCTACAAAAGCAACAAACAATACATTGACATATTTTTGGTATTTTGGTTAGTAAATAATGAAAAACAAAGTATGATACAATCAAATGTGCCTGGTGATCTCTCCCAATGCAAACCTAATGAATGAGGGGTAAGGAGGATGCTAAGGTGTGATCCCAAAGCTAATGCATATGATGAGATAGCATGAGGGATCTTAGGGTCAAAATTAGGGTCTTACAGCTACCCCTATTTAAGGACATTCTAACTGAGGATGTGAAGGTTAAAATCTTCTAATCAACTTAGAAGAATGGACTTAAATAACAACATATAGAAACAAATTTTGGTCCCTAAGAGACCTCATTAAGCATATGATATGAATGTTAAAAATAATCTCTGTGGGAAAAATATTGCCAAAAAGGCAAAGAATCCGAAGAGACTGAAAGTCCACAGCAGTATAATGCATTCCATAAGGAAAACTCACTAGGGAGATAGAGACTCTTGGGGCAAACAGTTGTGCGTAGGCGAGGCTACGACTTGAAAACTGTTGGAGACACGAGATGAATTCCCTGAAAATAAATCAATGGAAAGACTCAGTTGGGGATAAGGGAAAATCTGCAGAGGAAACAGGTAAATCAGAACAAAACTAAAATACTCGCACCAAACAGAGGATTGGCAAATTCACTGAGGAAATACACACTCACACTCAACTGGGGAATAATGAACTTCAATCCAGGAGTCCCAGAGGTATACTATCTATTACCGATTACTGGGTAGAAGGATAATGTACTCTGACAGAGGGACATCCATTACCGATTAGCGTAAACATATCAAGGATGACTCGTTGAAAAAAAAAATGTATTCGTTACCAGTTACTGGGTAAGAATAGCCTGCTGGGGAAAATATCAAATAGAGTTTACAACTACCTGTAGCGGGGTTTTCATTACCTTTATGTTTATTGACTAAACCAAAAGTAAGCATATAATTCGAGTCGCCACCGCACTTTTATTTGTCCAAAGGAAAGGCTAAAAAGCGAACAAAAGCCAAGTAAGAAGTTTTTCAAATCAAAAACTAATAAAAATGTCAGAGATCTGGGTAAGGGGGTTGGTTATGAAATGAGAAGGTTTTACGCATCCAAAACATCCTTAGTACTCTAAGGGAACCCTTTTTGCAAATATGTGTTGTAGGTTGGTATTTGTGAAAATATTTATGCAAAAGATAGGAGGGATGAGAAGAGAATAAATTATATTTACAAATTTTGTTGTTTGAATGGATGAACCCATTGCCTACGTACCATCACAAAGGAGGATCAAAACCTCGTAGTTCGGGGTAAAAATCTCAAAGATTGGTGAATTGATTTGACCAAAATCCTTAAGGTCTTTTGTTATCAAAGGGAGAAAACTCAACCTAAACCAACAATCCACCATGTGAGGAGGGCTTCAACATGTTAGTGAGGGGTTAACCCTATAATAAGCATGGACGACTTATAATCCAACCACTAAGGATGAGGTGAGATTTACATCAACCACTATGATAACTCAAACCTATGACTAATGTTTTTGAAAAGGTTTTAATAAGGTGGCCATTGGAACCACAAAAACAACTTGAAATGAGTTATATTTATAAGTTAGGTTTATTTACAAAATGAAGTCAAATGGTTTTTGAAAAGTCAAAGGCTTATGGCCTAGGTTTCTAATTTGAAACAAAGTCAAAGTTTAGAAAATAATTTTTGGCTTGGTTAAAGTGGGAAGAACAGAAGGGTTAGTCCTAAAGCATACAAATATAAGAGAGAAAGATAAACCCTTGGAGTTCCTTTTCTTGGAATCATATAGATGATTCAAGATGCTCCTTTCCTTTGGACTTAGCATACAAACAAGAAATCAAACAATTTGAGTTCAAGCTCCTAGGATCTCCATTTGGCTTGTCTTTTAACTTGGCTACTCATGACAATGGTCCTCTTTTCACAATCTCAAGATGGAATCCTATCACACAAGAGCAAACATCAAAAAAAGTTCACAACACAATAAGGGAAATGGACAAAGAATAAGTTTGGATGATAAGTCCTTTAAGATCAACTTTGGATTTTAGCATTCTAAAGGCATGAGGCCTAGTTGCTCTTCAGCAATTTAGCATTCTAAAGGCATGAGGCCTAGTTTCTCTTGAACTCCTTTTAAGCATAGGTAAGTCCTAATTCTAAGTCCTTTCTCCTTTTTGCATTTGGTTCACACAAAACAAAACACAAAACAAACACAAGATAACAATATATTTATATACAATAATGGGCTCAAATGAGCAAAATAAAAATGACATAAACATAAAATATGGGCTCAAATGAGCAAAAGGAAAATCAATATGAATAATGAGCAAGAAATAAATGACATTAAAAGTAAATGACAAGAAAATTAAATGCTCAAGTTAAAGTTAGTAATTAGTAAGGGTTATGTTAGCTTGTCATAACACAATGTAGCGTTATGTTAAGAAATCGTAAGTGGACTAATGTAGTAGTCACACCTATACGAGGCCGGTCAATAAAAATATAGGCAAAGAACACAAGTTAGAGATCATGGCTAGTAAGCCAAGCTCCATCAACTTGCCATGCCAAATCAAAAGTGGAAGGGCCTTGTATTGTCTTTAGGTTATTTGCTTGACCAAGAAGCAACCTATCTTGGACACAAAATAACTCACTTGATCATTGATCAAGTTGAGTTTGGTTTGGATCAAAGAAGATTAAACCTCTCATTTGTCAAGACCAACCATAAGAACTTAACTCATTGGTAATTGATAGAAAGAATGGGATGAAGATGAAAGGGAATGAAAAATAAGACAAGTATCAAATCGAATTGATCAAATATGGATCAAACCAACATCAATCAACACCAAACATAAACGAAATGAAGATTACAAGTCAACAAGTCAACAATATTTTTTTGGTATTTTTTTTGAATTAAAATAAAATGCAAATAAAATAAACAAATAAGGTTAAACCTACAATTCAATTCAAATCAACTTCAACAAGTCCAATTAAATTCTCATAGGTCTAACATGGTCAAACAAACTTTGACTAATTTTCTCAACAATTTTTGGAATCCGAAAGCAATTAAAAACAATTAAAAATAGCACAAAATGGATTAAAATCTCAAATAAATCTCAAATCAAATAAGAAATTGATGAGATTATTTTTCATTGACTTATCATGATCCATAAATGCTAGGAAAATATTTTTGGATTTTTCAAATATCAGAAAGTATTTTAAAATAAATTAAAACTATTAAAAACCAAATAATTTACAAAAAATATTAAATGAAGTCACAAAAAAAATCAAAAATCAAAATATGAAACTAGATTTTTCAAGAAAATTTTTGTAGTTGGTCTCCTATTTTTATGACCTCAAATAAATTTTTTATGAATTTTTGAAAATCAATTGAATTAATTGAGAATAAAAGAAAATAAAAAATAAATGAAAAATGAGCACCCACTGGATGAGGTTCATTAATTGACGTGGCAGCCAAGAGTGGTCCAGATGTGAGGGCGCATGGTGTGACCAAGTCAAACGCTTGGCAAAATGAATTAAATGAAGTACACATAATGGATGCACACGATTAAAACGTGAGAACCAAATCCAAAGGCTGTTAATGTGTACACGTGGTGACGGTGGTGGAAACCACCATATTCTCCGGTGGCCCAACCAATTCCGGCCACCAGTTGCAGAGAAATTTTTCTTAACAAAAATGGAAAATGAGGATATGAAATTGAAGCTTGTGTGATGGAGATCACCACTGTATCCATGGATCTTCCTCACTCTTCCTATATTGAGAGAAATGTGAGGTGGAAGATCTTGGTGTAAATACTGTAAATGCACGAAATGGAAAATTGAAACCACCATTGGCTTGCCTCAAGTATGAGGACTTCAGAAAACCACACAAACAAGAGAATACTACCTTGAATTGCAAGTTCTAGATCCAAAAAGGTTGAAGGTATACCTCTGAATTGAAGCTCTTTAAGCCATGAAATCTTCAAGATCTTGGCTCCTCTTTACTCTTGGGATACAATGGAGATGATAGGCTAAGGAATTGAGCTTTGAAAATCAACTAATGATGTTGAATTTCAAGCTTGAAAGTGAGAAAAAAATCTGGAAAATTCCTTTGGTATGGCTATGGTTTTAGTGCTGCAGCATTTCAGATCTCCAAAAGGTTGATGAATGAATGAGAAAGAGTGTTTATTTATAGCTGAAATTGGTTATGCATCATGTTTCCCTCATGTGCATGGCATTTGAAAATGGATATGCATTGGCTTGTACAGGCGTATGTGAGGCCCAATGATGAGTGCAAAACCATGCTGAGTTCATATGGAATGGATTTGGACGTGCAACTTGGAGGGAACTGACTTGTATACACAAATTTCATCATGAAATGTCAAAATGCACATAAATGAAGAGCTCTTCGAAACTCACCAATGGTAGGTCCAAAAAAGTAATGTGAGTAATGGTTGGAAATACCTTGAAATAAGGAAAAAAAGTCATGTTGGGAAAAAGTTCATTTGGCATTTGGAAATTAATGAAAACTGACTGTGAAAATTTAGGTACAAAACATGTTTAAGTCACCTTTGAAAATTTTCACCAAAAGCAAGCCTATTCAAACACCTCTGTTTTCATGATGCAAGCCTCAAATGGAAAAACCTCCAACATAAAATATGTATATCCTTTCAAGATGATCAATTTAGACTCAAAGTTTCATCATTTAGATTTTCTATGACAAAGTTATGGGCATTTGAAGTTGGGTACTTTTTCAAATTCAATGAATTATGTCCAAGATGACTTATAATGTTTTGTATTATCACATGTATTTCTTTTCGGATAATGAAATTTTGTCCAACATAACATTTGAATTAGACATCTCAGGTTTTCCAATGCATTTGGTATTAACTAAAAATCATAAAAATTAAGGAAGTTATGTCCTGGGTAAGTTGACTCAAAATTAGGGTTTCAATCAAAATCACCTATAATGTTTTGAAATGAATGATGACCTTCCATGTTTCAAATGGATTTGTGATGAACATGAAAGTTGTTCATATGGTTCTTAATAACATTGTTTATCTTGGGGTCATCTTCATTTGACAAACACATCAGGAGTTGTATCTTAGTGATCCTCAGTTTAGTCAGATGACTTGACTGGTCAACTTTTCAAGGCCAAACTTCCAATCTTGATGAATGAATAATTGAGGATCCACAAATAGTCTCATATATGCATAAAGTAATTAATGAAAGAACTTCCCTTGATTAAATTTGATCATAGGTTGAGGTTGCTTCATGAACAAGGCATAGGTTGAATTCAATTCAAGCCCCTTGTGGTTGTCTTGATCAAATTGGAAAATTGAGATGATTGGGAGACATATTTGATGATTAGGAGATTCGTGGACCATTGTCATGCTTTTTTTCATCTTCATCTAGCCATTTCATTAGGCTTAAGAGCCTCCTAGGAGCATTGTGGAGCACATGATCACTTGAGCTTCAAAACAAAAAGAGTTAGTGACATATTTTTGTGCTTTTGGTTAGTAATCAAAATAAGAAAAGCAATAACATACAATACAAACATGCTTGGTGGTCTCAAAACACTCACACAAGTCCCAACCCTAGGGTTAAGGAGCCAAACATGCTATGATCCTTGAGGCAATGCACTTGTGCAATAATACGATGCCATGAGGGATCTTTGGGTCTAAATTAGGGTCTTACAAATGCCCCTATTTAAGGTCGTTCTAGCCGGCGATATGAAGGTTAAAATCTTCGTCTCGACGAGATAGAATGAGCTTAAATAATAACAAAGAGACGAATTTTGGTCCCTAAGAGACCTCATGATGCAAATGTATGCATGCGAAATAAAATCTCCATGGTGAATAATTGCCACGAAGGAAAAGAAATCACGAGAAACTGAAAAATCCATAGGAGTAACACACTCACTAGGTAGACAGAGACTCTGGGGGGAAATAAGGTAAAATGCGTGAGCAGGTCACGATTTGAAAACTTGCTGGGAGACACGAAGGCATTCCACGAAAATAAATCGATGGGAAGACTCGAGCTTACATAAAAATGAATGTATTGGGGAATATGCCAATACAGCAAAACTATCCATAAAGGATACATCGGATAAAAATCCGGACTCAAACGGGGAGGTCCACAAAGAGCTCAGTTAAGGGAGAAGCAACGGGATATTATCGGTTACTGGGTAATAAACTCAAAGAGAGACATGTTATCAAAACACCGGTTAGTGGGTGAGAGAACAACACGCTCAGGGAGAAATTTGACTCCACAGGGGACAAAAAGTCATAATAGGGAGCAGAAGGAAGGAACACCAGGGATACCGGTTACTGGGCATATAATAGGTGACAAACCAGGCGTGAATTGGGAACATATCCAAGACACTCATCATCCAAAAGGAGGGCTGAAAAAGCAAACTCGACTTATAAGACAGACATTCGATTCCACAAGGAAATACGAATCTTACTCGACTGAGGAAGAAAAAGACTTCAACTAAAGAGCGCATGAGATATATTATCTATTACCGTCATAACATAGATAATATGCTCGCATGGAAGATTATCCACAATCGGTTACTGGTTTAATGAAGGATAAATCGACCGCAAAGAGAGGACATCAGGATACCGGTTACTGGGTATAAAATGATGACCAATCAGAAGGAGAAGCAATCATTACCAAACAAGGGTGAATGAAAGATGACTCACAAGGGATACATTGCCTGAAAAAAGCAATTATCCCAGAGATATATCACCGGTTACTGGGTGATATACTCAAAAATGAAAGAATATAATACTGGTTACTCGGTAATGATAACCAACAAAGAGGGGATTACATCTACCGGTTACTGGGTAGAAAACCACAGAAATAGGACTTACAACTACCGGTTACTAGGTAGAAGGCCAAAATATCCGCTGGGGAAAAGGATGAAGAATTACTGGCTACTGAGCAGTTGAGCAACTGAACCACAGGGAACTGCAGGGGATAAAAAGAAAAAGGAGTCAGTCTAGGAACAAACTAGAAAGACACAATCAAACAAGACTAAACTCGATAAGGATATAACTCAGGGGAGTAATTCCATCCCAATACACACTTTGGAAGGAAACTGAAGCAATAATCATCCACGAGAACATAACTCGATGTGGAATAAAGAATGAAAGATAGACACTTTCTGCCTATGGGGCTGACTCTATATGGAGAGATCAGATACAACCATCTGCTCGGGGAAGAATATTTCACCAATAGCAGGAGATAACAAACAAGGATATATGGCAAAGAATGCAACATGAATATCTGAATGCTATGATTATGCATGCATATGCATGATTTGTGTATGATTAATGCTGACAAACAGACAGATCTAACACAAACAAGCCCGAGAACCCCAAATGGACACCCGACTCAACATCTTAACAAGAAGGGCAAAGCCTACTGGAGAACTCAGTTTGGGAACAACCCGAGAAGGATGAAAATAGATCATCGAGGATATCAATCCCTATCCCAACGCTACACTCGCTGGGGATACAAAGAAAATGTATTCAGGAGTAGCGAAAAAGAGGATAACCATACAGAGAACTCACCTCTGGTGGGGATTATCTCTGGAAGAAGAATAAACACGGGAAGCCATCGACCACAGCTGGGGATGAGGAAAGTCAAAGCTTCCAACTACAAGGAACAATACTCTGCACAGGAGGAGTCTTCCAGGGGCAAACAATCCTGACATAAGGAAGATGCAGAAGAACCTGTCGGGGAGTTTCCATCGGCTCTCTTGGGGGACAGGTGGTTACTAACGATGATAAGATCCACCAGAGAAGAAACTCTACTGGGGAACTTATCAAGGAATGATGTGAAACTCCGTGACGAACAACCACGAACCAGATACACATCAGTCAAAACACTCCCTTCTATCTGCTGGAGAGGAAACTCTGCTAAGGGGAGAAATAGCATTTTGCTCCGCTGGGGAAGGAAATAGACATCTTCAACACTAGCTCTCAATGCTAGAAGAAATCTTCAAACTCAGAGGGGACACAAATCATCAAACTCGGAATCACACAACCCTACCAGGGATAGGCTACGAATGTTCTCGAAGGAACTACCCTTGCTGAGGAAATCAGAAATGAATCCTTTGTCAACAAACGACCTGGTAGGGATGAAAAGGGAGACAAACCCTTCACCAATGGCTCTAGGCAACTTCCTGCTGAGGAGACAATTATTTAGAAAGGTAGCTCTGCATGGAACGCATACTTACTCCGCTGGGGACTTCTTCTACTCATGCCGGGGAAAGACGAACCTTCTCGTGAGTAGAATAACATATCAACTTTTATCAATCTATAAGGGATTTTAGTTTAATCCGCATAAGGGGTGACAACCATATAATTGATAAAACACAAATGCTAGTGCCTAAAAAAGAGGGATGCACGTCTCTAAAAGATCAAGGCAAAAGAAAACTAGAACAGAAAGAATCATCTACAGAGAAAACCATACAACCAATCATGGATTGCTAAGACTCCGCGGGGGGAAATAAGCATGTATGCACAAATAAACTACCCAGAAATGCGTTGGATGAAGATCCACAAATTCTGCTAGGAGAAAACAATCCAATAAGATAGATCAATCTACTGCGATCCGAGAGAACCTCTCATACCAGACTCCCTGGGAAGCTGATGATGTATCATTCTTTCTGCGCTCGACAGGGAGACAACTGAAATCTGATGAAGAGGCTATAAGAATGCTAGAATATGAACAAATGTCTTACCTTTTGGTGATCATACTATCCTTGTGATAGCACTGAGGACATCCCATTTCTCCTTTCAGTCATTGTGAATGTTCATTCTGTTTAAAACAGTTTATTTATGAAAACTTTATTTGTTTAAAACAATGATATTTATCAATAAAAAACATGCAAACATTTGTTAAACAGAAACAAATAAGAGTGCAAAGAATTGGATAAATGCTCAAATTTATTTAATAGAATGGTAGTCCGCAAATGGCGAGACTCCATGGATCTTTACAAATTTGAAATTGGTGATATACATTGAAAAAGGGATACATTGAACATAATGACAGTTTCTCCACCAACTCTGAATCCACTGTATTCGAAACCTCAGTTGATGATGACTGAGCGAGAATCTTTGATAGGTGACAGTTGTAGAACAAAGTCTTGTCAAGATGCAGTTACTTGCCAAATCCCTAATTTTTGCCTAGAATTCCCCAGGGTGAGGTACTTAATCTAGCGGGACATATATTCATTTTTTTTATGTCTCTAACTTTTGCCTGGATCGACCTTTCGGGTTTTCAATCCACCGAGATGCTCATTTTCGCCTAAGCCGCCCTTTCGGGTTTTCAACATAGCGAGCTATTCTGTTTTTATTTTTAGGCGAAGTATTTCTTGATTGCATTTGAATTCACAGGGCGAGTGAAATCCTTCCCATCCATAGTTGTAAGCAACAAAGTACCGCCTGAAAAGGCTCTCTTTACAACATATGGACCTTCATAGTTTGGGGTCCACTTGCCCCTGGAATCGGGCGCGAAAGACAAGACTTTCTTGTGCACGAGATCACCTTCTTGGAACACACGAGGTTTGACCTTCTTATCAAATGCTTTCTTCATTCTCTGCTGATACAACTGACCATGACACATGTGAGTTAATCTCTTCTCCTCAATCAAATTCAGTTGGTCATAACGACTCTGAACCCATTCAGCCTCAGTCAACTTGGCTTCCATCAAGACTCTTATTGATGGGATCTCAACCTCTACAAGGATCACAACCTTCATGCCATATACAAGAGAGAAAGGGGTTGCCCTTGTTGAAGTGAGGACAGATGTACGATAGCCATGCAAAGCAAATGGCAGCATCTCATGCCAATCATTGTACGTAACAACCATCTTCTGAATAATCTTTTTGATGTTCTTGTTAGAAGCTTCAACATCCCCATTCATCTTGGGTCTATAGGGGGAAGAATTATGGTGTGCAATCTTGAACTCACTACACAGCTCTTTCATCATCTTATTGTTCAAGTTAGATCCATTATCAGTAATAATCTTGTCTGGCACACTATATAGGCATATGAGTTGGTTCTTGATAAACTTCACAACCACCTGCCTGGTCACATTTGCATACGATGCTGCTTTAACCCACTTGGTGAAGTAATCAATAGCTACGAGAATAAAACGGTGACCATTCGACGCCTTAGGTTCAATCATGCCAATCATGTCAATTCCCCAAATGGAGAAAGGCCATGGTGAGGAAATGACATTCATAAGTGTAGAGGGAAGATGAATCTTATCCGCATAAATCTGACACTTGTGGGATTTCTTCAAATACTTGCAGCAGTTAGACTCCATTGTCAGTCAATAGTAGTCTGCTCTCAACATCTTCTTAGCCATAGCATGTCCAATGGAATGACTACCAAATGAACCCTCATGAACTTCAGTCATCAACAGGTCTGCTTCTTCTCCATCCACGCATCTGTGCAGAACCATGTCAAAATTCCTCTTGTAAAGCACATCACCATTAAGGTAGAAACTGCCAGATAATCTCCTCAAAGTCTTTGTGTCTTTAACAGATGCCACAGGTGGGTAAGTATGACTTTGGAGAAAAAACTTGATATCATAATACCACGCATTATCATCTTTCACTTCTTCAACCGCAAACACGTGAGCTGGCTTATCCAATCGCATCACAGTAATATTGGGAACTTCATTCCAATACTTGACAACAATCATCGAGGCAAGCGTAATGAGAGCATCCGCCATCTGATTCTCATATCGAGGAATATGATGGAAGTCAACCTTAGTAAAGAAAGTTGAAATCCTCCTCGCATAATCTCTGTATGGGATGAGGCCAGGCTGATTCGTCTCCCATTCTCCCTTAATCTGATTAACAACAAGGGCCGAATCACCATAAACATGAAGATATTTGATCCTAAGATCAATACATTCTTCCAAACCCATAATATAAGCCTCATACTCCGCCATATTATTCGTGCATTTGAAAGTTAGTCTTGTTGTAAAAGGAAAATGTGTGCCTTGAGGAGTAATAATCACTACCTCAATACCATTTCCATACTGATTGACATCACCATCGAACACCATACCCCATCGGGAACCAGGCTCTGGCCCTTAATCGAGCGTAGGCTCATCACAATCTTTCATCTTCAAATACAGAATCTCCTCATCAGGGAAGTCATACTGCACAAACTGATAATCTTCAATTGGTTGATGCTTCAAATGCTCAGCCAAGATACTACCTTTAATAGCTTTTTGAGCTCGATACTCAATATCATACTAAGATAACAATATCTGCCAATGGGTAATCCTCCCAGTTAAAGCAGGCTTCTCAAAGATATACTTGATTGGATCCATTTTGGATATCAACCAAGTTGTATGATTCAACATATACTAGCGTAAGTGCTTAGTGGCCCAAGCCAAAGCACAACATGTCTTCTCAAGCATTGAGTACCGAGACTCACAGTCAGTAAACTTTTTACTCAAGTAGTATATTGCATATTCTTTCTTTCGTGATTCATCTTGCTGACTAAGGACACAACCCATGGAATCATCAAACACAGTCAAATACATATTCAATGGTCTCCCTTCAATAGGAGGAGACAAAATCGGAGGCTCAGACAAATACTCTTTGATACTGTCGAAGGCCTTTTGGCAATCCTCGATCCAATCATGACGCTGATCTTTCTAGAGGAGCTTGAATATAGGCGCACATGTGGCAGTCATGTGGGATATAAATCTCGAAATGTAATTCAAGCGGCCAAGAAAACCTCGGACTTGCTTCTCAATTTTGGGCGCAGGCATCTCTTGTATTGCTTTGACCTTGGCAGGGTCAACTTCAATACCTCTCTCGCTGACAATAATGCCCAATAACTTGCCGGAACGGACTCCAAATGTACACTTGTTCGGATTCAGGCGGAGTTTGTACTTCCTCAAACGCTGGAAAAGCTTCAACAAGTGTTCTACATGTTCAAATTCCGTTTTCGACTTCGCAATCATATCATCGACATACACCTCGATCTCCTTGTGCATCATATCATGAAACAAGGTAGTCATACCGCGTTGATACGTGGCTCCGGCGTTCTTCAAACCGCAGGGCATCACTCGATAACAGAATGTTCCCCAAGGTGTGATGAATGTTGTCTTCTCAATATCCTCAGGTGCCATTTTAATCTGATTATAACCGGAAAATCCATCCATAAATGAAAAGACATTGAATTTAGTTGTATTGTCTACCAACATATCAATGTGTGGTAGAGGAAAATCATCTTTCGGACTAGCTTTATTCAAGTCACGGTAATCCACACACATTCTGACTTTTCCATCTTTCCTAGGCACAGGCACAATATTGGTCACCCATTGAGGATATGTAGAAGTCACCAGAAACCCCGCATCAATTTGCTTCTGAACTTCTTCTTTAATCTTTACTTCCATATCAGGATGAGTTCTTCTGAGCTTCTGCTTCACAGGTACACACTCAGGCTTCAACGGCAAGAAATGTTGCACGATATCAGTATCTAGACCAGGCATGTCTCTATACGACCAGGCAAAGACACCGACATATTCTCGTAGCAAATCAATCAACCCCTTCTTAACAGACTCTTCAAAGAGTGCCCTAATCTTCACTTCACGAATGCAGTCTTCAGACCCCAAGTTGATTGTTTCCATATTCTCAAGATGTGGTTGAATGATCTTCTCCTCGTGCTCAAGCAGATGGGTAATCTCATTAGGAATCTCTTCAACATCATCTTCTTCTGCCTCAAATACAGGGAACTCAAAGTTGGGAGATGGTGTTGGATCATTATGTTTAATGGGTTTGATTAACCTGCATAATGATTTTGAGTATAAAAGAGATTTCAGAATTCAAACACGGCAAATCGTTCTACAGATGAAAAATTGATTTTATTCTCTTTTTTAGGGTTTTATGGTGATCACCAATTTCATGCAAAAAGAAAAAAGGAAAAATAATTTGAAAAACAAACATTTAACATGTGATTATTGAATTAATATCATTATATTAATAAATTATGCCAACAATGTCTTCACTTCTCCTTTTGGCATGGGAGAAGGGTTTTTAAACAAAATGAACACATTACTTTGACTTATGGATAACTGTTGGAACATCAACAACGACCCAATTATCGCAAATTCCTCCAGGTGTGACAAAGTTACCAAGGTCTTCCTCTTCATCATCTTCAACAATGGCAACATCTTCTTGATCTTCAACGGTGTGGATGAAACTTCCACCCTGGAACAACCCAAGATCATTAGAAACACCAGAAGAGTACCCAATGCCAACCCGGGATTTATTATCTTCCAACATGATCATTTTCCCCAAACCAGTAGTTGCACCATGCTCAATGGCCAACTTCACATTATTATAGGAGGCAAATGAATAAAGTCCTTTCCTGGAAGGCTCAGCAATAGACAAGGCTTGGAACAGAGTCCCAACCTCATCCTCAACATCCATATAGGAGAAGGAGGATAAATGGCTGACTAAGAGATCCTTCTCTCCCCCTATCACCACCAACTTCTTGTTCTTCACGAACTTTAACTTTTGGTGCAGGGTGGATGTCACGGCGCCTGCCTCGTGAATCCATGGTCTACCGAGCAAACAGCTGTATGATGGATGAATATCCATGACCTGGAAAATGATCTAGAAATCACTAGGTCCATCAAACTCCTTCGCTACCACTCCACTCTGCCTCATGGGAGGCCCCTGATATGAAAGTTTGGCAAGAGTAGATTTTGGCAATACATTGAGTGATGACCCTGTATCCACCAACACATTGGAAAAGACATCATCTTTAGAGTTCATGGATATATGTAAAGCCAAATTATGGTCTTTTCCCTCCTCGAGAAGATCAGCATCACAAAAGCTCAAATTGTTGCAGGCCGTTATATTTGCAACAATGCTATCAAACTGCTCAATCGTGACATCGTGATCCACGTATGCCACATCCAACACCCTCTGCAACGCTTCATGGCGTGGCTCTGAATTCATCAGCAAAGATAAGACAAATATCTTTGATGGGGTTTGTAGAAACTGATCCACAACATTATATTCACTCCTCTTGATGAGCCTCAACATCTCATCACCATCCTCTTTCAAAATGCCATACTGGCCAACTAGGATAGGAGTATTATTGGTTTTCACAATAACAGGGTCAACACCCTTCACAACAGGAATAGGATTATTTGAAGAAGAAGTCCCCACGGGGATGGCAGGATTAACAACAACTCTCTTCACAACGTCTTCGTGGGATTTCGGCTGAGCCGAGAAAACACGACCACTACGGGTCCATCCACTAACGTCAGAAATGCTCACTACAGAGGTTGAGGGCAATAGAACCTCCTTCCCATCTTCCAACATGACTGCATTATATCGGTACGGGACCGCTTTGTCTGATACATACGGGACAGGACCCGCTGGCTTGATCACAAGGTGATACTTTCTTCTTGTTGCCATCGTACATGATAACAATAGGATCAAGAATTTTTGGAATAGAGGAGTGATAACATCAACTTAATCCTCATTACGATTCTGAAGTATCTCAATCATCCCTTGGTCCAACATTTCTTGGATGTCCTTTCTCACTTGACGACATCCTCTTTCATTGATAGTACACACCCGACACCTATCATGATCATGCTCATAATGGTTGTGTTCACAAAACAGCTTATGCATCTCTACTAAGGACTTCCTTAAGTCATTCACATGCTCGGGCAATGGATTCTTCTTCACATTTGGGCCTACATCATCAAAGAACAGTATCCCACTCCTCACAAGGTCTTGCACCTTGGTCTTTAAAGGAAAACGATTCTCCACATCATGTCCGGGAGCACCGGAATGATATACACAATGAAGTTCAGACTTGTACCACCATTGGGGATTGGCTGGCACAGCAGGAGGATCGCGCGGAGTTATCAGCTTCCTATCGATTAAGGAAGGATAGAGCTCAGCATAAGTCATCGGAATTGGGTCAAAAGTCACCCTCTTCCTCTCATAGTTGTTGGTGCTGGTGTTGTTATTGTTGCGAGTCTGGTAAGCCTGTCGTTGTTGACGATGTTGTTGTTGTGGTTGTTGAGCTTCTCTGCAAGCAGGTGCTATATGAGCCACCTGGTGTTGGTTAATAGCTGGACGGACTTCTCTCCTCCTCACAGAGGACCTTCTTTTAACATGGGAAGAAACAACATGAGTCTCCCCTTCGTTCTTCCTAGCAAACCCTCCATACTTCTTTGCTGAGGAACCATCATCACGAGATAAACGTCCTTCACGGACCCCCTCTTCTAGCCTCATCCCCATATTCACCATTTCGGTGAAGTCCGAGGGAGCACTAGCGATCATGCGCTCGTAATAGAAAGAGCTCAAAGTCTTCAAGAAGATCTTTGTCATCTCCTTCTCATCCAAGGGTGGCACTGTCTGAGCTGCCAATTCTCGCCACCTCTGGGCGTATTCCTTGAAGGTCTCCTTATCCTTTTGGGACATTGCCCTCAACTGGTCCCTGTCTGGAGCCATATATACTTTATATTTATACTGCTTTACAAAGGCCTCGCCTAGATCGTTGAAAGTGCGGATGATCGTAGTGAATCAGCAGTTGATCGTTGTCTGTCTTGGTCGACATCTTGCGAGCATACATCACAAGATGGCTGAGTGGACATGTATTTCCCTTGTACTTCTCAAAGTCAGGCACTTTGAATTTAACCGGGATCTTGATGTTGGGCATCAAGCATAACTCAACAACACTCTTCCCAAAGAGGTCCTTACCCCTCAATGGTTTCAACTCCTTGCGCAGCTCAAGGATTTGATCTTTCATTTCGTCCATTTTCTCATATACGTTCGGGCCCTCAGATGGCTCGGAATGATAAATGGTGTTGTCTACACGAGGAAGAGTGTGCATAACGGGAGGAGGCACAAACAGGATCGAGCTAGATGCTGGCATAGAAGCCATAGTAGGAGCAAAACCCTCTGGTATGAAGTTGGATGGCATTCCCCAAGGGAATCCAGCTGGCATAGTTGGAGCGAAGTGGGCTGTAGCAGCAGGCACCGTTGAAGTAGTTACTTCCGAAATGACCGTCCTCGCGGGAGGAGTTGCAGGAGTTGGTGAAGCTTGACTTTGTGCGGCCAAAACTGACTCCATCATGGTAGTCAGTCTAGAAATCTCTTCCTTCAGGTCCCTGTTCTCTTGCTCGAGATGTTCCATTATCTTCGGATGATTTGCTCTGGTGTTATACCGGTGCGTCAGCTTCTCTTCAAAATAAATGAAGAGCAAAGAGTTAGACCACTGATCAAGACCTCGGAACAAAACCTGCTTATGCATATGATGCATGTAATGCTTGTGCATATGATTTGTTTTTATCAAAGGAACTTTATAGATATCTATTTGCAAATGTTTGAAAATATTGAATATTTAAGACATATATGGAATACTTATAGCAATAATATTTGGAAATTTTTTACACCAAAGAAGTAGTACAATTTTGGTAACCAAATACAATAGAAGAGAAAAGGAGAATAAACATCCCATGGATCCCTAGAAGCAATCTTCCAAAGCCTTCGAGATCGGAAGATAAGTTGCACGAAGCCTCTTCACCTCTCTCTCATAAGCTGCTTCCATATCGGCCTTATCCTTGGCGAGCTGATCATACTTCCTCTTCCAAAACCTAGATGAGTAAGGAAGAAGAGAAGTAACCACATCATCAGGCTCATCAATAATCTGATTCTCTAGAAACTCTATCATTGCATCCTTATCTTTGAGTTGCTAAAGAAGTTCCTCACGCTCACGAACCCATGCACGCGACTGGTCTTCATCTCTCAACTCCTCTACTCCTTGATTAGGGAGGGTCTCAGATATTCGTACGGCATGCGGTACTCGATAGCTCTCTTCCTTACCCAAGTGGTGTAAGGTTCCAAAGCAATACAATTCTTCGGACCAAGCTTATTCCTCCTTTTCCTATGAATCTTCCGCCAGGCGCGGACCATCCTATCCTTCAAGATTTGGGGATCTTTACCCTCTTTAAAGAACAAGCCTTCCAATGAAATGTTGTTAGGTTTATCCTTTAAGGGGAACCCAAGCTGACGGCGAGCCAAAGCAGGGTTGTAGTTAATTCCACCACATGTACCAAGAAGAGGCACATTGGAAAACTCACCATAAGAGTCGATAATCTGAACGCCATCATAAATACGATTATACCAAGAGATATCATCATTAGTGAGAGACATAAGTCTCGCAGACCACTGTAGACATCCCTTGTTCTCCTTGAAGGCAAGCGTCTGAGGCAAGTGCGAAATAAACCACTTGTACAACAGAGGCAGACAACACACAATGGAACCACCAACCTTTGCATTCCTCATATGCAAAGAGAAATAAGTATCACCCAACAGAGTCGGAACGGGATTAAGAGAAGAGAAAATCCTAATAGCATTCACATCCACGAAATTGTCGATGTTGGGAAATAACACTAGCCCATATATGAGGAGTACAAATATGGCTTCAAAAGCTTCCTTACTCATGGACTTCCCAAACAAAGTAGCTTTGGCAATCAGAAAATCAGATGGGAGACCTTGAATTCCACCTTTGGTAGTCATATGGGCAACAATGTTAGATACATCCAAATGAAGCAAATCAGTAATCTCTTGAGAAGACGGAATCTTCTCCAAGCCACTGAACGGAAATTGATCAAGAATGGGTATACCCATATGATAGGCATACTCCTCAAGTGTAGCCAACACACCCATCAGACCCATCAGACCCGGAAAAGTGAAGCATCGATACAAAGGATCGTAGGATTGTAGCAACACACCCATCAGACCCTCATCCACCTTGGTAGAAAGAATAGACAAAAGCTTCCCATGGCGAGCTTTGAACTCCAAAGGCTCTAATACATAACATGCCAAACTCCTTAATTCTTTCAAGTCGGGTTGTCTGAAATTGTACTTCTTCGTATTCCTTCTTTGCTTATCCATGTCTGAAAATTTGCAAATAGATCTCTTAAGTTCCTTGAAAAATCTTTACTGTTGATGATATGAATGCGGATGAATGCATGAATGCATGTATGCAACAATCACACTCAAGGATCAAGCAAGTCACACCACACAAAGATCACGGGATGGCTTAAGTCATCATCAATATCAATCATCCATTTTGGTGGATTGTGGTTTACACCTTATCAACACCCAAGTTCCATTGATATTGAGGATATACGAGAACAGATCAACCGCGAATCAAGGGTTTGTTGTAAGTCACGAGCATGGAATCTCAGTTAAGAACCACCCAATGGGAGTGTACTATGCTTATACTTGACGATCATGTTCTAAAAAGGTTGCCATAGTCATCATCCCATCTTTCGGATATTATCGGATAAAACGACTACTCGTCCTCAAAACATATTCTCAAGAGGGACTCTTATGAGTGTAGTATCGCGTAACAATCGCCTCAAGTCTTACACTTGAACGACCTTCACACTATGTCCTAAAATAGGCCAAGATGGGCTAGGTATCTAAGGTCCTTGGCTTCTAGGGTTCCTATTGGAAAGAGTAATGCCTAATCATGACTACTCGTGTGAGATTATTGATCCCAACAATACCTCCACCAAGTGAATGGGCTTGCAAGTTAACTTGTTAAGGAATGACTCGACACAAGTCAACAAGACTATGCCATTCTGCTATCATAAGTGCGCTCGAGTTCGGGTACAGAACTCATCTCACAAGAAACCACCAAGCATACAAGCAATTAATATATCAAGCAATTCATACATTACAAACAATATATTCATCCCAAATTTACACAAAAATATGTCACAAATAAATATAAACATACAACAAACATAAGCAAAAAGTAGGCTAAACCCACAGGAAATGGCATTCACCCCAGCAGAGTCGGCACTTTTCTGTAGCGGGGTTTTCGTTACCTTTAGGTTTATTGACTAAACCAAAAGTAAGCATACAATTCGACTCGCCACCGCACTTTTGTTTGTCCAAAGGAAAGGATAAAAAGCGAACAAAAGCCAAGTAAGAAGTTTTTCAAATAAAAAACTAATAAAAATGTCAGAGATATGGGTAAGGGGGTTGGTTATGAAATGGGAAGGTTTTACACATCCAAAACATCCTTAGTACACTAAGGGAACCCTTTTTTCAAATATGTGTTGTAGGTTGGTATTTGTGTAAATATTTGTGCTAAAGATATGAGGGATGAGAAGAGAATAGATTATATTTACAAATTTTGTTGTTTGAATGGATGAACCCATTGCCTACGTACCATCACAAAGGAGGATCAAAACCTCGTAGTTCGAGGTAAAAATCTCAAAGATTGGTGAATTGATTTGACCAAAAGCCTTAAGGTCTTTTGTTATCAAAGGGAGAAAACTCAACCTAAACCAACAATCCACCATGTGAGGAGGGATTCAACATGCTAGTGAGGGGTTAACCCTATAATAAGCATGGAAGAATTATAATCCAACCACTAAGGATGAGGTGAGATTTACATCAACCACTATGATAGCTCAAACCTATGACTAATGTTTTTGAAAAGGTTTTAATAAGGTGGCCGTTGGAGTCATATTTACAAGTTAGGTTTATTTACAAAATGAAGTCAAAGTTGGATTAAGATTTATTCACAATGAGTATTGATGAAAATGGTTTTTGCAAAGTCATAGGCTTAAGGCCTAGGTTTCTAATTTGAAACAAAGTCAAAGTTTAGAAAATAATTTTTGGCTTGGTTAGAGTGGGGAGAAGAATAGAAGGGCTAGTCCTAAATCATACAAAGATAAGAGAGAAAGATAAACCCTTGGAGTTCATTTTCTTGGAATCATAGAGATGATTCAAGATGCTCCTTTCCTTTGGACTTAGAATACAAACAAGCAATCCATCAATTTGAGTTCAAGCTTCTACGATCTCCATTTGGCTTGCCTCTTAACTTGGCTACTCATGACAATGGTCCTCTTTTCACAATCTCAAGATGGAATCCTATCATACAAGAGAAAACATCAAAAAAAGTTCACAACACAATAAGGGAAATGGACAAAGAATAATTTTTGGATGAGAAGTCCTTTAAGATCAACTTTGGATTTTAGCATTCTAAAGGCATGAGGCCTAGTTGCTCTTCAACAATTTAGCATCCTAAAGGCATGAGGCCTAGTTGCTCTTAAACTCCTTTTAAGCATAAGTAAGTCCTAATTCTAAGTCCTTTCTCCTTTTTGCATTTGGCTCACACAAAACAAAACACAAAACAAACACAAGATAACAATATATTTATATACAATAATGGGCTCAAATGAGCAAAAGAAAAATGACATAAACATAAAATATGGGCTCAAATGAGCAAAAGGAAAATCAATATGAATAATGAGAAAGAAATAGATGACATTAAAAGCAAATGACAAGAAAATTAAATGCTCAAGTTAAAGTTAGTAATTAGTAAGGGTTATGTTAGCTTGTCATAAGACAATGTAGCGCTATGTTAAGCAATCATAAATGGACTAATGTAGTAGTCACACCTATCTGAGGAGGTCAATAAAAATATAGGCAAAGAACACAAGTTAGAGATCATGGCTAGTAAGCCAAGCTCCATAAACTTGCCATGCCAAAACAAAAGGGGAAGGGCCTTGTATTATCTTTAGGTTATTTGCTTGACCAAGAAGCAACCTATCTTGGACACAAAACAACACACTTGATCATGGATCAAGTTGAGTTTGGTTTGGATGAAAGAAGATGAAACCTCTCATTTGTCAAGACCAACCATAAGAACTTAACTCATTGGCCATTGATGGAAAGAATGGGATGAAGATGAAAGGGAATGGAAAAGAAGATAAGTATCAAATCCAATTGATCAAATGTAGATCAAACCAACATCAACCAACACCAAACATAAACGAAATGAAGATTACATGTCAACCAGTCAACAATATTTTTTTGGTTTTTTTTTTAATTAAAATAAAATGCAAATAAAATAATCAAATAAGGTCAAACCTCAAATTGAATTCAAATCAACTTCAACAAGTCCAACTAAATTCTCATAGGTCTAACATGGTCAAACAAATTTTGACTAATTTTCTCAAAAAATTTTGGAATCAGAAAGCAATTAAAAACAATTAAAAGTAGCACAAAATGGATTAAAATCTCAAATAAATCTCAAATTAAATAATAAATTAATGAGATTATTTTTCATTGACTTATCATGATCCATAAATGCTAGGAAAATATTTTTGGATCTTTCAAATATTAGAAAGTATTTTAAAATGAATTAAAACTATTAAAAACCAAATCATTTACAAAAAATATTAAATGAAGTCACAAAAATAATTAAAAATCAAAATATGACACTAGGTTTGTCAAGAATTTTTTTGGAGTTGGTCTCATATTTTTATGACTTCAAATAAATTTGTTATGAATTTTTGAAAATCAATTGAATTAACTGAAAATCAAAGAAAATAGAAATAAATGAAAAATGCGCAGCCACCGGATGAGGTTCATTAATTGACGTGGCAACCAAGAACGGTCCAGATGTGAGGGCGCATAGTGTGACCAAGTCAAACGCGTGGAAAAATGAATTAAATGAAGTACACATAATGGATGCACACGATTTAAACGTGAGAACCAAATCCAAAGGTTGTGGATGTGTACACGTGGTGACGGTGGTGGAAACCACCATCTTCTTCGTTGGACCAACCAATTCCGGCCACCAGTTGCGGAGAAATTTTTCTTAACAAAAATGGAAAATGAGGATATGAAATTGAAGCTTGTGTGATGGAGATCACCACTGTATATATGGATCTTCCTCACTCTTCCTATGTTGAGAGAAATGTGAGGTGGAAGATCATGGTGTAACAACTGTAAATGCACGAAATGGAAAATTGAAACCACCGTTGGCTTGCCTCAACTGTGAGGACTTCAGAAAACCACACAAATAAGAAAATACTACATTGAATTGCAAGTTTTAGATCCAAAAAGTTTGAAGGTATACCTCTGAATTGAAGCTCTTTAAGCCATGAAACTGTCAAGATCTTGGGTCCCCTTTACTCTAGGGATACAATGGAGATGATAGGCTAAGGAATTGAGCTTTGAAAATCAACTAATGATGTTGAATTTCAAGCTTGAAAGTGAGAAAAAAAATTGGATAATTCCTTTGGTATGACTATGGTTTCAGTGCTGCAGCGTTTCAGATCTCCAAAAGGTTGATGAATGAATGAGAATGAGTGTTTATTTATAGCTAAAATTGGTTGTGCATCATGCTTCCCTCATGTGCATGGGATTTGAAAATGGATATGCATTGGCCTGTACAGGCGTATGTGAGGCCCAATGATGAGTGCGAAACCATGCTGAGTTCATATGGAATGGATTTTGATGTGCAACTTGGAGGGAACTATCTTGCATACACAAATTTCATCATGAAATGTCAAAATGCACATAAATGAAGAGCTCTTCGAAACTCACCAATGGTAGGTCCAAAAAAGTAATGCGAGTAATGGTTGGAAATCCATTGAAGTAAGGAACAAAAGTCATGTTGGGAAAAAATTCATTTGGCATTTGGAAATTAATGAAAACTAGCTGTGAAAATTTAGGTACAAAACATGTTTAAATCACCTTTGAAAATTTTCACCAACAGCCAGCCTACTCAAACCCCTATGTTTTCATGATGCAAGCTTCAAATGGAAACACCTACAACATAAACGTTGTAGATCCTTTCAAGTTGATAAATTTAGACTCAAATTTTGCATCATTTGGATTTTCTATGACAAAGTTATGGCCATTTGGAGTTGGGTACTTTTTCAAATTCAATGAATTAGGTCCAAGATGACTTATAATTTTTTTGTATTATCACATGTATATATTTTAGGATTGTGAACTTTTGTCCAACATAACATTTTAAGTAGACATCTCAATCTTTCCAATTCATTTGGTCTCACCTCAAAATCATAAAAATTAAGGAAGTTATGTCCTTGGTAAGTTGACCCAAAATTTGGGTTTCAGTCAAAATGACCTATAATGTTTCGAAATGAATGATAACCTTCCAAGTTTCAAATGGATTTTTGATGAATATGGAAGTTGTTCATATGGTTCTTAAGAACATGTTTTCTCTTGGGGTCATCTTCATTTGTGAAAAACATCAAAAGTTGTATCTCAGTGATCCTTAGTTTAGTCAGATGACTTGACTGGTCAACTTTTCAAGGCCAAACATCCAACCTTGATGAATGAATGATTGAGGATCCTAAAATAGGCTCATATATGCATAAAATATTGAATGAAATAACTTACCTTGATTAAATTTGATCATAGGTTGAGGTTGCTTCATGAGCAAGGCATAGTCATAGCAAAGTTGAATTAGGGTTTCCTTGGGAAACAATCTTCAAGCCCCTTGGGTTATCTTGATCAAATTGGAAAATTGAGATACATAGGAGACATATATGATTATTAGGAGCTTTGTGGACCATTGTCATGCTTTTTCTCATCTTCATCTGGCCATTTCATTGGGCTTAGGAGCCTCCTATGAGCATTGTGGAGCACATGATCACTTGAGCTTCAAAACAAAAAGAGTTAGTGACATATTTTTGTGCTTTTGGTTAGTAATCAAAATAATAAAAGCAATAAAATACAATACAAGCATGCTTGGTGGTCTCAGAACACTCACACAAGTCCCAACCCTAGGGTTAAGGAGCCAAACACGCTATGATCCTTGAGGCAATGCACTTGTGCAATAATATGATGCCATGAGGGATCTTTGGATCAAAAATAGGGTCTTACACTACTAGTTAGTGGGCAGAAGACCAACGAGAGAATATTTGTCACTGGTTAAAGTAAACATACCAAGGATAAACTCAACAGAAGAATATCCGCCATTGGCTAAGATAAACATATCAAGGATAGACCACCTGGGGAAATGGGAAGAATATTCGTTACCAGTTAGGGTAAAAGTAGGAATTATATCTATTAGTTACTGAATAGAATACAAAAAAAAGAGAATATATGTCACCGATTAGGATGAACATATCAAGGATAGACTCATCATGGAAAAGTAGGATTTACAACTACTGGTTACTGGGCAGTAGACTCCAAAGAGGAGAAAATCTGTGATCGATTAAGATGAACATATCATGGATTAACTCTCTGGGGATTGAAATAGGGATTACGACTACCTTTTTACTAGGTAGAAAACCATAAGGGAAGGATATCTGTCACCGATTAGGATGAACATATCAAGGATAGACTGCCTGGGGAAACGTGAAAACGAATTCGCTAGAGAAAGTAAAGGAAGTAGATTACTTTTACCGGGTATTGGGCATAAGTAAAATACTCAAAAATCGAGAAGAGTATTACCAGTTATTAGGTAATAGACTCTCAAGGGACCGAAAATATCTATCTAGGTAAGAGCTAGAAAGAAACGGTAAAACAAGGACTCAACCCAAATGAGGATATAACTCAATGGGAGTGGTTCCATCCAGATAATTAACTAGGCAGGAAACGGAAATAATAATCATCCACGAGGAAATAATTCAGTGGGGAATGAGAAAGGTTAGACTCTTTCTGCTTAAGGGGATGACACTTTATAATTGAAAGAGGACAGACACACCAAATCTGCATGGGGAAATAGTATCACTGTAGCAGGGGATCAAAATAAAGAAATCAAATGCAATAAAAATGCATAATGAACTATCTGATGTTGTGTTTTATGCATGAATATTTATGTATATGATTATGTTGGCAAAACAACACAAAGAATACAAATATTACAGATCTGAATCACCACTACAACACTCAGCTAATTTCAACAAGATGGAAACACATACCGGAGAAAATTTTTGGGGATGAACGCAAATAATTTGGCTCTGAATAACTCAATCCTAGCTAGGGAGAGAGAGAAGATCTGTTGAGGATCCAAGTTGTCAACTCTGCATGGAGTTTTAGGTCAACACCATATCAATTGGGAGACAACCTCGTAGTGGATCAAATCAAATACTACCCAGAATCAACACTACCCTATCTAAAGATGAACTCCGTCAGGGAGACCAAAAGATAAAACCCTGTACGGAGCATATAGGCAAATTGCCGAGGATGTGAACCTACAACCTAGCTTGGAAAAAGTTTGCAAAAAGGGCCGATCACTAGCTCAACTCTACTTGGGATAACTGATGAGTTGTTTGGGAAAAATCACCAAACCAACTACTTGGGGAAGACCAACAAGGCTTCGCATTGTCAAGACTTACCTGTTCTCAGATTGCTATTGATATTCCTTACATGAAATCGTTTTCTTTTAAGTAATTACTTTCATTTTTAAAACAATGATTTTTATTTATTAATTTATTTCAAAATTATCATCATAAAAATTCAATTTTATTTAGCAAAAGTAAATAAGAATATAAACAATTGGATAAAAATCTCAACTTTATTTAATAGAATGGTAGCCTGTAAATGAAAAGACTCCATAGATCTTTACAAAGTTGAAAATGGTAATTTACATGGAAAAGGGTTACATTTAATACAATGATCACTACTCTCCCCACTAACTTCAATATCCACTGTCTTCTTGTCTTCGGTTGAGAATGATAAATCAGAACCAAGCGACCTGCTCAAACTTGCTTCCATAACTGGGACCAAACAGATACAATTACTTGCCATAATCCCTAATTTTGCCTAGATTACCCCAAGGTGGGGTACTCAATCTATCGGGATAATGTTCTATTTTATGTCTCTAACTTTTTCCTGGATCTCCCTTTCAGGTTTTCAATCCACCGAGATGCTCATTTTTGCCTAATCCGCCTTTTCGGTTTTTCAACTTAGTGAGTTGTTCTTTTCTTTTTAGGCGAAGTATTTCTTGACTGCATCGACATTCACAAGACGAGTGAACTCTTCACCATCCATAATTGCAAGAATCAAAGCACCGCCTGAAAAGGCTCTCTTAACAACATATGGGCCTTCATAATTATGAGTCCATTTGCCCCTAGCATCAGGTTTGAAAGATAAACTCATCTTGAGCACGAGGTCATCTTCTCTAAATACACAAGGCTTGACCTTCTTATCAAAATCTTTCTTCATTCTCTACTGATATAACTGACCATGACACATGGCAGTCAATGTTTTCTCTTCAATCAAATTCAATTGATCATATCTGGTATGGCACCATTCAGCTTCAGTCAACTTGGCTTCCATCAAGATACACAGTGATGGGATCTCAACTTCCACGGGGAGCACTACTTCCATACCATAAACAAGTGAGAAAGGGGTTGCCCATGTTGAAGTGCAAACGGATGTACGGTACCCATGTAAAGCAAATGGGAGCATCTCGTGCCAATCTTTATACGTCACAACCATTTTTTGAATGATCTTCTTGATGTTCTTATTTGCAACTTCAACAGCCCCATTAATCTTAGTTTTATAGGGAGAAGAATTATGATGTGAAATCTTGAAGTCTTTGCAAAGAGCTTCCACCATATTATTGTTCAGGTTTGACCCATTATCAGTGACGATCTTACTTGGGACACCATAAAGGCTTATAATCTGATTCTTGATAAACCTTACAACAACTTGCTTTGTGACATTCGCATACGATGCCGCTTCAACCCACTTTGTAAAATAGTCAATAGCCACCAGAATAAAACGATGTTTGTTTGAAGCTTTGGGCTTGATCATGCCAATCATATCAATTCCCCACATGGAGAAGTTCCATGGAGAGGAAATGACATTCAACAGTGTCAGAGGAACATGAATATTATCTGCATAAAATTGACACTTGTGACAAATCTTCAAAAACTTGCAACAGTCAGATTCCATAGTCAGCCAATAGTAACTTTCTCTCAGCATCTTCTTTGCCATAGCATGTCCATTGGAATGAGTACCAAAGGAACCTTCTAGGACTTTAGTCATCAACAGGTCTGCTTCGTGTCTATCCACGCATCTGAGCAAAACCATATTGAAATTTCTCTTGTAAAGCACATCATCATTTAGGTAAAACTTGCCTACTAATCTTCTCAAAGTCTTCTAATCTTTCAAAGATGCCCCATATGGGTGAATCTGACTTAGGAGGAAACACTTGATATCATAATACCATGGCTTTTCATCTTTGACTTCTTCAACAGCAAACACATGAGATGTCCTATCAAGACGCATCATTGTCAAATTAGGAACTTCATTCCAAAATTTCACCACAATCATTGAAGCCATCATTACAAGAGCGTTTGCCATCCGGTTTTCATCTCGAGGGATATGAAGAAACTCAACCTTTGTAAATAAAGTTAAAATCCTCCTCGCATAGTCTCTATATGGTATCAAAACGGGGTGATTCGTCTCCCGTTCACCTTTGATTTGATTCATAACCAAAACAGAATCTCCATAGACGTCAAGATACTTTATTCTGAGATCAAAGGCCTCTTCAAGCCCCATAATGCAGGCTTCATACTCATCCATATTATTTTGTACACTTGAAAGTCAATCTAGTTGTAAACGGAAAATGAGCGCATTTAGGAGTAATAATCACTGCCCCAATGCCATTACCATATGAATTAACAGCTCCATCAAATACCATGCCCCAACGAGAACTAGTTTCTGGCCCTTCTTCGAGCAATCGTTCATCACAATCTTTCATTTTTAAGTACAAAATATTTTCGTTAGGAAAATCATACTACACTAGCTGATAATCTTCAATTGGTTGGTGAGCCAAATGGTCAGCCAAGACACTACCTTTGGTAGATTTTTGAGATCGGTATTTAATATCATACTCGAATAACAACATCTGCCAACGGGTAATCCTCCCAGTTAAAATAGGCTTATAAAAAATGTACTTGATTGGATCCATTTTGGATATCAACCAAGTAGTATTATTTAACATATATTGGCGCATACGCTTAGCATCCCAAGCCAATGTGCAACAAGTCTTTTCAAGCATAGAATACAGAGTCTCACAGTCGGTGGACTTTGTATTGAGGTAGTAAATTGCATATTCTTTCTTTCCATATTCATCTTGCTGACCAAGAAAACAACCCATACTCTCATCAAGCACAGTCAAATATATAATCAATGGTCTTCCTTCAACAGATAGAGACAAAATCGGAGGCTAGAGAAATTACTCTTTGATACTGTCAAACGCTTTCTGGCAATCTTCGGTCTAATCACAAGACTGATCTTTCTGAAGAAGCTTTAATATAGGTGCACATGTGACAGTCATATGCGATATAAATCTTGAGATATAATTCAAGCGACGGAGAAAACCTCTAACTTGCTTCTCAGTTTTTGGCGCAATCATTTCTTGTATTTCTTTGGCCTTGGCAGGATCAACTTCAATACCCTTTTCGCTGACAATAAAGACCAACAACTTACCAGAACGAACACTAAACGTACACTTATTGGGATTCAAGCGGAGTTTGTACTTTCTCAAACGCTGGAATAACTTCAACAAATTCTCAACATGTTCTTCTTCATCGCTTGATTTGGCAATCATATCATCAACATAGACTTCAATCTCTTTATGCATCATATCATGAAAAAGAGTGGTCATAGCTCTCTGGTATGTTACACCATCATTCTTTAAACCTAAAGGCATCACTCTATAATAGAATGTTTCCCAGGGTGTAATGAATGTGGTCTTCTCCATATCTTCAGGTGCTATCTTGATTTGATTATAACTGGAAAATTTATCCATAAACAAAAAGACTTTGAATTTAGTTATATTATCTACCAACATATCAATGTGTGGCAGAGGGAAATCATCTTTTGGACTAGCTTTATTCAAATCTCTATAATCAACACACATATATACTTTTCCATCTTTCTTCAGAACAAGTAGAATATTGGCCACCCACTGCAGATATTTCGAGGTAACAAGAAAACCAGCATCAATCTGTTTCTGCACTTCCTCTTTTATTTTAACTACCATACCAGGATGAGTTCTTCTCAACTTCTGCTTGACCGGCGGGCATTCTGGCTTCAACGGCAATCTATGCTCCACAATCTCATAATCCAACCCACCATATGAAAATGATTCCAAAAGAAAACTTACTATAAATTACATTCAAAACAACTTTCCTGTTTATACCTAGATCTAGTTTTGCTTGGAGCATCATTTTCTATGTTGAAACATTATATGTCATTTTGTCTAAACCCTAATATGAATGTCAAATTCCCAAGGCCATAACTTTCTCAATTTTTATGAGATGAAAGATTTCCAAGTTTCACAATCAAATTAAATGTGTCTAATTCAACTTTGATGCTTGGAGTGGGAGCTAGTTCAACGTTTTTGAGCATGTGATATGAGGTTACATTATAGGTCAGTTTTGGCCTATACCATTGATCAAGTGATTTTTCCAAACTTCAAAAATGCATAACTCTATCATTTCAAATCCAAATGACATGAAATTGGTGACCATTTTGAATGTCTTTGAGAGAGATACAACTTTGATGAAGACACTTTTCTCATTTGAAGCTCATATACAAAGTTAAGCAAGTTGGGATATTGAGACAAATGGCTTGACACTTAGAAAAGTTTTGATATGTCAAAAATTTCCAAACTTACACCTCAAATTTCTCTAAATTCCAAGATCCAAATGAAAAAGTGTTAAACATGAAAGTTGTTCCTCTTGATCTCACCTTCCCTAAGAGCTCAAATTCATTCATTTTGGACAAGGAATGCATAGGCTGCGCATGGCATGAACATGGTGACATCACTTGGCAAAGATCAAACTTCAAATCCAAATGCACACTTGCCTTGCAATCCAAGCTGAATTCAGACTATCTAACATTCATTTGCGGACTTATGCCAATGATTTTATGGGCCTATGCACACCCATGCACCCATGCATCATCAATGACCAAATTTTGAAAGTGATTTCAAGTGTGCAAATATCAATGGTTTCAGCTATAAATAGAGCCTCATATGCTCAGCAATCAAGACACATTCACGCTAGCTTTGATCTCCCATCTCTAACCCTCACTTTGCAAAGGATAAACCTGAGAAATTCATTTGAATTTGAGGTTGAATTTCCACTGTTTTGAAATTCAAATCTCCAGGAATCCACAACCTTGTAAGCATTCAATCCTTCTTCTGCAAGCAAGTAGAGTGAGATCAAGCACAAGCAAGATCAAGATCAGTTGAATCCAGACCTCCATTGAAGGTATTTTCCAGAAAATTTGATCTCTTGGATTCTCTCAAATTCTTACTCAATTCTTTTGATTCTTTGGTTGTTTGAAGTCCTACCAATGTAGGAAAGAAGATTGAGTTGCTTTGAGGTCAAATCGAAGCAATTCAGTTCATGTACCTCAAATTTCAACTCCATGTATCTCTCAATATACTTGGAGTTAGAGTGAATTGAGGCCATATTCGAACTCAGTGCCATTTTTACTTTGAAATCATGTCCTTGCTTTTAATTGTGGTGATGGTGGATGGTGGACCAGTCCGGTGAGGTCCACCGGAGAAGAAGACTGGAGCTACAGCTCTGACGATGTGTTGGCATCTCTCACATTCATAGGATCCATGATATTTGTTTTAATATGGTTCATTCCTTTTGAATACCATGCCTATTGCACGCTGACTCTTGTGCACGTTGGAACGTGTGTTTCTGGCCACTTGATCTGCCACCTCAATTAATGAGGGAGATCAAGTGGTCCACGTTTTTTCTGATATTTTAATTTTCATTTTAATTGCATTGTTTTCAATAATTCATATTAAATTCAATATTGATCCAAAAAATATGGGCCTTTTCACGAAAAAAATTCAAATATTTTTCTCTTTCATATTCTGAATTAAAATTATTTTTTGGATCATTATTAATACTTTTCATGAATTAATTTATTTTTCATTTGTTTTTAGTTATTTAAAACTATTTTTAAATGTCCAAAAATTATGAATTTTTGTATCCAAGGTCCTTTGACCTTGTTTGACCTATGATAAATCTCATGGATATTTCTTTGGTGTTTTGATGAGATTTTAGGAATTGGAGAAACTATATTTAATTTAAATGCACTATTTTAGTTTTTTTTAATTTGAATAAATGCCAAATAAATTTGTTGACCAATTGTGATGACTTGTTTATGTTTGATTCTTGTTGTTGGGCCTTGGTCAAGGTTGATATGACTTTGTCAAATTAATATGATTGGATTTAGGGGATTGATGGAATGTACATTCCATCTTCCAAAATGAATGGATGATATTAATTTGGTTAAAGTCCTTCTTTGACCAATTTGTGTTTTGATCCATTCCCCTGTCACTTCATCTTATTCCCTTTCTTCATGCATTCATCTAATTTGGCCTATGATATCTCAAAGTACTAATGCTAGTTGATTAAAAAATTGACATGAGTATGGATGAGATTAGGCCACACCTTTTGCATATTCTTTTTGTGTGTGGTATGTTTCATGAGTATAGTCCATTATACTATGTCTCTAACATGAATTAGCACCAAAATTCTATTGCCCGACCTCAAATAGTTGTGACTTCTACATAAGTCCAATTAAGATTGCTTAGCATAGCGCTAAATTTGTGACATAAAAGGCATAAGCATTCTAGTTAGTGAGATTGTAATTCTCCCCTCTTTCATGGTATTATATGGAAACTTGGCCTTCTTTCCTTCCTTTGGAAGATGTTTTGGCTCAAGGATTCATGCTTGTAATAAGTGGGTTAAGTGTTCTCCAAAGAATGTCTTGAAATGAAAAGCAAAAGCAAAACAATACTAACTTCTAACCAATTAACTACTAACTTTTAATTTCAAGCTTTTACTTTAATGCAATTTACTTTTAGCACTCTATTTCATTTGCCATTGTTCATATCATTATAATTGTTTATGTTAATGCAATTTTCACTTTGTCCACTTGGACCATATAGTGTGATGTATTTTGCTTGTGTATACTTTGCTTGTTTGTGTGGTATTTGACCATTAATGTACATAATAACAACAAAAACCCTAAAAAACTTTTGTGTGGACTGTTGGCTTGATCTTGGACAAATGGACTTAGAATCTAGGCAACCTTTTTGAGCTAAAGGACTTGGCCAATGTCAACTTGCTGAAGAACCAAGCGATTACTATTTGAAATTCATCTGATACATCTTTGAAGACATCTCCAAATTCATCTGCAACATGATCATTGTGAAGATGTTATTATGAACCTGTGACTTGTTGAATTCATCTGTTACATGGGCTATTTTGGAGAAGATCATGGAATGGATAAGCTTAAATATGGCCATCTTTATTTGATTCCTTGCTCTTCAAGATAATATAATTGTGCATTTATGTGTTGCTTGATACTAAAAGTCCAAGGGAACTCTGGGTTTCTATTGACATTCTTGTCTATTGGATTGCTACCCATTTGGTCAGATCTTTTCAACTGTAAACTTTTAATTTTGTACATACGGTAGTCTCTTCATCTTCTCCCCATTTCTTTATGAAATTATGGTATCAGATATGAGATGTCAAAGGTAATGTCACGACACTAATATCTGAACAATACAAACAGGATAAAAGATAAAGAACAGTAATGCAAGAGACACAACTAATTGTTAACCCAATTCGGTACAAACTCACCTACGTCTGGGGGCTACCAAGCCAGGAAGGAAATCCACTAAATAGAATCAGTTCAAATACTCTCAGTAAACAACTTCAAGTTACATTCTTTTCACCTAATCTCTACCCGTGTGACTTCTACCTAAGAACTCTTAGATATGAGATCATACTCACTCCCCCTAAATCACAGCAGTGATATAAAACAAGAATTACAATGAAAAGAAGACACTATACAGAGACACATACTTGATCTTACTTAAAAGCTTTAATCAAGTAAACACACACTCATGCTTCAAGGCTTAGAGTGGACAAATTACAACTCAAAAATCAGACCAGTTCAAT
Organism: Lathyrus oleraceus; assembly: GCF_024323335.1. Lineage (NCBI taxonomy): Eukaryota > Viridiplantae > Streptophyta > Magnoliopsida > Fabales > Fabaceae > Lathyrus > Lathyrus oleraceus. The sequence continues at coordinate 441,083,850 of NC_066581.1, forward strand.
CATCTATGGATGAATTTAATGGCTTACAATTCACACGACCACACAAGACTAAAACCCTTATTCTCTCTCAATATTTCGTTAGTTACTTCTTGTGTATAAAACCAGGTTTTCCACGTCCTTTATATAGAAGAAATTGGATGGGCTTGGACATCATAAAACCCTAAAACTATTTTCCATTCATATCTTCTCATGACAGTTGATTATATCTCTTTGGAAAATAAGTCAATCTAGTTGTAATTACTGATTGATAGCATGTTCAATCATCTCATCAATACACAAATTTGCATTAAAAATGCAATCACATAATACATAACATTCATACTGAATTTTCTATATACAGATGTCATGACATCGGGTCTGACATCTTAATAAAATCCTACATAATCACATTTTAAACATCCTGCAGTTACATGATATCTTATGTCAAGACAACACATGTGACAACTTGTGAACACTCTAGGTTTTACCAAAATTGCTGCCAACACAAGAACCAACACTTTAATTACAAAATCGCTCCCTCCATTTTCCAAAATCTTCTTTATGTGAACTACTTTTGTTCTAAACTTTGACCACTTTTGAAAAAAATAAATAGAAACTTTGGCCTTATGCCATTGTATTTTCAAACTTCTTTTCTTAAATCAAATTTGTAAATAGACTTAACTATACTTGACTTAAACTTTCAAAAAAGCCAAAAAGAACTAACTCATTCAAACCATTTGTAGGCCATTGTGCCTTTCAAATTTAATTTATGTTAAAAACAATGCATCCACTTTGAAATTTGTATCACGAACTACGAGGTTTTGATCCCTCATTTTTATGTCGTTACGTAGGCACAAGACCGAAGGTCTTGTCAAACACAAAAATATAATTAATGAATTATTTTCTCATCACCCCATTCTATCTGTTTGTAAACATCACTTTATACCAAGTACATATGCATACAAAAAGGGCTCCCTAGGAGTACCTAGGACACTTTGGGTGCTAACACCTTCCCTCTGTGTAACCAACCATCTAACCTGTGATCTCCGACTTTTTATTAGTTTTGATTCGAAAACTTCTTACTTTTGGGTTTTGTTCGTACTTTTTCCCTTTTCCCTTGGAAATAATAAAAACGCGGTGGCGACTCTTGTTATTTGATCTCTAGCTTGTCAATAGCTTGACAATCAGAAGAAGTGATTACATGGGCCTGTTACATGCCCATGCACCCATGAAATGTACATTGCTATCTTTGGATTTTCATTTCAAGTGTGCAAATATCAATCTTTTTGGCTATAAATAGAGCCCTTTGCCATCAAAATTAAAGACCCTGCGCGCCAGCTTTGAATCCCAACCTTCAAACTCTCTTATTTCAAAGGATAACCTTGATAATTTCAATTGGAAGTTGATTTTGAATCTCACTGTTTTGAGATTCAAATCTCCAAGAGTCATGTGCCTTTTGATCATCCAATTCCACTCTATCAAGTGTCCTGAGCAAGATCAAGAGCAAGCAAGAACAAGATCGATTAAACACAGACCTACATTGAAGGTATTTTCCAGAAATTTTCATCTCTTTGATTCTCACTCAATTCTCCAAAATTATCTTTGATCTTTGGTTGTGTGAAGTCCTACCAATGTATGCAACAAGATTGAGTTTCTTTGAGGTCAAATCGAAGCAACTCAGATCGTGCACCTCAAATTCCAACTCCTTGTTTCTTTCAATATACTTGGAGTTAGGATAAATTGATGCCAGATTCGAGCTCCTGAGCATTTTTACTTTAAATTCATATCCTTCTTTTTAATTTTGATGATGGTTGTGAATGAACCAATCCAGTGAAGCTCACCGGAGAAGGATACCGGAGCTTTGGCTCCGGTGGTGTGCTGACATTCATCTAAGCCACATGATCCATTTAAATGTTATAATCTCGCGCGTTGAAATTGATTACCATTTGTACAACACTTTAACTTGTGTCCACAATGGAACGCACGATAGTAACCACTTGATCTACCACCTCAATCAATGAGGGAGATCAAGTGGTCCCCGTTTTTTCCTATTTTCTGATTTTCCTTTTATTTGGTTTATTTTCATTAATTCATATTAACTTTAATATTGATCCGAAAAATATGTGAGTTTCACCAAAAAAATATAAGTAAATTCCTCTTTCATTTTATGAATAAAAATTATTTTTTGGATCATTATTAATATTTGTCATGATTTAATTGTTTTTGTGAATATTTTTAATTGTTTAAAAATACTTTTAAGTTTCCAAAAATTATGAAATTTTTTCTCCAAGGTCCTTTGACCTTGTTTGACCTATGATAAATCTCATGGCCATTTTTTTGGTGTCTTGATAAGGTTTTAGGAATTTGATAAACCATAATTTAATTTAATGCATTATTTATTAGATTTTAATTGTTTAAATGCAAAATAAATTATGTTGAGCATTTGATATTTGACTTGTTGAGTTTGACTTGTGTTGTTGGGCCTTGGTCAATGATGATTTGACTTTGTTGAGTTAAAATCATTAGATTTAGGGGATTGATGAAATGAACATTTCATCTCCCAAAATGAATGAATGATTTTAATTTGGTAAAAGTCCTCCTTTGACCAATTTGTGTTGATTCCATTCCCCTTGCCTCTTCATCTCAACCCCATTTTCTTCACATTCATGTCATGGACCTATGATATCTATATATCCTAAGGCTAGTTGATTACAAAATCAACATAAGTATGGATGAGATTAGGTTCATCCCTCTTTGCATATTCTTTTATGTGTGGTATATTTTAGGAGTATGGTTCATAATATCATATCTCTAACATGCATTAGCACTAAAATTTCTATTGCCCATTCTCAAATAGTTGTGACTTCTACATAAGTCCAATTATGATTGCTTAACATAGCGCTAAATTTATGACACAAAAGGCATATCATTCTAGTAAGTGAGAATGTAAGTCTCCCCTCTTTCATGGTATTGTGTGGAAACATGATCTTTTTTCCTTCCTTTGGAAGATGTCTTGGTTCAAGGATCCATTCTTGTGAATAGTGGGTTGAGTGTTATCCAAAGAATAACATTTATTTTCAAGTCATTTACTTTTATGCACTTTAATTTTAAGTCTTTATTCATTTGCCATTATTCATACCATTTAACTTGTTTACTTTAATTCCATTTTCACTTTGCTCACTTGAGCCATATTTTGTGATTATATTGTGCTTGTATATACTTGTTTGTGTTTGTGGTCTTTTGACCTTAATGTACATAATAAAAACAAAAACCCTAAAAGACATTTGTGTGGACTATTGGACTTAATCTGAGACATTGGACTTAGAATTAGGCAACACTCCCTATGCAAAGGACTTGGCCAATGCCAACTTTCATGAAACCAAGTGCTTGTGAAGTGAACTTTCATCTGATGCAAATATTGAAGATTTATTTGAGTTCATCTGCAACATGATCCAATTGAAGCTGTTACTTTGAACATGTGTCTAATACTCATCTTTGAAGTCATCTGATACATGGGAGATTATGAAGGATCATGGAGTTGACGAGCTTGGATGTGGATATCTTTATTTGATGACTTGCTCTTCACCTTACTATTTGTGTATTGATATTGCTTGACACTAAAGTCCAAGGGAAACTTCAGTTTCTATATGACATACTTGTCTATTGGATTGCAACCCATTGGTCAGATCTTTTCAACTCTTAACTTTTAAATTTTTACTTAGGATTAGTCTCTTCATCTCCTCCCCATTTCTTTAATTTCAAATCTTTCCCTCCTTTTAAAATCTTCTTTGCTTGTATTTTCTAAACTTAGACTTTATTGCAAATTAGAAACTTTGGCCTTATGCCATTGCATTTTCAAACCCATTTTCTTAAATCAAAATTGTAAATGAATCTAATCATATTGACTTAAAATTTCAAAATCCAAAAATAACTAACACTCATTCAAACCTTTTTTAGGATTTTTGTGCCATTCTTAAACTTAAACTCTTGTTAAAAGCAATGCATCCACTTTGAAATTGATACCACGATCTACGAGGTTTTGATCCCTCATTTTATGTTGGTACGTAGGCACAAGTCCGAAGGTCTTTTCAAACACAAAAATATAATTAATAAATTATTTTCTCATCCCTCCACTCTAGTTATTGCAAACCTCATTTGTACAGAAATACATATGCACACAAAAAAGGGCTCCTTAGGAGTACCTAGGACACTTCAGGTGCTAACACCTTCCCTCTGTGTAACCAAAACCCTTACCTGTAATCTCTTGCATTTTATTATATTTTATTTGAAAACTTCTTATCTTTGGGTTTTGTTCGTACTTTTTTCTTTTCCTTTGGAAACAATACAAGTGCGGTGGCGACTCTGGTTTTATTGACTTTAAGTTTATCCATAGCTTGATGGTCATGAATTTACCGCTACAACGAGGTTGAGAACTCTTTCTAACATGAGGCCTTCTCTGCCTCACCACACTTACTGAATTAGTTTCCCCCTCCTTCCTCTTGGAGAAACTACCACCATACTTCTTGCTTGACGATGCTTCTTCTTTAGACAGACGTCCCTCACGGACACCTTTTTCTAACCTCATCCCCATATTTACCATTTCAATAAAGTCATTGGGGGCACTAACAATCATATGTTCATAGTAAAACAGACTCAACTTATTTAAGAAGATCTTCGTCATCTCCTTCTCTTCCAATGGTGGACTAATCTGGGCAGCAAGTTCTCTCCATCTCTGAGCGTACTCCTTGAATGTCTCCTTATCCTACTGAGACATAGATCTCATCTGGTCTATATCAGGCGCCATATCAGCATTGTATTTGTAGTGCTTCACAAAGGCTTCACCCAAGTCATTGAAAGTACGAACGCTTGCATTGTCTAACCCCATATACCATGTCAAAGAAGCACTAATCAAACTGTCTTGGAAGTAGTGAATCAGCAACTGATCATTTTCGGTTTTAGTAGAAATCTTTATGGCGTACAAGATGGCTCAGCGAACAAGTGTTCGCCTTACACTTTTCAAAGTCAGGGACTTTGAACTTCATCGGGATCTTCACATTGGGCACTAGGCAGAGCTCAACAACACTTTTCCCAAACAAGTCTTTTCCTCTCAGAGTCTTCAACTCTTTACACATCTCAAGGAACTGATCCTTCATTTCGTCCATTTTCTCATACACTTATGGACCCTCAGATGGCTCAGAATGGTAGATGGTGTCCTCAACACGAGGCAAAGTGTGAACAACTGGAAGTGGCACTGACATGACTGACTAGATGTCGACAAAGAGAAAACGGTGGGTGCATACCCTTCAGGCACAAAATTGGATGGCATACCCCAAGGGAACCCAACAGGCATAAAGGGACTGGATTGGCTGGCAACAACGAGAATAGTTGAGGTAGAAACCTCAGAAATAACAGTCCTCTAGGTAGGAGTTATAAGAGTTGGTGAAGATTGGTTTTGCGCAGCAATGACAGACTCCATCAATGTTGTTAACTTGGCAATTTCATCCTTCAGCTCTCTGTTCTCTTGCTCTAAATGCTCCATTATCCTTGGTTGATTATCTCGAGTGTTTGTAAGACCCAAATTTTGACCCTAAGATCCCTCATGCTATCTCATCATATGCATTAGCATTGGGATCACACCTTGGCATCCTTCTTACCCCTCATTCATTGGGTTTGCATTGGAAGAGATCACCAAGCACTTTTGATTTTATCATACTTTGTTTTTCTTTATTTTACTAACCAAAATACCAAAAAATATGTCAATATATAGTTAGTTGCTTTTGTAGGTAGTGTACATGCTCACATATGCTTTATCAAGCTTATATCTAGGGTTTGAGACCCTCAATGCAAGGAGCTCAATCAAAAAATGATTTAATATGCATCTAAGTATCATATATGGATCCCTATTATCTTCACATGTTATTTTGATCAAGAAATCATCAAGGGTTTCAAGTTTGTTTTCCTTGGAAACCCTAATTCATGTGGGTATATTGGGTGACTTCTTCAATAAGTTTCTTCAACAATTGATCAAATATTTCAAAGGATACTTCAAATTACATCATATTATGCATATATTATCCTCCATGATTCCCAAAAGTCAACATAATGTCAAGATAGCAAGCTGGTTCATGGGTGTTGACCAGAGAAAGTCAAGTGGTCAAACTAGGGTTCCCTAGACCCTATATCCTACAATGTTTGTCATATGGAAATGTTTCCAAGAGAAACTTTACTCTAAATGACATTCCAAACAACTTTCATGTTGAAGTCAAGAGATAATTTTTCTTTTATAGTCATGTTTTATGGTGAAAGACTATAGGTCATTTTGTCTAAACCCTAATTTGGAGGTCAACTTCCCAAGACCATAACTTGCTCAATTTGTATGATATGAAAGCCATTAAAATTGTATGATCAATTTCAAGATGTCAACTTCAACTTTTATGTTTGTAGGAATTGCAAATTCAACTTGCAAATGCATGTGCCAAGAGGAAGCAATATATGTCATTTTGGGCCAATACCATTGAACAAGTGATTTTCCTCAACTTCTAAAATGCATAACTCCTTCATGCCAAATCCAAATGAGGTAAAATTTGTGACCATATTGAAGTTGCTTTAAAGAGATACAACTTTTATGAGGTAACTTTTCTCATTTGAAGTCCATAGAAAAAGTTATTCAAGGTGGAGGAAGTGAACATTTGACTTGGGACTTAGAAACATTTCAAATATGTTTGATTTCCCAAACTTCCACCTCAAAATTCATCATGATCCAAGCTTCGAATGAAAAATTATCCAGCATGAAAGTTGTTCCCCTTGATCTCACCTTTCCAAACCATCCAAAATCATCTCATTTGGGTCAAAATTGAGGTACTTGCGCATGGCTTCATTATGGAAAGTGTTTTGGCAAGATTGGATTTCAAATGATCAAATTCCTTTGCATGCTTACACATGATGCATTTAGTACTCTTTGCACACAAATTGGAAGTGGATTGCATCATTCTCAAGGCCCAAATCATTTCCCATGCACCCATGCAAGAAGGTTTCCAAAATTATCCAATTTTGAAGTGGTGCAAATATCAAGTGCATTTCCTATTTAAACAAGCTTAAGTCTTCAGATTCATGAGGAACACCTTGCCCAAGCTTTGCTAGACCAATTCAAACCCCCACTGCCATAGAATTTCTGAAGGTTTCTCTTGAGATCGAGCTTGAGCTTCATCTTCTATTTGGAAGTTCAAACTCCAAAAATTCACTTCCATTTTCATCTCATTTGGTTTTTGCGAGCAAGAGAAGGAGAAAGCAATCAAATCCAAATCCAGATCAAGATCAAGTGGAATTAGATCAACTCGAATGTGATTTTTCAGAAACTTCTTCTCTTCGATTCTCTCTCAATTCTCCACTATTCTTGTTGATTTTTAGTTTGCTGAAGTCCTACCAATGTAGGCAACAATATTGAGTTGCTTTGAGGCCAACTCGAAGGAACTCAGTTCATGATCCTCAAAATTCAAATCCTTGTATCTTTTTATATACTTGGAATTGGACAAAATTGAAGCCAAATTCGAGCTCCTGAGCATTTATTTATTTAAATCCATGTCTTGCTTTTTCATTTTGGTCATGGTTGATGATGGACCAGTCCGGTGAGGTCCACTGGAGAAGAAGACCGGAGCTCTGTCTCTAGCGATGTGTTGGAAGCATCTCAACCATATGATCCTTTTAAAATGTTTTAATCTTGGGCGTTGCTTCTAATTACCATGCGTGCATCTTAGTTGACGAAGGCATATGTGGAACGCGCGCTCTGATCCATCTGATTACCATGCGTTTCTTTTAATTGATTTATTTTAATTAAATCATATTAATTTCATTATTGATCCAAAAAATATGGGACTTTCACAAAAAAAATTGAAATATTTTTGTCTTCCATTTTCTGAATTAAAATTATTTTTTGGATCAATAATGATATTTTTCATGATTTAATTGTTTTTGTGCATATTTTTAATTGTTTAAAAATGCTTATGACTTTTCAAAAATGTTGAAATTTTTTCTCCAAGGTCTTTTGGCCTTGTTTGACCTATGACAAATATCTTGGCCATTTATTTGGTGTTTTGAAGAGGTTTTAGGTTTTTCACCAAACATATTTGAATTTTAATGCATTTTAATTTGATTTTTAATTGTTTAATTGTGTAGAAATTATGTTGAGCTATTTTTATTGACTTGTGAAGTTTGACTATGTGTTTGGGCCTTGGTCAAGGTTGAATTGACTTTTGTTGGATTAAAATCATTGGATTTAGGGGATTGATGAGATGCACATTTCATCTCCCAAAATGAAAGAATGATTTTAATTTGATAAAATTTCTTCCATTACCAATTTGTGTTTGTCTCATTTCCCCTTCTTCTTCATCTTCAATCCCATTACATCCCATCCCTCTAATTGACCAATGATATCTTAATATCTTCAGGCTAATTGGTTCATCAATAACTTTGTGTTAGATGAACCAATACAAATATGGATGATATTAGGTCCACCGTTTGACCATTTTCTTTTTGTGTGTGGTATGTTTTAGGAGTATGGTTCACTATACCATATCTCTAACATGCATTAACACCAAAAAAATTATTGCCCGACCTCAGATAGTTGTGACTTCTACATAAGTCCAATTACAATTGCTTAACATAGCGCTAAATTTTGACCCAAAGGCATAACATTCTAGTAAGTGAGATTGTAAGTCTCCCCCCTTTCATGGTATTATGTGGAAACTTGGCCTTTTTTCCTACCTTTGGAAGATGTCTTGGTTCAAGGATCCATGCTTGTGAATAGAGGGTTGAGTGTTCTCCAAAGAATGACTTAAACAATTGAAAGGAAAAACTTCACTAACATCTAATCATCTAACAATTTGACTAACTCTTAATGTCAAGTCATTTACGTTACCCACTTTAAATTAAACCCATTTATCATTTGCCATTATACATATCATTTAACTTGTTTATATTAATCCCATTTTCACTTTTCTCACTTGAGCCATATATGAAGATTGTATATATATGTTTGTGTATCTTGTTTGTGCTTGTGGTCTCAATACCTTAACATACTTAATAAATAACTAAAACCCCTAAAAAATGTTTGTGTGGACTGTTGGATTTGATATGAGCTTTGGACTTAGAATCAGACAACATTCCCTATGCAAGAAGACTTGGCCAATGCCAATATTTCTGAAACCAAGTTCTTGTGATTTGATCTCTCATTTGATGTAAGTGTTGAAGATCTTCATGAATTCATCTGCTACATTGGTCTTGATAAAGATGTTACTTTAAACTTGTGTGTAGTGCCTTATTCTGAGCCATTCAAGAAGTATGTCATCTGATACCATGGGAAGATTATGAAGAAGACTATGAAATTGCTAGCTTGGATGTGGCAATATTTATTTGATGCCTTGCTCTTCATCTTGCTATTTGTGTATTGATATTTCTCGATTTAAAGTCCAAGGAAAAAGTGGGTTTCTATATGACATTCTTGTCTATTAGATTGCATCCCATCGGTCAGATCTTTTCAACTATTAAATTTTAACTTTTGTTTAGGATTACTCTCTTCATCTCCTCCCACTTCTGAAATTTCAAATTTCTCCCTCCTTTTTAAAAATCTTATTTGCTTGTGATTTCTAAACTTAGACTTTATTGCAAACTAGAAATTATGGCCTTATGCCATTGCATTTTTAAACTCTTTTCTTAATCAAACTTATAAATGAATCTAACCATATTGACTTAAGATTTCAAAAAGAAAAAAAGAACTAACACGCATTCAAACTCTTTTAGGCGTCTTTGTGCCTCTTTAAAACTTAAACCTTTACTAAAATCAATCAACTCACTTTGAAATTGATACCACAAAATACGAGGTTTTGATCCCTCATTTTATGTTGGACGTAGGCACAAGTCCGAAGGTCTTGTCAAACACAAACATATTATTTAATGATTTCTTTTCTCATCCCCACACTCTATTTATTGCAAACATCATTTTATACCAAAACATATACGCACATAAAAAAAGGCTCCATAGGAGTACCTAGGACACTCTGGGTGCTAACACCTTCCCTCTGTGTAACCAACCCCGTTACCTGTAATCTCTGGCATTTTATTAGTTTTGATTCGAAAACTTCTTATCTTTGGATTTTGTTCTTACTTTTCCCTTTTCTTTGGAAATAATAAAAGATGGTGCCGACTCTGGTTTTATTGACGTTAAGCTTATCCATAGCTTAAAGGTCATGAATTTACCGCTACAAAAATTAAGTGGTGACTCTTTTGGGGAGTAGTCCTCAGTGGGTTTGGCCTACTTTTTTATGTGTATATGTTTGTATATTTGATGTTTGTATATTTGTTCATATGATATAATCTGCTTGTTGTGCTTGGTGATCTCTGAGTGGTGAGATAAGTTCTAACCCGAAATTGAGTGCAATTAAGATAGGAGGATGGTATAGTCATGTTCGACTTGTGTGGAGTAATCCTTAACAAGTTGGCTTGAGACTCATCTACTCAGTGGAGACCCTTTTGGAGTTAGGAATGTCACATAAGTCATTTGTGGTTAGGCATTACTTTCTCTAATTTGGGGTATGAGAAACTGAGAACCGTTGAACATTTAACCCAACATGGCCTATTTAGGACATATTGCGGAGGTTGCTCAAGTGTAGACTTGATAACAGTTGTCACACGATACTACACTCAGACGAGTTTCTCTTGTGAATGTTATGGGTTGATGAGTCGGTCATCCTAACCTGTAATATCTGATAGATGAAATTAAGACTCTGGGACCTTTTTAGAACATGATCTACAGGTTCTTATCCTAAGTACACTCATTTGGGATGGTTCTTAACTTGACTCCATGCTCGTGACTCACAACAAACCCTTGATTCTTGGTTGATCCAATCAAGTCTTGTGAATATCAATGGAACTTGGGTGTTGATAAGGTGAAAACCATAATCCACCAAAATGGATGATTGATCTTGACAATGACTTGATTCATCCCTTGACCATTGTTTTTTTTCCTTGTGTGTGATCCCTTATTTGTGATTGTTCATTCATGCACTCATGCGCATCATAACATTCATCATACGAAAATAACTTCAAGGAACTGAGGTTTTATTTGCAAATATTTTCAGACCATGGATTGTGGACGAATGAACACTAAGAATTACAGTTTCAGATGTCCCGATTTGAAAGATCTAAGGAAGTGTAAGACCCTAATTTTGACCCTAAGATCCCTCATGGCATCATGTTATTGCACAAGTGCATTGCCTCAAGGATCATAGCATGTTTGGCTCCTTAACCCTAGGGTTGGGACTTGTTTGAGTGTTTTGAGACCACCAAGCATGCTTGTATTGTATATTATTGCTTTTCTTATTTTGATTACTAACCAAAAGCACAAAAATATGTCACTAACTCTTTTTGTTTTGAAGCTCAAGTGATCATGTGCTCCACAATGCTCCTAGAAGGCTCCTAAGCCCAATGAAATGACTAGATGAAGATGAGAACAAAGCATGAAAATGGTCCACAAAGCTCCTAATCATCATATATGTATCACAAGTATATCAATTTTCCAATTTGATCAAGATAACCCAAAGGGCTTGAGGATTGTTTCCCAAGGAAACCCTAATTTCATTATGCTTTAACTGTGCCTTGCCCATGGAGCAATCTCAACCTCTGATCAAATTTAATCAAGGTAAGTTCTTTCATTTATCATTTTATGCATATATGAGCCTACTTGAGGCCCCTCAATCATTTACTCATCAATTTAGGAAGTTTGGCCTTGAAAAGTTGACCAGTCAAGTCATCTGACTAAGCTGAGCACCACTGAGATATAACGTTTGATGTGTTTGTAAAATGAATATGACCCCAAGATAAAACATCTTCCTAAGAACCATATGAACAACTTTCATGTTCATCAAAAATCCATTTGAAACTTGGAAGGTCATCATTCATTTCAAAATATTATAGGTCATTTGGACCGAAACCCTAATTTTGGGTCAACTTACCAAGGGCATAACTCTCTTAATTTTTATTATTTTGAGGTGAGCCAAAATTAATTGGAAAGCTTGAGATATTTAATTCAAATTTTATGCTTGACAAAATTTCATAATCATAAAATAAATACATGTGATAATACAAAACATTATAGGTCATATTGGTCCTAATTCATTGAATTTGAAAAGGTACCCAACTTCAAATACCCATATCTTTATCATAGAAAATCCAAATGATGCACACTTTGAGTCTAAATTGATCAAGTTGAAAATATCTACAACTTTGAGGTTGGAGGTTTTTCCATTTGAAGCTTGCATCATGCAAGCATAGGGGTTTGATTAAGTTTGCTTTTGGTGAAATTTTTCAAAGTGTTTTGAATATGTTTTGTACTTGGATTTTCACAGCCAGTTTTCATCAATTTCCACATGCCAAATGAATTTTTTCCCAACATGACTTTTGTTCCTTATTCCAAGGGATTTCTAACCATTACTCACATTACTTATTTGGACCTGCCATTTGTATGTTTCGAAATCCTTTTCATATATGTGCATTTTGGTATCTTATGATGAAACTTGAGTATGCAAGCTTGTTCGGTCCAATGCACACGACCATTCGCCTTTTACTTGATCTCAACAAGCTTTTGCATTCATCATTGGGCCTCCCACACGCGTACACATGCCCATGCATCCATTTTTCAATTTGCCATGCACATGAAAGAAGTGTGATCAGCTGATGCATTCACCTATAAATAACAACTTCCTCTCATTCATTTGGCAACCTTTTGGAGATCTGAATTGCTGCAGCATTGAAACCATAGCCATACCAAAGGAATTATTCAAAAATTGTTCTTACTTTCGAGCTTGAAATTCAGCATCATTAGCTGAGTTTTAAAGCCTAATTCCTTAGCCTTTCACTTCCATTACACTCAAGGATCAAAGAGGAGCAAAGATCTTGAAGGATTCGTGGTCAGAAGTTCTTCAATTCAAATGTATAATCTCAAACTTTTTGGATCTAGAACTCTTAATTCAATGTAGCATTCTTGTGTTTGTGTGATTTTCTGAAGTCCTCACACTTGAGGCAAGTCGTTGGTGCTTTCAATTCATCATTTCATGAGCTTACAGTTTGAACACCATGATCTTCTCCTTCACATTTCTCTCAATATAGGAAGAGTGAGGAAGATCCAATGGTTGTCTCCATCACACGAGCTTCATTTCCATGACCTTGTTTTCAATTTTTATTAAGTTTCATTTTCCTGCAATTGGTGGCCGGAATTGGTTGTCTGGTCGGAGAAGATGGTGGTTTCCACCACCACCACCACGTGTGCACCTTCATGGCCTTTGGATCTTGTACTCAGGATGTAATCGCGTGCATCCATTGTGTTTACTTATTTTAATACAAGTTGTTGCGCGTTTGACTCAAGCACACCGTGTTCCCTATTGTCTGGACCATCCCTTGATGCCACGTCAATTAATGAGTTGCATCACGTGGCTGGCTGTGGTTTTTTCCATTTATTCCATTTTCTTTTATTTTAAATTAATTCATTTGATTCTCCAAAATTCATAAAAAAATCATTTGAAGTCATAAAAATATGAGACCATCTCCAAAAAATTTCTTGAAAAACTTAGTTTCATATTTTGATTTTTAATTATTTTTGTGACTTCACTTGATATTTTTTATGGATTATTTGATTTTTAATGGTTTTAATTCATTTTAAAATACTTTCTGACTATTAAAAAATCCAAAAATATTTTCATAGCATTTATGGATCATGATAAGTCAATGAAAAATAGTCTCATCAAGTTCTTATTTGATTTGAGATTATTTGAGATTTTAATTCATATTATGCTATGTTCAATTGTTTTTAATTGTTTTTAAATACTTTATGGTTTCAAAAATTTGTGAGAAAATTAGTCAAAGCTTGTTTGACTATGTTGAACCTATGAGAATTTAATTGGACTTGTTGAAGTTGTTTTGAATTGAATTTGAGGTTCAACCTTACTAATTACTAACTTTAACTTGAGCATTTAATTTTGTTGTCATTTACTTTTAATGTCATTTATTTCGTTCTCATTATTCATATTGATTTTCCTTTTGCTCATTTGAGCCCATATTTTATGTTTATGTCATTTTTCTTTTGCTCATTTGAGCCCATTATTGTATATAAATATATTGTTATCTTGTGTTTGTTTTGTGTTTTGTTTTGTGTGAACCAAATGCAAAAAGGAGAAAGGACTTAGAATTAGGACTTACCTATGCTTAAGAGGAGTTCAAGAGCAACTAGGGCTCATGCCTTTAGAATGCTAAATTATTGAAGAGCAACTAGGCATCATGCCTTTAGAATGCTAAAATTCAGAGTTGATCTCAAAAGACTTCTCTTCCAAACTTATTCATTATCCATTCCCTTTATTGTATTGTGAACTTTTTGATGTTTGCTTTTGTGTGATAGGGATCCCATCTTGAGATTGTGAAAAGAGGTACATTGTCTTGAGTAGCCAAGTTAAGAGCCAAGCCAATTGGAGATCCTAGGAGCTTGAATTCAAATTTTTTGATTGCTTGTTTGTGTGCCAAGTCCAAAGGAAAGGAGAATCTTGAATCATCTTTATGATTCCAAGAAAGGGAACTCCAAGGGTTTATCTTTCCCCTCTTATCTTTTGTATGCTTTAGGAATAGCCCTTCTCTTCTTCTCCCCACTCTAACCAAGCCAAATTATCATTTTCAAACATTGACTATGTTTCAAATTAGAAACCTAGGCCTTAGGCCTTTGACTTTTCAAAACAATTTTCATAAATACTCATTGTGAATAAACATTAATCCCACTTTGAATTCATTTTGTAAATAAGTCTAACTTGTAAATATAACTCACTTCAAGTTGTTTTTGTGGTTCCAATGGCCACCTGTTAAAACCTTTTCATAAACATTAGTCATAGGTTTGATTTATCATAATGGTTGATGTAAATCTCACCTCATCCTTTGTGTTGGATTATGAGTCTTCCATGCTTATTATAGGGTTAACCCCTCACTGGCATGTTGAAGCCCTCCTCACATGGTGGATTGTTGGTTTAGATTGAGTTTTATCCCTTTGATAACAAAAGACCTTAAGGCTTTTGATCAAATTAATTCACCAATCTTTGATATTTTTACCCCGAACTACGAGGTTTTGATCCTCCTTTGTGATGGTATGTAGGCAATGGGTTTATCCATTCAAACATCAAAACTTGTAAATATAATCTATTCTCTTCTCATCCCTCAATCTTTTGTACAAATCTTTCCACAAATACCAACCTACAACACATATTTGCAAAAAGGGTTCCCTTAGAGTACTAAGGATGTTTTGGGTGCGTAAAACCTTCCCATTTCATAACCAACCCCCTTACCTAGATCTCTGACATTTTTATTAGCTTTTTATATGAAAAACTTCTTACTTGGCTTTTGTTCGCTTTTTAGCCTTTCCTTTGGACAAATAAAAGTGCGGTGGCAGTTCCAAACTTATGTTGACTTTTGGTTTAGTCAATAAACCTAAAAGTAACGAAAACCCCGCTATAGAAAAGTGGCGACTCTGCTGGGGAGACAATATTCGCCCTAGTGGGTTTAGCCTACTTTTTGCTTGTATGTGTTGTATGTTTATATTTATTTGTGACATATTCTTGTGCCAATTTGGGATGAATGTATTATTTGTAATGTATGAATTGCTTGATATATTAATTTCTTGTATGCTTGGTGGTTTCTTGTGAGATGAGTTCTATACCCGAACTCGAGTGCACTAATGATAGGAGAATGGCATAGTCTTGTTGACTTGTGTGGAGTTATTACTTTACAAGTTAACTTGCAAGTCCATTCACTTGGTGGAGGTTTTATTGGGATTAATAATGTCACACGAGTAGTCATGCTTAGGCATTACTCTTCCCAATAGGAACCCTAGAAGCCAAGGACCTTAGATACCTAGCCCATCTTGGCCTATTTTAGGAAGTAGTGCGAAGGTCATTCAAGTGTAAGACTTGAGGTAATTGTTACGCAATACTACACTCATAAGAATCCCTCTTGAGAATATTTTTCGCGGACGAGTAGTCGCTTAATCCGATAATATCCGAAAGATGGGATGATGACTATGGGGACCTTGTAGAACATGATCGTTAGGTTTAACCATAGTACACTCCCATTGGGTGGTTCTTAACCGACACACCATGCTCGTGACTTACAACAAACCCAAGATTCGCAGTTGATCCGTTCTCGTATATCCTCAATATCAATGGAACTTGGGTGTTGATAAGGTGTAAACCATAATCCACCAAAATGGATGATTGATATTGATGATTGTAAGTTTAAGGAGTGCCTTAGAGGGGGGGTGAATGAGGCACTTAGAGTATTTTCCGGATTTTTGACGGTTTATGATTCTTACTTTCTGAATTTCTTAAGTGAAGAAAAGCAATAAAGTGCGGAAAGTAAAGGACCCAACGATGTATAGTGGTTCCCCTCACAGATTGAGAGTACTCCACTCCCCTTTCAACACGAATGAGAATTTCACTATAATGTTAGATACCCAGACAAGACACCTTAAGGTCTTTCTATCTATTCTAACACACCAAGAATAATCCTCTTGGATTTACAATGATTAAAGTCCAATTGAGACTCAATTTCTCACAAATGGAGCTCTTGTATCCACACACCAGATAACAAGGATAACACCTTACAAACCTATCCTTAACAATCCTAAGAATAAGTTGTAATCAAAGAATATAATTCTGTATAATTTGTATAAGATGAGATGGATGAAAATTGAAGTATATCAATTAAATAATTGATGTTCTCCTTTGTAACACTCAAATCTCACAGTAATTATACAAGTGTTCTTGAAATGAAATGAAACTATGATGCTGGAAATGAAGGTTTATGCAAAGTTTCACTCTTAAGGAAATTTGGATGAACACTTAGAAAGTTTGAGAGATTGTGTGTAAATGATTTAAAATTTTGCAAGGAGGTAATTTTGAAATCTAAAAAGTAATGTTTATATAATGTCTAGAACACCTCCCCAGATGAATGCAAAAGTCCAAAGGTCACCATGTTTCATGATGAAGAAAACATAAGAGTTTTCATGAAGAGGTGCAAATTTTTTTCATTATGGATCAGTGGTAATCGGTTACATTAAAATGGGTAACCGGTTACATGCATTCAACGTTTAAAAATAATTTGAAATTTGCTTGAGGTAACCGGTTACCTTAAATTGGATAACCGGTTACATGGTTCCAATGTTATAAAAATGTTTGAAAATTACATAGAGTAACCGGTTACTCTAAAACTGATAACCGACTTTAGCTATGTAACAAGATTTGTCTTCATCAAAATATCTGAGAAGTCATGTCTTCACAATCTCCCCCTTTTTGATGATGACAACCCAAAGTTATGAAAATTTTATCCCGTGATGTTTCTCTTTCAAAAGCTCCCCCTTAAATTATGCTCCCCCTTAATTGATGAAATAAGGAGTCTTTTAATACTACATAGTGTAGCGGTGTATTCGTCGCTATATGATTTATCGATTAAACCATAAGCAAGGTAATACAATGAAATTTCGAGTCGCCACCGCACTTTTATTTATCCAAAGGATTGGCTAAAAAGCGAACAAAAGCCTAAGAAGTTTTACACGTAGAAAACCAATAAAAAGATCAGAGAGTCTGGGTAAGGGGTAAATTACGCAATGGGAAGGTGTTAGGCACCCATCACGTCCTAGGTACTCCTAGGGAGCCCTTTTCACACTTGTTGTAAAAAATTGTTATTCGTTATGACATAAGTATTGTGCAAACATGATTGGGATGATGAGAAAAGAATATACAAGTTAGTTATTTTTGTGTTTGTGGGTTTGAACGGATGAACCCGCTGCCTACGTACCTTCCATCAAAGGTAAGGATCAAAACGCCGTAGTTCGGCTAAAAGATTTCCAAAAGTTGGTGGATTCAGTTTTAAACACAAGCACTGAGGCTTTTCATTATCAATGGGAGAAAACTCGACCAAGGAACAACATCCACCATGCGAGGATAGCTTCGACGTACTAGAGGGGTTAGCCCTGTTTTCAGTACGGAAGTCTTACTGTCGACTCACTAAGGATAGGCGAGATTTACATCAACCACAATGATAATTGAAACCTATGGCTAATGCATGAAAAGATTAACAATGGACAAAGCCAAAACAAGTGAATGAGTGAAGTTAATTGATTGTGATTATGAAAATGAGGTCAAGGTATGATTAAGATTGATTCAAAAGAAGTATTATGAAAATGAGTTTGAAAACAGTCAAGGACTTGGGGTCCAGGTTTTTAATTTGAAAAAAACATGAAGAAGTTTGCACAATATCTATGTCATGTTTGAAGACAGTGTGTGAAAAGGTTTAGGACATAATGAGAGATGAATGGATGAAGGTGGAAAGTAAAACTTCTTAGAAGGTTCGCTTCTTGAAATCATATGAGGGATGATTCAAGTGTGTCCTTTGGAATAAGCAATGGATAATAACAAACAAACAAAGAGGAAAGCAAAAGCGGATATCGGATGCCAATCACTGGGCTTATACCAATCTCCTAGAATAAAACTGGATATCAGATGCCACTCAATGGTCTTACACTAATCTCCTCAAACAAAGAAGTAAAAGGCGGATACCGGATACCAATAGATGGATTTACACCAGTCTCCTAAAACAGAAAGGGATATCAGAGGCCACTCAATGGTTTTACACTAATCTCCTCAAAAGAAAACGAAGAATGAAATATGGAAAGTCAACTGCCAATCTATCTGGACTTAGGTTAACTCCACATATGATCATAGGAATACCAATGCCACATTACAGGGACTTACAATGGATCCTCACATACAAGAATAAAAGCAACAATATGATCATAGGAAAGCAAATGCCAACTTACAGGGACTTATAATTGCAACCTCACATAAACAAACAAACCAACTTATGATCACAGGAGAGCAAATGCCAACTTACAGGGACTTACAATTGCAACCTCACATGCAAACAGATAAACCAACTTATGATCACAGGAAAAGCAGATGCCAACTTATGATCACAGGAAAAGCAGATGCCAACTTACAGGGACTTATAACTGCATCCTCACATACAAACAAACAGATCAAATTATGATCACAGGAAAGCAGGTGCCAACTTACAGGGACTTATAACTGCCTCCTCACATACAAACAAAGCAACAGAAGATATGAGTGACCAAAGAGGTCTTACACTCTATCCTTCCATATCATAGGAACAATGGCCAATGAGATGGACTTACAATTGTCCTAAATGGGTAAACAACAAATGACAATATCACAAAGACAAATGAGATGATTGTGCATTGATGAGCAATTAATGATGATGAGTGCACAAAGCAACAAGCAAACATGTGCATATGAAGCAATCAAGCAATCAATGAGAATCAAACAGCACACTCTATAGCCAAACAAGGAGGCTCACACAAGAGGGTTAGGCACTGAGGCCAACTGGAATAGGGTAAAAAGTTGCTCTTAACCTTGCCATTGAGAGGCTAAGGTGAAGCAGATGAAAGGAGATGAGGGGTGTGCCTCATTGCTCTTATCCCTGATCAGGGAGAGCATATCAGAAAGTGTGGGAGTTCAGAAAGTAGGAACTCTCTCCACATATTAGACTCGATTGATCTTGGGTTTTGATCTCAATGCTACAACCATGTAATGGGAGCAATGAGAAGACTCACTGAATAGTAGGGGATAGGTTGCTTATCCCTTTGATCTACCAATTGCCTTACTTGAAGGACTTTTCCTGCTTGGGACAAAATTAAACACACACAAGCATTGCCTCTTAAGGAGGACTTCAGACAGTTTGCCCGGCCAAATAACAGGCCGGGTCTCCAGACTACATGAAGAAAGAGGGATTACCTCAAAGCAAATTGCTAAAAAGCAAAGCAAAGCAAGTTCAAAGAACTTAAGCAACTAAGTGGTACCTGAAATAGTCAAACTAATCAGTTCACAGCTCAACAGTTAAAACAAAAGGAAGTAGTCAAAACAGACAGGCAAATGTGCTAAGCACAAGACTCAAATCATGTGAGTCAAGCCACCTACATAACAAAGGTTAGCTCATGATAAACAGATAAACTCAATCAAAAGGCAATGGTTTCTTTGAAGCACTTGTAGCTTAACCTGAAACATAAACTCAATCATAAGTCCAAAAGACCACTAGGACAAGCCTAGGGTCAAAAACAAAAGAGAAAGTCAAAACAGCAAACAATAGTCAACCAAAGTCAAGTTCAAACATTTAAGAAGCAAACACAATTGGTTTCAAGCTCATATCATGCATCAACATCATTTTATAGACCAAAGAAGTCAAAACATGGCAAGAGGGAGCACACAAAAGGTCAACAGCAAGACCAAGCTCAAACCCAAACATAATCAATTCCAAAAATTATGAAATAATTCATACTCAATCACAATCCATAACATAGCATGAATATGAAATTTCAGCTCAATTGGATCATGGGAAGATGGTCAATTAAAATCAGGAAGTCAAAACAATTTCAAGTATGCACCAAGAAGTCAACAAAACATGTGTCATCTTCAAAAAATCATAACAAAGTGAAAACAGATGAGAAATGGATGGGATTAACACCAATGCAAAGCTCAAGATGTCTAGTATGCACATGTGAAATTTCATGATCATACAATAAGGTATCAGAATTTCCCAAATGATTTGGCAACATGTATCACATAAAGTCAACAATTGACTAGGCAGGGAAGAAAATTCACAAACAATTAGGAAATGGCTCAAATAAATCCAGGAAAATTCACACATTAACTAGACATACAAGAGATGGCCCATGCAAAATTTCACACTAATTGAAGGTCAGAAGGCATGTCAACAAAAATCATGAACTTGCATATCAATGGTGTGACACAAATTGTCACACCCTACTTCAGAAAATCATATCTCACACACCACATATGATAAATGCACAATCTTTACATCAAAATGAAGATGGATGAGTGTAGATTCACCACAAAAAAGTTCAACTCAAATGAGTGCAACATGACAATTTCACAAAAGAAATGGCAAAGGGTACAAGATAAGCATACATGACAAAAAACCTAGTACCATTTAAAATCCAGCCAACCAAAAAATAATTAAAAATCATGATAAAAAAGTAGACATTCAACAGGTCATAATGCAAAAAATCTCATGATTTTTGGGGTTGAAACGAGTGAAATATGAATTTTACAAGTTGAGTGAAACAATTGGAACAAACATGAATACATAACATGGATTAATGGGTCAACCAAGGTCAGCATGGCATTTTGGTAATTCAGCGCCTCATTAATCAAAACGCACAGCTTTGGATGGACACGGGAAATGTTATCATTGGTCACTTTTGAATGGAACAGTAACACGCAGAACAAAACACACAAAGCAACCAATCGTGTTCAACATTTCTGGGCAACTTTAGGGTTTAAGAAACAGCATGGCAGCATCATCTTCATCCAATCATTATGAACAAATTTCAAGCATAGTTTCACAAACATCATGGCAAATAATAATCCTGCAACATCATGCAACAATGAACCAAACACGATGGGGAAGAATTCTGGAAACCAGCTAGGGTTTCAAAAGCCAACAGCATAACTTCATCCCTTCCAAACAATCGAAATTTTCCAAATGCCCAGAAACAAAAAAATAAGCATATCAATGTGATCCTCAGACATCATACATACATAATCCAAGCATAGTTTTCACGAAATCAACAACATCACAGCAAATCGATGGAAAACAAGTTCAAGCATAAAAATGAAATCCATATTTCTCAGCCATAACACAACCATTTTGAATGAAACAAGTTGCAGTGGATTCAGTATGCAAAGACCTATCCTAAACATAGCATGATTTGGTAAATGAAGAAGGTCGAGCACTTACTTGAATTTGAAGCAAATGGAGAATCAGGTGTTGTTTTAGTGATACAGCTCGAAACAGATGAAGATAATGCTTTGAAATGATGAATCCTTGAGGTAGGTTAGCTCAATGATGCTTGGAAACCTTCACAGCTCGATTTGCCATTGTTGGATCTTGGTGAAAACAGAACATGAGATGTTGTTACAGCAGGAAAATGAAGCTTGGAAATGGCTCACAAGTGATGATATGTTGAGGGAATAGCAAAGCAGCTCGTGGTCCTTTGAAGTTTTCGACAGAATTTCTCAAAGTGTGAAAATGCAAGCATGAGAGAAAAGAGAATTCTGGTGAGTTTGTGGCTGCTGCTCCTAGGGTTCAGAAACTCAGAAAATGACTTTAAATATGACTGTTTAGCATTGGTTTAAGAAGTGGTAAGCTTAATTAACACAAATGAAACCAACTTGCATTTTACTAATTTTGCACATGTGGAAGTGGAGGGTGTGAGGTCTGCACGAAATGGGCCTCAAAACAAGTCTTAAACATCATACCAACCAAGTCCCAAATGACCAAAATGCCTAAAAACACTTAATTCACAAAGTCAATATTTGCACCTACTTGAAATGAATAAAGTCAACCTCAAAAATGCCATTTTGATTGGCAAGGTTTTAGCACATGATGAATGCATTTTTGGAAAGAGGGGATTAAATGGAGTTTGTGGGAAAAAACCCCACCAAATTTGGCCAAAGGAATCATGAGATATGGCTTGTTGAAGTTCACAAATTTTTGAAATGGAATTGATCATATCTTGCCAACCATACATGGGATTTGGGTGTTCTTGGACTTTTTGAAAATGGGAGAACAAGATCTTCAACTTTCATGTTGGGCAAAAATTCATTTGAAGCTTGTATCATGATGTAAGTTGAGGATCAAGAAGTTTCCATTTTTGGCAGTTGAAATTACAGGTCCACTTTCTATTTCTGGAAATTTCTGATTTTACTTCAAATTCTTCCATGATGAGGTTTGACATGATACATGAGACTTGTACAAGCATGAATGAGCTCCTTCAGATCAATTCCATCCATCAAATCACTGATTAAATCCACAGTTGACCAAGTTTGACTTTCTGTTGACTTTTCTAGGGTTTTGGATGATTGAACCACTTCTGATGAATTCCAAACCCTGATTTCTTGAGAACTTGATTCCAAATGATGTCCCAAGTCATATGAACTCTTGATTATTGATCATGGTGCCCAAATTTTGCAAGAATGGCCACCATCCACTGCTTTGACTGACTGTTGACTGACTTTGACCCAATTGCTGATGATTGCCCCAACTGCAAGCAACAAGGTTAAACTGACAATATTTTTGTACTTTTTGGTTAGTAAACATATGAAGAGCAAAGATATACAAATGCAAAGTATGCTTGGTGATCAAGAATCAACTCACAAGGCAAACTACCCACTAGGAGGGAAACTAGGGCATGCAATGATCCTTGAGGCCATGATATGATATGTTATGGGCCATGAGGGATCTTAGGGCCAAAATTGGGGTCTTACACATAGTTGTTAGAGAAACACAACCAATACGAAAACAGTAATAATTTCTTTTCTTCTCCCCCTTTGTCATTAACAAAAAGGGTAAAAAAAGAGATAAATAACAAGCATGCAAACAGAGTGGACTAAGCATCATATACCACACAAGAAAATTCAACCATAATATAAACCAATATTTGTAACAAGGTCTAAACATAAAACTAGAATGATACGAAATTAAAGACAAACATAAGCTAATGAAACAACAAAACAGCATGACCAAGTTTAATCACTTTCAGACATGTCATCTCCTTCATCCTCTTCATCTTCAGCAGCACTTTCCTCCGCACCTTTTTCCCTAGGGTTAGGTTGGCGGTTTAAGGAGAGGAAAATTTTTCTAAGGGACTTGATGCCACGCTGAGTAACCCGATGATTGTGGTGCATTTTTGTCTCAATAGAACACATTTTATCATATAGCATTGCATTTGAAATATCACCTTCTGGAATGGTTGGAGGAGCAGAAGGGTGACCGAATCTTTGTATCGATACACTCCATTATGTCCGATACCGATCCCGGTATTCTTCGTTATAGTCACCTCATTGATTTCACCGTTCCTGACAGACATGGAGGTCTTTGGTTTCCTTTTGAAGCGGAACACCAGAAAATTCAAGAATCCTTGAGACAAAGCGGCCATAGGGAAGTCCACCACTCAAAGACAGTTGATGCATCATGTGTTGGTAAATAACATATGCCGAGTTAATCTTCAAATTCAATTTCATGGCTCTAATCAACTGCAATTCAAGTTCACTGGATTGAGAATGATTAGAGTGCTTTGGTACCAACACATATGCAAGGACGTAGTGGAGCATCCTATCGCTCACAGACAACATATTATCATACTTCACAACTCTTGAAGATTTTGGGCGTTGCCGGCTCATGAGGTTGGCTTGAGTACCTCTAGAGATGGAAACAAAGTATTCCAGACTATTATAGTTATTCCAAGCAGCATTGTCAGGTTCGGTGCCATGACGAAATATCTCTCCTTCCGAAGGGATCTCAAGACACTGTCCCAGTTGAGTAATATCCATAGAAATTTCCACATTCTTCACCTTTGCAATAAAAGCCAAGTCTCCAAATTCATTTGTGCCAAACTTAATGGAGGAATAGAATTCTCTTATCAAATCTGGGTAGTAATCTTCTATATCTGAAACTACTTTATCTACGCCAGAGTTTCGCAGCAAGGTTTCAAAATTAAAGTTGTGCGATGGAAAATCTTGAAATTTAACGTACTTTACCAGCATTAGGGTCCGAATCCGGACATCATAGCTTAATCGCCGAGACTTTACACTGCCAGCTTGTTGCTCTTGATGAGAATATTCTTCACCCACTTTCTTCTTTCCCTTATCTGTTATAGGAGGAGCCATGGAGATTTTGAAGGTTAGGGTTTAGGAAGGGGTTTTCTGGATTTAGTAGGATATGGAGTATGGTGAGCTGAAAGAGAGAGTGTTGTAATAGCTTTGAATGAGGAGTAGTGATAATGGAGCTAGTTAGGGTTTTGGAAGGGAGACAGAGGGTTTTGGAAAGGAAGATGAAGGTTGGAGAGAGAGAGAGCTTAATGTGTGAAGTGATTAAAAGAAAATTTGAAGAAATAAAAAAATTATCACTTATCATATATAAAACAAAAGGTCACGTGTAATTTATAAAAAAAATTCTGGTATGAACAGTGTTAATCGATTACTCAATCGGGAGTAACCGGTTACACATTGAGCAAAACGCGTGAGAAAAACTAAAAAAGTGCAGGGTAATCGGTTATCCATAAGGGAGTAGCCGGTTACACAGAAAGGAAAAATGTGATTTTAGACAAAACACTACAGGGTAACCGATTATCCAAATGTGAGTAACCGGTTACATGGAGTGAAATTTCGTGAATTATGGCAAAAAAGTACAAGATAACCGGTTATCCAAAATGAAGTAACCGGTTACACAGTGGCAAAAAGCACATATACAAAAAATATTTAGAAGAAAAAATTTCACAAAATTAAGAAGGATTGAGAACTTGTGTACCTTGGCCTTATGTATAGTGAATAATTGTGAGATAGTTATATGTCACCTTCATCGAGAATGCCAAGTTCTCTTCGAATCTTATAGAATGGTTCTTTTGCGAGCGACTTTGTGGAAATATCCGCCAGTTGATTATGAGTATCGACAAAGGTAACTTCGACATCGCCTTCAAGCACATGATCACAAAGAAAATGGTGTCGAATGTCTATGTGTTCGGTTCTTGAGTGCATGACCGGATTCTTTGTGATATTAATCGCACTTGTGTTGTCGCATCAGAGTGGTATGCATCTAAGATCGATTCCATAGTCACTTAATTGTTTCTTTAGCCAAAGATTTTGTGCACAACAACTGCCTGCTACTATGTATTCTGCTTCGGCCGTACTAAGAGCAACACATGCTTGTTTCTTACAGGACCATGAGACTAGAGCATTACCAAGGATGTGACACGTTCCACTAGTGCTTTTTCTATCTGTTTTACAACCTGCATAATCCGCGTCAGAATAAGCAATTAACCTACAAACACTACCTTTAGGATACCATAATCCAACGTTGGTTGTCCCTTTGAGGTACTTCATGATTCTCTTGACCACTGTGAGATGTGACTCTTTTGGATTTGCTTGAAAGCGAGCACATAAACACACGCTAAACATTATGTCAGGATGGCTTTCCATCAAATATAGTAAAGAACCAATCATACCTCGATACTTCGTGATATCAATTGACACACCCGATTCGTCTTATCAACATAAGTTCCGGAGCCCATTGGTGTTGACATTGCTTTAGACCCATCCATTTCAAATCTCTTTAACAGTTCTTTGCAATACTTTGATTGGTTGATAAAAATTCCGTCTTTTAGTTGCTTGATTTGCAATCCAAGGAAGTAGTTCATCTTCCCCATCATAGACATTTCAAATTCACCTTGCATTATCAACGCAAATTCTTCACATAGTTCTTTGTTGGATGAACCGAAGATTATGTCGTCTACGTAGACTTGCACAAATAAGGTATTCCCTTTTATCTTCTTGATAAATAAAGTCTTGTCTACTTTTCCTTTTTCAAAACCTTTTTCACAAAGAAAATTGCTTAGACGATCATACCACGCTCTTGGTGCCTACTTTAATCCATAGAGCGCTTTCTTCAATTTGTATACATGTGAATGATGCTTGAAGTATTTAAAGCCCGGGGTTGTTTGACATAGACTTCTTCATTGATGTAGCCGTTTATGAAGGCGCTTTTGACGTCCATTTGAAAAAGCTTAAAATTCATTGAACATGCGTAAGCAAGTATTAACCGAATAACTTCTAACCTTGCAACTAGTGCGAAAGTTTCCTCAAAGTCGATTCCTTCTTCTTGATTGTACCCTTGAGCGACCAATCTTGCTTTGTTTCGAACAATTATCCCATTCTCATCAAGCTTGTTCTTAAACACCCATCTTGTTCCAATGATGTGCTTACCACTTGGTCTAGGAACAAGTTCCCAAACTTGATTTCTTTCGAATTGGTTTAATTCTTCTTGCATAGCAACAATCCATTGATCATATTCTAGAGCTTCATCAATTTTGGAAGGTTCTATTTGCGAAACGAACACCATGTTTAAGCATGCATCCTTGAGATTAAATCTTGTAGCGACACCTTGACTGATGTCACCAATTACTTTGTCAATGGGATGATCTCTATGAGTCCTCCATTTCTTAGGTAGATCATTTTCATTTGACTCTTGTTGAATCGGTGCTTCTTGATCCTTGTTTGAAGTATCTTCTTTAGGAATTTCTACAAAATCATCATCATCATCACAAACAACAATTTCCTCTTTCGAGGGGTTAGATTCGTCAAACTTAACATGCATGGATTCTTTATTTAAAATTATTTTATTATAAATTTTGTATGCCTTACTTGTAAGAGAATACCAAAGAAAAATACCTTCATCCGATTTTTCGTCGAACTTATCAAGGTTGTCTTTGTCATTTTTTAGGACAAAGCACTTGCATCCAAAGATGTGAAAGAAAGAGATGTTGGGTTTCCTTCCTTTGAAGAGTTCATATGGAGTCTTCTTTAGGATAGGTCTTATGTTAACTCTATTGCTTACAAAACATGCCGTGCTAACCGCATCCGCCCAAAAATATTTAGGAAGATTTGAATCGCTAAGCATTGTTCTTGCAAGTTCCACCAATGACCTATTCTTTCTTTCAACTACTCCATTTTGTTGTGGAGTCCTTGGAGCCGAGAAGTTGTGAAATATACCTTGATCTTCGCAAAAATATTCAAAGGATGTATTCTGGAATTCTCAACCATGATCGCTTCTTATGAAGGCAATTGATAATGATTTCTCATTTTGAATCTGCTTTGCATACTTCTTGAATGCTTTGAATGCATCACTTTTCTGCACTAAAAAGAAAGTCCAAGTATATCTAGAATAATCATCAACAATAACTAAATCATATAAGTTACCTCCGAAGCTTCTTGTTCTTGATGGACCAAATAAGTCCATGTGTAACAGTTGTAGGGGGCTAGAAGTGGACACCACATTTTTGGATGTGAAAGTTGACTTGGTTTGCTTCCCCTTTTGACATGCATCACAAAGCCTATCTTTGATGAATCTTATCTTTGGCAATCCAATGACAAGGTCATATTTTACTAACTTATTCAGATGCTCCATGTGAATGTGAGCAAATCTCTTATGCCATAACCATGAGTCGTTGTTATTTGCCACAAGACACTTAACCTTCAAAGAAACATCGTCAAAGGAAATCATGAAAATATTATTATTTCGCTTACCTATAAGCATTACCTCTTGTGTGACTTCGTCTTCGATTAAGCATTCATCTTTTGTGAACCTTATTTTTAATCCTTTGTCACAAAGTTGGCTTATGCTTAAGAGATTGTGCTTTAGTCCTTCGACATATAGCACATCTTCGGTGGATATGAAATTTGGTGCACCTACTTTGCATATGCCAAGAATTCTTCCTTTGTTGTTATCTTCATAAGTAACATAACCTTTGGCCTTAAGCTTTAGATCTGAAAATTTGTGCACATCACCGGTCATATGCTTGGAGCACCCACTATCCAAATACCAAAGATTTATTGTGGCCTTCAAGCAAACCTCTTCTTTATCATCGGAATGATGTGAAGCCATTAGCGCCAAGTTTGCACATTCCTCGCTATCCGATCCGGATGAAAAACTAATTTCATTGTCCTCCCATGCAAGATATACCTTTTTATTCTTGAAGTCCTTCTTCCTCTTGAATCCTCCTTTCTTTGAAAGTTTAGGACATTCCGGCTTTATGTGGCCTTGCTTTCCATATTCGTAGCATGTTACATCTTGCGTAGATGTGGTGGCCTCCTTCTTCCTGAAATGTCTATTCTTTTTAGTGTTAAAGGATTTATCATTTTTGTTAAAGAACTTACCGAGCCTTTTAACAAGGAGCATGAAATTCTCATCTTCCTCCAATGCGCCATCATCTTTATCTTCTTTTGAGTCTACCTTCAAGGCAATCCCTTTAGATTTCTTTTCTTGGATTTCATGTTTCTCAAGCCTACCAAGTTCTGACTCATGTTCTTGAAGTTTGCCAAAGAGAGATGCGGACGTCATTGTTGAGAGACTTTTCTTTTCGGAGATAGCCGTCACCTTCGGTTGCCATTCTCGAGTCAATGATCTTAGTACTTTAAGATTGAGATCGTCATTTGTAAATGTTTTTCCGAGAGCAATCAAGTGGTTTGTCAAGTGAATAAATCTCTTTTGTAGCGCCACGATGGATTCTCCGGGCAGCATTCTAAACATCTCATATTCTTGACTTAATGTATTCAACCTTGATCTCTTTACTTCGGCGGTGCCTTCATGTGTCTCCACTAAGGTGTTCCATATTTCTTTTGCCGACTTGCATTGAGATATGAGGAAGAACTCATCCATTCTTAAAGAACTTTGAAGAATGTTTATTGCTTTCTTTTCATTTAAGATTTTTTTTATCATCTTCATCGTACGAACTCTTTATCTTTGGAGTACCAACGCCATTGATCACACTCGTAGGATTATGTGGACCATTTTCAACGGCTTCCCATATGCCTTCTCATTGTGCTTCTAGATATGCCTTCATACGGATCTTCCGAAAATCAAAATATTCTCCAGAGAATAGTGGTGGTTTGTTACTACTTCCACCGTCTTTAAAAACCGGATTCGTGCTAGCGGAAGCCATGCGGATCTTTTAGGAACAGGTTACCTATAACCTGCTCTGATGCCAAATGTAAGTTTAAGGAGTGCCTTAGAGGGGGGGGGTGAATGAGGCACTTAGAGTATTTTCCGGATTTTTGACGGTTTATGACTTTTACTTTCTGAATTGCTTAAGTGAAGAAAAGCAGTAACGTGCGGAAAGTAAAGGACACAGCGACGTATAGTGGTTCCCCTCACAGATTGAGAGTACTCCACTCCCCTTTCAACACGAAAGAGAATTTCACTATAATGTTAGATACCTAGACAAGAC
Organism: Lathyrus oleraceus; assembly: GCF_024323335.1. Taxonomy (NCBI): domain Eukaryota; kingdom Viridiplantae; phylum Streptophyta; class Magnoliopsida; order Fabales; family Fabaceae; genus Lathyrus; species Lathyrus oleraceus. Next base: position 441,113,782 of record NC_066581.1, read on the forward strand.
TACTTAAGGTCTTTCTATCTATTCTAACACACCAAGAACAATCCTCTTGGATTTACAATGATTAAAGTCCAATTGAGACTCCATTTCTCACAAATGGACCTCTTGTATCCACACACCGGATAACAAGGATAACACCTTACAAACCTATCCTTAACAATCCTAAGAATAAGTTGTAATCAAAGAATATAATTCTGAATAATTTTTATAAGATGAGATAGATGAAAATTGAAGTATATCAATTAAATAATTGATCTTCTCCTTTGTAACACTCAAATCTCACAGTAATTGTACAAGTGTTCTTGAAATGAAATGAAATTATGAAGCTGGAAATGAAGGTTTATGCAAAGTTTCACTCTTAAGGAAATTTGGATGAACACTTAGAAAGTTTGAGAGAATGTGTGTAAATGATTTAAAATTTTGCAAGGAGGTGATTTTGAAATCTAAAAAGTAATGTTTATATAATGTCTAGAACACCACCCCAGATGAATGCAAAAGTCAAAAGGTCACCATGTTTCATGATGAAGTAAACATAAGAGTTTTGCATGTAGAGGTGCAAATATTTTTCATTCTGGATCAGTGGTAATAGGTTACCTTAAAATGGGTAACCGGTTACATGCATTCAACGTTTAAAAATAATTTGAAATTAGCTTGAGGTAACCGGTTACCTTAAATTGGATAACCGGTTACATGGTTCCAACGTTACAAAAATGTTTGAAAATGACACAGAGTAATCGGTAACGCTAAAACTGATAACCGGTTACTCTTTCACAGTTTTGAAAAATAACTTAAAGAGTGAAGTGTGGTGGTTTGTTGATGCATAAAACTATTTTCAATGGTTATGATATGAATGCAACATGTTATGAACACTTGTATAACTATCTAGAGTTCAAGTGTTACCTAATCCATTTGAAAGCCATTTCTTCATGTGATTCATCAAGACTTGATCATATGTTGGAAACTTCATACACGAGCTTTGAACCTTGATCAATATTTTTGTTAATCCGACTTTAGCTATGGAACAAGGTTTGTTGTCATCAAAATATCTGAGAAGTCATGTCTTCACAACTATGACTTGAGCCATCCCGTGACCTTTGTATGGTGTGACTTGTTTGATCCTTGAGTGTGTTTGCTGCATCCATGCATTCATGCATTCATTCACATTCATGCCATCAACAATAAAGATTTTACAAGGAACTTAAGAGGTCTATTTGCAAATTCTCCGACATGGATAAGCAAAGAAGGAATACGAAGAAGTACAGTTTCCGACAACCCGACTTGAAAGAGTTAAGGAGTTTGGCATCTTATGTATTAGAGCCTTTGGAGTTCAAAGCTCGCCATGGGAAGCTTCTATCTATTCTTTCTACCAAGGTGGATGAGGGACTGATGAGTGTGTTGGTGCAGTTCTACGATCCTCTGTATCGGTGCTTCACTTTTATGGATTTCCAGCTTTTACCTACACTAGAGGAGTATGCTTATCATGTGGGTATACCTATTCTTGACCAGTTGTCGTTCAGTGGTTTGGAGAAGATTCTGTTTTCCAAGAGATTGCTGATATGCTTCATATGGATGTATCTGACATTGTTGCCAATATGAATACCAAAGGTGGAAGTCAAGGTCTCCCATTTGAGTTTCTGATTGCCAAAGCTACCTTGTTTGGGAAGGCCATGAGTAAGGAAGCTTTCGAAGCCATATTTGTACTCCTCATCCATGGGCTAGTGTTATTTCCCAACATCGACAACTTTGTGGATGTGAATGCTATTAGGATTTCCTCTTCTGTTAATCCCGTTCCGACTCTGTTGGGTGACACTTATTTCTCTTTGCATATGAGGAATGTAAAGGGTGGTGGCGATATTGTATGTTTTTGGCCTCTATTGTACAAGTGGTTTATTTCACACTTGCCTCAGACGCTTGCCTTCAAGGAGAACAAGGGATGTCTACAGTGGTCCACAAGACTTATGTCTCTCACTAATGATGATATCTCTTGGTATAATCGCGTTTATGATAACATTCAGATTATTGATTCTTGTGGTGAGTTCTCCAATGTACCTCTTCTTGGTACATGTGGTGGAATTAACTACAACCCTACTTTGGTCGCCGTCAGCTTGGGTTCCCCTTAAAGGATAAACCTAACAACATTTTGTTGGAAGGCTTGTTCTTTCAAGAGGGTAAAGATCCCCAAAACTTGAAGGATAGGATGGTCCGCGCCTGGCGCAAGGTTCATAGGAAAGGGAGGAATGAGCTTGGTCCGAAGAATTGTGTTGCTTTAGAACATTACACCTCTTGGGTAAGGAAGAGAGATCTTGAGTACCACATGCCGTACGAATATCCGAGACCTACCATTATGGTTATGGTTGGGCCTTCAACCCTCCCTAATCAAGGAGTATAGGAGTTGAGAGATGAAGACCGTTCGCGTGCTTGGGTTCGTGAGCGTGAGGAGCTTCTTCAGCAGCTTAAGGATAAGGATGCAGTGATAGAGTTCCTAGAGCATCAGGTTATTGATGAGCTCGATGATGTGGTTACTTCTCTCCTTCCTCACTCGTTTAGGTTTTGGAAGAGGAAATGTGACCAGCTCGCCAAGAAGAAGGCCGACATGGAAGCAGCATATGAGAGAGAGGTGAAAAGGCTCCGTGCGACGTATCTTCCGATCTCGAAGGCTTTGGAAGATTGCTTCTAGGGCTCCATAGGATGTTTATTCTCCTTTTCTCTTGTATTATATTTGGTTACCAAGACTGTACTACTTCTTTGGTGTAAAAAGTTTCCAAATATTATTGCTATGAGTATTCCATATATGTCTTAAAAGTTCAATATTTTCAAAACATTTGCAAATAGATCTTTATAAAGTTCCTCCGATGAAAAAAAAATCATATACACAAGCATTGCATGCATCATATGCATAAGCAGGTTTTGGTTCCGAGATCTGATACAGTGATCTAACTCATTTCTCTTCATTTATTTTGAAGACAAGCTGAGCACCGGTACAAAACCCGAGAAAATCATCAGAAGATCATGGAACACCTCGAACAAGAGAACAAAGATCTGAAGGAGGAGATTTCTAGGCTGACTGCCACGGTGGAGTCAGTCCTTGTTGCGCAAAGTCAAGCTTCTCCAACTACTGCAACTCCTCCGCGAGGACAGTTACCTCTGAAGTGGTTACTTCAACGGTGTCTACTGCCACCGCCCACTTCGCTCCTAATATGCCTGCTGGGTTCCCTTGGGGAATGCCATCTAACTTTATGCCAGAGGGTTTCACTCCCACCTTTTCTTCTTTGTCGGCATCTAGCCCGGTCCTATCTGTACCACCACCTGTAGTGCATACCTTACTACGTGTGGAAGACACCATTTATCATTCTGAGCCATCTGAGGTTCCGGACGTATATGAGAAAATGGATGAGATGAAAGATCAATTCCTTGAGCTGCGCAAGGAGTTAAAAACTTTGAAAGGTAAGGATCTTTTTGGGAAGAGTGCTGCTGAATTGTGCTTGGTGCCCAACCTGAAGATCCCGATCAAATTCAAAGTGCCTGACTTTGAGAAATACAAGGGAAACACATGTCCACTCAGCCATCTTGTGATGTATGGTCGCAAGATGTCGACCCAAACAGACAATGATCAACTATTGATTCACTATTTTCAGGACAGCCTGACAGGTGTTGCGCTCCGGTGGTATATGGAGCTGGAGAGTGCAAGCATCCGCACTTTCAATGATCTTGGAGAGGCGTTTGTGAAGCAGTATAAATATAACATGGATATGGCTCTAGACAGAGATCAGCTGAGGGAAATATCCAGAAAGACAAAGAGACCTTCAAGGAGTATGCCCAGAGGTGGCGAGAATTGGCAGCTCAGATAGTGCCACCCTTGGGGGAGAAGGAGATGACAAAGATCTTCTTGAAGATTTTGAGCTCTTTCTACTATGAGCGCATGATTGCTAGTGCTCCCTCAGACTTTACCAAAATGGTAAATATGGGGATGAGGCTAGAAGAGGGAGTCCGCGAAGGACGGATGTCCCGTGATGACAATTCGGCAAAGAAGTATGGAGGATTTTCCAGGAAGAAGGAAGGGGAGACTCCTGCTGTTTCTTCCCATATCAAGAGAAGATCCTCTGTAAGGAGGAAAGAGGTCCGACCAACTGTTAACCAACACCAAGTGGCTCATATAGCACATGTTTTTAGAGAAGTTCAACAACAACCACAACAACAACATCGTCAACAACAACAGGCTTACCAGCCTCGCAATAATAACAACACCAACACCAGCAACTATGAGAGAAAGAGGGTGACTTTTGACCCGATTCCTATGACGTATGCTGAACTTTATCCTTCCTTAATTGATAGGAAACTGATATCTCCTTGTGATCCTCCTCCTATGCCAGCCAATCCTCAATGGTGGTACAAGCCCGAACTTCATTGTGTGTATCATTCCGGTGCATCTAGACATGATGTGGAGAATTTTTTTCCTTTGAAGTCCAAGGTGCAAGACCTTGTAAGGAGCGGGATACTATTCTTCGAGGACGTAGGCCCGAATGTGAAGAAGAACCCATTGCCCGAGCATGGGAAGGAAGCTGTCAATATGGTTCAGGGGTGCCCTGGTAAATACAAAGTCCTTTATGTGAATGACATAACGCAATCCTTGGTAGAGATGTATAGGCTGTTGTGTGAGCACAGTCATTATGAGCACGATCATGATAGGTGCCAGGTGTGCACTGTCAATGAGAGAGGATGCCGTCAAGTAAGAAAGGACATCCAAGAGATGATAGACCAAGGGATGATTGATATATTTCAGAATCGTAATGAGGATGAAGTTGATGTTATCACTCCAGTGTTCAAGATTCCTGATCCTGTTGTCATTAAGTATGATGGCAGCAAGAAGAAAGTGTCTCCAACTCTTGTGATCAAGCCAGCGGGCCCTGTCCCGTATGTATTAGACAAAGCGGTTCCATACCGTTATAATGTTGTTATGCTGGAAGATGGGAAGGAGGTGTCGTTGCCCTCAACCTCTATCGTAAGCATTTCCGACGTTAGTGGAGTGACCCGTGGTGGTCGTGTTTTCTCGGCCCAGCCGAAACCCCACGAAGACGTCGTGAAGAAGGATGTTGTCAGTTCTATTGGTCCCGTGGGGACTTCTTCTTCGAATCATTCTATTCCTGCTGTGAAGGGTGTTGACCATGTTATTTTTAAAGCACCTATCCTGGTTGGCCAGTCTGGCATGTTGAAAGAGGATGGTGATGAGATGCTAAGGCTCATCAAGAGGAGTGACTACAATGTTGTGGAACAGTTGCTTCAAACTCCATCAAAGATATATGTCCTATCTTTGCTGATGAATTTAGAGCCACACCGTGAAGCGTTGTAAAGGGTGTTGGGCGTGGCATACGTGGATCACGATGTCACAATTGAGCAGTTTGATAACATTGCTGCAAATATAACTGCATGCAACTATTTGAGCTTCTGTAATGATGATCTTCCCAAGGAGGGAAAAGACCACAATTTGGCTTTACACATCTCCATGAATTGTAAGGACGTTGCCCTGTCCAATGTGCTAGTAAACACAGGGTCATCACTTAATGTATTGCCAAAGTCTACTCTTGCCAAACTTTCATATCAGGGGCCTCCCATGAGGCATAGTGGAGTGGTAGTGAAAGCGTTTGATGGATCACGTAAGACCGTGATTTGTGAATTAGACTTCCCGATCAAGATTGGACCTAGTGATTTCCATATCACTTTCAAGGTCATGGATATACATCCGTCATACAGCTGTTTGCTTGGTACACCATGGATTCACGACGCAGACGCCATGACATCCACCCTACACCAAAAGTTGAAGTTCGTTAAGAACAAAAAGTTGGTGGTGATAGGGGGAGAGAAGGCTCTCTTGGTCAGCCATTTATCTTCCTTCACCTATATTGATGTTGAGGATGAGGTTGGAACGCCGTTCCAAGCCTTATCTATTGCTGAGCCTTCTAGGAAAGGACTTTCTTCATTTGTCTCCTATAATGACGCGAAGTTGGCCATTGAGCATGGTGCAACTACTGGTTTGGGGAAAATGATCAAGATGGAAGATAATAAATCCCGGGCTGGTATAGGGTATTCTTCTGGTGTTTCCAATGATCTTGGGTTATTTCAAACTGGAGGTTTCATCCACACCATTGAAGATCAAGAACTGCTGCCATCATCGAAGAAGATGAAGAGGAAGACCTTGGCAACTTTGTCATACCTGGAGGAATCTGCAATAATTGGGTCATTGTTGATGTTCCAACAGTTATCCATAAGTCAACGTAATGTGTTCATTTTGTTTAAAAAACCCTTCTCCCATGCCAAAAGGAGAAGTGAATACATTGTTGGCATAATAGATTAATACAATGATATTCATTCAATAATCGCATGTTAAATGTTTGTTTTTCAAATTATTTTTCCTTTTTGCGTTTTGCATGAAACCGGTGATCACCATAAAACCCTAAAAAAGAGGATAAAATCAATCTTTTTCATCTGCATAATGATTTGCCTTGTTTGAATTCTGAAATCTCTTTTATACTCAGAATCATTATGCAGGTTAATCAAACCCATTGAACATAATGATCCAACACCATCTCCCAACTTTGTGTTCCCTGTATTTGAGGCAGAAGAAGAGGATGTTGAAAAGATTCCTGATGAGATTACCCGTCTGCTTGAGCACGAGGAGAAGATCATTCAGCCACATCTTGACAATCTGGAAACAGTCAACTTGGTGTCTGAAGACTGCATTCGTGAAGTGAAGATTGGGGAACTCTTGAAGAGTCTATTAAGAAGGGGTTGATTGAGTTGCTACGAGAATATGTCGACGTCTTTTCCTGGTCGTATGAAGACATGCCTGGTCTAGATACTGATATCGTGCAACATTTCTTGCCGTTGAAGCCTGAGTGTGTGCCTGTGAAGCAAAAGCTCAGAAGAACTCATCCTGATATGGTAGTGAAGATTAAAGAAGAAGTTTCGAAGCAAATTGATGCGGGTTTCTAGCGACTTCTACATATCCTCAATGGGTGGCCAATATTGTGCCTGTGCCTAAGAAAGACGGAAAAATCTGAATGTGTGTGGATTGTCGTGACTTGAATAAAGCTAGTCCAAAAGATGATTTTCCTCTACCACACATTGATATGTTGGGGGACAATACAACTAAATTTAATGTCTTTTCGTTTATGGACCGATTTTCCGGTTATAATCAGATTAAAATGGCAACCGAGGATATGGAGAAGACAACATTATCACACCTTGGGGAGCATTTTGTTATCGAGTGATGCCCTTCAGTTTGAAGAACGCCGGAGCCACGTATCGACGTGCTATGACTACCTTGTTTCATGATATGATGCACAAAGAGATTGAGGTGTATGTTGATGATATGATTGCAAAGTCGAAAACGGAAGTTGAACTTGAAGAACACTGGTTGAAGCTTTTCCAGCGTTTGAGCAAGTACAAACTCCGCTTGAATCCGAACAAGTGTACATTTGGAGTCTGTTCCGGCAAGTTATTGGGCTTTATTATCAGCGAGAGAGGTATTGAAGTTGATCCTGCCAAGGTCAAAGCAATACAAGAGATGCCTGCGCCCAAAACTGAAAAGCAAGTCCGAGGTTTTCTTGGTCGCTTGAATTACATTTCGAGATTTATATCCCACATGACTGCCACATGTGCGCCTATATTCAAGCTCCTCCAGAAAGATCAGCGTCATGAGTGGACCGAGGATTGCCAAAAGGCCTCTGACAGTATCAAAGAGTATTTTTCTGATCCTCCGATTCTGTCTCCGCCTATTGAAGGAAGACCATTGATTATGTACTTGACTGTGCTTGATGATTCCATGGGTTGTGTCCTTGGTCAACAAGATGAATCAGGAAAGAAAGAATATGCAATATACTACTTGAGTAAGTAGTTCACTGACTGTGAGTCTCGGTACTCAATGCTTGAGAAGACATGTTTTGCTTTGGCTTGGGCCGCTAAGCGTTTATGCCAGTATATGTTGAATCATACAACTTGGTTTATATCCAAAATGGATCCGATCAAGTATATCTTTGAGAAACCTGCTTTAACTGGGAGAATTGCCCATTGGCAGATGTTGTTATCTGAGTATGATATCGAGTATCGAGCTTAAAAAGCCATTAAAGGTAGTATCTTGGCTGATCATTTGACGCATCAACCGATTGAAGATTATCAGTCCGTGCAATACGATTTCCCTGATGAAGAGATTATGTATTTGAAGATGAAAGATTGTGATGAGCCTACGCTCGATGAAGGGACAAAGCCTGGTTCCCGATGGGGTATGGTGTTCGATGGTGTTGTCAATCAGTTTGGAAATGGTATTGGGGCAGTGATTATTACTCCACAAGGCACACATTTTCCTTTTACAGCAAGACTAACTTTCAAATGCACAAATAATATGGCGGAGTTTGAGGCTTGTATTATGGGTTTAAAAGACTGTATTGATCTTAGGATCAAACATCTTGATGTTTATGGCGATTTGGCCCTTGTTGTTAATCAGATTAAGGGTGAATAGGAGACGAATTAGCCTGGACTCATCCCCTATAGAGATTATGCAAGGAGGATTTCAACTTTCTTCACTAAAGTTGACTATCATCATATTCCTCGAGATGAGAATCAGATGGCGGATGCTCTCGCTACGCTTGCTTCAATGATTGCTAACAATTATTGGAATGAAGTCCCAAATATTACCGTGATGCGCTTGGATAGACCAGCTCATGTGTTTGTAGTTGAGGAGGTAAAAGATGATAAGTTGTGGTATTATGATATCAAGTGTTTTCTCCAAAGTCAGACTTACACGCCTGGGGCATCTGTTAAAGATAAGAACACTTTGAGGAGATTATCTGCCAGTTTCTACCTTAATGGTGATGTGCTTTATAAGAGGAATTTTGACATGGTTCTGCTTAGATGCGTGGATAGACACGAAGCAGACTTGTTGATGACTGAAGTCCGCGAAGGTTCATTTGGTACTCATTCCAATAGACATGCCATGGAAAAGAAGATGTTGAGAGCAGGCTATTATTGGCTGACAGTGGAGTCTCACTGCTGCAAGTATGTGAAGAGATTACACAAGTGTCATATTTATGCGGATAAGATTCATATTCCCCCGACACTTCTGAATGTTATTTCCTCACCCTTGCCTTTCTCCATGTGGGGAATTGACATGATTGGCATGATTGAACCTAAGGCGTCAAACGGTCACCGTTTTATTCTCGTGGCCATTGATTACTTCACCAAGTGGGTTGAAGCAGCATCGTATGCAAATGTGACCAGGCAAGTGGTTGTGAGGTTTATCAAGAACCAACTCATATGCCGATATGGTGTGCCAGACAAGATCATTACTAATAATGGATCTAACTTGAACAATAAGATGATGAAAGAAGTGTGGAGCGAGTTCAAGATTGCACATCATAATTCTTCTCCCTATAGACCCAAGATGAATGGGGTTGTTGAAGCTGCTAAGAAGAACATCAAGAAGATTATTTAGAAGATGGTTGTTACGTACAAAGATTGGCATGAGATGCTTCCATTTGCTTTGCATGGCTATCATACATATGTTCGCACTTCAACAAGGGCAACCCCTTTCTCCCTTGTATATGGCATGGAGGTTGTGCTCCCCGTAGAGGTCGAGATCCCATCAATGAGAGTCTTGATGGAAGCCAAGTTGACTGAGGCTGAGTGGGTTCAGAGTCATTATGACCAACTGAATTTGATTGATGAGAAGAGATTAACTGTCATGTGCCATGGTCAGTTATATCAGCAAAGGATGAATAAAGCCTTCGATAAGAAGGTCAAGCCTCGTGTGTTCCGAGAAGGTGACTTCGTGCTCAAGAAAGTCTTGTCTTTCGCACCCAATTCTAGGGGCAAGTGGACTCCAAACTATGAAGGTCCATACATTGTTTAGAGAGCCTTTTAAGGCGGTGCTCTGTTGCTCACAACTATGGATGGGGAGGATTTCACTCGTCCTGTGAATTCAGATGCAGTCAATAAATACTTCTCCTAAAATAAAAACAGAATAGCTCGCTAAGTTGAAAACCCGAAAGGGCGATCCAGGAAAAAGTTAGAGACATGGAAAAAATGATCCATGAAAAAGTCAGAGTTGGTGGAGAAACAGTCATTATGTTCAATGTAGCCCTTTTTCCATGTATATCACCAATTTCAAATTTGTAAAGATCCATGGAGTCTCGCCATTTGTGGACTACCATTCTTTAAATAAATTTGAGCCTTTATCCAATTATTTGCACTCTTATTTGTTTTTGTTTAACAAATCTTTGCATGTCTTTAATTAATAAATATCATTGTTTTGAACAAATAAAGTTTTCATAAATAAACTGTTTTGAACAAAGTGAACATTCACAATGACTAAAAGGGCAAGTGGGATGTCCTCAGTGCTTTCCCAAGGATAGTATGATCACCAAAAGATAAGATATTTATTCATTTTCTGGCATTCTTGTATCCTCTTCATCATCTTTCGAGTTGTCTCCCCAACGAGCGCGGAAAGAATGATACATCATCAGCTTCCCGGAGAGTCTGATATGAGAAGTTCTCTTTGATGGCAGTGGGTTGATCTATCTTATTGGATTGCTTTCCCTTAGCAGGATTTGTGGATGCTCATCCAACGCATTCCCGGATAGTTTGTTTATGCATACATGTTTGTTTCCCCTGCGAAGTCTTAGCAATCCATGATTGGTTGTATGGTTGATCTGTGGATGATCCCTTCTGCTCCAGTTCTTGCCTTGATCTTTCAGAGACGTGTATCCCTCTATATCAGGCACTACCATTTGTGTTTTATCAATTATATGGTTGTCATCCCTTGTATGGTGACCTAAAATCCCTTATAGATTGATAAAAGTTGATATGCTATCTACTCACGAGGAAGTTTGTCTCTTCCCAGCATGAGTAAAGGTCCCCAGCGGAGTAAGCATGTGTTCCCTACAGAGCTATCTTTCCAGATAATTGTCTCCTCAACAGGAAGTTTCCTAGAGCAATTGATGAAAGGCTTGTCTCCCTTTTCATCTCCGACGTGTCGCTTGTTGACGAATGATTCATTTCCCATTTCCTCATCCAGGATTATTCCTTCAAGAACATTTGCAGCTTGTCCCTAGTAGCGTTGTCTGATCCGAGTTTGATCTTGGTATCTTCTTCGGGTCTGAAGATTTGTTCTAGCATTGAGATCTGGTGGTGAATATGTTTATTTCCTTCCCCAGTAGAGCAAAATGCTATTATTCCCCTTTGCAGAGTTTCCTCTGCAGAAGATAAAAGGGAGCGTTTTGATAGATGTACATCTGGTCGGTGGTTGTTCTCCATGGAGTTTTACATCGATCCTTAGTAAGTTTCCCCAGTGGGGTTTCCTCTCCGACAGATCTTGTTTTAATCACCTGTCCCCGAGAGAGTGGATGGAAAATCCCTCGGTAGATCTTTTGCTTCTTCCTTATGTCAAGATTGTTTTGCTCCTAGAAGACTTGAAATTTTGGTATCAGATATGAGACGTCGAAGGTAATGTCACGACACTAATATCTGAATAATACAAACAGGATAAAAGATAAAGAACAGTAATGCAAGAGACACAAGCAATTGTTAACCCAGTTCGGTGCAACTCACCTACGTCTGGGGGCTACCAAGCCAGGAAGGAAATCCACTAAATAGAATCAGTTCAAAGACTCTTAGTAAACAACATAAGTTATAGTCTTTTTCACCTAATCTCCACCCGTGTGACTTCTACCTAAGAACTCTTAAATATGAGATCCCAGTCACTCCCCCTCAATCACACGAGTGATATTAAAAAAGAATTACAATGAAAAGAAGACACTCTTTAAAGACACACACTTGACCTTACTTAGCAGCTTCAATCAAGTAGACACACACTCATGCTTAAAATCTTAGAGTGACAAATTACAACTAAAAAATCAGACCAATTCAATCATCTATGGCTGAATTGAAGGGCTTACAAGTCACACGACCACACGACACTTAAACCCTTATTCTCTCTCAATATTTCGCTTTGTATTTCTTGTGTATCAAATCAGGTTTTCCATGTCCATTTTATAGAAGCAATTTGCTGGGCTTGGACATCATAAAACCCTAAAACTATTTTCCATTCAAATCTTCTTATGACAGTTGATTATATCTCTTTGGAAAATAAGTTAATCACGTTGTAATTACTGATTGATAGCGTGTTCAATTAACTCATCAATCATACACAGCTTACCATTAAAAGTGAAATTACATAATACATAATATTCAGACTGAATGTTATGTATACAGATGTCATGACATCGAGTCTGACATCCTGGAACAATCCTGGATAATTCCATTTTAAATATCCAACAGGTACAGGATATCAGATGTTATGACATCGGGTATGACATCTTGAAACAATCCTGCATAATTATATTTTAAACATCCAGCAGGTACAAGATATCTTATGTTAAGACATCACATGTAACATCTTGTGAACACTCTTGGTTTTACCAAAATTGCTGCCAACACCTAGAACCAACAAACTCCCCCTTTGGCAAATTTTGGCTAAAACATAGATAGCTGTCAATTTTGTTCACAAGACAAAAAACACATAAGCAGGTAAACAGCATTACAGCAGTTTAAGCAGCAGCAGAAGCAAACACAATTACTAGCTATAATAGCAACTAGTAATACACAAATGCATATGGGTACTTCTTCTCCCCCTAAGTCTGTTCACCTACAGACATCTCCTTTAACAACAACAACACCTGTAACAATTAGAATATCCTTCTAACATCTCCTTTAACATCTGTAACATTCAGAATCACATTCTAACATCTCTTTTAACATCACTTGTACAACCACCTGTACTACACAGAACATTCTTCTGTTCAACATCTAACATCTCCTTCAACATCATAGAATAAAACATCATAGAACATCATTCTGTTCAACATCAGCTATCACATGTTTAGCCTAGATACAATAGCACATAATAACTGCAGCTCTCCACACATTAACTGCAACTCTCCACATAATAACTTTTTCCCCTTTTTAGTCAAAATAGACCAAAGTGACCAATTAGACAAAATAAATGTCAATCAGTCCAGCAGAGAATGTCACAAACGATGTTATAACATATAAAATGTTAAAACATAAATATCAGGTGGTACAAACCATAATTATACACAGCTGCAATAGCTGAGATAATCAGAAATCCAGGGAACTCATAAAGAGCCCAAATATTACATCATGGCATCAAATAGGACTTCCAGAAATTACAAACATTAAACAGAAAACCAACAAATCATCCAAGCATCCAAAACATCCAAAACACACAACATTAATAGAGGGACCATCAACATCACAACTTAGTCTGAGGAGGTAGCATCTTCTTCACCTTCAGATCTGCCACTAGATTGATCTTGAGCATTTGACCTCTCACTTGAGGTATGGGCATCTGACTCCTTGGCTTCACCAACCTTATCCATCTCTTCTTGCTCCAAGCTACTAATGAGAACCTCTAAAGCCTTTTTCCTAGCCTTGGGAACCCTAATCCCAGTTTCCAGCTCCCTACAAGTTTCTTTCAATTGAGCAATCAGGCCACCTTGTGAGGCCGACTCCTTCCTTGCAGATGTCATGACAAGGTCATTGACATGAATGCCTTCAAATAACTTGTAGTGAATGGACAATGGGGGCTTCCTTCTATTGGGGATATCACTTGTGTTTAGAATACCAGGTTGCTGGATTAAAATAATTCCACAAATGATAGAAGGAAAGGCAATTGACAGCTTTACTGCATTAGTGGAGGCATGTCTAACAATTTGTTCAAACATGAACCTTCCAAAATCAAAGTTGAGCCTGGTTCCAATAGCATAGATTATCCTTCCAAGACCATTAGAGATAGTTGAGATATGGTTTGTTGGCACCCAGTTGGCTAAACGAATCTTATGCAAGATGGCATATTTTACAGTTAATTCGCCAATTGATACATGCTTTTTGCTTGGCCATTCCTTGACTTGGCCAGCAGTGATTGTCCTACAGACTTCATTGTCTATGGCTTCTAACTCAACAGCTCCTTCAGTTCCTCTCCCTAGGAATTTATTGATGATAGTTGGGGAGAACCTTACACACCTTCCTCTTACAAAGACCTTCCTCTTACAAAGACCTTGCAGAATTCTTTGCTATTCTTGTCAGAAATATCCTCTGGGATATTCACCACAAACTCCTTCACTAAACCTTCAAAGCATTGGGGCAATGCACTAACTGTTTTCATCAAACCAGCAGTCTTGGTCAAATCCATAACCTCCTTCACATCTACAACATCTTTTTATAGTTCCCTCTCCACAACAACTCTCCTCTGTATAACAAATTTCCATTTGGCTGCATCATCTTCCAAATGAAAGGAAATGTTGTCCAAATGCACAGCTGAAACCTTAGCTGGAGACTTTTTAACAGTTTGCCTTTTAGCAGGAGAGATGTCTGGGACATCGTATTCGACATCATCTTCAGAATCAGAGCTTTCCCTGACCTTCCTCTTCTTGACCTCTACTTTACTCCATGATTTAGAAGGTCCTACACCAGCAACCTTCTTATTAGTTCTGGCTGTCAATAACTCAGCCACAACCTTGCCTTTCCTTGTCTTCATTTTCTTTGCAACACTTGGTTTCAAATGATGGACCAAGGTGTCATCTTCCTCTTATGAACTCTCTTCCTCCAAATCAATAACCTTTTCAGCAGTTTCATGAGAAACATCTACTGGTTTCTTACTAGGCAAGGTTTTACCTAGAGAGCATAGTCCCTCAGCAGCCATGTCTTTCTCTGATCTAGATGAATCATCATCTTTCTCAGTTTGAGGTTCCACATCAGGTGAGGGGTCCCTTCTAGATAGAGGAGTCGAAACTCCCTTGACTAAGTGTCCTTCATTTAGGATCCTAGTTACTAGGTTCCCAATGACACGATCTGTATAGTGCATGTCATCCTTAGGTGCAGGGTTATCAGAAAAGTTACCTTGATTGTTTCCAGCTATGGAAGAAGGACCAGCGGCGTCGCTTGGGATTACAGAAAGTGGAATAACTTCCAACACATCTTCATCTAGAAACTCCATGGAGGGAGTCCTTGCTTTGTGAGTGGGTTTTGAACCAGAGGATGAGGGATGTTCAAACATTTTGTTGAACTTTTGAGAAAAGTTTTGTTACCCTAGTAGGGATGGCCTGAGAAGTTTGATGAAGATGGAAATGGTTATGTTGAGGTAGCATGTGAAAATGGTGTAGATGCTAGTTCCAATACTAGGTAATGATTTACCATAAATGGGGCACTTTCTTTTAAGTGGGCAGACAATATTACCTTTTCCACTCCACTTTAATTGCTATAAATTCTCATTAGTACAAATCCCCAATTTCCCTCTTAAACATTCGAAATGATTAACATCCAAAGCTTTTGTAAATATGTCAGCTAATTGTATTTCAGTAATGATTTTCTCTTCCACAAGTTTTCTAATGAAGTGAAGACAAATATCAATGTGCTTAGTCCTGTTGTGCTGAATAGGATTCTTGGAAATATTTATTGCACTCAGGTTGTCACAGTACAATGTCATGACATCTTGTGTGACATTGTATTCAGTCAACATTTGTTTCATCCAAACCAGTTGAGAATAGCTACTTCCAGCTGCTATGTATTCAGCTTCATATCCAACACAAACACCGACATCAAATGCAATGTCAGGTCTGCTTGCTATGAGATATAGCAGACTTCCTATCATGCTTCTGTACAAACTTTGATCTACGCTAACTCCATTTTCATCTTTGGAGACTTTTAAATGTGTAAGAGCAGGTATCCTTTTATAACTTGCATTCTCCATGCCAACCTTCTTAACAATGTTCATGGCATATTTGCTTTGAGATAGAAAGATAGAATCTTCTATCTGTTTGACTTGTAGCCCGGGGAAATAGGTCAGCTCTCAAACAAGGCTCATCTTAACCTTAGACTGCATTTGTCTAACAAAATGTTCCACCATCTGATCTGACATCCCACAAACACAATGTCATCCACATATATTTGAGCCACCATGAGTTTTCCTCTTTCATCCTTAACAAATAGGGTTTTGTCAATACCTCCCTTGTTGATTTTGTCATCTTCAGGTTCAGCTTAAGGAGGTTTACTCTCATTATTTTTGTCTGAGAAATCAGTTGGGGGATCATTTGGAGATGTCTCAACATCGTCTGTGACATCAGTATGTTCATCATCATCCACAACATTGATAGATTCCCTCATTACTTTTGTTCTGGAATTAAAGACTATGTATGCTCTGCTGTTTGTTAAGTAGCCCAGAAAAATTCCTTCATCACTTTTGGGATCCATCTTCCTTCTTTGTTCATGATCAGTCAAGATATAGCATTTACTACGAAACACATGGAAGTATTTGACTGTAGGTCTTTTCCCTTTCCAGACTTCATATAGGGTTGTAGAAGTCCCTTTTAAGGTCACTCTGTTGTAAACATAACAGGCTGTGTTCAAAGCTTCATCCCAAGAGTGGTAGGGAAATTTCTTAACATGAATCATAACTTTGGATGATACTTGAAGAGTTCTATTTTTCTTTTCCACCACACCATTTTGCTGAGGAGTAATGGGAGATGAGAACTTATGATGCATTCCTTCTGAAGAACAAAATTCAGCAAACTTGTTGTTCTCAAATTCCTTCCTATGATCACTTCTAATTTTGATGACAGGACTTTCCTTTTCTCTTTGATGTTTCAGACAAAGCTCTTTGAAGACTTCAAACACATCAGATTTTTCCCTTATAAAATTGATCCAAGTGTATTTGGAGAAGTCATCCACCACTACATAAGCATACTTCTTCCCACCAAGGCTTTCCACCTGCACGGGTCCCATCAAATCGATATGGAGGAGTTCCAAAACTTTGGAAGTGGTGTCATGTCTAAGCTTCTGGTGTGTCATCCTTGTCTAACATTCCCCACAGACATTTCTTTCATCCATCTTCAAGTTGGAAATTCCTCTAACAGTTTCAATAGATATAATCCTCTTCATACCTTTAAGATGCAGATGGCTCAATCTTTGATGCCATGTCTTCAGTTCTTCTTCTTTGGCTAAGGTACACATTGAAGAATAACCAATTTCTTGAGAACTCCACCTGTAACAGTTGTCTTTGGACCTGACTCCTTTCATGATCACTTAACTTTCTTTGTTAGTAATTAGACATTCAGTTTTAGTGAAGTTAACATTTAGACCTTGGTCACATAGTTGATTGATGCTTATTAGATTTGCAGTTAATCCCTTAACAAGTAGGACATTGTCAAGATTAGGAACTCCAGGGCAATCAAGCTTGCCAATCCCATTGATTTCACCCTTTGCTCCATCACCAAAGGTTACATAGCTCGTGGCATGAGGATGAAGGCGAGTTAGCAGGTATTTGTTTCCAGTCATGTGTCTCGAGCACCCACTGTCAAAATACCAATCTTCTTTGGCTGAAACTCTGAAGGAAGTGTGAGCTATTAGACTTGTAACATTAGTCTTAGGAACCCATTGCTTTTTGTTGATAGGCCTGTGATGTTTTGGTCTAGGTTGATGGTGAGTCTGATGTTGAACATGACTAGGATAACCATACAGCTTATAGCAGAAGGGCTTTATGTGGCCAAATTTTCCACAGTAATGGCATCTCCATCTTTGGTGTTTCCCTTTCTACTGTCTTCCTTTACGATGTTGTGACATATGATTTGACATCTCAGGTTTGCTTTTAATATGGCTGCACTTAGGTTTGGATTTAGGTTTGCCACCAGTGTAACTACACTCAGGCTTAGATTCATTAAACCCAATGCCAGATTTATCTCCTATTATTTGTCCAGTCTGGAGAATCTTGTCTAAGGAGTCAGATCCATTGTTTAACATTCTTACATACTTGGGCATCTCATCCAGTTTAGAATTCAAGAAAACAGATCCAGTCTTTAACTTGGAGATGGTTTCCACATGTTCTGCCTTCTCATTCTCCAGTTGTGCTATCACTTTCTTCTGGCTTTCAACTTGTTGACTCTCATCTAGTTTGGCATTCAGTAACACTACTTTAGTTTTTAATTTAGAGATGGTTTCCAGGTGTTCTACCTTCTCATTCTCCAGTTGAGTTATCACCTTCTTCTTGTTTTCAACCTGTTTACACACTTCTGCACTTCTATGACACAACTTTCTGTAGGTAGTGGCCAACTCTTCAAAGGTTACTTCATCATGACTTAAGTCTTCATCAGAACCCCATCTTCCATTTAAGGCAGTCACCAGATTTGCAGACTCTTCTGTTTCACTTTCATCAGACCAAGTGGCAGCTAGACTCCTCTTCTATTTCTTGAGGTAGGTTCCACATTCAGTTCTAATGTGTCCATGCCGATCACATTCATGGCACTGAACTCCTTTTCCTTCTTTGGGCTTGTCATCTGACCTTGTTCTTCTTCCAGCATTGTTGGATTTATTGATGTCAAATGAGATGTTCTTGACATTTGCCTTAGGTCTTATGTCCATCTTTTTCAGAAGTCTGTTGAACTGTCTTCCCAGCATTGCTACATCATTTTCCAGGTGTTCATCAACATCCTGACTACTTTCCTCCTCTTCCTCCTCAGTGTTTGACATGAAGGCTATGCTTTTGGCTTTCTTTTCAAATCCATCACATATTCCCATCTCAAATGTTTGGAGGGAACCAATTAGGAAGAAGACACTCTTCAAAGACAAATCACACACTTGAAAGACACACACTTGACCTTACTTAGCAGCTTCAATCATGTAGACACACACTCATGCTTAAAAGCTTAGAGTGACAAATCACAACTCAAAAATCAGACCAATTCAATCATCTATGGATGAATTGAATGGCTTACAAGTCACACGACCACACAAGACTTAAACCCTTATTCTCTCTCAACATTTTGCTCTATATTTCTTGTGTATCAAATTAGGTTTTCCATGTTCTTTTTATAGAAGCAATTTGCTGGGCTTGGACATCATAAAACCCTAAAACTATTTTCCATTCAAATCTTCTTATGACAGTTGATTAAATCTCTTTGGAAAATTAGTTAATCACGTTGTAATTACTGATTGATAGCGTGTTCAATTAACTCATCAATCATACACAGATTGCCATTAAAAGAGCAATCACATAATACATAACATTCAGATTGAATGTTCTGTATACAGATGTCATGACATCGGGTCTGACATCCTGGAACAATCCTGTATAATTCCATTTTAATATCCAGCAGGTACATGAAATCAGATGTCATGACATCGGGTATGACATCCTGAAACAATCCTGCATAATTATATTTTAAACATCCAGCAGGTACAAGATATCTTATGTTATGACATCACATGTAACATCTTGTGAACACTCTTGGTTTTACCAAAGTTGCTGCCAACACCTAGAACCAACAAGACTTCTCTTGTGCAGAGTGTTATCTCCTGCAATTGGAAGCTTTGACTTTGCCTATTTCCAGCTATGGTTAAAGTTTTCCCTTATTTACTCTTGTTTCAGAAATAATCCCCACCAGAGTTGAGTTCTCTATTTGATCATCTTCTTTCGCTGCTCTTGAATACATCTTCTTTGTATCCTCAGTGAGTGTAGCTTTGGATTAGGGTTTGATATCCCCGATGATTTATTTTCATCCTGCTCGGGTTGTTCCAAAGTTGAGTTCTCTAGTAGGCTTCGCCCTTCTTGTTGAGACGTTTGCCGAGTGTTTGTCCATGGTTCTTGGACTTTTTTGTGTTAGATAAGTCTGTTTGTCAGCATTAATCATACACAAATCATGCATATACATGCATAACCATAGCATTCAGATATTCATGATTGCATTCTTTGCCATATATCTTTGCTTGTTATCTCCATATAGAGTCAGCCCCATAAGCAGAAAGTGTCCATCTTTCCTTCTTTCTTCCCCACTGAGTTATGTCCTCATGGATGATTGTTGTTTCAGTTTCTTCCCCAGGTGTATATTGGGATGGAATTACTCCCTTGAGTTATATCCTCACCGGGTTGAGTCTTGTTTGATTGTGTCTGTCTAGTTTGTTCCTAGATTGATTTTCCGTTCTTATTATCCCCTGCGATTCCCTGTAGTTCAGTTGTTCAATTGCTCAGTAACCAGTAATTTTTCATCCTTTCCCCAGTTGTAAGTCCTATTTCTGTGGTTTTCTACCCAGTAACCGGTAGATGTAATCCCCTCTTTATTGGTTATCTTTACCCAGTAACCGGTATTGATATTCCTTCACTTTTGAGTATACCACCCAGTAACCGGTGATATATCTCTTGGATAATTGCTTTTGTCAGGAAATTTATCCCTAGCGAGTCATCTTTCATTTACCCTAGTTTGGTAGTGATTGTTTCTCATCCAGATCGGTCATCATTTTATACCCAGTAACTGGTATCTCGATGTCTTTTCTTTTCGGTCGATTTATCCTTTATTTACCCAGTAACCGATTGTGGATAATCTTCCATGCGAGTATGTTACCTACGGTAGTATATAATATATCTCATGCGCTCTTCAGTCGAAGTCTTTTTCTTCCCCAGTCGAGTAAGATTCATATTTCCTTGTGGAATCGAATGCCCATCCTGTAAGTCGAGTTTGCTTTTTCAGCCCTCCTTTCGGATGATGAGTGTCTTGGATATGTTCCCAATTCACGCCTGGTTGGTCACCTATTATATGCCCAGTAACCGGTATCCCTGGTGTTCCTTCCTTCTGCTCCCTATTATGACTTTAGTCCCCTGTGGAGTCAGATTTTCCTGTGTCGAGATGTGCCTTTTGGGTCCTCCTCAGATGTTTTGGATGATTGATATCTTTCACCCTTATATCGGTCTTAGATACTCTTTCTCCCTGAGCGTGTTGTTTTCTCACCCAGTAACCAGTGTTTTGATGACATGTCTCTCTTTGAGTTTATTACCTAGTAACCCGTCATATCTCGTTGTTTCTTCCTTAGCTGAGTCCTTTGTGGACGTCCCCGTCTGAGTCTGGATTTTGTTATCCGTTGTATCCTTTGTGGATAGTTTTGTTGTATTGGCATATTCCCCAATACATGCATCTTTGCGTCAGCTCGAGTTTTTCCATCAATCTATTTTCGTGGAATCCCTTCGTGTCTCCCAACAAGTCTTCAAGTCGTGACCTGCTCACACATTTTTACCTTATTTCCCCCCAGAGTCTCTGTCCCCTAGTGAGTGTTTTACTCCTATGGATTTTCAGTTTCTCTTGATTTCTTTTCCTTCTTGGCAATTATTCACCATGAGGATTCTATTTTGCATGCAAAAATTTGCATCGTGAGGTCTCTTAGGGACCAAAATTCGTCTCTTTGTTATTATTTAAGCCCATTCTATCTCGTCGAGACGAAGATTTTAAACTTCATATCTCCAACTAGAATGTCCTTAAATAGGGGTATCTGTAAGACCCTAATTTTGACCTTAATATCCCTTATGGCATCATGTTATTGCACAAGTGCATTGCCTCAAGGATCATAGCATGTTTGGCTCCTTAACCCTAGGGTTGGGACTTGTTTGAGTGTTTTGAGACCACCAAGCATGCTTGTATTGTATATTATTGCTTTTCTTATTTTTATTACTAACCAAAAGCACAAAAATATGTCACTAACTCTTTTTGTTTTGAAGCTCAACTGATCATGTGCTCCACAATGCTCCTAGGAGGCTCCTAAGCCCAATGAAATGACTAGATGAAGATGCGAACAAAGCATTACAATGGTCCAAAAAGCTCCTAATCATCATATATGTCTCCCAAGTATCTCAATTTGCCAATTTGATCAAGATAACCCAAAGGGCTTGAGGATTGTTTCCCAAGAAAACCCTAATTTCATTATGCTTTGACTGTGCCTTGCCCATAAAGCAATCTCAACCTCTGATCAAATTTAATCAAGGGAAGTTCTTTCATTCATCATTTTATGCATATATGGTCCTACTTGAGGCCCCTCAATCATTTATTCATCAAGATTGGAAGTTTGGCCTTGAAAAGTTGACCAGTCAAGTCATCTGACTAAGCTGAGCACCATTGAGATATAACTTTTTATGTGTTTGTCAAATGAAGATGACCCCAAGCTAAAAAATTCCTGAGAACCATATGAAAAACTTTCATGTTCATCAAAAATGCATTTGAAACTTGGAAGGTCATAATTCATTTCAAAACATTATAGCTCATTTTGACTGAAACCCTAATTTTCAGTGAACTTACTAAGGGCATAACTTCCTTAATATTTATTATTTTTAGGTGAGACAAAATGCATTGGAAATCTTGAGATGTCTACTTCAAATGTTATGTTGGACAAAATTTTATAATCATAAAAGAAATACATGTTATAATACAAAAGATTATATGTCATATTGGACTAATTCATTGAATTTGAAAAAGTACCCAACTTCAAATACGCATATATTTGTCATATAAAATCCAAATGATGCAAAATTTGAGTCTAAATTGATCATATTGAAAATATCTACAAGTTTGGTGTTGGAGGTGTTTCCATTTGAAGCTTGCATCATGCACACATAGGGGTTTGATTAAGTTTGCTTTTGGTGAAATTTTTCAAAGTGTTTTGAATATGTTTTGTACTTGGATTTTCACAGCCAATTTTCATCAATTTGCACATGCCAAATGAATTTTTGCCCAAGATGACTTTTGTTCCTTATTTCAAGGGATTTCTAACCATTACTCACATTACTTATTTGGACCTACCATATGTGAGTTTCGAAATCCTTTTCATATATGTGCATTTTGGTATTTTATGATGAAACTTGAGTATGCAAGCTTGTTTTGTCCAATGCACACGACCATTCGCCCTTTACTTGATCTCAACAAGATTTTCCATTCATCATTGGGCCTCCCACACGCGTACACGGGCCCATTCATCCATTTTTCAATTTGCCATGCACATGAAAGAACTGTGATTATCTGATGCATTCACCTATAAATAACCACTTCCTCTCATTCATTTGGCAACCTTTTGGAGATCTGAATTGCTGCAGCATCGAAACCATAGCCATACCAAAGGAATTATTCAAAAATTGTTCTTACTTTCGAGCTTGAAATTCAGCATCATTAGGTGAATTTTAAAGCCTAATTCCTTAGCCTTTCACTTCCATTACACTCAAGGATCAAAGAGGAGCAAATATCTTAAAGGATTCGTGGCCAGAAGTTCTTCAATTCAAAGGTATAATCTCAAACTTTTTGGATCAAGAACTCTTAATTCAATGTAGCATTCTTGTGTTTGTGTGGTTTTCTGAAGTCCTCACACTTGAGGCAAGTCATTGGTGCTTTGAATTCATCATTTCACGAGCTTACAGTTTGAACACCATGATCTTCTCCTTCACATTTCTCTCAATATAGGAACAGTGAGGAAGATCCAATGGTATAGTGTTGATCTCCATCACACGAGCTTCATTTCCATGGCCTTGTTTTTAATTTTTATTAATTTCATTTTCCTGCAACTGGTGGTCGGAATTGGTTGTCTGGCCGGAGAAGATGGTGATTTCCACCATCACCACCACGTGTGCACCTTCATGGCCTTTGGATCTTGTATTCAGGATCTAATCGTGTGCATCCATTGTGTTTACTTATTTTAATATAAGTTGTTGCGCGTTTGACTCAAGCACACCGTGTTCCCTATGATCTGGATCATCCATTGATGCCACGTCAATTAATGAGTTGCATCACGTGACTGTGGTTTTTTCCATTTATTCCATTTTCTTTTATTTTCAATTAATTCATTTGATTTTCAAAAATTCATTTGAAGTCATAAAAATATGAGACCAACTCCAAAAAAATTCTTTAAAAATCTAGTTTTATATTTTGATTTTTATGGATTATTTGATTTTTAATGGTTTTAATTCATTTTAAAATACTTTCTGACTTTTAAAAAATCCAAAAATATTTTCATAGCATTTATGGATCACGATAAGTCAATGAAAAATAGTCTCATCAATTTCTTATTTGATTTGAGATTATTTGAGATTTTAATTCATATTGTGCTATTTTTAATTGTTTTTAATTTTTTTTTAAATACTTTGTGGTTTCAAAATTTTGTGAGAAAATTAGTCAAAGCTTGTTTGACTATGTTGAACCTATGAGAATTTAATAGGACTTGTTGTAGTTGTTTTGAATTGAATTTGAGGTTCAACCTAATTTGTTTATTTTTATTTGAATTTTATTTTAATTAAAAAAAATACCAAAAATATACCATTGACTCTTTGACTTGTTATCTTCATTTCTTTTCTGTTTGGTGTTGGTTGATGTTGATTTGATTCACATTTGATCAATTGGATTTGGTTGTGGTCTTTCTTTTCCCTTCCCTTTCATCTTCATCCGTTTCTTTCCATCAGTGGCCAATGAGTCAAAGTTTTGAAGTTGGTCTTGACAAATGAGAAGTTTAACCTTCTTTGATCCAATCGAAACTCAACTTGATCCATGATCAAGTGAGTTGTTTTGTGTCAAAGATAGGTTGCTTCTTGGTCAAGCAAATAACTAAAAGTCAATACAAGGCCCTTCCCCTTTTGTTTGGCATGGCAAGTTTATGCAGCTTGGCTTACTAGTCATGATCTCTAACTTGTGTTCTTTGCCTATATTCTTATTGACCGACATCAGATAGGTGTGACTACTACATTAGTCCACTTACGATTGCTTGGCATAGCGCTACATTGTCTTATGACAAGCTAACATAACTTTACTAACTACTAACTTTAATTTGAGCATTTAATTTCTTGCCATTTACTTTTAATGTCATTTATTTCTTTCTCATTATTCATATTGATTTTCACTTTGCTCACTTGAGCATATATTTTATGTTTATGTCATTTTTCTTTTAGAATGCTAAAATTCAAAGTTGATCTCAAAAGACTTCTCTTCCAAACTTATTCATTATCCATTCCCTTTATTGTATTGTGAACTTTTTGATGTTTGCTTTTGTGTGATAGGGATCCCATCTTGAGATTGTGAAAAGAGGACCATTGTCATGAGTAGCCAAGTTAAGAGCCAAGCCATGTGGAGATCCTAGGAGCTTGAATTCAAATTGTTTGATTGCTTGTTTGTGTGCCAAGTCCAAAGGAAAGAAGCATCTTGAATCATATCTATGATTCCAAGAAAGGGAACTCCAAGGGTTTATCTTTCCCCTCTTATGTTTTGCATGCTTTAGGAATAGCCCTTCTCTTCTTCTCCCCACTCTAACCAAGCCAAATTATCATTTTCAAACTTTGACTTTGTTTCAAATTAGAAACCTAGGCCTTAGGCCTTTGACTTTTCAAACCATTTTCATAAATACTCATTATGACTAAACATTATTCCCACTTTGACTTCATTTTGTAAATAAGTCTAACTTGTAAATATAACTCACTTCAAGTTGTTTTTGTGGTTCAAATGGCCACCTGTTAAAACCTTTTCATAAACATTAGTGATAATAGGTTTGAGTTATCATAATGGTTGATGTAAATCTCACCTCATCCTTAGTGTTGGATTATGAGTCTTCCATGCTTATTACAGGGTTAACCCCTCACTGGCATGTTGAAGCCCTCCTCACCTGGTGGATTGTTGGTTTAGGTTGAGTTTTCTCCCTTTGATAAAAGAAGACCTTAAGGCTTTTGATCAAATCAATTCACCAATCTTTGAGATTTTTACCCCGAACTACGAGGTTTTGATCCTCCTTTGTGATGGTACGTAGGCAATGGGTTCATCCATTCAAACAACAAAACTTGTAAATATAATCTATTATCTTCTCATCCTTCCGATCTTTTGTATAAATCTTTCCACAAATACCAACCTATAACACATATTTGCAAAAAGGGTTCCCTTAGAGTACTAAGGATGTTTTGGGTGCATAAAACCTTCCCATTTCATAACCAACCCCCTTACCTAGATCTCTGACATTTTTATTAGTTTTGATTTGAAAAACTTCTTACTTGGCTTTTGTTAGCTTTTTAGCCTTTCCTTTGGATAAATAAAAGTGCGATGGTGGCTCGAATTATATGTTGACTTTTGGTTTAGTCAATAAACCTATAAGTAACGAAAACCCCGCTACAGAAAGCTATCATCTTTTGTATTAGATCCCTTAGAATTCAAGCAACGCCATGGAAAGCTTTTATCTGTATTATCTGCTGATGTAGTTGAAGGACTCTTGAGTTTGTTGGTTCAGTTTTATGATCCTCTCTACCGTTACTTCACTTTTCCTGGTTATCAGCTTATGCCTACATTAGAGGAGTATGCCCATCTCTTAGGAATACCTGTTTCTGACAAGGTGCCTTTTAGTGGATTGGAGGAGATTCCCATATCTCATCTTATAGCTGAAGCTCTTCATTTGAAGAAGTCTGAGATTGAGGCTCATTGGGTGAAGAAAGGAGGAATGTTTGGGTTGACTTCTGGGTTCGTTATTGGGAAAACGACTTCCCTTACTAAAGCCGGTAGTGTGGATGCTTTCGAAGCCATCTCTATGGATTGGCTTTGTTCCCTAACATTGACGTTTTTGTTGTTATTAATGCCATTAGAATCAACTTGATTGGGAGTCTTATACCTACTTTGTTGGGTGATATGTACTTCTCTTTGCATTTAAGGAATTCTAAAGGTGGTGGAACTATCGTGTGTTGTGTTCCTCTTCTGTATAAGTGGTTTATTTCGCACTTGCCTCATACGCCTGCTTTTGTGGAGAAAAAACAATGTCTACGGTGGTCTCAGAGACTTATGTCTCTCACTAATGATGATATAGTTTGGTATGACTTCGCATTGAGAAGCATGGATATTACTGACAGTTGTGGAGAATTCTCTAATGTGCCTCTTATTGGTACACAAGGAGGAATCAATTACAACCCTGCTTGGCTCATCGTGAACTTGGGTTCCCCTTGAGAGAAAAACCTAATAACACTCAGTTAGAAGGTTTTTTGTATCAAGAGGGTAAAGATCCCTAACATTTGAAGCAGAAGATATTCCATGCTTGGCATAATTTTCATAGGAAAAGAAGATCTAGGCTTGGTCCGTGCAACTGTGTAGTTTTGGAAACTTAAACTTCTTGGGTGAAGAAAAGAGCTTTGGAGTTGAAGATGCCTTATGCTTGTGAAATACCTATGTCTATGGTTGTGGTTGTGCCATTAACTCTCCCTAACCATGATGTAGAGGAGTTGGAAGATGTACTCACCAAGATAAAGCAAGTGAGAGATATTTGGGAAGAGCGATTCCATGCTTTAAGTCGAAAGCATGGGCAGTTTCATCTTGAGTCTAAGGGAAAGGATGCACTTATTGAACTTCTTGAAGACCGAGAAGTTAAGAGACAAAGAGAACCAGAGGGTCCATCTTCCTCTAGCATGCCTCAGCATTCCGGTTCTTGGAAAAAGATTGTTGATAAACTTGTCCTTGAGAAGGCTCAGATGAAGACTTTTTTTGAGTCTGAGATTCGATCCATCCGAAAGAAGTACGCGCCTGCAGCCAGATCATCTGACACTGTTGTTAGTTGATCCTTAGGATGATTAGTTTCCTTTTCTCTTGTATTTTTACTTTGGTTTCTGGAATTGTACTCAGTGTAATCCTTCCAAATTATATGAATAAAAGAGATTTTTTGGTCAATGAAATCGTTATAATTGTTCTTATTATTATTTGCAAATAAAATAGTATGTTCCTTGAAATTAAAAACAATCAAAACATTGCATTTCATAAATCATTTGCATAACAGGTTTTTCTTCCGCCAGATGTCTTATTGGTTATTCTTCTGTGCTTCAGCCAAGCTGACTCACCGATATAACACTCGCGCCAATCAACCGAGAATCATGGAACATTTGGAACAAGAGAACCAAGAGTTGAAGGACGAGATTGCTCGTTTGACTACCATGATGGAGTTTGTTCTAACTGCTCAGAATGAGTCTTCTCCGACACCTACAACTCCTCCTCCTTAGAGGATTGTCATTTTAAAGGTTATTGCCTCAACTGTGCCTGCCATTGAGTTTGCTCCAGCTATGCCTGCCGGATTCCCGGGGGAAATGCCACCGAACATTGTTCCTGGAGGGTTTGCGCATACGTTTTCCTCCATGCCAGCATCTAGCCGGGTCATGTCTGTTCTGCCTCCAGTTGTTCATACTCGGCCTCGTGTTGAGGACACCATCTACCATTCCGAGCCACTTGAGGGCCCTGATGTTTATGACAAGATGAACGAAATGAAAGACGAGTTTCTTGAGTTGCGAAAGGAATTGAAGACCTTGAGAGGAAAGGACATGTTAGGTAAAAGTGCTGGTGAACTTTGCATATACCGAATGTTAAAATCCCAATGAAGTTCAAAGTCCCTGACTTTGAAAAGTATAAGGGAAAAACTTTTCCACTTAGCCATCTCGTCATGTATGCTAGGAAAATGTTGATGCAAACTAATAATGATCAGTTATTGATTCATTATTTCCAAGACAATTTGACTGGTGTTGCTCTGAGGTGGTACATGGGATTGGATAGTGAAAGTGTTCGCACGTTCAATGATTTGGGTGAAGCTTTTGTGAAGCAGTATAAGTATAATGTTGACATGGCAACTGATAGAGACCAAGACACGTTTAAAGAGTATGCCCAAAGGTGGAGAGAGCTTACTGCTCAGATCATTCCTCCGTTGGAAGAGAAAGAGATGACCAAGATTTTCCTTAAGACCCTGAGTTCGTTTTATTACGAGCGCATGATTTCTAGTGCCCCCAGTGATTTTACCGAAATGGTAAACATGGGGATGAGATTAGAAGAAGGTATCTGTGAGGGACGTTTGTCTAAGGAAGAGGTATCATCGAGTAAGAAATATGGAGGCAGTTTCACTAGAAAGAAGGAAGGTGAAACCAATGTAGTATCAGTAAGGAGGAAGAGGAGGCCTCATGTTAAAAGAAATCTGCAACCACGTCTACATCATCATCAAGTTTCATCCATTATTCTAGTATTTTTAAACAGTCAGTCAATGCTAATTCAACAACAACGTCAACAACAGCTGCAAAAAAGAACAAACAACTACAACAACAACAAAATTTTAAGAGGAAGAAGGTCTCTTTTGACCCTATTCCTATGTCATATGCTAAGCTATATCCGTCTTTGGTTCTCAAGAACCTACTCCATCCAAGAAATCCACCTCAAATTCAAGAACCACTTCTATGGTGGTATAAGCGATAACTCAATTGTGCCTTTCATTAAGGAGCTCTCGGTCACAATATTGAAAACTGCTACCCTTTGAAGTATCAGGTTCAGAAGCTAGTGAAGAGTGGGATGGTGTCCTTTGAGGACCGTGCAACAATTGTGAAAGCTAACCCGTTGCCCGCTCATGGTAATTCCTCTGTAAATATGGTAGATGGTTGTCCTAGAGAGTTCCAGATCTATGATGTCCGCTTTATCAGAAGGTCCTTGGTAGCAATGCATAAGGACATTTGCATGGTGAGTGATTGTGAGCATGACCATGATGGTTGTGCAATTTGCAGTATAAACCCTCGAGGGTGCGTCTTCGTCAAGAGAGATATCCCAAGGCTGATGGATGAAGGTATGATTCAGATTTTTCAATCCCGTCACTTGGGTGACAATGAGAATGTTATTGTTCTAGTATTTAAGACCCCAGAGCGGGTAGTGATTCAGTTTGACAGCAGCAACAGTAACAACATCAATAGATCGGTATCATCGTTAGTGATACGGTTAGCGGGTCTCATCCCGTATGCATCCGATAAAGCTATTTTGTATCAGTATAATGCTACCATGTTGGAGAATGGTCAAGAGGTTCTTTTGCCTACGACCAATTCTGTTGTGAACATTGCTGATATAGCAAAGGTGACCCGTAAAGGTCGTGTTTTTAGACCTCTCTTTCCAAAAGATAATGTAGAAGATGTGTTTAAGAAGGTGGATGTACCTGCAGCGAATCCGATTAGTGCTCCAAAAGATCAGTCTGGTGAATCCAGCAGTTTGAAGCCTAATGATGATAATGAGGTACTTCATTTGATCAAGAAGAGTGAGTTTAATGTGGTGGAGCAGTTGCTCAAAACTCCTTCAAAAATTTCAGTGTTGTCTCTGATTATGAAATCCAAAGCGCACAGAAAAGAACTACAGAGAGTGTTGAAGCAAGCTTACGTAGAGCATGATGTAATTGTGGATCTGTTTGACCATATCGTGGCTAACATTAATTCCTGCAACAACTTGAGCTTTTGTGATGAAGAACTTCCTAAGGAAGGAAGAAATCACAATCTGGCACTACACATATCGATAAACTATAAGGAGGATGCATTGTCAAATGTGTTGGTTGATATCGTTTCTTCTTTGAATGTACTCCCGAAGTCAACTCTGTCAAGGTTATCGTATCAGGGCTCCCCTATGAGGTACAGTGGAGTGATCGTCAAAGCTTTTGATGGTTCTCGCTTTACTGTTATGGGTGAAGTGGACCTTCCAGTAAAGATAGGTCCAAGTGATTTCCAAATTACTTTCCAAGTGATGGATATCCACCAGACCTATAATTGCTTGTTGGGAACGCCATGGATACATGAGGTTGGAGTTGTAACATCCACTCTGCACCAAAAGTTGAAATTTGTTAAGAATGGCAAGCTTGTCATTATTTGTAGAGAGAAAGCACTATTGGTAAGTCACATGTCGTCTTTCTCATATGTGGAAGCTGAGGATGAGGTTGGAACTTCGTTCCAAGCTCTATCTATTGCTGAAGTGAAGAAAGTTGGGGCACCCATGTCCTCTTTCAAAGATGCTTATAACATTATTGATGATGGCAGTTCAGATCAATGGGGTCGTATGGTAGAGGTCGTCGAGAACAAGAATATGGCCGATTTGGGATTTCAGCAAGGGTCGTCTTATGTCAAAGCTGAAGATTTGAAACTTAGTTTCCGTAGAGGAGGGTTCATCCATAGTAATGAACAACACTCAATTGTTGTAATCGAGGCTGACGAATATGAAGAATGCACCAATTTTGTAACGCATGGAAAGGCTTGCAACAATTGGATCGCTGTTGATGTTCATGTTATTATCCATCGCTCTAAGTAATTTTTTTATCATTTTAGAAAGTCCTTTTCCTATGCCTAAGGGAGAAGTCAACATTGTTGGGCATATTTCAAATTAATCATCAATAAAATGCATTTCTATTCATCCACATCTATGATGTTTTATTTTTTACTTTTTGCTTTTTCTGAAAATGGTAATCACATAAAACATAAATAAATAAATAAATAATAATTGTCCATCTGCATAATATTTGGTCACAATTCACTTCTCTAAAATCAAAATATCAAATCATTATGCAGGTTGGTTTCTAATCCCATTGAATACAATGACCATACTCCTTCTCCAAACTTTGAATTCCATGTGTTTGAGGCTGAGGAAGTAAGTGATGAAGAAGTGTCTGATGAATTGTCTCGTCTACTTGAGAACGAGGAAAAAGACATTCGGTCATTTGAAGAACAGATTGAGCTAGTCAACTTGGGTTCTGAGGATGACATGAAAGAAGTCAAAATTGGGTCTCAACTGTGTCCAGAGGTTAAGAAGGGCTTGATTGATCTTCTCCGAGAGTATTCAGATGTGTTTGCTTGGTCTTATCAAGACATGTCTGGTTTGGATTCTAAGATTGTGGAGCACAGATTGTCGTTGAAGCCAGAATGCTCGTCGGTCAAGTAGAAGTTGAGGCGGACTCATCCTGATAGGGTAGTGAAGATCAAAGAAGAAGTGCAAAAGCAGATTGATGTCAGTTTCCTTGTTACCGCTGAATATCTGCAATGGGTGGCGAGTATTGTGCCCGTTCCTAAGAAGGACTAAAAAGTTTGTATGTGTGTTGATTATAGAGAATGGAATAAAGCTAGTCTGAAAGATGACTTCCCTCTGCCACACATTGATATGTTGGTAGACAATACAGCTAAATTCAAAGTCTTTTCGTTTATGGATGGATTCTTCATATATAATCAGATCAAGATGGCACCTGAAGATATGGAGAAGACCACATTCATTACACCTTAGGGAATGTTCTGTTATAGAGTGATGCATAAAGAGATCCTGTTGCAACATACTAGAGAGCAATGACCACTATTTTTCATGACATGATGCATAAAGAGATCGAAGTCTATATTGATGATATGATTGCTAAATCCAATGATGAAGAAGAACATGTTGAGCAATTGTTGAAGTTATTCTAGCATTTAAGGAAGTATAAACTCCGCTTGAATCCCAATAAGTGTTCCTTTGGTGTTCGTTCTAGTAAGTTGTTGGTCTTTATTGTTAGTGAGAAGGGTATTGAAGTTGATCCTACCAAGGTCAAAGCAATACAAGAGATGCCTGCGCCCAAAACTGAGAAGCAAGTCAGAGGTTTTCTTGGCCGCTTGAATTATATCTCAAGATTCATTTCGCATATGACTGCCACATGTGCGCCTATATTCAAGCTTCCTCGAAAAGATCAGTCTTGTGATTGGACTAAAGATTACCAAAAAGCTTTTGACAGTATGAAAGAATATCTGCTTGAAGCTTCGATTTTGTCTCCGCCTATTGAAGGAAGACCTTTGATCATGTATTTGACTATGCTTGAAGAAAGTATGGGTTGTGTTCTTGGTCAGCAAGACGAAACTGGAAAGAAAGAATGTGCAATTTACTACCTCAGTAAGAAGTTCACCAACTATGAGACTTTGTATTCTATGCTTGAAAAGACTTATTGTGCATTGGCTTGGGCTGCTAAACGTCTCCGTCAATATATGTTAAATCATACTACTTGGTTGACATCCAAACTGGATCCAATTAAGTATAATTCTTGAGAAGCATGCTTTAACTGGGAGGATTTCCCGTTGGCAGATGTTGCTATCCAAGTATGATATTGAATACCGATCTCAAAAAGCAATTAAAGGTATTGTCTTGGCTGACCATTTGGCTCACCAACCGATTGAAGATTATCAGTCAGTGCAATATGATTTTCCTAATGAAGAGATCTTGTACTTGAAGATGAAAGATTGTGATGAACCATTGCTTGAAGAAGGGCCAGAACCTAGTTCCCGTTGCGGCATGGTATTTGATGGAGCTGTTAATCAGAATGGTAATGGCATTGGAGCAGTGATTATTACTCCTCAAGGAACGCATTTTCCGTTTATGACTAGATTGACTTTCAAGAGTACTAACAATATGGCTGAGTATGAAGCTTGCATTATGTGGCTTGAATAGGCCATTGATCTCAGAATCAAGTATCATGACGTCTATGGAGATTCAGCTTTGGTTATCAATCAAATCAAAGGTGAATGGGAGACGAATCAACCCGGTTTGGTACCATATAGAGATTATGCGAGGAGGATTTCAACTTTCTTTACAAAGGTTGAATTTCATCATATCCCTCGAGATGAAAACCGGATGGCAGATGCTCTTGCAACGCTGGCTTCAATGATTGTGGAGAAGTTTTGCAACGAGGTTCCTAATTTGACTGTGATGCGTCTTGATAGGCCAGCTCATGTGTTTGTTGTTGAAGAGATCAAAGATGATAAGTCGTGGTATTTTGATATCAAATGTTTCCTCCAAAGTCAGATTTACGCCTGGGGCATCTTTGAAAGATAAGAAGACTTTGAGAAGATTAGCCGATAACTTCTACCTGAATGGTGATGTGCTATATAAGAGAAATTTCGATATGGTTTTGCTCAGATGCATGGATAGACACGAAGCAGACCTATTGATGATTGAAGTCCATGAAGGTTCCTTTGGTACACATTCCAATGGGCATGCTATGGCAAAGAAAATGTTGAGAGCAGGTTACTATTGGCTGACAATGAAATCTGACTATTGCAAGTTTGTGAACAAAATGCCACAAGTGTCAAATTTATGTAGATAAGATTCATGTTCCACCGACACTGTTGAACGTCATTTTCTCCCCATGGCCCTTCTCCATGTGGGGAATTGATATGATTGGCATGATTGAGCCCAAAGCTTCGAATGGGCATTGTTTCATTCTGGTGGCAATTGATTACTTCACAAAGTGGGTTGAAGCGGCATCGTATGCAAATGTAACTAAGAAAATTGTTGTGAGGTTCATCAAGAATCAGATTATATGTCGGTATGGTGTGCGGAGTAAGATCATTACTGATAATGGATCTAACTTGAACAACAATATGATGGAAGCTTTTTGCAAAGAATTCAAGATCGCACATCATAATTCTTCTCCCTACAGACCTAAGATAAATGGGGTTGTTGAAGCTGCAAATAAGAACATTAAGAAGATCATTTAGAACATGGTTATAACGTAAAAGGATTGGCATAAGATGCTCACATTTGCTTTGCACGGGTATCGTACATCCATCCGTACTTCAACAGGGGAAACCCCTTTCTCACTTGTTTACAGCATGGAAGTTGTGCTCCCGGTAGAGGTTGACATCCCGTCATTGCGTGGCTTGATGGAAGCCAAGTTGATGGAAGCTGAATGGTGTCAAACCAGATATGACCAATTGAATTTGATTGAAGAGAAGAGGTTGACTGCCATGTGTCATGGTCAATTATATCAGCAAAGAATGAAGAAAGCATTTGATAAGAAGTTCATACCTCGTGTATTTAGAGAAGGTGACCTTGTGCTCAAGAAGATTTTATCTTTCAAACCAGATTCTAGGGGGAATGGATTCCTATTATGAAGGCCCATACGTTGCCAAGAGAGCCTTTTCAGGCTATGCTTTGATTCTCACAACTATGGATGGTGAAGAGTTCACACGTCTTGTGAACGCCGATGCGGTCAAGAAATACTTCGCCTAGAAAGAAAAGAAGAACTCGCTAAGTTGAAAACCCGAAAGGGCGACTTAGGAAAAAATGAGCGTCTCGATGGATTGAAAACCCGAAAGGGAGATCCAAGCACAAGTTAGAGACATAAAAACAAAAAAATTATCTTGATAAATTGAGTACCCCACCTTGGGGAAATTTATGCAAAATTAGGGATTATGGCATGTAACTGCATCCTGCTGATCTTCAGTCTTGAAGACATTCTTGAGCACGTCATTTGGTTCTGATTCATCTTCAACCAAAGCCAAGAGCATAATGGATATTGAAGTTGGTAGAAGGATTAGTGATCATTGTATTCAATGTATCCCTTTTCCATGTAAATTACCATATTTCAACTTGTGTAAAGATCTATGGAGTCTTGTCATTTACAGACTACCATTCTATTAAATAAAGTTAGGCTTTTTATCCAATTGTTTCTACTCTTATTTATCTTTCAGCTAAATAGAATTAAATTTTATGATGATCATTTTGAAATTGAATTTTAAAAATCAAAAAACATGTTTTCTTAAATAATAAAAGCGGTTACTTTAAGAGCAATCGGTTTCATTTAAGGAATATCAACAGTGGTCTGAGAACAGGTGGGCCTTAAGATGCAAAGCATTGTTGGTTTTCCCCAAGCAGTTGGCATGATCTCTATTTCAACCCCAGCAGCATTTCAGCATCTCCAGCCGAATCTTGTTGATATCCACAGCCGAGTTTGCATTTGCCTCCCTTGAGTTGTAGGCGTTTTTTCTCAGCGATTTTCATAGATCCATCACAAGATTCTTGTTTCCCCTCAAGTCTTCAGCGGATTTCATTCAACCCTGATTCTAGAGCAGTATGCCTGATCCTCTGTAAGGTTCTCTCCCATTTGATATGGTGATGACCTAAAATCCCCCACAGAGTTGATGGTGTAGATCCTCAGTAGATCTTTTCCTTTTCCCCGGCCAGGGTTTAGCCTTTGAGCTGGATTATTCGCGTTCATCCTTCACCTCTCTTTCTCCAGTTGATGGTTCCCTCTTACTGAGATTGGTCGAGTATTGTATTGATGATTCAGATCAGTGACGTTTGTATCCTTTGTGATCGTTTCATCAGCATACTCATCATATATACATATACATAAACATATACATTCATAGATTTCATTATCACATTTTTGCATTTTGTGATTCATTATTTCTCTAATCCTCTACTATGGTGGTATCTTTCCCCCATGCAGATTTGGTGAGTATGTCCTCTTTCAATTGTAGAGTGTCAGCCCCTTAAGCATAAATAATTTAACCTTTCTCATTCCCCACTAAGTTATTTCCTCGTGGATGATTAATATTTCAGTTTCCTCCCAGTTGATTATCTGGATGGAACCACTCCACCTGAGTTATATCCTCATCGAGTTGAGTCTTTAATTGACCCTTTCTTTCTAGCTCTTACCTAGATAGATGCTTTTGGTCCCCCGAGAGTCTATTACCTAGTAATTCGTAATATCCTTCTCGATTTATGAGCATTTTACTTTTGCCCAATACCCGGTAAAAGTAATCTATTTCCTTTTTTTCCCCAACGATTCGTTTTCACATTTCCCCAGGAAGTTTATCCTTGATATGGTCATCCTAACCGATGACGGATATTTTCTTCCCCTGCGTTGAGTCTATCCTTGATATGTTTATCTTAACCAATGACAAATATTCTCGTTTTGGTTTTCTACCCCGTGAAAAGGTAGTTGTAATCCCTATTTTCCTTCCAGAGGGTTAATCCTTAATATGTTCATCCTAACCGATGACGGGTTTCCTCCTCTTTGCGGTCTTCTGCCCAGTAATCGGTAGTTGTAAATTCTACTTCCCCTCGGAGTCTATCCTTGATATGTTAATCCTTACCGATGACGAATATTCTCTCTTTCGGTATTCTATCCAGTGACTGATAGATATAATTTCTATTTCTCCCCTCAGAGTCTATCCTTGATATGTCCATCCTAACCGGTGATAGGATATTATCTCTTTTGGTATCCTATCCAGTAACTGATAGATATAATTCCTATTTCTCCCCTCGGAGTCTATCCTTGATATGTTCACTTTGACCAAGGACGGATATTCTCTCTTTTGGTATTCTGTCTAGTAACTGATAGATGTAATTTCTCCCCTCGGAGTCTATCCTTGATATGTTTATCTTAACTGATGACGAATATTTTTCCCTTTGAATATATCCTTGATATGTTCACTTTAACCAGTGAAGAATATTCTCTCTCTTCGGTCTTCTGGCCAGTAACTGGTAGTTGTAAACCCTATTTGGCTTTTCCCAACTAGTTATTCTTACCCAGTAACTGGTAATGAATACACCTCCTGGTTGCCCTCGGCGAGTCATCCTTGATATGTTTACCCTAATCGGTAACAAATGTTCTCTCTGTCAGATTTTGTTATCTCCTTATCCAATAATCGGTAGTGGATAATATATTTCTGTTACTCCTATATTGAAGTTCATTTCTTCCGCAATTTAGCTTGAGTGCGTATTTCCCCATTGAAATTGCCATTTCCTATTTGGTTCAGGTATCTCAGTTTTATTCTGACATACTTGTTTCCCCTGCAGAATTTCTTTTATCCCCGGCTGAGTCTTTCCATTGATTTATTTTTGTGGATTCCCGCGTGTCCCCCAACAGTTTTAGGTAGCAACCTGTCCTATGCACAACCTTTTCTCCCCAGAGTCTCTGTCTCCCTAGTGAGTTTTCCTTACGGAATGCATTATGCTCCCGTGGACTTTCAATCTCTCCAAATTCTTTTACTTTGTGGCAACATTTTCCCCATAAATATTATTTTTAACATTCATATCATATGCATCATGAGGTCTCTTAGGGACCAAAATTCGTTTCTATGTTGTTATTTAAGTCCATTCTACTGAATCGATACGAATGTTTTAACCTTTACCTCCTCAGCTAGAACGTCCTTAAATAGGGGCAGCTGTAAGCCCCAAATTTGACCCTAAGATCCCTCATGCTATCGCATCATATGCATTAGCATTAGGATCACACCTTGGCATCCTCCTTACCCCTCATTCATTTGGTTTGCATTGGGAGATATCAAAATACCAAAAAATATGTCAATGTATAGTTGGTTGCTTTTGTAGGTAGTGTACATGCTCACATGTGCTCTATCAAGCTCATATCTAGGGTTTCAGACCCTCAATGCAAGGATATCAATCAAGATATGATTTAATATGGCTATAAGTATCATATATGGATCCCCATGATCTTCACATGTTATTTTGATCAAGAAATCATCAAGAGTTTGGAGTTTGTTTGCCTTGGAAACCCTAATTCATCTAGGTATCTTGTGTGACTTCTTCAACAAGTTTCTTTAACAAGTTTCTTTAACAAGTTTCTTCAACAATTGATCAAATACTTCAAAGGATACTTCACATTACATCATCTTATGCATATATGATCCTCCATGAGTCCTAAAAGTCAAGAGAATGTCAAGCTAGCAAGTTGGTTCATGGTGGTTGACTGGAGAAAGTCAACTAGTCAAAACTTGGGTTCCCTAGACCCTAACTCCTACAATTTGTGTCATATGAAAATGTTTCCAATAGAAACATTACTATAAATTACATTCCAAACAACTTTCATGTTGAAGTCAAGATCTAATTCTACTTGGAAAGTCATGTTTTACGGTGAAAGATTATAGGTCATTTTATCTAAACCCTAATTTGGAGGTCAACTTCCCAAGACCATAACTTGATCAATTTTTATGAGATGAAATCCATTAAAATTTCAAGATCAATTTAAAGATGTATACTTCAACTTTGATTTGTGTAGGAAGAGAAAATTCAACTTTCAAATGCATGTTCCAAGAGGAAACATTATAGGTCATTTTGGGCCAATACCATTGAACAAGTGATTTTCCTCAACTTCTAAAATGCATAACTCCATCATGCAAAATCCAAAGGAGGTCAAATTTATGACCAAATTGAATATATTTTAAAGAGCTACAACTTTTATAAAGGAACATTTCTCATTTGAAGTCCATAGAAAAAGTTATTCAAGGTGGAAGAAGTGAATATTTGACTTGGGACTTAGAAAATTTTCAAATATGTTTGATTTCCTAAAATTACAACTCAAAATTCATCATGATACAACCTTTAAATGAAAACGTGTCTAACATGAAAGTTGTTCCCCTTGATCTCACCTTTCCAAACCATCCAAGATCATCTCATTTGGATCAAAATTGAAAGACTTGCGCATTGCTTCATTATGGAAAGTGTTTTGGCAAGATTGGATTTCAAATGATCAAATTCTTTTGCATGCTTACACATGATGCATTCAGTACTCTTTGCACACGAATTGGAAGTGGATTGCATCATTATCAACGCCCAAATTGTTGCCCATGTACCCATGCAAGAAGGTTTCCAAAATTGCCCAATTTTGAAGTAGTGCAAATATCAAGTGCATTTCCTATTTAAACAAGCTCAAGGATTCAGATTCATGAGGAACGCCTTTCCCAAGCTTTGCTAGACCAATTCAAACCCCCAATGCCATAGAATTTCTGAATGTTTCTCTTAAAATCGAGCTTGAACTTCATCTTCTGTTTGTAAGTTCAAACTCCATAAATTCACTTCCATTTTCATCTCATTTGGTTTCTGCAAGTAAGAGGAGGAGACAGTAATCAAATCCAGATCAAGATCAAGTGGAATTAGATCAACTCGAAGGTGATTTTTCAAAAACTTCTTCTCTTCGATTCTCTCTCAATCCTTCACTATTCTTGTTGATTTTTGGTTAGCTGAAGTCCTACCAATGTAGGCAATAAGATTGAGTTGCTCTGAGGTCAAATCGAAGCAACTCAGTTCATGATCCTCAAAATTTAAATCCCTATATCTTTTTATATACTTGGAATTTGACAAAATTGAGGCCATATTCGAGCTCCTGAGCATTTTTTCTTTAAATCCATGTCTTTCTTTTTCATTTTGGTGATGGTTGATGATGGACTAGTCTAGTGAGTTCCACCGGAGAAGAAGACCAGAGCTTTGGCTCAGGCGATGTATTGGAAGCATCTTAACCACAAGATCCTTTTAAAATGATTTAATCTTGGGCGTTGCTTATGATTACCACGTGTGAATCTCAGTTGACCAAGGGATATGTAGAACGCACACTCTGATCCATCTGATTTGCCACATCAATTAATGAGGGAGATCAAAAGGTCCACGTGTTTTTTGAATTTCTGTTTATTTCTTTTAATTTCTTTATTTTAATTAATTCATATTAATTTCATTATTGATCCAAAAAATATGGGACTTTAACCAAAAAAATTCAAATATTTTTCTCTTTCATTTTCTGAATTAAAATTATTTTTTGGATCAATATTGATATTTTTCATGATTTAATTGTTTTTGTGCATACTTTTAATTGTTTAAAAATACTTCTGACTTTTCAAAAATGTTGAAATTTTTTCTCCAAGGTCCTTTGACCTTGTTTGACCTATGATAAATATCTTGGGCATTTATTTGGTGTTTTGAAGAGGTTTTAGGTTTTTGACCCAACATATTTGAATTTTAATGCATTTTCATTTGATTTTTAATTGTTTAATTGTGTAGAAATTATGTTGAGCCATTTTTATTGACTTGTGAAGTTTGACTATGTGTTTGGGCCTTGGTCAAGGCTGATTTGACTTTTCTTGGATTAAAATCATTGAATTTAGGGGATTTATGAAATGCACATTATATCTCCCAAAATGAATGAATGATTTTAATTTGATAAAATTCCTCCCATGATCAATTTGTGTTTGTCTCATTTCCCCTCCCTCTTCATCTTCAATCCCATTCAATCCCATCCCTCTCGTTGACCAATTACATCTCAATGTCCTAAGGCTAATTGGTTCATCAATAACTTTGTGATAGATGAACCAATAGAAGTATGGATGAGATTAGGTCCATCCTTTGACCATTTTCTTTTTGTGTGTGGTATGTTTTACGACTATGGTTCACTATACCATATCTCTAACATGCATTAACACCAAAAAGTTTACTGCCCGACGTCAGATAATTGTGACTTCTACATAAGTCCAATTACGATTGCTTAGCATAACACAAAATTTTGACACAAAGGCATAGCATTCTAGTAAGTGATATTGTAAGTCTCCCCCTCTCATGGTATTGTGTGGAAACTTGGCCTTTTTTCCTTCCTTTGGAAGATCTCTTAGTTCAAGGATCCATGCTTGTG
This sequence comes from Lathyrus oleraceus, assembly GCF_024323335.1. Taxonomy (NCBI): domain Eukaryota; kingdom Viridiplantae; phylum Streptophyta; class Magnoliopsida; order Fabales; family Fabaceae; genus Lathyrus; species Lathyrus oleraceus. Next base: position 441,154,636 of record NC_066581.1, read on the forward strand.
AATAGAGGGTTGAGTGTTCTCCAAAGAATGACTTAAACAATTGAAAGGCAAAACTTCACTAACATCTAATCAACTAACAATTTCACTAACTTTTAATTTCAAGTCATTTACCTTATGCACTTTAAATTCAAGCCATTTATCATTTTTTTTATACATATCATTTAACTTGTTTGTATTAATGCCATTTTCACTTTGCTCACTTGAGCCATATATTGTGATTGTATATATATGTTTGTCTATCTTGTTTGTGCTTGTGGTCTCACCACGTTAACATACTTAATAAACAACAAAAACCCCTAAAAAATGTTTGTGCGGACTGTTGGATTTGGTCTGAGCTTTGGACTTAGAATTAGGCAACATTTCCTATGCAAGAGGACATGGCCAATGCCAACATTTCTGAAACCAAGTTCTTGTGATTTTAGCTCTCATCTGATGCAAGTGTTGAAGATCTTCATGAATTCGTCACCTGCATTGGTCTTGATACAAATGTTACTTTAAACCTGTGTCTAGTGCCTTATTCTGAGCCATTCAAGGAGTATGTCATCTGATACATGGGGAAGATTATGAAGAAGACTATGAAGTTGCTAGCTTGGATGTGGCTATCTTTATTTGATGCCTTGCTCTTCATGTTGTTATTTGTGTATTGATATTGCTTGATTTAAAGTCCAAAGGAAAAAGTGGGTTTCTATATGACATTCTTGTCAATTGGATTGCATCCCATTGGTCAGATCTTTTCAACTCTTAACTTTTAATTTTTGCTTAGGATTAGTCTCTTCATCTCCTCCCACTTCTTAAATTTCAAATCTCTCCCTCCTTTTTAAAAATCTTCTTTGCTTGTGATTTCTAAACTTAGACTTTATTGCAAACTAGAAACTTGGGCCTTATGCCATTACATTTTTAAACTCTTTTCTTAATCAAACTTGTAAATAAATCTAACCATATTGACTTAAGATTTCAAAAATACAAAAAGAACTAGCACTCATTCAAACACTTTTAGGCCTCTTTTAGCCTTTTTTAAACTTAAACCTTTACTAAAATCAATTAACTCACTTTGAAATTGATACCACGAACTACGAGGTTTTGATCCCTCATTTTATGTCGGTACGTAGGCACAAGTCTGAAGGTCTTATCAAACACAAAAATATAATTAATGAATTCTTTTCTCATCCCCACACTCTATTTATTGCAAACATCATTTGATACCAAAACACATACACACATAAAAAAGGGCTCCCTAAGAGTACCTAGGACACTTAGGGTGCTAACACCTTCCCTCTGTGTAATAAACCCCCTTACCTGTAATCTCTGGCATTTTATTATTTTTGATTTTAAAACTTCTTATCTTTGGGTTTTTTTCGTACTTTTCCCTTTTCCTTTGGAAACAATAAAAGCCCGGTGGTGACTCTGGTTTTATTGACGTTAAGTTTGTCCATATCTTAATGGTCATGAATTTACCGCTACAGTGTTGTATCTGTGAGTCAACTTGGCTGAAGTACAGAAGAATAACCGATAATACATTTGGCGGAAGAAAACCTGCTATGCAAATTATGCATGAAATGCATTGTTTTTGTTTGTTTAATTTGAAGGAACATATGAAGTTTTGTTTGCAAATATATAATAACAATAATAACAATTTGATTGACCATAAAATCTCTTTTTATTCATAAACCAAATACAAGAGAAAAGGAAACTAGTCATCCTAAGGATCACTTAGCAACGGTATCAGATGATATGGTTGTGAGTGTGTACTTTCTTCTGATGCTTTGAATCTTGGACTTAAAGGACGTCTTCATCTGAGCCTTCTCATGGACAAGCTGATCAACAATTTTCTTCCAAGCACTAGAAGGCTAAGGCATGCTAGAGGAAGGTAGACCCTCTAGCTCTTTTTGTCTCTTCACCGCTCAGTCTTCAAGAATCTTAATATGTGCATCTTTATCTTTCAACTCAATTTGCAACTCCTCATGCTTTTGGTTCAAAGCATGGAACCAATCTTCCCACATATCTCTCTCTGGCTTCATCTTGGTGAGTGCATCTTCCAACTCCTCTACATATGGGTTAGGGAGAGTTGATGGCTCTACCACAACCCAAGACATAGGTCTTTCACAAGCATATGGCATCTTCAGCTCCAAAGCTCTCTTCTTCACCCAAATAGTGTAAGCTTCAAAAGCTACACAATTACACGGACCAAGCTCGAATCTTCCTTTCCTATGCAGATTATGCCAAGCATGCACTATCTTCTACTTCAAATGTTGGGGATCTTTACCCTCTTGATAAAAAAGACCTTCTAACTGAGTGTTATTAGGCTTATCTTTCAAGGGGAACCTAAGTTGACGACGAGCCAAAGTTGGGATGTAGTTGATTCCTCCTTGTGAACCAATGAGGGGCACATTAGAGAATTCACCACAACTGTCAATAATATCCAAGCTACTCAATGTAGAATCATACCAAACAATATCATCATTAGTGAGAGACATAAGCCTTTTATACCACCATAGACATTACTTGTTCTCCAAGAAAGCAGACGTCTGAGGCAAGTGAAAAATAAACCACTTGTACAGAAGAGGCACACAACAAACAATAGTTCCACCACCTTTAGAATTCCTCAAATGCAAAGAGAAATACATGTCACCCAACAGAGTTGGAATAGGATTCCCAATCAAGAAAATTCTAATGGCGTTAACATAAAAAAAACCGTCAATGTTAGGGAACAAAGCTAAACCATGGATGAGAAACACAAAGATGGCTTTGTTAATACCTTAGGATTGGCATTAATTTTGTAAAACAAATAATGTAATCATCTCTGTTGTTTTAATATGTTAGGTTGAAGAAGTTCAACATCTGGACCAACATGTCATGTACGATGTCATGACATCATGTCTGTGACATCGTACATGTGTAGAAAACTGAATTAATTAATTCAGTATATATTCTGGGATTAGTGAGGATATTTGGTGAATATCCTAACTCCCATGTGGAGGTCTTAAAGACTCAATCAGAATATATATAGGCTCCAAATATGGAGATATATATGGAGAAATTTTAGGAACTAAAAGATTGAAAGACCTTATTTGTAGTAGAAATTTTCTGCTGACTTTGTAACAGCAAAGAAGAAGTTTGCTGCGATTTCTGAAGGCCCAAATCCAGTTGGGTGATTAGGTTATAAATAGCATATTGTAACCTAGTCTTTGTAAGCCTCTGAGAATGAAAAATTAGGGGTGTGTGTGAGGTAAACCTCCCAACCTGTGGGAAGGTTACCATGTGTTTCTCAGTGTTCAAAGCTGAGAGTATTTGTAACTCAAAGCCTGTAGGTAAGAGTTGTTTGTTCTTGAATGAAGCTGTGAAGCAAGTTCAAGTGGTTTAACATTACATTGTATTTGTAGTGATAGGAATGGAAACTGGAGGTTTCTATCTAGGAGTTCCTAGGTATAGATTGCATTGGGTAGGGATTAAGTGAAGAGTTGTAAACGGGGGAGTTTAACTCCAAATTAATACTGCTGATAGTGGATCTTGTTCCTGGCTTGGTATGCCCCCAGAGTAGGTGATGTTGCACCGAACTGGGTTAACAATTTCCTGTGTTTGTTTACCTTTTGCATGTTATAATCCTGTCTGCCATAACTCAACTTGTATTTCAGTCTGCTTATCAAGTTAATAACATACCTAATACTTAGCCTTCTGTTTGAATGTCAATCAGAATGTTTTGACATTCATCATTAACAACATATACTGAATAATAGGCAGGTTGGTTTTTCTGCTTCAGTTCAGTATTTATTTCAGTCTGGTTATCAAGACGATAACAGACCTGGGCAAAGGATCATTGTGAAACTGTCAAACTGGATGTCTTGACAGTTAGTCATGTATGCTGATATTGAAGTTGAGACTGGTTAGTCTTTTGCAGTACAGAAAATTTAGCACAGTAAGTTTTCAGGGACATAACTGAATCAGTATGAGGTTTATGTTCTGGTTGTCAAACTGAATGTTGTAACATTCATACTAGACAGCATGTGCTGAATTGTAGGATGATTAGTTTTTCTGGTTCAGTAATTCTCTCAGGCTAAAATCCAGGAAACTAACATTTGAACTACATGTATTGAACCTAACAAATAGCCTATTTGTTAGCACCCTAATAAGTAGAAATTAGATTAACTTGTTCAACCTTTATTTTAGGAAATACAAGTACAAGGCCAGCAAACTGGATTAATGTAACAGATGATGTCCAAATCACTATTGAGACATCTTGCTGATAACTGTGTAGGAAAATAACAAAAGTTAGAGCTATGGTTGCTCTCTAGTAAGTCTTTCTAACAGATGCACAGAACTAGGTATTCCTCCATTCTAGGGTGACATAGAAGCAGATGTCATGACATCTGTGAATGTGTGCATATCAATACTGGAATTTATTTTGTATAAATACCTTGATGTATTGGTAATATTGTTGGATTAGATGTCATGACTTCGTGTAGAACATCTGAACTCTGACTATGCCAGAATTTCAAATGGTATCAGTGCAGGCATCCTGTTCTGTTTCTGGATGAGATCCATGGGTGATACTTTATGGTATCTTGCAAGGAGTTATGTTAGTACTGATGTTGGAAACTGTGGAAGGTTCTGTGATTTACCTGAATGGTCCCTTGCAGTAGGTGGATGGACTATTCATGACAGGAACTGTGTGGACCTGTCTCTGGAGGTTGGCAATTGGCCTTTGTGTGGGACAGCTGTGCTAGTATTGAATCATATTCAAACTTGGTATGTTCTTGGAGGCTGATCTGGTGAAGTGTGTGTTCATAGGTTGAGTTGTATTATGATTTCCGCTGCATAATACCTGGCAAAACTCAAACTCTGATGTAGTTTCCCCTCATGTGGATAAAAGGCTGCTGTATTCAAGAGTTCATCATAATCTACTGAAGATGTCAAAGATACTTGAGTCTCCTCAAGTCCACTCTCCATGAACATGTTGTTCAACAAGTATGCAGCTACTGGTTGAAGAGCAGATGTTTTTAGGTGTCAAACAAAGGGATACTTTGGTTTTGAACGTACTCCTGACCTGGAAGAGGAGACATCTGTGTGTGCTAAGTTGACAAGGGTAGGGTCAACTGTGTGTGTGCTCAAGAAGGTCACTTTTAGAAGTCTGATCTCTAGAAGTGGAGTTGGTTGAGATGTGACATTGTGCAATTTCCTGCTGTTTGTCCTATTCCTGTAGATTGATCAGGGTTGGATAGTTGTTCCCTGAAGTACTATGTTGTGTTGGAAGACAAGTCCCCTGGATGTTAGAAGTCAATAATGGGGTAACCTGATTGCTATTTCATTTAAGAGGATTGGGACCATGAATCTTGTTATTCAAACACCACGCTCAGAAGTGTCAGTTCCTTCAAGGAGTGAGAATATGAAGATTCAGAGGTTGGTTGAGGTAGTATGCTCTGGCAATGCATATCTACTATTGACAGGTGTTGTTTTTTCACTAGTACTTATGGTCAGCTGGAGTCTGATTGGTGTGATTGGAGTACGTATAGGTATAACTCATAGAGTTAGTTGCCACTGGTAGGGATGGTGTATGTCATGTTGAGACATTTGTGTACAATGCATGGATATTGGTGTGGAGTTTCCATGATTGTTAATTTGAGGGGGAGTTTTGGTTAACCTCCTCACGTTTGGTCAGCCTAGGGTCTGGTTGGTTGTTGACCTGTGTCACATGGGTTCTGGTTGTTGTGTGACACATTTGCAAGGAAGGATTCATCTCTCTCATTCCTAAGGGTGAATCTAATCTGGAAAGATTCTCAAAACTATTGAGGTGCTTGCAAGAAGAAGATGTTGACACAAGAAGAGGATTTTCAAAGTATTCTTATGGTGGAAGTATCTGAAAGAATAATTGGGAAAGGATTTAAGATCAATGTCTACTTGTGCCAAGTACAAGTATTTAATTGATTATCCTTGGAGCTCCAGATAACTGATGTTCTTAAAGATGTTGGAACATCTCTTCTTCAAGACCCTGTGCAGAATCACAGGAAGGATAGTACATTGGTTTATGATCTATCTCTTTGGTGGCAGCAAAAGCATATGATCTCTGAAAAGGTTTCCTGGCAAGAAACATGTTCAGCCTTGGTGTGTACAAGAAGAAGAAGACATCATAGTCTTGATGGTGGTTACTTGGATCAGTTTATTTCTGATCTAGGTAAGGAAGTGCATTGGCTAATGCACACTGTGGAGTTAAGAACAAGTGGCAGCATTCTTAACATCATGGAAACAACTTTGCTTTAGGAAGTGGAATCCTTGGTATAGCTGAAGGGTTAGTCTCTAACTGGTCCTTCTGAAGACTCATGCATCAGAGTGTCTGATGTCTTTGGAGAAGAAGCAGGAATTCATCAAGGTGTGAGCTTGGATGACTTAACTGCAAACCTGCAGGATGGAGGTTGTTTACTCAAACTTGGTTCCACAATCAAGTCTATGAGAGCGTTGAACTCTTGTTCTATGTAGGGAGGAAGTTCTTTCAAGTGGCAGAAGAAGGAGCTGAATTCAACAGCTAGATGTTAAAACATAATGTTGTGACATTTGGTTCAACATCATAATCTTAGTTGGTGAAGTGGCACATCAACTTAAGATAGAAGGGTCTACAGATTTGTAGATTGGGTACTTCAAAAAGATCGTTCTCATTGCAATTCTTTGGAGTTGCTGGATGGAGAAGATGTTACATGTTCATGTCTTAGAGAATCTAAGTTTTGTTTAACATATAGCTTGGAGTTCAAGTCTCACTTGGAAGGTCAGAATATCTTTGGGAGAAGTCTGATAAACTTGGAGAGGTCAAAAAGTGGCATTTGACTTTTTCATATGAGGATTCATGAAGGAGGTAATCAACCAGTCGCATTTGGTCTATCTCAGAAGTGAGTTCAAAGAATCAAGAAAATTAACATATGGCAGCTGATTATTCTTGAGGAGAGTCTGAGAGAAATTACTTTTGAGCAGAAGAGTAGTAAGTTGAAGACAAAATGAGGTGTTTTCTATTCATCTCTTGGAGCTTGTGGTAGGAGTTCTGAGCTATCTATGGAAGATTATCTCTTGTAATGGGATGAGAATGTATATGTCCCAATTTGTGTCTGGTTTCTTTTGGATCAAGTTGGTGACTCAGTGATATCTGAAGATTATCAGATGGTGTTCTTTGTTATGTTGTGAAGGATGTCCTAACTAATGTTAGAACATTTTGTGAAGTGGTCTTCTATTCTGGTTAGAAGAGAGATTGACACAGAGTATGGATGTGTTCAGCCAAGAGGGTTGAACAGAGGGTGTGCTCTTGAAGACATGGAGATGCGTCTTATGTTTTCCATTCATCAAGTGGTCTGGGTTCTCTTTGAATCAGGAAGTATGTGAAGTTCCAACTTTGGGGTGTTGGATATGTTCATGCGTGACCTCCAAGTTTCAAGAGGAGAGTCGGTTGTTCATGACAGGGGGAGTTTTGTCTTTGTGCTGCAAGTAATCATCAAGATTGTGGTCTATATGTTCTCAGATAACAAGGTATGGCACCTTGTTAGTTATTGGGATGATGTGGTGTGTGTCAAGACTGAGTGAGCAGAAGAATGTCTGACCGGATGTCATGACATTACCTTGGACAATGCTGTTATTTCCTTCTGAATCTTAAAGTCAAGAGGAAATATGCATGTGGTGTGTCTAATTATGATAAATTAGAATAATCCTGATTGTTACAGTTGTGTGGTACAGGGGGAGTAACCATCTACTGGTGTTTGTGATTTTGGCTTTAGTGGTGCCAGATGTCAAGTTTCTACTGAAGGTACGAAAGTGGTCTCAGGAAATGTTGAAAGGAAGAATACTTGAAGAATGCAGGCAAAAGCCACGTTGAATGTTAAGACATCGCGTGCAACGTGTCTGACTGCATATAGGGAATAGTCTCCATGCACTGGAACTGTTGTTTTGGAAAAGAAACAGTCAAGAGCTATAAAAGGTATTCAAAGATAGTCTGAGATTTTGTTGGTGATTCTCTGACTGTTTCTCAGCAAATATTAATGAATCTTGACCAAGCATTTATTCCTACCGTTAATTCCTAAGCACGGGCTAGACTATTTAAAGGATGTAATAGCACTCTTCTTCTCACAAGAGAAACACTCTAGTCCCTCTCAACCATGGGGTATGTTAAGGTTTGGGCAAACTACGCCTGGATCTGGTTTTGTGAGGGGTTCATTTACAAATGTTTAGCTAAAAAGGGGGAGAGAAATATAGTCCTGAGAATGTACCAGAAGCAAGTAAAATGTGGTAGCAAGCAGAAGTTGGCTTCAGGCACAGAAGTCACTAACATATCACTTGTGTCTTGTGACCTGAGTTAAGAGGACAATTGTGTCTTGTGATCTGAGTTACATTATCTATGTACTCAGCATTACATATTCTTCAGGAAGCTCTACCGTTGAGGGGAAGGGTTCTGATGCAACTGATTCTTGTACTCCTACTTCCTCATGTACACCATCCTTGGTGTTTGTGGGGGTGGAGACAATGACAGAGATGAAGAGCATACCCATATTGGGATGTAATGTCCAGTGTAATGTTTATTTGTTTTAGCTAAAATTTGCCAAAGGGGGAGATTGTTAATACCTTAGGATTGGCATTAATTTTGTAAAACAAATAATGTAATCATCTCTGTTGTTTTAATATGTTGGGTTGAAGAAGTTCAACATCTGGACCAACATGTCATGTACGATGTCATGACATCATGTCTGTGACATCGTACATGTGTAGAAAACTGAATTAATTAATTCAGTATATATTCTGGGATTAGTGAGGAAATTTGGTGAATATCCTAACTCCCATGTGGAGGTCTTAAAGACTCAATCAGAATATATATAGGCTCCAAATATGGAGATATATATGGAGAGATTTTAGGAACTAAAAGATTGAAAGACCTTATTTGTAGCAGAAATTTTCTGCTGACTTTGTAACAGCAAAGAAGAAGTTTGTTGCGATTTCTGAAGGCCCAAATCCAGTTGGGTGATTAGGTTATAAATAGCATATTGTAACCTAGTCTTTGTAAGCCTCTTAGAATGAAAAATTAGGGGTGTGTGTGAGGTAAACCTCCCAACCTGTGGGAAGGTTACCATGTGTTTCTCATTGTTCAAAGCTGAGAGTATTTGTAACTCAAAGCCTGTAGGTAAGAGTTGTTTGTTCTTGAATGAAGCTGTGAAGCAAGTTCAAGTGGTTTAACATTACATTGTATTTGTAGTGATAGGAATGGAAACTGGAGGTTTCTATCTAGGAGTTCCTAGGTATAGATTGCATTGGGTAGGGATTAAGTGAAGAGTTTTAAACGGGGGAGTTTAACTCTGAATTAATACTACTGATAGTGGATCTTCTTCCTGGCTTGGTATGCCCTCAGAGTAGGTGATGTTGCACCGAACTGGGTTAACAATTTCCTGTGTTTGTTTTCCTTCTGCATGTTATAATCCTGTCTGCCATAACTCAGCTTGTATTTCAGTCTGCTTATCAAGTTAATAACAACCCTGATACATAGCCTTCTGTTTGAATGTCAATCAGAATGTTTTGACATTCATCATTAACAACATATACTGAATAATAGGCAGGTTGGTTTTTCTGCTTCAGTTCAGTATTTATTTCAGTCTGGTTATCAAGAGGATAACAGACTTGGGCAAAGGATCATTGTGAAACTGTCAAACTGGATGTCTTGACAGTTAGTCATGTATGCTGATATTGAAGTTGAGACTGGTTAGTCTTTTGCAGTACAGAAAATTTAGCACAGTCAGTTTTCAGGGACATAATTGAATCAGTATGAGGTTTATGTTCTGGTTGTCAAACTGAATGTTGTAACATTCATACCAGACAACATGTGCTGAATTGTAGGATGATTAGTTTTTCAGGTTCAGTAATTCTCTCAGGCTAAAATCCAGGAAACTAACAACTGAACTACATGTATTGAACCTAACAAATAGCCTATTTGTTAGCACCCTAATATGTGGAAATTAGATTAACTTGTTCAACCTTTATTTTAGGAAATACAAGTACAAGGCCAGCAAACTGGATTAATGTAACAGATGATGTCCAAATCACTATTGAGACATCTTGCTAATAAATGTGTAGGAAAATAACAAAAGTTAGAGCTATGGTTGCTCTCTACTGAGTCTTTATAACAGATGCACAGAACTAGGTGTTCCTCCATTCTAGGGTGACATAGAAGCAGATGTCGTGACATCTGTGAATGTGTGCATATCAGTACTGGAATTTATTTTGTATAAATACCTTGCTGTATTGGTAATATTGTTGGATAAGATGTCATGACTTCGTGTAGAACATCTGAACTCTGACTATGCCAGAATTTCAGGCTTCAAAAGCATCCATACTACCGGCTTGAGCAAAGACAGTAGCTTTTCCAATGAGAAACTCAGTAGTCAACCCAAAAATACCTCCTTTCTTTACCCAATGAGCCTTAATCTTAGACTTCTTCAAATGAAGAGCTTTAGCTATGATATGAGATATGGGAATCTCCTCCAATCCACTAAAGGGTACTTTGACAGATATGGGTATTCCCAAGAGATGGGCGTACTCCTCTAACGTAGGCACAAGCTGATAATCTGGAAAAGTGAAGTACCAATAAAGAGGGTCATAAAACTGAACCAAAACACTGAGAAGTCCTTCGACCAAATCAGCAGATAACACAAACAAGAGCTTCCCATGACGTTGCTTGAAGTCCATGGGATCTACTACAAGGGATGGCAACTTCCCTAGATCTTTCAAATCAGGACATCTGAAACTGTACTTCTTAGTGCTCCTTCGTCCATAATCCATGGTCTCAAAATATTTGCAAATAAGACCTCAGGTCCTTGAAAAAAAAATTTGTTACGATGCGCATGTATGCATGAATGCAACAGACAAAGGATCACACACAAGGCAAGCACAAAAAAAGTTCAAAGGATGGATCAAGTCATCATCAAGATCAATCATCCATTTTGGTGGATTGTTGTTTTCACCTTATCAACACCCAAGTTCCATTAATATTGACAAGACTTGATTGGATTAACCGAGAATCAAAGGGTCTATTGTGAGTCACGAGCATGGAGTCAAGTTAAGAGCCATCCCAAAGCAGTGTACTAAGGATAAAAAACTGTAGATCATGTTCTAAAAATATCCCAGAGTCTTGATCCCATCTATCGGATATTACATGTTAGGATGACTGACTCATCAACCCATAATATTCTCAAGAGAAACTCGTCTGAGTGTAGTATCACGTAACAACTGTTATCAGGTCTACACCTAAACAGTTTCCACACTACGTCCTAAATAGGCCAAGTTGAGTTAAATGTTCTATTCTCCTCAGCTTCTTGGACCCTAAATAAGAGAAAGTAATGCCTAACCACAAATAACTTATGTGACATCAATAACTCCAAAAGGGTCTCCACTGAGTAGATGGGTCTCAAGCCAACTTGCTAAGGACTACACCACACAAGTTGAACATGACTATACCATCCTCCTATCTTAATTGCACTCAAGTTCGGGTTAGAACTTATCTCACCACTCAGAGATCACCAAGGACAACAAACAAATTATATCATACAAACAAATATACAAACATCAAATATACAAATATATACACATATAAAAATGTAGGCTAAACCCACTGAGGAATAGTCCTCAGCAGAGTCGTCACTTAATTTCTATAGCGGTAAATTCATGACCATCAAGCTATTGATAATCTTAACGTCAATAAAACCAGAGTCGGCACCGCGCATTTATTGTACAAACAAAACCCAAAGATAAGAAGTTTTCAAATCAAAACTAATAAGATGCCATAGATTACAAGTAACGGGGTTGGTTACACATAGGGGAGGTGTTAGCACCAAAAATGTCCTAGGTACTCCTAGGGAGCCCTTTTTTATGTGTGTATGTGTTTTTTGGTATAAAAGATGTTTGAGAAAAATATAATGTAGGGATGAGAAAAGAATTCGTTGATTATGTTTTTTTGTTTAACAAGACCTTCGGACTTATTCCTTCGTACCAACATAAAAATGAGGGATCAAAACCTCTTAGTTCGTGGTAACAATTTCAAAATGAGTGAATTGCTTTTAATTAAAATTTTAAGTGAAAAGGGAACAAATGGCCAAAAATTTGAATGGGTTTGTTAGTTCTTTTTGTCTTTTGAAATTTTAAGTAAATATGATTAAGTTTATTTACAAATTTGATTTAAGAAAGAGTTTGAAAATTCATTGGCATCAGGCCAAAGTTTCTATTTGAGAAAAGGTCTAAGTTTGAAATTTAGGAAGTGGGAGAAGATGAAGAGGCTATCCTAAGCATAAAATTTGAAGTTAAGAGTTGAAAAGATATGACCAATGGGATGCAATCCAACAAACAAGAATGTCATATAGAAAACCCATTTTTCCTTTGGACTTTGAATCAAGCAATAATCATTCAGGCAATTAGCAATATCAGACACCAAGACGATCAAGGCATCAAATAAAGATAGCCACATCCAAGCAAGCAATTTCCATAGCTAGCAGTCTTCTTTGTCTTCTCATGTATCATATTATATATTCCTTGATCAACTCGGAAGAAACCATCAAACACAATATGAAAATAAAAATTTGCACCAAGAAAATGTAGTAGATGAGTTCAAATAAATCCCAAGACTTGCATTAGATGAAGGCTCTGTTCATAATAGCTTGGTCTCAGAATGTTGGCATTGGTCAAGTCCTTTTTGCATAGGGAATGTTGCCTAATCCTAAGTCCAAGAGTTCAGATCAAGATCAATAGTCCACCAAATATTTTTTAGGGTTTTTGTTGTTTATCAAGTGTTTTAAGGTCTCAAGACCACTAACAAAATCAAAACGCACAAGCAATATATACAATCATAGGATATGGCTCAAATGAGCAAAGTGAAAATGGCATAAACATAAACAAGTTTAATGAAATGTAAATGGAAATGAATGATAAATGACTGAAAATTAAATTGCATAAAGTAAATGACTTGAAACTAAAGAAATATTAATAAGAGTTAGTCAACTGTTAGTCAATTAATTGAATGTTAGTGGTGTTTTTGCTTTTTAATTGATTAAGTCGTTCTTTGGAGAACACTCAACCATCTATTCATAAGAATGGATCCTTGAACCAAGACATCTTCTATGAGAAGGAAAAAAGGCCAAGTTTCCATACAATACCATGAAGGATGGGAGACTTACAATCTTAGTTACTAGAATGTTATGCCTTTAGGGTCAAATTTAGCTTTATGTTAAGCAATCCTAATTGGACTTATGTAGAAGTCACAACTATTTGAGGTCGGCCAATAAAAATTTAGGTGTTAATGCATGTTAGAGATTTGGTATAATGAACCAAACTCCTAAAGCATACCACACACTAAAAGAAAAGATTAAGAGGGATGGACCTATCTCATCCATACGTGTATTGATTCATCTAACACAAGGTCATTAATGAGCCAATTAGCCTTAGGATGGTTGAGATTTCATTGGTCAATGAAAGGGATGGGAAAGAATAGGGATGAAGATGAGGGGGGGGGGGGGGGGGGGGAGTGAGAGAAACACAAATTGGTCATGGGAGGAATTTTATCAAATCAAAATCATTCATTCATTTTGGAAGATGGAATGTACATTTCTTCTATCCCCTAAAACCAATGATTTAAATCCAACAAAAGTCAAATCAACCTTGACCAATGCCTAAACAAATAGTCAAACATCTCAAGACCATAAAAATGGCTCAACATAATTTTTACACAATTAATCAATAAAAAATCAAATTAAAAATGCATTAAAATTCAAATTAATTTGGTCAAAACCTAAAATCTCTTCAAAACACCAAATAAATGGTCAAGAGATTTATCCTAGGTCAAACAAAGTCAAAGGACCTTAGACAAAAAAATTCATCATTTTTGAAAAGTCAGAAGTATTTTTAAACAATTAAAAATATGCACAAAAACATTTAATTCATGACAAATATCAAAATTAATCCAAAAATTAATTTTAATTTAGAAAATGAAAGAAAAATATTTAAAGACTTTTGGTGAAAGTCACATATTTTTTTGATTAAAAATGAAATTATTATGAATAAAAAAAAATAAAGCAATTAAACATAAAATCATAAAATAAAAAGAAATTCAAAAAAACAAGGGCCATTAGATCTCCCTATTTAATTGAGGTGGCATATCTGATGGCCAGAAGCGCGCAATCCTCCAACACTTCAGTCAACGCGTGTACACACGTGTTATGCAAAAGCAAGGGCTAAGATTAAAATGTGGGAATCATATTGGATGGCTTAGGACTTGCCAACACACCACCGGAGCCCTAGCTCCGGTCATCTTCTCCGTTAATCACCACCGAAATGGTACAACCTCAACTTAATGAAAAATGAAAAACAAGGACACTATTTCAAAGAGAAAATGCTTAGGAGTTCGAATCTGGCCTTAATTTTTACAATTCCAAGTATATAAAAAGGTATAGGGATTTGAATTTTGTGGATCAGGAACTGAGTTGCTTCGATTTGACCTCAGAGCAACTCAATATTGTTGCCTACATTGGTAGGATTTCAGCCAACCAAAAATCATAAAGAATAGTGAAGAATTGAGACGGAATCGAAGATATGAAAATTCTGAAAAATTACCTTCGAAGGAGCTTCAACCTTGCCTGATCTTGATTCTAATTGTGCTTGGCTTGGTTTCAGAAGCTTCTAGGAAGTGATTAGGATCCAAAAAAAGCTTGGATTCTTGGAGTTTCAATCTTAAAATAGAATGAGATTTGAAGCTCGACTTTCAAATGAAAACCTTCAAGATTATCCTTTAATGGTGAGGGTTTGGATTGCAGGTTCAAAGCTTGGGCATGGGGTCCTCAATTCTGAGCCATGAGGGTTGTATTTATAGCTAATGTGATTCATTTCCACACACTTCCAAAATTTTCCAAATTTAGCAATTTGCATTGCATGCTTGCATGGGCGTGTGATAGGACCATCAAGTGATGTATTCAGGTACAAAATTGCTTGTCTATCATGCTAAAATCATGCCATGTGTCCATGCATTTGAATTTGAAATGTGAAGGTGAAATTCATCCAAATGGTCCTTTGAAAAGAACCCATGCGCAAGTACTTCATTTCTTGTCCAAATGAGATGATCGTGGACTTTGTGGAAAGGTGAGATCAAGGGGAACAACTTTGATGTTGAACACTTTTCCATTTAAATATTCTATAATGATGAACTTTGAGGTGGAAGTTTGGAAAATCAAACATATTTGAAAATTTTCGAAGTACCAAGTCAAATGCTCACTTCTTCCACCTTGAATAACTTTTTCTATGGGATTCAAATGGAAACTATTGCTTCATAAATGTTGTGGCTATTTCAAACCTATTAAATTTGGTCATAAATTTGACCTCATTTGGATTTGTGATGAAGGAGTTATGCATTTTAGAAGTTGAGGAAAATCACTTGTTCAATGGTAGTGACCCAAAATGACCTATAATGTTTCCTCTTGGCACATGCATTTTCAAGTTGAATTTGAACTTCTTCCAAACATAAAAGTTGAATAGGAAATCGTGAATTTAGTCATGGAACTTGAATGACTTCCATCTCATAAACAATTAGCAAGTTATGGTCCTTGGAAGTTAACCTCCTAACTAGGGTTCAAACAAAATGACCTATAATCTTTCACCATAAAAAATGAATCTCCAAGCAAACATATCTCTTGACTTAAACATTAAAGTTGTTTGGAATGTCATAAGGATTAGAATTTCTCTTGGAATCATTTTCATATGACAAAACGTATATGAGATAGGGTCTAGGGAACCCCAGTTTTGACTAGTTGACTTTCTCTAGTCAACCACCATGAACCATCTTGCAAACTTGACATTCTCTTGATCTATTGTACTCATGGAGTATCATATATGTGTAATATGAATTAATATGAAGTATCCTTTGAAATATTTATCAAATGATAAAGAAACTTGTTGAGGAAGTCACACAAGATACCCATATGAAATAGGGTTTCCAAGGCAAACAAGATTCAAACTCTTGATGAATTCTTGATCAAAAAGATATGTGAATATCATGGGGATCCATATATTATGTCTAGAGTTAATTTGAACCATCTCTTGATTGATCTCCTTGCATTGAGGGTCTTAAACCCTTTATATGAGCTTGATGAGGCATTGGTGGACACGCACACTACCTACAAAAGCAACAAACTATACATTGACATAATTTTGGTATTTTGGTTAGTAAATAATGAAAAACAAAGTATGATACAATCAAATGTGCTTGGTGATCTCTCCCAATGCAAACCCAATGAATGAGGGGTAAGGATGAAGCCAAGGTGTGATCCCAAAGCTAATACATATGATGAGATAACATGAGGGATCTTAGGGTCAAAATTGGGGTCTTACAGAATCTAATGATGCATGATAAGAATGTATGAATTGGACATACAAAAAATAACACAAATAGAGTTACTTAGTCCTTGTTTTTTTTATTTTGACTTACGCATGGAAGTGGGATCTTATGACCATACGAAGTGGTCATAAGAGACTATGCAAAATAAGAAAATATGCAGATGAATGATTTTAAGTGGGAAAGAATTTAGGGTATGAGAGTTTCCCATATTTAAATTTCTTTAACGAATGGCATCAGTGATGGTAATCCTCATAGAATCCGGGTGAAAGGTATTTAAATACAGAAGACCCAAATTTTGCCCCTAAATGCAATGACATGATATGATATGTTATACATACATGAAGGACTCTCTTTTTTCGTTTGCTGGAGATATGATGTGAGATAAAGAATGTAACACTCTAAACCCCACATACATTTTTAACGCATAATTTTAACAAAAATTACAATCATATATGGTGTCACTCACATCAAAAATATCCTACTCGCAACACGGTTTACAAAAAATCACATAAAAACTGTTATCGCATGCTTACCTTCACTTAGGATATCATCGCAGCAAAATCACCATCAAATCAAATCAATTAAACATAATAACTGCAACTCAAGGCGTTTAGTCTCTAAACTTCAACTTCCATATCACAAAAAAAAGATTTATAATATTCAACTCGCCACAATGTTGAAATATCATCAAACATAAATAAAAACTTCAACAAACAAAATAAGTGGAAGCAACGTTCCCATCCTGATGTTACATTGATCAGATCAAGACCTTACTAATAAAAACGACAAACTATTGAAAGCCAATCCAATAACTACCTTCCACTTACTTCAACAATGTTACTCCTGAGTATCTACATGATGACCATGTCAAGGCAACATTTAAACAGTAGGGGTGAGAAAAAATAACCAATATAAACAATGTAAGGAATGTTAAGGTAGAGAACACACAACATGTATAAATTCAATACACAAGTATCAACGATATATTCTCACACCCAATTCATGACAGTAATCACCTAATCATATACAATCATAAACATCATGAAAGTCAACAACATATGCAATCATATATGCAAATGTACTCTATAACTGACTCATTATGCATGTGGTACCATTCATGAACACTCAGGTTCATCTCGCTCTCGATCCCCACCATAGGATTGGATCACACCAAATCTTTACCACCACCATAGGTAATGTTTCCTTGATTCCCACCTAAACTCGGCTACTCGCTCCCGGTCCCCATCATAGGACTAGAGCACACCAAGGTTCGTTACCACCATATGTAACGCTTAACCAATCCCTATATAAAACTCGATACCTGCTCCCGATCCATACCACCAGACCAGAGCACACCAAAATTGGATTGAATCTCGTACAACATGATGCATGACTCTCATCAACATGCATTATCACAAAAAGATTCATCAAAAGGATCCCTATACACATATCACCATTTATGCATCATATCATTCATCATACATAATAATCAATTCATCTTACCACGTCAATAAACAACAACAAAAAACAATAACTCATCAAACATGACCTCATAGGCATTCATTTATGTTACTTCACCAAAACAACAACACATCATCGTATAAACATAATGATTCACCAACCAAACATATAAACCAATACATTTATCAATATATTAGGCAATTTAATAATATTCAAACATTTCACCAGTCATAGCGTGTTATGAATTTGAGTGTTAGCTTTCTAACTCTTCATATGACACTTCATTTGGATATACGGATCAAAAGTTATGGCTAAAGTTGTCGAACAATGCAAAACGAACATTATGGCAGTTATGTGTCGAATCATGACCTTTACGGGTCGACTCATGACCTTTACAGGTCAGCTCATACTGTGAATTTTTGTCTAAAATTAGGTTTTAATCATCCAAACATTGCCTTATGTGTTAAAACTTATGTTACAAAAATATATCAATATAGATCCAGTTTCTTACTGTTATAGCTTCCTATTACATAATCAATCTCTAAAGAACCATTAACACAATCAATCTCAAAATCTTCAAACATCAATCAATGGCATGATATAATCAACAACATCAAAATAAAATATATGCATACATAGGGTACATAGGTTTCACACCAATTCCATCATACAACAATTATAACACAAAATCAGAATTGAGATTTAGAACACCCAATCCTAAGGAGGTTAAGGGTTCCTCCATCTACCCCACAAGCTTTACACTCAACTGGTAGCCCTCCCCCCCCCCTACATGATTTTCAGCAAAATCCCATTGATCCTTAGAGTTTTTCTTCAACCTTAAGTCCTTACTCTCCCTCTTTGCCTTTTTTGCTCAAACTCTTCAAAATATGTACTGACACTCTCAAGTTCTTCAAATCCCTATTTTATTCCAAGACCTATTTCCTTCCAATTATACTATTCCCCTTTTACCCTCCAACTTGCTCTTATATCCCTTTCCTACCCTCCATATTTGACTGAATTCCAACATTGCCCCAAATTTCTCTACACATCTTATTTTCTCATTATTTAATTAATTAATTTGAATAATAATATTATTCTAAAGTATTATTTATTCAAATAATCAATTAAACTTCTAAATAATTTCTAAACGAATATGCCAAGTTATTCCTCTCTCTATACCTCTACTTGAAGGACACTTACCCCCATAATCACGTCATAAACAATTTAAAATACCAATAAATCAAATAAAATTCTAAATAATTTAATTAATTGAATTCGGGGTGTTACAGAGACCCACTAGGGATAACAATTTGGTGGAGAAAAAGACACTGCTGATTATTCAAAGGTGAAGGTTATCAACTAGTTAGAGATGACAAGCTGACAATTTAGAATATATGAGAAATCAGGAGTTTTTGTGATTTCTAACAAGAAATTCATCCCACACAAAGTTCTAGAGTTTTCTAACAAGAAAATAATCCAATCAAATAAATTGGAGATCCATAACAAGGAATTTATCTAAGATAAACATGGGAGATTTCTAACAAGAAAGTCATCCACGCAGAAGAAAACTTGGAGATTCTTTACAAAGAAATTGTCCAAGACAAAACTCGGGAGTTTTTTGACAAGATAATCATCCATGCAAAAGGCTATGACGATTATTTACAAAAAATCAATCAAGACAAAATATTGGAGCTTCTAGTAAGAAAACATCCAATCATATAGGAATTCGTTAAAATGAAGAGACATACATGACTTTCTAGGAAACAACATGACAAACAGGGTAATAAAACTCTTTGTATGTGCCAACACAGTTGGACTTGACCGTAAGCATTGGTTACAAACAACTTCTAACGGATTCATGCCAATTACAACTGGAATTTCAAAGATAGGGCCAGTAATAACTGAACTTTAAATGCGTCAATGACAATTGGACTTTATAATGATACTAGTGACAATTGGATTTTGGATACTAATAACAATTGCAAGTCCAGTTGTTTCTTTATTTATTATTGTTGTTGTTGTTGAGATTTAATGTTTAAAGATTTCATGGATTTTATTGTTGTTGTTGTTATTATTGTTGTTGTTGTTTTTGTTGTTGAAATTTAATGTTTAAGGATCATATTTGTTTTTGTTGTTGTTATTGGTGTTATTGTTGATGATGATGAAGAAGATTTAGAATTTGTCAACAAATTTTATGCTTTGCATATTAAAACGAAGAACAAAAAAATAGGTTAAAAATAAAATTTTTTAAATAGGACTTTACCCCTCGGTTATTGTTAAGAACCGAGGTGAAAAGTAGCACGGTTTTGAAAAACGAAAAAATGCAGTTGTTGGGGATTGAACTCATGATGATTGTCACTTTTCCCCTCGGTTATTCAAAAACTGAGGGGTAAAGTGGCAGGTTTTCATGTCGCCCTTCATTACCTCGCATGTGTAACCGAGGTTATATCCTTTTCACGTCCAAAGTGAAATGAGGTTATTTGTAGTAGTGTAGGATTCTTATTGAACTACCTTTGGAAGGTTGGACTCATTGAGCTCTTTGTGGTAGTTTGCCCTAGTCTGAATCTTGAATCGATTTTCTCTTGACTAACCGACTATTGAGGTGATTGGCTCGGATTGATCGAAACTCAAAGTGATTTTCCCCTGATTGGACTTCTTTCAAATGATCAAGTTCCTCAACTGACTACACATTGATGATATTGAACTTAAAATTTATTGAGATCAACACAATGAAACATAGTGAAAGTGTCAATGACCCAAATAGAACACTAATCTAGCCATTCACAAAGTGAAAGATGTTGTGACCAATACAAATGATCAACAAATATCGTTCAAAGTCAGGTTAACGTAACCTTGATGAAGTATCCTTTCAAAATAAACCTTCCCTTAATTAGGTCTTTTAACGGTTGTAACATGGTCTGGTTCATGGTTTTTGAACAGAAGGATATAAGGATAAAACTTTAATTTTAACCTACCCCTTCTTCTTGATGACCTACAATTCCCAAGAGTATTTTGACAGTGTGATGGTAAAGATGAGGATTCAAAATGAGATTTTCTTGCAATGACATCTACCTTATTTGTTTTCTTTGATTGATTATTATCCCTAATTTTTCCCAGACTACTTCTTTAAAGCTCTTAGTCCACCGTGATGCCCTGATTTTTGACTAAGTTATCTTTTGTGGTATTCAACCTAGCAGGTTTTTTATTTTTTTGAAAGATTATGGCTGCCATGTTATCGTTTATTGAGGAACAACCTATAGCGGCAAATTCATCATCATCAAGCTATGTATAAGCTAGACATCAAATAATAAGAGTCGCCACCACGCTTTTATTGTTTCCAAGGGAAAAGGGAAAAGTACGAACAAAACCCAAAAATAAGAAGTTTTCAAATCAAAACTAATAAAATGCCAGAGATTTCAGGTAAGGGGGTTGGTTACATAGAGGGAAGGTGTTAGCACCCAAAGTGTCCTAGGTACTCCTAGGGAGCCCTTTTGTGTGCATATGTATTTTGTATAAAGTGATGTTTACAAACAAATAGAATGGGGGGATGAGAAAAGAATTCATTAATTATATTTTTGTGTTTGACAAAACTCTTCGGTCTTGTGCCTACGTACCAACATAAAAATAAGGGATCAAAACCTCGTAGTTCGTGATATAAATTTCAAAATGGATACATTGCTTTTAACAAAAATTAAGTTTGAATGGCATAAAAGCCTAGAAAATTGTTTGAATGAGTTAGTTCTTTTTGGCTTTTTGAAAGTTTAGGTAAAGTATAATTAAGTTTATTTACAAGTTTGATTAAGAAAAGAAGTTTGAAAATGCAATGGCATAAGGCCAAAGTTTCTAGTTTGCAAAATGGGAATTTTAGGTCAACACCATATCAAATGAGAGACAACCATGCAGAAGATAAACAGAAATAGCTGCTCATAAACCAGGAGGAAACTTTGACTAGGAGCGAGTCAGATGGCGACTAGTAGGGAAACCAATGCGATCTACTGGCAAAAAGATCTTACTCTGCTGAAGATCAACCCTATTGGGGAAACACATAAACACTATCGGGAAAATAACACGCCGCATGGTACTGAATCAACCAACTTAGCTGAGAGAAAGAATCGAAACTCCGCTAGGGAACAAACACTTCACAGGGGAACCGTATCAACACTAACAACTAGGGATACCCTAAGGGTCAACTGCTTATGCTACCTCAGATGCTTAGCACTTAAGGACTTGTTTCCTTTTTGAAGTGCTATTGAAAATTTCTTGGTTTTATATGTTTTAAGAAAAAATATTTTGATTAAAAATTTTAAAATTCCAAAATGATCGTAATAAAATTTAAACTATTGGCTGAAGTAAATAAGAGTATAAACAATTGGATAAAAGCTCAACATTATTTAATAGGGATGGTAGTCTATAAAGGACAAGACTCCATAGATTTTTAGAGAGTTGAAAAACGGTAATTTACATGCAAAAGGGTTACATTGAATACAAATGATCCTTAGTCCTTCTACCAACTCTTGATACTTACTGTGCTCTTGACCGCTACTAGGGATGATGAATCGACTTCAACCCTTGTGCTCAAAGTTCTCCAAAATTTGAAGATCAGTTGACTGCAGTTACTTGCCATAATCCCTAATTTTTGCATAAGTTGCCCCAAGGTGGGGTACTCAACTTATCGGGAAATTTTCTGTTTTTTTATGTCTCTAACTTTTGCCTGGATCACCCTTTCGGGTTTTCAATCCACCGAGACGCTATTTTTTGCCTAAGCCGCCCTTTCGGGTTTTCAACTTAGCGAGTTGTTCTTTTCTTTTTAGGCGAAGTATTTCTTGACTGCATCCGCGTTCACAGGACGAGTGAACTTTTCACCATCCATAGTTGTAAGAATCAGAGCACCACCTGAAAAGGCTCTCTTAACAACATATGGGCCTTCATAATTGGGGGTCCATTTTCCCCTAGAATTTGGTTTGAACGACAAGATCTTCTTGAGGACAAGGTCACTTTCTGTAAACACACGAGGTATGACCTTCTTATCAAAAGCTTTCTTCATTCTCTGCTGATATAACTGACCATGACAGATGGCAGTCAATCTCTTCTCTTCAATCAAATTCAGCTGATCAAACCTGGTCTGACACAATTCAACCTCAGTCAACTTGGCTTCCATGAGCACGCGCAATGAAGGAATCTCAACCTCTACAGGGAGCACTGCTTCCATACCATTTATAAGAGAGAAAAGGGTTTCCCCTGTTGGAGTGCGGACGGATGTACGATACCCATGCAAAGAAAACGGGAGCATCACATGCCAATCCTTGTACGTGACAACCATCTTCTGGATGATCTTCTTAAAGTTCTTATTTGCAGCTTCAACTTCCCCATTCATCTTGGGTCTGTAGGGAGAAGAATTATGATGTGCAATCTTGAATTATTTACAAAGATCTTCCACCATTTTGTTATTCAAGTTCGATCCATTGTCAGTAATGATCTTACTTGGCACACCATAACGACATATGATATAATTCTTGATAAACCTCACAATAACTTACTTAGTTACATTTCCATACGATGCCGCTTCAACCTATTTTGTGAAGTAGTCAATTGCCACCAAAATGAAACGATGTCCATTCGAAGCTTTGGGCTCAATCATCCCAATCATATCAATTCCCCACATGCAAAAAGGCCATGGGGATGAGATAACATTCAAAAGTGTCGGAGGAACATGAATCTTATCAGCATAAATTTGACACTTGGGGCACTTCTTCACAAATTTGCAACAGTAAAATTCCATTGTCAGCCAATAGTAACCTGCTCGCAACATCTTCTTTGCAAGTGCATGTCCATTAGAATGACTACCAAAGGAAACTTCATGCACTTCGGTCATCAATAAGTTTTCTTCATGTCTATCCACGCATCTGAGCAAAACCATGTCGAAGTTTCTCTTGTACACTATATCACCATTCAAGTAGAAATTACCGACTAATCTTCTCAAAGTCTTCTATCTTTCAAAGATGCCCCGGGCGAGTAAATCTGACATCGGAGGAAACATTTGATGTCGTAATACCACGGCTTCTCGTCTTTGATCTCTTCAATAGCAAACACATGAGCTAGCCTATCAAGACGCATCACAGACAAATTGGGAACTTCATTCCAATACTTCACTACAATCATTGACGCCAACGTTGCAAGAGCATCTGCCATCTGGTTCATATCTCGAGGGATATGATGAAACTCAACCTTTGTAAAGAAAGTTGAAATACTTCTCGCATAATCTCTATACGGTATTAAATCGGGTGGATTTGTCTCCCATTCACCTTTGATATGATTCACCACCAAAGTTGAATCTCAAAAGACATCTAAACACTTGATTTTGAGATTCATGGCCTCTTCAAGCCCCATAGTGCGAGCTTCATATTCTGCCATGTTGTTTGTACACTTGAAAGTCAATCTAGCTGTAAATGGTAGATGCGTGCCTTGTGGAGTAATGATCACTTCCCCAATGCCATTTCCATATTGATTAACAGCTCCATCAAATACCATGCCCCAACGGGAACCAGGTTCTGGCCCTTCTTCAAGAAATGGTTCATCACAATCTTTCATTTTCAAGTACAAAATCTCTTAATCAGGAAAGTCATACTACATTGACTAGTAATCTTCAATCGGTTGGTGAGCCAAGTGGTCAGCCAAGATACTACCTTTGATCTCTTTCTGAGATCGATATACGATATCATACTCTGATAACAACATCTTCCAATGGGAAATCCTCCCAGTTAAAGTAGGCTTCTCAAATATATACTTGATCGAATCCATTTTGGATTTCAACCAAGTGGTATGATTCAACATATATTGACACAAACGCTTAGCAGCCAAAGACAATGCACAACAAGTTTTCTCAAGCATAGAATACCGAGTCTCACAGTCGATGAACTTCTTAATAAGGTAGTTGTAAGACCCTAATTTTGACCCTAAGATCCCTCATGACATCATATCATTTGCTCTATGCATTGCCTCAAGGATCATAGCATGTGTGGCTCCTTTACCCTAGGGGCGGGACATGTGTGAGAGGTTTGAGACCACGAAGCATGCTTGATTGTATATTATTGCTTTTCTTATTTTGTTTACTAACCAAAAGCACAAAAATATATCACTAACTCTTTTTGTTTTGAAGCTCAAGTGATCAATGAAATGGCTAGATGAGGATGAGAACAAGTATGACAATGGTCCACAAAGTTCCTAATCATCATATATGTCTCCCAAGTATCTCAATTTTCCAATTTGATCAAGATAACCCAAAGGGCTTGAGGCTTGTTTCCCAAGGAAACCCTAATTCAACTGTGCATTGATTGTGTCTTGCTCATGAAGCAACCTCAACCTATGATCAAATTAAATTAAGGGAAGTTATTTAATTCATTATTTTATGCATATATGAGACTATGTGAGTATCCTCAATCATTCATTCATCAAGATTTGAAGTTTGGCCTTGAGAAGTTTACAAGTCAAGTCATTTGACTAAACTGAGAATCCCTGAGACCTAACTCTTTATGTGTTTGTCAAATGAAGATGACCCCAAGAGAAAACATATTCTTAAGAACCATAGGAACAACTTTCATGTTCATCAAAAATCCATTTGAAACTTGGAAGGTCATCATTCATTTCAAAACATTATAGGTCATTTTGACTGAAACCCTAATTTTGGGTCAACTTCCCAAGGACCCAACTTCCTCATTGTTTATGATTTTGAGGTGAGACAAATTGCATTGGAAATATTAAGATCTCTAATTAAAATGTTATGTTGGACAAAATTTCATAATCCTAAAATAAACACATGTGATAATACAAAATATTATAGGTCACTTTGGACCAAAGCCATTGAATTTAAAAAATGTCCAACTTCAAGTGCCCATAACGTTCTCATTAAAAATCGAAATGATGCGACATTTAAGTCCAACTTTATCATCTTAAAAATATCTACAACTTTGATGTTTAAGGTTTTTTCATTTGAGGCTTGCATCATTAAAACATAAGGGCTTGAATTTGCTTGTTTTTGGCAAATTTTTCAAGGTCATGTTTTGTACCCCAAACTTCAAAGTCAGTTTTCATAAATTTCCAAACTCCAAATGGATTTTTGTCAAACATAACTTTTATTCCTTATGTCAATAGATTTCCAACCATTACTCGCACCACCATGTTTGGGCTTTCCATGTGGGACTTTCAAAGAGCTCAATGTTTAGGTTCAAATATGCAATTCACATCATAACTTCATGCATAAGCCAATGCAGCTCCAATTGCACGTCCAATTCATTAGCACATGAGTTCATCTTGCATTGCCATCCACTTTTGGGCCTTACATGCCCCTGTACAGGCCCATGCATGGAGGACCCAATTCTCATGCACACGAGCATAACACCTCTTTGCATCAAGCTCAGCTATAAATACAAGTGCTTGCTCATTCAAAATACAACCTCAAGGTGATCTAAAACCCTGCTGAATTGGAAACCCAACCTCACTCAAAGGAATTTCAATTTTCATTTCTCAATTTCAAGCTTGAATTTCAACATCCTTAGTTGATCTTCAAGTCTTAATTCCTTAGCCTTGCTTCATCATCACATCTCCATATCAAATTGGGATCAAAAGCTTGAAGAGATCGTGTTGTTCAAAGCTGCATTTCAGAGGTATATCACTCAATTGTTTTGATCTGGATCTTGCTATACCATGTGAATTGCCAGTGGTAGTCTTAATTTTATGAATTCAGACATTTCAGATCAAACACCATGATCGTCAAACTCTTGTTTCTCTTTAAATAGAAACATTGAGGAAGATCCAAGGTTACAGGGGTGATGTACATCACCCCAGCTTCATTTTGCTACCATTGTTTTTCATTTTCATTAAGGTTGAAAACCCTCCGCATGGTGGCCGGAGTTTGTTCTCTGGCCGGAGAAGATGGTGGTTTCCACCACCATCCCCACGTGGATGCTTCAGATCCCTTGGATCTCTCTCAAACGTTTTAATCATGGCCTTTGCTTTTCTTGACTTATTTTAATTCATCATGTTGCGCGCTTGACCAAGGACCATGGTGTATTCGCGCCTCTGAGCCTTTGGATATGGGCCACGTCATTTAATGAACTCATCAAAGCGCTCCTGATTTTTGATATTTTCTTATTTCTGTTTTAATTTCTTTTAATTTCTTTTATTTTCAAAAATCCATAACTATTTTATTTGAAGTCACAAAAATATGAGACCAATGGCAAAAATCTTCTTGAAAAATCTAGTTTCATATTTTGATTTTTAATTATTTTTGTGACTTCATTTAATATTTTTTGTGAATTATTTGGTTTTTAATAGTTTTTAATTCATTTTAAATACCTTTTGATGTCTGAAAATTCCAAAAATATTTTCGTAACACATATGGATCATGATGAGTCAATAAAAAATAGTCTCATCAATTTCTTAATTGATTTGATATTTATTTGAGATTTTAATTCATGTTGTGTTATTTTTATTGTTTTTGAATATTTTAAAATAGTTTCTGATTTCAAAAATTGTTGAATTTTTTTGTCAAACTTTGTTTGACCATGTTAGACCCATGAGAATTCAATTGGACTTGTTCAAGTTGATTTAAATTGAATTTGAGGTTTGACCATATTTTGTCCATTTTAATTTTGCATTTATTTTAATTCCAAAAATACCAAAAAAATATGTTTGACTTGTTGACTTCTAATCTTCATTTCTCTTCTGTTTTGCATTGGTTGATGATGATTTGATTCACATTTGATCATTTTGTTTTGATATTTCATTTGAATTCTCCTTTTATTCACTACATCTTCATCTCATTTCTTCTTTTTATTTTGGCCAATGAGTTAATGATTTGTGGTTGGTCTTGACATATGAGAGGCTTAACCTTCTTTGATCCAAATCAAACTCAACTTGATCAAAGATCAAGTGAGTTGCTTTGTGTCCAAGATAGGTTGCTTCTTGGTCAAGCAAAAAACCTAAAGTCCATACAAGGCTTTCATCTTTTCTTTTGGCATGGCAAGTTGTAGGAGCTTGGCTTACTAGTCATGATCTCTAACTTGTGTTTATTTTCCTATAGTTTTATTGATCGGCCTCAGATAGGTGTGACTACTACATTAGTCCACTTACGATTGCTTAACATAGCGCTAAATTGTCTTATGACACACTAACATTAACCATACTAACTACTAACTTTAATTTGAGCATTTAATTTCTTGCAATTTACTTTAATGCAATTTACTTTTCTTGCTCATTTATTCATATTGCTTTTCCCTTTGCTCACTTGAGCACATATTTTATGTTTATGTCATATTCCTTTTGCTCATTTGAGCTCATTATTGTATATAAATATATTGTTGTCTTGTGTTTGCTCTGTGTTTGTTTGTGTGAATCCAATGCAAAAGGAGAAAGGACTTAGAATTAGGGCCTTACCCATGCTTAAAGGAGTTCAAGAGCAACTAGGCCTCATGCCTTTAGAATGTTAAACTTGTTGAAGAGCAACTAGGCCTCATGCCTTTAGAATGTTAAACTTGTTGAAGAGCAACTAGGCCTCATGCCTTTAGAATGCTAGATCTTAAAGTTGACTTCAAAGGACTTCCTAATCTAAACTCATTCTTTGTCCATTCCTCTTATTTTGTTGTGAACTTTTTGATGTTTGTTCTTGTGTGATAGGGATTCCATCTTGAGATAGTAAGGAGGACCATTGTCATGAGTAGCCAAGTTATGAGAGACAAGTTATGAGATAGTAAGGATTCCATCTTGAATGTTTGTTCTGTATATTTATTTTGATTGCTTGTTGCTTGTTAAGTCCAAAGGAAAGGAGCATCTTGAATCATCTCTATGATTTCAAGAAAAGGAACTCCAAGGGTTTTATCTCTTCTCTTATCTTTGCTTGCTTTAGGATTATCCCTTCTCTTCTTCTCTCCACTCTAACCCAAGCCAAACTCATTTATGTGAAAACTTTGTCTTTGTTTCAAATTAGAAACCTAGGCCTTATGCCTTTGACTTTTCAAAATCTTTTCTTTAATACTCATTATGAATAAACATTAATTCAACTTTGACCTCATTTTGTAAATACCTCTAACTTGTAAGTACAACTCACCTCAAGTTGATTTTGTGGTTCCAATGGCCACTTTTGCTAAAACCTTTTTCATAAACATTAGCCATAGGTTTGAGTTATCATAGTGGTTGATGTAAACCTCACCTTATCCTTAGTGATTGGACTATAAGTCTTCCATACTTATTATAGGGTTAACCCCTCACTAGTATGTTGAAGCTCTCCTCACATGGTGGATTGTTGGGTTAGGTTGAGTTTTCTCCCTTTGATAACAAAAGACCTTAAGGATTTTGATCAAATCAATTCACCAATCTTTGAGATTTTTTACCCCGAACTACGAGGTTTTGATCCTACCTTTGTGATGGTACGTAGGCAATGGGTTCATCCATTCAAACAACAAAATTGTAAATATAATATTCTTTTCTCACCCCCCCAATCTTTTGCACATATTTTTTTACAAATACCAACCTACAATACACATTTGCAAAAAGGGCTCCCTTAGATTACTAAGGATGTTTTGGGTGCTTAAAACCCTCCCATTTCATAACCAATCCCCTTACCTAGATCTCTGACATTTTTATTAGTTTTTGATTTGATAAAACTTCTTACTTGGCTTTTGTTCGCTTTTTAGCCTTTCCTTTGGACAAATAAAAGTGCGGTGGCGACTCGAACTGTATGCTTACTTTTGGTTTAATCAATAAACCATAAGGTAACGAATACCCCACTACAGTAGTAAATCGCAAATTCTTCCTTTCCAGTCTCATCTTGCTGACCAAGGACACAACCCAACTATCTTCGAGCACAATCAAATACATGATCAACGGTCTTCCTTCCACAGGTGGAGACAGAATCAGAGGCTTAAGCAGATATTCCTTGACACTGTTAAAAGCTTTTTGGAAGTCTTCGGTCCAATCACAAGACTAATCTTTCCGAAGAAGCTTGAATATAGGCGCACATGTGGCAGTCATGTGAGAGATGAATCTGGAAATATAATTCAAGCGGCCGAGAAAACCTATGACTTGCTTCTCAGTTTTAGGCGCAGGCATCTCTTGTATTGCTTTGACCTTGGCAGGATCCACCTCAATACCCTTCTCGCTGACAATAAAGCCCAACAACTTACCAGAACGAACACCAAAAGTACACTTATTGGGATTCAAGCGAAGTTTATACTTCTTCAAATGCTGGAATAGCTTTAACAAATGCTTAACATGTTCCTCTTCATCAATCGATTTAGCAATCATGTCATCGACATAAACTTCAATATCTTTAAGCATCATATCATGAAAAAGAGTAGTCATTGCTCTTTGGTAAGTTGCACCAGCATTCTTTAGACCAAAAGGAATCACTCTATAACAGAATGTTCCCCAAGATGTAATGAATATGGTCTTCTCCATATCTTCGGGTTCCATCTTGATCTGATTATATCAGAAAATTCCATCCATAAACGAAAAAACTTTAAATTTAGCAGTATTGTCTACCAAAATATCAATGTGTGGCAAAGGGGACTCGATTTATTCAAATCTCTATAATCAACACACATGCGGACTTTTCCATCTTTCTTTGGCACATGCATAATATTGGCCACCCATTGCGGGTACTCAGCGGTCACAAGGAAATCGGCATCAATCTGTTTCTGCACTTCCTCTTTGATCTTCACAGCCATATCAGGATGCGTTCTTCTCAACTTCTGCTTGACTCGCGAGCATTCTGGATTCAACAGCAATCTATGCTCCACAATCTCAGAATCCAACCCAGACATGTCTTGATAGGACCAAGCAAACACATCTGAATACTCTCGAAGAATATCAATCAACCCCTTCTTGACATCTGGACACAGTCGAGACCCAATCTTGACTTCCTTCACGTCATCCTCGGAACCCAAGTTGACTAACTAAATCTGCTCTTCGAACAAATGAATGGTCTTTTCATCTTGCTCAAGAAGACGAGATAATTCATCACTTACTTCTATATCACTTTCCTCCTCGGCTTCAAACACAGGGAGTTCAAAATTTGGAGAAGGAGAAGGATCATTGTATTCAATGGGGTTAGGAACCAACCTGCATAATGATTTGATTTTTTGATTTTAGAGAAGTGGATTTGTGACCAAATATTATGCAGATGGACAATTATATTTATTATTTATGTTTTTGGTGATTACCATTTTCAGAATAAAGCAAAAAGGAAAAATAATCAACATATATGTGGATGAATAGAATTAATTTTATTAATGATCAATTTGAAAATGCCCAAACCATGTTCACTTCTCCCTTAGGCATAAGAGAAGTATTTTAAAAACATATAAAAGCAATTACTTAGATCGATGCAAAATAACAGGAATATCAACAACAATCCAATTGTTGCAAGCCTTTCTATGCGTCACAAAATTGGTGCAGTCTTCCTCTTCGTCATCCTCTAGCACAACAACTAAGTTTTGTTCATTTCCATGAATAAACCCTCCACTATGGAAGCTAAGTTGCATATCTTTAGTCCTTGTAGTTGATGAACCTTTCTAGAACCCCAAACCGGTCTTGCCTTCGAAGACCTCTACCATGCGCCCCCACTGATCAACATTGCCTTCTTCCATAATCTTATTAGCATCTTTCAATGAGGACATAGGTGCCCCAACTCTCTTTTTAGCAGTAATAGATAAGGCCTGGGACGGAGTTCCGACCTCATCCTCAGTTTATACGTAAGAGAAAGATGACAAATGGCTAACCAACAGCGCCTTCTCTCCACCAACAATCACAAGCTTTCCATTCTTCACAAATTTGAGTTTCTAGTGCAATGTGGAGGTAACAGCTCCTGCCTCATGGATCCATGGCCTTCCCAACAAGCAACTGTAGGCCAGTTGGATATCCATTACTTGAAAAGTAATTTTAAAATCACTTGGACCTATATTAACTGGAACGTCAACTTCACGAATAACCATTTTGCGTGAACCATCAAAGGCTTTGACGATTACATCAGTGTACCTCATAGGCGCTCCTTGGTACGATAGCTTTGACAGAGTTGACTTTAGCAGCACATTCAGTGACGACCCGGTGTCAACAAGCACATTTGACAAAGCATCTTCTTTGCAATTCATAGAAATGTGCAAAGCCAGATTATGATCTCTATCCTCCTCACGGAGTTCTTCATCACAGAAGCTAAGATTGTTGCACGAAGTGATGTTAGCCATAATATGATCGAATTGGTCCACGGTAACATCATGTTCTACAAAAGCTTGTTCCAGAACTCTCTGCAGTGCTTCTCTATGCGCTTCAGAATTCATGAGCAGAGACAACACTAAGTTCTTTGAGGGGGTTTGGAGCAGCTGCTCCACCATATTGAACTCACTTCTTTTAATCAACCGAAGTACCTCATCATCATCGTTGGCCTTCACATCGCTGGATTCACCAGACTTACCCTTTTAAGTACCAACTGGATCTTCAACAGGCACTTCCACCTTCTTACTCACAATTGATTCTCCCTTATCCTTTGGGAACACCGGCCCAAACACACGACCACTACGAGTTACCTTAGTAACATCAGCAATGCTCACCACTGAACTAGTCGTAGGCAACGGAACCTCT
The DNA here is from genome assembly GCF_024323335.1 of Lathyrus oleraceus. Taxonomy (NCBI): domain Eukaryota; kingdom Viridiplantae; phylum Streptophyta; class Magnoliopsida; order Fabales; family Fabaceae; genus Lathyrus; species Lathyrus oleraceus. The sequence continues at coordinate 441,187,103 of NC_066581.1, forward strand.
TGACCATCTTCTATCATTGTAGCATTATACTGATACAGAACAGTTTTATCAGATGAATACGGGGTTGGACACGCGAACCATATTACCAATGACGATACTGATTTATTGTCGACATTGTTACTATTGTTGTTGTCGTACTGGAATATCAATCTCTCTGGCTGCTTGAAAATGGGCACTATGACATTCACATCGTCATCTACATGACGGGATTGAACAATTTGAATCATGCCTTCATCCATCAGTCGCTAGATGTCTCTTTTCACAACTTCACAGCCCCTCGGGTTAACACTACAAACAGCACAACCATCATGGTCATGCTCACAACCACTTACCAAACAAACATCCTTATGCATCTGCGCTAAGGATCTTCGGATAAAACGCACATCAAAAACATTAAACTCGCTAGGACAACCATCCACCATATTCACAGAAGAGTTCCCATGGGCGGGCAACGGATTTGCTTTTACATTCGGCGCACGGTCCTCGAAGGACATCATTCCACTCTTCAACAGCTTTTGAACCTCATACTTGAGCGGATAACAATTCTCGATATCATGTTCGGGTTCTCCTTGGTGAAAAGCACAATGGAGCTCAGGTTTATACCACCAAGAAGTGGTTCTGGAATCTGCGACGGGTTTTTCGGTTGGATAAGGTTCTTGAGAAACAAAGATGGGTAGAGTTATGCATATGACAAAGGAATCGGGTCGAAAGAGACCTTCTTCGTCTCAAAGTTTTGTTGATGATGATTATTGGTATTGTTGTTGTTGTAGGTGTTTATTCATTGTTGCGGTTGTAATTGTTGACATTGTGGTTGTGTAACCGGGATAACGGAAGATACTTTGTGGTGGTGTTGACGGGATGTTGGATTCCTTCTGATCTGAGGCCTCCTCTGCCTCCCACTGCTTATTGCATTTGCTTCATTGTCTTTTTTCTTACTGAAACTACTGCCATACCTCTTGCTTGTTGATGCCTCATCTTTCGACAAACGTCCCTCTCGAACTCCTTCCTCAAGCATCATCCCCATGTTTACCATTTCGATAAAGTCACTGGGGCACTAGCAATCATTCGTTCATAATAAAATGACTAACCAACAGCGCCTTCACTCCACCAACAATCACAAGCTTTCCATTCTTCAAAAATTTGAGTTTCTAGTGCAATGTGGAGGTAACAGCTCCTGCCTCATGGATCCATGGCCTTCCCAACAAGCAACTGCAGGTCGGATGGATATCCATTACTTGAAAAGTAGTTTTAAAATCACTTGGACCTATATTAACTGGAAGGTCAACTTCACGAATAACCATTTTGCGCGAACCATCAAAGGCCTTGACGATTACATCAGTGTACCTCATAGGCGCTCCTTGGTACGATAGCTTTGACAGAGTTGACTTTAGCAGCACATTCAGTGACGACCCGGTGTCAACAAGCATATTTGACAAAGCATCTTCTTTGCAATTCATAGAAATGTGCAAAGCCAGATTATGATTTCTATCCTTCTCATGAAGTTCTTCATCACAGAAGCTAAGATTGTTGCACGAAGTGATGTTAGCCATAATATGATCGAATTGGTCCACGGTAACATCATGTTCTACAAAAGCTTGTTCCAGAACTCTCTGCAGTGCTTCTCTATGCGCTTCAGAATTCATGAGCAGAGACAACACTAAGTTCTTTGAGGGGGTTTGGAGCAGCTACTCCACCATATTGAACTCACTTCTTTTAATCAACCGAAGTACCTCATCATCATCGTTGGCCTTCACATCGCTGGATTCACCAGACTTACCCTTTTAAGTACCAACTAGATCTTCAACAGGCACTTCCACCTTCTTACTCACAATTGATTCTCCCTTATCCTTTGGGAACACCGGCCCAAACACACGACCACTACGAGTTACCTTAGTAACATCAGCAATGCTCACCACTGAACTAGTCGTAGGCAACGGAACCTCTTGACCATCTTCTATCATTGTAGCATTATACTGATACGGAACAGTTTTATCAGATGAATATGGGGTTGGACCCTCTAACCATATTACCAATGACGATACTGATTTATTGCTGACATTGTTACTATTGTTGTTGTCGTACTGGATTATCAATCTCTCTGGCTGCTTGAAAATGGGCACTATGACATTCACATCGTCATCTACATGACGGGATTGAACAATTTGAATCATGCCTTCATCCATCAGTCGCTGGATGTCTCTTTTCACAACTTCACAGCCCCTCGGGTTAACACTACAAACAGCACAACCATCATGGTCATGCACACAATCACTTACCAAACAAACATCCTTATGCATCTGCGCTAAGGATCTCCAGATAAAACGCACATCAAAAACATTAAACTCGCTAGGACAACCATCCACCATATTCACAGAAGAGTACCCATGGGCGGGCAACGAATTTGCTTTTACATTCGGCGCACGGTCCTCGAAGGACACCATTCCACTCTTCATCGGCTTTTGAACCTCATACTTTAGCGGATAACAATTCTCGATATCATGTTCGGGTTCTCCTTGGTGAAAAGCACAATGGAGCTCAGGTTTGTACCACCAAGGAAGTGGTTCTGGAATCTGCGACGGGTTTCTCGGTTGGATAAGGTTCTTGAGAAACAAAGATGGGTAGAGTTCTGCATATGACAAAGGAATCGGGTCGAAAGAGACCTTCTTCGTCTCAAAGTTTTGTTGATGATGATTATTGATATTGTTGTTGTTGTAGGTGTTTATTCATTGTTGCGGTTGTAATTGTTGACATTTTGGTTGTGTAACCGGGATAATGGAAGATACTTTGTGGTGGTATTGACGGGATGTTGGATTCCTTCTGATTTGAGGCCTCCTCTGCCTCCCACTGCTTATTGCATTTGCTTCATTGTCTTTTTTCTTACTGAAACTAATGCCATACCTCTTGCTTGTTGATGCCTCATCTTTCGACAAACGTCCCTCTCGAACTCCTTCCTCAAGCATCATCCCCATGTTTACCATTTCGATAAAGTCACTGGGGCACTAACAATCATTCGTTCATAATAAAATGAACTTAGGGTCTTCAGAAAGATCTTTGTCATCTCTTTTACCTCCAAAGAAGGAGTGATATGGGCAGCCAATTCCCTCCATCTCTGCGCATACTCTTTAAATGTCTCTTTATCTTTCTGAAACATAGACCTCAGTTGGTCTCTATCAGGCGCCATGTCCACGTTGTACTTATACTGCTTGATAAAATCCTCTCCTAGGTCATTGAAAGTGCGAATGCTTGCACTACCAACGGAGTGCATTACCGGTCAGACTGTCCTAGAAATAATGAATCAACAGTTGATCATTGTCGGTCTGAGTAGAAATCTTGTGAGCAAACATCACTATATTTTTCATAGTCAGGTACTTTGAACTTCACTGGGATCTTGACATTGGGCACTAAACACAAGTCAGCAACACTCTTTCCAAACAAGTCATTACCTCTCAATGTCTTCAATTCCTTGTGCAGCTCAAGAAACTGATCCTTCATTTCGTCCATTTTCTCGTAGACATAAGGACGCTCAGACGGCTCGGAGTGATAAATGTTGTCCTCTATGCGAGGTAAGGTGTGCACAACGGGAGGTGGCGCGAACATGACCGGGCTAGATTCCAGCATGGAAGCAAATGTAGGCACAAAGCCTTCAGGCATAAAGTTGGACGGCATTCCCCATAGGAATCCTACTGGCATAGTGGGCGCAAAATGAGCGGTAGCAGTAGGCATGGTAGAGGTAGCAACCTCTCAAATAACCGTCCTCGTAGGAGGAGTTGCAGGGGTTGGAGAAGATTGACTTTGAGCAGCAAGAAATGACTCCATCATGGCAGTCAGACGGGCGATCTCGTCCTTCAGCTCTCTGTTCTCTTGCTCTATATGCTCCATAATTTTGAGATGATTGGCGCGGGTGTTGTACCGGTGAGTCAGCTTGGCTAAAGCACGGAAGAAACACCAATGAGACATCTGGCGAAAGAGAAACCTGCTTATGCAAATGATGCATGAAATGCAATGCTTGATTTTTTATTTTTGTTTTCAAGGAACTTACTATATCATTTGCAAACACACACACACACGCATATATATATATATATATATATATATATATATATATATATATATCAAATATTGCAATAATTTTTATATGACCAAAAATCTCTTTTCATTTATATAATTGGAAGGATTACATTGAGTACAATTTTCAGAAACCAAATGAAAAATACAAGAGAAAAGGAGACTAGTCATCCTAAGGATCCCTAACAACGTCAGAATATCTGGCTGAAGGTGCATACTTCCTTCGAATGCGACGAAGCTCGACCTCAAAAGAAGCCATCATCTGAGTCTTCTCGAGGACAAGCTGGTCAACAATCTTCTTCCAAGCAACGGAAGGCTGAGGCATGCAAGAAGATGAAACCTCCGGCTTTTTCTGTCTCTTCGTCTCTCGGTCTTCAAGTAGCTTAATAAGTGCATCTTTGTCCTTAGACTCCAACTGCAACTCCCCATGCTTCTTGCACAAAGCACGGAAACGCTTTTCCCACATATCCTTTTCTTGCTTCATTTTGACGAGCGCGTCTTCCAACTCCTCTACATCTTGGTTAGGGAGAGTTAATAGCTCAACCACAACCATAGACATAGGTCTTTCACAAGGATAAGGCATCTTCAACTCCAAAGCTTTCTTCTTCACCCAAAGAGTGTAAGCTTTCAAAGCTACACAATAGCACGGACCAAGCTCGGATCTTCCTTTCCTATGCACTTTATGCCAAGCATGTACAGTCTTCTACTTCAAATGTTGGGGATCTTTACCCTCTTGATAGAAAAAACCTTTCTAACAAAGTGTTATTAGGTTTGTCTCTCAAGGGGAACCCAAGCTTACGACGAGCCAAAGCAGGGTTGTAGTTAATTCCTCCTTGTGTACCAATGAGAGGGACATTAGAGAATTCACCACAACTATCAATAATCTCCAAACTACTTAAAGACGGATCATACCAAACTATATCACCATTAGTTAGAGACATAAATCTCTAAGACCACCTTAGACATTGTTTGTTCTCCAAAAAAATAGGTGTCTGAGGCAAGTGCGAAATAAACCACTTGTACAGAAGAGGAATGCAACAGACAATAGTTCCACCACCCTTAGAATTCCTTAGATGCAAAGAGAAATACATATCACCCAACAAAGTAGGCACAAGATTCCCAATCAAGAAAAGTATAATGGCGTTAACATCAACAAAACTGTCAATGTTAGGAAACAAAGCTAATCCATAGATGAGCAACACAAAGACAGCTTCAAAAGCATCCACACTACTGGCTTGAGAAAAGGCAGTAGCTTCGTTGATGAGGAAATCAGATGGCAACCCAAACAATCCTCCTTTCTTCATCCAATGAGCCTCTATCTCAGACTTCTTCAAGTGAAAAGCTTCAGCAATAAGATGAGATCTGGGAATCTCTTCCAATCCATTAAAAGGTACTCTACTAAAAACAGGTATCCCAAAAAGATGAGAATACTTCTCCAATGTAGACACAAGCTGATAATTTGGGAAAGTGAAACAACGGTAGAGAGGATCATAGAACTGCACAAATACACTCAAAAGTCCCTCAACCACATCAGGAGACAAGATGGACAAAAGCTTCCCATGACGTTGTTTGAAGTCCAAGGCATCTAATACAATAGATGCTAGATTCCTTAACTATTTCAAGTCGGGACATCTGAAACTGTACTTCTCAGTGTTCCTTCGTCCACAATCCATGGTCTGAAAATTATTGCAAATGACACCTTAGTTCCTTGAAATTTTCGTGTGATGAATGATATGATGCGCATGGATGCATGAATGCAACAATCACAAACAAGGGATCAGACCCAAGGCAAACAGAGGTCAAAGGATGAATCAAGTCATTGTCAAGATCATTCATCCATTTGGGTGGATTATGGTTTACACCTTATTAACACCCAAGTTCCATTGATATTGAAAAGACTTTATTGGATCAACCAAGAATCAAGGGTTTGTTGTAAGTCACGAGCATGGAGTCTGGGTAAGAACCATCCCAAAGGAGTGAACTAAGGATAAAACCTGTAAATCATGTTCTAAAAAGTTCCCAGAGTCTTAATTCTATCTATCGGATATTATAGGTTAAAATTATTGACTCATCGACCCATAATATTCTCAAGAGAAACTCGTATGAGTGTAGTATCGCGTAACAACTGTTATCAAGTCTACACTTGAACAGTCTCCACACTACGTCCTAAATAGGCCAAGAGGGGGTAAATGTTCTACAGTCCTCAACTTCTCGGACCCAAATTAGAGATAGTAATGCCTAACCACATATACTTGTGTGACATTTCCAAATCCAAAAAGGTCTCCACTGAGCAGATGGATCTCAAGCCAACTTGTTAAGGACTACTCCACACAAGTCGAACATGACTATACCATCCTTCTATCTTAGATTCACTCAAGTACGGCTTAGAACTTATCCTACCACTCAGAGATAACCAAGCACAACATGAAGATTATATCACACATACATATATATAAACATCATGTATATATACATACATATATATGTATATATATATATATATATATATATATATATATATATATACACACACACAAAAAGTAGGCTAAACCCACTGGAGACTACTCCCCAGCAGAGTCGCCACTTAATTTCTGTAGCGGTAAATTCATGATCATCAAGTTATGCATAAGCTAGAGATCAAATAATAAGAGTCGCCACCGCGCTTTTATTGTTTCCAAGGGAAAAGGGAAAAAGTACGAACAAAACCCAAAAGTAAGAAGTTTTCAAATCAAAACTAATAAAATGTCAGAGATTATAGGTAAGGGGGTTGGTTACATAGAGGGAAGGTGTTAGCACCGAAAGTGTCCTAGGTACTCCTGGAGAGCCCTTTTTATGTGCATATGTATTTGGTACAAAATGATGTTTACAAACAAATAGAATGGGGGGATGAGAAAAGAATTCATTAATTATATTTTTGTGTTTGACAAGCCCTTCAGACTTGTGCCTACGTACCAACATAAAAATGAGGGATCAAAACCTCGAAGTTCGTGATACAAATGTCAAAGTGGATGCATTGCTTTTACCAAAAATAAAGTTTGAAAGGTACAAAGGCCTAAAAATGGTTTGAATGAGTTAGTTCTTTTTGTCTTTTTGAAAGTTTAAGTCAAGTATAGTTAAGTTTATTTACAAGTTTGATTTCAGAAAAGAAGTTTGAAAATGCAATGGCATAAGGCCAAAGTTTCTGTCTTTTTCTAAAGTGGTCAAAGTTTAGAACAAAATAAGTTCAAACAAAGAACGTTTTAAAAGGAGGGAGAGATTTTGAAATTAAAGAAATGCGGAGAAGATTAAGAGACTAATCCTATGCACAAAATTAAAAGTTAAGAGTTGAAAAGATCTGACCAAATGGGTAGCAATCCAATAGACAAGAATGTCAATAGAAACCCATAATTCCCTTTGACATTTTGAAAAAAGCAACACACAAATGCACAATTATATTAATCTTGAAGAGCAAAGGCATCAAATAAAGATAGTCATATCCAAGCTTTAGCCATTCCGTGATCTTCTTCAGATTAGCCCATATAACAGAAGAATTCCATAAGTCACAAGTTCAAAATACCAGCTTCACAATGATCATATTACAGGTGAACTTAGAGGAGTCTTGAATGATGTATCAGATGAAGTTTCAAATCGCAAGCACTTGGTTCCTCAATAAATTGGCATTGGCTAAGTCCTTTAGCATAGGAATGTTGCCTTCAATGCTATGCAATTCTTTATGTTGCTTACTCGAAACACGAACCGATCACACTTGAGAAGCTAGCAGGAAGTGATTAGAGAGGTTGCAAGGATTTGGATCCTGGAGTTCTTGAATCTCCAATAGTTGAGATTCAAACTCAAATTTCAAGTTGAAATTTATCAGGTTTTCCTTTGGAATGAGAGGGTTTCAATGGGGGGCAAAGTTGGCGCGCAAGGTGTGATTCAAATGAGCACAGAGAGCATGTATTTATAGCATGAATGAATGATATTTGCACACTTCAAATTTTGTCAAAATTTAGCAATGTTGATGGAACGAGTGCATGGGCATGTGCCGGCCCATGATGCAACGCAAAAAGGTCCAAAATCAATCCAAATGAAGTCTGAATGGAAGCTTGACTAGAAAGGCAAAGTGAACTGAAGTTTTGAAGTTGGATTCTTGCCAAAGATGCATCTCTGTTAAAGCCATGGGCAGATCTAGCAAACCTCATCCAAAATGCCTGAACTTGGGTTATTTGGAAAGCTTGGATCAAGGGGAACAAGTTTGATGTTCAACACTTTTTCATTTAGAGCTTGGAACATGGAGAATTTTGAGATGGAAGTTGGAAATTTCAACATGTTGAAAATGTTTCTAAGTGTCAAGCCATATATCTCAATATTCCACCATCCTTAACTTTTTATGTGACCGTTAAATGAGAAAAGTGTCTTCATAAAAGTTGTAGATTTTTCAAAGACCTTAAACATTGTCACCAATGTCATGTCATTTGGATTTGGAATGATAGATTTATGCATTTTTGAAATTTGGAAAAATCACTTGTTCAATGGTATAGGTCAAAAATTACCTATAATGTAACCTCATATAACATGCTGATAAAAGTTGAATTAGATCTCACTATAAACATAAAAGTTGAAGTAGACATCTTGAATTTGATTGTGCAACTTGGAAATCTTTCTTCTCATAAAAATTGAGCAAGTTATGGCCTTGGGAAGTTGACTTTCAAATTAGGGTTTAGACAAAATAACCTATAATGTTTCAACATAGAAAAGGATTTTCAAAGAAAAACTAGCTCTAGGTCTTACCATGAAAGTTGTTTGGAATGTCCTTTAGAGTAACTTTGATTTTGGAATCATTTTCATATGGTGAAAATTGTAGGAGATAGGGTCTGGGGAGACGCAGTTTTGATCAAATGAATTCATCTGACCAACCACCATCAACCAACTTGCTAACCTTCAACTCTTTGGATATTATTGGCTCATGGTAGATCATATATGCATAAGATGATGAATTTTTGAAGTGTCCCTTAAGATATTTGATCAATTGGGGAGATATCTTGTTGGAGAAGTTACTCAAGATACCTAGTCAAACTAGGGTTTCCAAGGCAAATAACCCTTAAACTCTTGAAGAAAATTTAATCAATATAACATGAAGTTATCAATGGAACTCATATATAATACTCATAACCATTCTTGGATTAATTTATGGTTGTGCTCTTTGTCATGAGGGTCTCAAACCCTAGATATGAACTTGATAAATCAATGGAGATCATGCCCTACCTACAAAAGAGTTAGGCAAATGCAAAAACATATTTTGGTATTTTGGTTAGTAAAATGTAATATACACGTACGATACAATCACAAAGTGCTTGGTGATCTCTCTCAAAACAAACCCAATGAAAGAGGGGTAAGGAGGATGCCAAGGTATAATCCCAATGTTAATGCATATGATGAAATTGCATGAGGGATCTTAGGGTCAAAATTGGGGTCTTACAACGAGGTCTGAACCTTCTTATCAAAAGCTTTATTCATGCTTTGCTGATATAACTGACCCTGACACATGGCAGTTAATCTCTTCTCTTCTATCAAATTCAACTAATCAAACTGGTCTGACACCATTCAGCCTCAATCAAGTTGGCTTCCATGAGCACACGCAATGAAGGAATCTCAACCTCTACGGGGAGCACTACTTCCATACCATAAACAAGAGAGAAAGGGTTGCCCCTATTAAAGTGCGGATGGATGTACAATACCCATGCAAAGCGAATGGAAGCATCTCATGCCAGTCTTTATATGTCACAACCATTTTCTAAATGATCTTCTTGATGTTCTTGTTTGCAGCTTCGACAACCTCATTCATCTTAGGTCTATAGGGAGAATAATTATGATGTGCAATCTTGAAGTCTTTGCAAAGAGCTTCCACCATATTATTGTTCAAGTTATATCCATTATCAGTAATGATCTAACTTGGCACAACATACCGGCATATAATCTGATTCTTGATAAACCTCACAACAACTTACTTGGTTACATTCGCATACGATTCCGCTTCAACCCATTTTGTGAAGTAGTCAATTGCCACTAAAATGAAACGATGTCCATTCAAAGATTTGGGCTCAATCATATCAATTCCCCACATGGAGAAAGGCTATGGGGAAGAGATAACATTCAACAGTGTCGGAGGGACATGAATCTTATCCGCTTAAATTTGACACTTATGGTATTTCTTCACAAACTTGCAACAGTCAGATTCCATTGTCAGCCAATAGTAACCTGCTCGCAACATCTTCTTTGCCATTTCATGTCCATTGGAATGAGTACCAAAGGAACCTTCATGCACTTTAGTCATTAATAAGCATTGCCCCAATGCCATTACAATATTGATTAATAGCTCCATCCAATACGAATCCCCAACGGGAACCAGGTTCTGGCCCTTCTTCAAGCAATGGTTCATCGCAATCTTTCATTTTCAAGTACAAGACCTCTTCATCCGGAAAATCATACTGCACTGACTGGTAATCTTCAATTGGTTGGTGAGCCAAATCATCAGCCAAGATACTACCTTTGATCGCTTTCTGAGATCGGTATTCAATATCATACTCTGATAACAACATCTGCCAACGGGTAATTCTCCCAGTTAAAACAGGCTTCTCAAATATATATTTGATTGGATCCATTTTGGATATCAACCAAGTGGTATGATTCAACATATACTGACGCAGACGCTTAGCAGCCCATGCCAATGCATAACAAGTCTTCTCTAGCATAGAATACTGAGTCTCACAGTCGGTGAACTTCTTACTGAGGTAGTAAATCGCGAATTCTTTATTTTCAGTCTCATCTTGCTGACCAAGAACACGACCCATACTATCTTCAAGCACATTTAAATACATGATCAAAGGTCTTCCTTCAACAGGTGGAGACAAAATCGGAGGTTCGAGCAGATATTCCTTGATACTGCCAAAAGCTTTCTGGCAGTCTTTGGTCCAATCACAAGACTGATCTTTCCGAAGAAGCTTGAATATAGGCGCACATGCGACAGTCATATGTGAAATGAATCTTGAGATATAATTCAAGCGGCCGAGAAAACCTTTGACTTGCTTCTCAATTTTGGGCGCAGGCATCTCTTGTATTGCTTTGACCTTGGCAGGATCAACTTCAAGACCCTTGTCGTTGACAATAAATCTCAACAACTTACTAGAACGAACACCGAAAGTACACTTATTGGGATTCAAGCGGAGTTTATACTTTCTCAAATGCTGGAAAAGCTTCAACAAATGCTCAACATGTTCCTCTTTATCAATTGATTTAGCAATTATGTCATCGACATAAACTTCAATCTCTTTATGCATTATATCATGAAAATGAGTAATCATTGCTCTTTGGTAAGTTGCACCAGCATTCTTTAAACCGAAAGGCATCACTCTAAAACTGAATGTTCCCCAAGGTGCAATGAATGTGGTTTTCTCCATATCTTTTGGTGCCATCTTGATCTGATTATATCCGGAAAATCCATCCATAAACGAAAAGACTTTGAATTTAGCAGTGTCATCTACCAAGATATCAATGTGTGGCAGAGGGAAATCATCTTTTAGACTGGCTTTATTCAAATCTCTATAGTCAACACACATGTGGACTTTTCCATATTTCTTCGGCACAGGCACAATATTGGCCACCCATTGCGGATACTCGACGGTCACAAGGAAACCGACATCAATCTACTTTTGCACTTCCTCTTTAATCTTCACAACCATATTAGGATGCGTTCTCTTCAACTTTTACTTAACCGACGGGAATTCTGGCTTCAACGGAAATCTATGATCCCCAATCTCAGAATCCAAACCAGGCATGTCTTAATAGGACCAAGCCAAAACATCTGAATATTCTCGAAGAAGATCAACCAACCCCTTCTTGACATTTGGACACAGTCGAGGCCCAATCTTGACTTCCTTCACATCATCCTAGGAACCCAAGTTGACTAACTCAATCTGCTCTTCGAACGGCTGAATATTCTTTTAATCATGCTCAAGAAGACGACATAGTTCATCACTCACTTCTTCATCACTTTCCTCATCGGCCTCGAACACATGGAATTCAAAATTTAGAGAAGGAGAAGCATCATTGTATTCAATTGGGTTAGGAACCAACCCGCATAATGATTTGATATTTTGATTTTAGAGAAGTGAATTTGTGACCAAATATTATCCAGGTGGACAATTATATTGTTTATTTATGCTTTTTGTGATTACCATTTTCAGAATAAAGCAAAAAGTAAAAATAAAACATCATAGATGTGGATGAATATAACTAATTTTATTAATGATCAATTTCAAAATGCCCAAACAATGTTCACTTCTCCCTTAGGCATATGAGAAGGATTTTTCAAAACATATAAAAGCAATTACTTAGATTGATGCAAAATAACAGGAACATCAACAGTAGTTCAATTGTTGCAAGCCTTTCCATGCGTCACAAAATTGGTGCAGTCTTCCTCTTCGTCATCCTATGGCATAGCAGCTAAGTGTTGTTCATTTCCATGAATGAACCCTCTGCTACGGAAGCTAAGTAGCATATCCTCAGACCTTGTAGTTGATGCACTTCGTTGAAAGCCCAGACCGGTTCTACCTTTTTTTTCGGAGACCTCTACCATGCGCCCGCACTGATCAAATTGCCTTCTTCAACAATCTTTCTTGCATCTTTCAATGAGGACATTGGTGCCTCAACTCTCTTTCCAGCAGCAATAGATAAGGCTTGGAACGGAGTTCCAACCTCGTCCTCAACTTCAACATAAGAGAAAGATGACAGGTGGCTAACCAATAGCGCCTTTTCCCCGCCAAAAATAACAAGCTTTCCAATCTTGACAAATTTGAGCTTCTGATGCAATATGGAGGTAACAGCTCCTGCCTCGTGGATCCATTGCCTTCCCAACAAACAACTGTAGGCCGGGTGGATATCCATTACTTGAAAAGTAATATGAAAATCACTCGGACCTATCTTCACCGGGAGGTCCACTTCACCAATACCTATTTTGCGTGAACCGTCAAAAGCTTTGACAATTACACCACTATACCTCATAGGCGCTCCTTGATATGATAGCTTTGAAAGAGTTGACTTTGGCAACACATTCAATGAAAACCCTATGTCAACAAGCATATTGGACAAAGCATTATCTTTGCAATTCATAGAGATATGCAAAGCCAAGTTATGATTTCTACCCTCCTCAGGGAGTTCTTCATTACAGAAACTAAGATTGTTGCAGGAAGTGATGTTAGCCACAATATGATCGAATTGATCCACCGTATCATCATGTTCCACAAAAGCTTGCTCAAGAACTTTTTGCAGTGCTTCTATGTGCCCTTCTGAATTCATAATCAGAGACAACACTGAAACTTTTTAGGGGGTCTGGAGCAGCTGCTCCATCACATTGAACTCACTCTTCTTAATCAGATGAAGCACCTCATCATCATCATTAGCCTTCAAATTGCTGGATTCACCAGACTTACCTTTCGAAGCACTAACCGGATCTACAGCAGGCACTTCCATTTTCTTACTGACAGTTGATTCTTCTTTATCTTTTAGGAACACCGGCCCAAACACGCAACCACTTAGGGTCACCTTGGTAACATCAGCAATGCTCACTACAGAGTTGGTCGTAGGCAACGGGACCTCTTGACCATCCTTCAACATTGTCGCATTGTACTGATACTGAATAGCTTTATTGGATGAATACAGGATTGGCCCCGCTAACCGTATAACCAATGGCGATAACGATCTGTTGTTGATGCTGTTACTGTTACTGTTTTCGTACTGAATCACCACTCCCTCAAGATACTTGAAAATGTGCACTATGACATTCACATCGTCATCTACATGATGGGATTGAACAATTTGAATCATGCCTTCATCCATCAACCGCTGGATGTCCCTTTTCACAATCCCACAACCTCTTGAATTAACATTGTAGGTAGCACAACCGTCGAGGTCATGCTCACAATCACTCACCATACAAAGGTCCTTGTGCATCGTCACCAAGGACCTCCGAACGAAATGAGCATCAAACACTTTAAAATCTCCAGGACAACCGTCCACCATATTAACAGAATAATTCCCATGAGTGGGTAATGGATTTGCTTTCACATTTGGCGCACGGTCCTCAAAGGACACCATTCCGCTCTTTATCAGCTTCTGAACCTCATACTTGAGTGGATAACAATTCTCTATGTCATGTCCGGGTACTCCTTGGTGAAAAGCACAACGGAGTTCGGGTTTGTACCACCATGGAAGTGGTTTTGGAATTTGTGGAGGGTTTCTCGGTTGGAGTAGGTTCTTGAGAACCAAAGATGGGTATAGTTAAGCGTACGTCATAGGAATCGGGTCAAAAGAGACCTTCTTCCTCTCAAATATTTGTTGGTGATGATTATTGGTATTGTTGTTGTTGTTATTGTAAGTGTTTGTGCGTTATTGCGGTTGTTATTGTTGACGTTGTTGTTGTTGAATTGGTAATGATTGATTATTCAAAAATACAGGAATGACTGAGGATACTTGATGATGGTGTTGACGGGATGGTTGATTCCTTCTGATCTGAGGCCTCCTCTGCCTCCCACTAGAAATTGCATTAGCTTCGCTGTCTTTCTTCTTCCCAAAACTACTGCCATATCTCTTACTTGATGATGCTTCCTCTTTTGACAAACGTCCTTCACAGACACCTTCCTCAAGCCTCATCCCCATGTTTACCATTTTGGTAAAGTAACTTGGGGCACTGGCAATCATACGTTCATAATAAAATGAACTTAGGGTCTTCAAAAAGATCTTCCTCATCTCCTTCTCCTTTAAAGGAGGAATGATCTGAGAAGCCAATTCTCTCCACCTCTGCGCGTACTCTTTGAATGTCTCTTTATCCTTCTGAGACATAGACCTCAATAGGTCTCTATCAGGCGCCCTATCCATGTTGTACTTATACTGCTTGACAAAAGCTTCTCCCAAACCGTCGAAAGTGTGAATGCTTGCACTGTCCAACCCCATATACCAACGGAGCGCAGCACCGGTAAAACTGTCTTGGAAGTAATGGATCAACAGTTGATCGTTGTCAGTTTTGGTAGACATTTTGCGGGAATACATCACTAGATTACTGAGCGAACATGTGTTCCCTCTGTATTTTTCAAAGTCAGGCACTTTGAACTTCACCGGAATCTTCACATTCGGCACCAGACATAACTCAGCAGCACTTTTCCCAAACAAGTCCTTGCCTCTGAAAGTCTTCAATTCCTAGCGCAGCTCAAGAAACTGATCCTTCATCTCGTCCATTTTCTCATAAACATCCGGACCCTCAAACGACTCAGAATGATAAATGGTGTCCTCTAGACGAGGTAAGGTGTGCACAACGGGAGGTGGCACAAACATAACTGGGCTAGATGTCGGCATAGAAGCAAAAGTAGGCGCAAAGCCTTCAGGCATGAAGTTCGGCGGCATTCCGCACGGGAATCCGAAAGGCATAACAGGCGCAAAGTGAGCGGTAGCAGCAGGTATGGTAGAGGTAGCCACCTCTGAAATAACATTCCTTTGAGGAGGAGGAGTTGCGGGTGTTGGAGAAGATTGACTCTGAGCAGGAAACACTGACTCCATCATGGCATTTAGACGAGCGATCTTGTCCTTCAACTCTCTGTTCTCTTGCTCAAGATGTTCCACGATTGTCAGATGATTGGCACGAGTGTTGTACCGATGAGCCAGCTTGGCTGAAGCATAGAAGAAACACCAATGAGACATATGGCGAAAGAGAAACCTGCTTATACAAATGATGCAAGATATGCAATGCTTGTTTATTAATTTTTTATTTTCAAGGAACTTACTATATCATTTGCAAATATATATATACTTAACAAAAATTGCAACAATTTGATATGACCATAAAAATCTCTTTTTATTTATATAATTGGAAGGATTACACTGAGTACAAGTTTAGAAACCAAATAAAAAGACAAGAGAAAAGGAGACTAGTCATCCTAAGGATCCCTAAGAACAACGTCATAAGATCTAGATGAAGGCGCGTACTTCCTTCGAATGCGTCGAATCTCGGTCTCAAAAGAAGCCTTCATCTGAGTCTTCTCGAGGTCAAGCTGATCTATAATATTCTTCCAAGCAGCGGAAGGTTGAGGCATGCTAGAGGAAGATGAAACCTCCGGCTCTCTCTGTATCTTTGTCACTCGGTCTTCAAGTAGCTCAATAAGTGCATCTTTGTTCTTAGACTCCAACTGCAATTCTTCATGCTTCTTGCTCAAAGCACGGAAACGCTCTTCCCACATATCTTTCTCTTGCTTTATCTTGGCGAGTGCGTCTTCCAACTCCTTTACATCTTGGTTAGGGAGATTAATGGCTCAACCACAACCATAAATATAGGTCTCTCATAAGATAAGGCATCTTCAACTCCAAAGCTCTATTCTTCACCCGAAGAGTGTAGGCTTCCAAAGCAACACAATTGCACGGACCAAGCTCGAATCTTCCTTTCCTATGCACATTATTCCAAGCATGCATAATATTATGTTTCAAATGTTGGGGATCTTTATCCTTTTGATAGAAAAGACCTTATAACAGCATGTTATTAGGCTTGTCTCTCAAGGGGAACCTAAGTTGACGACGAGCCAAAGCAGGCTTGTAGTTAATTCCTCCTTATGTACCAATGAGAGGCACATTAGTGAATTCACCATAACTATCAATAATCTCCAAACTTCTTAAAGATGGGTCATACCAAACTATATCATCATTAGTGAGAGACATAAGTCTCTGAGACCACCATAGACATTGTTTGTTCTCCACAAAAGCATGTGTCTGAGGCATGTGCGAAATAAACCACTTGTACAGAAGAGGAGTGCAACAGACAATCGTTCCACCGACCTTAGAATTCCTTAGATGCAAAGAGAAATACATATCACCCAATAAAGTAGGCACAAGATTCCCAATCAAGAAAAGTCTAATGGTGTTAACATCAACAAAACCATCAAAGTTAGGGAACAAAGCTAATCCATAGATGAGCAACACAAAGACAGCTTCAAAAGCGTCCACACTACCAGCTTGAGCAAAAGCAATAGCTTCCTTGATGAGGAAATCATATGGCAACCCAAATAAACCTCGGCTCTTCACCCAATGAGCCTTTATCTCAGATTTCTTCAAGTGAAGAGATTCAGCAATAAGATGAGATCTGGGAATCTCCTCCAATCCACTAAAAGGTACCCTACTAGACACAGGTATTCCCAAGAGATGGGCATACTCCTCCAATGAGGGAACAAGCTGATAATCTTGGAAAGTGAAGCAACGGTACAGAGGATCATGGAACTTTACCAATACACTCTGAAGTCCTTCAATCAAATCAGTAGACAAGATAGGCAAAATCTTTCCATGACGTTGTTTGAAGTCCAAGGGATCTAATACAAAAGATGCTAGCTTCCTTAACTCTTTCAAGTCGGGACATCTGAAACTGTAATTTTTAGTGTTCTTTCGTCCACAATCCATGGTCTGAAAATATTTGCAAATAATACCTCAAGTCCTTGAAATTTTTGTGTGATGAATGTTATGATGCGCATGAATGCATGGATGCAACAACCACAGATAAGAGATCACACATAAGGCAAACAAACAAAGGTCAAGGGATGATTCAAGTCATTGTCAAGATCAATCATTCATTTTGGCGGATTATTGTTTTCACCTTATCAACACCCAAGTTCCATTGATATTGACAAGACTTGATTGGATCAACATAGAATCAAGGGTTTGTTGTGAGTCACCAGCATGGAGTCTGGGTAAGAAACATATCAAGGGAATGAACTAAGGATAAAACCTATAGATCATGTTCTAAAAAGTCCCCAGAGTCTTAATTCCATCTATCGATTATCATAGGTTAATATGACTGACTCATCGACCCATAATATTCTCAAGAGAAACTCATCTGAGTGTAGTATCACGTAACAACGATTATCAAGTCTACACTTGAACAGTCTCCGCACTACGTCCTAAATAGGCCAAGAGGGGGTAAATGTTCTACGGTCCTCAACTTCTCGGACCCAAATTAGAGATAGTAATGCCTAACCACAAATACTTGTGTGACATTTCCAAATCTAATAGGGTCTCCACTGAGTAGATGAATCTCAAGCTAACTTGTTTAGGACTACTCCACACAAGCTGAACATGACTATACCATCCTCCTATCTTGATTGCACTCAAGTTCGGGTCAGAACTTATCTCACCAGTCAGAGATCACCAAGCACAACAAGCAGATTATATCACACAAATATACATACATCACATATATACAATTATATACACCCAAAAAAGTAGGCTAAACCCACTGGAGACTACTCCCCAGCAGAGTCGCCACTTAATTTATGTAGCTGTAAATTCATGATCATCAAGTTATGGATAAGCTAGACATCAAATAACAAGAGTCGCCACCGCGCTTTTATTGTTTCCTAGGGAAAAGGGAAAAGTACGATCAAAACCCAAAAATAAGAAGTTTTCAAATCAAAACTAATAAAATACCAGAGATTGCATGTAAGGGGGTTGGTTACACAGAGGGAAGGTGTTAGCACCCAAAGTATCCTAGGTACTCGTAGGGAGCCCTTTTTTGTGTGCATATGTATTTTGTACAAAGTGATGTTTACAAACAAATAGAATGGGGGGATGAGAAAAGAATTCATTAATTATCTTTTTGTGTTTGACAAGACCTTCGGTCTTGCGCCTACGTACAAAAATAAAAATGAGGGATCAAAACCTCATAGTTCATGATATAAATTTCAAAATGGATACATTGCTTTTAACAAAAATTAAGTTTGAAAGGCACAAAGGCCTAGAAAATGGTTTGAATAAGTTAGTTCTTTTTGGCTTTTTGAAAGTTTAGGTCAAGTATAATTAAGTTTATTTACAAGTTTGATTAACAAAATAAGTTTGAAAATGCAATGGCATAAGGCCAAAGTTTCTAGTTTGCAAAAGGGTCAAAGTTTAGAACAAAACTAGTTCAAACAAAGAAGAATTTTTAAAAGGAGAGAGAGATTTTGAAATTAAAGAAGTGGGGAGGAGATGAAGAGACTAATCCTAAGCACAAAATTAAAAGTTAAGAGTTCAAAAGACCTGACCAATGGGTAGCAATCCAATAGACAAGAATGTCTTATAGAAACCCCAAATTCCCTTGGATATTAGAATCACGCCACAAACAAATGCATAAAATATTATCTTGAAGAGCAAGCCATCAAATAAAGATAGCCCCGTCCAAGCCTTAGCCACTCCATGATCTCCTTCAAATTTGCCCATGTAGCAGATGAATTCCACAAGTCACAGGTTCAAAATAACAGCCTCACAATGATCATGTTACAGATGAACTCAAAGGGATCTTCAAATATGTATCAGATGAAGTTTCAAATTGCAAGCACTTGGTTTCACAAAAGTTGGCATTGTCCAAGTCCTTTAGCATAGGAATGTTGCCTAAACTCTAAGTCCAATTGTCCAAGATCAAGTCAACAATCCATACAATTTTTTTTTAGGGTTTTTGTTATTATCATGTACATTAATGGTCAAAGACCACACAAACAAAATATACACGAGCAAGATATATCACACAATATGGTCCAAATGGACAAAGTGAAAATGGCATTAACATAAACAATTAGAATTGTATGGATAATGGCAAATGAATATAGACTTGAAATTAAATGGCACTAAGGTAAATGGCTTGAAATTAAATGTTAGTTGTTAATGAGTTAGAAGTTAGTATTATTTTGCTTTTGCTTTTTTTGTTTTAAGTCATTCTTTGGAGAACACTAAACCGACTTATCACAAGCATAGATCCTTGAGCCAAGACATCTTCCAAAGAAAGGAAAAAAGGCAAATTTTCCACACAATACCATGAAAGACGGGAGACTTACAATCTCACTAACTAGAATGTTATGCCTTTTGTGTCAAAAATTTAGCGCTATGTTAAGCAATCGTAATTGGACTTATGTAGAAGTCACAACTATTTGAGTCCGGGAAATAAAATTTTGGTGTTAATGCATGTTAGAGACATAGTATAATGGACTATGCTCATGAAATATACCACACACAAAAAGAATATGCAAAAGAGGTGGCCTAATCTCATCCATACTTATGTTAATTTTGCAATTAACTAGCCTTACAATTTAGAGATATCATAGGCCAAATGAAATGGATGCATAAAGAAGAGGAATTAGATGAAGATGGAGGGGAATGGATCATAACTCAAATTGGTCAAAGGAGGACTTTTACCAAGTTAATATCATTCATTCATTTTGGGAGATGGAATGTAAATTTCATCAATCCCCTAAATCCAATGATATTAACCTAGCTAAGTCAAATCAACCTTGACCAAGGCCCAACAACACAAGTCAAACTTACACAAACCATCACAAGAGGTCAACACAATTATTTGGTATTTATTCAATTTAAAAATACTAAAATAAAGCATTTAAATTAAATATGGTTTGTCAAAATCCTAAAACCTCATTAAAACACCAAAGAAATGGCCATGAGATTTATCATAGGTCAAACAAGGTCAAACGACCTTGGAGAAAAAAAATCATATTTTTTAAAGACTTAAAAGTATTTTTAAACAATTAAAAATAATCACAAAATCAACTAAATCATGAAAAATATTAATAATGATCCAAAAAATAATTTTAATTTAAAATATGAAAGAGGAATTTATTTAAAAAAAATTGGTGAAACTCTCATATTTTTTGGATCAATATTAAAATTTATATGAATTAATGAAAATCAAATGAATTAAAACAAAAATCAAAAAAACGTGAGCCACTTGATCTCCCTCGTTAATTGAGGTGGCAGATCAAGTGGATGGAAACGTGCGTTCCATGGTGGAACTTAGCCAGTGCGTCACACGCGTGGTAATCAAAACCAACGCGTAAGATTAAAACATTTTAAATGGATCTTGTGGTCAGGGGACGTGCCAACACACCGCCGGAGCCAGAGTTCTGGTCGTCTTCTCCGGTGGACCTCACCGGACTAGTCCACCCTCAACCATCACCAAAATAAAAAAGGAGGACATCATCTGAAAGAAAAAATGGCGTAGAGCACGAATCTGACCTCAATTTCAACTAACTCCAAATATACAAAAAGATATGAGGAGTTGAATTTTGAGGTGTGACAACTTAGTTGCTTCGATTTGACCTCAAAGCATCTCAATCTTCTTGCCTACATTGGTAGGACTTCAGACAACCAAAGATCCAAGATAATTGATGAGAATTGAGCGAGAATCGAAGAGAGGAAGTTTAATGAAATTTACCTTCAATGCTGTGCAGAAACGAATCTTGCTTACTTCAACCTTGATCTGATCACACTTGAGAAGCTTGCAGGAGAGGTTTGGCAATGGTACAAAGCTTTGGATCCTGGAGTTTCTGAATCTCCAAACAGTGAGATTCAAACTCAATTTTCAAGTTGAAAATTCTCAGGTTTTCCTTTGAATGGTGAGGGTTTCAATTTGGGGGCAAAGCTGGCGTGTAAGGTGTATTTGAATTGAGCTCCAAGGGCCTGCATTTATAGCAATTGGGACAGATATTTTCACACTTGAAAAATTGCTAAATTTGGACATTTCAAGCACAAGCTTACATGGGCGTGTACAAGCCCATGAAGCAATCGAATTTGATCCATGTACAATCATTCTGAAGTTCAAATGAGTCTTGGATGTCAAGGCAATGTGAAATGTGATTTTTGGCATTTGATTTCTTCAAATCATGTAGACCTGTTAAAGCCATGTGCAGCCCTAGCAAACTTTATCCAAAATGCACGAACTTGGGTTCTTTGGAAATTTTAGATAAAGCGGAACAACTTTGATGTTGGACACTTTTTCATTTGGAACTTGGATCATGGTGAATTTTGAGGTGGAAGTTTGGAATTTTCAACATGTTGAAAAACTCTAAGTGTCAAGTCTTATATCTCAATATTCCACCTTGCTCAACTTTTTATGTGAGCTTCAAATGAGAAAAGTGTCTTCATCAAAGTTGTATCTCTTTCAAAGACCTTCAAAATGTTAAGCCATTTCATGTTATTTGTATTTAGAATGATGGAGTTATGCATTTTTGAAGTTTGGAAAAATCACTTGCTCAAAGGTATAGGTCAAAAATGACCTATAATGTATCGTTATATCACGTGCTCATAAAAGTTGAATTAGCTCTCACTCCAAACATAAAAGTTGAAGTAGACATCTTGAATTTGATTGTGAAACTTGTAAATCTTTCATCTCATAAAAATTGGGCAAGTTATGGCCTTGGGAAGTTATACAACGACATATTTTTGGTATTTTGGTTAGTGAAATGATAAAATACAAGTATGATACAATCACATGGTGCTTGGTGATCTCTCCCAAAACGAACCCAATGAAAGAGGGGTAAGGAGGATGCCAAAGTATAATCCCAATGCTAATGCATATGATGAAATTGCATGAGGGATCTTAGGGTCAAAATTGGGGTCTTGCACAACCACTATAAATTTTTGGCTTTCCCTGACTTCTTTGACACTTAGAGATGTGTGTGAAGTGTGTGGTTAATCTTCAGGTGGGATGTTCTTAGAATTTGAATGCAAAGTCAAATTAATTGAACGAAACTACCCTGCCCCTGGTTAAGATTAAGGGTTTTCGATTCTGAAAGAAAAACCAACTTTTAGGCTCAAAGTGGTTGACTATGGATTGACTTCTTATCTCTCTAGTGTTTGGAAAATTGAAACAATGGCTTACATCATCAGGAAAGTTTTAATTGGAAGCATACCAAGCAAATATGGGTATTTTATTTTCATCATCCTCCCTCGAATCTTTGTGTAAGACCCCAATTTTGACCCTAATATCCCTCATGCAATCTCATCATAAGCATTAGCATTGGGATCATATCTTGGCATCCTCCTTACCCCTCTTTCATTGGGTTTGTTTTGGGGGAGATCACAAAGCACTTTGTGATTGTATCATACTTGTATTTTATCATTTTTACTAACTAAAATACGAAAAATATGTCTTTGCATCTATCTAACTCTTTTTGTAGGAAGGGTATGATCTCATTGATTCATTGATCACATCTACGGTTTGAGGGTGATTTGCCTTGGAAAGCCTAGTTTGACTATGTATCTTGAGTAACTTATCCAACAAACTATCTCACCAATTGATCAAATTTCTCAAGGGACACTTCAAAATCCATCATCTTATGCATATATTATCTACCATGAGCCAAGAAAGTCAAGATAATTGTAAATTGGCAAGATGGTTGATGGTGGTTGGCCAGATGAATTCATTTGATCAAAACTGGGTCTCCCTAGACCCTATCTCCTACAATTTTCACCATATGAAAATGATTCCAAGATGAAACTTACACTAAATGACATTAAAAACAACTTTCATGTTGAGACCTAGATCTAGTTCTGCATGGAAAATCATTATCTATGTTGAAACATTATAGGTCATTTTACCTAACCCTAATTTGAAAGTCAACTTCCCAAGGCCATAACTTGCTAAATTTTTATGAGATGAAATATTTACAAGTTGAACAATCAAATTCAATGTGTCTAATTAAACTTTTATGTTTGGAGTGGGATCTAATTCAACTTTTTTGAGCATGTGATATGAGGCTACATTATAGGTCACTTTTGACCTATACCATTGATCAAGTGATTTTGCCAAACTTCAAAAATGCATAACTCTATCATTTCAAATCCAAAAAACATAAATTGGTAACCACTTTTAAGGTCTTTGAGATAGCTACAACTTTGATGAAGACACTTTTCTCATTTGAAGCTCCCATAAAAAGTTAAGCAAGGTGGAGTATTGAGACACGTCAAATTTTTCCAAACTTCCACCTCAAATTTATCCAAGTTCCAAGCTCCAAATGAAAAAGTGATCAACATAAAACTTGTTCCTCTTGATCTCACCTTTCCAAAGAGCTCAAATTCATTCATTTTGGAAGAGAAATGCATAAGTTGCACATGGCTTAAACAAGCTGGTATCATTTGGCATGGATCCAACTTCAAGCAACAATGTTCAATTGCCTTGCATTCTGAGTTATCTCTAACACATCTGGTCATTCATTTTGGACTTCAAACCATCATTCCCTGGGCCTATGCGCGCCCATGCACCATGCTATCATCATTTGCCAAATTTAGAAGGTTGGAAAGAGTGTGCAAATATCACATGGATTTGGCTATAAATACAGATGCATTTGCTCAGAAATCACACACACATTACGCCAGCTTTGAATCTCCATTGAAAACCCTTCACTCTCAAAGGATAACCCTGATAAATTCATTTGAATTTGAGCTCGAATCTCCACTGTTTTGGAATTCAATTCTCCATGAGTCCATTGCTTCTAAACCTCTCCATTTCTCTCCTGCAAGCAATTGAAGTGAAGCCAATCACAATTCAGATCAAGATCCATCAAGTTCTGACCTCCATTGAAGGTAATTTGCAGAAATTTTAAACTCTTCGATTCTCTTAAATTGCTGCTCAATTTCATTGATTCTTTGATTGTCTGAAGTCCTACCAATATAGGCAAGAAGATTGAGTTGCTTTGAGGCCAAATCGAAGCAACTCAGATCATGAACCTCA
This sequence comes from Lathyrus oleraceus, assembly GCF_024323335.1. Taxonomy (NCBI): domain Eukaryota; kingdom Viridiplantae; phylum Streptophyta; class Magnoliopsida; order Fabales; family Fabaceae; genus Lathyrus; species Lathyrus oleraceus. Next base: position 441,211,725 of record NC_066581.1, read on the forward strand.
TTTTTCAATTTCACATATCTCTTAATATATTTGGAATTGGAGGAATTGAAGGTCATATTCGTGCTTAGTGATGTTTTTTCTTTAATACCATGTCCCTGTTTTGTATTTTGGTGATGGTTTATCTTGACCAGTCCGGTGGAGCTCACCGGAGAAGACAACCGGAGCTCTGGCTCCGGTGACGATGTGTCTTGAGTCTGAGCCACATGATCCATGTCTCAAATTTTAATCTTAACCATCCCTTGTAATTACCAATGGTACAACACAGTTGACTTGGACACATGTGGAATACGCGTTTTGGATCATCAGATCTGCCACCTCAATTAATGAGGGAGATCTGATGGTCCACGTAATTTAGCATTTTCTGAATTTTATTTTAATTATATTTTCTTCAATAATTCATATTAAATTCAATATTGATCCAAAAAATATGGGACTTTCACCAAAAATTTCCAAATATTTTTCCCTTTCATATTCTGAATTAAAATTATTTTTTTGATCATTTTTAATATTTTTTATGAATTAATTGATTTTGCATTTGTTTTTAATTGTTTAAAAATATTTTTAAATATCCAAAAATTATGAAATTTTTTCTCCAAGGTCCTTTGACCTTGTTTGACCTACGATAAATCGCATGGCCATTCATTTGGTGTTTTGGTGAGGTTTTAGGATTTGGACAAAATATATTTGAATTTAATGCATTATTTTAATATTTTTTAATTGAATAAATGTCATTTAAATTGTGTTGACCATTTGTATTGACTTAATTGAGTTTGATTGTTTGTTGTTGGGCATTGGTCAAAGTTGATTTGATTTTGTCAAGTTAATATCATTGGATTTAGGGGATTGATGGAATGTACATTCCATCTCCCAAAATGAATGAATGATATTAATTTTATAAAAGTCTTCCTTTGACCAATTTGTGATCTCATTAATCCCCTTCCCTCTTCATATAATTCCCCTTCTTTATCCATTCATTTCCAATTGGCCAATGACATCTCAAAGTCCTGATGCTAGTTGATTGAAAGATTAACATGAGTATGGATGAGATTAGACCACACCTTTTGCATATTTTTTTATGTGTGGTATGCTTAATGAGCATAGTTCATAATACTATGTCTCCAACATGCATTAACACCAAAAGTCTATTGCCCGACCTCAAATAGTTGTGAATTCTACATAAGTCCAATTACGATTGCTTAACATAGCGCTAAATTTGTGACATAAAAGGCATAAGCATTCTAGTTAGTGAGATTTTAAGTCTCCCCTCTTCCATGATATTGTGTGGAAACTTGGCCTTCTTTCCTTCCTTTGGAAGATGTTTTGGTTCAAGGATCCATGCTTGTGGTAAGTGGGTTGAGTGTTCTCCAAAGAATGTCTCGAGATCAAAAGCAAAACAAAACTAACTTCTAACTTACTAACCATTAACTTTTAATTTCAAGATTTTTACTTTAATGCAATTTACTTTTAGCACTTTATATCATTTTCCATAATACATATTGTAGCACCTCAAATTTGCACCTACCTTTTGTACATATATATTCATATTAGGTCATTAACATAACATAGTCCACTGCATAGCATTCCATTGTCCTTTGCCCAAGTGCAAGTCCTCTGACAAGATTAGTTCAAGATGATCAGGAGAATCAGTCAATCAAGCAAGCAAGTGCATTTCCATTGAGACAGAGCCCTAGGGTTGATTTATCAAACTCATTTGGTTTAAGGATCATTTTGAAGTGATTTGGCCAAAGATTGGATGCTCAGAAGTCATCAGTCAAGCTGGATTTCATCTGCAACCCTAGAAAGTCAACTATGGTCAACTGTGGTCAACTGTGCCTAATTTTATGAATTTGAAGGTGGGAGATGGTTTGAAAGGCCTCATTCATGTCCACACAAGTCTCATTTGATATTTCAAAGATCAAGATTGAAGAATTTGAAGTCAGATGAAAAGTTTCCTAAAATAGCAGGTGACCTGTAATTGGAAACTGCAAAAAATGGAAAGTGATTCTCCTCAAATTTACTTCATTATACAAGCTTCAAATGGAATTTTGTCCAACATGAAAGTTGAAGATCTTGATCTCACATTTTCAAAAAGTCCAAGAACATGAAATTCTCATGTGTGGTTGGCAAGTTATGATCAAATCATTTTCAGAAAATGTTGAAATTCAAAGTGCCATAACTTTTGAATGGAAAGGCCAAATTGGGTGATTCTTTTTTGAGCAAACCACATTTGACATGAACTTTCATGATGCATCATCACATTTCATCAAAAATCATCATAGCAAAAGTCCATTTTTCAAGTGAACTAATTTGTATTTTGGTGGAAAAAAAAGTGATTTTGAAAAATACATGTCATTTGCACTTCAAACCATTTCCAACACATTCTAAATGGAAAATGTGACTTGTTTCAGCTGCATTTGCACTGTTACATTGGCTGCAATTAGAAACGGGCATTTTTGCCAATTACATAAAACTTCATTTTGCTAATTCACATCATATTTGCTTAATCTTGATTAGCATTTGGATTAGCACACTATATAAAGTCTCTAATCATAACAGAAACTCCTAATCACAAACTCATTTCTGAGATCTAACATAAAATTTATCAAATTCTCTCCATTTTCTTCAAAGCTTCTTCACACTTTTTTCACCATTTCCATTGAATTTCTTCACTCTTTTTGCTGGTTCTTGTTTGATCTATCTTCTACAGGTATTATTGAAGAACTGTTTCACAAAACCTTAGCCAAATCATTGAAGATTCTCGACTGTTGCATCCAAGCTCTCTCATGGCAGTTTGATGATTCTTGGATCTGGAGCATAATCGAGCTGGAGTACCTATTCCAATCATCTTCCCAAGCATTAACCTGCATCTGTTTTCAGCTTTTGAACCTTGAAACGCGCGAATCAAGACCTGCATCATCCAAAAGGTTAGAACTCGACCGAGCTAATTCTCAAAACTATGATATGGATTTGATAGATCTCCTATTGTAGAGCATGCTGCAACTTGTAGAATTGAATTTCATTAGGTTTTGAGTGAGAAATCTGGAATTGAATGTTTGATGTCAAAACTTCTTTGGATCGATTCATGCTGTGTAGTTCGAATTAGGTTAAATCATGTGAATATTGTTGTTGTGCTTGATTAGACGATTCCATTGATATATGATTTGCTAAGTTTCGTGAACTTTTGCTCTTGATGATTTCTGGTGATGGACTGATGAACGCGTGAAGAAGGCTGAAAAAATTTCCGGAAATGGCCTTTTGATCTTTATTTTCGTTACTGTTCACGTGTTAGCGTGTTTGCGCGCTCATTTTAAACCGTGACCAGCTTCGATTCCGTGTAGCTTCATTTCCACTTTTGGCTTTTGATATTTGTTTCAACCATGCTTCATAATTCACCATGCCTTATTTCACATTTTTTTTATTTTTCTTTTGCATTCAAAAAATGATAACTCCTTCAATTTTGATCCAAATTTGATGCAATTTTTTGTGCCATTCTCCTTGTGATATGCTGGATTTTTTGGTTATTTTTAATCATGTTGTGCACGTGTGAAAAAATTATTTGGCTAGGGCTTGTTTGAATGTGTCTTTTGTGCACCATGCTCGCTCTTTTAATCATAAAATCTTGATGCCTAATTAGAAATTCATGAAATTTTATATGCATGATCTTGATTCTTTCCTGGTCATTTTGATATGTGGTTTGTAATTTTTGAGTTCGTGGATTGAGAGTTATGACATGAACTTTGTATGTGTTACATTTTGTGCCATGCCATGCTTTATGCAACTTCTTGATTTTATTTTCCTTGCCATGTGAATCTGAATTGAGCTGGATTTTTGCATGATTGATCTTATGAATGTTGAGAATGCTTGTGAATTTTTCTGGATTTTTTGAATTCATTTCCTATTTGATTGGGATTTTATTTTCTGTTTAGTCATTTATTGATTTTTTGTGATACATGTTCCCATTTGATTTGTGAAATTCTGGTTATTAATTGGATGGATGTGTAATTTGGCATGAGTATTGTAGACATCTTGAAGTGTATCTTGGATTTGGTCCCATTCATTTATCATGTTTGATTGCTGTTTTATGATTGGTTGAAGTGGATGCATGTTTTGATGCTTTGTATGAGCTTGTATAAACTTGTCTGGACTTTATGAATTTCATTGACTTGCTTCCCTTGGTCCAAATGAGCTGAAATTTGGTATGATTGACATGTTATGAATTCTGTTTGATCATGAATTTTTTGAGGATTTGTTGAAATATTTTGGTATTGATTTGATTGTAATCATTCTGTTTGGTCCTTTGAGGTTTCAAATTACATGTTTGGTGCTTTTTCTTTCATGAAATGATAATGATGAATGATATGAATGTGGAACCACTTGGGTTTGATTCTTGATTGTTTGATTTTGATTTTGGATAATTTTCACTTGCTGTTTTGAATTTTTCACCTCCTTTTGACCCTAGGCTTGTCCTAGTGGTCTTGTTTCTCATGTTTAAGTTTGCTTTTCAGGTTAAGAAGCAAATGCTTTAAGGAGATTAATGCAAGTTGATTAAATTTGGTTGATTGTTATGAACTAACTTGTTTGTCTTGTAGGATGCTTAGCTCACTTGCTTTGGGCTTGTGCTTTGCACATGTGATTGATAGTGTTGTCTGTTGGCTCTTATGCTGTTTGTTTTGACTATGTGATTGGTATACTGATTGTATTTGATTGATTTCAGGTACATTAGTTGCTAATAGTTCTTTGAGAACTTGCATTGCTTTGCTTGATAGCATTTCCACTGAGGTATAATGATCTCTTCTTCATGTAGTCTGGAAGACCTGGCTTGTTACCTAGCCAGGCACCTGTCTGAAGTCCTCCTTAAGAGGCAATGTTTGTGCTTGTTTATTTTTGTCCCCAAGCAGGAAAAGACCTTTGTTAAGGCAATTGGCAGACACAAGAGGTGTGTAGTCCACCTCCTGCTATTCTGTTGAGTCGTCCCTTGGCTCACATCACATGTTGATGCCTTGTGGACATTAACCCAAGATCAGTTGAGTCAGTGTCATAAGTGTAGAAGGGTTCCCACTTTCTGGACCAACACTTCATTGTCTGAAGCTCTCCCTGACCAGGGATAAGAGATGTGAAGTCTTATCTTCACTCACCTTTCATCTGGCTTCACCTTGACTCTCAATGTTAAGGTTAAGAGCTAACATTACCCTTCCAGTTGGCTTGCTCTTGCAGCCTAACCCTTTGTTTGAGCCCCACTTGTGTGTATATAGTGTGTGCTATCTTTGATTGTTTATTTGCTTTGCTGTTTGAGCTGATTAAGATAGGCTTGCTCCTGTGCAAGTTAGGTAGCAACCTTGACTTAGGGATGATTATGCATGATAACATCTAGGCTCGAGTTAGTCTCCCTAGTTGTGTCTCCCTCTGTTATCTGGTTAGGCTAGCCTTGTATCCCTTCGTAGGGGAACTACGTCGCCCTGATCCTCACACCAGATGAGGTATGTAGGCAGGAGATGAGCAGATCTCTCCGGGCGCCTTTTTGTTTTGTCTTTGTGTGTGTCAGGAGATGGATGTAAGCCCAACGATTGGCATTCCGTATCCTCTTGTTGTGTGCTTGGAGTCCGGTATAAGTCCATCAAGTGGCATCTGGTTTCCAGTGTGCGTGTGTTTTGGTTCGGAAGCTGATGTAAGCCCATCGATTGGCATTTAGGTTCCATGTTTGCCCATGTTTGTGTGGAGTTTGACGTAAGCCCAACGATTGGCAGTCGATTTCCTGTGTTGTTTTGTTTGGTGTGCGTGAGCCAAGCTACAAATGCTCTGATTCTTCTTCGTCCGAGAAGATACGTATGCATAGGATGCGACATCCTAGCGAGCATGTGTCATTTCCCCAGTCCGAACTACTTAAACTCTGATGTCTATGCCTGATAGACTAAGTAGGCCTAGGATGCGATATCCTGCCGAGTCAGTCTTGTTTGTTTTCTTGTGTCTCTTTCAGCCAGTGTATGTGTGTTTGAGCAGTGTTTTAGCAACCATTTCCCTTCCTATTGTGCGTGGATCCCGTCGAGTACGACGGATGCGTAGGGGTGCTAATACCTTTCCTTCGCATAACCGACTCCCGATCCCATTCTCTTTGGTCGCGAGACCATGTCTTTTCCAGGTTTACTCTGAGCGTTTCCTTTCCCTCTTTTGGGATAAATAACGCACGGTGGCGGCTCTGTTGTTCTTGTAGTCCCGCCGGCTTTTCGCGTAATGCGACAGCTGGCGACTCTGCTGGGGACATACAGAAGTTTACCTCTTGCTGGTCCATCTTCCCTAAGCGAGTCTCTCCTAGCGTTCTCTAGGTTAGGGCTTTGGTTGCTTTGTGCTGTTATTTATTGCATTCATTGTTTATTGTTTGCATTTATTATGTGCATTGATGTTTGCATTCATTCATATTCATCTGCTGTGTTGGTTGTGTTTCTCTGTTTGGGCTGGGAGTTACTCGAGGTAAAAGGCCCAATACCCAGGCTATGAGTGAAATCTAGGAAACCTAGGAATATAGTGATTCATGGGAAGCGGGTGGTATGCGCCACTTAGCGGAACATTGATATCACGAGCAGTTCAGACCCTGGTGGGATATCATCGTTACATACTTCGGGTGTGTATATGATGGTATTCTGCGAAAGGTTATTTATGCTGCGTTTCTCTCGACCTTACCCTGGCCTAGATGACACCCGTGAGTAGGGAGGGAATGATCATTTTAACAGGAACAGTTGGTGACCGGTTGGTGACTTATGGTTCTGTTGGTGACTCGGTTTTCTCAGATTGGGTTCAGATGACAGTTTATCAGTTGACTTTGGGTTTCAGATGAAGTGTTGTTCAGAGTTTGAGCCGAAGCTTCGATCCTGTGTTCTGAGATGCACAACCTGCCAGTCTTGTCTGCATCATTTGCATCATAGCATGTTTATTTTCAAAAGAAACGCAATATAAAAAAAAAAGAATTGAAAAAAAAATGAAAAAAGAAAAAAACTAATCCCTGCATGCATATCATTTCTCAGGTACATTCCAAAGCTTGTTCACTGATAGAGATGGCAACAGTCCCAGAGCCAAAGCGGAAGACTTGTTCCTACAGCTTTCACCGTGAGCCTTTGACGTCTCTGATCGAGTTGAGTAACCTTGTGACCAGTGATCAGCTGAAGGGGTTCGTGGATCAGTATGGGGATATTCTGACACTGTTGAAGATGGTAGTAGACCCAATGCCGTTGCAGACTCTTCTTCAGTTCTACGACCCAGAGCTTCGTTGCTTCACCTTTCAGGACTATCAGTTGGCGCCTACTCTCGAGGAGTACTCCATTCTGTTGAGTGTCCCGATTCAGCATCAGGTTCCTTTCTTGGACGTGCCCAAGGAGGGCGATTTCAGAGTTGTTGCTAGAGCTCTCTGTTTGAGTATCAAAGAAGTCAGTGATAGTTGGAGGTCCAGTGGGGATGTTGTGGGTCTACCATTGAAGTTTCTGATGAGAGTTGCCATAGAAGAAGCAGATAAGGGGAATGGGGAAGCTTTTCATGCTCAGCTTGCTGTTATGATCTATGGGATTGTCCTGTTTCCGAGTATGCCCAACTTTGTGGACTATGCTGCAGTCTGTATCTTTATTAGAGGGAATCCGGTTCCTACTCTATTAGCCGACACTTACTATGCTATCCACAGTAGGCATGGTAAGGGTGGGGCTATCAGATGTTGTCTTCCACTTTTGCTCAGATGGTTCTTATCTCTCCTGCCAGTCAGTGGACCGTTTGCTGATGCTCAGAGCACTTATAGGTGGACTCAGAGGGTGATGTCTCTCACTTCATATGATATCAGATGGCAGTCATACCGGATGGACGTGCGGGATGTTATTATGAGTTGTGGAGAATTCTGGAACGTGCCACTTGTGGGGACCAGGGGTTGCATCAATTACAACCCAGTTCTTTCTCTTCGCTAGTTAGGGTTCGTAATGAGTGGAAGGCCAATTGAAGCTGAGATAGCTGAGAGTGCGTATTTTGAGAAGCGAAGCGACCCTGGTAGATTGGAGCAGATTGGGAGAGCTTGGAAGTCTATTGGTGTTAGAGATGGATCTGTCTTAGGGAAGAAGTTTGCCATTGCTATGCCCGATTACACTGATTGGGTGAAGAAGAGAGTGGAAACATTGTTGTTACCCTATGATAGGATGAGCCCGTTGCAAGTGCAACCACCCTTGATTCTTGTTGAGAGTGTACCTGCTGAGCAGTACAAGCAAGCTTTGATGGAGAATCGTCGTCTGAGGGAGAAAGAGCAGGTGCCCAGATGGAGTTGTATCAAGCCAAAGCTGATAGGTTGAACCTGACTCATCAACTCAGAGATGCCCAGAGCGCAGATGTGGGTAGTGTAAGGAGCAAGAAGAGATCTTATGCAGAGATGGAGAACTTATTGGATGCAGAGCACAGAGAGTGTTTGAGATTGCAGAGAGTTGAGGCCAGTTATCTGAAGAAGATCAGAGACTTGGAGAAGCAACTCAGAGACAAAGATATCCAGTTGAAGAAGGAAGTCGACCAGAGACTTGCATCAGAAGACCGACTTGGGTCAGAAGTTGTCGAGCTTAGAAGACAGTTGAAGGAGAAGATTACTCCCTTGCCAGAATGTTCAGAGTGTGAACTGTTGATAGACCAGTGTCACTACTTAAAGACGCTCATTCCTGGAAGTCGTTTGTCTTAGCTTGTATTTTCTGATGTTTGTGTTGTGAATCACCCCCAGGCTTGTTGGGTGGGATTCATTTGTTGTACATTGATTGGATATTTGGATATGTGTTGTATGATCCTGTTGCTCATTTATAGATGAGATGTTGGTTTCATTCTGTACTCATTGCTCTTTTGTATGTTGTTCCCGTGTTTCCTGTGTTGTTCTTGCTTTAGGTTGCCATCTTTCGAAGATGAATCAGGCTCTTTGAATGCCTGAGAAATGATCATCTCATGTGCATCATATGCATTAGCATCATACTCATATCATATTGCATAACAGGTGTTCTAATTCGGACTTCTCACTTTGGTTCCTGTGTCAGGCAGGATAGCTGATCAGAGACCGCATCGGTATTCTACCAGACTCAATCAACAGCGAAGCATGGATCAGGTTCAGAATGAATTAGCTGAAATGAGGGCGAACATGGCCTAGTTCATGACCATGATGCAAGGGGTTGCTCAAGGTCAGGAGGAGCTCCAAGCTTTGGTTCAGAGACAAGAGAGGGTTATTCAGGCGTCTAACCGTGGCTCGCCTGCTGGTATTCCCGTGCCTGAGAATATCAATGTTGTTGCTGCTCCCATTCATGACTATGCTGTGGGAGATGAACTCAGGGGTATAAGGATCAATGGACAGCCTCTTGCTGCAGAGACTGTCAATGCCAGAGTTACCCGGGCTCCGGTTCGTCATCCAGCTCCGATTGTCGACCGACAAGAGGACATGTTCACTTTGCTGAGTGAAGATGATGGGGATGTTGGTAGAGTTGAAGATAGGGATCGGAAGGTCGACGCCCTAGCTAAAAAGATTCGTGCTATGGAGTGTCAAAACTCTCTTGGTTTTGACGTGACTAATTTGGGGTTGGTGGAAGGCCTGAGAATTCCCCACAAGTTCAAAGCACCCACTTTCGACAAGTACAATGGTACTTCTTGCCCTCGCACTCACGTGCAGGCATATTATCGGAAAATCTCTGCGTATACAGACGATGAGAAGATGTGGATGTACTTTTTCCAAGATAGTCTATCTGGGGCTTCTTTGGATTGGTACATGGAGCTCAAGAGAGATTCGATCCGATGCTGGAGGGATCTGGGAGAAGCTTTCCTCAGACAATACAAGCACAACATGGATATGGCACCGAGCCGGACTCAGCCGCAGAGTCTGTGTCAGAAAAATAATGAAAGCTTCAAAGAGTACGCCCAGAAGTGGCGTGAACTTGCTGCCAGAGTTCAACCCCCTATGCTGGAGAGAGAGTTGACTGATATGTTTATTGGCACACTTCAGGGTGTTTTCATGGACCGAATGGGGAGTTGCCCATTTGGAAGCTTTTCTGATATGGTCATTTGTGGTGAAAGGACTGAGAGCTTGATCAAGGCTGGGAAGATCAATGATGTTCAGCACCGCCGAGGTCAGAACAGAAATCAATACAGACAGGTTGCTGCAGTGACCATCCCTGCACCTCAACAACGCCAACCTCCGCAACGACCGAGACAACAACAACAACAACAACAGCAACAGCGTCCTTATCAGCCAAGGCAACGAATGCCTGAGAGACGTTTTGATCCCCTGCCAATGACCTACGCTGAGCTACTGCCTGAGTTGCTCAGATTAGGATTTGTTGAGTTGAGAACTATGGCTCCGCCAACAGTTTTGCCTTCGGGGTACGATGCTAATGTCCGGTGTGATTTTCATTCCGGGGCACCCGGACATCATATTGAGAAGTGTCGGGCTTTTCAGCACAAAGTCCAGGATTTGATCGATGCTAAGACGATCAACTTCGCTCCAGTGCCCAATGTTGTGAACAATCCTATGCCTTAGCATGATGGGCATAGGGTGAACTGTATTGAGGGTGAAGAATCCGAAGATCTGGTTGTCTGTGTTGATGAGATTCAAACTTCTCGGCTGGTAGTGAAGGGCCGTCTGTTAAGTAAGGGTGTTCACCCGGGTTGTGATAAGGATTGTATGGGCTGTCCAGAATCAGTGAATGGGTGCGAATAGTTGCGGGCTGGTATACAGAGGGTGATTGATGAGGGTTGTGTCCAGTTTGGTCGGGCGGATAATAGAGATCGTGGGGCAGTGTCTACTGTCACGATATTTTTCAAACCGTCAGAAGGATGTGGACCGAGGGCTGTTGGTAGTGCGTCTACAACAAATGGTACTCCTGTTACCATCTCTGCACCGGTAACCGTCAATACTCCAACTACTATTGCTGTATCAGGTAGAAGACATGTGGTTGAGAATAGTAGGGTTGTTCCTTGGACATATGACAATGCCTACCGAAGCAATAGAAGGGCTGAGAATCGTGTCAGGCCGTCAAATCAAGCGCCTGTGACAATCAATGCACCAGTCAGTAGAACTCCCGCGGTTGTAAGTCCCGCTGTGGACAATGTCGGTGGACCGGGAGGTTTTACTAGGAGTGGTCGGCTGTTTGCGCCTCAACCGTTGAGGGATGCCAATGCTGAGGCATCTGCTAGAGCGAAGGGCAAACAGGCTGTGGTGGACGAGGAGCCTGCTCAAACGAATGTGCCTGGTGGCTCGTTTGAAAAGGACGTAGAGGAGTTCATGCGGATCATAAAGAAGAGTGATTACAAGATTGTGGATCAACTCAACCAAACTCCGTCCAAAATCTCTATCCTTTCTCTGCTGCTGTGCTCTGAGGCACATCGCAACGCCTTGCTGAAAATGTTGAATATGGCATATGTACCTCAGGAGATTTCCGTCAACCAGCTGGAGGGCGTGATTGCTAATGTGAGCACCAGACACGGTTTGGGGTTCACTGATCTTGATCTGACACCGGAGGGGCGTAACCATAACAAGGCCTTGCACATCACTATGGAGTGCAAGGAGGCTGTCTTGTCACATGTGTTGGTCGACACCGGGTCTTCTCTGAATGTGCTGCCGAAGCAAATTTTGAAGAAGATATCTGTTGATGGGGTTGTGCTTACTCCTAGTGACTTGATTGTGAGGGCGTTTGATGGATCCAAGCGTTCTGTCTTTGGTGAAGTCACTTTGCCTGTAAAGATAGGTATTGAGGTGTTCGACATTATCTTCTACGTCATGGACATTCAACCCGCCTACAGTTGTCTGTTGGGGCGTCCATGGATTCATGCAGCAGGGGCAGTCTCGTCGACTCTCCACCAGAAGCTCAAATACGTCTGGAACGGTCAGATTGTGACCGTGTGCGGTGAAGAGGATATCCTGGTGAGTCATTTATCCTCGTTCAAATATGTCGAGGTGGATGGCGAGATCCACGAGACTTTGTGCGAGGCATTTGAGACGGTTGCTCTCGAAGGGGTGGCATGTGCTGAACAGAGGAAGCCGGGTGCTTCGATTGCTTCGTACAAGCAGGCGAAAGCGGTTGTTGACTCCGGTAGTGCTGAAGGTTGGGGCAAGATGGTAGACTTGCCTGTCAAGGAAGATAAATTTGGTATTGGCTATCAACCGTTGCAGGCAGAGCAGGTTGTTCAGGCAGGTCCGAGTACCTTCACCAGCGCTGGGCTGATGAATCACGGTGACGTCTTTGCAGCTAATGTTGAAGACAGTGACAGTGATATTGATCTTGACTGTTGGGTTCGTGCGAGGGCACCAGGGGAGGTGATCAACAATTGGACTGCAGAGGATATAGTCCAAGTTACTCTTCAAACAGAGTAATTTTCTTTTGTTTTTTCATTCTGCACAAAACCCTACGTTCTGCCCAAGACGTAGTGGTTCATTGTAGGGCCACATCATGTTTTCAATTTTTATCATTAATAAAGGACGTTTTGCAAACAATTTTGTGATCCATATCTTTCTATTTTTGTTTTCACTCTTTCAAAAAATAAAAATGGCAATGTTTTTGTTTTTGTGACTTTATTGAAATCTTTTTCTAAAACAAAGCATTAAAACATGCAGAAGTGACCTTATGGCATCCACTATGAACAGTTTTGTTATGCCTCATCATGATTTCGACAATCCCATCTACCAAGCTGAAGAGGAAAGTGAGGAAGACAGTGAACTCCCGAAAGAATTGGCTAGATTGTTGAAGCAAGAGGAAAGGGTCATCCAACCTCATCAGGAAGAGTTGGAGATTGTGAATCTTGGTACTGAGGACGCCAGAAGGGATATCAAGATCGGGGCTGCTTTGAAACCAGAGGTCAAGAGCAGATTGATTGAGATGCTGAGAGAGTATGTTGAGATATTCGCCTGGTCTTATCAAGATATGCCTGGGTTGAATACTGATATTGTGGTTCATAGACTACCTCTCAGAGATGATTGTCCTTCGGTCAAGCAGAAGCTTCGTAGAACGAGTCCTGATATGGCAGTAAAAATCAAGGAAGAGGTTCAGAAGCAGTTCGATGCGGGTTTCTTGTCAGTGACAACGTACCCACCGTGGGTAGCCAACATTGTTCCAGTGCCGAAGAAGGATGGCAAAGTCAGAATGTGTGTCGATTACCGGGATCTGAACAGGGCGAGTCCGAAAGATGATTTCCCATTACCTCACATTGATGTATTGGTGGATATTACGGCTCAATCCTCGGTATTCTCTTTCATGGATGGTTTCTCGGGCTATAATCAGATTAAGATGGCGCCAGAGGACATGGAAAAGACGACATTCATTACACCTTGGGGCACGTTCTGCTATAAGGTGATGCCATTTGGGCTGAAGAACGCCGGTGCTACCTATCAGAGGGCTATGACGACTCTCTTTCATGACATGATGCACAAAGAGATTGAAGTGTACGTGGATGATATGATTGCGAAGTCGCAGACAGAAGAGGAGCACCTGGTTAATTTGCAGAAGTTGTTTGACAAGTTGGTCAAGTTTAAACTGAGGCTGAATCCAAACAAGTGTACGTTTGGCGTGAGATCAGGGAAGCTGTTAGGCTTCATTGTCAATGAGAAAGGGATTGAGGTTGATCCAGCAAAAGTCAAAGCTATTCAAGAAATGCCTGAACCAAAAACTGAAAAGCAGGTTCGTGGGTTTTTAGGGAGATTGAACTACATTGCAAGGTTTGTATCTCACCTAACTGCCACGTGTGAACCAATATTCAAATTGCTTAGAAAGAATCAAGCAATCAGGTGGAATGATGATTGTCAGAAAGCTTTTGACAAGATAAAAGAGTATTTTTAGAAACCTCCAATCCTGATTCCTCCAGTTCCAGGGAGACCACTGATAATGTACCTGTCAGTCACCGAGAATTCAATGGGGTGTGTATTGGGACAGCATGACGAGTCTGGTCGAAAAGAGCATGCCATATACTACCTTAGCAAAAAGTTTACCGACTGTGAAATCAAATATTCACAGCTTGAGAAAACTTGTTGTGCTTTGGCCTGGGCTGCTCGCCGACTGAGGCAGTATATGCTGAATCATACTACCTTGTTGATTTCTAAGATGGATCCAGTGAAATACATCTTTGAGAAGCCGGCTCTCACTGGACGTGTTGCCCGTTGGCAGATGATCTTAACAGAATATGATATTCAGTACACGTCGCAGAAGGCTATCAAAGGTAGTGTTTTGTCAGACTATCTCGCTGAGCAACCGATCGATGACTATCAGCCTATGATGTTTGAATTCCCTGATGAAGACATCATGTATCTTAAGATGAAAGATTGCGAAGAGCCTCTTGTCGAGGAAGGACCGGATCCTGATGACAAGTGGACACTGATGTTTGATGGGGCTGTTAATGTGAATGGTAACGGTGTTGGTGCAGTGCTGATCAATCCTAAAGGTGCTCATATACCTTTTGCTGCCAGATTGACTTTTGATGTCACCAACAACGAAGCTGAGTATGAGGCTTGTATCATGGGGATAGAAGAAGCCATTGATTTGAGAATCAAAATGCTTGACATTTTTGGAGATTCCTCTCTAGTGATCAATCAGGTCAATGGAGATTGGAATACGAACCAGGCGCATTTGATCCCGTATAGAGATTACACCAGAAGAATACTGACGTTCTTCAAGAAGGTGAAGTTGTATCATGTCCCGCGGGATGAGAATCAGATGGCTGATGCCTTGGCTACTTTATCTTCCATGATAAAAGTTCATTGGTGGAATCATGTGCCACACGTTGCAGTGAATCGACTCGAGAGGCCTGCGTATGTGTTTGCAGTCGAGTCTGTTGTGATTGATGAGAAACCGTGGTATTTTGATATCAAGAACTTCCTCAAGACTCAGGAGTATCCTGAAGGTGCGTCAAAGAATGACAAGAAAACCCTGAGAAGGCTAGCTGGAAGCTTCTATTTGAATCAGGATGATGTGCTGTATAAGAGGAACTTTGACATGGTCCTGCTCAGATGCGTGGATAGACACGAAGCAGACATGTTGATGCAAGAAGTGCACGAAGGTTCGTTTGGTACCCATGCTGGTGGGCATGCAATGTCTAAGAAACTGTTGAGAGCCGGTTATTACTGGATGACTATGGAATCCGATTGCTTCAAGTATGCTCGGAAGTGCCATAAGTGTCAAATTTATGCTGATAAGGTGCATGTACCACCAAGCCCATTGAATGTCATGAACTCGCCTTGGCCGTTCGCCATGTGGGGCATTGACATGATTGGGAAGATTGAGCCTACTGCTTCGAATGGACATCGCTTCATCTTGGTTGCGATTGATTACTTCACCAAGTGGGTGGAAGCAGCTTCCTATGCTAATGTTACCAAACAAGTGGTTGCCCGGTTCATCAAGAAAGAAATCATTTGTCGTTATGGAGTTCCTGAGAGAATCATCACTAACAATGGTTCGAATCTCAATAACAAGATGATGAAGGAGCTGTGTAGAGATTTCAAGATCGAACATCACAATTCTTCTCCTTACAGACCAAAGATGAATGGTGCTGTAGAGGCGGCAAACAAGAATATCAAGAAGATTGTGCAGAAGATGGTTGTTACGTACAAGGATTGGCATGAGATGCTGCCTTTCGCTTTGCATGGGTACCGTACCTCAGTACGTACGTCGACTGGGGCAACCCCGTACTCCCTTGTGTATGGTATGGAAGCAGTCCTACCAGTTGAAGTGGAGATTCCTTCTCTGAGAATTTTGTTAGATGTCAAACTGGACGAAGTCGAGTGGATTCGAACGAGGTTTAATGAGTTGAGCCTTATCGAAGAGAGGCGGCTAGCAGCTGTGTGCCATGGGCAGTTGTATCAGAGAAGGATGAAGCGAGCCTTTGATCCGAAAGTGCGTCCTCGGAGCTATCAGATTGGTGATCTGGTTCTGAAGAGGATCCTTCCTCCCGATGCAGATAACAGGGGCAAGTGGACTCCTAATTACGAAGGTCCATATGTTGTGAAGAAGGTCTTCTCCGGTGGAGCCTTGATGCTTACAACTATGGATGGTGAAGATTTTCCGTCCCCTGTTAACTCAGATGTAGTCAAAAAATACTTCGCATAAATTGACCCGCTGGACGAAAAGAATAAAAGAGTCCAAGCAAAAAAGGGCATCCCGGCGAACAAAAAAAAAACAGAAAGAAAAGGTTCGTGCAAAAGTTAGGGATAAAAATGAAAAGAAATTGTACACCCGGTAAGTCGAAAACCCGCAAGGGCGGCTTAGGCAAAAATGGGTATCCCGGTGGATTGAAAACCCGAAAGGGCGATCCAGCCAAAAGAGGGATTAGAGCGAAGACTACAGTCTGAGTTATCTGTACTTCATCGCACTTCGTCGTCTGCCACCTCCAAAGATGTGATCGGTCCAGTCATTCTTCTCAGAAAGCAAGGAAGTTGGGAGGGAAACTGATGATCTGTGAGTTAAAACAGGATTGGGAAATAGTGGATGTCGTGTTCACGTTGCCATTAGGATAGATTTTTTCCTTTTGTGCGCAATTACCTCTTTCTAGGAATTGCTTCCCATTGTATTCGCCTTTTCAGGCGCATTTTCAATCAATCAAAGTCGTTATTCAGATAAATAGCTCTTGTTTTTATTTTACTGTTTTGTTTGCAAGGACGTCCGAATTTTTGATAAACATTGCATATAAAAACATGAAGGCTTAACAATATCTTGTAGAAAGATAAAACATCTGAAAATCATTTTGAATGTTGAGGACACTTGAGCGTATCTTGTCCGTGTATCACTGGGGCATGTTGTTGTGCTGTTTTGCAGGTTGTTATCTGTGAGGACGTTTCCCCAGTAGATATTTTCTCTCCAAGCAAGTTTGAGAGCTATCAGAGCCATGTTTCCCCGCAGAGGTGTTCGTGGATAGTGCCTTCTTTCCCAGCTAGCAGGCCTGTGTTTGCAGATTTCCCAGTGGGTATTTTCCCCAGGGGAGTTCCCCAGCGGAGGTTGTCAGTGGAGTGTAGTTCCCCAGCAGTCGGGCTTGGAATAGTATCGCCATCCCCAGCATGGTCGTGAGCGCTTGTTTCCCAGCAAGGTTGTGAATGTTTCTTCCCAACATAGGGTCTGATGTGTGTTTTACCCACCAGAATTTTGATTCTTCCTCAACAGAGAGGTGTTTTATCCCCAACAGAGACATTCCCCAGCTAGTCCCCGAGCGGAGCGGGTTCAAAGAAATTTATCTCCAGCAGTTAATTCCGGAGCGGAATGATGTCTGCATTCCCCAGCTGAGTCTGTCCTACCGGTGGATGGGATCGGGTCGTCCCCAGCAGAGTAGCGTTTATTCCCCCATATCAGAGTTTATCCTATTTGTGGATTGGTTGGCTTCCAAAAGTGAAGTCGCCTGTTTTTTTCCTCAGCAGAATTGTATTGGTTGCTTCCCCAAGTGGAGTCCCCGAGTGGATTGGGTCCTGAGAAAGATGTTCCACATCAGAGTCTATTCTCTCCCCAGCAGTGTTATTTCTCCAGCATGAGTGAGAAGTCGGTGCTCTCCCCGCAGAGTTTTCCCCAATAAGGGTCTCCCCGCAGAGTCGGAGTATCTGATCAGTTTGGCTTCCCAGCCAGTTTTGCATTTTTGCATATAGTAGTCATTGCATCCTCAAAATCGTGTAGCATTTCCATTCGATATGGAGCATTACGCTATAGAAAAATTCAAACATATGCATTCATGTGTTCGAAACCACTCAGACCGTATCTCCGGCAGAGGCGGATCATGTGTTCAACATCTGTACGGCACGGTTGCTACAATTGCTTCAGTCAACATTTGGTGTTGACAATCCCCACAGAGGTTTATTTCCTCATCCGTTGGTGAAAGGAAGATTGATTCTCCCCAGTGAGACCCCTGCAAGTGTAGCCTTGCCCAGACATGTAGATATCAATATCCTGTCAGCACCCGCGTGTGTTATTTGGTTGGTGTCGATAAACACCATCTTTCGGTGATTTTCCAGTCATGCGTAAGTGTCTGGTTTGCTTTGGTGTCGGTAAACACCATCTTTCGGTGCTTTCCCAGTCATGCGTAAGTGTCTGGTCTTTTTTGATGTCATTAAACATCATCTTCCGATGTTCGTAACGTCGTCCTTCTTCCCTAGTGAAGAAATCCTCCTCTCCGTTGGTGTCGATAAACGTCGAGTTTTTCCTATGCGTCCGTTGGCGTATAGTTGATATCTTTCCCCACAGAGTCGTCCCCGGTTGATCCTCCTCTCCGTTGGTGTCGATAAACGTCGAGTTTTTCCAAATTATCCGTTGATGATTTGGTTGTGTTCTCTCTCCCCAGAAGAATCCTCCTCTCCGTTGGTTTCGATAAACGTCGAGTTTTTCCTATGCGTCCGATGACGTATAGTTGTTTATTCCCCACAGATCATTCATTAATGGCTGTTGATTCCCCCCAGAGTTACCTCTCCGTTGGTGTCGATAAACGTCGAGTTTTTCCTATTCGTCCGATGACGTCTAGTTGTACCCTTCCCCATGCGGATTTACCTCTCCGTTGGTTTCGATAAACGTTGAGTTTTTCTCATTCGTCCGTTGACGTTTGATTGTATACCCTATTCCCAGTCATTCGTAATGTCTGATTGATGCCCAACCAGAATCCCCAGTAGAGTCGTCTGTGACGTCCTATTTGGTTTCAGGTTGTTGTACCCTTCCTTAGTGAAGTGGCTTCTCCTTCTCCGTTCGTGTCGATAAACGTCGAGCTTCTCCCTTTCGTCCGTTGGCGTCTGGTCGAGTTTTCCTGGTCGTCCCCAGTTGATTCTCCTTCTCCGTTGGTGTCGATAAACGTCGAGCTTCTCCCGTTCGTCTATTGACGTCTGGTCGAGTCTTCCCAGTTCATCCGTCGTCCGTTGATGTCTGGCTACCTCTCCGTTGGTCTTGGTAAACATCGAGTTTTTCCTGGTCGTCCCCAGTAGAGCTACCTCTTCGTTGGTCTTGGTAAACGTCGAGTTTTTCCTAGTTGTCCGTTGGCATCTAGTTGTGATTCCTATTCCCATTCATCGTCTAGTGATGTCTGGAGGTGACTGTATCCACTGAAGAAGAAAATTAAAAAATACCCAGTGATAAATATCAGATCCCAGTGGACGTTTCCGTTGGTAGATCCCCGGAGTTGTGCAAATTCTACGGTTCTTGGTATTCAATCCCTGTTTACCCTGAAAGTCTGACAGTCGTTGCTCTCATCCGTTCGGGTTCCCAGTTGATTGAATAGGGGCAGCTGTAGCACCTCAAATTTGCACCTACCTTTTGTACATATATATTCATATTAGGTCATTAACATAACATAGTCCACTGCATAGCATTGCATTGTCCTTTGCCCAAGTGCAAGTCCTCTGACAAGATTAGTTCAAGATGATCAGGAGAATCAGTCAATCAAGCAAGCAAGTGCATTTCCATTGAGACAGAGCCCTAGGGTTGATTTATCAAGTTCATTTGGTTTAAGGATCATTTTGAAGTGATTTGGCCAAAGATTGGATGCTCAGAAGTCATCAGTCAAGCTGGATTTCATCTGAAACCCTAGAAAGTCAACTGTGGTCAACTGTGCCTGATTTTATGGATTTGAAGGTGGGAGATGGTTTGAAAGGCCTCATTCATGTCCATACAAGTCTCATTTGATATTTCAAAGATCAAGATTGAAGAATTTAAAGTCAGATGAAAAGTTTCCTAAAATAGCAGGTGACCTGTAATTGGAAACTGCAAAAAATGGAAAGTGATTCTCCTCAAATTTACTTCATCATACAAGCTTCAAATGGAATTTTGTCCAACATGAAAGTTTAAGGTCTTGATCTCACATTTCCAAAAAGTCCAAGAACATGAAATTCTCATGTGTGGTTGGCAAGTTATGATCAAATCATTTTCAGAAAATGTTGAAATTCAAAGTGCCATAACTTTTGAATGGAAAGGCCAAATTGGGTGATTCTTTTTTGAGCAAACCACATTTGACATGAACTTTCATGATGCATCATCACATTACATCAAAAATCATCATAGCAAAAGTCCATTTTTCAAGTGAACTAATTTGTATTTTGGTGGAAAAAAAAGTGATTTTGAAAAATACATGTCATTTGCACTTCAAACCATTTCCAACACATTCTAAAGGGAAAATGTGACTTGTTTCAGCTGCATTTGCACTGTTACATTGGCTGCAATTAGAAAAGGGCATTTTTGCCAATTACATAAAACTTCATTTTGCTAATTCACATCATATTTGCTTAATCTTGATTAGCATTTGGATTAGCACACCATATAAAGTCTCTAATCATAACAGAAACTCCTAATCACAATCTCATTTCTCAGATCTAACAGAAAATTTATCAAATTCTCTCCATTTTCTTCAAAGCTTCTTCACACTTTTTTCACCATTTCCATTGAATTTCTTCACTCTTTTTGCTGGTTCTTGTTTGATCTATCTTCTACAGGTATTATTGAAGAACTGTTTCACAAAACCTTAGCCAAATCATTGAAGATTCTCGACTGTTGCATCCAAGCTCTCTCATGGCAGTTTGATGATTCTTGGATCTGGAGCATAATCGAGCTGGAGTACCTATTCCAATCATCTTCCCAAGCATTAACCTGCATCTGTTTTCAGCTTTTGAACCTTGAAACGCGCGAATCAAGACCTGCATCATCCAAAAGGTTAGAACTCGACCGAGCTAATTCTCAAAACTATGATATGGCTTTGATAGATCTCCTATTGTAGAGCATGCTGTAACTTGTAGAATTGAATTTCATTAGGTTTTGAGTGAGAAATCTAGAATTGAATGTTTGATGTCAAAACTTCTTTGGATCGATTCATGCTGTGTAGTTCGAATTAGGTTAAATCATGTGGATATTGTTGTTGTGCTTGATTAGACGATTCCATTGATATATGATTTGCTAAGTTTCGTGAACTTTTTCTCTTGATGATTTCTGGTGATGGACTGATGAACGCGTGAAGAAGGCTGAAAAAATTTCCGAAAATGGCCTTTTGATCTTTATTTTCGTTACTGTTCACATGTTAGCGTGTTTGCGCGCTCATTTTAAACCGTGACCAGCTTCGATTCCGTGTAGCTTCATTTCCTCTTTTGGCTTTTGATATTTGTTTCAACCATGCTTCATAATTCACCATGCCTTATTTCACATTTTTTTTATTTTTCTTTTGCATTCAAAAAATGATAACTCCTTCAATTTTGATCCAAATTTGATGCAATTTTTTGTGCCATTCTCCTTGTGATGTGCTGGATTTTTTGGTTATTTTTAATCATGTTGTGCACGTGTGAAAAAATTATTTGGCTAGGGCTTGTTTGAATGTGTCTTTTGTGCACCATGCTCACTCTTTTGATCATAAAATCTTGATGCCTAATTAGAAATTCATGAAATTTTATATGCATGATCTTGATTCTTTCCTGGTCATTTTGATATGTGCTTTGTGATTTTTGAGTTTCTAGATTGAGAGTTATGACATGATCTTTGTATGTGTTACATTTTGTGCCCTCCCATGCTTTGTGCAACTTCTTGATTTTATTTTCCTTGCCATGTGAATCTGAATTGAGCTGGATTTTTGCATGATTGATCTTATAAATATTGGGAATGCTTGTGAATGTTTCTGGATTTTTTGAATTCATTTCCTATTTGATTGGGATTTTATTTGTTGTTTAGTCATTTATTGACTTTTTGTGATACATGTTCCCATTTGATTTGTGAAATTCTGGTTATTAATTGGATGGATGTGTAATTTGGCATGAATATTGTAGACATCTTGAAGTGTATCTTGGATTTGGTCCCATTCATTTATCATGTTTGATTGTTGTTTTATGATTGGTTGAAGTGGATGCATGTTTTGATGCTTTGTATGAGCTTGTATAAACTTGTCTGGACTTTATGAATTTCATTGACTTGCTTCCCTTGGTCCAAATAAGTTGAAATTTGGTATGATTGACATGTTATGAATGCTGTTTGATCATGAATTTTTTGAGGATTTGTTTAAATATTTTTGTATTGATTTGATTGTGATCATTCTGTTTGGTCCTTTGAGGTTTCAAATTACATGTTTGGTGCTTTTTCTTTCATGAAATGATAATGATGAATGATATGAATGTGGAACCACTTGGGTTTGATTCTTGATTGTTTGAGTTTGATTTTGGATAATTTTCACTTGCTGTTTTGAATTTTTCACCTCCTTTTGACCCTAGGCTTGTCCTAGTGGTCTTGTTTCTCATGTTTAAGTTTGCTTTTCAGGTTAAGAAGCAAATGCTTTAAGGAGATTAATGCAAGTTGATTAAATTTGGTTGATTGTTATGAACTAACTTGTTTGTCTTCTAGGATGCTTAGCTCACTTGCTTTGGGCTTGTGCTTTGCACATGTGATTGATAGTGTTGTCTGTTGGCTCTTATGCTGTTTGTTTTGACTGTGTGATTGGTATACTGATTGTATTTGATTGATTTCAGGTACATTAGTTGCTAATAGTTCTTTGAGAACTTGCATTGCTTTGCTTGATAGCATTTGCACTGAGGTATAATGATCTCTTCTTCATGTAGTCTGGAAGACCTGGCTTGTTACCTAGCCAGGCACCTGTCTGAAGTCCTCCTTAAGAGGCAATGTTTGTGCTTGTTTATTTTTGTCCCCAAGCAGGAAAAGACCTTTGTTAAGGCAATTGGCAGACACAAGAGGTGTGTAGTCCACCTCCTGCTATTCTGTTGAGTCGTCCCTTGGCTCACATCACATGTTGATGCCTTGTGGACATTAACCCAAGATCAGTTGAGTCAGTGTCATAAGTGTAGAAGAGTTCCCACTTTCTGGACCAACACTTCATTGTCTGAAGCTCTCCCTGACCAGGGATAAGAGATGTGAAGTCTAATCTTCACTCATCTTTCATCTGGCTTCTCCTTGACTCTCAATGTTAAGGTTAAGAGCTAACATTACCCTTCCAGTTGGCTTGCTCTTGCAGGCTAACTCTTTGTTTGAGCCCCACTTGTGTGTATATAGTGTGTGCTATCTTTGATTGTTTGTTTGCTTTGCTGTTTGAGCTGATTAAGATAGGCTTGCTCCTGTGCAAGTTAGGTAGCAACCTTGACTTAGGGATGATTATGCATGATAACATCTAGGCTCGAGTTAGTCTCCCTAGTTGTGTCTCCCTCTGTTATCTGGGTAGGCTAGCCTTGTATCCCTTCGTAGGGGAACTACGTCGCCCTGATCCTCATACCAGATGAGGTACGTAGGCAGGAGATGAGCAGATCTCTCCGGGCGCCTTTTTGTTTTGTCTTTGTGTGTGTCAGGAGATGGATGTAAGCCCAACGATTGGCATTCTGTATCCTCTTGTTGTGTGCTTGGAGTCCGGTATAAGTCCATCAAGTGGCATCTGGTTTCCAGTGTGAGTGTGTTTTGGTTCGGAAGCTGATGTAAGCCCATCGATTGGCATTCAGGTTCCATGTTTGCCCATGTTTGTGTGGAGTTTGACGTAAGCCCAGCGATTGGCAGTCGATTTCCTGTGTTGTTTTGTTTGGCGTGCGTGAGCCGAGCTACGAATGCTCTGATTCTTCTTCGTCCGAGAAGATACGTATGCATAGGATGCGACATCCTAGCGAGCATGTGTCGTTTCCCCAGTCCGAACTACTTAAACTCTGATGTTTATGCCTGATAGACTAAGTAGGCCCAGGATGCGATATCCTGCCGAGTCAGTCTTATTTGTTTTCTTGTGTCTCTTTCAGCCAGTGTATGTGTGTTTGAGCAGTGTTTTAGCAACCATTTCCCTTCCTATTGTGTGTGGATCCCGTCGAGTACGACGGATGCGTAGGGGTGCTAATACCTTCCCTTCGCATAACCGACTCCCGGTCCCATTCTCTTTGGTTGCGAGACCATGTCTTTTCCAGGTTTACTCTGAGCATTTCCTTTCCCTCTTTTGGGATAAATAACGCACGGTGGCGGCTCTGTTGTTCTTGTAGTCCCGCCGGTTTTTCGCGTAATGCGACACATATCATCCTAATTGTTTATGTTAATGTAATTTTCACTTTGTCCATTTGGTCCATATTGTGTGATATTATTTTGTTTGTGTTACCTTGTTTGTTTGTGTGGTCCTTGACCACTAATGTACATAATAACAACAAAAACCCTAAAAAAAATTGTGTGGATTGTTGGCTTGATCTATGGATAAATGGACATAGAATCTAAGCAACCTCCCTAAGCTAATGGACTTGGCCAATGCCAATTTGTGAAGAACCAAGTGCTTGCAATTTGAATTCATCAGATACATTTTTGAAGATCTCTCTAAGTTCATCTGCCACATTGATCATTTGTGAAGCTATTATGTTGAACCTGTGACTTGTAGAATCCATCTGTTACATGGGCTATTTCTGAAGAAGATCATGAAATGGATAAGCTTGGATGAGGCCATCTTTATTTGATTCCTTTGCTCATCAAGATAAATATAATTGTGAACTTGTGTGTTGCTTGAATCAAAAGTCCAAGGGAATTATGGGTTTCTATTGACATACTTGTCTATTGGATTGCTACCCATTTGGTCAGATCTTTTCAACTTTAAACTTTTAAATTTTGTGCATAGGGTAGTCTCTTCATCTTCTCCCCATTTCTTTAATTTCAAAATCTCTCCCTCCATTTTTAAAAACCTTCTTTGTGTGGACTCTTTTTTGTTCTAAACTTTGACTACCTTTTGCAAAAAGATAGAAACTTTGGCCTTATGCCATTGCATTTTCAAACTTATTTTCTTAAATCAAACTTGTGAATAAACTTAACTATACTTGACTTAAACTTTCAAAAATACAAAAAGAACTAACTCATTAAAATCATTTTAGGCCTTTGTGCCTTTCAAACTAAAATTTTGTTAAAATCAATGCACCCATTTTGAAACTTATAGCACGAACTACGAGGTTTTAATCCCTCATTTTTACGTTGGTACCTAGGCACAAGACCGAAGGTCTTGTCAAACACAAAAATATAATTAATGAATTCTTTTCTCATCCCCCAATTTTATTTGTTTGTAAACATCACTTTGTACAAAATACATATGCACACAAAAAGGGCTCCCTAGGAGTACCTAGGACACTTCAGGTGCTAACACCTTCCCTCTGTGTAACCAGCCCCCATACCTGTGATCTCTGATTTTTATTAGTTTTTATTTGAAAACTTCTTACTATTTGGGTTTTGTTCGTACTTTTCCCTTTTCCCTTGGAAATAATAAAAGCGCGGTGGCGACTCTTATTAAATTGATCTCTAGCTTGTCAATAGCTTGATGATCATGAATTTCCCGCTACAGAAATTAAGTGGCGACTCTGCTGGGGAGTAGTCTCCAATGGGTTTAGCCTACTTTTTGTGTGAATATATTTGTATATATGTGATGTTTGTATATATGTATGTGTGATATAATCTTCTTGTTGTGCTTGGTGATCTCTGAGTGGTGAGATAAGTTCTAACCCGAACTAGAGTGTAATTAAGATAGGAGGATGGTATAGTCATGTTCGACTTGTGTGGAGTAGTCCTTAACAAGTTGGCTAGAGATCCATTTGCTCAGTAGAGACTCCTTTGGATTTGGAAATGTCACACAAGTATTTTTGGTTAGGCATTATTGTTTCTAATTGGGTCTGAGAAGCTGAGGACCTTAGAAGACCTAACCCATCTTGGCCTATTTTAGGACGTAGTGCGGAGACTGTTCAAGTGTAGACTTGATAACAGTTGTTACGCGATACTACACTCAGACGAGTTTCTCTTGAGAATATTATGGGTCGATGAGTCAGTCATCTTAACCTGTAATATCCGATGAGTCAGTCACTCTTTGACCTTTGTTTGCCTTGTGTATGATCCCTTACTTGTGATTGTTGCATTCATGCATTCATGCGCATCATAACATTCATCACACAAAATTTCAAGGAACTAAGGTATCATTTGCAAATATTTTTAGACCATGGATTGTGGATGAAGGAACACTAAGAAATACAGTTTTAGATGTCCCGACTTGAAAGAGTTAAGGAAGCTAGCATCTTTTGTATTAGATCCCTTGGACTTCAAACAAATCATGGGAAGCTTCTATCTGTCTTATCTGCTTATGTGGTTGAAGGACTATTGAGTGTATTGGTACAGTTCTATGATCCTCTCTACCATTGTTTTACTTTTCCGAATTTTCAGCTTGTGCCTACCTTGGAGGAGTATTCTCATCTTTTGGGGATACCTATTTCTAGTAGAGTGCCTTTTAGTGGATTGGAGGAGATTCCCATCTAGTATTATTGCTGGAGCTCTTCACTTGAAGAAGTCTGAGATAGAGGCTCATTGGGTGAAGAAAGGAGGGTTATTTGGGTTGCCATCTGTTTTCGTCATCAAGGAAGCTATTACTTTTGCTCAAGCTGGTAGTGTGGATGCTTTTGAAGTTATCTTTGTGTTGCTCATCTATGGATTATCTTTGTTCCCTAACATTGATGGTTTTGTTGATGTTAACGCCATTATACTTTTCTTGATTGGGAATCTTTTTCCTACTTTATTGGGTGATATGTATTTCTCTTTGCATCTAAGGAATTCTAAGGGCGGTGGAACGATTGTCTGTTGCACTCCTCTTCTGTACAAGTGGTTTATTTCGCATTTGCCTCAGACACATGCTTTTGTGGAGAACAAACAATGTCTATGGTGGTCTCAGAGACTTATATCTCTCACTAATGATGATATAGTTTGGTATGACCCATCTTTAAGCAGTTTGGAGATTATTGATAATTATGGTGAGGTCTCTAATGTGCCTCTCATTGGTACACTAGGAGGAACTAACTACAACCCTGCTTTGGCTCGTCCTCAACTTGGGTTCCCCTTGAGAGACAAGCCTAATAACATGTTGTTAGAAGGTCTTTTCTATCAAGAGGGTAAAGATACCTAACATTTGAAACAGAAGATTATGCATGCTTGGCCTAATGTGCATAGGAAAGGAAGATCCGAGCTTGGTCCGTGCAATTGTGTAGCTTTGGAAATTTACACTCTTTGAATGAAGAAGAGAGCTATGGAGTTGAAGATGTCTTATCCTTGTGAAAGACCTATGTCTATTGCTGTGGTTGAGCCATTAACTCTCTCTAACCAAGATGTAGAGGAGTTGGAAGATGTGCTCATCAAGATGAAGCAAGAGAGGGATACGTGGGAAGAGCGTTTCCATGCTTTGAGCAAGAAGCATGAAGAGTTGCAGTTGGAGTCTAAGGACAAAGATGCATTGATTGAGCTACTTGAAGACCGAGTGGCGAAGAAACAGAGAGAGCCAGAGGTTTCATCTTCTAGCATACCTCAGCCTTTCGTTGCTTGGAAGAAGATTATTGACCAGCTTGTCCTCGAGAAGACCTAGATGAAGGCTTCTTTTGAGACCGAGATTCGTCGCATTCGAAGGAAGTACGCGCCTTTAGCCAGATCTTCTGACATGGTTGTTAGGGATCCTTAGGATGACTAGTCTCCTTTTCTCTTGTATTTTACTTTGGTTTCTGAAATTGTACTTAGTGTAATCCTTCCAATTTATATAAATAAAAAGAGATTTTTGCTCATATCAAATTGTTGCAATTACCATTTCGATATTATATATATTTGCAAATGATAAAGTAAGTTCCTTGGAAATAAAAATAATAATCAAGCATTGCATTTCATGCATCATTTGCATAATCATGTTTTTGCCAGGTGTCTGATTATTGTTCTTCTGTGCTTTAGCCAAGCTGACTCACCGGTACAACACCAGAGATAATCATCAGAAAATCATGGAACACCTTGAGAAAGAGAATCGAGATTTGAAAGAGGAGATTTCCCGGCTGACTACCATGATGGAGTCAGTTCTCGCTGCCCAGAGTTAAGCTTCTCCAACGCCTAAAACTCCTCCAACGAGGACAATCATTTTTGAAGTGGTTACCTCTACTATGCCTGCTGCCACCGCCCACTTTACTCCGAACTTGCCTCCTGGATTCCCGTGGGGAATGCCTCCCAATTTTGTGCCAGAAGGTTTTGCTCCTACTTTTGCTTCCATGCAGGCATCTAGCCCGGTCATGTCCGTGCCACCTCCCATTGTGCACACTTTGCTTCGCGTAGAGGACACCATCTATCATTCCGAGCCATATGAGGGCCCTGATGTCTATGAGAAAATGGATGAAATGAAGGACCAATTTCTTGAGATGCACAAAGAATTGAAAACGCTGAGAGGCAAAGATCTGTTTGGGAAGAGTGCTGCTGAACTGTGCTTAGTGCCCAATGTGAAAATCCTAGTGAAGTTCAAAGTGCCTGACTTTGAGAAGTATAAGGGGAATTCTTGTCCGCTCAGTCATCTTGTGATGTATGGCCGCAAGATGTCAACTCAAACAGATAATCATCAATTGCTGATTCACTACTTCCAGGACAGCCTGACAGGTGCTGCACTCCGTTGGTATATGGGGTTAGATAGTGCAAGCATCCGCACTTTCAATGATCTAGGTGAGACTTTTGTGAAGCAATACAAGTAAAACATGGATATGACGCCGGATAGGGACCAACTGAGGTCCATGTCTCAGAAAGATAAGGAGACATTCAAAGAGTATGCCCAACGTTGGAGGGATTTGGCTGCCTAGATCACTCCTTCTTTGGAGGAGAAAGAGATGACAAAAATCTTTCTGAAAACCCTGAGTTCATTTTACTATGAACGTATGATCGCCAGTGCCCCCAGTGATTTTACCGAGATGGTACATATGGGGATGAGACTTGAAGAGGGGGTCCGTGAAGGACGTTTGTTAAAAGAGGAGGCGTCAACCAATAAGAAGTATGGGAGTAGTTTCAGCAAGGGGAAAGATAATGAGACTAATGAAATTTCCACTAGGAGGCAGAGGAGGCCTCAAGCAAGAAGAAATCCATCACCACGTCAACATCATCATCATCAAGTATCATCAGATATTCCAGTATTCTCTAATCAACCAGCAACACCAATTCAACAACAATAACAACAATATCAAAATCAACATCAACAACAACAATCACAACAAAGAACAAACACCTACAACAACAATAATTCCAACAACAATCATCATCAGCAACAAAACTTGGGGAGGAAGAAGGTCTCTTTCGACCCGATTCCTATGTCACACGCAGAATTATATCCATCCCTGGTCCTCAAAAACTTGATTCAACCGAGGAATCCACCGCAGATCCCAGAACCACTTCCTTGGTGGTATAAACCCCAGCTTCGCTGTGCTTTTCACCAGGGTGCACCTGGGCATGATATTGAAAGTTGTTACCCGCTGAAGTATACGGTGCAAAAGCTTATGAAGAGTGGCATGGTGTCTTTGGAAGACCGCGCGCCTAACATGAAAGCTAATCCTTTGCCCACTCATGGGAATTCTTCAGTTAATATGGTGGACGGCTGTTCCGATGAATTCAAGGTTTTTGATGTCCGGTTTATTCGAAGATCTTTGATGCAGATGCACAAAGATATCTGTTTGGTGAGTGACCGTGACCATGATCATGATGGTTGTGATATTTGTAACGTGAACCCAAGGGGGTGTGTTATAGTGAAAAGGGACATCCAGCGTCTGATGGATGAAGGCATGATCCAGATTGTTTAATCCCGTCATATAGATGACGACGTCAATGTCATAGTGCCCATTTTCAAGCAACCAGAGCGGTTAGTAATTCAGTATGATAGCAGCAGTAACCAGAACGTCAACAATAGATCAGTATTGTCGTTGGTAATATGGTTAGCGGGCCCAGTCCCGTATGCATCTGATAAGGTTGTTCCGTATCAATACAATGCTACGATGATAGAGAATGGTCAAGAGGTCCCGTTACCTACGACCAATTCAGTAGTGAACATTGCAGATGTTACGAAGGTGACCCGTAGTGGTCGAGTTTTTGGGCCGGTAATCCCGGAGAATAAAGAAGAAGCAGTTGTCGATAAGAAGGCAGAGATGCCTATTGTAGACCCGGTTGGTTGTTCAAAGGATAAGTCTGCTGAATCTAGCAATTTGAAAGCCAATGATAATGATGAGGTACTCCGACTGATCAAGAGGAGTGAATTTAATGTGGTTGAGCAGTTGCTCCAGACCCCCTCGAAAATTTCCGTGATGTCTCTGCTTTTGAATTCCGAAGCGCATAGAGAAGCACTCCAGAGAGTTCTTGAACAGGCATATATCGAGAAAGATGTTACTGTGGATCAATTTAATCACATTATGGCTAACATCACTTCATGCAATAATCTGAGATTTTGCGACGAAGAACTCCCTGAAGAGGGAAGAAATCACAATTTGGCTTTGCATATTTCGATGAATTGCAAAGAAGATGCTTTGTCAAACGTGCTCGTTGACACCGGTTCGTCACTCAATGTGCTTCCGAAATCAAGATTGTCAAAGTTATCTTACCAAGGGGCTCCCATGAGGTATAATGGGGTAATTGTCAAAGTCTTTGATGGCTCGCACAAGACGGTTATTGGAGAAGTGGACCTTCCAGTCAAGATAGGCCCGAGTGATTTTCAGATTACTTTCCAGGTAATGGATATCCACCCGGCCTACATTTGCTTATTGGGAAGGCCATGGATCCATGAGGAAGGGGCTGTTACCTCCACTCGGCATCAGAAGCTCAAATTTGTCAAGAATGGCAAGCTGGTAATTATTGGAGGAGAGAAGGCGTTGTTGGTTAGCCATATGTCATCTTTCTCCTATGTTGGAGCTGAGGATGAGGTTGGAACTCCATTCGAGGCCTTATCTATTGTTGTTGAGAAGAGAGTTAGGGCACCTATGTCCTCTCTGAAAGATGCTCAGAAGATTGTTGAAGAAGGAGCTGTTGATTCGTGGGGGCGCGTGGTAGAGGTCTCCGACAACAAAGGCGGAACTGGTTTGGGGTTCTAGAAGGGCTCGTCGACCGTTAGATCTGAAGAGATGCAACTTAGCTTCCATAGCGGAGGGTTCATTCATTGGAATGAACAACACTTAGCTGTTGTGCTAGAGGATAATGAAGAGGAAGACTGCACCAACTTTGTAACGCATGGAAAGACATGCAATAATTGGATTGCTGTTGATATTCCTGTTATTTTGCATCGATCTAAGTAATTGCTTTTATATTTTAAAATCCTTCTCCTATGCCCAAGGGAGAAGTGAACATTGTTTGGGCATTTTAAATTGATCATCAATAAAATTAATTATATTCATCCATATCTTTGATGTTTATTTTTACTTTTTGCTTTATTCTGAAAATGGTCATTACAAAAAAAACATAAATAAACAATATAATTGTCCATCTGCATAATATTTGGTCACAAATTCACTTCTCTAAAATCAAAATATCAAATCATTATGCAGGTTGGTTCCTAACCCCATTGAATACAATGATCCTTCTCCTTCTTCAAATTTTGAATTCCCTGTGTTTGAGGCCGAGGAGGAAAGTGAAGCCGAAGTGAGTGATGAACTGTCTCGTCTTCTTGAGCAAGATGAAAAGATTACTCAGTCGTTTCAAGAACAGATTGAGCTAGTCAACTTGGGTTCCGAAGATGATGTGAAGGAAGTCAAGATTGGGTCTCGACTGTGTCCAGATGCTAAGAACGGGTTGATTGATCTTCTTCGAGAGTATTCAGATGTGTTTGCTTGGTCCTATCAAGACATGCCGGGGTTAGATTCTGATATTGTGGAGCATAGATTTCCGTTGAAGCCAGAATGCCAGCTAGTCAAGCAGAAATTAAGAAGAACGTATCCTGATATGTGTAGCACCTCAAATTTGCACCTATCATTGTACATACATTCTCATATTAGGTCATAGCATAACATGGTCCACTGCATAGCATTGCATTGTCCCTTTTGCCTCAAGTGCAAGCCAATCAGAAGAATTAGGTCAAACTGATCAGGAGATCAGTCAACCAAGCAAGCAAGTGTGTTTTCCATTGAGCCAAGACCCTAGGGTTGGTCCAACATGTTCACATGACTTGAGGATCCATTTGAAGTGTTTAGGTCAAAGATTGGAGGCTCAGAGGTCATCAGTCAATGCACAATCAGTCAGAAACCCTAGAAAGTCAAACTTGGTCAACTGTGGATGATTTTATGGTTTTGATGGATGGATTTGGTTTGAGAGAGCTTATTCATGTCCCAATAGGCCTCATGTATCATGGCAAACAACATCATTGAAGAATTTGAAGCCAAACAGAAAATTTCCAAAAATAGAAACTGGACCTGTAATTGGAATTTGCCAAAAATGGAATGTCTTGATCCTCAAATTTACATCATGATAAAAGCTTCAAATGAATTTTTTCCCAACATGAAAGTTGAAGATCTTGTTCTCCCATTTCCAAAAAGTCCAAGAACTCTCAATTCCCGTGTATGGTTGGCAAGATATGATCAATTCATTTTCAAAATTTCTTGAACTTCAAAAGGCCATATCTCTCAAACCATTTGGCCAAAATTGGTGAGGTTTTTTCCAACAAACCACATTTAACCTCCTCTTTCCAAAAATATAAATTTCATATACCAAAACATTGCCAATCAAAATGGCCCTTTTTGAACTATCATGTTTAATTTCAAGTGAGGTGCAAAATTGAAGTTTTGATTTAAACATTTTCCATCCAAATGGCCAATTGGGAATGGTTTAAGATAATATTTCTGACTTGTGGAAGGCCCAAATTCGTGGCCTTTGCTTATGCATCACACCATTTGGAATATATTGGCAAATTAGCAATTGGCTTCATTAAGGCAAAGCATGATTAGCATTCATTTATCCAAGCCTAAACAGAAGTATAAGAACATTTTTCTGAGTGATTGTGAACCCTAGCAGCTACCTCCAAACAGAGAAAAAACTCTCTTCTCTCAAAAACCTCATTTCACATCTTTGAATTTCTGACCAAAACCTCCAAAGAAGCTCGAGCATCCCTTGGTTGTTTCATTATCTGGCCATCATTTGGAAGCTATTTGAAGCACCATTCACCAACTGGAAGCTCACTTTCTTGTTTTGTTTTCTCAAAGTTCAGCCATGGCAAGTCTCGATTCAAGTTGGATTTGAGTTGTTTGAGCTAAGCTCCTTCAAGTATCCCTCAATACCAACCATAATCTTCATCTGTTTGAGCCTACATCACCAAAATAACAACTGTTTCACTCCTTTTTTCAAATACAAGTAAGTTTTCGACCTTCTTTCTTTCCAAAATCATGAGGTGCTTAGGATAGATCTTTTGATGCTGATTCCATTGAACTTTGTATCACTTGAAATGGTTGCTTGTGTTAAGAGAAATCTGGATTTTAAATTCTATGCTCAAACATGTTCTTGCTCGATTTGCTTTGCTTAAGATGATTTAGTGAAAATGGATGCCATATTCTTGTTGTGTGTTGTCTGATGATCACATTGATATGCTTGCTGTTGATTTCTGGGCACATTTGTTCTTCACGATTTTGAAGAAGATGATGAATACACTGTAGCAAACCCTAGCATTTTTCCAGATTTTTTTCCCCAATCGTGTTTGGTCGTTTTGCATGGCATGGTTACTGTTTTATTGAACTGGCCAATCAGAACATTTCCCTGCCTCGCCCTAATGCGCACCGTTTTGATTAATGAGCCCCATATTTACCATTGTGCCACCGGTCAACCACTTTGACTTATTAAACCATGTTTGTTTTGATATTTATTCCAAATTGATACATCATCTTGTAAAATTCATAACTCATGCATTTCAAATCCAAAATTCATGAAAAATTTTGCATATTGCTCATGTGGATCTCTATTATTTTATCATGATTTTTACTGTTTTTTTGGATGGTTGAATCTTTAATGGCATTAGGGTTTTTGACATGTATGCATATTTTGTACCTTTTGCCAATTCAATTGTGAAATGATGAGGATATATCCAATGACCCTGAAATTGTTTGTGCTTAATCTACACTCATCCGTGGTGATTTTGATATAGAGTTCTTGAATTTATCTTATTTGGTTGCTGAGTTATGAATTTTTGAACTAGGGTGTGACAATTTGTGTCACACCATTGATATGCAATTTCATGATTTTTGATGACATGCTTCCTGACCTCCAATTGATGTGAATTTTTGCATGAGCCTTCTCTTATATGTCTAGTTTTTTCTTGGAATTAATTATGCCATTTCCTAATTTTTTGAGATTTTTCTCCCCTGTCTAGTCAAATGTTGACTTTGTGTAACACATCTTGCCATTCCATTTGGGAAATTCTCATAATTTATTGGATGATCATGAAATTTTACATGTGCATACTAGACATCTTAAGCTTTGCCATGGTGTTGATCCCATTCATTTCTCATCTGTTATCACTGAGTTATGATTTTTTGAAGTTGATACATGTTTGGTTGACTTCTTTGAGCATGTTTGAAATTGTTTTGACTTTCTGATTTTAATTGACCATCTTCCCATGATCCAAATGAGCTGAAATTTTATATACATGTCATGTTATGGATTGTGATTGACCATAATTTATTTTCTGATTTTTGGAATTGTCTATGATTGGTTTTGAGCTAAGTCTTGCTGTTGACTTCTATGAGCTTTCATTTGCCATGCTTTGACTTCTTTTGTCTATGAAATAATGATGATGCATGATATGAACTTGAAACCAATTGGGTTTTCTTATTAAATGTTTGAATTTGATTGTGATTGGATATTGCTTGCTGTTTTGGCTTTCTTATTCATTTTTGACCCTAGGCTTGTCCTAGTGGTCCTGTGGCTTATAATTGAGTTCATGTTTCAGGTTAAGCTACAAATGCTTCAAAGAAACTTTTGCAAGTTGATTGGGTTTATCTGTTTATCATGAGCTAACCTTTGTTTTGTAGGTGGCTTGACTCATATGATTTGGGTCTTGTGCTTTGCACATTTGTCTGTCTGTTTTAACTGTTCATTCCTACTTCCTTTTGCTTAAACTCTTGAACTGTGTACTGATCTGTTTGACTATTTCAGGTACCATTAGTTGCTTAGAACTTGCTTTGCTTTGCTATTTAGCAATTTGCTTTGAGGTATAATCCCTTTTTCTTCATGTAGTCTGGAAGACCTGGCCTGTTACTTGGCCAGGCAACTGTCTGAAGTCCTCCTTAAGAGGCAATGTTTGTGTATGTTTAATTTGTCCCTGTACATATGAAAAGTCCTCCTAAGTGAAGAGGCAATTGGCAGAACCCAAGGGATAAGCAACCTATCCCCTGCTAGTCTGTGTGTCACTCACATTGCTCACACTGCCTGTGTTGATGCATAGTGGGTAAAAGCCCAAGATCTATAGAGTCCAATTTGTGGATAGAGTTCCCCCATTCTGAACTCCCACACATTCTGATATTGAAATGCTCTCCCTGGCCAGGGATAAGAGCAATGAGGCACACCCCTCATCTCCTTTCATCTGCTTCACCTTGGCTCTCAATGTCAAGGTTAAGAGCACCTACTACCCAGTTCCAGAGGTTTGTTTGTTGAGGTTGATATGACCCCTTGACTAAAACCTAACCCTTGTTTGAGCCTCTTGTGTGCATATAGTGTGTGCTACCTGTGCTTGTGTTTGTTTGCTTTGCTTCCTAGGGTTAGTTTAGACTTGCTTCTTGTGCAAGATAGGTTGTGCTTGACTTGCTCCCTGTGCAAGTTAGGTGTGTGTGTGGCTTGCTTCCTGTGCAGGCCATGCTTAGGATAGGTTGGCTCTCGTGCCATTTAGCTAGAAACCTTAACTTAGGGTTGATTTTGCATGACAACATCTAGGCTCGAGTCGTAGTCTCCCTAGTGTTGTGTCCCCCTCTGTTATCTGGTTAGGCTAGCCCTGTGTCCCTCCGTAGCCGAACTACGGCAACTCTGATTCTCATGTTCAGATGAGATACGTAGGCACGAGATGCGATGTCTCGTCGAGTTTGACTAACCACTAACACTAATTCTTTTCTCTCGCCCTCGTTGCGATTGAGACCTCCCCTTTCTCTTGCCCTAGTTACAATCGAGACCCTTGCTTCCTGTGCAAGTTAGGTTAGGTGTGGCTTGCTTCCTGTGCAAGTCATGTTTAGGATAGGCTTGCTTCCTGTGCAAGTTAGCTAGAAACCTTAACTTAGGGACGATTTTGCATGACAACATTTAGGCTCGAGTCGTAGTCTCCCTAGTGTTGTGTCTCCCTCTGTTATCTGGTTAGGCTAGTCCTTTTTCCCTGCGTAGGGGAACTACGTCGCCCTGATCCTCATACCAGATGAGGTACGTAGGCAGGAGATGAGCTGATATCTCCGGGCGCCTTTTTTCTTTTTGTGTGTGTCGTTTGACAGTTGCTAGGCTCGAGTGCTTGACTCCTTAGCAATTTGTTGTCTGTTTGTTTGAGTGTGTGCTTGACAGTTATAGGCTCGAGTCCCCGACTCCCTATTAACTTGTTATGTTGTTGTGTGCTTGGAAGCCGATGTAAGTCCATCGAGTGGCATTTGGGTTCCAGTGTGTGTGTGTCTTGGTTCGGATGCTGATGTAAGTCCAGTGATTGGCATTCAGGCTCCACGTTTGCCTTTGCCTTTGTTTGTTTGTGTGCGTGTCAGCCGAGCTACGAATGCTCTGATTCTTCTTCGTCCAAGAAGATACGTATGCATAGGATGCGATATCCTAGCGAGCATGTGTCGTTTCCCCAGTCCGAACTACTTCGACTCTGATGTCTATGACTGATAGACTAAGTAGGCCCAGGATACGATATCCTGCCGAGTCAGTTTCAGTCAGTTTCTTTTGTCTCTTTTCAGCCAGTGTGTGTGAGTTTGAGCAGTGTTTAGCAACCATTCTTCCTTCCTATTGTGCGTGGATCCCGTAGAGTACTACGGATGCATAGGGGTGCTAATACCTTCCCTTCGCATAACCGACTCCCGAACCCATCCTCTTTGGTCGCGAGACCATGTTCTTTTCCAGGTTTACTCTGAGCGTTTCCTTTCCCTCTTTTGGGATAAATAACGCACAGTGGCGGCTCTGTTGTTTCTTCTTTTCCCGCCGGTTTTTCGCGTAATGCGACAGCTGGCGACTCTGCTGGGGACAAGAGAAGTTGACCTCTTGCTGGTCCATCTTCCCTAAGCGAGTCTCTCCTAGCGCTCTCTAGGTTAGGGTTTTGGTTGCTATTTGCTGTTATTTATTGTATGCATGATTATTATGTTGTATATATGTGCATATCTGTTTGCATGCATCATACTGTCATTGAGCTGTCTTCTGTGCAGGTGGTTCCTCTGTTTTGGGGTGGGTGTTCTGAGTGAGGCCCAATACCCAGGCCTGAGTACACACCTAGGATTAGCGTGGTCTCATGTTTCTTCACATGTTGTACGACATGATGCGGAGGCATGTCACCACAGCCGGACGAGGTTCATTTGAGAGAGTCCTGCCGGGTGGAGTTATTCCGCTTAGGTCGGATTATCTCTTTTGGGCTATTGACTTCGGTGACCGTTCATTTCCCGGATCTTTGGTTTAGACGATCTCAGGAGGACTACAATGGCACACCCGAAAGGGCAAACCCATTGAGTATCTTTGCCCGATTGTCGAGACCATCGTCCGCCTTAGGATGACCTTGTTAGAAATCACC
Source organism: Lathyrus oleraceus (assembly GCF_024323335.1). Classification (NCBI taxonomy): domain Eukaryota; kingdom Viridiplantae; phylum Streptophyta; class Magnoliopsida; order Fabales; family Fabaceae; genus Lathyrus; species Lathyrus oleraceus. The sequence continues at coordinate 441,249,141 of NC_066581.1, forward strand.
TGTGAGGGGAGGGTTTGATCTCTACAGATACGGTTTCTGCCAGTGGTGCTGTGATGGTGACTTTGGTTCAGCCGAATTTATGGACATTTTTTTCTGGGACGCCGGAGTTCTGTCCGTGGTTTATCAATGGGTTCCGTTTATTTCGGATCCCCGGGTTGAATTTGAAAGTACCTGTTCAGAGGATCTGACTGTTATCCGTTCAGTGGATGTTCCTGTGATGATAGTGATGTAATCTCCGGTTCCGTTTATTTCGGAACTCCCCAAGTCGGATTTATGGTGACTTAGTCCCGATGACTGTGACTGGTTCAGAGAATGGGTCTTCAGATGACTTGGTGGCACAGTGACCTGCATTCATGCATTTGCATCATATCATTTTGCATTCATCTGCATTCAAATCATGCCTGTCCATACTCAGGGTCCATTTTTTATTTTAATTAATTGAAACTCAGGTTGAGAGACATCCAGATGTCAGAATGTTATTGATAAAATTTTATTTGTCTCGATGAAACCGGAATCAAAGGACAGAATTTTCCTGGTATGGATAGACATTGCATGCGTGAGTCATACTAACATTTTTGCTGTTTTGTAGGTGTCATTGACTAATTGGTGCGCATAGCTCTTCCGTTCAAGTAGCTCAGACTAATGGATCCTCCCAACGCCGATATCTTCGAGTTGAAAGAAATGATAGGGGAGTTGTTCAAAGCCGTGCAGGGGCTTGCCTGGGGGCAGAAGGCGATTGCTGAGAGGTTGGATAGGATTGAAAGCTGGATGACAAAGGAGAAAGTTCAGGGGGATGCTCCGTCATCTGTGGTACAGAAATCCTCTGGCGATAGTCAGCTTAAGAAGGTCGAATCAGGTGGTATGCCTGTCCAAAAAGAGCGTAGTAAAGATCGTTATCACCCTTATGCTACCACTGTATCCACTCCTGTCAGCAAATCACCTGTTCAACAGCAACAACTGCCACCTCAACAGAAGACACCGAGAGCTGAAAGCCAGGTGAAGAAGAAGAAAGAGGATCGTCAGTTTGAGGAACCACCCGTGACTTACGCCCTTCTGTTCCAAAGGTTGATGGATCTTGCTTTAGTACGGCCAAGGATATTGATTCCCCTAGAACGGCAGAAAAGGCCACCAAACTATGATGAGAATGCCAAGTGCGAGTTTCACTCTGGGGCACCCGGACACAACATTGAGGGCTGTAGAGCTTTTAAGCATGTCGTCCAGGACATGGTGGACTCCGAGACCATTAACTTGGCCCAGATTATGAAGGGGGATGTCAACCCTGTGCCCAGAAAGGGTCCTGTAAAAGTCAAGATGGTGAAGAAGGCCAAGAAAGGATTGGAGATGACTGAGGAGGATCAGCTAAAGGTTCCAATGGCTGTGGTCCCAAAACCTCTGGAGCAGGATGGAGTTTTCCCTGTTAGTGATAATTCTTGTGCGACCGTCACCATAGAGGGAAGTGTATTGATGAAAGACACGACCCAGAAGATGAAGGAAGTAGAAATGAACGATATAAGGTGTGGAGCACCCCGTCTGGCAGTTGAAACCGTCCAGGTAGAGAAGGCCCTTGTTGCTGAGAAAGAGAAGAAGTTGTCCATTTCTTCTTATAAACAAGCTCTGGAAGTGGTGAAAAACAAAGAGGCGCAAGGCTGGGGAAGGATCATTGACATCGTGATAAAAGCAGACATGTTTGGGGTCGGTTATCAGCCGGGTCAAGAGTCGTCTAGACCAAATAGAGGATGTTGCCCACCATACACCTTCGTCAGCGCAGGGATGTTGGATCCTGGTCATGCCCGTTCAGTGGGTGAAGATGTTGACAGCAACCGCGAGCTTGAGGCGTGGATAAAGTCGTGCGTACCAGGCAACTGGAAGGCCTCCAAAAGCATCACTGTCACTCATCCAGGAGTGTAGTATTTCTGTGTTTTAATCTTGTTTGCATGAAAGCCATACGTTTTGCCCGAAGCGTACTGGTCCATTGTAAGGGCCACCTCATGTTTCATTTTGCAACATTTCTGCATCATTAATAAATGGATGTTTTTGTAATTAAAAGCAGTGTTCCCTGTCTTTCACTTATTTTGCAGTTTTAAAAATAAAAATAAAAATAAAAATGGCAATGTTTTTATTCTCTTTCCTTTTGATTCATTTGGTTCCGACCTTAAAAGTGATTCTCCTGAGCTCATCGATAACAATTTGGTTACACCTCTATATGACTTCGACAATCCAAGCTATCATGCCGAAGAAGAAGGCGCAGAAGATTGTGATCAGCTGGAATTAGCCAGGTTGTTGAAACAAGAGGAGAAGGTGATTCAACCGCACGAGAAGCGAGTCAAGTTTGTCATCCCAGGTACCGCCGAGGTCAGAAGGGAAAGTGAAAGTTGAGGCCGCTTCAGAGGCAAGTCGAGAACAGAATGGTAGCCCTGTTAGAAGAGCAGGTTGATACGTATGCCTGATTGTATTTAGATACACCAGGGCGGAATACCAATGTCTTGGGGCACGAGCTACCCTTAAGAGAAGACTGTCCTCCAGTGAAGCGGAAACTGGTGCTGAAAGATGAGAAGGTGTATGGACCACCAAGATGTGAACAGAGTTAATCTGAAGGATGAATTCCTGGTACTTCACAATGAGGTATTGGTTGATTATATGGCTCAGGTCTCAGCGTTTATCTTCATGGATGGCTTCTTGGCCAAGACCGGATTGAATTGTTGCCAGATGATATGAAGTAAACCAGGTCCATCGCGCAAGGGGCACCTTCTTGTTCTAAGTTGACATCGTTCCGTCACATGAGGCCGGTGCCACGTATCAGAGGTCTACGGTGACTTTGTTTCATGATATGGTTCATCGTGAAAGCAAATGCCATGTTGATGACATGATGGCAAAGTCCCAAGCAGAACAAGGGCATCCGGTGGACTTGGGGCAAGTTGGTTGATTGGTTGAGATAACTCACACTATTGAGCCCTAGTCAATACACTTAGGGGGTGCTGTTCATCAAGCTACCGAGGCTTGTTGTGAGTAAATCAGAAGAATCAAGATTGATCCTGCAAAAAAAAAAAAAAAAATGAATAAATTGCAGGAACTTCTGATTCCGATGCTTCCCAGGGGGATGATTGTTAATCTGGTACTCGGCAGCCCTCGAGGGGTCTATGAGGTGCGTACTGAGTCAGCATGACTAGTCTTGTCGGAAAGAGTTTGCAATTTACCTAAGCAAAAAGTTTATCGACGGTGAAACAATACACTCACTGTTCGAAAAAACATGATGTACTTTGGCATAGGCTGCTCGCCGACTGAGATAGTGTATGTTGATTCATACCACTTCGTGGATATCCAAAATGGATTTGGCTAGGTATGTGTTTGAAAAGCTAGTAGCAACCTATGGAAGGTTATCAACCAAGGAAGTTTGAGGTCCCTGATGAGGACATCTCGAGGTACTCAAATCGAAAGATTGAGAGTGACCGATCCCGGAGGAGGGGCCTGGCCCTGAATCCGAACGGATTCCGATGTCTGATGGGGAAGTTAAAATGAATGAGGTAGTGCTTCCCGAATCACAGTTGGTTGCACCAGCAATGGTGGCTGAACATAAAGTCTGTATCCTGGATATCGAACCTTGGGATGTGCATCTACTTGGGGCAGTGACTTCCTCACAGATATATGAGAAATCAGAGAAGACTGAATGGATAAGGACTCGGAATGACATGTTGAGTCCAACTGAGGAAAGAGGGTTGACAGTTACTTGTCATGGGGCGTTGTACCCAGTGAATGAAGCGCATTGTGGACTGAGAAGTGTGACCTCGAGCGTACCACGTGGAAGAATTGGTTGAAAAGGATCCTTCCTCCTCAAGACGATCGTGGGGCAAATGGATAAACAGTTATGAGTGTCTCATTCGTGGTCAAGAAGGTTTTCTCAGACCAGACCATGTGGTTGATGATCGCGGATGACGACGATTTTCCATTCCCTGTGAATGCGGACGCAGTTAGAAAATACTTCGTGAAGGAGACCCGCTGGACGAGAAGAATAAAGAGTCCAGGAAAAAAAGGGCATCCCGGCGAACCAAGGAAAAGGAGAAAAAGGTTCGGGCAAAAGTTAGGGATAATAAAAGAAAAGAACTGTACACCCGGCAAGTTGAGAACCCGCAAGGGCGACTTGGGCAAAAAAGGGTATCCCGGTGGACTGAAACCCGAAAGGGCGGTCCAGGCAAAAGAGGGAATGAAACGAACAACTGCGTCCAGCATGATCCTTTTTGCTCATGATGACTTGGATAATCTCCGACAGAGACCGATCGGAAGCGTCTCGTTCAGAAGACAGAAAGTGTGGAAAGTCTTGAGGACATATGAGGTGTAACCGAGTTGGAACCCGATGAGATCACGGTTCCGCATTGCCAATAGGATAGATTTTTTCCTTTGTGCGCAATCACCTCTTTCCAGGTTTTGCTTCTTGTGTGTTGCTCAGTTCTGAGCCATCTTTTTGTTTCAGTCAATAAAGTGTGTGTTCAGTCAAATAGTTTTGTTTTTGTTTTCATTACCGCTTTGATTATGGAAACATCCGTTCGTTTTGATAAAGAATACTTGCATTTTGAAACATAGAGGTCCTTTCCGACGCATGCTTGTGAGATTAAAATCTGGAAATCTTACTTGGAAGTTTTGAGTGACCTAAGTGTTGAAATATTGAAACACCTGAAGGCATACCTGGGGCACGCTTTTATCTGACGATTTTTGATGCAGGTACTGTTAGATATCTTCATTCACTTACCGGTGGTACTGTGAACCCTTGTTGACAAAAATCCCGGCAGAGCCTGATCAGGGGCAAGGGATAGTTGAACGGTGAAAAGACAGTGAAGGATTACGACGACGGTTCTGGAAAGTTAATCAAGAAGACTCTTCAAAGTATGATGATTGGAAAGTTTGTCTGAATACCAGGAGTTCGATCTCCGTGGAGTACGGACGAGATTGGGAATACAAGATGATGGAGCAGAAAAGTCCAGAAGCGTCTGGAAGTTCGTAAAAGAGGAAAGCCGACACTATGGGTGGACGATGGATGCCGCTGTTCGGCGACTCGACAGGTGTTCCGTGTCTAATAAGCTGTATTTCCCCAGTAGGTGTGAGAGTGTTACCTCCATAACAGATTCGAGATCAGTGTCTCCTCAGCAAGCCTGAAGGTTGCCGTATCCCCAGCGGAGTTGTAATTGTTTTCCAAGTCTGAAGTTGTCTTCCCAGCAGAGGTTGTGTTGATGGTTTTTCCCCAGCAAAAGTTTGTCTTTCCCCAGCAGGATGGAAGTTGACATGGTTATAGGATCCCCAGCACAGTTCCTGGAGTTCCCCGGAGTTGTCTCTGGAGGAGACGTGTGTTTATGCATTCGTCATTTAGATAAGCATAGCATATTGCATCATTAGTGCATAGCATTTCCATGATCATGGGGCATTGTGTAAAAAAAAAAAAAAAAAAAAAAACTCATGCATCAACATTGCAAACATATCCATTAGCCCTAGGCCGTGGTGACCAACCGAGCTCGGGTTGATGGAAAGAGTTTATCATCGCGCCATTGGATCGGTTTCAGAATTGGGTTCATCAGCATGATTGAGAGGTTGGTGTTTTCCCAACAAGTGATTCCTCAGTCGAGTGGGTATCCCCAGCAGTGTTACTCCCCAATTGTTAGCGTCTTGCCAGCTTGGGTCTGTTTCTCAAGCAAATATGGGTGTGTCTGATCTCTCCATGTAGAGCCAACCCCTTAAGCAGAAAGTGTCTATCCTTTCCTGCCATTTCCCCACTGAGATGCATCCTCGTGGATGACGGTTGTTTCCGTTCCCTCCCAACACACATTGGGATGGGTTTTCCCTATTGAGTTCTTTCCTCATTAGGATGAGTCCTGTTTCAGTCTGCCTTTTTGGATCGATCCTAAATTGGCTTCCTGTTGGCTGTCTCCTGTGCTTCCCTGGGGCATAAATGAATAGTCGCTCACTAACCGGCACTCATTCATCTTATCCTCAGCGGAATTTGTTGGCTTCTACCTACGAACCGGTAGCTGTAAGTCCTATCTTTGTGGTTTTCTGCCTACTAGCTGGTAGTTGTAAAATCCCACTTTCATCCCCTTGTTGGAGTTAACCCTTTGTGCTCATCCTATCGATGACTGGTTACTTTTTCGTGGTTTTCTGCCTACTAACCGGTAGATGTAATCCCCTCTTTGCAGTTATCAGTATCCGGTTTGTGACATTGACATTCTTTCCCCTCTGGATACTTGCCTTGATCAAGCAGTATTGTCCCCATTGGGTCTTCCCCTTCTTTTTGGATACTTGCTCCGAGTAAGCAACTTTATCCTCTTTTGATTGGTCATCTTTTGCATACCTAGTCCTGGTACCCTGATGCCTTTCTTTTCGGTCGTTTATCCATTTAACAACCTACAACCCGGTTATGGATAATCTTCCATGCGAGTGTATTATCTACGTTTTGACGGCTATAGATAATATGTCTCATGTCTTTCCGGTTTTCAGACCGAAGGAGTTTCCGACGATCAGGTCGATGTACTCATGGCACTCAGGCCAATTTTCCGGTATTCAGACCGAAGGAGTTTCCGACGATCAGGTCGATGTACTCATGGCACTCAGGCCAATTTTCCGGTATTCAGACCGAAGGAGTTTCCGACGATCAGGTCGATGTACTCATGGCACTCAGGCCAATTTTCCGGTATTCAGACCGAAGGAGTTTCCGACGATCAGGTCGATGTACTCATGGCACTCAGGCCAATTTTCCGGTATTCAGACCGAAGGAGTTTCCGACGATCAGGTCGATGTACTCATGGCACTCAGGCCAATTTTCCGGTATTCAGACCGAAGGAGTTTCCGACGATCAGGTCGATGTACTCATGGCACTCAGGCCAGTTTTTCGGTATTCAGACCGAAGGAGTTTCCGACGATCAGGTCGATGTACTCATGGCACTCAGGCCAATTTTCCGGTATTCAGACCGAAGGAGTTTCCGACGATCAGGTCGATGTACTCATGGCACTCAGGCCAATTTTCCGGTATTCAGACCGAAGGAGTTTCCGACGATCAGGTCGATGTACTCATGGCACTCAGGCCAATTTCCCGGTATTCAGACCGAAGTGGCGTTCAGGCCAATTTCCGATTTTCGAATCGAAGAAGTATTCCTCCTCTCCGTTGGTGTCGATAAACGTCGAGTTTTTCCCAATCATCCGTTGATGATTTGGTTGTGTTCACTCTCCCCAGTAGAGTTTCCTCCTCTCCGTTGGTGTCGATAAACGTCGAGTTTTTCCTATTCGTCCTATGACGTCTAGTTGTACCTATCCCCATGTGGATTTACCTCTCCGTTGGTCTTGGTAAACGTTGAGTTTTTCCCATTACGTCCGCTGACGTATGGTTGTATATCTCTTTCCATTCATCCGATGATGATTGGTTACCTCTCCGTTGGTCTTGGTAAACGTTGAGTTTTTCCCATTTCGTCCGCTGACGTATGGTTGTATATCTCTTTCCATTCATCCAATGATGATTGGTTACCTCTCCGTTGGTCTTGGTAAACGTTGAGTTTTTCCCACTTCGTCCGTTGACGTATGGTTGCATCTTTTCCAGTCATTCATTAATGTCTGGTTACCTCTCCGTTGGTCTTGGTAAACGTTGAGTTTTTCCTAGTTGTCCGTTGGCATCTAGTTGTGATTTCTTTTCCCATTCATCATCGTTGCGATGTCTGGATGTGGCCGTACCCTTTGAGAACAAACAAAAAATACCCAGTAATAAGTATCAGATCCCAGTGGACGTTTCCATTATTGGATCCCTGCATTGTGCAAATTTCTACGGTTCTTTGGTATTCAATCCCTGTTTACCCTGAAAGTCTGACAGCCATTGCTATCATCCGTTCGGGTTCCCAGCTGATTGAATAGGGGCAGCTGTAGCACCTCAAATTTGCACCTATCATTGTACATACATTCTCATATTAGTTCATAGCATAACATGGTCCACTGCATAGCATTGCATTGTCCCTTTTGCCTCAAGTGCAAGCCAATCAGAAGAATTAGGTCAAACTGATCAGGAGATCAGTCAACCAAGCAAGCAAGTGTGTTTTCCATTGAGCCAAGACCCTAGGGTTGGTCCAACATGTTCACATGACTTGAGGATCCATTTGAAGTGTTTAGGTCAAAGATTGGAGGCTCAGAGGTCATCAGTCAATGCACAATCAGTCAGAAACCCTAGAAAGTCAAACTTGGTCAACTGTGGATGATTTTATGGTTTTGATGGATGGATTTGGTTTGAGAGAGCTTATTCATGTCCCAATAGGCCTCATGTATCATGGCAAACAACATCATTGAAGAATTTGAAGCCAAACAGAAAATTTCCAAAAATAGAAACTGGACCTGTAATTGGAATTTGCCAAAAATGGAAAGTCTTGATCCTCAAATTTACATCATGATACAAGCTTCAAATGAATTTTTGCCCAACATGAAAGTTGAAGATCTTGTTCTCCCATTTCCAAAAAGTCCAAGAACTCTCAATTCCCATGTATGGTTGGCAAGATATGATCAATTCATTTTCAAAATTTCTTGAACTTCAAAAGGCCATATCTCTCAAACCATTTGGCCAAAATTGGTGAGGTTTTTTTCCAACAAATCACATTTAACCTCCTCTTTCCAAAAATATAAATTTCATGTACCAAAACATTGCCAATCAAAATGGCCCTTTTTGAACTATCATGTTTAATTTCAAGTGAGGTGCAAAATTGAAGTTTTGATTTAAACATTTTCCATCCAAATGGCCAATTGGGAATGGTTTAAGATAATATTTCTGACTTGTGGAAGGCCCAAATTCGTGGCCTTTGCTTATGCATCACACCATTTGGACAATATTGGCAAATTAGCAATTGACTTCATTAAGGCAAAGCATGATTAGCATTCATTTATCCAAGCCTAAACAGAAGTATAAGAACATTTTTCTGAGTGATTGTGAACCCTAGCAGCTGCCTCCAAACAGAGAAAAAACTCTCTTTTCTCAAAAACCTCATTTTCACATCTTTGAATTTCTGACCAAAACCTCCAAAGAAGCTCGAGCATCCCTTGGTTGTTTCATTATCTGGCCATCATTTGGAAGCTATTTGAAGCACCATTCACCAACTGGAAGCTCACTTTCTTGTTTTGTTTTCTCAAAGTTCAGCCATGGCAAGTCTCGATTCAAGTTGGATTTGAGTTGTTTGAGCTAAGCTCCTTCAAGTATCCCTCAATACCAACCATAATCTTCATCTGTTTGAGCCTACATCACCAAAATAACAACTGTTTCACTCTTTTTTTCAAATACAAGTAAGTTTTCGACCTTCTTTCTTTCCAAAATCATGAGGTGCTTAGGATAGATCTTTTGATGCTGATTCCATTGAACTTTGTATCACTTGAAATGGTTGCTTGTGTTAAGAGAAATCTGGATTTTAAATTCTATGCTCAAACATGTTCTTGCTCGATTTGCTTTGCTTAAGATGATTTAGTGAAAATGGATGCCATATTCTTGTTGTGTGTTGTCTGATGATCACATTGATATGCTTGCTGTTGATTTCTGGGCACATTTGTTCTTCACGATTTTGAAGAAGATGATGAATACACTGTAGCAAACCCTAGCATTTTTCCAGATTTTTTTCCCCAATCGTGTTTGGTCGTTTTGCATGGCATGGTTACTGTTTTATTGAACTGGCCAATCAGAACATTTCCCTGCCTCGCCCTAATGCGCACCGTTTTGATTAATGAGCCCCATATTTACCATTGTGCCACCGGTCAACCACTTTGACTTATTAAACCATGTTTGTTTTGATATTTATTCCAAATTGATACATCATCTTGTAAAATTCATAACTCATGCATTTCAAATCCAAAATTCATGAAAATTTTTGCATATTGCTCATGTGGATCTCTATTATTTTATCATGATTTTTACTGTTTTTTTGGATGGTTGAATCTTTAATGGCATTAGGGTTTTTGACATGTATGCATATTTTGTACCTTTTGCCAATTCAATTGTGAAATGATGAGGATATATCCAATGACCCTGAAATTGTTTGTGCTTAATCTACACTCATCCGTGGTGATTTTGATATAGAGTTCTTGAATTTATCTTATTTGGTTGCTGAGTTATGAATTTTTGAACTAGGGTGTGACAATTTGTGTCACACCATTGATATGCAATTTCATGATTTTTGATGACATGCTTCCTGACCTCCAATTAATGTGAATTTTTGCATGAGCCTTCTCTTATATATCTAGTTGACTTGTGATTTTTCTTGGAATTAATTATGCCATTTCCTAATTGTTTGAGATTTTTCTCCCCTGTCTAGTCAAATGTTGACTTTGTGTAACACATCTTGCCATTCCATTTGGGAAATTCTCATACTTTATTGGATGATCATGATATTTTACATGTGCATACTAGACATCTTAAGCTTTGCCATGGTGTTGATCCCATTCATTTCTCATCTGTTATCACTGAGTTATGATTTTTTGAAGTTGATACATGTTTGGTTGACTTCTTTGAGCATGTTTGAAATTGTTTTGACTTTCTGATTTTAATTGACCATCTTCCCATGATCCAAATGAGCTGAAATTTTATATACATGTCATGTTATGGATTGTGATTGACCATAATTTATTTTCTGATTTTTGGAATTGTCTATGATTGGTTTTGAGCTAAGTCTTGCTGTTGACTTCTATGAGCTTTCATTTGCCATGCTTTGACTTCTTTTGTCTATGAAATAATGATGATGCATGATATGAACTTGAAACCAATTGGGTTTGCTTATTAAATGTTTGAATTTGATTGTGATTGGATATTGCTTGCTGTTTTGGCTTTCTTATTCATTTTTTACCCTAGGCTTGTCCTAGTGGTCCTGTGGCTTATAATTGAGTTCATGTTTCAGGTTAAGCTACAAATGCTTCAAAGAAACTTTTGCAAGTTGATTGGGTTTATCTGTTTATCATGAGCTAACCTTTGTTTTATAGGTGGCTTGACTCATATGATTTGGGTCTTGTGCTTTGCACATTTGTCTGTCTGTTTTAACTGTTCATTCCTACTTCCTTTTGCTTAAACTCTTGAACTGTGTACTGATCTGTTTGACTATTTCAGGTACCATTAGTTGCTTAGAACTTGCTTTGCTTTGCTATTTAGCAATTTGCTTTGAGGTATAATCCCTTTTTCTTCATGTAGTCTGGAAGACCTGGCCTGTTACTTGGCCAGGCAACTGTCTGAAGTCCTCCTTAGGAGGCAATGTTTGTGTATGTTTAATTTGTCCCTGTACATATGAAAAGTCCTCCTAAGTGAAGAGGCAATTGGCAGAACCCAAGGGATAAGCAACCTATCCCCTGCTAGTCTGTGTGTCACTCACATTGCTCACACTGCCTGTGTTGATGCATAGTGGGTAAAAGCCCAAGATCTATAGAGTCCAATTTGTGGATAGAGTTCCCCCATTCTGAACTCCCACACATTCTGATATTGAAATGCTCTCCCTGGCCAGGGATAAGAGCAATGAGGCACACCCCTCATCTCCTTTCATCTGCTTCACCTTGGCTCTCAATGTCAAGGTTAAGAGCACCTACTACCCAGTTCCAGAGGTTTGTTTGTTGAGGTTGATATGACCCCTTGACTAAAACCTAACCCTTGTTTGAGCCTCTTGTGTGCATATAGTGTGTGCTACCTATACTTGTGTTTGTTTGCTTTGCTTCCTAGGGTTAGTTTAGACTTGCTTCTTGTGCAAGATAGGTTGTGCTTGACTTGCTCCCTGTGCAAGTTAGGTGTGTGTGTGGCTTGCTTCCTGTGCAAGCCATGCTTAGGATAGGTTGGCCCTCGTGCCATTTAGCTAGAAACCTTAACTTAGGGTTGATTTTGCATGACAACATCTAGGCTCGAGTCGTAGTCTCCCTAGTGTTGTGTCCCCCTCTGTTATCTGGTTAGGCTAGCCCTGTGTCCCTCCGTAGCCGAACTACGGCAACTCTGATTCTCATGTTCAGATGAGATACATAGGCACGAGATGCGATGTCTCGTCGAGTTTGACTAACCACTAACACTAATTCTTTTCTCTCGCCCTCGTTGCGATTGAGACCTCCCCTTTCTCTTGCCCTAGTTGCAATCGAGACCCTTGCTTCCTGTGCAAGTTAGGTTAGGTGTGGCTTGCTTCCTGTGCAAGTCATATTTAGGATAGGCTTGCTTCCTGTGCAAGTTAGCTAGAAACCTTAACTTAGGGACGATTTTGCATGACAACATTTAGGCTCGAGTCGTAGTCTCCCTAGTGTTGTGTCTCCCTCTGTTATCTGGTTAGGCTAGTCCTTTTTCCCTGCGTAGGGGAACTACGTCGCCCTGATCCTCATACCAGATGAGGTACGTAGGCAGGAGATGAGCTGATCTCTCCGGGCGCCTTTTTTCTTTTTGTGTGTGTCGTTTGACAGTTGCTAGGCTCGAGTGCTTGACTCCTTAGCAATTTGTTGTCTGTTTGTTTGAGTGTGTGCTTGACAGTTATAGGCTCGAGTCCCCGACTCCCTATTAACTTGTTATGTTGTTGTGTGCTTGGAAGCTGATGTAAGTCCATCGAGTGGCATTTGGGTTCCAGTGTGTGTGTGTCTTGGTTCGGATGCTGATGTAAGTCCAGTGATTGGCATTCAGGCTCCACGTTTGCCTTTGCCTTTGTTTGTTTGTGTGCGTGTCAGCCGAGCTACGAATGCTCTGATTCTTCTTCGTCCAAGAAGATACGTATGCATAGGATGCGATATCCTAGCGAGCATGTGTCATTTCCCCAGTCCGAACTACTTCGACTCTGATGTCTATGCCTGATAGACTAAGTAGGCCCAGGATACGATATCCTGCCGAGTCAGTTTCAGTCAGTTTCTTTTGTCTCTTTTCAGCCAGTGTGTGTGAGTTTGAGCAGTGTTTAGCAACCATTTTTCCTTCCTATTGTGCGTGGATCCCGTAGAGTACTACGGATGCGTAGGGGTGCTAATACCTTCCCTTCGCATAACCGACTCCCGAACCCATCCTCTTTGGTCGCGAGACCATGTTCTTTTCCAGGTTTACTCTGAGCGTTTCCTTTCCCTCTATTGGGATAAATAACGCACGGTGGCGGCTCTGTTGTTTCTTCTTTTCCCGCCGGTTTTTCGCGTAATGCGACAATATGGTTGTGAAGATCAAAGAGGAAGTTCAGAAGCAGATTCACGCCGGTTTCCCTGTGACAACTGAGTATCCGTAATGGGTGGCCAATATTGTGATTGTACCGAAGAAAGATGGAAAAGTCCGCATGTGTGTCGATTATCGAAATTTGAATAAAGCCAGTCCGAAAGACAATTTCTCTCTATCACACATTGATATGTTGGTAGACAATACTGCTAAATTTAAAGTCTTTTCGTTCATGGATGGATTTTCCGGATATAATTAGATTAAGATGGTACCCGCGGATAAGGAGAAGACCACATTCATTACACCCTGGGGAACATTCTGTTATAGAATGATGCCTTTCGGTCTAAAGAATGCTGGTGCAACTTGCCAGAGAGCAATGACTACTCTTTTTCATGATATGATGCATAAAGACATTGAAGTTTATGTCGATGACATGATTGCTAAATCAATTTATGAGGAGGAACATGTTGAGAATTTGTTGAAGCTATTCCAGCGTTTGAGGAAGTGTACACTCCGCTTAAATCCCAATAAGTGAACTTTTGGTGTTCGTTCTGGTAAGTTGTTGGGCTTTATTGTCAGCGAGAAGGGTGTTGAAGTTGAGCCTGCCAAGGTCAAAGCAATACAAGAGATGCCTACGCCCAAAACTGAGAAGTAAGTCAGAGATTTTCTCGGCCGCTTGAATTATATTTTCAGATTCATTTCCCACATGACTGCCACATGTGCGCCTATATTTAAGCTTCTTAGGAAAGATCATTCTTGTGATTAGACCGAAGACTGCCAGAAAGCATTTGATAGCATCAAGGAATATTTGCTTGAACCTTCGATTTTGTCTCCCCCTGTTGAAGGAAAACCGTTGATCATGTATTTGAATGTGCTCGAAGATAGTATGGGTTGTGTTCTTGGTCAGCAAGATGAGTCTGGGGAGAAAGAATTTGCAATTCACTACCTCAGTAAGAAGTTCACCGACTGTGAGACTCGGTACTCAATGCTTGAGAAAACTTGTTGCGCATTGGCTTGGGCTGCTAAGCGTCTGCGCCAGTATATGTTGAATCATACCACTTGGTTGATATCCAAAATGGATCCAATCAAGTATATATTTTAGAAGCCTGGTTTAACTGGGAGAATTTCCCGTTGGCAGATGTTGTTATCAGAGTATGATATAGAATACCGATCTCAAGAAGCGATTAAATGTAGTATCTTGGCTGACCATTTGGCTCACCAACCAATTGAAGATTATCAGTCAGTGCAGTATGGTTTTCCAAATGAAGAGATTTTGTACTTGAAAATGAAAGATTGTGATGAACCATTGCTTGAAAAAGGGCCAGAACCTAGTTCCCGTTGGGGCATGGTATTTGATGAAGTTGTTAATCAATATGGAAATGGCATTGGGGCAGTGATTATTACTCCTCAAGGCACGCATCTACCATTTACAGCTAGATTGACTTTCAAGTGTACAAACAACATGGCAGAATATGAAGCTTGCATTATGGGGCTTGAAGAGGCCATGAATCTCATAATCAAGTATTTGGATGTCTTCGGTGATTTGGTTTTGGTTGTGAATCAGATCAAAGGAGAATGGGATACAAATCAACCCGGTTTGATACCATATAGAGATTACGCGAGGAGGATATCAACTTTCTTTACAAAGGTTGAATTTCATCATATCCCTCGAGATGAAAACCGGATGGCAGATGCTCTTGCAACGTTGGCATCAATGATTGTAGTGAAGTATTGGAATGAAGTTATCAATTAGCTGTGATGCGTCTTGATAGGCCAACTCATGTGTTTTCTGTTGAAGAAATCAAAGACGAGAAGTCGTGGTATTACGAAATCAAGTGTTTCCTCCAAAGTCAGATTTACCCGCCTGGGGTATCTTTGAAAGATAAGAAGACTTTGAGAAGATTAGCCGGTAATTTCTACTTGAATGGTGATATACTGTACAAGAGAAACTTCGACATGGTTTTTCTCAGATGTGTGGATAGACACGAAGCAGACTTATTGATGACCGAAGTGCATAAAGGTTCCTTTGGTACTCATTCCAATGGACATGCAATGGCAAAGAAGATGTTGCGAGAAGGTTACTATTGGCTGACAATGGAATATGATTGTTGCAAGTTTGTGAAGAAGTGCCACAAGTGTCAAATTTATCCTGATAAAATTCATGTTCCTCCGACACTATTGAATGTTATCTCTTCTCCATGGCCCTTCTCCATGTGAGGAATTGATATGATTAGGATGATTGAGCCCAAAGCTTCGAATGGACATCGTTTCATTTCGGTGGCAATTGATTACTTCACCAAATGGATTGAAGCGGCATCGTATGCAAATGTGACCAAGCAAGTTGTTGTAAGGTTTATCAAGAATCAGATCATATGTCATTACGGTATGCCAAGTAAGATCATTACTGATAATGGATCTGTAAGACCCCAATTTTGGCCCTAAGGTCCCTCATGGTATCATAACATTGCATTTGCAAAGCCTCAAGGATCATAAGCATCTTTGTTCCCTTTGCCTTTGGGTGATACCTCTTGTGAATGGTTTGAAATCACCAAGCATGCTTGAATTGTATATTATTGCTTTTCTCATTTTGTTTACTAATCAAAAGCACAAAAATATGTCACTAACATCTTTTGTTTGTAGCTTGAGCAGTCACAAGATCTAAAAGCTTCTAGGTGATCCTTTGTGCAAAGATATGGCCAAGAGAAGATGAAGGCAATCATGGCAATGGTTCTCAAAGCTATCATCCATCAAATATGCCTCCCTAGTATCTCAATTCATCATTTTGATCAAAGCAAATCAAAGGGTTTGAGGTTTGTGTCCCAAGGAAACCCTAATTCATCTGTGTACCAAGTGTGCCTTGCTCATGAAGCAACCTCAGTCCATGGTCAAATACAATCAAGGGAAGTTCTTTAATTCATTATTTCATGCATATTTAAACTTATTTTAGTGCCCTCAATCATCAATTCATCAAGATATGAGTTGTGGATTTGAGAAGTTGATCAGTCAATTCATCTAACTATTTTGAAATGCACTGAGACCTAACTTTTTATGTGTTGGTCAAATGGAGATGATCCCAAGAGAAAAAATGTTCTTAAGGACATTATGAACAACTTTCATGTTCATAAAATTTTGATTTCAATTTCGGAAGGTCATCTCCCATTCCAAGATATTATAGGTCATTTTGACTGAAACCCTAATTTTGGGTTAACTTCCCAAGAACATAACTCATTCATTTTTTATTATTTTGAGGTGGTACCAAATACATTGGAAATCCTATTGTGTCTAACTCAAATGTTATGTTGAACCAAATTTCAAAATCTCAAAAGAAATACATGTGATAATGCAAAACATTATAGGTCACCTTGGGCCAAATGCATTGAAATGGAAAAAAAAATCCAACTTCAAGTGCCCATAACGTCTTCATCAAGAATCCAAATGATGCAAAATTTAAGTCCAAATTGATTGTCTTGAAGAGATCTACAACTTTTCTGTTGGAGGTTTTTCCATTTGAAGCTTGCATCATCAAAATATAAAGGCTTGAAGTTGGTTCATTTTGACAAATTTCTCAAAAGGCATATTTTGTGCATTGAACTTCATGGCCTGTTTTCATAAATTTCCACATTCCAATTGAGTTTTTGTTCAACATAACATTTGTTCCTTATGTCAAGACCTTTCCAACCATTACCCACATGCTTATGTTTGGATTTTTCACAAGGGACTTTCGAAGACTTGAAGTTTTGTGAACAATTATGCATTTCATGTTAAAACTCCATGCACAAGCTAATGCCTTGCAAGCTGCACGTCCAAATCAGTTTGGTTGATGTTTAGAACTCAATTGCAATTGCTTTTGGGCCTCACATGAGCCTGTACAGGCCCATGCATGGAGGACCCAAGCTCATGCATACACGGATTCTTCATGACATTGCGTCAGTTGTGGCTATGAATAGAAGGCATTGCTCACTTCAAATGGCAACTTGAAGGTGCCTGAACCCCTGCTTGATGGATTCCCCAACCTCTCACTAAAGGAATGTAGCGGTGTATTCGTCGCTATATGATCTATCGATTAAACCATAAGCTAAGAGATACATTGAAATTTCGAGTCGCCACCGCACTTTTATTTATCCAAAGGACTGGCTAAAAAGCGAACAAAAGCCTAAGAAGTTTTACACGTAGAAAACTAATAAAAAGATCAGAGATTCTGGGTAAGGGGTAAATTACGCAATGGGAAGGTGTTAGGCACCCACTACGTCCTAGGTACTCCTAGGGAGCCCTTTTCACACTTGTTGTACTAAATTGTTATTTGTTATGACATAAAGATTGTGCAAACATGATTGGGATGATGAGAAAAGAACGTACAAGTTTTATTATTGGGTTTGAACGGATAAACCCGCTGCCTACGTACCTTCCATCAAAGGTAAGGATCAAAACGCCGTAGTTCGGCTAAAAGATTTCCAAAAGTGGGTTAGGTTCAATTTTAAACACAAACCCTAGGTCTTACGTTATCCACGGGAGAAAACTCAACCTTATACAAACAACAACGTCCACCATGTGAGAACAGCTTCAACTTGCCAGGGAGGGGTTAACCCTATAATAGGCAAGGAAGACTTACAATTCAATCACTAAAGACAGAAGGTGAGATTAACATCAACCACTAAGATAAATCAAACCTATAGCTCATGTATGAAAAGATTAATGGACAAAGCCAAAACAAGTGAATGAGTGAAGTTACTGATTATGATTATGAAAATGGGGTCAATGTATGATTAAGGTTAATTCAAATAAGTATTATGAAATGAAGTTTGAAAAAAGGTCAAGGACTTGGGTCCAGGTTTTTAGTTAGAAAACATGAAGATGTTTGCACAACACTTATGTCAAGTTTGAAAGTCAAGAGTGTGAAAAGTCTAGGACATAATGAATGATGGATGGATGAAGATGGATAGTAAAACTTCTTAGAAGGTTCACTTCTTGAAATCATATGGGAGATGATTCAAGTGTGTCCTTTGGAATGGAAATGGATAATAATAAACAAACAAAGCAAAGAAAAGGCGGATACCGGATGCCAATCAATGGTCTTATACCAATCTCCTAAAACAAAACGGGATATCAGAGGCCACTCAATGGACTTACACTAATCTTCACAGGCAAAGAAATAAAAAGCGGATACCGGATACCAATAGATGGATTTACACCAGTCTCCTAAAACAGAAACGGATATCAGATGCCACTCAATGGACTTACACTAATCTCCTCAAAAGAAAAACAAAAATGAAACATGGAAATCAACTGCCAATCTATCTGGACTTAGGTTAACTCCACAGATGCTCATAGGAAAACCAATGCCACAATACAGGGACTTACAATGGATCCTCACATACAAGAACAAAAGCAACAATATGATCACAGGAATGCAAATGCCAACTTACAGGGACTTATAATTGCAACCTCTCATACAAACAGATAAAACAAACTAAGATCACAGGAAAGCAGATGCCAACTTACAGGGACTTATAACTGCAACCTCACATACCAACAGATAAAACAAACTATGATCACAGGACAACAGATGCCAACTTACAGGGACTTATAACTGTATCCTCACACACAAACAGAGCAAACAGAAGATATGAGTGACCAATGAGGTCTTACACTCTATCCTTCCATATCACAGGAACAAAGGCCAAAGCAATGGACTTACAATTGTCCTCAATGGGCAAACAACAATAATAGCATCACAAAAGCAAATGAGATGATCATGCATTAATGGCAATTGATGATGATGATAAATGCATAACATACAGGCAAACAAGTGCATATGAAGCAATCAGTCAATCAATGAATATCAAACAGCACACTCTATAGCCAAAACAATGGGGGCTCACACAAGAGGGTTTGACTTTGAAAGTCCACTGTAATAGGTAAATGTCGCTCTTAACCTTGCCATTGAGAGGCTAAGGTGAAGCAGATGAAAAGGAGATGAGGGGTGTGCCTCATTGCTTCTATCCCTGATCAGGGAGAGCATATAAGAAAGTGTGGGAGCTCAGAAAGATGGAGCTCTCTCCACATTATTGACTCGATTAGATCTTGGGTATTTATCTCAATGCTTCAACCATGTAATGGGAGCAAAGAGAGGACACACTGAATAGTGGGGGATAGATTACTTATCCCTACCTTCCACCAATTGCCTTACTTGAAGGACTTTTCCTGCTTGGGACAATTTTAAACACACACAGGCATTGCCTCTTAAGGAGGACTTCAGACAGTTTGCCCGGTCAAATAACAGACCGGGTCTCCAGACTACATGAAGAAGAAAGGTTTATACCTCAAAGTAAATGCTAAATAGCAAAGCAAGCAAGTTCAAAGAACTTAAGCAACTAAAGTACCTGAAAAAGTCAAACTCATTAGTAAACAAGTCAACAGTTCAAACCAAAAGAAATGGATAAACAACAGTCAACCATAAACAGAGGTGCCAAGGCACAAAGCCAAACTCATATGAGTCACACCTACAAAACAAGGGTTAGCACAATATATATAATCCAACTCAATCAAGTTTGAATGATCTTTGAGGCATTGGTGCTTAACCTGAAACAATAGCTCAATTGTAAGCTTAAAAGACCACTAGGACTAGCCTAGGGTCAAAGATGAAAGAAAAAAGTCAAACAGCAAAGGAAGGTCAACCCAATTCATGTTCAAACATTTAAGAAGCTATTTCAATTGGATTCACAATCAAATCATGCATCATTGTCATTTCATACACAAAAGAATGCAAAGCATGGCAATAAGAAGCACAAATAGGTCAACAGCAAGACTTCATTCAAAAGTCAACCCAAACAATCTAAAAAATTATCAAATAAATCACATTCAATCCTAACATCTAGGATGGCAAGCATGTCAAATTTCATGGCATTTGGATGAGAGGAAGGCAGTCAATTAAAATCAAGAAGTCAAACCAAATTCAAGCATGCACAATGAAGGTCAACAAACATGGGTCAACTTCAAAAAATCATGTCAAATTGAAAACAGATGAGAAATGAATGAGATTAACACCAATGCAAAGCTCAAGGTGTCTAGTTATCACATATGAAATTTCATGGTCATACAATAAGATTTGAGAATTTCACAAAAGATTTGGCAACATGTATCACAAAAAGTCAACAAATGACTAAGCATGGAAGAAAATTCTCAAATAAATGAAAAACAGCATCATTAATTCCAGGAAAATTCATACACCAACTAGACATATAAGAGATCATTCATGCAAAATTTCAAGTTGTTTGGAGGCCAGGAGACATGTGAACAAAAATCAAGAAAATGCACATCATTGGTGTGACACAAATTGTCACACCCTAGTTCAAAAATTCATATCTAGCAAACCACAAATGATAAATGCACAATCTTTATACCAAAATGAAGATGAATGAGTCTAGTTTTACCACAAAAAATTTCAGGGCCAAAGGATGCATCATCATTATTTCACAAAAGAAATGGCAAAGGGTGTCAAATGTGCATACTTGTTAAGAAACTAATTACCATTTAAAATCCAGCCAATGAAAAATTAATTAAAAATCACAATTAAATACTAGACACATTTATGCACATCATGGAAAAAATCTCATGATTTTTGGATGAATAATGAATGAGAAATGAATTGTTGAAGTTTGATGAATAATTGGATGAAGTATGAACAAGATAGCATGGCATATGGTCAAACAAGGGGTCAACGGTGGCATTTTTGTAATTTAGCGTGCCACTAATTGGAACGCTGCGTTTTGGGGGAGGGAACGAAATGTTCCCATTGGTCCAAACCCAATGGAACAGTAAACCGACCAATCCAGTTCAAATTTTCTGGGTTCTTGAAACCCTAGGGTTTAAGCAGCAACAGCAACTCATATGCTCATCTTCAATCAAACATCATGGCAAACAAATCTCAAACAAAATCATGCAGACCACATGGTACCACAACCGTAATATTCGTGCAACATAGAATAACAGCAGCCAACAACAAAATCTGGGAAATGGCTCTAGAGTTCAACAGCAAACATCATGTGTTCATCATCATGAAACAAGCTTCAAGTAAAATTACACAATAACATGGCATTGGTGTTCAGGCAACAACATTTAGCAACAACCAAACACAATTTCTCATGAACTTCCTGGACAGGCTTTAAGGTTTAAGAAGCAGCAGGGCATATGTTCATCACCTTCATGTAATCAAAATTTCGAAATGCCCAGAATCAAGAAATGAGTATAGCAATAGCATCAGCATATATCAAGCATCACAAATATGGTGTTCATTTCCATTAAAACAACCTAAACAAACCAAATCGAAGGAAAACATATTTGTTCATGAAAGTGAAAGTTCAGATTTCTTGCAACATGGTTAACCAAATCAAATGATATAAAGCTCACAACATTCAGCAAGGCAAGGGCTATCAAAAACATGGCATGGTTTGATGAAAAGAGAGGGTCGAACACTTACTTGTTTTTGAAGAAAAATGAGGTGCAGTGTTTGTTTTGATGTTGCAGCCCGATACAGATGTTCACAATGCCTTGAAATGATGAAAACTTGAGGTAGGTAAGCTCAGCAATGCTTGGAAATCCTCAAAACTCGATTCACCATTGTTATAGCTTGAGGAAAACAGAACCAGAAAAATGAAATACAGTTGAGGTTTGATGAGGGGAAATGCTTCCAAAGATGGTCCAAGTGATGGAGTGAACAAGAATGGCTCGGGTCTTTTGAAGCTTTTGGGCAGAAAATCAAAATCGTGAAAATTGCAAGTGAGAGAGTTTTTGGTTTTTCTCTTGGCTGCTCTTAGTCTCTAGGGTTTATTCTGTCAGAAAATGAGCTTTATATTGTCTGTTTAACACTGCTAATCCAAATGATAAGTTGGTTTAACTCAAAATGAACCATTTGCTATTTTTGCTAATTTTTGACAAAGTGGAAATGGAGGTGTATGCTGGTCACGAATGGGCCTTAAAACAGGCTGCTGGCAGACCATCCAATGCTGTTTGAACTCTGCTCATGAATTGCTCACTTGGTTTTGGTTTATGTGAAGCCAATTGCACAATTTGCCACTTTTGCATTTTGGTCCAAAATGGTGATATAATGGTGGTATGAACATGATTTAGGGCTTGGAGCAAGTTTCAAAAATGATTCTAAACATTTCCCAATTGGCCAAAGTGAGAAAAAGTCAAAGAATCAAAAAGTCAACTATGAGTCAAACTTGAATTTTAAATGAAATAGGTCCAAAAATGCCATTTTGATTGGCAAGGTTTTGATGAATTAAATTTATATTTTTGGAAAGAGGAGGAAAAATATGGTTTGTAGGAAAAAACCCCACCAAATTTGGCCTTATGGTTCATGAGATATGGCTCTTTGAAGTTCACAAATTTCTGAAATTGAATTGATCATATCTTGACAACCACACATGGGATTTGAGAGTTCTTGGACTTTTTGAAAATGGGAGAACAAGATCTTCAACTTTCATGTTGGGCAAAAATTCATTTGGAGCTTGTATCATGATGTAAGTTGAGGATCAAGAAGTTTCCATTTTTGGCAGTTGAAATTACAGGTCCACTTTCTATTTCTGGAAATTTTCTGTTTGACTTGATTTTCTTCCATGATGAGGTTTGACATGATATATGAGGCTTATATAAGCATGAATGAACTCCTTCAAATCAATTCTATCCATCAAATCTTTGATTAAATCAACAGTTGACCAAGTTTGACTTTTCTGGGGTTTTGGATGACTGAACCTCTTCTGATGAATTCCAAACCCTAATTCCTTGAGAACTTGACTTCAAATGATGTCTCAAGATGTATGAACTTTTGATTATTGATCATGGTGCCCAAATTCTGCAAGAATGGCCACCATCCATTGCAATGACTGACTGTTGACTGTCTTTGACCTAATTGCTTCATCTGCAATCAACAAGGTTAGACTGACAATATTTTTGTACTTTTGAATGATAAACATATGAAAGGCAATAATATACAAATGCAAAGTATGCTTGGTGATCAAGAAACAAACCCACAAGGCAAACCACCCACTAGGAGGGGACTAGGGCATGCAAGGATCCTTGAGGCCATGATATGATATGATATGGGCCATGAGGGATCTTAGGGCCCAAAATTGGGGTCTTACAGATGCCCCTATTTAAGGTCATTCTAGCCGGAGAAGTGAAGTTTAGAAATCTTCATCTCGACGCGGTAGAATGGACTTAAATAACAGTAATGAGACAAATTTTGGTCCCTAAGAGACCTCATGATGCAAATGTATGTATGCAAAAGACACGAATTCTGTGGGGAATATGATTCACACAGAAGAAAAGACGATCCATCGGAGTAATACACTCACCAGGAACAGAGACTCTGACAAGACTCTATGGGGATAAAAAAAGAAAAAGAAATGTGTGAACAATACACGACTCCAAACTGGGGAAGATAAAACTGACATCACGTGAACAAGACACGACTCTGATTAGAAAAAACAGAAAACAGACAGGAGAACTCACTGGGGAGTGAAGGACTCACACTGGGGAAAAGAATTCCAAAGGAAAATAAATCCATTGGAGAGACATAAGCTGACTCCTGGGGGGAAGCAACAAAAAAGTTCCACTGAGGGAAAGTAGCAAAGAAAACAAGATGTTACCAGGCATACGGGTAACAAACACAGGAAAATCTGACTCCACAGGGGGACCGAAGTCATAATAGGGAGCAGAAAGGAGGGAACACCAAGGATACCGGTTACTGGGTATCTAATAGGTGACCGACCAAAGCGTGAATTGGATTTCACTTCCAAAACACTCATCATCCTGAAGAGAGCTAGAAAAGCAAACTTGTTTATAGGATGGATATTCAATTCCACAAGGAAAATGAATCTTACTCAGAGGGGAAAACAATCAAAAGATTGCCTCAAGAGCGCACGAGATATAATATCCATTACCGTCAGAACGTGGATAGAATACTCAGATGAGACATATTATTCATTACCGGCAGACCGTGAATAATATACTCGCAAGGAAAATTATCCTGAACCGGTTACTGGGTTGTTTATAGGATAAAATCCGCAGACGTGAATTGGTTTTCACTTCCAAAACACTCATCATCCGAAAGGAGGGCTTGAAAAAGCAAATCGACTTACAGGATGGGCATTCGAATCCACAACGGGAAAACGAAT
The DNA here is from genome assembly GCF_024323335.1 of Lathyrus oleraceus. Taxonomy (NCBI): domain Eukaryota; kingdom Viridiplantae; phylum Streptophyta; class Magnoliopsida; order Fabales; family Fabaceae; genus Lathyrus; species Lathyrus oleraceus. The sequence continues at coordinate 441,273,444 of NC_066581.1, forward strand.
CTTACTCAACTGGGGACACAAACCCGAAGAGTGCATGAGATATAATATCCATTACCGGCAGACCGTGGATAAGATACTCGCATGAGATATATTATTTATTACCGTCAGAACGTAGATAATAAACTCGCATGGTAAGAAACACCAGGGATACCGGTTACTGGGTATATAATAGGTGATCCACCGAAAACGTGAATTGGTTTTCACTTCCAAAACACTCATCATCCAAAACACAAACTGGTTAAAGGATGGATATTCGATTCTACAAAGAATACGAATCTTGCTCAGTTGGGGAAAATCAACAAAGGATTCCAACTAAAGAGCGCATGAGGAATATTATTCATTACCGGCAGACCGTGAATAATACACTCGAAAGGAAAAGACACCAGAGATACCGGTTACTGGGTATATAATAGGTGACTATCCAAAACAGAGAGACGATCGATACCAAGCATACGGGTAAACGAAAGACAACTCAAAGGACAAATTGCAAGCATCCGGCAATTATCCAACAACAAGAAAAATATTCGACTCCGCAAAGGGAAATAACGAATCTTACTCGACTGGGGAAACACAAAAGGCTTCGACTGAAGAGTGCATGAGATATATTATTCATTACCGGCAGACCGTGAATAATATACTCGCATGGAAGATTATCCGTAACCGGTTACTGGGTTAACAAAGGATAAATCAACCGAACAGAAAGGCACCGGGATACCAAATTAGGTATATAATGATGACCAATCAAAAAGAACAACAGACATTACCAACAAAAGGGTAAATGAAAGGCGATCTGCTGAGGATAAATTGCAAGCATCCGGCAATTATCGACAGAAGACTAGCTGGGGATGCACTGGTAAACAACCAATGATCCGGGGAACAAATCACTAGCATACGGTGAAAAGACCCACTGGGGATAAAATTGCTAGCATACGGCAATTATCCACAAAAGACTTGCTGGGGATATAAGTGCTGATCTGAGCAACTTATACAAGCAAAGGAAAATCAACATCAAATATTGAATGAAGATAACCACAAAATTAGGGTTTACATCTACCGAATACGGGGTAGAAGACCAACAACTCCACGTGGGGATAGAACAAATCGCAAATCCGCACGGGAAACCAAAAATAGGGTTTATAACAAACCGCAAACTGCTGGAGAGCAGGAAAAATAGGATTTTACAACTACCAGTAGTAGGTAGAAAACCAAAACTCTGGCTGGAGAATAAAAGGTGTATAACCACAAATTCTGTCAAGAAAGCCAGGAAAGATAGGACTTATAACTACCGGTATGAGGGTAGAGGCCCAAAAACATTCCGCTGGGGAACAACCCACTGGGAAGCACAAGACATTTGACAAATAGTCGATTCGGGAATAATCCGAAAAGACGGACTGAATCAAGACACGTCCTAATGAGGATGTAACTCAAATAGGAACATCCATCCCAATATATGTGTTGGGAGGAAACGGAAGAAACCATCATCCACGAGGATATATCTCAGTGGGGAACTGCAGAAGGAAAGACAAACTTTTTCTGCTTATGGGGTAGACTCTATATGGAGAGATTTTAAACACCCAACATCTGCTTGGGGAGATCTGTAAAGAGATCTATATCGCCATAGCAGGAGACACGACAAACAAAAGATATATGGCGAGAAATGCAACATGAATATCTGAATGTTTATGAATATGCATGAATATGCGTGATTTATGTTTGATGAATGCTGACAAAACAGACAACTCTAACACAAACAGGTTCAGGGACAAACGTCCGGTATTATACTTCCAGGGGAAAAACCAGCTGGAAAGCCAATCTGCGGAGATCTACATGCTGAAGAGCAAAGATCTGCAGGTACTGCTGAAGAAGCAGAGAATCAGAAATATCAGGAAACAACCCAATCAGGGTACAGAAAGTCGCAACGGGTAAAACAGCCACCAAGACAAATCTGTAAGAGGAACAAGAGAAGTCCCAAAGTATCTGCAGGGGATCCCAATGTCGACTGAGAAATAAAAAAGTGCGTTGCACAAGCACAAACTGCTGTAGAAGCAAACTCCACATAACTCCGCTGGGGAACAACCCACCGAGGGAGAATGATATCATCCAAGTAGAATCTAACTGCATAAGCAATTCTACTGGGGAAAACTGTCGGCTACACTCTTGGGGAACAACCCACTGAGGGAGGACAGATCACACAAGTAGATTCTTCAATAAACCACTCCACTTGGGGAGAATATACACAGCAAATTGATCACAACAAGTAGATTCTGCAATATAAGCCACTCTACAGGGGATCACAAACAGTCAGGAAATCAATCCGTTCACTGGAGGCTAGAGCCATCATCCGACCATACGGGGATTGAAGGAGTATCAACGGGCAAAACTGCCACAACAAACAATCTGCAGACTAAGCTGAGGATAAGATGATTGAAATACTGGGATACCAACCCAATCAACCACTGAGTAGGAAAATAAATCCTGCTCTGCTGAAGAGAAAAACTCTGATGGAGAGATAGCAAAACTTCCACAGACGACTTCGCCGGGGAAAGGGTAAAGTACCGGGTATCAAACCACTGACTTACCGAGTCTTCAAAAGAAAACAAACATGCTGAGGAAACAGACAACTCCCACTGGCATACTGCATGGGGAAAAGCGGTAATAAATCCACTTGCAACCCTGGTGGGGATATTAATAACAGCTTTACTCGCGACTCCGAGGGGAGTATCAATCAGTTATACTCATGACTGCGCTGAGGAGACAGATAAAGTCTGGGGCATACGACCCACTGGAGAAAGTGACAGGGCACCAGGATGACAAACCATCAACCGCCGAAACCTCTCAAGAAAACACCCATGCTAGGGGAAAACTGCTGCTGGAGAAAACGAAGTCTTCCACAACAAATCACTTGCGACTGTACTGGGGAACAGCCCCAACAACAACTCTGTCTGAGGAACAACCTCAACAAAGATCTGAAGAAAGAAGATACCACCAAACCAGGAATACGAACGAATGTCTTACCTGTTGGGAATCATGCCACCCTCGGGAGAGCACTGAGATATTCTTAAGTATCCTTTCATTCTTGTGAATGTTCACTTTGTTTAAAACAAAAATTTTGAAAAATTGATTTGTTTAAAACAATGATATTTTTATCAATTTAAAACATGCAAAACATTTGTTGAATTGAAACAAATAAGAGTGCAAATAATTGGATAAAAAGCTCAAATTGATTTGATAGAATGGTAGTCTGCAAATGGCAAGACTCCATAGATCTGTACAAATTTGAAATCAGTGATATATATTGGAAGAGGGCTACATTGAACATAATGATCTTTTCTCTACCAATTTGAATCTCGATGTATCCGAAGCTTCGGTTGACGACGAATCGAGAATCTTCTGACGAAACGACGACTGATGACCCAGAAAGTCTTGTCAGGACGCAGTTACTTGCCAAATCCCTAATTTTTGCCTAGATTGCCCCAGAGTGAGGTACTCAATCTAGCGGGATGCAAATATATTCTTTTTTCAAGTCTCTAATTTTTGCCTGAATTACCCTTGCGGGTTCTCCACCGAGACGCTCATTTTTGCCTAAGCCGCCCTTTCGGGTTTTCAACTTAGCGAGCTATTCTGTTTTTTTTCATTCTTTTTCATTTGCATATACTTTTTTTTTTTTTTTTTTTTTTTTTTTTTTTTTAGGCAAAGTATCTCTTAACTGCATCTGAATTCACAGGACGAGTGAAATCCTCCCCATCCATTGTTGTAAGCATCAAAGCTCCGCCTGAAAAGGCTCTCTTAACAACATATGGACCCTCGTAGTTTGGAGTCCACTTGCCCCTGGAATCGGGCGCGAAAGACAAAACTTTCTTGAGCACAAGGTCACCTTCTCGGAACACACGAGGCTTGACCTTCTTGTCGAATGCCTTCTTCATTCTCTGCTGATATAACTGACCATGGCACATGGCAGTTAATCGTTTCTCTTCAATCAAATTCAGTTGGTCATAACGACTCTGAATCCATTCAGCATCCGTCAACTTGGCTTCCATCAAGACTCGCATGGATGGGATCTCCACCTCTACTGGGAGAACGGCTTCCATGCCATAAATAAGAGAGAAAGGGGTTGCCCCTGTTGAAGTGCGTACAGACGTACGATATCCATGCAAAGCAAATGGCAGCATCTCATGCCAATCTTTGTACGTGACAGTCATCTTCTGGATAATTCTCTTGATATTCTTGTTAGCAGCTTCAACAGCCCCATTCATCTTAGGTCTGTAGGGAGAGGAGTTATGGTGTGCAATCTTGAATTCAGCGCACAACTCATCCATCATCTTGTTATTCAGATTGGATCCATTATCAGTAATGATCCTCTCTGGCACACCATAACGGCAAATCAGCTGGTTCTTGATAAACTTCACAACCACCTGCCTGGTTACATTCGCGTACGAAGCGGCTTCAACCCATTTGGTGAAGTAATCAATTGCTACGAGAATAAACCGATGTCCGTTGGACGCTTTCGGCTCAATCATACCGATCATGTCAATTCCCCACATAGAGAAAGGCCATGGTGATGAAATCACATTCAGGAGTGTCGGAGGAATATGAATCTTATCCGCATAAATTTGACACTTGTGACATTTCTTCACATACTTGCAACAGTCAGACTCCATTGTCAGCCAATAGTAGCCTGCTCTCAACATTTTCTTAACCATGGCATGTCCATTGGAATGAGTACCAAATGAACCCTCATGGACCTCAGTCATCAACAGGTTTGCTTCGTGTCTATCCACGCATCTGAGCAAAACCATATCAAAATTTCTCTTGTACAGCACTTCACCACTGAGGTAGAAACTGCCTGACAACCTTCTCAAAGTTTTCCTATCTTTCACAGATGCCCCAGGCGGGTAGACCTGGTTCTGGAGGAAATTCTTGATATCAAAATACCAAGGCTTGTCATCTTTCACTTCTTCAATTGCAAATATGTGAGCTGGTCTATCCAAGCGCATCACAGTAATATTGGGAACATCATTCCACCATCTGACAACAATCATGGAAGCAAGCGTTGCAAGGGCATCTGCCATCCGATTATCCTCTCGAGGAATATGATAAAATTCAACTTCTGTAAAGAAAGTTGAAATCCGTCTTGCATAATCTCTGTATGGGATGAGACCTGGTTGATTCGTCTCCCACTCACCCTTGATCTGATTGACAACCAAAGCTGAATCACCATAGACATCAAGATACTTGATTCTCAAATCAATGCATTCTTCCAGTCCCATTATACAGGCTTCGTACTCCGCCATGTTATTCGTGCATTTGAAAGTTAGCCTTGCTGTAAACGGAATGTGCGATCCCTGGGGATTAATGATTACTGCCCCAATTCCATTTCCATATTGATTAACAGCGCCATCAAACACCATCGTCCATCTGGAACCAGGTTCTGGACCTTCATCAAGTGTAGGCTCATCACAATCTTTCATCTTCAAATACAGAATTTCCTCATCAGGGAAGTCATACTGAACAGACTGATGATCTTCAATCGGCTGGTGCGCTAGATGGTCAGCCAAGATACTACCCTTGATAGCTTTCTGAGCTCGATACTCAATATCATACTCAGACAATAACATCTGCCAACGGGCAATCCTCCCAGTTAAAGCAGGCTTCTCGAAGATATACTTAATTGGATCCATTCTGGATATCAACCAAGTTGTATGATTTATCATGTACTGGCGCAAACGCTTAGCTGCCCAAGCCAAAGCACAGCACGTCTTCTCAAGCATAGAGTACCGAGACTCACAATCAGTAAACTTCTTACTGAGGTAGTAGATAGCAAACTCCTTCTTCCCTGATTCATCTTATTGACCGAGTACACAACCCATTGAGTCTTCAAGAACTGTTAAGTACATAATCAGAGGTCTTCCTTCCACAGGCGGAGACAAGATCGGAGGTTCAGACAGATAATCCTTGATACTGTCGAAAGCTTTCTGGCAATCCTCGGTCCAATCATGAGACTGATCTTTCCGGAGGAGCTTGAATATCGGCGCACATGTGGCAGTCATGTGGGATATAAATCTGGAAATGTAGTTCAAGCGGCCAAGAAAACCTCGGACTTGCTTCTCAGTTTTGGGTGCGGGCATCTCTTGTATTGCTTTGACCTTGGCAGGATCAACCTCAATATCTCTTTCACTTACCACAAAACCCAACAACTTGCCGGAACGGACTCCAAAAGTACATTTGTTCGGATTCAGACGAAGCTGGAATTTCCTCAAACGCTGAAAAAGCTTCAACAAATGCTCAATATGCTCAACTTCCGTTCGGGACTTAGCAATCATATCATCAACATAGACTTCTATCTCCTTGTGCATCATGTCGTGAAACAAGGTAGTCATGGCTCGTTGATACGTGGCTCCGGCGTTCTTCAAACCGAAGGGCATCACTCGATAACAGAATGTTCCCCAAGGTGTGATGAATGTTGTCTTCTCCATATCCTCTGGTGCCATCTTGATTTGATTATATCCGGAAAATCCGTCCATAAAGGAAAAGACTTTGAATTTAGCTGTATTGTCTACCAACATGTCAATGTGTGGTAGAGGAAAATCGTCTTTTGGACTAACTTTATTCAAATCTCTGTAGTCAACGCACATACGGACTTTTCCGTCCTTCTTAGGAACAAGCACAATGTTGGCCACCCATTGAGGATATGTCGAAGTCACCAGAAACCCCGCATCAATTTGTTTCTGAACTTCCTCTTTGATCTTCACTGCCATATCTGGATGAGTTCTTCTGAGCTTCTGCTTCACAGGCACGCACTCAGGCTTCAAAGGCAGGAAATGTTGCACAATATCTGTATCTAAACCCGGCATGTCTTCATAGGACCAAGCAAAGATATCTGAATATTCTCGTAGCAAGCTGATCAAATCTTCTTTAACAGACTCTTCAAGAAGTGCCCCAATCTTCACCAGGCGAACACAATCCTCAGACCCCAAGTTGACTGTTTCCAAGTCTTCGAGATGCGGCTGAATGATCTTCTCTTCGTGCTCAAGGAGACGGGTGATCTCATCAGGAATCTCTTCAACGTCATCTTCCTCTGCCTCAAATACAGGGAACTCAAAATTGGGAGATGGCGTTGGATCATTATGTTCAATGGGTTTTAGGATCAACCTGCATAATGATTTTGGTTAAGAAAAAACTTCAGATTTTAAACAAGCAAATCATTATGCAGATGAAAAATGTTGCTTTTATTGCTTTTTGTTTTTGTTTTTATGGTTTTTTGTGATCACTGATTTCATAAAGAAAAGCAAAAAGTGAAAACAAAGGAAAAACAAATGTTTTGACAATGCGAAAATTGAATGAAAATATCATTGTATATATGCTTTGCCAACAATGTCATCACTTCTCCTTTTGGCATGGGAGAAGGGTTTTAAACAAAAGTGAACAAATTACTCTGATCTATGGATAACTGTAGGAACATCCACAGCGACCCAATTGTGGCAGACACCACCAGGAATAACAAAATTGTTCAAGTCTTCTGCATCTTCTTCTTCAATGATAGCAGCAGCTTCCTCTTCTGCAGGTTGATCAGCATGGATGAATCCTCCACTGGTGAACAGACCTTGCTCGTTGCATGCCCCAGAACCATAGCCAATGCCAGCCCGGGATCGGTTATCTTCAAGTTCAAGCACTTTCCCTAATCCAGCGACTGCACCACATTCAATGGCCAGCTTTGCATCACGGTAGGAAGTGAATGAAGGAGACTTCTTCTCGATTGGTTTATCAATAGATAAAGCTTGGAACTGAGTCCCAACTTCATCCTCTGCGTCAATGTACGAGAAAGAAGACAAATTACTGACCAGGAGAGCCCTTTCTCCCCCTACTACAATCAATTTCTTGTTTTTGACAAACTTCAGCTTTTGGTGTAGGGTGGATGTCACGGCGCCAGCCTCGTGAATCCATGGTCTGCCTAAGAGACAGCTATAAGATGGGTGAATATCCATTACTTGAAAAGTGATCTGGAAATCACTTGGTCCAATCTTGATCGGGAGATCCACTTCCCCAATCACGGTCTTGCGCGACCCATCAAATGCTTTCACAACAACCCCACTCTGCCTCATAGGAGGACCTTGATATGACAGACGAGAGAGTGTGGATTTTGGCAATACATTAAGAGACGATCCAGTGTCCACCAACACATTGGACATTGCATCAGATTTGCAATTCATAGAGATATGTAAAGCCATGTTGTGGTCTCTTCCCTCCTCAGGGAGATCAGCGTCACAAAAGCTCAGAGTGTTGCAAGCAGTAATGTTTGCAACAATGCTATCAAATTGTTCCAGGGTGACGTCGTGATCAACGTACGCCAGATCCAAGACTTTCTGTAGAGACTCCCTATGAGGCTCTGAATTCAGCAACAGAGAAAGAATAGAAATCTTGGAGGGCGTGTGTAGAAGCTGGTCTACGATATTGTACTCACTCTTTCTGATGAGCCTCAGCATCTCATCAGATTCTTCATCAACAATGCCACTAGGGCCAACTGAAGAAACAGGTGTCTTTTGTACAGACGAGGAGGGTTTGGCAACATCAAGTGCCGGGTTCTGAACATTCACAGCGGTCCCCACAGGGCGCTCAACAGTATCAGAAACAGTAGCCTTTGGAGGCGCAGAAAATACACGACCGCTTCGGGTCAACCCACTGACATCAGCAATAGTAGTTACAGACGTTGAAGGCAAAGGTATCTCGACTCCATCCTGGACAGCAACAGGATTGTACCGAAATGGCACAGCTCGATCAGATGAATAAGGCACAGGGCCAGCTGGTTTGATAATCAAAGAAGGTGAAGCCTTAGGCTTGTTGCTATTATAACGAATAACTACGGGCTCTGGCAACTTGAACACCGGTGATATGACATTCACTTCGGGTTCAACTGTATCAACATTGCGATTCTGGAGAATCTCAATGGTACCTTCATTCAGCAACTTCTGAAGCTCTCGGCGGACCTGATCACATCCCAAGCGATTAACCGAACAAATACGGCACTTATCGTGGTTATGCTCCAAATAGCTGTGCTGGCACAGCATCTTATGTAAATCAACCAACGACTGCCTGATGTGGCTGACATACTTAACCTTGTATTTCCCAAGGCACTCCTGAATCATGTTCACAGATTTCCCATGCGAAGGCAATGGGTTCCTGGTGACATTCGGATTGGAGTCTTCAAAACTCAGAATTTCGCTTCTCATAAGGTCTTGCACCTTACTCTTCAGCGGGAAACAGTTCTCAACGTTATGGCCCGGAGCACCGGAATGATAGATACAATGCTGGTCTGGTTTGTACCACCATTGCGGATTTGCAGGAATAGCAGGAGGATCCCTGGGAGAAACCAACTTCCTCTCCAACAAGGAGGGATAAAGCTCTGCATATGACATCGGAATCGGATCAAAGCTGATCTTCTTCCTATCATAGTTCATGTTGGCTTGGTTGGTTGTACTTCCACGAGGCTGGTAAGCCTGTTGCTGTGGACGTTGCTGTTGCTGGTATTGCGGTTGTGGATATTGCTGCTGATGCTGATACTGTTGAGCATTATCCTTGAATACAGGTGCTACACTAGCCACCTGGTGCTGATGTCCGGCACGATGTGCAGGCTTCCTCTGAACAGAGGGTCTTCGATGCTTTGGCTGAGACTGCACAGCATGCGCTTCACCTTCTTTCCTCTTAAACGCTCCATATCGCTTAGAGGAAGAACCATCATCTTTAGCTAACCGTCCTTCACGGACACCTTCTTCAAGACGCATCCCCATGTTCACCATCTCGGTGAAATCAGAGGGAGCGCTTGCCACCATTCTCTCATAGTAAAATGACCCAAGAGTCTTCAGAAAGATCTTGGTCATCTCTTTCTCTTCTAATGGTGGAGTGATTTGAGCTGCCAGCTCACGCCATCTCTGGGCGTACTCCTTGAACGATTCTTTGTCCTTTTGTGACATAGACCTGAGTTGATCTCTGTCAGGCGCCATATCAACATTGTATTTATATTGCTTGACGAAAGCTTCGCCAAGATCGTTGAAAGAGCGGATGTTGGCACTGTCCAGACTCATGTACCACCTGAGTGCGGCACCAGACAAACTGTCTTGGAAGTAGTGGATCAGGAGTTGATCATTGTCGGTCTGCGTGGACATCTTCCTGGCATACATGACCAAGTGTGCCAAAGGACAGGTGTTCCCCTTATATTTTTCAAAGTCTGGGACCTTGAATTTAACAGGTATCTTAACACCGGGAACTAGACAAAGTTCGGCTGCTGACTTGCCGAAGAGATCTTTGCCACGGAGAGTCCTCAATTCCTTTCTCAGCTCAAGGAATTGATCGTTCATAGCATCCATCTTTTCATGAACATCTGAGCCCTCAGATGCCTCAGAATGATAAATGGTGTCGTCTACCCTCGGCATGGTATGCACGACAGGAGGAACGGGAATAGGGACCGGGCTAGATGCCGGCATTTGTGCAAATGTTGGAGCTGGCAGATCAGGCATGAAGCCTGGAGGCATCCCCCAAGGAAAACCGGGAGGCATGGCATTAGGCTGATGAGCACTAACAGGCACTGTTGATGTAGCCACTTCAGATATAACCGTCCGTTGAACGGGAGTTGCTGGCTGAGGAGCAGGCTGATTCTGGGCAGCGAGAAGTTGCTCCATCAGAGCGCCAAGTCTGGCGACCTCATCTCTCAGACTTTGGTTCTCTTGTTCCAACTGCTCCATGATTCTGGCAGAGTTGACTCTTTTATAATACCGGTGAGTCAGCTTGTCTTCAAAATAAATGAAGAGCAGAGGTTAGAACCAGAAGACCAGAAAAATGGGGTACCTGTTTATGCAAGAATGATGCATGAAATGCTTGTGCAAATGCTTTGTTTTCAAGGAACCCTTAGGGTACATTTGCAATATTTTGAATATTAAACATTTTGATTGCTCATGGAAAAGATTTCTTTTAATATATCAAAACAAAGAAATACAGCATTTTTGATTTAAATATTACAAAGAGGAAAGGTAAATGACATCCTATGGATCCCTATTAGCTCGGGATGCTGGAAGACGAGAAGTGCACAACTTCTTGATCTCTCTCTCAAAGGCAGCCTTCATATCAGCTTTCTCCTTAGCAAGTCGATCATACTTCCTTTTCCAGAATTTGGATGACTGAGGAAGCAGAGAAGTCCAAGTGTCGTTCGGGTCATCGATCACTCGGTGCTCGAGAAATTCAATCATAGCATCCTTCTCCTTGAGCTGCTGCAGCAATTCCTCTCTTTCACGGATCCAGGCACGCGAAAGGTCTTCTTCTCTCAACTCCTCTACACGTTGGGTAGGGAGGGTTGAAGGCCCAGCCACATCCAACAGTGTAGGTCTCGGATGATCATACGGCATCAGGTAGGTAGCAGCTCTCTGTCTGACCCAAGAGGTGTATGGCTCCAAAGCAATGCAGTTCTTCGGGCCCAACTCATTCCTACTCTTTATGCGAATATTGCGCCAAGCGCGGACAAATCTGGCTTTCAGGCCTTGGGGATCTTTACCCTCCTGAAAGAATACACCTTCTAACAGAATGTTATGGGGTTTATCCTTTAGGGGGAACCCAAGCTGACGACGTGCAAGCGTAGGGTTGTAGCTGATCCCACCACATGTACCAAGAAGAGGCACATTGGGGAATTCACCACAAGAATCGATAATCTGGACGGTATCATACACGCGATCATACCAGGTGATATCATCATTGGTGAGAGACATAAGTCTCTGGGACCACCGTAGACATCCCTTGTTCTCCTTGAAAGCAACTGTCTGCGGCAAGTGCGAAATAAACCACTTGTACAGCAGGGGTAAACAGCAGACAATGACTCCTCCATTCTTCATATTCCTCAGATGCATGGAGACATATGCATCACCCAACAAGGTCGGAACCGGATTAAGGACGGAAAAGATCCTAATGGCATTCATGTCCACGAACTTGTCGAAGTTGGGAAACAGCACCAATCCATAGATGAGTAACACAAATAGAGCCTCAAAGGCATCCTCACTCATGGCCTTCCCATAAAAGGTAGCTTGGGCAATGAGGAACTCGGAGGGAAAACCCTGAATTCCGCCTTTGGTAGTCAGATTAGTTCTAATCAGCTCTTCATCTATGTGCAACAAACTGGAAATCTCTCGAGCAGATGGAATACTCTCTAGGCCACTGAACGGCACTTGATCCAGAATAGGAATCCCAATAAGATGAGAGTATTCTTCCAAAGTCGGCAATAACTGGAAGTCCGGAAATAAGAAGCAATGATAAAGCGGATCATAGAACTGAGCAAGAGTGCTCATCAATCCCTCATCCACCTGAGTAGTCAACAGCGGCATAAGCTTCCCATATCGAGCTTTGAAACCCAAGGGATCTAATACATATGATGTCAGATTCCTTAACTCTTTGACATCAGGCTGCTTGAAGCTGTATTTCTTTGTATACCTCTTCGGTCTTTCCATGTCTGAAAATTTTGCAAATACACCCCTTAAGTTCCTTGAAAATTTTCTCTTTTGATGACATGAATGCGGATGAATGCGTGAATGTATGAATGCAACAAACACACTCAAGGATCAAGCAAGGCACACCAAACAAAGGTCGTGGGAAAGCTCATTGTATCCCTAATATCAATCATCCATTTTGGTGGATTTAGGTTTTCACCTTATCGACACCCAAGTTCCATTGATATTAACGGTACATGAACCGGTTCAAACATTCTTAATATCAACCAGCCTCTTTGGTGGATTTTAGGTTTTTAAACCTGACCCGGGATCCATTGATATTAACAATGCTTGAACGACTCAACCACGAATCATGGGTTTGTTGAGAGTCACGAGCATGGAGTCTCGGTTAAGAACCACCCAAAGGGAGTGTACTAGGGTTTAAACCTGCCAGACATGTTCTACCAGAGGTTCCCATAATCATCGTTCCATCTTTCGAATATTATCGGAGGAACGAATACTCGTATTCCAAGAATATTCTCAAGAGAAACTCTTATGAGTGTAGTATCGCGTAACAATCGTATCAGAACTGACATCTGAACGACCTCCGCACTACGGTCCTAAAAATAGGCCAAGATGGGTTTGGTAAACTAAGGTCCTTGGCTTCTGCGGCACATGATTGAAAGAATAATGCCTAACCACAAATAACTTGTGTGACATTATTAGTTCAACATGACCTCCACCAAGTGAATGGGCTCGCAAGTCAACTGGCTAAGGAATACTCCACACCAGTCAACAAGACTATGCCATTCTCCTATCCTAGAGTGCACTCGAGTCCGGGTATAGAACTCATCTCACAGATCACCAAAGCACACAGCAATGTATATCAAGCAATTCACACATTACAATCAATACAGTCATCCCAAATCGTACAAAAATATGTCAAATGACAAATAATAATATAGCACAACAAGGGTGAAAAGTAGGCAATACAACCAGAGATTCTGGGTTCCCTCCCCAGCAGAGTCGCCACTTTTCTGTAGCGGTGTATTCGTCGCTATATGATCTATCGATTAAACCATAAGCTAAGAGATACATTGAAATTTCGAGTCGCCACCGCACTTTTATTTATCCAAAGGACTGGCTAAAAAGCGAACAAAAGCCTAAGAAGTTTTACACGTAGAAAACTAATAAAAAGATCAGAGATTCTGGGTAAGGGGTAAATTACGCAATGGGAAGGTGTTAGGCACCCACTACGTCCTAGGTACTCCTAGGGAGCCCTTTTCACACTTGTTGTACTAAATTGTTATTTGTTATGACATAAAGATTGTGCAAACATGATTGGGATGATGAGAAAAGAACGTACAAGTTTTATTATTGGGTTTGAACGGATAAACCCGCTGCCTACGTACCTTCCATCAAAGGTAAGGATCAAAACGCCGTAGTTCGGCTAAAAGATTTCCAAAAGTGGGTTAGGTTCAATTTTAAACACAAACCCTAGGTCTTATGTTATCCACGGGAGAAAACTCAACCTTATACAAACAACAACGTCCACCATGTGAGAACAGCTTCAACTTGCCAGGGAGGGGTTAACCCTATAATAGGCAAGGAAGACTTACAATTCAATCACTAAAGACAGAAGGTGAGATTAACATCAACCACTAAGATAAATCAAACCTATAGCTCATGTATGAAAAGATTAATGGACAAAGCCAAAACAAGTGAATGAGTGAAGTTACTGATTATGATTATGAAAATGGAGTCAATGTATGATTAAGGTTAATTCAAATAAGTATTATGAAATGAAGTTTGAAAAAAGGTCAAGGACTTGGGTCCAGGTTTTTAGTTAGAAAACATGAAGATGTTTGCACAACACTTATGTCAAGTTTGAAAGTCAAGAGTGTGAAAAGTCTAGGACATAATGAATGATGGATGGATGAAGATGGATAGTAAAACTTCTTAGAAGGTTCACTTCTTGAAATCATATGGGAGATGATTCAAGTGTGTCCTTTGGAATGGAAATGGATAATAATAAACAAACAAAGCAAAGAAAAGGCGGATACCGGATGCCAATCAATGGTCTTATACCAATCTCCTAAAACAAAACGGGATATCAGAGGCCACTCAATGGACTTACACTAATCTTCACAGGCAAAGAAATAAAAAGCGGATACCGGATACCAATAGATGGATTTACACCAGTCTCCTAAAACAGAAACGGATATCAGATGCCACTCAATGGACTTACACTAATCTCCTCAAAAGAAAAACAAAAATGAAACATGGAAATCAACTGCCAATCTATCTGGACTTAGGTTAACTCCACAGATGCTCATAGGAAAACCAATGCCACAATACAGGGACTTACAATGGATCCTCACATACAAGAACAAAAGCAACAATATGATCACAGGAATGCAAATGCCAACTTACAGGGACTTATAATTGCAACCTCTCATACAAACAGATAAAACAAACTAAGATCACAGGAAAGCAGATGCCAACTTACAGGGACTTATAACTGCAACCTCACATACCAACAGATAAAACAAACTATGATCACAGGACAACAGATGCCAACTTACAGGGACTTATAACTGTATCCTCACACACAAACAGAGCAAACAGAAGATATGAGTGACCAATGAGGTCTTACACTCTATCCTTCCATATCACAGGAACAAAGGCCAAAGCAATGGACTTACAATTGTCCTCAATGGGCAAACAACAATAATAGCATCACAAAAGCAAATGAGATGATCATGCATTAATGGCAATTGATGATGATGATAAATGCATAACATACAGGCAAACAAGTGCATATGAAGCAATCAGTCAATCAATGAATATCAAACAGCACACTCTATAGCCAAAACAATGGGGGCTCACACAAGAGGGTTTGACTTTGAAAGTCCACTGTAATAGGTAAATGTCGCTCTTAACCTTGCCATTGAGAGGCTAAGGTGAAGCAGATGAAAAGGAGATGAGGGGTGTGCCTCATTGCTTCTATCCCTGATCAGGGAGAGCATATAAGAAAGTGTGGGAGCTCAGAAAGATGGAGCTCTCTCCACATTATTGACTCGATTAGATCTTGGGTATTTATCTCAATGCTTCAACCATGTAATGGGAGCAAAGAGAGGACACACTGAATAGTGGGGGATAGATTACTTATCCCTACCTTCCACCAATTGCCTTACTTGAAGGACTTTTCCTGCTTGGGACAATTTTAAACACACACAGGCATTGCCTCTTAAGGAGGACTTCAGACAGTTTGCCCGGTCAAATAACAGACCGGGTCTCCAGACTACATGAAGAAGAAAGGTTTATACCTCAAAGCAAATGCTAAATAGCAAAGCAAGCAAGTTCAAAGAACTTAAGCAACTAAAGTACCTGAAAAAGTCAAACTCATTAGTAAACAAGTCAACAGTTCAAACCAAAAGAAATGGATAAACAATAGTCAACCATAAACAGAGGTGCCAAGGCACAAAGCCAAACTCATATGAGTCACACCTACAAAACAAGGGTTAGCACAATATATATAATCCAACTCAATCAAGTTTGAATGATCTTTGAGGCATTGGTGCTTAACCTGAAACAATAGCTCAATTGTAAGCTTAAAAGACCACTAGGACTAGCCTAGGGTCAAAGATGAAAGAAAAAAGTCAAACAGCAAAGGAAGGTCAACCCAATTCATGTTCAAACATTTAAGAAGCTATTTCAATTGGATTCACAATCAAATCATGCATCATTGTCATTTCATACACAAAAGAATGCAAAGCATGGCAATAAGAAGCACGAATAGGTCAACAGCAAGACTTCATTCAAAAGTCAACCCAAACAATCTCAAAAATTATCAAATAAATCACATTCAATCCTAACATCTAGCATGGCAAGCATGTCAAATTTCATGGCATTTGGATGAGAGGAAGGCAGTCAATTAAAATCAAGAAGTCAAACCAAATTCAAGCATGCACAATGAAGGTCAACAAACATGGGTCAACTTCAAAAAATCATGTCAAATTGAAAACAGATGAGAAATGAATGAGATTAACACCAATGCAAAGCTCAAGGTGTCTAGTTATCACATATGAAATTTCATGGTCATAGAATAAGATTTGAGAATTTCACAAAAGATTTGGCAACATGTATCACAAAAAGTCAACAAATGACTAAGCATGGAAGAAAATTCTCAAATAAATGGAAAACAGCATCATTAATTCCAGGAAAATTCATACACCAACTAGACATATAAGAGATCATTCATGCAAAATTTCAAGTTGTTTGGAGGCCAGGAGACATGTGATCAAAAATCAAGAAAATGCACATCATTGGTGTGACACAAATTGTCACACCCTAGTTCAAAAATTCATATCTAGCAAAGCACAAATGATAAATGCACAATCTTTATACCAAAATGAAGATGAATGAGTCTAGTTTTACCACAAAAAATTTCAGGGCCAAAGGATGCATCATCATTATTTCACAAAAGAAATGGCAAAGGGTGTCAAATGTGCATACTTGTTAAGAAACTAATTACCATTTAAAATCCAGCCAATGAAAAATTAATTAAAAATCACAATTAAATACTAGACACATTTATGCACATCATGGGAAAAATCTCATGATTTTTGGATGAATAATGAATGAGAAATGAATTGTTGAAGTTTGATGAATAATTGGATGAAGTATGAACAAGATAGCATGGCATATGGTCAAACAAGGGGTCAACGGTGGCATTTTTGTAATTTAGCGTGCCACTAATTGGAACGCTGCGTTTTGGGGGAGGGAACGAAATGTTCCCATTGGTCCAAACCCAATGGAACAGTAAACCGACCAATCCAGTTCAAATTTTCTGGGTTCTTGAAACCCTAGGGTTTAAGCAGCAACAGCAACTCATATGCTCATCTTCAATCAAACATCATGGCAAACAAATCTCAAACAAAATCATGCAGACCACATGGTACCACAACCGTAATATTCGTGCAACATAGAATAACAGCAGCCAACAACAAAATCTGGGAAATGGCTCTAGAGTTCAACAGCAAACATCATGTGTTCATCATCATGAAACAAGCTTCAAGTAAAATTACACAATAACATGGCATTGGTGTTCAGGCAACAACATTTAGCAACAACCAAACACAATTTCTCATGAACTTCCTGGACAGGCTTTAAGGTTTAAGAAGCAGCAGGGCATATGTTCATCACCTTCATGTAATCAAAATTTCAAAATGCCCAGAATCAAGAAATGAGTATAGCAATAGCATCAGCATATATCAAGCATCACAAATATGGTGTTCATTTCCATTAAAACAACCTAAACAAACCAAATCGAAGGAAAACATATTTGTTCATGAAAGTGAAAGTTCAGATTTCTTGCAACATGGTTAACCAAATCAAATGATATAAAGCTCACAACATTCAGCAAGGCAAGGGCTATCAAAAACATGGCATGGTTTGATGAAAAGAGAGGGTCAAACACTTACTTGTTTTTGAAGAAAAATGAGGTGCAGTGTTTGTTTTGATGTTGCAGCCCGATACAGATGTTCACAATGCCTTGAAATGATGAAAACTTGAGGTAGGTAAGCTCAGCAATGCTTGGAAATCCTCAAAACTCGATTCACCATTGTTATAGCTTGAGGAAAACAGAACCAGAAAAATGAAATACAGTTGAGGTTTGATGAGGGGAAATGCTTCCAAAGATGGTCCAAGTGATGGAGTGAACAAGAATGGCTCGGGTCTTTTGAAGCTTTTGGGCAGAAAATCAAAATCATGAAAATTGCAAGTGAGAGAGTTTTTGGTTTTTCTCTTGGCTGCTCTTAGTCTCTAGGGTTTATTCTGTCAGAAAATGAGCTTTATATTGTCTGTTTAACACTGCTAATCCAAATGATAAGTTGGTTTAACTCAAAATGAACCATTTGCTATTTTTGCTAATTTTTGACAAAGTGGAAATGGAGGTGTATGCTGGTCACGAATGGGCCTTAAAACAGGCTGCTGGCAGACCATCCAATGCTGTTTGAACTCTGCTCATGAATTGCTCACTTGGTTTTGGTTTATGTGAAGCCAATTGCACAATTTGCCACTTTTGCATTTTGGTCCAAAATGGTGATATAATGGTGGTATGAACATGATTTAGGGCTTGGAGCAAGTTTCAAAAATGATTCTAAACATTTCCCAATTGGCCAAAGTGAGAAAAAGTCAAAGAATCAAAAAGTCAACTATGAGTCAAACTTGAATTTTAAATGAAATAGGTCCAAAAATGCCATTTTGATTGGCAAGGTTTTGATGAATGAAATTTATATTTTTGGAAAGAGGAGGAAAAATTTGGTTTGTAGGAAAAAACCCCACCAAATTTGGCCTTATGGTTCATGAGATATGGCTCTTAGAAGTTCACAAATTTCTGAAATTGAATTGATCATATCTTGACAACCACACATGGGATTTGAGAGTTCTTGGACTTTTTGAAAATGGGAGAACAAGATCTTCAACTTTCATGTTGGGCAAAAATTCATTTGGAGCTTGTATCATGATGTAAGTTGAGGATCAAGAAGTTTCCATTTTTGGCAGTTGAAATTACAGGTCCACTTTCTATTTCTGGAAATTTTCTGTTTGACTTGATTTTCTTCCATGATGAGGTTTGACATGATATATGAGGCTTATATAAGCATGAATGAACTCCTTCAAATCAATTCTATCCATCAAATCTTTGATTAAATCAACAGTTGACCAAGTTTGACTTTTTTGGGGTTTTGGATGACTGAACCTCTTCTGATGAATTCCAAACCCTAATTCCTTGAGAACTTGACTTCAAATGATGTCTCAAGATGTATGAACTTTTGATTATTGATCATGGTGCCCAAATTCTGCAAGAATGGCCACCATCCATTGCAATGACTGACTGTTGACTGTCTTTGACCTAATTGCTTCATCTGCAATCAACAAGGTTAGACTGACAATATTTTTGTACTTTTGAATGATAAACATATGAAAGGCAATAATATACAAATGCAAAGTATGCTTGGTGATCAAGAAACAAACCCACAAGGCAAACCACCCACTAGGAGGGGACTAGGGCATGCAAGGATCCTTGAGGCCATGATATGATATGATATGATATGGGCCATGAGGGATCTTAGGGCCCAAAATTGGGGTCTTACAAGGAACAATCTCAATTTTCTCTCAAATTTCAGATCTAAATTTTGATCTCCTCGATTGAAATTTCAGATCTAAAGTTCCTTAGCCTTCATCCACTTCATCCAGAGATCACACTGCAAGCTTGAACATCAAGAATTAGTGCTCCTAAGTTCTCCATTTCAGAGGTTTACTTCAAACTTTGATCTCTTCGAATCTCATCATACATTGCTTATTTCTTGTTATTGTTGTGTTGTCTGAAGTCCTCTTCATAGAGGCAATTGTTCTGAGCATTGAATTGTTGAAATCCATCAAGTTTCCAGTTGGACACCACAGAATTCAAGCTCTAATTCCTCTTGATATGGAAGTCTAGAGCTGAATTGGATGGTACAGGGGTGATGTACATCACCCCAGCTTTCCAATGATATGAGGATCGCTCATTTTCATCAAGATTTTATGACCTGCAACTCTGGCCGGAATCTCCATGCTCGCCGGAGAAGACGGTGGTGTACACCACCGTCCGTTTGCCAGTTTGAATCCCAGTCGTTGATGATGATTTCCAGATTGAATCATGGATCTTGGATCTTATGACTTTATTTAATGCATTGTGTGACTCAGTTGACTTGGTCCTATGATGCACGCGTATGCCACTGCCTTCAGATCATCCACGTCATTTAATGAAAGGAGATCTAACGCGCCAGGATTTTTAGCATTTTCTAATTTCTGATTTTTATTTTCTTTATTCCCTTTTATTACAAAAATTCATAACTCTCTCATTTTAATTCCAAAAAATATAGGACCAATTGCATTATTTCTCTTTTTAATTCTAGTTTCTAAAAATGTTTTTTAATATTTTTTATTTTATCATTTGATATTTTTTGTGAATTTTCTCTTTTCTGGTTATTTTTAATTTATTTTAAATAGTTTTTGATATTCAAAGAATACAAAAATATTTTCTCAACCTATTTGAATGATGATGGATCTATGAAAAATATTCTCATCAATTTTTTAATTGATTTGAGGTTTATTTGAGATTTTAGTTCAATTAGGTTATTTTTATTCATTTTTAATTGATTACAAATAGTTTCTGACTTTTAAAAATGCTGAAATTTTTTGTCTAACTTTGTTTGACCTTGTTGAACTTGGGATAAATAACTTGGACTTTTCAAAGTTAATTTGAAGTGATTTTGAAGTTTGACCTTTCTTTAATATTTTAATTGAAGTTTATTTTCAAATATTAAAATGCCAAAAATATTTTGTTTATTTCTTGACTTCCAATCTTCATCCCACTTCTGTTTTTGATTGTTTGACCATGATCCTTAATGTCATTGGTCAACACTTGTTGATTGGTACATTCCATTTCATTTAATGCACTTTATTCTTTTCATTTCTATTATCCATCTTCTTCTTCTTCTTTTTTTTTTGATCAATGAGTTAAAGGTTGATAAGTTAGCAATGATTAGGGAGGTTTAATCTTCCTTGATTCAAATCTAATTCATCTTGATCAATTGATCAAGTGAATGGCTTTTCATTAAGGATAGGTTGCTTCCTAAATCATGCAAAGGACTTAAACCAATACAAGATCATTTCCCATTTTCTTTTTCGCATGGCAAGTTGTTGGAACTTCGTTCACTAATCAAGACTTATAACTTGTGTTTATTGCCTACATTATTATTGACCGGCCTCAGATAGTTGTGACTTCTACATAAGTCCAATTACGATTGCTTAACATAGCGCTAAATTTGCCTTATGGCACACTAACTACTAACCATTAACCATTAACATCTACTTTTTGCACTTTACTTTTATGCAATTTACTATTCCTGTACATATTATTCATTTTCTTTTTCCTTTTACTCATTGGAGCACATGTTTATGTTAATGCAATTTGCCTTTTGCTCACTTGAGCAAATAATTGTGTATATACTATTGTGTTTGTGTTTTGTTTGATTGTTGTTGACCGAAATGCAAAGAAATGGACAAATAGACTTAAACTTTAGGACTTTCCCTATGCAAATTTGGAGTCAAAGAGCAACTAGGCATTGGGCCTTTAGAATGCTATAAAAGTCAAAGAGCAACTAGGCATTGGGCCTTTAGAATGCTACAAATGTTGAAAGGACCAAATCTCTAAAACTCCTTCTTGTCCATTCTTGACTGTTTGATGGAACTTTTTAATGTGTGTGCTCTTGTTATAGGGATTCCAACATTGAGCCTAAGTGAGGAACCATTGTCATGAGCTTCCAAGAGAGAGAGATCCAAAAGCCATTGGAAGATTCCTTGAAGCTTGTTGTGATTATGTGCTTGATTGCTTGAGTATTGGTTTATCTTGCTTGCATATTCCAAAGGATGAGAGCTACTTGGATCATCAATATGATCTCAAGAGAGGAACTCCATTTGTGGTCTTACTTCTTATCCCTCACTTCTTGTATGATTAGGACTTTAGCCTTTCTTCTTCTTCCCTCCACTCTAACCCAAGCCAAATCTTTTGTGCAAACATTTAACACTTGTTTTCAACATTAGAAACCTAAGCCTTATGCTTTTGATTTTCAAACATTCTTTTCATAACACTTATTTTGAATTGAACTCTTAAATAAACTTTGACCATATTTTGTAAATACTTTTCATTGGTAAATATAATCCATTCAAATATTTTTGTGGTTTCAATGGCCACTTCCTTAATCAAAAATTTTATAACCTTTAGCTATTAGGTTTGAGTTATCCTTGAGGTAGATATAATACTCACTTATATCCTTAGTGATGGACAATGAGTCTTCCATGCTTATTATAGGGTTAACCCCTCACTAGCATGTTGAAGTTATCCTCACATGGTGGATTTGTGGTTTTAGGTTGAGTTTTCTCCCTTAGATAACAAAAGACTTTAAGGCTTTTGGACCAATCAATTCACCCACTCATTTTCAGATTTTTACCCCGAACTACGAGGTTTTGATCCTAATCTTTTTAAGATGGTACGTAGGCAATGGGTTTATCCATACAAACACAAAAATGTAAATAATTTGTATATTCTCTTCTCATCTCTTCAATCATGTTTGCACAAACAAATTTTCACAAAATACCAACCTTACAACAAGTATGAAAAGGGCTCCCTAGGAGTACCTAGGATGTTTTGGGTGCTTAAAACCTTCCCATTGCATAACCAACCCCCTTACCCAGATCTCTGACATTTTTAGTAGTTTTTGATTCGATAGAACTTTTAGGTTTTTGTTCGCTTTCTAACCATTCCTTTGGATAAATAGAAGTGCGGTGGCGACTCGACTTGTATGGTTTACCTTGGATTTAGTCAATATCTCTAATGGTAACGAATACCCCGCTACAGAAAAGTGGCGACTCTGCTAGGGATCATTTACCTAGTGGGTTTTGCCTACTTTTCCTATTTGTTGTATTGTATTGTATATTGTTTTGTGACATATTTTTGTGCAATTTGGGATTACTGTATTGTATGTAATGGTTGAATTGCTTTAATATTAATTCCTTGTATGCTTGGTGATCATTGTGAGATGAGTTCTATACCCGAACTCGAGTGCACTTAGGATAGGAGAATGGCATAGTCTTGTTGACTTGTGTGGAGTTATTCCTTAGCAAGTTGACTTGCAAGTCCATTCACTTGGTGGAGGTCATGCTGGGATCAATAATGTCACACAAGTAGTTGTGGTTAGACATTACTCTTTCCAATATAGACCTTAGAAGCCAATGACCTTAGTTTACCAAGCCCCTCTTGGCCTATTCTTAGGATGTAGTGCGAAAGTCGCTCAAATGTAAGATTTGATACGATTGTTACGCGATACTACACTCATAAGAGTCTCTCTTGAGAATACTTTTGGAATACGAGTAGTCGTTTCTCCGATAATATCTGAAAGATGGGATGATGACTATGGGAACCTCTTGTAGAACATGTTTGGCAGGTTAAACCCTAGTACACTCCTTTTGGGTGGTTCTTAAACCGAGACTCCATGCTCGTGACTTACAACAAACCTTTGATTCATGGTGGATTCGTTCATGTATCCTTAATATCAATGGAACTTGGGTGTTGATAAGGTGTAAACAATAATCCACCAAAATGGATGATTGATATTAAGGATAATATGATCCATCCCATGACCTTTGTTTGGTGTGCTTTGCTTGATCCTTGAGTGTGTTTGTTGCATTCATGCATTCATGCACCCATTTGCATCCATATCATCAAAACAATAAGAAAATTTCCAAGGAACTTAAGAGGTCTATTTGCAAATTTTCAGACATGGAACGCCAAAGAAGGAATACAAAGAAGTACAGTTTCAGACAACCAGACTTGAAAGAGCTAAGGAATTTGACATCTTATATATTAGATTCTTTGGGTTTCAAGGCTCGTTTTGGGAAGCTTCTTCCTCTTCTGACTACTCAGGTGGATGAAGGATTGATGAGCGTATTGGTGCAGTTTTATGATCCTTTGTACTGTTGCTTCACATTTCTGGATTTTCAACTTTTGCCCACGCTTGAGTAGTATGCCTACCTTGTGGGTATACCTATTCTAGACCAGTTGTCGTTCAGTGGCTTAAAGAGTATTCCTACTTCTCGAGAGATAGCTGATATGTTGCATATAGATGAATCTCTGGTTGGTGCTCATATGACTACCAAAGGTGGAATTCAAGGTCTCCATTCTGAGTTCCTCATTGCTCAAGCTACTATGTATGGGAAGGCCATGAGTGAGGACGCCTTTGAGGCCATATTTGTACTTCTCATCTATGGGTTAGTGTTATTCCCCAACATCGACAAGTTTGTGGATGTGAGCGCTATTAGGATTTTCTCTACTTTTAATCCCGTTCCGACTCTGTTGGGTGACACTTACTTTTCTTTGCATATGAGGAATGCAAAGGGTGGCGGTGCCATTGTGTGCTGTTTGACTTTGTTGTATAAGTGGTTTATTTCTCACTTACCGCAGATGGTCGCCTTCAAGGAGAACAAGGGATGTTTACGGTGGTCCACGAGACTTATGTCTCTCACTAATGATGATATCTCTTGGTACAACCGTGTATACCATGGTGTGCAGATTATCGACTCTTGTGGTGAATTCTCCAATGTACCTCTTCTTGGTACATGTGGTGGGATTAGCTACAACCCCGTTTTGGCACGTCGTCAGCTTGGGTTCCCCCTAAAGGATAAACCCAATAACATTCTGTTAGAGGGTGTGTTCTTTCAGGAGGGTAAAGATCCCCAAGGTTTGAAGGCTAGGATGGTCCGCGCTTGGCACAAGATTCATAGGAAAGGAAGGAAGGAGTTAGGTCCGAAGAATTGTGCCGCTTTGGAGCCTTACACTGCTTGGGTTAGGAGGAGAGCTTCTGAGTACCTCATGCCTTACGAGTATCCGAGACCTGCACCTTTGGTTATGGCTGGGCCTTCAACCCTCCCTAACTAATGAGTAGAGGAGTAGAGAGACGAAGACCGTTCACGTGCTTGGATCCGTGAACGAGAAGAGTTGCTTCAACAGATTAAGGAGAAGGATGCTTTGATTGAGTTTCTCGAGCATCAGGTTATTGATGATCCTAATGATGCATGGACTTCTCTACTTCCTCAGTCTTCCAAGTTTTGGAAGAGGAAGTATGATCGACTCGCCAAGGAGAAGGCAGATATGGAGGCAGCCTATGAGGAGGAGGTTAAAAGGCTTCGTGCTTCTTATCTTCCGGTATCCCGAGAATTAGATGATTGTTTCTAGGGATCCATAGGATGATTATTTTCCTTTTCTCTCTCATTGTATTTGGTTACCAATGTTGTACTTCTTTGGTGTAAAAATATATTTTCCAGATATTATTGATGAGATGTTTCCATATGTGATAAAAGTGTAATATTGCCCAAAATTTGCAAGTAGAACTCTAAAGTTCTTCTGGTATAAAAAACAAATCATATACACAAGCATTGCATGCATCATGTGCATAAGCAGGTTTTGCTCCAGGCTTCTTGTCCTTTGGTCTAACTCTGTGTTCTTCATTTATTTTGAAGACAAGCTGACTCACCGGTACTACACCAGAGCCAACTCTTCGAGACTAATGGATCATTTGGAACAAGAGAACCGCGAGCTGAAGGAGGAGGTAGCCAGATTGACTGCCCTAATGGAGTCATTTTTGGCCGCTCAGAGCCAGTCTTCTCCAACACCCGCAACTCCTCCCTAGAGGACGGTCATTTCTGAAATCGTAACTTCCACTGTGCCTGCTGCAACAGCCCACTTTGCGCCATCTATGCCAGCCGGTTTCCCTTGGGGAATGCCCGCCAATTTTTTGCCAGAGGTTTTTGCTCCTACTCTTGCTTCTTTGCGGGCATCTAGCCCGATCCTTGTGGTGCCACCTCCTATCGTGCACACATTACCAAGAGTCGACGATACCATCTACCATTCTGAACCATCTGAAGGTCCAGACGTTTATGAGAAGATGGATGACATGAAAGATCAATTCCTTGAGCTCCACAAGGAACTGAAGACTTTGAGGGGGAAGGACCTCTTTGGTAAAAGTACTGTTGAGTTGTGCCTTGTGCCCAACGTGAAGATCCCTATTAAATTCAGAGTACCTGACTTTGAGAAGTATAAGGGGAACACATGCCCTCTCAGCCATCTTGTGATGTATGCTCGCAAGATGTCAACGCAAACTGACAATGACCAACTGCTCATCCATTATTTCCAGGACAGTCTGTCCGGTGCCGCTCTCCGGTGGTACATGGGTCTGGAAAGTTCGAACATCCGCTCTTTCAACGATCTTGGCGAGGCCTTCGTCAAGCAATATAAATATATTGTGGATATGGCTCCTGATAGGGACCAGCTGAGGGCGATGTCCCACAAAGAGAAAGAGACCTTCAAAGAATACGCCCAGAGGTGGCGCGAATTGGCAGCTCAGATATTGCCACCCCTTAAGGAGAAAGAGATGACCAAGATCTTTTTGAAGACCTTGAGTTCGTTCTATTACGAGAGAATGATAGCCAATGCTCTCTCAGACTTCACCGAGATGGTGAATTATGGAATGAGGTTGGAAGAGGGGGTCCGTGAAGGACGTTTAACTCGAGATGAAGGCTCTTCAGCAAAGAGATATGGAAGCTTTGTAAAGAAGAAGGAGGGAGAGGCACATGTTGTGTCTTCCCATGTCAAGAGAAGACCCTCTACGAAGAGGAAGAGTGCTCGCCCAGTCAACAACCAACATTAGGTGGCTCATATAGCACCTGTTTTCAGGGAAACTCAGCATTATCAGCAACCACAATCTTAGCAATATCAGCAACAACAACAACGTCCGCAACAGCAGGCCTACCAGCCTCGAAACAACAACAACAATGCCAGCACCGGCTACGAGAGGAAAAGGGTCACCTTTGATCCAATTCCGATGACTTACGCTGAACTCTATCCATCTCTGATTGATAGAAAATTAATTACTCCACGGGACCCTCCCGCTGTACCTGCTAAACCCCAGTGGTGGTACAAGCCAGAACTTCATTGTGTTTATCTTTCCGGTTCTCCCGGACATGACGTGGAAAATTGCTACCCTTTGAAGACCAAGGTTCAAGACCTTGTGAGAAGTGGTATTTTGTTTTTCGAGGACGTAGGTCCGAACGTGAAGAAGAACCCATTACCCGAGCATGGGAAATCTGTCAATATGGTCCAAGGCTGTCCTGGCAAGTATAAAGTCAAATATGTCAGTCATATCCGACAATCGCTGGTTGAGATGCATCGTCTGCTGTGTGACTATAGCCATTATGAGCATGACCATGATATATGTCGAGTCTGTTCTGTTAATCAGAGAGGGTTCCTCCAGGTGCACAAAGATGTTCAAGAGATGCTGGATGAGGGAGTCATTGAGATCCTTCAAAACAGAAATGTTGACGAAGATGTTGTTGAAGTCAACATAATTTCTCAGGTATTCCGGATACCTGAGCCTGTTGTCATCAAGTATGATGGTAGCAAGCAGAAGGTTTCTCCTGCCCTGACTATTAAGCCAGCCGACCCTGTACCATATTCTTCTGAGAAGGCGGTCCCTTATCGTTAAAATGTTGTAGTAGTGGAAAATGGGAAAGAGGTGCCCTTGCCCTCTTCGTCTGTTGTTTATATTGCCGACGTCAGCGGTTTGACCCATAGCGGTCGTGTATTTTCGGCTCCGTTAAAGCCTCAAGTTGATGCTCGAGGAAGTGTTGATGCTAGTTTTGCCCGATTGAGAATGTTGTGAGCGCTCTGAATCCGGCACCTGTTGCTAAACCCTCCTTTACGTTGAAAACTCCTGCTTCTGCTGACCCGAGTGGCAATACGAGAGAAGACTGTGATGAGATGTTGAGGCTCATCAAAAGAAGCGAGTACAACGTTGTAGACCAGCTTCTACAAACGCCATCTAAAATATCTTTGTTATTATTGTTATTGAATTCAGAACCACACCGAAAGGCTCTCCAGAAGGTGTTGGATGTGGCATATGTGGATTACGACGTCACGATAGAACAACTTAACAGTATTGTTGCAAACATCACCGCCTGCAACAATTTGAGCTTCTGTGATGATGATCTTCCCGAGGAGGGAAGAGACCATAACTTGGCATTACATATATCCATGAGCTGCAAGGATGACGCCATGTCCAATGTGCTGGTGGACACTGGGTCATCGTTGAATGTGTTTCCGAAGACCACTCTTGCGAAATTATCATATCAGGGGCCTCCCATGAGGCATAGTGGAGTAGTTGGGAAGGCTTTCAATGGGTCTCGCAAAACTGTGATTGGTGAGATGGATCTCCCAGTCAAGATCGGACCAAGTGATTTCCAGATTACCTTTCAGGTTATGGACATTCACCCATCGTATAGTTGTCTCCTAGGCAAACCATGGATTCATGAGGCTGGCGCCGTGACATCCACCCTACACCAAAAATTGAAATTTGTAAAGAATAAGAAGCTGGTGGTGGTAGGGGGAGAAAAGGCTCTCCTGGTAAGCCATTTGTCTTCCTTCTCTTATATAGATGTTGAGGATGAAGTTGGAACTCCGTTCCAAGCTTTATCTATTGTTGAACCTATTGAGAAGAGAACTCCTTCATTTGCTTCCTACAAAGATGCAAAGTTGGCCATTGAGCATGGTGCAACTGCTGGATTAGGGCAAATGATCAATTTGGAAGACAACAAGTCTCGGGCTGGCATAGACTATTCTTCTGGGGTCTTCAACAAGCGACGGTTGTTCAAGAGTGGAGGTTTCATCCACAACGGTCAAGCCGAAGAGGCTGTTGCCATCTTGGAAGAAGAGGAAGAGGATTCTGGCAATTTCATCATCCCTGGAGGGATCTGCAATAATTAGGTCGCTGTGGATATTCCAACAGTTATCCATAAGTCAAAGTAATGTTCATTGTGTTTGAAAACCCTTCTCCCATGCCAAAAGGAGAAGTGATGACATTGTTGACACATAAATACAATGATGTTTTCATTCAATAAATTCATGTTAAATGTTTGTTTTTCCAATTATTTTCCCTTTTTGCTTTTTGCATGAAATTGGTGATCACATAAAACCCTAAAAATAAGAATAAAATAAATCTTTTCATCTGCATAATGATTTGCCTTAGTTGAATTCTAAAGTTTCTTTTTTAATCAAAATCATTCATGCAGGTTAATCAAACCCATTGAACATGATGATCCAACACCATCTCCCAACTTTGAATTCCTTGTATTTGAGGCAGAAGAAGATGATGTTGAAGAGATTCTTGACGAGATTACCCGCCTACTTGAGCATGAAGAGAAGATCATTCAGCCACATCTTGAGAATCTGGAAATAGTCAATTTGGGGTCTAAGGATTGTGTGCGAGAAGTGAAGATTGGGGCACTCTTGGAAGAGTCTGTTAAGAAGGGGTTGATTGAGTTGCTACGAGAATACGTTGACGTCTTTGCCTGGTCTTATGAAGACATGCCTGGTCTAGATACTGATATCGTGCAACATTTCCTGCCTTTGAAGCCTGAGTGCGTGCCTGTGAAACAGAAGCTCAGAAGAACTCATCCCGATATGGCAGTAAAAATCAAGGAGGAAGTTCAGAAGCAAATTGATGCGGGGTTTCTGGTGACTTCTACATATCGTCAATGGATGGCCAATATTGTGCATGCGCCTAAGAAAGATGGAAAAGTCCGGATGTGTGTGGACTATAGAGACTTGAATAAAGCTAGCCCGAAAGATGATTTCCCTCTACCACATATTGATATGTTGGTAGATAATACAGCTAAGTTCAAAGTCTTCTCGTTTATGGACGGATTTTCCGGATATAATCAAATCAAAATGGCACCCGAGGATATAGAAAAGGCAACATTCATCACACCTTGGGGGACATTCTGTTATCGAGTTATTCCCTTCGGTTTGAAGAACGCCGGAGCCACGTATCAACGAGCCATGACTACCTTGTTTCATGATATGATGCATAAGGAGATCGAGGTATATGTTGATGATATGATCGCTAAGTCAAGAACGGAAGTTGAACATGTAGAGCACCTGTTGAAGCTTTTTCAGCGTTTGAGGAAGTACAAGCTTCGTCTGAATCCCAACAAGTGTACATTCGGAGTCCGTTCTGGCAAGTTATTGGGCTTTATCGTTAGTGAAAGAGGTATTGAGGTTGATCCTGCAAAGGTCAAAGCAATACAAGGAATGCCTGCGCCCAAAACTGAGAAGCAAGTCCGAGGTTTTCTTGGCCGCTTGAATTATATTTCCAGATTCATATCCCACATGACTGCCACATGTGCACCAATATTCAAGCTCCTCCAGAAAGATCAGTCTCATGACTGGACCGAGGATTGCCAAAAGGCCTTTGACAGTATTAAAGAGTAATTGTCTGAACCTCCAATCTTGTATCCGCCTGTTGAAGGGAGACCATTGGTTATGTATCTGACTGTTCTTGAAGACTCAATGGGTTGTGTCCTTGGTCAGCAGGACAAATCAGGAAAGAAAGAATATGCCATTTACTACTTGAGTAAGAAGTTTACTAATTGTGAGTCTCGATACGCAATGCTTGAAAAGGCATGATGTGCTTTGGCTTGGGCTGCTAAGCGCTTACGCCAGTATATGTTGAATAATACGACTTGGTTGATATCCAAAATGGATCCAATCAAGTATATCTTCGAGAAGCCTGCTTTAACTGGGAGGATTGCCCGTTGGCAGATGTTGTTATCTGAGTATGATATTGAGTATCGAGCTCAGAAGGCTATTAAAGGTAGTATCTTGGCTGACCACTTGGAACATCAGTCGATCGAAGATTATCAGTCAGTTCAGTATGACTTCCCTGATGAGGAGATTCTGTATTTGAAAATGAAAGATTGCGATGAGCCTACGCTCGATGAAGGGCTAGAGCCTGGTTCCCGATGGAGTATGGTGTTTGATGGCGCTGTAAATCAGTATGGAAATGGTATTGGGGCAGTGATTATTACTCCTCAGGGCACACATTTTCCGTTCACAACAAGGCTAACTTTCAAATGCACGAATAATATGGCTGAGTATGAGGCTTGTATTATAGGATTGGAGGAGTGCATTGATCTTAGGATCAAGCATCTTGATGTTTATGGTGATTCGGCCCTCGTTGTTAATCAGATTAAGGGTGAATGGGAAACGAATCAGCCCGGCCTCATTCCATATAGGGATTATGCGAGGAGGATTTCAACGTTCTTTACTGAGGTTGACTTCCATCATATTCCTCGAGATGAGAATCGGATGGCAGATGCTCTTGCTACACTTGCTTCGATGATTGTAGTCAAACTTTGGAATGAAGTCCCCAATATCACTGTGATGTGCCTGGATAGACCAGCTCATGTATTTGCAGTAGAGGAGGCGCAAGATGATAAGTCGTGGTATTATGATATCAAATGTTTCCTTTAGAGCCAGATTTACCCGCCTAGGGCATCTGTGAAAGATAGGAAGACTTTGAGGAGATTGTCAGGCAGTTTCTACCTCAATGGTGATGTACTTCACAAGAGAAATTTTGACATGGTGCTGCTCAGATGCGTGGATAGACACGAAGCAGACCTGTTGATGACTGAAGTCCATGAGGGTTCATTTGGTACCCATTCCAATGGACATGCCATGGCTAGAAAGATGTTGAGAGTAGACTACTATTGGCTGACAATGGAGTCTGACTGTTGCAAATATGTGAAGAGATGCCATAAGTGTCAGATCTATGCGGATAAGATTCATATTCCCCCGACACTTCTGAACGTGATTTCATCACCATGGCCCTTCTCCATGTGGGGAATCGACATGATTGGCATGATAGAGCCAAAAGCGTCCAACGGTCACATATTCATTCTCGTAGCAATTGATTACTTCACCAAGTGGGTTGAAGCGGCATCATATGCAAACGTGACCAGGCAGGTGGTCGTGAAATTTATCAAGAATTAACTCATATGCCGGTATGGTGTGCCAAATAAGATCATTACTGATAATGGATAAAAATTGAACAACATAATGATGAAGGAGCTGTGTAGTGAGTTCAAGATCGCACATCATAATTCTTCTCCTTACAGACCCAAGATGAATGGGGCTGTTGAAGCTGTTAATAAGAATATTAAGAGAATTATCCAGAAGATGGTTGTTACGTACAAAGATTGGCATGAGATGTTGCCATTTGCTTTGCATGGATATCGTACATTTGTCCGCACTTCAACAGGGGCAACCCCTTTCTCTCTTGTTTATGGCATGGAGGTTGTGCTCCCAGTAGAGGTGGAGGTCCCATCAATGAGAGTTTTGATGGAAGCCAAGTTGACTGATGTTGAATGGGTTCAGAGTTGTTATGACCAGTTGAATCTGATTGAAGAGAAGAGATTGACTGCCATGTGCCATGGTCAATTATATCAACAAAGGATGAAGAAAGCCTTTGATAAGAAGGTCAAGCCTCGTGTGTTCCGAGAAGGTGACCTTGTGCTCAAGAAAGTCTTGTCTTTCGCGCCCGATTCCAGGGGCAAGTGGACTCCAAACTATGAAGGTCCATATGTTGTTAAGAGAGCCTTTTTCAGGTGGTGCATTGATACTTACAACTATGGATGGGGAGGATTTCACTCATCCTATGAATTCAGATGGAGTCAAGAAATACTTCGCCTAAAGATAAAAACATAATAGCTCGCTAAGTTGAAAACCCGAAAGGGTGGCTTAGGCAAAAATGAGCGTCTCGGTGGATTGAAAACCCGAAAGGGCGATCCAGGCAAAAATTAGAGACATAAAATTTTGAATACATGTATCCGGCTAGATTGAGTACCTCACCCTGGGGAAATCAAGGCAAAAAAATAGGGATTTGGCAAGTAACTGCATCCTGGCAAGACCTTGTTCTACAAACTATCATCTGTCAGAAATTCTCACTCAGTCATCGTCAACCGAAGCTTCAAATACATCGGATTCAGAATTGGTGGAGAAATGGTCATTATGTTCAATGTAGCCCTTTTCCAATATATATCACCAATTTCAAAATTATAAAGATCCATGGAGTCTTGCCATTTGCAGACTACCATTCCATCAAATAAATTTTGAGCCTTTATCCAATTATTTACACTCTCATTTGTTTCTATTCAACAAATGTTTTGCATGTTTTAATTGAGAAATATCATTGTTTAAAGTTTTCATAATTTGTTTTTAAACAAAGTGAACAGTCACAGTGATGAAGGGATACTGGGGATGTCCCAGTGCTCTCCCAAGGATGGTAAGATTCTCGACAGGATGAGACATTTGTTCGTATTCCTAGCATGTTTGTATCCTCTTCCTCCGAAACCTTGTGTAGATCCCTCTCCCGAGCAGAGTATGTGCAGAGGATACGCAGCTCCCTTTCCTCCTCTGCAGATGAGACCCTGGGTAGGGATAATTTTCGGTTGACCTTTGGAAGCTTTTGGTTGGTGTTTTTATCCCCACAGATAGTTTCTCCAGTGAAGTCGCCGTGATCATGTTCTCAACTAGAATGACTGATGCTCATTCCCCTGCAGAGACCTTTGTTGTCCTGGATTTCTCTCTTGAGATGTAGTACCGGACGTTTGTGTATTAATCGTTGGACTTGTTTGTGTTAGAAATGTCTGTTTGTCAGCATTCATCATACATAAACCATGCATATATGCATAGTGATAACATTCAAATACTCATGTCGCATTATTTGCCATATATATTTGTTTGTTATCTCTTGTTTGAGGGTATTATGTTTCCCCAAGCAGATGTTGGTGATTAATCTCTCCATATAGAGTCAGCCCCATAAGCAGAAAGGGTTTATCCTTTCCTCCATAGTCCCCACAGAGTTATGTCCTCGTGGATGATGGTTGTTTTTGTTTCCTTCCAACACATATATTGGGAAGTAATTCCCCATTGAGTTATATCCTCATAGGGACAAGTCTTGTTTCATCGTGCCTATCTAGTTTGATCCTAGATTGGCCTCTTGTGTCTGCTTCCTGCACTTCTCCGTGGCCTAGATGAATAGTTGCTTATTAACCAATAACTATCCATCTTTTCCCCTAAGGAGTTTGTGGTTTTCTACCCTCATACCGGTAGTTGTAAACCCTATTTTATCCCCTTGTAGAGTTAACCTGTTTGTTCATCCTAACCGATGACAGTTACTTTTCCGTGGTTTTCTACCCAACATCCGGTAGATGTAATCCCCTCCTTGACGGTTATCTTTATCCAAAATTCGGTATTGATGTTCCTTCACCCCTTTCTTTTTGAGCATATCTCTCAGTAACCGGTGATATGTCTCCTGGATCGCTGCTTTTGTCAATGTATCCCCAGTGAGTCATCTCTCATTTACCCTTTGTTGGTAATGATTGTTTCTCTCCTGGATTGGTCATTATTATATACCTAGTATTCGGTATCCTGATGTCCTTTTCTCTTCGGTCGATTTATCCTTTATTAACCCAGTAACTGGTTGTGGATAGTCTTCCATGCGAGTATGTTATCTATGTTCTGACGGTAATAGATAATATATCTCATGCGCTCTTCACTCGAAGTCTTTTGGTCTTCCCCAGTCGAGTAAGATTCATATCCCTTTTGTGGAATCGAATGACCATCCTATAATCGAGTTTGCTTTTAGCCCTCTTGTGGATGATGAGTGTCTTGGTAATATTTCCCAGGTCACGCTTTGGTTGGTCACCTATTATATGCCCAGTAACCGGTATCCCTGGTGTTCCTTCCTCCCTGCACCCTATTATGACTTTCTGTCCCTTGTGGAGTCAGGTTTTCCTGAGTTGAAGTATACCCTTTTTAGGTCTTCCTCAGATGATTTCGGATGTTTGATATCTCTCACCTTTACACCGGTCTTAGATATTCATTCTTCCCGAGCATGTTATTCTCTCACCCTTATACCGGTGTTCAGATCACATGCCTCTTTGAGCTTATTACCCAGTAAGCGGTAATACCTCATCCCGTTGCTTTCCCAGAGGAGTCTTGTTTGGGTGTTTCCCTAGCAAACTCCCTTAGTGGATTCTCCCAGCCTGAGTCCGGATTTTTATCCGAAGTATCCATTTCGGATGATTTTTGCTGTATAGGCACGTGCCCCAATACATGCACCTTTGAGTCAGCTCGAGTCTCTCCATTGATTTATTTCATGGATTTCCTTTGTGTCTCTCAGCAAGTTTCAAGTCGTGACCTACTCACGCATTGTTATCCCTTTACGCCTTAGTAAAGTCCCTAGAGTCTTTGTCCCATTTATGAGTGTGCTACTCCAGTGGACTTTCAGTTATTCCTGATTTTTCTTTTCTTCTTTGTGGACACATATCCCCACAGAGTATTACTTTTTTTTTGCATACATACATCTGCATCATGAGGTTTCTGAGGGACCAAAATTCGTCTCTTTGTTATTATTTAAGCCCATTCTACCTCGTCGAAACGAAGATTTTAACCTTCACTTCTCCGGCTAGAATGACCTTAAATAGGGGCATCTGTAAGACCCCAATTTTGGCCCTAAGGTCCCTCATGGTATCATAACATTGCATTTGCAAAGCCTCAAGGATGATAAGCATCTTGATTCCCTTTGCCTTTGGGTGATACCTCTTGTGAATGGTTTGAGATCACCAAGCATACTTGAATTGTATATTATTGCTTTTCTCATTTTGTTTACTAATCAAAAGCACAAAAATATGCCATTAACATCTTTTGTTTGTAGCTTGAGCAGTCACAAGATCTAAAAGCTTCTAGGTGATCCTTTGTGCAAAGATATGGCCAAGGGAAGATGAAGGAAATCATGGCAATGGTTCCCAAAGCTCTCATCTATCAAATATGCCTCCCTAGTATCTCAATTCATCATTTTGATCAAAGAAAATCAAAGGGTTTGAGGTTTGTGTCCCAAGGAAACCCTAATTCATTTGTGTACCAAGTGTGCCTTGCTCATGAAGCAACCTCAGCCCATGGTCAAATAAAATCAAGGGAAGTTCTTTAATTCATTATTTCATGCATATTTAAACTTATTTGAGTGCCCTCAATCATCAAGTCATCAATATATGAGTTGTGGACTTGAGAAGTTGATCAATCAATTCATCTAACTATTTTGAAATGCACTAAGACCTAACTTTTTGTGTGTTGGTCAAATGGAGATGATCCCAAGAGAAAAAATGTTCTTACGGACAATATTAACAACTTTCATGTTCATCAAACTTTGATTTGAAGCTTGGAATGTCATCTCCCATTCCAAGACATTATAGGTCATTTTGACTAAAACCCTAATTTTGGGTCAACTTCCCAAGAACATAACGCATTCATTTTTTATGATTTTGAGGTGGCACCAAATGCATTGGAAATCTTATTGTGTCTAATTCAAATGTTATGTTGAACAAAATTTCAAAATCTAAAATAAATACATGATATAATGCAAAACATTATAGGTCACCTTGGGCCAAAAGCATTGAAATGGAAAAAAAAGTCCAACTTCAAGTGCCCATAACTTCTTCATCAAAAATCCAAATGATGCAAAATTTAAGTCCAAATTGATTGTCTTGAAGAGATCTACAACTTTTATGTTGGAGGTATTTCCATTTGAAGCTTGAGTCATCAAAACAGAAAGGCTTGAAGTTGGTTCATTTTGACAAATTTCTCAAAAGGCATATTTTGTGCATTGAACTTCATGGCCTGTTTTCATAAATTTCCACATTCCAATTGAGTTTTGTTCAACATAACATTTGTTCCTTATGTCAAGACCTTTCCAACCATTACCCACATGCTTATGTTTGGATTTTGCACAAGGGACTTTCAAAGACTTGAAGTTTTGTGAACAATTATGCATTTCATGTTAAAACTCCATGCACAAGCTAATGCCTTGCAAGCTGCACGTCCAAATCAGTTTGGTTGATGTTCAGAACTCATTTGCAATTGCTTTTGGGCCTCACATGCGCCTGTACAGGTGTAGCACCTCAAATTTGCACCCACCATTTTGTTCATTTTCATTTTTTGGTCATTAGCATTGCATTGTCCACTTCATAGCATTGCATTGTCCATTGCCTAGTGAAAATCATCAGTTCATCAGTCAAGACTGGTCAGGAGATCTAGTTGTGCAAGCAAGCAAGTGCAATTCCAATTGAAGCAAAGCCCTAGGGTTGGTTCATTGAGTTCACATAACCTAAGGATCATTTTGAAGTGGTTGACCAAAGATTGGAGGCTCAGAGATCATTAGTCAAGATGCAATTCATCTGAAACCCTAGAAAGTCAACCAAAGTCAATTGTGCATTCAATCATGGATTTGAAGGTGGGAGATGGTTAGAGAGGCCTCATTCATGTCCATACAAGTCTCATTTGACATTTCAAACATCAACAATGAAGAATTTGAGGTCAGATGAAAAGTTTCCAAAAATAGTAAGTGACCTGTAATTTGAAATTGCCAAAAATGGAAAGGTTTTCTCCTCAAGTTTACATCATCAAGAAAGCTTCAAATTAAATTTTGTCCAACATGAAAGTTGAAGATCTTCCTCTCACCTTTCCAAAAAGTCCAAGAACATGAATTTCTCATGTATGGTTGAAAAGATATGGATCAATCATGGTCAAAGGAATTTGAACTTCACAAGTGCATAACTTTTGAACCATAAGGCCAAATGGAGTGGTTCTTTTTGCTACATTCTTGTTTTGACATGTGCTATCCAATTCATGCATCACATATCATGCATTTTGATCACAAAAATATTGACATTTTCATTTGAATTTTGGAGGGAACTTTTAAATTAAAAAATTAAGCATTGTCCATGCATTCAAACATTGGCATTTGGCTCCAAATTGATTTTTCAGGTGAATTAGCACAGATATCGTGCACTGTAGCATCCATTTCATGCATGTAAGGTGAATTGTACAATTTGCATCAACACCTTCATTTCACTTAATCCACTTGCATTTGGTTAATGGTGATTAAGAACTTCATTAACAGACCATATATATAGCATAATCATAACTGTTTTGGGATTAACACATCAAAATTTTCAGATCTAGATCCAATTGCACAATTTTCACAATTTGGTTCTCTCACTTTTTCATCCAAATTCTTCACAAACCTTGCCTTGTTCTTGATCAATCTATGATCCACGAGTATTTTTGAACAAGATTGAAGCAAGATTTCAAGGATTTCGTGCACATTTTGGAACTGTTGAAGTTTTGCTCATCCATGGCAGTTGAAGATTCCAGCTAGATCGTGCAAGATCAACCTCCAAACCTTCATCCAAATCATCATACAAGAGCTAAAGAAGGACTGTTTGGACTTGGAAAAGCTTGAATCAACTTGTTTCACTTCTGCACTTCAATTAAGGTTAGAATTCGATCATCACCATTCATGAAATTGTTGTATGCTTTTGGTAGATCCTTCATTGGTGATCACATTAAGCTTTGTAGCATCGAATTTCATTAAGAAATTACCTATTTATGTTGATTCTAAGTTTGACATGTGAATGTTATCTTGCTCGATCCATGCATGATAGTGAGAATTAGGTCAAATTGATTATAGCATGTTAATGTACGTGGAAAGATCTACAAGATGATGTGGTTAGTTTCAATTTCTAGACAAAAGTGTTCTTGAGCCTCAAGAACACTATGAATGCGCATGAATGTTAGGGTTTCTATTTCCCAGAATGTGTTTGATCTGCATGAGCGCTGCTTGCATGAGATTTTTTTGTTTTTGGCCATGCATTGGCTGTACTGAAGCTTGCGTGTCAATTCGATTGGACGAGAGAGCTTCCCCGTGCCACGTGAGCTTTAATGAAACGGCGTGTTTCATTAGGAAACGCGCTCAGTTCAAATCCTCACACGCTTCGATTCCAGCTAATGGACATTTCTCATGATGCCTTTGCATTTTATTCTATTTCTTATCCATGTTCATATATGCTTTGTTCACATGTTTTTTAATTTTTCATCCATTTCAAAAATTCATAAGTCAATGAATAATGATCCAAATGAGATGTGGCTTTTTGCATGTTGTTCCTCATGATGTCTACTATTTTATGAGATTTTTTCCAGAAATTGTGCACGGTTGGAATTTAATTTGGCTTAGGGATTGTGTATGTGTATGTTTTCTTGACATTCCTTGCCATTTGATTCATGAAATGATGGATATTGCTTCAATGATTGTGAAACTTTGCATGCTTAAACTAGACATCCTAATTGACATTTTGGTATAGAGTTTGCATTTTTAGCATTTTTGGTTGTTGAGATATGATCTGGTTAATGTAGGTGTGACAATGTGTGTCACACCATTGCTTGTTCAACTTGTGGATTTTCTTTACCATGCCAATTAAATGCCAAATGATGAGATTTTCTGTATGATGCTTCTTCTGGATGTTAGGATTGATCATGAATTTTTGTGGAAATTTTGGATTGATTTCTGATTTGTTTGGAAGTTTCCTTTCTGGCTTGCCATTTGTGAACTTTTGGATAGTGATGAACTTAGATGATTTGTGAAATGCTTGATGTTTATCATATGGATTTGAAATTTTGTACATTGATTCTAGACACTTTGAAGTTTATTGTGGCTTTGGTTTGAGACATTTATCATGTTTGGATTCTGTTTTAGGCTTGTGTGAAGTTGATGTAGCATTTTGTGCCCTAATTGAGCTTGTTTGTGCTTGCCTTGCCTTATGGAATTTATTTTACATGCTTCTACTTGTCCAAATGCCTTGATTTTTGGTGTGATGATCATGTGATGCGTGCTGTTTAGCCATGATTTTTCTTGAGATTTATTCAATCATTTTTGAGTTGATGTGGATTGGTTCATTCTGTTTTCTTCAATGAGCTTTCAACTTGCATGCTTTGCCTTATGTGCTTTATGAAATGAACTTGGTTGATGCTATTGATATGAGACCACTTGGATATTGTTCCTAATTGATTAAGCTTGATTCATGCCAATTTTCATGTTCTGTTTTGGATTATTTCTCCCACTTTGACCCTAGGCCTTGTCCTAGTGGTTTGTGCTTATGGTTGAGTTGTGTTTTCAGGACAAGAAGCATATGGCCTTGAGGAATTGGTTCATTGGCTTGAGCTACCTATTTGATTGATGTTGATTAACATTGAGTTGTCTTGTAGGTGGATTAGCTCCTTTGAGTTGAGCTTGTGCCTTGCACATTGTGCTTTGCCTTGGTGCATTGATGCTGGTCTGTTTAATTGTGTACTGTTGACTGTTGACCACTAGTCTGTCTGTTTGACTTTTGTTGACTTGTATACTGATTGTGTTAGATTGTTTTCAGGTACCTTAGTTGCTATAGTTCCTTTGTGAACTTGCTTTTGCTGTGCTTGGTTGCATAAGCACTGAGGTATAATTTCACTGACTTCATGTAGTCTGGAAGACCTGTCCTGTTACTTGGGCAGGCACCTGTCTGAAGTCCTCCTTCAGAGGCAATGCTTGTGTTTGTTTATTTTTGTGCCAAGCAGGAAAAGACCTTTGATAAGGCAATTGGCAGATAAAAGAGATGTGTAGTCCATCTCCTGCTATTCAGTGTGTCATCCCTTTGCTCACACACCTTGTGTTGATGCATTGTGGATATTAACCCAAGATCCTTGTTGAGTCAGTCATGTGGATAGAAGAGTTCATGCTTTCTGAACTCCCACGCCTTCTATTTGAGTCAAGCTCTCCCAGGCCAGGGATAAGAGCTGTGAGGCACACCCCTCACTTCCCATTTCATCTGCTTCACCCTAACTCTCAATGTTAGGGTTAAGAGCTAACATCACCCGATTCCAGTTGGCTTGTCTTTCACAGCCTAACCTTGTGTGATCCCACCTTGTTTGTATATAGTGTGTGCTATCTGTGTGATTGATTGTTTTGCCTGTGCTGTTTAGGTTTAGCTTGCTCCCTGTGCAAGTTAGATAGAAACCTTGACCTAGGACCATGGTGAATTTGCATGATAACTATTAGGCTCGAGTTAGTCTCCCTTCTAGTTGGTCATTTCCCAGTCTCTGGTTAGGTTAGAAGTCCTTTGTCCCTGCGTAGGGGAACTACGTCGCCCTGATCCTCATACCAGATGAGGTACGTAGGCAGGAGATGAGCTGATCTCTCCGGGCGCCCTTTTTGTTTTGTCTTGTGTGTGTTAGGAGATGGATGTAAGCCCAGCGACTGGCATTCCGTATCCTATTGTTGTGTGCTTGGAGTCCGATGTAAGACCAGCGATTGGCATTCGGTTTCCATGTTTGCCTGTTTGTGTGGAGTCTGACGTAAGTCCAGCGATTGGCAGTCGGTTTCCTGTGTGGTTTTGTTTGGCGTGCGTTAGCCGAGCTACGAGTGCTCTGATTCTTCTTTAGTCCGAGAAGATACGTATGCATAGGATGCGATGTCCTAGCGAGCACGTTTCTCCCTGTCCCGAACTACGTCGACTCTGATGTCTGTGCCTGACAGACTACGTAGGCCCAGGATGTGATATCCTGCCGAGTTAGTTTCTTTTGTTTTCTGTGTCTCTTTTCAGCCAGTGTTTGATGTTTGAGCAGTTTTTTAGCAACCTTTATCCTTCCTTTTGTGCGTGGATCCCGTCGAGTACGACGGATGCGTAGGGGTGCTAATACCTTCCCTTCGCATAACCGACTCCCGATCCCATTCTCTTTGGTCGCGAGGCCATGTCTTTTCCAGGTTTACTTCGAG
This sequence comes from Lathyrus oleraceus, assembly GCF_024323335.1. Lineage (NCBI taxonomy): Eukaryota > Viridiplantae > Streptophyta > Magnoliopsida > Fabales > Fabaceae > Lathyrus > Lathyrus oleraceus. The sequence goes on from NC_066581.1 coordinate 441,315,040, forward strand.
CATTTCCTTTCCCTCTTTTGGGATAAATAACGCACGGTGGCGGCTCTGTTGTTTTTGTTTTCCCGCCGGTTTTCGCGTAATGCGACAACAGGCCCATGCATGGAGGACCCAAGCTCATGCACACACGGATTCTTCATGACTTTGCATCAGCTGTGGCTATAAATAGAAGGCATTGCTCACTTCAAATGGCAACCTGAAGGCACCTGAACCCCTGCTGAATTGATTCCCCAACCTCTCACTAAAGGAACAATCTCAACTTTCTCTCCAATTTCATATCTAAATTTTGATCTCCTCAATTGAAATTTTAGATCTAAAGTTCCTTAGCCTTCATCCACTCCATCCAGAGATCACACTGCAAGCTTGAACATCAAGAATTCGTGCTCCTAAGTTCTCCATTTCAGAGGTTTACTTCAAACTTTGATCTCTTCGAATCTCATCATACATTGCTTATTTCTTATTATTGTTGTGTTGTCTGAAGTCCTCTTCATAGAGGCAATTGTTCTGAGCATTGAATTGTTGAAATCCATCAAGTTTCCAGTTGGACACCACAGAATTCAAGCTCTGATTCCTCTTGATATGGAAGTCTAGAGCTGAATTGGATGGTACAGGGGTGATGTACATCACCCCATCTTTCCAATGATATGAGGATCGCTCGTTTTCATCAAGATTTTATGACCTGCAACTCTAGCCGGAATCTTCATGCTCGCCGGAGAAGACGGTGGTGTACACCACCGTCCGTTTTCCAGTTTGAATCCCAGTCGTTGATGATGATTTCCAGATTGAATCATGGCTCTTGGATTTTATGACTTTATTTAATGCATTGTGTGACTCAGTTGACTTGGTCCTATGATGCACACGTATGCCACGACCTTCAGATCATCCACGTCATTTAATGAAAGGAGATCTAACGCGCCAGGATTTTTAGCATTTTCTAATTTCTGATTTTTATTTTCTTTATTCCTTTTTATTTCAAAAATTCATAACTCTCTCATTTTAATTCCAAAAAATATAGGACCAATTGGATTATTTCTCTTTTTAATTCTAGTTTCTAAAAATGATTTTTAATATTTTTTGTTTTATCATTTGATATTTTTTTTGAATTTTCTCTTTTATGGTTATTTTTAATTCATTTTAAATAGTTTTTGATATTCAAAAAATACAAAAATATTTTCTCAACCTATTTGAATGATGATGGATCTATGAAAAATATTCTCATCAATTTTTTAATTGATTTGAGGATTATTTGAGATTTTAGTTCAATTAGGTTATTTTTATTCATTTTTAATTGATTAAAAATAGTTTCTGACTTTTAAAAATGCTGAAATTTTTTGTCAAACTTTTTTTGACCTTGTTGAACTTGGGATAAATCACCTGGACTTTTCAAAGTTGATTTGAAGTGATTTTGAAGTTTGACATTTCTTTAACATTTTAATTCAAGTTTATTTTCAAATATTAAAATGCCAAAAATATTTTGTTTATTTCTTGACTTCCAATCTTCATCCCACTTCTGTTTTTGATTGTTTGACCATAATCCTTAATGTCATTGGTCAACACTTGTTGATTGGCATATTCCATTTCATTTAATGCACTTTATTCTTTTCATTTCTAGTATCCATCTTCTTCTTCTTCTTCTTCTTTTCCTTTAGAATGCTATAAAAGTCAAAGAGCAACTAGGCATTGGGTCTTTAGAATGCTACAAATGTTGAAGAGGACTTTGAAAGGACCAAATATCTAAAACTCCTTCTTTTCCATTCTTGACTGTTTGATGGAACATTTTAATGTGTGTGCTCTTGTGATAGGGATTCCAACATTGAGCCTAAGTGAGGAACCATTGTCATGAGCTTCCAAGAGAGAGAGATCCAAAAGCCATTGGAAGATTCCTAGAAGCTTGTTGTGATTATGTGCTTGATTGCTTGAGTATTGGTTTATCTTGCTTGCATATTCCAAAGGACGAGAGCTACTTGGATCATCAATATAATCTCAAGAGAGGAACTCCATTTGTGGTCTTACTTCTTATCCCTTACTTCTTGTATGATTAGGACTTTAGCCTTTCTTCTTCTTCCCTCCACTCTAACCCAAGCCAAATCTTTTGTGCAAACATTTAACACTTGTTTTCAACATTAGAAACCTAAGCCTTATGCTTTTGATTTTCAAACTTTCTTTTCATAACACTTATTTTGAATTGAACTCTTAAATCAACTTTGACCATATTTTGTAAATACTTTTCATTGGTAAATATAACCCATTCAAATGTTTTTGTGGTTTCAATGGCCACTTCCTTAATCAAAATTTTATAACCTTTAGCTATTAGGTTTGGGTTATCCTTGAGGTAGATATAATACTCACCTATATCCTTAGTGATGGACAATGAGTCTTCCATGCTTATTATATGGTTAACCCCTCACTAGCATGTTGAAGTTATCCTCACATGGTGGATTTGTGGTTTTAGGTTGAGTTTTCTCCCTTAGATAACAAAAGACCTTAAGGCTTTTGGACCAATCAATTCACCCACTCGTTTTGAAATTTTTACCCCGAACTACGAGGTTTTGATCCTAATCTTTCTAAATAATTTGTATATTCTCTTCTCATCTCTTCAATCATGTTTGCACAAACAAATTTTCACAAAATACCAACCTTACAACAAGTATGAAAAGGGCTCCCTCGGAGTACCTAGGATGTTTTGGGTGCTTAAAACCTTTCCATTGCATAACCAACCCCCTTACCCAGATCTCTGACATTTTTACTAGTTTTTGATTCGATAAAACTTTTAGGTTTTTGTTTGCTTTCTAACCATTCCTTTGGATAAATAGAAGTGCGGTGGCGACTCGACTTGTATGGTTTACCTTGGATTTAGTCAATATCTCTAATGGTAATGAATACCCCGCTACAGGATCGAACCTGAATAACAATATGGTGGAAGCTCTTTGCAAAGACTTCAAAATTGCACATCATAATTCTTCTCCCAACAGACCCAAGATGAATGAGGTTGTTGAAGTTGTGAATAAGAACATCAAGAGGATTATCCAGAAGATGGTTGTCATATACAAGGATTGGCACAAGATGCTCTCATTCACTTTGCATGGGTATCGTACATCCGTCCGCACTTCAACAGAAGCAACTCCTTTCTCTCTCGTTTATGGTATGGAAGCAGTGCTCCCCGTAGAGGTTGAGATTCCTTCGATGCGTGTGCTCATGGAAGCCAAGTTGACTGAAGCTGAATGGTGTCAGACCAGGTTTGATCAGTTAAATTTGATAGAAGAGAAGAGATTGACTGCCGTGTGTCATGGTCAGTTATATCAGCAAAGAATGAAGAAAGCTTTTGATAAGAAGGTCAAACCTCGAATGTTCAGAGAAGGAGACCTTGTGCTAAAGAAGATTTTGAAGTTTAAGCCATATTCCAAAGGAAAATGGACTCCCAATTATGAAGGCCCATATGTTGGTGTAAGCCCTAGAGGCCAATACTTTTGGTGCTTGTATCAAATTATTTATTAATAATAAAAGTCTTTTTCTTTATTAAGTTTGTTTAATAAAGTCCCTAGAATAGCTAATCCGTTTAATGTATCAAGTATGACTTAATCATGAGATCACATTAAACATAAGGACACTATTCTTAAAGTATCTGTAGTCGAGCTTTATTGTGAAGTGGGATAACATTAAAGCATTAAGACTATTATGTATATAGACTGATGATCATATCTCATGGATAATGGATAAGGAGTTATCAAGTCTTAAACATAGGTATGAATATTAAGAGTAATATTTATACCGGATTGACCCGCTATGAGAATACTATATAGAAAGTTATGCAAAGTGTCATAAGTTATTCTCATGGTGATAATGGTGTATACCACTCTTCGACCTGAAACCACTATTGACCCTAGATGTAGAGTCGAGTGCTTTATTGCTGATCAAACATTGTTCGTAATTGGATAACCATAAAGACAGTTGATGGGTACTCCACGAAGCATGTTGAGGGACATGAGTGACCTAGATGGAATTTGCCCATCCTACATAACAGGATAAATGTCTATGGGCCCAATATTGAATTGGACAAGGATGACACGGTCTATGCCTTCTGTTCAATATAGACATAAGGGCAAAAGGGTAATTGTACGCATAAGTATTATCACAGAAGGATTTGTCAAATCACATGACATTTTCGTGTCTTGGGTAGGAGTGATGTGTTTCTAGATACCGCTCACTGTTTATTATGTTAAATACATGATTTAATATAATTGCCAATGCCGCGAAAACCTACAGGGTCACATACAAAGGACGGATTAGAGAGATAGAGTAACTAAGGAACACTGTAAGGTATGGTGCACTTAAGTGAGTTGTAGAACATCGTAAGGTACGGTGTACTTAAGTAGAATACGAAATATGGTAAGTGTAGCGGTGTATTCGTCGCTATATGATTTATTGATAAAACATAAGCAAAGCATACAAAGAAATCGAGTCGCCACCGCACTTTTATTTATCCAAAGGAATGGCTAAAAAGCGAACAAAAGCCTAAGAAGTTTTACACATAGAAAACTAATGAAAAGATCAGAGAATCTGGGTAAGGGGTAAATTACGCAATGGGAAGGTGTTAGGCACCCAAAACGTCCTAGGTACTCCTAGGGAGCCCTTTTCACACTTGTTGAATGAAAATGTTTATTTGTTTATGACATATTGTGCAAACATGATTGGGATGATGAGAAAAGAATGTACAATTTTTATTATTTTTGTGTTTGAACGGATGAACCCGTTGCCTACGTACCTTTCCATGAAAAGGTAAAGGATCAAAACGCCGTAGTTCGGCTAAAAGATTTCCAAAATATCAGTGGGTTCATTTTAAAACAAGAGCACTAAGGCTTTTCATTCTCAACGGGAAAAAACTCAACCAATACCAACAATCCACCATGCGAGGATAGCTTCAACATACTAGTGAGGGGTTAACCCTATAATAAGTATGGAACACTTACAATCAACTCACTAAGGATGTGGTGAGATTTACATCAACCACTATGAGAATTGAAACCTATGGCTAATGTATGAAAACATATCAACAATGGACAAAGCCACAAAACAATTGAATGGGTGAAGTTAATTGATTATGAGTATTCACAAAGTATGGTTTAAGTATGATTAGTATTCAATTCAGAAATAAGTGTTATGAAAAGTGAAGTTTGAAAATCAAGGACTTAAAGTCCAGGTTTCTAATTTGAAAAGACATGAGAATGTTTGCACACTATGTCAAAGTTTTAAAAGTCAACAAGTGAAAAGGGGTTTTGAAACAAAAAGGATGTGGATGAAGGAGTGTAAAACTTCCTAGAAGTTCACCTCTTGAGATCATATGAGAGATGATCCAAGTGTGTCCTTTGGAATGAGAAAAGATGCAAGTAAGCAAATAAAAGCAAGGTGATACCGGATGCCAATCAATGGACTTACACCAATCTCACAAAAAAAACGGATACCGGATACCAATAAATGGATTTACACCAATCTCCTAAAACAAAACGATGATACAAGATGCCAATAAATGGACTTATACCAATCTCACAAACAAAGGCGGATACCGGATACCAATCAATGGATTTACACCAATCTCCTAAAACAAAACAATGATACCGGATGCCAATAAATGGACTTATTCCAATCTCACAAAGCAAAATAAAACATGGATATCAGATGCCAATCTATCTGGACTTATTCCAATCTCCACAGGATGATCATAGGAAAACAAATGCCAACAACATGGACTTACAATTGAATCCTCACATACAACAAACAAGCAATAGCACTAAGCAAAGAGGACATAAGTGGCCAATGAAATGGTCTTACACTCAATCCCTTCCAAATCATAGGAACAGTGGCCAACAACTGGACTTACAACTGATTCCTCAATGGGCAAACTCAAACAAATCACAAAGATATGAAATGATGATCATGCAATAATGAACAATTAATGATGATAAATGCACAAAGGCAAACAAGCAAGCATGCACAAATGAACCAAAAAGCAATCAAGTCAAATAGCACACACTATATACAAGCAATTAGGCTCAAGCAAGGGTTAGACTTTAAAGTCAACTGGAATGGGGTAAGTGGTGCTCTTAACCTTAACATTGAGAGTTAAGGTGAAGCAGATGAAAGGATATGAGGGGTGTGCCTCATGGCTCTTATCCCTGGTCAGGGAGAGCTTCAAATGATAGAAGGTGTGGGAGTTCAGAAAGTTGGAACTCTCTTCACAAGTTAATGACTCTATAGATCTTGGGGTAAGATCCACAATGCTTCAACATGTAATGTGAGCAAAGGGATGACACACAGAATAGTAGGAGATGGACTACACATCTCTTTTATCTACCAATTGCCTTATCAAAAGGACTTTTCCTTCTTGGGGACAAAGATAAACAATCACAATCATTGCCTCTTAAGGAGGACTTCAGACAGGTGCCTGGCCAAATAACAAGCCAGGTCTTCCAGACTACATGAAGAAGAGATGTTATACCTAATTGGTTAAGCAACCAAGCAAGAGCAAGTTCAAAATGAACTTAAGCAACTAATGTACCTGAAAACAATCCAACTCAATCAGTATACAAGTCACAAAAGTCAAACAGATAAACCAACAGTCAACAGACAATACACAATCAACAATCAAGGCTACATTGTGCAAGGCACAAGCTCAACTCAAATGAGCTAAAAGCAACCTACAAAATAAGTCAAAGTTAGTCCACAACAATCAAACAAACCAACTCAAGCCATGTGAATTAATCTCCTTAAAGCCATATGCTTCTTAACCTGAAAACAAACTCAAACATGAGAAGCAAACCCCTAGGCTAAGGCCTAGGGTCAAAGAAGGAGAAATAAACCAAAATAGAACATGAAAATTAGTTAGAATCAAGCTTAATCAATTAAGAACATCATCCAAGTGGTCTCATGTCAAAAGCATCAACCCATTTCATTTCATAAACAAATCATGTCAAAGCATGCAAGTTGAAAGCTCAATGAAGCAAACAGAATGAACCAATTCAAATCAAATCAAAAATGGCTCAATAAATCCCAAGAAAACTCATGGTTAAACATCACATCTCAAAGGATCAACACACCAAAACTCATAGCATTTGGACAAGTACAAACATGGCAATTAAATTCATCAAGTCAAGGTAAGCATAAACAAGCTCAAACAAGACCACAAATGGTGCATCAACTTAAGGCAATCCTAAAACAGAAATGACATAAGATAAATGACTCAAACTAAAGCCAAGACAAACTTCAAAGTGTCTAGAATACATGTGCAAAATTTCAAGCTCATATGATAAGGCATAAGGATTTCACAAATCATGAAAGTTCAACACTCAACAAAAGTCCAATTATGACCAACCAGCAAAGAAAATCTCAAACAAATTGGAAATAGATCCAAAAATTCTACAAACTATCATGATCAAACCTAACATCCAGAAGTAGCATCATGCAAAAATTCAGATCAACTGGCATTTATTTGACATGGTAAATAAAATCAGCAAGTTGGACAAGAAATGGTGTGACACACATTGTCACACCTCCATTAATCACATCATAACTCAACATCCAGAAATGAGAAAAATGCAAACTATATACCAAAATGACCAGGAATGAGTATGGTTTATGCATGTCAATTTTCATGTTCATTGGATTAATTATCATCATTTCACAACCAAAATGGCAAGCAAGGTGCAAGGTATGACATGCAAACATAAACCCTAGGCCAAAAACAATTTCCTCCGTGCACAAATTCTGGAAAAATATCCATAAAATAGAAGACATCATGAAGATCATTCTGCAAAAAATTTCATGTGATTTGGATCAGTATTTTTGGAGTTATGAATTTTTGAATGAAAAGAAAAATTAAAATCACATGAACAAGTAGCATGAACATGGAAGGCATAAGTGAGAAAAATGCAAAAGTTAATTATGAAGATGCTGTGGTCCGGACTCGAACGCGCTCTATATTCAAATTGAGGCGCTCACTTAATGAAACGTGCCGTTTCATTAAGTGATGTGGCATGGCGTGACTGGTGCATGGGCGAAAAACAACGAAAAGCATGCAAACAGGCGCTGAACAAGATCAAATCGATTCTGGAATTGGAAACCCTAACAAACTCATACAGTTCATCGTGTTCATCATCATCAAGATCCAATGTGCATAGAAATTCACAAAACGTATATCAATCGATTCATCTTGCATCACACATCAATAATCCAGCATCAATTTAACCTAATTCTAAACATGTTCAGAGAATCGAGCAATGGAAGTTTCACATATCAAACTTGTAATCATCATAACTACCTTAATACTCAATGAAAATTCACGATCTAAAGCTCAGCATAACCTATGTTCAAAGATCTACAAGATGCATCCAACAATTTCAAGAATCATGGAATTCGAAATCTAACCTCAATGAAGATGCAGAAGTGAAATCGTGCTTCTCAGGTCCTGGTAAGTTGAAACAGGTGCTCTACAATGTTTAGAGAGATGAAAGGATGATGAAGAACAGCTCAGCAATGCTCGATTGGTCTAGAAATCTCCACTGCCATGGATGTTCATGTGCTTCAACAGTCCACGATTCAGCTTGAATTCTTCAAGATCTTGCTTCAACAATCTTCAATTGTGCTTGGAGATGATGAATAAACCAAGAACCAGCCAATGCTTATGAAGAAATTCGAAAAAAAGTTGAGAGAACAATGAAGAGAAATTTTTCAGATCTGAAATTGTGAAGTTGTTGTTAATGAATTCTGTTAGGATTATGTTTAAATACCACCTGCTAATCAAACTCACTAATCATGCTTAGCGAAAAACCCAAGAATTAGTGAAATTGACATGTTTATGCAAATTGCCAAAATCACCCTTATGCTCATGCAAGGCAATGGAACAGTGCGAATTTCACTTGGAGCAAGTTTAAAAATTTGTTTTGATGCAAATGAGATTGGTTGGAAGTGAATAAAATACATAATTTTCAAATTCACACTTTCCCTCCAAAATTCAAATTAAGTTCAAGTGAAAAATGCAATATTTTTGTGATGAGAATTGATGAAATGTGATGCATGATTATGATAGTAGGGATCAAGAGAGAAATGTTCCAAAAAGAACCACATGATTTGGCCATTTGGTTCAAAAGTTATGCAAGCTTGAAGTTCAAAATCCATTGACAATGATTTGATCATAATTCTTCAACCACAAATGAGAAATGGATGTTCTTGGACTTTTGGGAAAGGTGACAGCAAGATATTCAACTCTCATGTTGGGCAAAATTTAATTTGAAGCTTTCTTGATGTTGTAAATTTGAGGAGAAGACCTTTCCATTTTTGGCAGTTTGAAATTACAGGTCACTTACTATTTTTGGAAACTTTTTATCTGACCTCAAATCCTTCAATGTTGATGTTTGAAATGTCATATGAGACTTGTATGGACATGAATGAGGCCTCTCTAACCATCTCCCGCCTTCAAATCCATGATTTAATGCACAGTTGACTTGTATTGACTTTTCTAGGGTTTCAGCTGACCTAGCTGTGATCAGATGAAATCCAAGCCTCTACCACTTGAGATCTTGATTCAAAATGATGTCATGGTTCATATGAACTCTTGATGAATGATCATGTGCCCAAATTCTTCAGAATGGCCACCATCTATGGCTCAATGAATGCCTTTGACTGGCTTGACCTAATGCTGCTTCTTCTGCAAGTAACAAGGTTAGATGACAATATTTTTGTACTTTTGGTTAGCAAACAAATGAAAAGCAATGATATACAAATGCAAAACATGCTTGGTGATCAAGAACCACACTCAAGATACAACCCACCCATAAGGAAGGAAGCAAGGTGTTCAATGATCCTTGAGGCAATGATATGATATGATATGATGCCATGAGGGATCTTAGGAACAAAATTGGGGTCTTACAGATGCCCCTATTTAAGGTCATTCTAGCCGGAGAAGTGAAGTTTAGAAATCTTCATCTCGACGCGGTAGAATGGGCTTAAATAACAGTAATGAGACAAATTTTGGTCCCTAAGAGACCTCATGATGCAAATGTATGCATGCAAAAGACACGAACTCTGTGGGGATATGGTTCACACAGAAGAAACAACGATCCATCGGAGTAATACACTCACCAGGAATAGAGACTCTACCAGGACTCTTATTGGGGATAAAAAGAAAAGAATGCGTGAGCAGGACACGACTCTGAGCTGGGGGAAAACAAAACTGACATAGCATGACCAAAACACGACTGGACTGGAGACCTCACTGGAGAGGTGAAGGACTCACACTGGAGAAAAGAAGAATCCAAAGGACAAAACATCCATTGGAGAGACACAAGCTGACTCAAACTATCCACAAAGGATACTTCGGATAAAAATCCGGACTCAGACCAGGAAAAGATTCACAAAGAATCTCTCTGTCGGGGAAAATGCATATATTGGGGAAAACGCCAATATAGCAAGGGTAAAATCACAACAGGAAATCAACAGGGAAATGTCCAACAAAGAGACTCTCCTGGGGAAAAGCAACAAGATGAGATGTTACCGGTATAAGGGTAACAAACTCGGGAAGAGTGAATATCTAAGACCGGTATAAGGGTGAGAGATATCAATCAACCAAACATCTGAGAGAGACCTGAAAAAGGTACATCAACTCAGGAAAATCTGACTCCACAGGGGACCGAGGTCATAATAGGGAGCAGAAAGGAGGGAACACCAGGGATACCGAGGTATATAATAGGTGACCAACCGAAACGTGAATTGGTTTTTACTACCAAAACACTCATCATTCGAAAGGAGGGCTTGAAAAAGCAAATCGACTTACAGGATGGACATTCGAATCCACGAAGGGAAGACGAATCTTACTCAACTGGGGACACAAACCCAAAGAGTGCATGAGATATAATATCCATTACCGTCAGAACGTGGATAGAATACTCGCATGAGATGTATTATCTATTACCGTCAGAACGTAGATAATACACTCGCATGGTAAGGAACACCAAGGATACCGGTTACTGGGTATATAATAGGTGATCTACCGAAAACATGGATTGGTTTTTACTGCCAAAACACTCATCATCCAAACACAAACTGGTTAAATGATGGATATTCGATTCTATAAAGAATACGAATCTTACTCTACTGGGGAAAATCAACAAAGGACTCCAACCAAAGAGTGAAAGAGATATATTATTCATTACCGTCAAAACGTGAATAATATACACGAAAAGGAAGAGACACCAGAGATACCGGTTAGGGCATATAATAAGTGATCCACCAAAAAGAGAGACAATCGATACCAAGCAAACGGGTAAACGAAAGACAACTCACAGAGGATAGATTGCAAGCATCCGGCAATCATCCAACAACAAAATATTCGACTCCGCAAAAGGGAAATAACGAATCTTACTCGACTAGGGAAACACAAAAGGCTTCGACTGAAGAGTGCATGAGATATATTATCCATTACCGTCAGAACGTGGATAACATACTCGCATGGAAGATTATCCACAACCGGTTACTGGGTTAACAAAGAATAAATCAACCGAAAAGAAAGGCATCGGGATACCAAAATTAGGTATAATGATGACCATTCAAAGGGAGCAACAAACATTACCAAGCAAACGGGTAAATGAAAGAATACCCGCTGGGGATGAATTGCAAGCATCCGGCAATTACCCACAAAGACTAGCTGGGGATGCATTGATAAACAATCAATGATCCGGGGAACAAATCACTAGCAAACGGTGAAAGGACCCACTGGCGACTTCAAAGGATATAATTGCAAGCATACGGCAATTATCCAGAAGATTTGCTAGGGACACAATTGCTAGCAACCGGCAATTATCCACAAGCAAGGAGGGAATATCAACATCGAACATTGAATGAAGATAACCACAAAGAGTAACCATCATCGGTTAGGATGAACAACAAGGTTAACTCTGCAAAAGGGGAGAAATTAGGGTTTACAACTACCGAATACGGGGTAGAATACCAAAACTCTGGCTGAGGAAACAAGAGGTATACCACTACCGATTACTGGATAGGGAACCAAAGACTCAGCTGGGGATAAAATTGCTAGCAACCGGCAGTCATCCACCTGTACCACGAGGCACATCCTCCGCTGGGGAGAAAAAACACAACATCATAACAATCCGCCATCAACCAGAACGAACCACAAAGGTTATCTCTGCTAGGGGAAAAGATATAGGACTTACGACTACCGAATACGGGGTAGTAGCCAAATCAACTCTTGCTGAGGAAAAGGGTATAACCACAAATTCCGCCAAGAAGAGGGAACATAAGACTTACAACTACCAGTGACTGGGTAGAGGCCCAAACAGATTCCGATGGGTATAAAAAGAATAAATCCCGGTTACTTGGCAATTATTCATTTATTCCACAGGGAAGCACAAGAAACGGTTGACAAATGCTAATTCGGGACCAAACCGAAAAGACAGACTGAATTAAGACACGTCCTAATGAGGATATAGCTCAATAGGAACACCCATCCCAATATATGTGTTGGGGGGAAACGGAAGAAACCGTCATCCACGAGGATAATCTCAGTGGGGAACTGCAGAAGGAAAGACAGACACTTTCTGCTTATGGGGCGGACTCTACAGGGAGAGATTTTAACACCCGACATCTGCCTGGGAAGATCTTTTAGAGAGATCTATAACACCCATAGCAGGAGAACAACAAACAAAAGATATATGGCAAAAAATGCAACATGAATATCCGCATGTTTATGATTATGCATGAATATGCGTAATTTATGTTTGATGAATGCTGACAAAACAGACATATCTAACACAAACAGGCCCAGGAATCAGACGCCCGGTACTATACTTCCAGGGAAAAACCAACTGGAAAGCCGATCTGCAGGAGATCTACATGCTAAAAAGCAATGATCTGCGGGAAGGCAAAAGATCAAAGATATCAAAGAAATCACAAAATCTCTGAGTAATGGATCAACAACAACCCAACTGGAGAACAGAAAGTCACAACAGGCACAAACAGCCACAAAGACGAATCTGTTGGGGAAACAGGAGAAATCCCGAGATGTCTGCAGGGGGATCTTCAGTATCAACTGAGAACTGCACAAAGTGAGAACTGCCATGAAAGCAACTCCACACAACTCCACTGGGGAACAGCCCACTGAGGGAGGACAAATCATCCATGTAGAATCTTCTGCACAAGCAACTCTACCTGGAGAACACAAGTAGCTCATCCCATCGGGAATACAACCCACTGAAGGAAACAGATCACACAAGTAGATTCTACAACAAACCACTCTACTGAGGATCAAAAGCAATCGGGAAATCAACCCAATCTGTGGATGCTAGACCACCAACTCACCCTACTGGGGAACAGAGATTTCAATTAGCATAAACTGCCACAAAAGCAACTCTGTCGAGAATACCAGCTCTGACGGAGACTCTGAGGGAATCATCCCAGATACAATCCTGATTCTGTTGGGGATACCAACTCTAATGGGGATTTTGCACAAATACAATCCTCCAAACCACAAATCTACTAACGGCTCCACTGGGGAAACCCACTGCGGAATCCACTGAGGATATGGAAGAGAGCTAGGGATCAACCACTAAATGCCAACTCTTCTGAGGAGAACACCCACAACTGCTGAGGAGGAACATAAATCACTTCTCTGTTGAAGGGATAAGCGCACTAATGGGGAGCTAGCGTCTCCGCTGGCGACTTGGCCGGAAAAAAGGGTACTGCTGGAACAAACGAAGTCTTCCACAAGCGCTCTGCCCTGGGAATATATCACAGATTCTGCTAGCGACTGTGCTGAGGAAAGATAGCAACAACCCTGCTTGCGACAATGTTGGGGAAAGCGGTAAAGTACCGGGATATCAATCCATCAACCACTGAATCTTCCAAGAGAAAACAACCATGCTGAAGAGATAAACAACAACTCCGCTAGCAACAGTACTGGGGAGAAAAGGAGTACCTGGGTTTCCAACCACCAATTACCGAATCTTCCAGAAGGAAAAACACCCATGCTGGGAGAGAATACTGCTGGAGAAGAAAACGAAGTCTTCACCAAACACTCTTCTTGGGGGAACAACCCCAACAACAACTCTGCCTGGGGAACAACCCCAACAATAAAGCATGAGAAAGAGGATACAACCAATGCCAGGAATATGAACAAATGTCTTACCTGTTGGAAATCATGCCACCCTTGGGAGAGCACTGAGAAATTCTTAAGTATCCTTTCATCATTGTGAATGTTCACTTTGTTTAACAACAAATTTTGAAAAATTTTATTTGTTTAAAACAATGACATTTTATCAATTAAAACATGCAAAACATTTGTTGAATTGAAACAAATAAGAGTGCAAATAATTGGATAAAAGCTCAAATTTATTTGATGGAATGGTAGCTTGCAAATGGCAAGACTCCATAGATCTGTACAAATTTGAAATCAGTGATATATATTGTAAGAGGGCTACATTGAACATAATGATCCTTTCTCTACCAATTTGAATCTCGATGTATGCGAAGCTTCAGTCGACGACGAATCGAGAATCTCTGACGAAAAGACAGCTACGGAACAGAAAGTCTTGTCAGGATGCAGTTACTTGCCAAATCCCTAATTTTTGCCTAGATTGCCCCAGGGTGAGGTACTCAATCTAGTGGGATGCAAATATTCTTTTTTTCAAGTCTCTAATTTTGCCTGGATCGCCCTTTCGGGTTCTCCACCGAGACGCTCATTTTTGCCTAAGCCGCCCTTTCGGGTTTTCAACTTAGCGAGCTATTCTTTTTTTCATTTGCATATACTTTTTTTTAGGCAAAGTATTTCTTGACTGCATCTGAATTCACAAGACGAGTGAAATCCTCCCCATCCATTGTTGTAAGCATCAAAGCACCGCCTGAAAAGGCTCTCTTAACAACATATGGACCCTCGTAGTTTGGAGTCCACTTGCCCCTGGAATCGGGCACGAAAGACAAGACTTTCTTGAGCACGAGGTCACCTTCTCGGAACACACGAGGCTTGACCTTCTTATCGAATGCTTTCTTCATCCTCTGCTGATACAACTGACCATGGCACATGGCAGTTAATCGCTTCTCTTCAATCAGATTCAACTGGTCATAACGACTCTGAATCCATTCAGCATCAGTCAACTTGGCTTCCATCAAGACTCTCATTGATGGGATCTCCACCTCTACTAGGAGAACAGCCTCCATGCCGTAAACAAGAGAGAAAGGGGTTGCCCCTATTGAAGTGCGCACAGATGTACGATAACCATGCAAAGCAAATGGCAGCATCTCATGCCAATCCTTGTACGTAACTGTCATCTTCTGGATAATCTTCTTGATATTCTTATTAGCAGCTTCAACAGCCCCATTCATCTTAGATCTGTAAGGAGAGGAATTATGGTGTGCAATCTTGAATTCAGCGCACAACTCATCCATCATCTTGTTATTCATATTAGATCCATTATCAGTAATGATCTTATCTGGAACACCATAACGACAAATCAGCTGATTCTTGATAAACTTCACGACCACCTGCCTGGTCACGTTCGCATACAAAAAATTCTACAATTCTACAAACTATCATGATCAAACCTAACATCCAGGAGTAGCATCCAGTAGGGTTGTCTCCATTTTTATTGTGTTGACCTAAAATTCCCTACAGATTTGGATGTTCTATCCTCAGCAAATCTCCTCCGTCTTTCCCCAGCCAGGGTTGAGTCTTTTGGGATGTTGATCTCTCTGTTCTCCAATAGTTTGTATCCATGTTTTATGGATTGACCGAGGGTTGTACCGGTAGTTCAATTTCTTTGCAACACCTCTGTATCCTTTGTGATCGTTTTGTCAGCATAATCACCATATATACATATACATATACATTCATATAATTTCATAATTGCATATTTATATATCTGATTAGATTGTTGGTTTGAGATTCTCATTCCCCGTATGGCGGTACTTTACCCCCATACAAATCTAGTGTCTGTCCTCCTTCAACCGTAGAGTGTCAGCCCCTTAAGTAGAAAGACTTTAACCTTTCTCCGTTTCCCCACTGAGTTTGTTTCCTCGTGGATGATTGTTAATTCAGTTTCCTCTCCAGTAAATTTTCTGGATGGAATTACTCCCCTTGAGTTATGTCCTCAATGGGTTAAGGCTTGATTGACCGTTTTCTTTCTAGCTCTTACCTAGATAGATATCTTGGTCCCCTAAGAGTTTGTTACCCAGTAGCTGGTAATATCCTTCTTAGTTGGTAGTTTGTTACTTCTTGCCCAATACCCAGCAAAATTACCCTTTTTCTCCTCAGCAGGATCCCTAGTGGATCTATTCCTCGAAAAGTATATCCTTGATATGTTCATCCTAACCGGTGACGGATATCTTCTCTTCCCAAATGGAGTTTATCCTTGATATGTTCACTTTAACCAGTGGCGGATATTCTCATCTTCGGTATTCTACCAAGTAGAAAGGTAGTTGTAATCCCTATTTTGTTCCTCAAAGAGTTAATCCTTGATATGTTCATCTTAGCCGATGACGGGTTTTATTCTCCTTGTTGGTTTTCTACTCGGTAATTGGTAGTTGTAAACCTTATTGTTCCCCTTGAGCGGAGTCAATCCTTCATATGTTCACTTTAACCAGTGACGGATTTTCTCTTCTTTGGTATTCTATCCAGTAACTGATAGATGTAACACTTATTTTTCCTCCCCTTTTCAGAGTCTATCCTTGATATGTTCACTTTAACTAGTGACGGATTTTCTCTTTAATCGGTCAGCGGAACCACCGTCCGCTGACCGGGCAGCGAAAACCTCGTTCCCATTGTCCGGGCAGCGGACCCCCGGCTAACTCTGCATAGTGTGATCAGTCGCCGAAATTTAATTTGGTTTTTAATTAATTAAGGGAATTAAAATTAATAATAATAATAATAATAATAATGTGTTTATTATTATTGCCTTGTAGTGATCAGTTATGGCCTTAGTTATCCTTTATTTTGTTTTGGGTTTTAAATACGACCTGCGTGTCGTGCCTCTCTCCTTTTAATCTTTTAATGTAACTTCTTTTCTCATCTCAATCCCTCGTATGTAAAACGAGTTTCTTCTGTAATGTAATGTTATGAAGAAAGAGAAGAAGACAATGTTATGAAGAAAGAGAAGAAGACAATGTTATGAAGAAAGAGAAGATTTCAATATCAAATGAGGACAACATTGAAGATCAAAGGAGGACAACCTTGAATATCTTTCTTGGAGAAGCTTAGATCGTTATTAGGTTAGCTTAGGTTCTCTCATTGACTTGGGAGAACAATTGCGCTAGGGGCCATAATTGTTTCATATGTATGTTGATGCATGTGAATGTATGTTGATGTATGTGAATATATGTTGATGCATGTGAGAGACGATTTATATGATAAATAAGCCGGTGAGATCAGAACAATTGCAATTCCCTCAAATTAAATATTAAGTTTATGCTTTCCAAGTTTTAGCACTCATCAAGACTAGTATCGGATAATGTAGGTTTCGCCTACGCGAGGTGCATGTTTTATATTAGTAAGGTGTGATGGGATAATTGTAATATCCAACTGCTAAGACAATGGGTCAAACTTAACTAAACAAATTATAATAATATTATATATGTTTAGAAGCAAGAGTTGGGAATGATCCATATGATGGATTGGAATAAGGAGTTATTCACCCAACTGAAATTTTCGAGAGTTGTATGAGATACAATTGGAAGGAGTTCCTACCTAAATAACCTAGTTTTGTGTAATCCGCCTACGCGGACTTAAAACGAAGTGAAATATGGATCTCAAACCACTAGAAAAATCTTCCAACGGGATTTTCCGAATCAAATGATGAGGGTCATTTGTTTTGTGTAAAATAGTGGGAGCATATTTAATTAAAGGCCTAATTAAATATGTCAATGATACTTATATTTTCATTAATTCTTATATAGATTACCATGATAGCAAACACCTCTAATAACATTTTGCAATGAAACCTTGACAAGGAAAAATTGTCTGGGACAAATTTTCTGAATTGGCACCGAAACCTGAGGATTGTCCTCAAACATGATAAAAAGTTGTACGTCTTGGAGAAACCTGTTCCTTAAGAGGAACCTCCTAGTTTTGTACCTAAGGCAGAAAGAGATGCTTATAAGAAGCATTTCGATGATGCCAATGAAATTGCTTGTCTCATGCTGGCTACCATGAACTCAGAGTTGCAAAAGCAACATCAGAACATGTCAGCGTTCGATATGATCGAACACCTGAAGATGCTCTATCAAGAGCAAGCAAGGCATGAAAGGTTTGAAGTTTCAAAAGCTCTTTTTCAAGGCAAGTTAGCTGAGGGAGCCCCTATAACTCCCCATGTGCTCAAGATGATTGGGTATGTGGAAGACCTTGAAAGGTTGGGTTTTCCCCTCTGAAAGGAACTTGCGACTGATGTGATCTTGCAATCGTTGCCAGATGGATTCAGTCAATTTGTCCTAAATTTCAATATGAATGATATGGACAAATCTCTTCCTCAACTGCTAGCTATGTTAAGAACTGCTGAGCAGAATCTGAAGACAAAAGGGAAGTCCATTTTGATAATCGGAAATGGAAAGAGACAGAACAAAAGACCCACCAAGCAGGGTGATAAAGGGAAAGGCAAGGAAGTTGCCAAACCCAGACCCACTATTGCTGCTTTGAAGCCTAGTGGAGGCATAGCAAAGACAGGCACCTGCTTCCATTGCGGTAAGACCGGACACTAGAAGAGAAACTGCCCAAAGTACCTGGAAGATACGAAGAATAGAGTAGAGACTTCAACTTTAGGTATTTTTGTTATTGAAATAAATTTATCTACTTTTGCATCATGGGTATTAGATACTAGATGCGGTTCTCACATTTGTACAAATATGCAGGGGATGAAAAGGAGTAGAGATTTGGCAAAAGGTGAAGTTGACCTACGAGTTGGCAATGGAGCAAGGGTTGCTACTTTAGCCGTAGGAACTTATGTATTGACTTTACCTAGTGGTTTAATAATTCAGTTAGAGAACTATTATTATGTACCTGCAATTAGCAGGAATATTATTTCCATTTCTTGTTTGGACAAGTTTGGTTTTTCATTTATAATAAAGAACAATTGTTGCTCAATTTATTTGAATGATATATTATATGCTACTGCACAAATGAGCAATGGACTATATGTCCTTAATCTCGAAATGCCTATTTATAACATTAATACTAAAAGGGTGAAACCTAACGAGTTAAAACCAACTAGGTAAGAATATTAAAACTCTTCGATCAGATCGAGGTGGTGAGTATTTAAGCCTAGAGTTTGATGACCATCTGAAAGAGTGTGGGATCCTATCCCAACTTACTCCTCCTGGAACACCCCAATGGAATGGTGTATCGGAGAGAAGAAATCGAACCCTGTTAGACATGGTCCGATCAATGATGAGTCACGCCGATCTACCAAACTCCTTTTGGGGACATGCACTATTGACAGCAGCTTACACACTTAACTGTGTTCCATCCAAAAAGGTTGAGAAGACACCATATGAGATATGGAGTGGTAATAAACCACATATGTCTTACATGAAGATTTGGGGTTGCGAAGTTTATGTGAAACGACAAGTTTCAACTAAGCTTGAGCCCAAATCTGACAAATGCTTATTTGTGGGGTATCCTAAAGAAACAAGAGGGTATTACTTCTACAATCCTTCTGATGGCTAAGTGTTTGTCGCTCTAACTGGACTTTTCCTAGAAAGGGATTTTATTTCCAAAGGAATCAGTGGGAGGAAAGTAGAGCTTGAAGAAATTCAAGAATCACAAAGCATTGATACACCTATGGAGGAATTAGAGCAGGAAACACAGGTAGTTGTGTAAGAGCAACCTGCTCAAGTAGAACAAGACCAGCGTATGTCAGGCAGGATACGTCACCTACCTGAGAGATATGGATATCTCATAACTGATCAAGGTGATGTATTACTCATGGATCAAGAACGAAGATGAGCCTTGTGTCTACAAGAAGGTTAGTGGGAGCATGATGGTTTTCCTGGTCTTATATGTAGATGACATATTAATCATTGGAAACGATGTCCCTACCCTGCAACAAGTAAAGTCTTGGTTGGGGAAATGCTTTTCTATGAAGGACCTAGGTGAAGCAGCCTATATATTAGGAATCAGAATCTATAGATATAGATCGCAAAACTGCTTGGCCTAAGTCAGAGTACATACATAGACAAAGTGTTGAGACGCTTTAATATGCATGATTCCAATGGTTATGTGTTTTGCTTAAATGGTGGCGCTGTGAGCTGGAAAAGTTCAAAGCAAGATACAATTGTTGATTCTACAACCAAGGCCAAGTATATTGCTTCCTCAAGTGCAGCGATGGAAGTTGTTTGGATCAAAAAGTTCATTAGTGAACTTGGCATAGTTCCTAGCTTTGTGGATCCCATTGATCTCTAGTATGATAACAATGGTGCTATCGCACAAGCTAAGGAGCCTAGATCTCACCAACGATCCAAACACATACTTATGCGTTATCACCTCATTCGAGAGATAATAGATAGAGGAGATGCGAAAATATGTAGAGTACATACACTTGACAATATTGCTGACCCACTGACAAAACCTCTTGCGCAGTAGAAGCACGACGGCCATACTAGATCTATGGGCATTAGGGGTATGCCTGATTGGCTCTAGTGCTAGTGGGAGATTGTTGGTGTAAGCCCTAGAGGCCAATACTTTTGGTACTTGTATCGAATTATTTATTAATAATAAAAGGCTTTTTCTTTATTACGTTTGTTTAATAAAGTCCCAAGAATAGCTAGTCCGTTTAATGTATCAAGTATGACTTAATCATGAGATCATATTAAACATAAGGACACTATTCTTAAAGTATCTGTAGTCGAGCTTTATTGTGAAGTGGGATAACATTAAAGCATTAAGACTATTATGTATATAGACTGATGATCACATCTCATGGATCATGGATAAGGAGTTATCAAGTCTTAAACATAGGTATGAATATTAAGAGTAATATTTATACCAGATTGACCCGCTATGAGATACTATATAGAAAGTTATGCAAAGTGTCAAAAGTTATTCTCATGGTGATAATGGTGTATACCACTCTTCGACCTGAAACCACTATGAACCCTAGATGTAGAATCGAGTGCTTTATTGTTGATCAAACGTTGCCCGTAACTGGATAACGATAAAGACAGTTGATGGGTACTCCACGAAGCATGCTGAGGGACATGAGTGACCTAGATGGAATTTTCTCATCCTGCATAACAGGATAAATGTCTATGGGCCCAATATTGAACTGGACAAGGATGACAAGGTCTATGCCTTGTGTTCAATATAAACATAAGGGCAAAAGGGTACTTGTACGCATAAGTATTATCATAAAAGGATTTGTCAGATCACATGACATTTTCGTGTCTTGGGTAGTAGTGATGTGTTGCTAGATACCGCTCACTGTTTATTATGTAAAATATATGATTTAATATAATTGCCAATGCCGCGAAAACCTACAGGGTCACACACAAAGGACGGATTGATGAGAGATAGAGTAACTAAGGAACACCATAAGGTACGGTGCACTTAAGTGAGTTGTAGAACATTGTAAGGTACGGTGTACTTAAGTAGAATACGAAATATGGTAAGGTACCATGGGCTTAAGTGATTTTGGGCATATTATAAGATATGGGCCAAAATACACTTAAGTGGGATTTTTAGCTTGAAGCCCACAGAAGTGGTTCTATAAATAGAACCCTTGTGCAGAAGCATTAATTGCGGTTGCATTTTTGTTTTCACTTTCTCTCTCTATCTCTCTCACTCAAAGCCTTCATTCGTACCAGCTAGCACTGAGATTGAAGGAATCCGTTCGTGTGGACTGAGTAGAGACGTTGTCATCGTTCAACGTTCGTGCTCGCTCCGTAGATTTGCATCAAAGGTTTCGATCGTCACAAGAGATTTGCACCAAAGGTTTCAACCGTCAGAAGAGGTAAATATTCTATCATTGATCATGCCCATTCGTAAGGATTTCTAAAGGAGAAAATTTTAATTTCCGCTGCGTTTTGGATCGCAATTCTCCTTTAGTTCAAGCCTTATTCCAGAGGAAAATGGACTCCCAATTATGAAGGCCCATATGTTGTTAAGAGAGATTTTTCAGGCGGTGCCCTGATTCTTATAACTATGGATGGTGAAGAGTTCACTCCTCCTGTGAATGCAGATGCAGTCAAGAAATACTTCGCCTAAAAAAAAGAAAAAGAACAGCTCGCTAAGTTGAAAACTCGAAAAGGGCGGCTTAGGAAAAAATGAGCGTCTCGGTGGATTGAAAACCCGAAAGGGCGATCCAGGAAAAAATTAGAGACATAAAATAGAAAGAATTTCTCGATAAGTTGAGTACCCCATGTTTGGGAAACTTATGCAAAAATTAGGGACTATGGCAAGTAACTGCATTCTGCAGATCTTCAAGGTTTTGAAAACTTATTTGAGCATAAGGGATAACATCAGTTCATCTCCAGCAGTAGTCAAGAGCACAGTGGATATCAAGAGTTGGTAGAAGAATTAAGGATCATTTGTATTCAATGTAACCCTTTTCCATGTAAATTACCATTTTCAACTTTGTAAAATCTATGGAGTCTTGTCATTTGCAGACTACCATCCTATTAAATAAAGTTGAGACTTTATCCAAATTGTTTCTACTCTTATTTTACTTCAGCCAATAGTTTTAAATTTTATTATGATCATTTTAAAATTAAACTTTTAAATCAAAATCAATTTTCTTTAATATATAAAAGCAAGAACTTTTCCAAAACAAGTAAAAAGAATATCAACAGCATTTCGGTAAAAAGAAAATCCTTAAGTGCGAAGCATATGAGGTTCCCCAAGCAGTTAACTCTTCGGGTATCCCTAGACGTTTGTGTGGCTTAAGTTCCTCGGCGGAGTGTTCGATCCCTAGTGGAGCTTCTTTCTTTATCCCCAACTGAGTTGGTTGCACCGTGTCTCCAACAGAGTTTCGGCCTTCCTAGTGGAGCTCGTATTTCCTCAGCAGGTGGATCGTCATCAAGAGGTGTTTTGATCTTCCCCAGTAGATCGCTTTGGTGTCCCCACCAATCGTCTATCTTTGCTCCCCAGTCAGAGTTTCTTCATGGTGTCTGAGCAGTTTATGATTTCTTCCCTAGTAGGGTTGTCTCCATTTTTATGGTGTTGACCTAAAATTCACTACAAATTTGGATGTTCTATCCTCAACAGATCTCCTTCGTCTTTCCCCAGCCAGGGTTGAGTCTTTTGGGATGTTGATCTCTCTGTTCTCCAATAGTTTGTCTCCATGTTTTATGGATTGACTGAGGGTTGTACCAGTAGTTCAATTTATTTGCAACACCTATGTATCCTTTGTGATCGTTTTGTCAGCATAATCACCATATATACATATACATATACATATACGTTCATATAATTTCATAATTGCATATTCATATATCTGATTAAATTGTTGGTTTGAGATTCTCATTCCCTGTATGGCGGTACGTTACTCCCATACAAATCTGGTGTCTGTCCTCCTTCAACCGTAGAGTGTCAGCCCCTTAAGCAGAAAGACTTTAACCTTTCTCCATTTCCCCACTGAGTTTGTTTCCTCGTGGATGATTGTTATTTTAGTTTCCTCCCCAGCAAACTTTCTGGATGGAATTACTCCCCTTGAGTTATGTCCTCAATGGGTTGAGGCTTGATTGACCGTTTTCTTTCTGGCTCTTACCTATATAGATATCTTGGTCCCCTAAGAGTTTGTTACCCAGTAACTGGTAATATCCTTCTTAGTTGGTAGTTTATTACTTCTTACCCAATACCTGGCAAAATTACCCTTTTTCTCCTCAGTAGGATCCCTAGTGGATCTATTCCTCGAAAAGTATATCCTTGATATGTTCATCCTAACCGGTGACGGATATCTTTTCTTCCCCAGTGGAGTCTATCCTTGATATGTTCACTTTAACCAGTGACGGATATTCTCATCTTCGGTATTCTACCAAGTAGAAAGGTAGTTGTAATCCTTATTTTGTTCCTCAAAGAGTTAATCCTTGATATATTAATCTTAGTCGATGACGGGTTTTCTTCTCCTTGTTGGTTTTCTACCCAGTAACCGGTAGTTGTAAACCTTATTGTTCCCCTTGAGCGGAGTCAATCCTTGATATGTTCACTTTAACTAGTGACAAATTTTCTCTTCTTTGGTATTCTATCCAGTAACTAATAGATGTAATCCTTATTTTTCCTCTCCTTTCAGAGTCTATCCTTGATATGTTCACTTTAACCTGTGACGAATTTTTCTTTGATTGGTCAGCGGAACCACCGTCCGCTGACCGGGCAAGGCCATTCTTACCTAGTAACCGGTAATGAATTTTCTTTCCTGGCGGTTCCCAGCTGTAGCGGTGTATTCGTCGCTATATGATCTATCGATTAAACCATAAGCTAAGAGATACATTGAAATTTCGAGTCGCCACCGCACTTTTATTTATCCAAAGGACTGGCTAAAAAGCGAACAAAAGCCTAAGAAGTTTTACACGTAGAAAACTAATAAAAAGATCAGAGATTCTGGGTAAGGGGTAAATTACGCAATGGGAAGGTGTTAGGCACCCACTACGTCCTAGGTACTCCTAGGGAGCCCTTTTCACACTTGTTGTAAAAGATTGTTATTTGTTATGACATAAACATTGTGCAAACATGATTGGGATGATGAGAAAAGAATGTACAATTTTATTATTGGGTTTGAACGGATGAACCCGCTGCCTACGTACCTTCCATCAAAGGTAAGGATCAAAACGCCGTAGTTCGGCTAAAAGATTTCCAAAAGTGAGTTAGGTTCAATTTTAAACACAAACCCTAAGGTCTTACGTTATCCACGGGAGAAAACTCAACCTTATACAAACAACAATGTCCACCATGTGAGAACAGCTTCAACTTGCCAGGGAGGGGTTAACCCTATAATAGGCAAGGAAGACTTACAATTCAATCACTAAAGACAGAAGGTGAGATTAACATCAACCACTAAGATAAATCAAACCTATAGCTCATGTATGAAAGCATTTAACAATGGACAAAGCCAAAACAAGTGAATGAGTGAAGTTACTGATTATGATTATGAAAATGGAGTCAAAGTATGATTAAGATTGATTCAAAGAAGTATTATGAAATGGGGTTTGAAAAAAGTCAAGGACTTGAGTCCAGGTTTTTAGTTAGAAAAGCATGAAGATGTTTGCACAATATCTATGTCAAGTTTGATATCAGAGTGTGAAAAGGTTTAGGACATAATGAATGATGAATGGATGAAGGATGGGATTGTAAAACTTCTTAGAAGGTTCACTTCTTGAAATCATATAGCAGATGATTCAAGTGTGTCCTTTGGAATAGCAATGGATAATAATAAACAAACAAAGCAAAGAAAGGCGGATACCGGATGCCAATCAATGGTCTTATACCAATCTCCTAAAACAAAACGGGATATCAGAGGCCACTCAATGGTCTTATACTAATCTCCTCAGAAGAAAACAAAAATGAAACATGGAAATCAACTGCCAATCTATCTGGACTTAGGTTAACTCCACAGTATGGTCCTAGGAAATCCAATGCCATATTACAGGGACTTACAATGGATCCTCACATACAAGAACAAAAGCAACAATATGATCACAGGAATGCAAATGCCAACTTACAGGGACTTATAATTGCAACCTCACATACAAACAGATAAAACAAACTATGATCACAGGAAAGCAGGTGCCAACTTACAGGGACTTATAACTGCAACCTCACATACAAATCAAACAGATCAAATTATGGTCATAGGACAACAGATGCCAACTTACAGGGACTTATAACTGTATCCTCACATACAAATCAAACAGATCAAATTATGGTCATAGGACAACAGATGCCAACTTACAGGGACTTATAACTGCAACCTCACATACAAATCAAACAGATCAAATTATGGTCATAGGACAACAAATGCCAACTTACAGGGACTTATAACTGTATCCTCACATACAAATCAAACAGATCAAATTATGGTCATAGGACAACAGATGCCAACTTACAGGGACTTATAACTGTATCCTCACATACAAATCAAACAGATCAAATTATGGTCATAGGACAACAGATGCCAACTTACAGGGACTTATAACTGTATCCTCACATACAAACAGAGCAATGACAGAAGATAGGAGTGACCAATGAGGTCTTACACTCTATCCTTCCATATCATAGGAGCAAATGCCAAAGCAATGGACTTACAATTGTCCTCAATGGGCAAACAACAAATGATGGCATCACAAAAGCAAGTGAGATGATCATGCATTAATGGCAATTGATGATGATGAATGCATAACATACAAGCAAGCAAGTGCATATGAAGCAATCAGTCAATCAATGAATATCAAACAGCACACTCTATAGCCAAACAAGGAGGCTCATACAAGAGGGTTTGACTATGAAAGTCCACTGTAACAGGTAAATGTCGCTCTTAACCTTGCCATTGAGAGGCTAAGGTGAAGCAGATGAAAGGAGATGAGGGGTGTGCCTCATTGCTTCTATCCCTAATCAGGGAGAGCATACAAGAAAGTGGGGGAGTTCAGAAAGATGGAACTCTTTCCCCATTATTGACTCAATTGATCTTGGGTTTTTATCTCGATGCTACAACCATGTAATGGGAGCAAGGAGAGGACTCACTGAATAGTAGGGGATAGATTGCTTATCCCTTTGATCTACCAATTGCCTTACTTGAAGGACTTTTCCTGCTTGGGACAATTTTAAACACACACAGGCATTGCCTCTTAAGGAGGACTTCAGACAGTTTGCCCGGTCAAATAACAGACCGGGTCTCCAGACTACATGAAGAAGAAGTAATTATACCTCAAAAGCAAATGCTAAATAGCAAAGCAAGCAAGTTCAAAGAACTTAAGCAACTAAAGTACCTGAAAAAGTCAAACCAATTAGTAAACAGTTCAACAGTTTAAAACAAAGGGAAATGAAACAACAGTCAATAATAAACAGAGGTGCCAAGGCACAAAGCCAAACTCATATGAGTCACACCTACAAAACAAAGGTTAGTACATGATATTTACAATCCAACTCAATCAAATTTGAATGATCTTTGAGGCATTGGTGCTTAACCTGAAACAATAGCTCAATTGTAAGCTCAAAAGACCACTAGGACTAGCCTAGGGTCAAAGATGAAAGAAAAAGTCAAAACAACAAAGAAAAGTCAACCCAATTCATGTTCAAACATTTAAGAAGCTATCCCAATTGGATTCATAATCAAATCATGCATCATTGTCATTTCATACACAAAACAATGCAAAGCATGGCAAAGGAAGCATACAAAAGGTCAACAGCAAGACCTCATTCAAAAGTCAACCCAAACAATCTCAAAAATTATCAAATAAATCACATTCAATCCTAACATCTAGCATGGCAAGCATGTCAAATTTCATGGCATTTGGATGAGAGGAAGGCAGTCAATTAAAATCAAGAAGTCAAACCAAATTCAAGCATGCACAATGAAGGTCAACAAACATGGGTCAACTTCAAAAAATCATATCAAATTGAAAACAGATGAGAAATGAATGAGATTAACACCAATGCAAAGCTCAAGATGTCTAGTATGCACATATGAAATTTCATGATCATACAGTATGGTATGAGAATTTCACAAAGGATTTGGAAACATGTATCACATAAAGTCAACCATTGACTAGGCAGGGAAGAAAATTCTCAAACAAATTGGAAACAGCATGATTAAATCCAAGAAAAATCACACACAAACTAGACATGTAAGAGATCATTCATGCAGAATTTCAAGTTGTTTGGAGGCCAGGAGACATGTGAACAAAAATCATACATTTGCATATCATTGGTGTGACACAAATTGTCACACCCTACTTCCAAAATTCACAACTAGCAAACCACAAATGATAAATGCACAATCTTTACATCAAAACAAAGATAAATGAGTCTAGTTTCACCACAAAAAATCTCAGGGGCATTGGATACATTCTCATCATTTCACAAAGGTTTTGGCCAAAGGTATCAATTAGGCATACATGACAAGAAACTTCATGCAATTTAAAATCCAGCCAACCAAAAATTAATTAAAAATCATAATTAAATACTAGACATTCTTGTGAACATTATGCAAAAAATTTCAGGATTTTTGGATGAATAATGAAGGAGGAATGAATTTTAGAAGATGAGTGAATAATTGAAGCAAACATGAACACATAACATGGAGTAATGAGTCAAAGTGGTCAGCGCATGGCATTTTGGTAATTCCTGCAGTCACTTATCTAAACACTGCGTTTTGGCTCACACAACGAAATGTTGTGATTGGCCAGTTCCCAATGGAACAGTACACGGGCCAATGAGCATCAAATTCTGGGTTTATGAAACCCTAGGGTTTAACAGCAGCAATGTTCATGGTATCACCAACATCAAAACAACATTCGACCAGCATGGCAAACAGCAAGGTATTAACAATGTTCATGCAACATCACACAAACAAAACTCAAACACGACTCATGGAAAATTCTGGGCAGCGTTCTAAGGTTTAAACACAACAGCATACATTCATCATCATCATGCATTCGAAAATTTCATATGCCCAGAAATCAAAATCAAGTATACCAATAGCATCATTAACATTAAGCAACAGGAATATAACATCAACTTTCAGTAAATCAATGCAAGCAAGGCAAATCGAGCAAAAATGCATTTGGACACAAGAAATGAAATCCGGATTTCTCCATCATATCACAACCATTTTGAATGATACAAGTTGCAATGGAACAAGCATGGGAAGAACTACAAGACACATGGCCTTATTTGAGAAAAGTGGAACTCGAAGTCTTACTTGAATCTGAAGAAAATGGTGAAACAGGGCTTCTTTTGGTGATACAAGTGCAAACAGATGAAGACCTTGGTTGGTGTTGGTGTATACTTGAAGCAAATCAGCTCGAGCAACTCAAATTCCACTTGAAGCAAAACCTGCCATGGCTGTAGCTTGGAGAAAACAGAGCGAGGAAAGGGCTGCACAGGTGATGGATGGTGGTTCAAAAGGGTTCCAAATGTTGTCCAAGTGAAGCAAGAGCCAAGGGTTGCTCGAGGGTTTTGAGGGTTTGCTCAGAAAAATCTCAAATGCCAAAATGCAAGAATGAGAGAGTGAGGAAATCTGGTCGAGGGAGGCAGTGATTCTAGGTTTAGAAATGCAGAAAATGACTTTATATTGGTCTGTTTAAGGTCCCTTAATCATGTGGTAAACTTGCTTAGCTTAAATGGAGTAACTTTGCAAATTGCTAAATTTGGAGTAAGTGGATATGGAGGGTGCATGGCTGCACGATTATGGGCCTCAAACAGGCTGCCAGTAACATTTGTGTATGCTGTTTTTGGTCTGCTCTTGAATTGCTAACATTGTTTTACTTGTTTCACACCATTTGCAAGAATTGCCAAGTTTGCATTTTTGGCCAAAATGATGGTATGGTAGTGGTATGTGCATGAGTTAGGGCTTGGAATAAGTTTCAAATGTCATTCTAAACATTTCCCAATTGGCCAAATGTGTAAAAAATGCTTAGATCAAAAAGTCAAACTTGAGTCAAACTTGATTTTTAAATGAAAAAGGTCAAAAAATGCCATTTTGATTGGAAAGGTTTTGGTGAATGAAATTTATATTTTTGGAAAGAGGAGGAAAAATGTGGTTTGTAGGAAAAAACCCCACCAAATTTGGCCTTATGGTTCATGAGTTATGGCTCTTTGAAGTTCACAAATTTTTGAAATTGAATTGATCATATCTTGACAACCATACATGGGATTTGAGTGTTCTTGGACTTTTTGAAAATGGGAGAACAAGATCTTCAACTTTCATGTTGGGCAAAAATTCATTTGAAGCTTGTATCATGATGTAAGTTTAAGATCAAGAAGTTTCTATTTTTGGCAGTTGAAATTACAGGTCCACTTTCTATTTTGGGAAATTTTCTGTTTGACTTGATTTTCTTCCATGATGAGGTTTGACATGATAGATGAGGCTTATATAAGCATGAATGAGCTCCTTCAAATCAATTCTATCCATCAAATCACTGATTAAATCCACTGTTGACCAAGTTTGACTTTTCTAGGGTTTTGGATGATTGAACCACTTCTGATGAATTTCAAACCCTAATTCCTTGAGACCTTGACTTCAAATGATGTCCCAAGATGTATGAACTTTTGATTATTGATCATGGTGCCCAAATTCTGCAAGAATGGCCACCATCCACTGCTTTGACTGACTGTTGACTGTCTTTGACCTAATTTCTGATGATTGCTTCAACTGCAAGCAACAAGGTTAAACTGACAATATTTTTGTACTTTTTGGTTAGTAAACATATGAAAAGCAAAGATATACAAATGCGAGGCATGCTTGGTGATCAAGAAATCAACCCACAAGGCAAACCACCCACTAGGAGGGGAACTAAGGCATGCAATGATCCTTGAGGCCATGATATGATATGTTATGGGCCATGAGGGATCTTAGGGCCAAAATTGGGGTCTTACAGATGCCCCTATTTAAGGTCATTCTAGCCGGAGAAGTGAAGTTTAGAAATCTTCATCTCGACGCGGTAGAATGGGCTTAAATAACAGTAATGAGACAAATTTTGGTCCCTAAGAGACCTCATGATGCAAATGTATGCATGCAAAAGACACAAATTCTGTGGGGAATATGATTCACAGAAGAAAAGACGATCCATCGGAGTAATACACTCACCAGGAACAGAGACTCTGACAAGACTCTAATTGGGGATAATAAAAGAAAAAGAAATGTGTGAACAAGACACGACTCCAAACTGGGGAAAAACAAAACTGACACAGCGTGAACAAGACACGACTCTGATTAGGGGATAACAGAAAACAGACATAAAGACCTCACTGGGGAGTGAAGGACTCACACTGGGGAAAAGAATTCCAAAGGAAAATAAATCCATTGGAGAGACACAAGCTGACTCCTGAGGAGAAGCAAAGGAAAAAACTTCACTGGGGAAGTAACAAGCAAAATGAGGTGTTACCGGTATAAGGGTAACAAAAACAGGAAGGAACACCAAGGATACCGGTTACTAGGTAAATAATAGGTGACCGACCGAAACATGAATTGGTATATATGCCAAGACACACATCATCCTGAAGAAAGCTAGAACAGCAGACTTGCTTAGGATGGACATTCAATTCCACAAGGAAAATGAATCTTACTCTGAGGGGAAAACAATCAAAAGATTGACCCGAGAGCGCACGAGATATAATATCCATTACCGTCAGAACGTGGATAGAATACTCAGATGAGACATATTATTCATTACCGGCAGACCGTGAATAACATACTCGAAAGGAAAAGACACCAGAGATACCGGTTACTGGGTATATAATAGGTGACTAACCAAAGACGTGAATTGGTTTTTACTTCCAAAACACTCATCATCCGAAAGGAGGGCTTGAAAAAGCAAATCGACTTACAGGATGGACATCCGAATCCACAACGGGAAAACGAATCTTACTCAACTGGGGACACAAACCCAAAGAGTGCACGAGATATAATATCCATTACCGGCAGACCGTGGATAAGATACTCGCATGAGATATATTATCTATTACCGTTAGAACGTAGATAATAAACTCGCATGGTAAGAAACACCAGAGATACCGGTTACTGGGTATATAATAGGTGATCTACCGAAAACGTGAATTGGATTTCACTTCCAAAACACTCATCATCCAAAACACAAACTGGTTAAAGGATGGCTATTCGATTCTACAAAGAATACGAATCTTGCTCAGTTGGGGAAAATCAACAAAGGATTCTAACTAAAGAGCGCATGAGATATACTATTCATTACCGGCAGACCGTGAATAATACACTCGAAAGGAAAAGACACCAGAGATACCGGTTACTGGGTATATAATAGGTGACTAACCAAAACAGAGAGACGATCGATACCAAGCATCCGGGTAAACGAAAGACAACTCAAAGGATAAATTGCAAGCATCCGGCAATTATCCGACAACAAAGAAATATTCGACTCCACAAAGGGAAATAGCGAATCTTACTCGACTGGGGAAACACAAAAGGCTTCGACTGAAGAGTGCATGAGATATATTATTCATTACCGGCAGACCGTGAATAATATACTCGCATGGAAGATTATCCGCAACCGGTTACTGGGTTAATAAAGGATAAAATCAACCGAAAAGAAAGGCATCGGGATACCAAACTTGGTATATAATGATGACCAATCAAAAGGAACAACAGACATTACCAACAAAAGGGTAAATGAAAGGCGATCTGCTGAGGATAAATTGCAAGCATCCGGCAATTATCGACAGGGACTAGCTGGGGATGCACTGGTAAACAACCAATGATCCGGGGAACAAATCACTAGCATACGGTGAAAAGACCCGCTGGGGATAAAATTGCTAGCATACGGCAATTATCCACAAAAGACTTGCTGGGGGTATAAGTGCTGATCTGAGCAACTTATCCAAGCAAAGGAAAATCAACATCAAGAGTATTGAATGAAGATAACCACAAAATTAGGGTTTACATCTACCGAATACGGGGTAGAAGACCAAAAACTCCGCGTGGGGATAGAACAAATCACAAATCCGCACGGGAAACCAAAATAGGGTTTATAACAAACCACAAACTGCTGGAGAGCAGGAAAATATAAGGGTTTACAACTACCGGGTAATAGGTAGAAAACCAAAACTTTGGCTAGAGAATAAAAGGTGTATCACCACAAATTCTGTCAAGAAAGCCAAGAAAAGATAGGACTTATAACTACCGGTTAGTAGGCAGAGGCCCAAAAACATTCCGCCGGGGAACAACCCACTGGGAAACACAAGACTTTTGACAAATAGCCAATTCGGGAATGATCCGGAAAGACGGACTGAATCAAGACACGTCCTAATGAGGATGTAACTCAAATAGGAAAATCCATCCCAATATATGTGTTGGGAGGAAACGGAAGAAACCATCATCCACGAGGATATATCTCAGTGGGGAACTGCAGAAGGAAGGACAGACACATTTTCTGCTTATGGGCTGACTCTATATGGAGAGAGTTATAACACCCGACATCTGCTTGGGGAGATCTGTAAAGAGATCTATATCACCATAGCAGGAGACACGACAATCAAAGGATACATGGCAAGAAATGCAACATGATTATCTGAATGTTTATGAATATGCATGAATATGCGTGATTTATGTTTGATGAATGCTGACAAAACAGACAATTCTAACACAAACAGGTTCAGGAACAAAACGTCCAGTATTATACTTCCAGGGGAAAAACCAGCTGGAGAGCCAATCTGCGGAGATCTACATGCTGTAAAGCAAAGATCTGCAGGTACTGCTGAAAAAGTAGAGAAACAGAGATATCAGGAAACAACCCAAACAGGGTACAGAAAGTCACAACGGGCAAACAGCCACCAAGACGGATCTGTAGAGGAACAAGAGAAATCCCAAAGTATCTGCAGGGGATCCCAGTGTTAACTGAGAAACAAAGGGTGTGTTGCATAAGCATGAACTGCTTGTAGAAGCAAATCCACATAACTCCACTGGGGAACAACCCACTGAGGGAGAATGATATCATCCAAATAGAATCTAACTGCATAAGCAACTCTACTAGGGAAAACTGTCGGCTACTCTCTTGGGAACAAACCAATTGAGGGAGGACAGATCAAACAAGTAGATTCTGCAACAAACCACTCCACTTGGGGAGAATATACAAAACAAACTGATCACAACAAGTAGATTCTGCAATATAAGCCACTCTACTAGGGATCACAAACAGTCAGGAAATTAATCTGTTCACTGGAGGCTAGAGCCATCATCCGACCATACCGGGATTGAAGGAGTATTCAACAGGCGAAACTGCCACAGCAAACATTCTGCAGACTAAGCTGAGGAAAAGATGGTTGAAAAATACACTGGGATATCAACCCAAACAACCAACTGAGTAGGAAAATAAATCCTGCTCTGCTGGAGAGAATAACTTTGATGGAGAGATAGCAACAATTCCGCAGACGACTTCGCCGGGGAAAAGGTAAAGTACCGGGTATCAAACCACTGACTTACCGAATCTTCAAAGAGAAAGCGATCGTGCTGAGGAAACAGACAAATCCTGCTGGCACACTGCATGGGGGGAAAAGCGGTAACAACTCCACTTGCAACCCTGGTGGGGATATTAATAACAGCTCTACTCGCGACTCCGAGGGGAGTATCAATCAATCAGTTATACTCATGACTGTGCTGAGGAGACAAATAAAGTCTGGGGCATACGACCCGCTAGAGAAAGTGACAGGGCACCAAGATGACAGACCATCAATCACCGAAACTTCTATAAGGAAACACCCATGCTGGGAAAACTGCTGCTGGAGAAAACAAAGTCTTCAACAACAAATCACTTGCGACTGTACTGGGGAACAGCCCCAACAACAACTCTGTCTGAGGAACAACCTCAACAAAGATCTGGAGAAAGAAAATACCACCAAACCAGGAGTATGAACAAATGTCTTACCTGTTGGAAATCATGCCACCCTCGGGAGAGCACTGAGATATTCTTGAGTATCCTTTCAATCTTGTGAATGTTCACTTTGTTTAAAACAAAAATTTTGAAAAAATTGATTTGTTTAAAACAATGACATTTTATCAATTTAAAACATGCAAAACATTTGTTGAATTGAAACAAATAAGAGTGCAAATAAATTGCATAAAAAGCTCAAATTGATTTGATAGAATGGTAGTCCGCAAATGGCAAGACTCCATAGATCTGTACAAATTTGAAATCAGTGATATATATTGGAAGAGGGCTACATTGAACATAATGATCCTTTCTCTACCAATTTGAATCTCGATGTATCCGAAGCTTCGATTGACGACGAATCAAGAATCTTCTGACGAAATGACGACTGATGAACCAGAAAGTCTTGTCAGGATGCAGTTACTTGCCAAATCCCTAATTTTGCCTAGATTGCCCCAGAGTGAGGTACTCAATCTAGCGGGATGCAAATATTCTCTTTTTCAAGTCTCTAATTTTTGCCTGGATTACCCTTGCGGGTTCTCCACCGAGACGCTCATTTTTGCCTAAGCCGCCCTTTCGGGTTTTCAACTTAGCGAGCTATTCTGTTTTTTCATTCTTTTTTTCATTTGCATATACTTTTTTTAGGCAAAGTATCTCTTAACTGCATCTGAATTCACAGGACGAGTGAAATCCTCCCCATCCATTGTTGTAAGCATTAAAGCACCGCCTGAAAAGGCTCTCTTAACAACATATGGACCCTCGTAGTTTGGAGTCCACTTGCCCCTGGAATCGGGCGCGAAAGACAAAACTTTCTTGAGCACAAGGTCACCTTCTCGGAACACACGAGGCTTGACCTTCTTGTCGAATGCTTTCTTCATTCTCTGCTGATATAACTGACCATGGCACATGGCAGTTAATCTCTTCTCTTCGATTAAATTCAGTTGGTCGTAACGACTCTGAATCCATTCAGCATCAGTCAACTTGGCTTCCATCAAGACTCGCATTGATGGGATCTCCACCTCTACTGGGAGAACGGCTTCCATGCCATAAACAAGAGAGAAAGGGGTTGCCCCTGTTGAAGTGCGTACAGACGTACGGTATCCATGCAAAGCAAATGGCAGCATCTCATGCCAATCTTTGTACGTGACAGTCATCTTCTGGATAATCCTCTTGATATTCTTGTTAGCAGCTTCAACAGCCCCATTCATCTTAGGTCTGTAGGGAGAGGAATTATGGTGTGCAATCTTGAATTCAGCGCACAACTCATCCATCATCTTGTTGTTCAGATTGGATCCATTATCAGTAATGATCCTCTCTGGCACACCATAACGGCAAATCAGCTGATTCTTGATAAACTTCACAACCACCTGTCTGGTTACATTCGCGTACGACGCGGCTTCAACCCATTTGGTGAAGTAATCAATTGCTACGAGGATAAACCGATGTCCGTTAGACGCTTTCGGCTCAATCATGCCAATCATGTCGATTCCCCACATAGAGAAGGGCCATGGTGATGAAATCACATTCAGGAGTGTCGGAGGAATATGAATCTTATCCGCATAAATTTGACACTTGTGACATTTCTTCACATACTTGCAACAGTCAGACTCCATTGTCAGCCAATAGTAGCCTGCTCTCAACATTTTCTTAGCCATGGCATGTCCATTGGAATGAGTACCAAATGAACCCTCATGGACCTCAGTCATCAACAGGTTTGCTTCGTGTCTATCCACGCATCTGAGCAAAACCATATCAAAATTTCTTTTATACAGCACTTCACCACTGAGGTAGAAACTGCCTGACAACCCTCTCAATGTTTTCCTATCTTTCACAGATGCCCCAGGTGGGTAGACCTGGTTCTGGAGGAAATTCTTGATATCAAAATGCCAAGGCTTGTCATCTTTCACTTCTTCGATTGCAAATATGTGAGCGGGTCTGTCCAAGCGCATCACAGTAATATTGGGAACATCATTCCACCATCTGACAACAATCATGGAAGCAAGCGTAGCAAGGGCATCTGCCATCCGATTATCCTCTCGAGGAATATGATAAAATTCAACTTCTGTAAAGAAAGTTGAAATTCTCCTTGCATAATCTCTGTATGGGATGAGACCTGGTTGGTTCGTCTCCCATTCACCTTTGATCTGATTGACAACCAAAGCTGAATCACCATAGACATCAACATATTTGATCCTAAGTCAATGCATTCTTCAAGTCCCATAATACAGGCTTCATACTCCGCCATATTATTCGTGCATTTGAAAGTTAGCCTTGCTGTAAACGGAATGTGCGATCCTTGGGGATTAACAATTACTGCCCCAATTCCATTTCCATACTGATTAACAGCGCCATCAAACACCATCGTCCATCTGGAACCAGGTTCTGGACCTTCATCAAGTGTAGGCTCATCGCAATCTTTCATCTTCAAATACAAAATTTCCTCGTCAGGGAAGTCAAACTGAACAGACTGATGATCTTCAATCGGCTGGTGCGCTAAGTGGTCAGCCAAGATACTACCTTTAATAGCTTTCTGAGCTCGATACTCAATATCATACTCAGACAACAGCATCTGCCAACGGGCGATCCTCCCAGTTAAAGCAGGCTTCTCGAAGATATACTTAATTGGATCCATTCTGGATATCAACCAAGTTGTATGATTAATCATGTACTGGCGCAAACGCTTAGCAGCCCAAGCCAAAGCACAGCACGTCTTCTCAAGCGTAGAGTACCGAGACTCACAATCAGTAAACTTCTTACTGAGGTAGTAGATAGCAAACTCCTTCTTCCTTGATTCATCTTTTTGACCGAGTACACAACCCATCGAGTCTTCAAGAACTGTCAAGTACATAATCAGAGGTCTTCCTTCCACGGGCGGAGACAAAATCGGAGGTTCAGACAGATAATCTTTGATACTGTCGAAAGCTTTCTGGCAATCCTCGGTCCAATCATGAGACTGATCTTTCCGAATGAGCTTGAATATCGGCGCACATGTGGCAGTCATGTGGGATATAAATCTGGAAATGTAGTTCAAGCGGCCAAGAAAACCTCGGACTTGCTTCTCAGTTTTGGGTGCGGGCATCTCTTGTATTGCTTTGACCTTTGCAGGATCAACCTCAATACCTCTTTCACTTACCACAAAACCCAACAACTTGCCGGAACGGACTCCAAAAGTACATTTGTTTGGATTCAGACGAAGCTGGAATTTCCTCAAACGCTGAAAAAGCTTCAACAAATGCTCAATATGCTCAACTTCCGTTCGGGACTTAGCAATCATATCATCAACATAGACTTCTATCTCCTTGTGCATCATGTCATGAAACAAGGTAGTCATAGCTCGTTGATACGTGGCTCCGGCGTTCTTCAAACCGAAGGGCATCACTCGATAACAGAATGTTCCCCAAGGTGTGATGAATGTTGTCTTCTCCATATCCTCTGGTGCCATCTTGATTTGATTATATCCGGAAAATCCGTCCATAAAGGAAAAGACTTTGAATTTAGCCGTATTGTCTACCAACATGTCAATGTGTGGTAGAGGAAAATCGTCTTTTGGACTAGCTTTATTCAAATCTCTGTAATCAACGCACATACGGACTTTTCCGTCCTTCTTAGGAACAGGCACAATATTGGCCACCCATAGAGGATATGTCGAAGTCACCAGAAACTCCGCATCAATTTGCTTCTGAACTTCCTCTTTGATCTTCACTGCCATATCTGGATGGGTTCTTCTGAGCTTCTGCTTCACAGGCACGCACTCAGGTTTCAAAGGCAGGAAATGTTGCACAATATCTGTATCTAAACCCGGCATGTCTTCATATGACCAAGCAAAGATATCTGAATATTCTCGTAGCAAGCTAATCAAATCTTCCTTAACAGACTCTTCAAGAAGTGCCCCAATCTTCACCAGACGAACACAATCCTCAGACCCCAAGTTGACTGTTTCCAAGTCTTCGAGATGCGGCTGAATGATCTTCTCTTCGTGCTCAAGGAGACGGGTGATCTCATCAGGAATCTCTTCAACGTCATCTTCCCCTGCCTCAAATACAGGGAATTCAAAATTGGGAGATGGCGTTGGATCATTATGTTCAATGGGTTTTAGGATCAACCTGCATAATGATTTCGGTTAAAGAAAAAACTTCAGAATTTAAACAAGCAAATCATTATGCAGATGAAAAATGTTGCTTTTATTGCTTTTGTTTTTGTTTTTTATGTTTTTTGTGATCACTGATTTCATAAAGAAAAGCAAAAAGTGAAAACAAAGGAAAAACAAATGTTTAACAATGCAAAAATTGAATGAAAATATCATTGTATATATGCTTTGCCAACAATGTCATCACTTCTCCTTTTGGCATGGGAGAAGGGTTTTAAACAAAATGAACAATTACTCTGATCTATGGATGACTGTAGGAACATCTACAGCGACCCAATTGTGGCAGACACCACCAGGAATAACAAAATTGTTCAAATCTTCTGCATCTTCTTCTTCAATGATAGCAGCAGCTTCCTCTTCTGCAGGTTGATCGGCATGGATGAATCCTCCACTTGTGAACAGACCTTGCTCGTTGCATGCCCCAGAACCAAAGCCAATGCCAGCCCGGGATCGGTTGTCTTCAAGTTCAAGCACTTTCCCTAATCCAGCGACTGCACCACATTCAATGGCCAGCTTCGCATCACGGTAGGAAGTGAATGAAGGAGACTTCTTCTCGATTGGTTTATCAATAGATAAAGCTTGGAACTGAGTTCCAACTTCATCCTCTGCGTCAATGTACGAGAAAGAAGATAAATGGCTAACCAGGAGAGCCTTTTCTCCCCCTACTACAACCAGTTTCTTATTTTTCACAAACTTCAGCTTCTGGTGTAGGGTGGATGTCACGGCGCCAGCCTCGTGAATCCATGGTCTGCCTAAGAGACAGCTGTAAGATGGGTGGATATCCATTACTTGGAAAGTAACCTGGAAATCACTTGGTCCTATCTTGATTGGGAGATCCACTTCCCCAATCACGGTCTTGCGCGACCCATCAAAAGCTTTCACAACAACCCCACTCTGCCTCATAGGAGGACCTTGATATGACAGACGAGAGAGTGTGGATTTTGGCAATACATTAAGGGATGATCCAGTGTCCACCAACACATTGGACATTGCATCAGATTTGCAATTCATTGAGATATGTAAGGCCATGTTGTGGTCTCTTCCCTCCTCAGGGAGATCAGCGTCACAAAAGCTCAAGGTGTTGCAAGCAGTGATGTTTGCAACAATGCTATCAAATTGTTCCAGGGTGACGTCATGATCGACATACGCCAGATCCAAGACTTTCTGCAGGGACTCCCTATGAGGCTCTGAATTCAGCAATAGAGAAAGAATGGAAATCTTGGAGGGCGTGTGTAGAAGCTGGTCTACAATATTATACTCACTCTTTCTGATGAGCCTCAGCATCTCATCAGATTCTTCATCAACAATGCCACTTGGGCCAACTGAAGAAACAGGAGTCTTTGGTACAGATGAGGAGGGTTTGGCAACATCAAGTGCCGGATTCTGAATTTTGGCAGCAGTCCCCACAGGACGTTCAACAGATTCAGAAACAGTAGCCTTTGCAGGCGCAGAAAATACACGACCGCTTCGGGTCAACCCACTAACATCAGCAACAGTGGTCACAGAAGTGGAAGGCAAAGGTACTTCTACTCCATCTTGGACAGCAACAGGATTGTACCGGAATGGCACAGCTCGATCAGATGAATAGGGCACAGGGCCTGCTGGCTTGATGATCAAAGAAGGTGAAGCCTTCGGCTTGTTGCTATTGTAGCGAATAACAACTGGCTCTGGTAGCTTGAACACTGGTGATATGACATTCACTTCAGGTTCAACTGTATCAACATTGCGATTCTGGAGAATCTCAATGGTACCCTCATTCAGCAACTTCTGCAGTTCACGGCGGACTTGGTCACAACCCAAGCGGTTAACAGAACAGACGCGGCACTTATCGTGGTTATGCTCCAAATAACTGTGCTGACACAGCATCTTATGTAAATCAACCAACGATTGCCGGATGTGGCTTATGTACTTAACCTTGTACTTCCCAAGGTCCTCCTGGATCATGTTCACAGACTTCCCATGCGAAGGCAATGGGTTCCTGGTGACATTCGGATTGGAGTCTTCAAAACTCAGAATTCCGCTTCTCATAAGGTCTTGAACCTTAGTCTTCAGCGGGAAACAGTTCTCAACGTTGTGGCCCGGAGCACCGGAATGATAGACACAATGCTGGTCTGGCTTGTACCACCATTGTGGATTGGCAGGAATAGCAGGAGGATCCCTGGGAGAAACCAATTTCCTCTCCAACAAGGAGGGATAAAGCTCTGCATACGACATCGGAATCGGATCAAAGCTGATCTTCTTCCTATCATAGCTCATGTTAGCTTGGTTGGTTGTACTTCCACGAGGCTGGTAAGCCTGTTGCTGTGGACGCTGTTGTTGCTGTTGGTATTGCGGTTGTGGATATTGCTGCTGATGCTGATACTGTTGAGCATTATCCTTGAATACAGGCGCTACATGAGCCACCTGGTGCTGATGTCCGGCACGATGTGCAGGCTTCCTCTGAACAGAGGGTCTTCGATGCTTTGGCTGAGACTGCACAGCATGCGTTTCACCTTCTTTCCTCTTAAACGCTCCATATCGCTTAGAGGAAGAACCATCATCTTTGGCTAACCGTCCTTCGCGGACGCCTTCTTCAAGACGCATCCCCATGTTCACCATCTCGGTGAAATCAGAGGGAGCGCTAGCCACCATTCGTTCATAGTAAAATGAACCAAGAGTCTTCAGAAAAATCTTGGTCATCTCTTTCTCTTCCAAGGGTGGAGTGATTTGAGCTGCCAGCTCACGCCATCTCTGGGCGTACTCCTTGAACGATTCCTTATCTTTCTGAGACATGGACCTGAGTTGATCTCGGTCAGGCGCCATATCAACATTGTACTTATATTGCTTGACGAAAGCTTCGCCAAGGTCATTGAAAGATCGGATGTTGACGCTGTCCAGGCTCATGTACCATCTGAGCGCGGCACCAGACAAACTGTCTTGAAAATAATGGATCAGGAGTTGATCATTATCAGTTTGTGTTGACATCTTCCTGGCGTACATGACCAGGTGAGCCAATGGACAGGTGTTCCCCTTATATTTTTCAAAGTCTGGGACCTTGAATTTGACTGGTATCTTCACACCGGGAACTAGGCAGAGTTCGGATGCTGACTTGCCGAAGAGATCTTTGCCTCGAAGAGTCCTCAATTCCTTTCTCAGCTCGAGGAATTGATCGTTCATTGCATCCATCTTTTCATGAACATCTGAGCCCTCAGAAGCCTCAGAGTGATAGATGGTGTCGTCTACCCTAGGCATGGTATGCACGACAGGAGGAACGGGAACAGGGACCGGGCTAGATGCCGGCATTTGGACGAACGTAGGAGCTGGCAGATCAGGCATGAAGCCTGGAGGCATCCCCCAAGGAAAACCGGGAGGCATGGCATTGGGCTGATGGGCGCTAACTGGCACCGTTGAAGTAGCCACTTCAGATATAACCGTCCGCTGAACGGGAGTTGCAGGCTGTGGAGCAGGCTGGTTCTGGGCAGCAAGGAGTTGCTCCATTAAAGCGCCAAGTCTGGCGACCTCATCTCTCAGACTTTGGTTCTCTTGTTCCAACTGCTCCATGATTCTGGCAGAGTTGACTCTTGTATAATACCGGTGAGTCAGCTTGTCTTCAAAATAAATGAAGAGCA
Organism: Lathyrus oleraceus; assembly: GCF_024323335.1. Lineage (NCBI taxonomy): Eukaryota > Viridiplantae > Streptophyta > Magnoliopsida > Fabales > Fabaceae > Lathyrus > Lathyrus oleraceus. Next base: position 441,357,376 of record NC_066581.1, read on the forward strand.
AAGGTTAGAACCGGAAGACCAGAAAAATGGGTACCTGTTTATGCAAGAGTGATGCATGAAATGCTTGTGCAAATGCTTTGTTTTCAAGGAACCCTTAGGGTGTTATTTGCAATATTTTGAATATTTTAAACATTTTAATTGCTCATGGAAAATTTTCATTTAATATATCAAAGCAAAGAAATACAGCATTTTTGAATTCATTACAAAGAGGAAAGGTAAATGACATCCTATGGATCCCTAACAGCTCGGGATGCTGGAAGACGAGAAGTGCACAACTTCTTGATCTCTCTCTCATAGGCAGCCTCCATATCAGCTTTCTCTTTTGCAAGTCGATCATACCTCCTCTTCCAGAATTTGGACGACTGAGGAAGCAGAGAAGTCCAAGTGTCGTTCGGGTCGTCGATCACTCGGTGCTCGAGAAATTCAATCATAGCATCCTTCTCCTTGAGCTGCTGCAGCAATTCCTCTCTTTCGCGGATCCAAGCACGCGAAAGATCTTCCTCTCTCAACTCCTCTACACGTTGGGTAGGGAGGGTTGAAGGCCCAGCCACATCCAACAGTGTAGGTCTTGGATGATCATATGGCATCAAGTAGGTAGCAGCCCTCTGTCTGACCCAAGAGGTGTATGGCTCCAAAGCAATGCAGTTCTTCGGACCCAATTCATTCCTACTCTTCTTGTGAATACTGCGCCATGCACGGACAAATCTGGCTTTCAGGCCTTGGGGATCTTTACCCTCCTGGAAGAACACACCTTCTAACAGAATGCTATTAGGTTTATCCTTCAGGGGGAACCCAAGCTGACAACGTGCAAGAATAGGATTGTAGGTAATCCCACCACATGTACCAAGAAGAGGCACATTCGGGAATTCACCACAATAATCGATGATCTGAACGGTATCATACACGCGATCATACCAGGTGATATCATCATTGGTGAGAGACATGAGCCTCTGAGACCACCGTAGACATCCCTTGTTCTCCTTGAAAGCAACTGTCTGCGGCAAGTGCGAAATAAACCACTTGTACAGCAGGGGTAAACAGCAGACAATGACTCCTCCATTCTTCATATTCCTTAGGTGCATGGAGACATATGCATCGCCCAACAAAGTCGGAACTGGATTAAGAACTGAGAAGATCTTAATGGCGTTCATGTCCACGAACTTGTCGAAGTTGGGGAATAGCACCAATCCATAGATGAGCAGCACAAATAGAGCCTCAAAGGCATCCTCACTCATGGCCTTCCCATAAAAGGTAGCTTGGGCAATGAGGAACTCGGAAGGAAAACCTTGAATTCCGCCTTTGGTAGTCAGATTAGCCCTAATCAGATCTTCATCTATGTGCAACAAGCTAGCAATCTCTCGAGCAGATGGAATACTCTCTAAGCCACTGAACGGCACTTGATCCAGAATAGGAATCCCAATAAGGTGAGAGTATTCTTCCAAAGTCGGCAACAACTGGAAGTCCGGAAATAAGAAGCAATGATGCAACGGATCGTAGAACTGAGCCAGAGTACTCATCAACCCTTCGTCAACCTGAGTGGTGAGCAGAGGTAGAAGCTTCCCATAGCGAGCTTTGAAACCCAAAGGATCTAATACATATGATGTCAGATTCCTTAACTCTTTTATATCGGGCTGCTTGAAGTTGTACTTCTTTGTATACCTCTTCGGTCTTTCCATGTCTGAAAAATTTGCAAATAAACCCTTTGAGTTCCTTGAAAATTTTCTTTTTCTGATGATATGGATGCGGATGAATGCGTGAATGCATGAATGCAACAAACACACTCAAGGATCAAGCAAGACACACCAAACAAAGGTCGTGGGAAAGCTCTATGTATCCCTAATATCAATCATCCATTTTGGTGGATTTAGGTTTTCACCTTATCGACACCCAAGTTCCATTGATATTAACGGTACATGAACCGGTTCAAACATTCTTAATATCAACCAGCCGCTTTGGTGGATTTTAGGTTTTACACCTGATCCGGGATCCATTGATATTAACAATGTTTGAACGACTCAACCACGAATCACGGGTTTGTTGAGAGTCACGAGCATGGGGTCTCGGTTAAGAACCACCCAAAGGGAGTGTACTAGGGTTTAAACCTGCCAGACATGTTCTATCAGAGGTTCCCATAATCATCGTTCCATCTTTCGAATATTATCGGAGGAACGAATACTCGTATTCCAAGAATATTCTCAAGAGAAACTCTTATGAGTGTAGTATCGCGTAACAATCGTATCAGAACTGACATCTGAACGACCTCCGCACTACGGTCCTAAAAATAGGCCAAGATGGGTTTGGTAAACTAAGGTCCTTGGCTTCTGCGGAACATGATTGAAAGAATAATGCCTAACCACAAATAACTTGTGTGACATTATTAGTTCAACATGACCTCCACCAAGTGAATGGACTCGCAAGTCAACTGGCTAAGGACTACTCCACACCAGTCAACAAGACTATGCCATTCTCCTATCCTAGAGAGCACTCGAGTTCGGGTATAGAACTCATATCACAGATCACCAAAGCACACAGCAATTGTATATCAAGCAATTCACACATTACAATCAATACAGTGATCCCAAATTGTACAAAAATATGTCATATAACAAATAATAATATAGCACAACAAGGGTGAAAAGTAGGCAATACAACCAGAGATTCTGGGTTCGATCCCCAGCAGAGTCGCCACTTTTCTGTAGCGGTGTATTCGTCGCTATATGATCTATCGATTAAACCATAAGCTAAGAGATACATTGAAATTTCGAGTCGCCACCGCACTTTTATTTATCCAAAGGACTGGCTAAAAAGCGAACAAAAGCCTAAGAAGTTTTACACGTAGAAAACTAATAAAAAGATCAGAGATTCTGGGTAAGGGGTAAATTACGCAATGGGAAGGTGTTAGGCACCCACTACGTCCTAGGTACTCCTAGGGAGCCCTTTTCACACTTGTTGTAAAAGATTGTTATTTGTTATGACATAAACATTGTGCAAACATGATTGGGATGATGAGAAAAGAATGTACAATTTTATTATTGGGTTTGAACGGATGAACCCGCTGCCTACGTACCTTCCATCAAAGGTAAGGATCAAAACGCCGTAGTTCGGCTAAAAGATTTCCAAAAGTGAGTTAGGTTCAATTTTAAACACAAACCCTAAGGTCTTACGTTATCCACGGGAGAAAACTCAACCTTATACAAACAACAACGTCCACCATGTGAGAACAGCTTCAACTTGCCAGGGAGGGGTTAACCCTATAATAGGCAAGAAAGACTTACAATTCAATCACTAAAGACAGAAGGTGAGATTAACATCAACCACTAAGATAAATCAAACCTATAGCTCATGTATGAAAGCATTTAACAATGGACAAAGCCAAAACAAGTGAATGAGTGAAGTTACTGATTATGATTATGAAAATGGAGTCAAAGTATGATTAAGATTGATTCAAAGAAGTATTATGAAATGGGGTTTGAAAAAAGTCAAGGACTTGAGTCCAGGTTTTTAGTTAGAAAAGCATGAAGATGTTTGCACAATATCTATGTCAAGTTTGATATCAGAGTGTGAAAAGGTTTAGGACATAATGAATGATGAATGGATGAAGGATGGGATTGTAAAACTTCTTAGAAGGTTCACTTCTTGAAATCATATAGCAGATGATTCAAGTGTGTCCTTTGGAATAGCAATGGATAATAATAAACAAACAAAGCAAAGAAAGGCGGATACCGGATGCCAATCAATGGTCTTATACCAATCTCCTAAAACAAAACGGGATATCAGAGGCCACTCAATGGTCTTATACTAATCTCCTCAGAAGAAAACAAAAATGAAACATGGAAATCAACTGCCAATCTATCTGGACTTAGGTTAACTCCACAGTATGGTCCTAGGAAATCCAATGCCATATTACAGGGACTTACAATGGATCCTCACATACAAGAACAAAAGCAACAATATGATCACAGGAATGCAAATGCCAACTTACAGGGACTTATAATTGCAACCTCACATACAAACAGATAAAACAAACTATGATCACAGGAAAGCAGATGCCAACTTACAGGGACTTATAACTGCAACCTCACATACAAATCAAACAGATCAAATTATGGTCATAGGACAACAGATGCCAACTTACAGGGACTTATAACTGTATCCTCACATACAAATCAAACAGATCAAATTATGGTCATAGGACAACAGATGCCAACTTACAGGGACTTATAACTGCAACCTCACATACAAATCAAACAGATCAAATTATGGTCATAGGACAACAGATGCCAACTTACAGGGACTTATAACTGTATCCTCACATACAAATCAAACAGATCAAATTATGGTCATAGGACAACAGATGCCAACTTACAGGGACTTATAACTGTATCCTCACATACAAATCAAACAGATCAAATTATGGTCATAGGACAACAGATGCCAACTTACAGGGACTTATAACTGCAACCTCACATACAAATCAAACAGATCAAATTATGGTCATAGGACAACAGATGCCAACTTACAGGGACTTATAACTGTATCCTCACATACAAATCAAACAGATCAAATTATGGTCATAGGACAACAGATGCCAACTTACAGGGACTTATAACTGTATCCTCACATACAAATCAAACAGATCAAATTATGGTCATAGGACAACAGATGCCAACTTACAGGGACTTATAACTGTATCCTCACATACAAACAGAGCAATGACAGAAGATAGGAGTGACCAATGAGGTCTTACACTCTATCCTTCCATATCATAGGAGCAAATGCCAAAGCAATGGACTTACAATTGTCCTCAATGGGCAAACAACAAATGATGGCATCACAAAAGCAAGTGAGATGATCATGCATTAATGGCAATTGATGATGATGAATGCATAACATACAAGCAAGCAAGTGCATATGAAGCAATCAGTCAATCAATGAATATCAAACAGCACACTCTATAGCCAAACAAGGAGGCTCATACAAGAGGGTTTGACTATGAAAGTCCACTGTAACAGGTAAATGTCGCTCTTAACCTTGCCATTGAGAGGCTAAGGTGAAGCAGATGAAAGGAGATGAGGGGTGTGCCTCATTGCTTCTATCCCTAATCAGGGAGAGCATACAAGAAAGTGGGGGAGTTCAGAAAGATGGAACTCTTTCCCCATTATTGACTCGATTGATCTTGGGTTTTTATCTCGATGCTACAACCATGTAATGGGAGCAAGGAGAGGACTCACTGAATAGTAGGGGATAGATTGTTTATCTCTTTGATCTACCAATTGCCTTACTTGAAGGACTTTTCCTGCTTGGGACAATTTTAAACACACACAGGCATTGCCTCTTAAGGAGGACTTCAGACAGTTTGCCCGGTCAAATAACAGACCGGGTCTCCAGACTACATGAAGAAGAAGTAATTATACCTCAAAAGCAAATGCTAAATAGCAAAGCAAGCAAGTTCAAAGAACTTAAGCAACTAAAGTACCTGAAAAAGTCAAACCAATTAGTAAACAGTTCAACAGTTTAAAACAAAGGGAAATGAAACAACAGTCAATAATAAACAGAGGTGCCAAGGCACAAAGCCAAACTCATATGAGTCACACCTACAAAACAAAGGTTAGTACATGATATTTACAATCCAACTCAATCAAATTTGAATGATCTTTGAGGCATTGGTGCTTAACCTGAAACAATAGCTCAATTGTAAGCTCAAAAGACCACTAGGACTAGCCTAGGGTCAAAGATGAAAGAAAAAGTCAAAACAACAAAGAAAAGTCAACCCAATTCATGTTCAAACATTTAAGAAGCTATCCCAATTGGATTCATAATCAAATCATGCATCATTGTCATTTCATACACAAAACAATGCAAAGCATGGCAAAGGAAGCATACAAAAGGTCAACAGCAAGACCTCATTCAAAAGTCAACCCAAACAATCTCAAAAATTATCAAATAAATCACATTCAATCCTAACATCTAGCATGGCAAGCATGTCAAATTTCATGGCATTTGGATGAGAGGAAGGCAGTCAATTAAAATCAAGAAGTCAAACCAAATTCAAGCATGCACAATGAAGGTCAACAAACATGGGTCAACTTCAAAAAATCATATCAAATTGAAAACAGATGAGAAATGAATGAGATTAACACCAATGCAAAGCTCAAGATGTCTAGTATGCACATATGAAATTTCATGATCATACAATATGGTATGAGAATTTCACAAAGGATTTGGAAACATGTATCACATAAAGTCAACCATTGACTAGGCAGGGAAGAAAATTCTCAAACAAATTGGAAACAGCATGATTAAATCCAAGAAAAATCACACACAAACTATACATGTAAGAGATCATTCATGCAGAATTTCAAGTTGTTTGGAGGCTAGGAGACATGTGAACAAAAATCATACATTTGCATATCATTGGTGTGACACAAATTGTCACACCCTACTTCCAAAATTCACAACTAGCAAACCACAAATGATAAATGCACAATCTTTACATCAAAACAAAGATAAATGAGTCTAGTTTCACCACAAAAAATCTCAGGGGCATTGGATACATTCTCATCATTTCACAAAGGTTTTGGCCAAAGGTATCAATTAGGCATACATGACAAGAAACTTCATGCAATTTAAAATCCAGCCAACCAAAAATTAATTAAAAATCATAATTAAATACTAGACATTCTTGTGAACATTATGCAAAAAATTTCAGGATTTTTGGATGAATAATGAAGGAGGAATGACTTTTAGAAGATGAGTGAATAATTGAAGCAAACATGAACACATAACATGGAGTAATGAGTCAAAGTGGTCAGCGCATGGCATTTTGGTAATTCCTGCAGTCACTTATCTAAACACTGCGTTTTGGCTCACACAACGAAATGTTGTGATTGGCCAGTTCCCAATGGAACAGTACACGGGCCAATGAGCATCAAATTCTGGGTTTATGAAACCCTAGGGTTTAACAGCAGCAATGTTCATGGTATCACCAACATCAAAACAACATTCGACCAGCATGGCAAACAGCAAGGTATTAACAATGTTCATGCAACATCACACAAACAAAACTCAAACACGACTCATGGAAAATTCTGGGCAGCGTTCTAAGGTTTAAACACAACAGCATACATTCATCATCATCATGCATTCGAAAATTTCATATGCCCAGAAATCAAAATCAAGTATACCAATAGCATCATTAACATTAAGCAACAGGAATATAACATCAACTTTCAGTAAATCAATGCAAGCAAGGCAAATCGAGCAAAAATGCATTTGGACACAAGAAATGAAATCCGGATTTCTCCATCATATCACAACCATTTTGAATGATACAAGTTGCAATGGAACAAGCATGGGAAGAACTACAAGACACATGGCATTAATTTGAGAAAAGTGGAACTCGAAGTCTTACTTGAATCTGAAGAAAATGGTGAAACAGGGCTTCTTTTGGTGATACAAGTGCAAACAGATGAAGACCTTGGTTGGTGTTGGTGTATACTTGAAGCAAATCAGCTCGAGCAACTCAAATTCCACTTGAAGCAAAACCTGCCATGGCTGTAGCTTGGAGAAAACAGAGCGAGGAAAGGGCTGCACAGGTGATGGATGGTGGTTCAAAAGGGTTCCAAATGTTGTCCAAGTGAAGCAAGAGCCAAGGGTTGCTCGAGGGTTTTGAGGGTTTGCTCAGAAAAATCTCAAATGCCAAAATGCAAGAATGAGAGAGTGAGGAAATCTGGTCGAGGGAGGCAGTGATTCTAGGTTTAGAAATGCAGAAAATGACTTTATATTGGTCTGTTTAAGGTCCCTTAATCATGTGGTAAACTTGCTTAGCTTAAATGGAGTAACTTTGCAAATTGCTAAATTTGGAGTAAGTGGATATGGAGGGTGCATGGCTGCACGATTATGGGCCTCAAACAGGCTGCCAGTAACATTTGTGTATGCTGTTTTTGGTCTGCTCTTGAATTGCTAACATTGTTTTACTTGTTTCACACCATTTGCAAGAATTGCCAAGTTTGCATTTTTGGCCAAAATGATGGTATGGTAGTGGTATGTGCATGAGTTAGGGCTTGGAACAAGTTTCAAATGTCATTCTAAACATTTCCCAATTGGCCAAATGTGTAAAAAATGCTTAGATCAAAAAGTCAAACTTGAGTCAAACTTGATTTTTAAATGAAAAAGGTCAAAAAATGCCATTTTGATTGGAAAGGTTTTGGTGAATGAAATTTATATTTTTGGAAAGAGGAGGAAAAATGTGGTTTGTAGGAAAAAACCCCACCAAATTTGGCCTTATGGTTCATGAGTTATGGCTCTTTGAAGTTCACAAATTTTTGAAATTGAATTGATCATATCTTGACAACCATACATGGGATTTGAGTGTTCTTGGACTTTTTGAAAATGGGAGAACAAGATCTTCAACTTTCATGTTGGGCAAAAATTCATTTGAAGCTTGTATCATGATGTAAGTTTAAGATCAAGAAGTTTCCATTCTTGGCAGTTGAAATTACAGGTCCACTTTCTATTTTGGGAAATTTTCTGTTTGACTTGATTTTCTTCCATGATGAGGTTTGACATGATAGATGAGGCTTATATAAGCATGAATGAGCTCCTTCAAATCAATTCTATCCATCAAATCACTGATTAAATCCACTGTTGACCAAGTTTGACTTTTCTAGGGTTTTGGATGATTGAACCACTTCTGATGAATTTCAAACCCTAATTCCTTGAGACCTTGACTTCAAATGATGTCCCAAGATGTATGAACTTTTGATTATTGATCATGGTGCCCAAATTCTGCAAGAATGGCCACCATCCACTGCTTTGACTGACTGTTGACTGTCTTTGACCTAATTTCTGATGATTGCTTCAACTGCAAGCAACAAGGTTAAACTGACAATATTTTTGTACTTTTTGGTTAGTAAACATATGAAAAACAAAGATATACAAATGCGAGGCATGCTTGGTGATCAAGAAATCAACCCACAAGGCAAACCACCCACTAGGAGGGGAACTAAGGCATGCAATGATCCTTGAGGCCATGATATGATATGTTATGGGCCATGAGGGATCTTAGGGCCAAAATTGGGGTCTTACACCAGCGAGTCATCCTTGATATGTTCATCCTAACCAATGACGGATGTTCTCTCTGTCATATCTTTATTATCTCCTTACCCAGTAACAGGTAGTAGATAATAGATTTCTGCTCCTCCTGTGTTGAAGTTTTTTCTCCCCAGTCGAGTTGAGTGCACATTTCCTTAGTGAAATCGTTGTTCCCCCGTACGAGTCGAGTACTTCAGTTTCATCCTGACTTATTCGTATCTCCTGCGTATGTTTGTCCCCCCCCCCTCCCCTGCTGAGTCTTTCCATTGTTATATGGATTTCCTCGAGTCCCCTAGTAGTTTTAAGTCGTAGCCTGGCCTACGCATAACTCGTTTTTCCCTAGAGTCTTTGTCTCCCCAGTGAGTTTTCCTTACGGAATGCATTGTGCTCCTGCGGATTTTCAGTCTCTCTGATTTCTTTTTCCTTTGTGGCAATATTTCCCTATGAAGCATAAACTTTTGCATTCATGTCATATGCATCATGAGGTCTCTTAGGGACCAAAATTTGTTTCTATATGTTGTTATTTAAGTCCATTCTACTGAGTCGAGCCAAAGATTTTAACCTTCACCTCCTCAGTTAGAATGTCCTTAAATAGGGGCAGCTGTAAGACCCCAATTTTGACCCTAAAATCCCTCATGCAATCCCATCATAAGCATTAGCATTGGGATCATATCTTGGCATCCTCCTTACCCCTATTTCATTGGGTTTGTTTTTGGAGAGATCACCAAGCACTTTATGATTGTCTCATACTTGTATTTTATCATTTTTACTAACTAAAATGCCAAAAATATGTCTTTGCATCTATCTAACTCTTTTTGTAGGAAGGGCATGATCTGATTGATTCATTGATCACATCTACGGTTTGAGACCCTCATGAACAAAGAGCACAACCAAGAATTGATTCAATAATGGTTATGATCATCATATATGTGTCCCAATGATCTCTACATGATATATTGATCAAGTTTTCTTCAAGAGTTTGAGGGTGATTTACCTTGGAAACCCTAGTTTGACTGGGTATCTTGAGTAAATTCTCCAACAAGCTATCTCACCAATTGATAAAATTTATCAAGGGACACTTCAAAAATCATCATCTTATGCATATATGATCTACCATGCGCCAATAAAGTCAAGAGAATTGGAAATGGGCAAGATGGTTGATGGTGGTTGGCCAGATGAATTCATTTGATCAAAACTGGGTCTCCCTAGACCCTATCTCCTACACTTTTCACCATATGAAAATGATTACAAGAGAAAACATACTCTAAATGACATTATAAACAACTTTCATGATGATACCTAGAGCTAGTTCTTCTTGGAAAATCATTTTCTATGTTGAAACATTATAGGTCATTTTGTCTAAACCCTAATTTGAAAGTCAATTTCCCAAGGCCATAACATGCTCAATTTTTATGATATTACAGATTTCCAAGTTTCACAATCAAGTTCAATGTGTCTACTTCAACTTTTATGTTTGGAGTGGGAGCTAATTCAACTTTTTTGAGCATGTGATATGAGGCTACATTATAGGTCACTTTTGACCTATACCATTGATCATGTAAGTTTGCCAAACTTCAAAAATGCATAACTCTATCATTTCAAATACAAATTACATGAAATTGGTAACCATGTTTAAGATCTTTGAGAGAGCTACAACTTTGATGAATACACTTTTCTCATTTGAAGCTCCCATAAAAAGTTAAGCAAGGTGGAATATTTAGACATATGGCTTGACACTTACAAAAAAATTGATATGTCAAATTTTTCCAAACTTCCACCTTAAATTTATCCAAGTTCTAATCTCCAAATGAAAAAGTGATCATCATAAAACTTGTTCCTCTTGGTCTCACCTTTATAAAGAGCTCAATTTCATTCATTTTGGATGAGAAATGCATAGGCTACGCATGGCTTAAACAGACTGATATCATTTGGCATGGATCCAAATTCAAGCAACAATGTTCAATTGCCTTGCATTCTAAGCTAGCTCCAACACATCTGATCATTCATTTTGGACTTTAAACCATCATTCCATGGGCCTATGCGCGCCCATGTACCATGTTATCATCATTTGCCAAATTTGGATGGTTGGAAAGAGTGTGCAAATATCACATGGATTTGGCTATAAATACAGCTGCATTTGCTCAGAAATCACACACACATTGCGCCAACTTTGAATCTCCATTGAAAACCCTTCACTCTCAAAGGATAACCCTGATAAATTCATTTGAATTTAAGCTTGAATCTCCACTGTTTTGGAATTCAATTCTCCAGGAGTCCACTGCTTCTAAACCTCTCCATTCCTCTCCTGCAAGCAATTGAAGTGAAGCCAAGCACAATTCAGATCAAGATCCATCACGTTCTGACCTCCTATGAAGGTAAGTTGCAGAAATTTTAAACTCTTCGATTCTCTTAAATTGCTGCTCAATTCCATTGATTATTTGGTTGTCTGAAGTGCTACCAATGTAGGAAAGAAGATTGAGTTGCTTTGAGGCCAAATCGAAGCAACTCAGATCATGAACCTCATTTTTCAATTCCACATATCTCTTAAATTATTTGGAATTGGAGTAATTGGAAGTCATATTCTTACTCAGTGATGTTTTTTCTTTAATATGATGTCCCTGTTTTGTATTTTGGTAATGGTTTATCTTGACCAGTCCGGTGGAGCTCATCAGAGAAGACAACCGGAGCTCTGGCTCCGGTGATGATGTGTCTTGAGTCTGAGCCACATGATCCATGTCTCACGTTTTAATTTTAACCGTCCCTTGTAATTACCAATGGTACAGCGCAGATGACTTGGACACATGTGGAACGCGAGTTTTGGATCATCAGATCTGCCACCTCAATTAATGAGGGAGATTGATGGTCCACGTAATTTAGCATTTTCTGAATTTTATTTTAATTGCATTTTCTTCAATAATTCATATTAAATTCAATATTGATCCAAAAAATATGGGACTTTCACCAAAAATTTACAAATATTTTTCTCTTTCATATTCTGAATTAAAATTATTTTTTGGATCATTATTAATATTTTTCATGAATTAATTGGTTTTGCATTTTTTTTAATTGTTTAAAAATATTTTTAAATGTCCAAATATTTTTAAATTGTTTGACCTATGATAAATCTCATGGCCATTTATTTGGTGTTTTAACGAGGTTTTAGGATTTGGACAAAACATATTTGAATTTAATGCATTATTTTAATTTTTTTAATTGAATAAATGCCATTTTAATTGTGTTGACCATTTGTATTGACTTAATTGAGTTTGATTGTTTGTTGTTGGGCCTTGGTCAAGGTTGATTTGACTTTGTCAAGTTAATATCATTGGATTTAGGGGATTGATGGAATGTACATTCCATCTCCCAAAATGAATGAATGATATTAATTTGGTAAAAGTTCTCCTTTGACCAATTTGTGATCTCATTCATCCCCTTCCCTATTCATCTAATTCCCCTTCTTCATCCATTCATTTCCAATTGGCCAATGACATCTCAAAGTTCTGATGCTAGTTGAATGAAAGATTAACATGAGTATGGATGAGATTAGGCCACACCTTTTGCATATTTTTTTGTGTGTGGTATGTTTAATGAGCATAGTTCATAATACTATGTCTCTAACATGCATTAACACCAAAAGTCTATTGCCCGACCTCAAATAGTTGTGACTTCTACATAAGTCCAATTACGATTGCCTAACATAGCACTAAATTTATGACATAAAAGGCATAAGCATTCTAGTTAGTGAGATTGTAGGTCTCCCCTCTTCCATGGTATTATGTGGAACTTGGCCTTCTTTCCTTCCTTTGGAAAATATTTTGGTTCAAAGATCCATGCTTGTGGCAAGTGGGTTAAGTGTTCTCCAAAGAATGTCTTGAGATCAAAATCAAAACAAAACTAAATTCTAACTTAATATCCATTAACTTTTAATTTCAAGCTTTTACTGTAATGCAATTTACTTTTAGCACTTTATATCATTTTCCGTTATACATATCATCCTAATTATTTATGTTAATGTAATTTTCACTTTGTCCATTTGGACCATACTGTGTGATATTATTTTGTTTGTGTTACCTTGTTTGTTTGTGTGGTCCTTGACCATTAATGTACATTATAACAACAAAAACCCTAAAAAACTTTTGTGTGGACTGTTGGCTTGATCTATGGACAAATGGACTTAGAATCTAAGCAACCTCCCTAAGCTAATGGACTTAGCCAATTCAAATTTTTGAAGAACCAAGTGCTTGCAATTTGAATTCATCAGATACATTTTTGAAGATCTCTCTAAGTTCATCTGCCACATTGATCATTTGTGAAGTTGTTATGTTAAACCTGTGACTTGTAAAATCCATCTGTTACATGGGCTATTTCTGAAGAAGATCATAAAGTGGATAAGCTTGGATGAGGCCATCTTTATTTGATGCCTTTCGTCATCAAGATGAATATAATTGTGAACTTGTGGGTTGCTTGAATCAAAAGTCCAAGGGAATTCTAGGTTTCTATTGACATACTTGTCTATTGGATTGCTACCCATTTGGTCAAATCTTTTCAACTTTAAACTTTTAAATTTTATGCATAGGGTAGTCTCTTCATCTTCTCCCCATTTCTTTAATTTCAAAATCTCTCCCTCCATTTTTAAAAACCTTCTTTGTGTGGACTCTTTTTTATTCTAAAGTTTGACCATTTTCAAAAAGATAGAAACTTTGGCCTTATGCCATTGCATTTTCAAACTTATTTTCTTAAATCAAACTTGTAAATAAACGTAACTATACTTGACTTAAACTTTCAAAAATACAAAAAGAACTAACTCATTAAAATCATTTTAGGTTTTGATAAAATCAATGCACCCATTTTGAAACTTTCAAACTTAAATTTTGTTAAAATCAATGCACCCATTTTGAAACATATAGCACGAACTACGAGGTTTTGATCTCTAATTTTTATTAGTTTTTATTTGAAAACTTCTTACTATTTGGGTTTTTTTCGTACTTTTCCCTTTTCCCTTGGAAATAATAAAAGCGCGGTGGCGACTCTTGTTAAATTGATCTCTAGCTTGTCAATAGCTTGATGATCATGAATTTCCCACTACACTTTGCTTAAACAAAAGTTGATTAAGATATGCTAATGGGAGAAATATTTTGTTTTTAACATAAATGAAAAATGAGTGAATATGACATGATTGATTCAGAAAATGCATAATTACTTCATTAATATTACCATTTAACAGAAAACAACAATGCTTAAAGGAAAATAAACATCAACATGCAATGAAATTAAAAATGGAATGCTTAAACAACCATATGATTGCCAACTTTAGGGATTTGACTTCTCAACTTGATTCATGCTTCACTCTCCATGCCCTAGAAAAGGGTTATTTTCAACATTCAGGCCCACATCTTTGAAAGATAAAATCTTGTTGTCAATCAGATTCTACACTCTATGCTTCACTCTCCATGCCCATAACAACCCTTTAAGTCATGGCCCGGAGCACCCTCATAGAAATGACAATGAGCATTCAGATCGTACCATGGAGGTAGAGGATCCAGTGGAGGACCCGAAGGTCTAGGAACCACAAGTACCTTTGGCAGCAAGGAAGGATAGAGCTCAATATATGTCACTGAGATTGGATTGAAGGTGGCTCTACCCCTTTTTCCTTTATTATGAATTGGAGCATTTTGACGAGGAGTTTGAACTCTCGGTTCCTGATAAGTTGGGGATGCATGTGCTTGTTGATATACAGGAGCAGCCTAAGCATGCTGATAGACTAGAGTAGACTGTTGATTAAAATTTAACGTGATGGAGGCTACATACGGTTGTTGAGAAAATTGTGTAGGATAGGTTTGTCGTTGATAGGCATACTGCTGGTGTTGTTTCCTTCTTGACTGATTTCTTCTTTGACCACTAGATACAGCATTTGTTTTTCCTTCTTTCTTCTTTAGGAACCCTCTAAAATATATCTTTGGATTATTGTTGGAGGTTCTGAAAACAACAACAATTTTTCCCCTCTTCATCCTAAGCTCAACCTTTATACCCACGGTGACTAGGTTATAGAAATTTGTTGATATACTAACCATCATTCTTTCATAAAACGTTGGTTGTGCAGTGTCTAGGAACTAATTGGACAATTCCTTCTCGGCCAGAGGTGGTTCAACTTGTGAGTCCACCTCTCTCCACCGTTGTTCATATTCCTTGAAAGACTCATTGTCTTTCTGGAACATGCTCAACAACTGCCTCTTATCCAGGGCCATATCCATGTTATATTTATAATGCTTGATAAAGGTGTCAGACAAGTCCTGAAAGCACTGGATGCGGATTTGGTCAAGGCTTTGGTACCATTTAAAGGAGGCGACATTCAAGCAATCTTGAAAACAATGTATCATAAGTTTGTCATCCTCAATGTGTGCAACCATTTTCGATAGTACATATTGATATATCTCTTTGGGCATGAGTGGCCCTCATACTTATCGAAATCAGGGGTCTTGAATTTCACGGGGATCACAAGCCCGAATACCAAACACATTTCTCTGGCAGCAGCACCAAAGACTTTGTCGCCTTCCATTGTTCTCAATGTTTTCTCAAGGACCTCGTAATTTTTTATTATGCCTTTAATGTCCTCATGCCTTTCTTCCTCTTGATCATAAAATTCAGGATCATGGTATATTTGATGTTCATCTTCAAACGGCGGTTGTACATATGTGTGGACGATTGGTGGAACGATCGTATGGACCACAGGATGCGCCTCGTTGGTGATTGGTAAAGGTATTACTTGTTGGATGGACTGCATAGTGCTCGTGGCTCCTTCAAACAGAGGTGTAAATCTAGGAGGTAGACCATAAGGAGGACACGTGGTAAGCACAATTCTCGCAGGTTGGAGCTGAAAGGTATGACTGAAGACCGCTACTTGAGTGTCCAACATGGCCTTTATACCTTGAAGCATTTCCATAATCTGGCCTACATTCCTTCATAGGTCATAAAGTTATGAACGCACCCTTGCTAATTCTTGTTCTTGACCAACCATCCTTTGACGAGCGCTGGCTCGAGTATTGTAGTGGTGTTGAGGACTCAGGGTCAGACTGGAGGAAGAAAACATAATGAGTTTTTTTGGAAAAAATATGCATGCATGCTGATGAAATGCGGATGCAAGAAATTTCTTATTTTGGTATTCAAAGAAAATGTGATGCATGTATGGTTAGGATATGAGGGAACATGAGTAACTCAGAATACACTACTAGGTAGGTTTTCATATATCGAATAGTTATAGGCTTTCTACCTATAAACCGCTCATAAGATAGTTTTCTAGGTTGATGGATATAGTTCTCAGAGTCATGGAACTTAATCATACCAACGTCATGCAACAGGCTAGCTACTTTATGACAAGAGTGACAAAAATGTCTATTCTGAGCTGGGTGTTCATGTTAGGTGCACAAGGAGTGGCCTTTGGAGACTAACATTACACAACCACCAAAGCAAAAACTGTTTCTAAGAGGGTTCCTAGATCCATGGATCCTTCATGGATCAACATCACGCGATAAGCTAGCTGTCTTATAATGAGATCTATGAAAAGGTCTACTCTAGGGGTGGTCTTCATGTTAGGCACACAAGGAGTGGTCCTTGGGGACTAACACTACATAAATTCGAGTCTAACTTATGTGTTATCTCTTATTTTTCCAAAGCTCGGGTGTAGAGATTTAGTCATGATATCATTCCAAGATCCTAAGACAGGTACTATGATGAGCATATATAAATGAAATAAAATAAATAGATAAACGAGCATGAAGAAACCAGATAACATAAGCCAACACTCATCACAAAATTAACTAAATTAGGCTTGACTCTCTCTTTCTTGGAGCATGTTTCCCCAGCAGAGTCGCCACCTATCATACCTAAAAAAATACGATCCTTCGTGAAACGTTCGCACGCTCACGCAAAAAATGTGTTTGAACAAAATCTCCACCGAACTTTATTTAATCCAATGAAGGAAAAGGAAAATATCGATAAAACATTTGAAAATAACATGGTCTTTGTAACCATATTCGGGTTCGGAAGTTGATTACGCAAGGGGAAGGTATTAGCACCCCTCATGTTCGTTATACCCAATAGGAACCTTTTAGTTAAACTCGCGATCGAATGTTAGCTATTGTTAGTTGTCTTATTCTAATGTTAAAATATTAAAGAGAAAAGAAAGGGTTCACAAAAAAGTTTTTTATTAATGTGTCTGACGAGATTGTGGGTCTCGTTCCTACGTATCTCTAGATCATATGGAGAACTCAAGGCTATGTAGTTCTGAGTAGAAATTTTTTTGTTTCTTGGTTGATTTTGGTAAAATATGTTTTGTCTAAATCAACAGAAAAACATCTTTTCCTTCCCAAAACAAGTGAGGAGCAGACGTTTGCATCATATTGATGGATTTCTACATATCAACATTCATGGGAAAATGTCACTTATCTCAACTCAAACAACAATGGACAAAGCATTGTTTTGTATCGTCTCTAGATGAAATATATTTCGATTAAAAAAGTTTGATTGCTGAAGGTTTTATAAGTGAATGACGAACGCTTGATGAGAATGAGATATAAGCATCAGGATCAATCATTTGGGGTTCCATCGGAGTGCCAGACTCCAATGGTCCTTTTTTCATTCAAAGTATTTATGAAAATGGTTTGATGGACAACAAACACTCAATATGAACAAGACGTAAGCCTTGGAATCGATTGTTCAAGGGTTCCATCGGAATGCTAGACTCCAGCGGTCCTTTTTTGTCCAAGGTTATTAAGTGTTTTAGGAGTTAAAGAAAGAATGAATGTCTAACCCAAAATGTGTGCCTCAGGGTTAAACTTAGACTCAAGGTTAAAAATTTAGTGAGGGAGTGAGGCTGGATTTTAGCAGAGGTTCGTTTTCCTGAATTCTGTTTGTACTAGTTATTATGGTGAAAATGAAATTATTGCAATATTGTTACTGCAACACTTTTTCCAACATTCTCTTATTTATTTTATTTTGAAAATAGGTATGTGATTTACTGCAGTGATTTGGTTGTATGAGCTCAAATACAGGGTCTTGTTTTTTACTACTTTTGGTTCAAAACATTAGCTTTTTCTTGTTGTAGAAATGTTGGTCATTGGTATGATTTTTGTGACATGCTTTAATTAATGTTATGCTTAAACAAAGTGTTTGCATAATGATATTGGTTTTGATCCAATTTGCAATTAATGACTAGATTCTTTGGATGGGTGAAATTGTTTTGAAGAGTTGCTTAGAGGTGAAGGATATGACTTGAAGTTAGCTTGGTGGACCAACTTTGATGATGAATTAGACAAAGCAAGATTGAAGCAAAAAATGGACATGGATTCAAATGGGAGTTTAAAAGGAAATAAGCCTTTAGAATTTAGGTTTAGGTCTTATAAAGATTTATGTTTTGGTCAATGTAAGAACAAATTTGCAACATACTCAAGAAATGTACAAAGTTCACAGTTATGTAATATATCAAATTTTGTAACTTCCATGACTTAATTGTAAACAAAACATATCTTTGTAAATTTTAAAACAAAGTAGATCAACTTAAAAGTCTTTCCATTCATTGCCTTTTCAATAAAAAACAAGTTCAAACATAATCTGAATTTCTATGTGACCTATTTTGCTCAAATATAAAGAATATGAAGTGTAATAACATATGGTAGATTTGAAAGATATGAGATCTTAAAACCATCTTAAATTGAAATGAATAAGATGGTTTATGCATGATCGTACCATACCAAGTTCAAAACTTGATAATCAAATTACTTGTCTCTTTTTTTTATTAAAAAAAACTAAAAGCAATAGTAATTGAAAATCAAGCCCTTAAAGACAACCAAAAGTGATATCCTATAAGCCATGAACTATCCAAATTGTCAGCCTACTAATTCTAATGATACATGATAAGAATGTATGAAGTGAACTTAGCAAAAATAACACAGACAAAGTTACTTAGTCCTTGTTTATTGATTTTGACTAATGCATGGAAATGTGATCTTATGACTAAACGAAGTGGTCATAAGAGACGATGCAAAAAAAGAAATATGCAGATGAATGATTTAAGATGGGGGCAATTTAGGGTATGACATGTACTACTAACCTTGGTTTGTTTTTATAAGAAATCAAAATATTACAAGTTAGTAGGTTATTATGATGTTGATTATGCTGGAGATAGACTTGAATAAAAAGCACCAGCGGAAGCTGACAATTTCTGGGTGAAAATTTAATCTCATGGTACAGTAAGAGACAATCAACTATCACATTATCAACAACAAAAGTTGAATACATTGCAGCCTCTAGATGTAGAACCCATATCCTCTGGATTAAAAGTCAGCTAGAAGATTATCAACTAAATGAGAGTAACATTCTTATCTTTTGTGATAATACTTCTATTATTTGTTTGTCTAAGAATCCCATTTTAAATTCTAGAGCTTAGCATATTGATATCAAAAATCATTTTATCAGAGACTATGTTCAGAAGGGTATTCTAAACTTAAAGTTTATTAATACAGACCATCAATGGGTTGATATCTTTATAAAACCACTTGACGGGGACAAATTTGTTTTTATTATGAGAAATTTGAAAATGGAAATTTATCCTGATTAAAATCTCAAATATGTGCTAACTTTGATGGATAAAAATTAGACTCTAAAATTTTGTATGTTTTTAAATTTGAATCAACCATCCCTCTGAAAGTTAGACGACTTTTTGGCTCAAAAGGTCCAAGTCATAATGCCTCTGGGTTTTTCTGTCTTCTGGACTCTGATGCATATCAATGTTTTTTTCTATATTCTATGTTCTTTTGATATTATGTATTTACCTTTATGATTAATGATAAATGGGGAAGAAAATGAATAATGATTTTGATATATATTATAACCCTAATATAACTCAAACATAGCTAAAATTAAAGCGATCATCAAATGAGATTCTAAGTCTTAAATTCAGGGGGAGCTTACGAACCTAACTCTTAAATTTAAAGCTAAGAATAACATTTAAATCAAGATAATTTTGTTAGTCTAAATTTCAGGGGGAGATTACAAACCTAACTTTGTACTTTAGATGATTGTTAGTGGGATCTTGCAAACCTCACTATGAACAATCAAGCTAAGAAAATTTTGGAAGTCTAAAACTTAAAGGAATCTTACAAACCTTACTTTGAGTTTTATCATACTTGTATTTAAATCAAAGTTATTTTGAGTCTTATACTCAAGGGAAGCTTACAAACCTCACTCTGCAGATATATGTTGAAGAAATGGTTTTGAAAGTCTAAAACTCAGGGGGAGCTTATAGACCTAACTCTGAAGTTTAGATGATTACTTATTGAATAAAATTTGTTCATTAAAATACATGGATTTGTCATCATCAAAAATAGGGAGATTGTTGGAACAAGTTTTGTTCAACAACTATCCTTAAGTTTTGATGACAACAAAGTGTAGATAATAGTTATGTACTCTAACCATTTTGCTGAGTGTGCAAAAAATTAGAAACGGGTTGTGACTCTGAAGATGTCTAGACTTTAAACCAAAGGATAAAAGCATATACAAATAAGTCAACTATGATCTAACAAGTCAACATTTATAAACAAAAACCATCCATACATACTCTAATAAAAGGATGACTATCAGCTTGTGAAAGTCTCAGAACCCAATTATCCAGAGACTCTTTTGTTTCACCAAGTTCTGAAAACAAGCTTTGGATATGCTACTCAAGCTTCATCAATAAATATTAGAATCCCCATAATAGAATCTATTCAAGCCAAAACTCAACTAAACATATGATGGTACAGAAGTAGCAAAGAAAATCTACTTTATGTGCAAAGTAATGTTCTCTATGCCAAAGAAGTCTTTTGCATCCCATCATCTTCACCAACTACCGCTTACAATGTCACTCTAGTGTTGCATATGAAGTGACCTCTATACAACTGATTCTTAGAGGATATTTTAATCTTCACCTCCAACGGATATATTTGCTTCTATATAAGAGGTCTTTGAAGATTGAAGAAAAAATATTGATACACACATTGAACATTCATCAACGCTCATACTCGGGAAACATATACAGAAAAATAAGACGTGTTTCTTACACTTATACACCTAGAACAAAAATCATTGAATATTCTTGTTAAGTGTAATACTTGATTTAAAATTGTGTATCTGCTTATCTGAAGCATCTTGCAAACACAAAACTTGTTATTACAACTTTGATTGTAATCCTAAAGTGACCAAGTTGGCAAGGCTCTTGAGAAGTCAATAACAGGTAGTTATTTAGGATTAAACCCTCTTAAGTGATCGGGTAGGTCAGGATCTTAAGGAGTTAGTGACCTTCAGACTTCTTAGGGGACCAGTTGGGTTAGAATTCTTAAGAAATTAGTGACAGGTTATGCATTTGTAATAAGTTTATATTATTGGATTATGTCATTTTCTAAGGCAAAACAACTCAGGTATGTGGAATGGAGGTAGCCTTCTTAAAGGCAAACCAGGATAAAAATCCGTGGGTACTTTATCTTTGGTTTTCATTGTTTTATCCTAGTGTTTTAGGTTGCAAAAAACTATCATTCTTGAAACCCAATTCAATCCCTCATTTCTTGTGTTTCTTTAACCTTCATTGGACATTCTTTTTAGCCAATCTTCTTTAATGGAAAATTTCTAAAAGATACAAAACATAACTAATAAATCTTCTTGGAATCAACCAAAAATGCGTTGAGATTTACTAAATGAATTTGTCTTCCAGAATAAGGACAAATGTTGCACGCATATTGGAATATCGTGTCCCACATGTTGCCTTTTCACAAATTAATTTTGTTTTGCCCATGTTGTTTTACTTAAACCAGCAAACCAAAGGAACAAAAATCCCTCATTTGGAAACTTTTGGCTAAAACAACTTACAACCTTTCTACAATATGAGCAAATAACTTACAACCTTTCTACAAGATGTGCAAGAGTAGCTAAAAAACAATTTTCATTCACGAGGATACACACAAATCAGAGCATACAACAACAACATACATCAGCAATGAAAGACTTACACATATGCTCACGTATATACATGCTCACATAGTTGAAGGCCAGATGCTTCAGCATATGAGCACACAACTATTAATTATGGTATCAAAATAGATTACCATATTAGACCATACAGAGCAGTAGAAGTAACACACATATCAGATAACTTGCAAGGTGGTTGTTACACCTCAAGAGATTAAGTCAAACACAAAACAAGAATAGGAGCTCACATCACAAGCATCCATTCATGCATGTACACACCCATTACTCCCCCTTTTTGCCAAAATTTGGCAAAGGTTTGTAATAGAAAACCCAAAAATACCAATAAGCCATGATCAGAACTGAGAAACAATTTGAAAAAACTAGAATCATTGTCAAAGTGCAGAGCCATTGTCAATGTTAAAGGGCCTTTACATAACTAGTAACACAAAAATTAAAACACACCCATATACAAGGGCCAAAACACAACAAACATGAAATAACTGAAAATAAAACATCCAACTCCACTATCCATACCAACCTCCCGATGACTGAACATGACCAAATTTTCATCAACATTTGAGTCATAATCACTTGATTGAACATTATTTCTCTTTAAGGACTTCATCTTTGTTATATACTGTCATACCCCAATTTTGTCCAGGCGTTTTAAAGAAAAACTCTCACTAATATTTCATAAATGAAGATCTTGATGTATGGACTCGAAGCTGGGGGACCTTGCCAGTGGATGAATTTAGGTCTTCTCCCTATTGTTACTCTGTCCGTGTCCAATGAAATATTATGTCCCTAATTCAGAGAAAGGGTCCTTACTTGATTAAGGTCATAAACCCTAAAACATGACCAACTTTCTTTGTAGGGCTTCCCAACCCTAAGCTCCTCTAAACTTCCCATCATTCCTAGCGAGGTTTCATTTTCCTATCCAGAAGCCCATTCAGTGTTCATATGTTCCTTCTAAAACTCTTAGTTTCATCAAACTTTCACCAATTCTTTTAATGGAGTTTCATCTAATAAATTCCTTGTTCATAACCCAAAGATTGTTGCGTTCATCTCTTCTAGCTACTACCACTGTGTGGGTTGGTATACGCATTTTGGGACTTTTTTATACAAGTCTCATTTCGGGTCAGTCTTTGATAAAGCATAGAGTTCTATGTAAGCAACGTATCACCTATGCGTACCCAATGTTTTGGTCTTGGTTCTTTCATCTTAAATATTGAAATTTCAAGGTTTGATTCAAGTCACTCCCATACGACATTATTCGAATACCATTTATGTCATAAACAAGTGAACGATGTCCATTTGGTGATCAATCATGTAAGGCATGTGTGTTTGGAATTACAAGTTTTCTTATAAAAAGGTTGACCTTTAGTCAACATACGGACGGACCCCAAATCCACAAAACACGTCGTAATTATCATAAGGTTATAGTTAATTCGTGGTTAGACTTACATTTCTTTGGATTATTTTTTTTTTTCAAAAGTAAGTTGATATATAAACATGTCTGCAAATTGATTAATTTAATCCAAAAAAGTTGTGTACATAAAATGAATACATTCTTGTTGTTTTAAAATAAGGAACGATGCACCTGATGATAGAGTTTCTAATACATTTCCATTCAATAACTACCATTATAAACACACTATTCATTACAGTTCTTGAACCAAATCTTGACCAAAATTACACTACAACATAATCCTATCCCTAATAACTCAGTTTTTTTGACACCTAATCAAAAACTATTTATTTCCAAAGCTCCCTATCATTATGTTTTGTTCCCGGCTTGGACGTATCGTACCGTCATGACTTGTGGAAAGGAAAAGAAATTAATCCCAAGCATTAGCGGATCAAGCCTTATCACAATACGTTTCAAGATTACGGCAACCAGACAAGAGAGCAGTAAAAAAATTATATTTGGGACCACAAGGCAAGGTAAAATTTTACGCGGAAGATCCTTCTTTCAAGGTAATGGAAACACCACTGAATTGGATCCTACAAAATCTGGGATTTACCAATATTTACCAACGGATCCATTCTAACGAAAAGGACCAACTCATCATTGAGTAGAATTTTCACACGTATTGAATTCAACGAATAAACCTCACCTAAAAACCACTATAAAAGGAACCTGATTTCCAACAAAAGAAAATGGATAGAGAAATATTGTAGAAATCCATACACAATCATTCACCTAAAGCTCTAAATTCTCCTAAGGCTTCTTATAGTTTTGTAGTGAAACTCTAAGATCAGTCTAGCTCGGTATAACACAAGGGATTCGTTGCACACAAACAACGCAAGGCGGAGAAAAGAAGAAAAGAAAGAAGAAATCATTAAAGGGCATAAAAAAGCAGAGGAGGTACTTATATACTTCCGCCGGAAAAGCCATCGAACTAGTTCCGATTTGGGTAAGTTTGTCTTCTTTCTTCATTCTCCTGACTTTGTTTCCCTCTCCTTGATGGTCCGACTGCTTCCCTTTTGATAATTTCTTGAAACCTCCGGTGTTTGAGGTTGGATCTCACTTTTAGGGTTTCGGTTTAAGACCCCCGATCCGAGACTTTGAAGATGGTAATGGATATTTTGAGTTCATATTCGAACTTAGAGGGTTGTTTTGGAATAGGATAGTGGTTTGTTTCGGTGGTTCCCCAGAGTAGGGCGTCGCCGCCGCTGTGGACAGCCGCCTGCCACCTTCGTCTTCGGTAGGCAGTTAAGAGAGAGAAGGAGTTAAGTTGCAGAGCTTTTTGGTTCATTTGAGTGAGAGGAGGGTTTGTTCTTTTCATTTGCGTTTGTGGACTTTTCTTTTAGGTGTTTAAAGGGGTTGCCTTGGGTCAACACGGTGGTGACAAGTGTCTCCACCATTGGAAACTTGTCACCATTCATTAGATGGCGATTTCTTCGATCCAGTGTGCGTCCCCTCGTGGTATCCTGTGCACCTGCAGTCATGGTATCCTTTCCGATCATGAGACCAAACAGATCATTGGATCTGACGGTCTGAGGTATATTGTGGGTCAACCAAGGTTGACCGGGTTCTAGTTGGGATTTCCCAAAGGAGTGGGCCTCCCTTCGGGCCTAGAGGACTTTTCCTCACTTCACCCCTTAATGTATTTTAGCAGCGCCCATAGTGGGCAGTCTTTCTTGTCCAAGGCCCATTTATTTAATTTTTTTTTTCTTTATTTTCCTTCATTTGTCTTCTTGCAAAAAAAATATATTGTTACTGTTAATACATAATAGTAATCAAATAATCCATTAACTATTAAATTAATTAATTTTATTATTATTACCATTATTTATTATTTAAACATAATTTAGATAGTTATTCATTTTTGTGGGATTTGTGTGCGCTATTATTTTGTGTTTATTTATTCATTTGTATAAATTCTTGAATTCATACGTATGGTGTGTTACAATCATGACAAGCTATTTCTATTTCACCGATTTAAAACCATTCAAATCAATTCCCAGAATAAACCACATGCTTTTGATTCAATGTCGAGCCCATTCCCCAAAGGTCTTTCTAAGTCGATTGCTTTTAGCATCGCCATCAACCTCACATAGCTTACTCTTGGGCTTTCTTACAATGAGACTTATTCGATTTTAATTAATCGAGTAGATGATCTATTCACTAAGTGATAATACAATTTATTCACAAGTACAAATTTAAAACCTCGATCCAATGTTGAGTATTTTTATTCAAATCAAATTAAAATACCTAATCACAATCAAATACTATTTCATTTAGAAATCAAAAGGGGGATGGTTTTGAGTTTTCAACTCCTCTCCCCGATTATTTGAATACGAGTTCTCTTACTCGGTTAGTCAAATAGTCGTCATTTCTAACTCGCCCAAACTTAACCTAATCAAATTATTTTCATAATAATGCAATGAAAAGGGGGATGGTTTTGAGCCTTCAACTCCTCTCCTCGATTGTTTGAATTCGAGTTTTCTTACTCGGTTAGTCAGACAATTGTCATTTCTCAACAAACTCCTAAATCCGATTAAAATTTAAACATTCTTATAATAAGTTAAATGAGAATGGAGATGACTTTGAGCCTTCAACTTCTCTCCTCAATTGTTTCAATACGAGTTCTCTTACTCGGTTAGTCGAACAATTGTTGTTTTTCCATAAATTAATAAATTAATTAAATCATTTTCGTAAAAAATTATACGAAAAGGGAGATGGTCTCGAGTCTTCGATTCCTCTCCTCAAATGCTTGGATATGAGTTATCTTACTCATCCATTCGAGTACTTGTCGTTTATTCTAAAATACATCTACCATACGCAAACCTATTTTCATAATCACTCATATGAAAAAGAAACTGGTCTAGAGTCTTCTATTCTCTTTCCCGACTATTAGGATACGAGTTGTCTTACTCGACTATCCGAGTAATCGTCATCCAACAAAAATATCTTAACACATCAAGTCTATCTTTTCTCTCCCCCGTGCGATCGAAACCAATCAAACAAAACATCAAACATATTAACTCAACTTGTCACCCCCGTGTGACCAAAATATTTTCAGAAAGAACATTGTTTAATCCTTTCTAATGCGCACAACAAACTAGTGTTTAAGCCTCCGTCGAGAGTAGACAAGTCAACGTTTAGCCTTTAGAACGCGATCTAAACAACTGTCCTCTAAAAGACACCAACCAACCATAGTTCCCCGAACTACGAATTCTCTAATTTTCCTTTTATTGCACCATAAGGATACGTAGGCACGGGATTGCGAGATCTTCGTGAGCACACTAATAAAAAACCTCCCTTTTCCCCCTTTCTGAGGTTTCCACCCATCTTTATTTATCCTTAATTAACTCTAAGAAAATAAATAACATAAGTTAACATTCAAATCGCAAATTAAACTAAGAGGTTCCCGTTGAGTACAACGGACGTGAGGGGTGCTAATACCTTCCCCTTGTGTAATCGACTTCCGAACCCAAATATGGTTGCGACGACCATCATTCTATTTTCCAAAGGTTTTATCGATATTTTCTTATTCCTTCATTGGGATAAATAAAATTCGGTGTTGAATCTGTCTGAACTAAATTTTTTCGCGACCATCACGAGGAATCGTATTTTTCAAGATGCGACACATGGCGACTCTGCTGGGGACTAGCTCCAAGCAAGAGAGAGTGAAGCCTAACTTAGTTCAACTTATGTATTGAGTGTTAACCTTGTTTGTTTGTTATCTTTATTCTGTTATTATTTGGTTATAATTATTGTGTTATGGTTTATTGACTATGTCTTATTTGGGGCTCTCTACCCGAGTCTGAGAAAAACCGTAAGATTAAGTTGGTGGTTGTATAGTGGACGCCCATAAGGAGTCTTCCTTGTTAGGATGATACAGAGACCTCGCCTAGAGTAGATTCTCTTGAGATATTATTCCCCGACGAGTCTTCGTCACGATGATAGTATTTTCAAGTTGGATCAATGACTCTAGGGACCTTTTTACCCACTATATCCGGAGGTTATGTAGTGTTAACCTAAGAAGTTTCAGACTTGTTAGGTTAATACGAAAGCCCCAATCAGATGAGATCCCTTGGGCGTATTACTGTCTTACAGTAATATTTCCAACCTCGATTTATGACTCTGAGAACCTTATTAGAACCTTGAACTCGAAAGTTGCGTAGTATGGACCCACAAGGAGTTTTCCTTTTCGGGACAATACGAAAACCTCACCTAGACGAGACTCTTTTAGGGACGTTATTGTTGGATGAGCCTTCGTCATGGCAATAACCTTCATAAATAGTAATTGATGACTCTAGGAACCTACCAACTTTAGTGCCTTCCAAAAGGTTTTTTTTAGTGATCAAAGATACCCGCTCTTATGGCCCGTATGTTAACTTACTTATGTTTGGGATACTTCAAGCATGCATAAAAAAATTATTCAAAACATAACATTCATATTATTTTATTTCCATGGAATTTGAGCATCATAAGTTATAGGAATTCAAGAATCATGGACTCAAGAAAAAAGAAACATTTACTCTTTCAAGTTTAAGGATCCCGATCAAAGCAGCTTGTGTGACTTGGTCTCTCAAATGTACCCAGTATACAGAATCAATTTTGGAAAAAACTAAGGCAATTTGCTCAGCACCCTCAACTAGAGAGTGGGTCACACAACATTAATTACCTTGGCCCAATTCTATGACCAACCCTTAAGGTGTTTCACATTCCAAGATTTCCAGCTAGCACCAATGTTGGAAGAATTCGAGCGTCTTGTTAGGATTCCCATGAAGAACAAGCCATTGTTTGAAGGGGTGGACGAATCTTTGCAACCCGAAGCCATTACTAAAGCGCTTCACATGGACAAGAGAGAAGTTGAGGCTAACCTAGAGATAAAGGGGAATACTAAAGGGTTTTCACTAAGTTTTATTTTGGAAAGAGTTTATACCCTATTGAAAGCAGAAAGTTGGGACGCCTATTACTCTGCTATTGCCTTGGCTATCTATGGCATCATCCTATTCCGAAATATGGATGGTTTTGCAGACATGGTTGTTATTGGCGTCTTCCTCACCGAAAATCAAGTGCCAACCTTGTTAGTTGATGTTTACTATTACATGAGCCATAGGTACACCAAAAAGAAGGGAATGATTGCCTGTTGTTCTCCTATCTTATACTAGTGGTTCCTAGAACATCTTCCAAAGACAGGTGTTTTTGTGGAACAGACAGACGCTAGTTGGCCTCAGAGGTTGGGATCATTATGATCCGAAGATCTTTCCTGGTATTCCAAGGAATATATTGGCATGGACATTATATTCAGCTGTGGGGACTTTCCCAATTTTCCACTCATTGGAACTCAAGGGTGTGTCAATTCTAACCTGGTTTTATCACTAAGATAGCTTGGGTACCTAATGGAAGGTCCTCTAGATGCGAGCTCTTTGGGAGCCTTCTTGTTTCTTGACTTGGGGGTTGAGAATCCTAGCCTATTCCAAAGGATCAGGGAGGCTTGGAAAAAGGACAATCGAAAAGGAAAAGATGATTTAGGGAGAGTTAATGGGATTACTAAAGAACCATATTTTCATTGGGTAAAGGAAAGGGTGGAGTGATCAAAATTCCATTCGTCACTCGGATACCTGTACCTCTTCCTGAGCCTAAACTCACCCATATCCCTATTGAAGAGGTTGATGAACTAAAGGCCACCATGGAAAAACTGGAAAGAGAAAATGAAGAGTTGAAGTTAAAACTCCAACAAGTCACCAATGAGAAAAACACAATCAAGTGGAAACTTGAGAGAAAGGACGTGCAACTGCAGGAAAATGTGGAAAAGTTTAACAAAGAGGAGCATAAAAGGAAAAAGATCAAAGTGGGGCTAGAACAAGCTGACCTTAGTCTAGATACTCTTAAGGGCCAACTGCGGCAAGCCCAGAAAGAATGTCAAGAAAATGAGCATTGGTGGCACCTTGCCGCAAAGGAAAACAAGACGCTAAGAGATACACCTGGGGCTCAGATAAAAGAGCTCACTATTTTTGTTCGTCATGCAAAGGCCGAAGCGGATCAAGAACGCCGACTCAAGGATGTAGCCACCGAAGCCTCTAGAGTCTCACCCAGAATATGGGAAGAAAAGTGTCGAGAAGTAAGGGATGTTAAGGAGTCTGCCGGTTACTGGAAGAGTCAGTTAGAGTCATTACACCAAGACAACTCCATATGGTTTAAAGAAAGGGAGTATGTGTTGAAGATTATGAATGCTTTAAGAAGACCATTGACTTTTTGCAAGGGGATAGGGATAAGTACCGTGCAAAGCTTAATGGACTGGTGGAATTCTGTAATTGGGCAGCTAAGGACATGTCGTGGAAATTGAGGGATGCAGTTGAAGAGTTGAAGGAAGATAGTCATCCCCCATCCATAGTCAGTTTCATCTTGCTTTGTAGAGAGTTATTAAGGAGATTCAAGAAAGAATTGGAAGAACTTCAAGCCAGAAAGCCTGCAGCTTAATTTTCATATGTTTTGTATTCTATTATTCGACGATGTATTTTGAATTGGGGCTTTTCGATCCCTATGTTATGTACTTGAATGAATGATGTTTAAATTGCGTCATTACTACTCTATTTTGATATTTCTTGCTTCTCCGAATTAATAACAACTAATGAAACTCGAATGATTCCCTGAAAATAAAATATGCATAGCATTCGCATTCTCACTATGCATCATTCATCATAAAACTCAAAAAGACTTACACGACTTTTTCCACCCTCTACTCAGTAATGCTGACTAATAAACACCGATACGAGACACGCTATAACTACAAGATGACGTTGGAACAAATAGAAGCCAACCAAGCCACCATAAGGACAAACATCACTGTTATCCAAGAAAAGATGGATCAACTACTAGAGGCAATGCTAGCAATTGTCCAAAGAGAAAAGGTTGCAGAGGCAGAAATTGGAACGAGGAAGAATGACAATCACATTGGCACGTCGGGACTTGTCAATCAAGACGAAAGCTTCACTCACGCCAAGAAGAGCTTGGTTCATATACCTATAGGAAACAAAGGAGATGGAGATCGTGTAGAGCCTTCTGATGTGTTTGCTCAGTGTGGGTATGAAATAGGAGGAGATGATCCGTACATTGATTTTTATGTACCCGAGCCACCAAAGCCTAAAGTTCTTCCAGATCCCGCTGCAGAAAGGCTTCGCGCCTTGGAAAAGAAGATTAAAGCTATAGAAGGAAATAATATCTTTGGCTCCGCAGTCGTGAACATGCAATTGGTGTCAAATTTGGTCATCCCGGCTAAATTTAAAACTCCTGATTTCGAGAAGTACCAAGGCCAGACTTGTCCAAGAAGTCATTTGGTGATGTATTTCAGAAAAATGGCCATCCATACTGAGAATGACAAGATGCTCATACACTGTTTTCAAGACAGTTTAAGTGGGGCATCCCTAAGATGGTACATAAATTTGGAGCAAGGGAGAATCCAGAGTTGGGAGGACTTGGTTGACGCATTCCTTCGTCAATACAAATATGACCTGGATATGGCACCCGACCGAATGCAGCTACAAGGGATGGCCATGAACGAGAAGGAGTCATTTAAGGAATACGCCCAATGATGGAGAGAGTTGGCTGCTCATGTTGAACCACCGTTGTCAGAGAAGGAAATGACCGGAATATTTGTAGAGACGCTGAAGGATCTTTTTTTGATATATTGGTGAGCAGTCCAGCGTCAGACTTTGTGCATCTAGTGACAATTGGAGATCGCATAGAAAAAGGCTTAAGGGATGGAAAAATCCAAAGAGTTGCGGCAGCCCCCAATACACCAAAAAAGTATTCTTGAGGCTTCTAGAAGAAAAGAGAAGGTGACACAAATGGTATATCTAGGGGTTAAAAGGGGAAGCAACAAAATTCATATGGCCAAGTCGCCGCTGTGGTGCTCATACTTACTAGCAGCCGACACAACAACAACAGGTTTATCAACAGCAACCTCCACAACTAAGGCAATAACAGAATACCATTTCGTAACGACAATTCAAGCTAAGGCTCCCACGAAGGAAGCTTGACCCTTTACATGTTCCTTATAGCCATATATTCCTATACTTGCAAAAAGAAGGACTTTGGAACTTAAGAGAACTAAAGCCGGCCATTTTTCTATATCCACCCGGATATGATGCCAACACCCATTGTGAGTTTCATATGGGAGCACCCGTCCATACTCTGGAAAATTGTTCTGCATTCCAGAATCGTGTTCAAGATTTAATTGAGGCTAAGGTCGCTACCTTCACTCCAAGACGCCTGAACGTGAACACCAATCCCATGCCAACACGTGGAGGTGCATCAGTTAGTGCCATTGAGGAGAGTGATAAAGGTGAACTAATCAAGAAAGTTGAAGAAAGTCAAACTCCTATCATTGTGATAGGTACACAGCTGCTGAAGAGTGGTCTGATCCTAGTAGAATTAGCTGATGAAGGAAACAGTGAAGGTTTGAAGAGATTTATCCAAAGAATGTTGGATCAAGGTGAATTGCAGATTAAGCGCCGCATCAAAGGCACAAAAGAGAAAGAAATAGCTGTGATTGACATTTTGTATGATACAATCAACATAGAAATCCCTATAACCCCGCTGGTGATAGAATTTTCGGCGCCCTTCGCGTACGAAGATGAAAAAGCGGTACCATGGATATATCAGCCCATAGCTTTTAAGTAGGGGCAGGAGGACCGACCTTTGGTTATCAATGAGAAGAATGTCACCTCAATCGTAGGACCAGCCGGAATGACGCGCAATGGCCAAGTGTTTGCACCAAGGACTATTGATACTTCTACCAAGGCTAAAGGGAAGGAAGTTGCTACTCATGTCCAAATCCCTGTCCCGAATCATGAAATGCAAGAAATGCACCTACCTCCCAAAGTTGCAGTCACCCGCGTGGAGGCGGAGGAATTTCTAATAATAATAAAGAAGAGTGATTATAAAATAGTGGACCAATTAAATCAAACCCCTTCGAAGATCTCCATGTTGTCCTTATTACTCAACTCAGAAGCACATAGAGAGTCATTGGTGAAGGTACTAAGTGATGTGTAACACCCTTCTAAAATACCCCAATAATAATTAAAACAACAAATATAAATCAGAGTAGATATGCAATTTCAGGGTGTCACACTTGACACTTCACACCATTCACCAAAATAGTTTGTCATGCTCAT
The DNA here is from genome assembly GCF_024323335.1 of Lathyrus oleraceus. NCBI lineage: Eukaryota > Viridiplantae > Streptophyta > Magnoliopsida > Fabales > Fabaceae > Lathyrus > Lathyrus oleraceus. Next base: position 441,390,097 of record NC_066581.1, read on the forward strand.
TTAATAATCAAAATAAAATATTGCACAATTCGCAGCGGATATGCAAACCATGTAACACATTACATGTAAAATTATTCAACAACCAAATGAAAACAAGGTAAAACATCCCGTCCCGATGTTACATATACCAGAGCATGACCCACTAAGGAACTACACTAGACTTCAAGCACTAGCTTCTACTCAATCACTGCTCGTTACCTGAAACATAGTTGTAATGGTGAGTTCCTCAATCGATATAATAAGCATTATAAAATATCATGTAATGCTAAGTAATTTAACACATTTCATCACCCAAATCAGATCACACATTCAGCAACGGCAACATCAACTCAAAATCATAATCATACTCAACCCAACACAAAACACACGTATAATATTGGAATACATCCATTCATATTATACGCCATACATACATTATGCAATGAGACTCTATGCATGCGGTACCGACTATTCGTGAACACATAGTTCAACCTCACTGATCAAATCCAGATACGGCTACCAAGCTCACTAGTCCCACTCATTTGAGACCTAGTGACTCACTCACTAATTCCTCACCATGGGAATTAGCTACCACCCCAAGGGCTATGCTATGCACGCTAAATCACCTAGCATGCAAACATCAACAACAATCCACAATAACTCACTCACTAATTCCTCACCATGGGAATTAGCTACCACCATAAAGGCCATACTATACACGCTAAATCACCTAGCATGCAAACATCAACAACAATCCAAGATAGACATATGCTCACACTCTAAGCCATAAACAGTCCATTCACAATTGCATACATAACAGATACATTCACAGTATTATGCATACCATCATACATCATCAGCATATTTATCACAGAATCATATTCATATCATGCCAAATAATCAATCACAGTATTAGCACACTCTACTAATACCTATACTGCTTAAAACAACGGGAAATGATCCCTACTATATCATACACCAATATAGGCCAAACGTCAAATATGTACACAATATTTGAATATCAATTTTCCACTTTTCAAACAGTGTTAACCGGTTAACGCCCTGGGTTAACCGGTTAACGCAACACAGAACACGCTTTCTGGCAGTTTTAACAGTGTTAACCGGTTAACACCCTGGGTTAACCGGTTAACGCAGAACAGAAATTAATTTTTCTAAATCATAACAGTGTTAACCGGTTAACACCCTGGGTTAACCGGTTAACGCAGAACAGAAAGCTGTTCCTGCGCTAACACGAAAACAGAATGCAGATTTCCCGCATTTCTCGCCGTCGGAGGACTTCCGGACCTCCGATTTCAATTCCGTAAAAAGCTACACGTCCAGAAATTTACGACTCACCCACATATAGATTCAATTACAGTTTTAACGTAACTTATTCATCACAATTTGCAACATTCATCATCCCAATTAGGGTCAATTCAATGGCTTATTACTACCCATTACATGTTAACCCATAATACCCATTAAACGACGATAAACCCCCCTTACCTGAGTTAATCCGACAATTGATTCTTTGACCTTCAACAATCGTGAATTCTCCTCTTGAGCCCTAGCCTCTTCTTCTCCCTTTCTCAGTTTCTTCTCTTTCTCTCAATGTTACGTGTTCTCTGCTTTCACGTGAAAACCCTTTTACCAAAAGGAACTCTTTATATATATATTCCAACTTTATTATTCCAATAATAATAATCCAATAATAATCCAATTATTTAATTAAATTAATAAATATACTATTAACTTAATTTAAATAATTATCATATTTTATCGGGGTGTTACAACTCTCCCCCACTAAAAGAGTTTTCGTCCTCGAAAACATACCTCAAGCGAATAACTCAGGATAAGACTCCTTCATCTGACTCTCAAGTTCCCAAGTCACATTGCCACCTGCTGGTCCTCCCCAAGCTACCTTTACCAAAGCAATCTCTTTACCCCGCAACTGCTTCAACTCTCGATCCTCGATCCTCATAGGTGATGTTTCAACAGTTAGGTTATCTCTCACCTGTACATCATCTACTTGGACCACATGCGATGGATCAGGAATGTACCTCCTCAACTGAGACACATGAAAAACCTCATGCAAATTCGCAAGTGACGGCGGTAAAGCGATTCTATAGGGTACCTCCCCTATCCTCTCCAAAATCTGATAAGGACCAATAAATCGAGGTGTCAACTTCTTCGACTTCAAAGCTCGACCAACCCCAGTTATCGGAGTAACACGAAGAAACACATGATCTCCCTCTTGAAACTCAAGTGACTTCCTCCTCTTGTCGTGATAACTCTTCTGACGACTCTGAGCAATCCTCATCTTCTCCTGAATCATCTTAATCTTTTCCGTAGTTTGTTGAACAATCTTCGGTCCAACCACAGCACTCTCACCGGACTCATACCAACATAAAGGTGTCCGACATCTCCTACCATACAAAGCTTCAAACGGTGCCATACCAATGCTCGAATGAAAACTATTGTTGTAGGTAAACTCAATCAAAGGTAAATAACAATCCCAAGCACCTCCCTTTTCCAAAACACAAGCCCTCAAAAGATCCTCCAGTGACTGAATCGTCCTCTCAGTCTGACCATCAGTCTGCGAATGATATGCAGAACTCAATCTCAGCTTAGTTCCCAAAGCCCTCTGCAAACCTTCCCAGAACTTCGATGTAAATCTAGGATCTCTGTCCGAAACAATACTCGACGGAATACCATGCAAACTTACAATTTTCTCAATATACAACTCAGCTAATCTCTCTAACGGATAATCCATTCTGATCGGAATGAAATGAGCCGATTTTGTCAATCTGTCAACAATCACCCAAATAGCTTCAAAATTCTTAATTGTCCTCGGTAAACCAGAAACAAAATCCATACTGATACTATCCCACTTCCACTCTGGAATAGCCAACGGTTGCATTAGCCCAGACGGCTTCTGATGCTCAATCTTTGACTTCTGACAAGTCAAACAGGAATAAACAAAACTCGCAATTTCTCTTTTCATTCCCGGCCACCAAAATAACTTTTTCAAATCATGATACATCTTCGTAGCCCCAGGATGAATACTCAGGCCACTACGATGTCCTTCCTCAAGAATACTCTTCTTAAGTTCGGTAACATCCGGAATACACACCCGATTACCAAATTTCAAAACACCATTCTCATCAACTCTGAATTGACCACCTTGACCTTGATTCACTAGAGTCAACTTATCAACCAAAAGCACATCGGATTTCTGACCCTCTCTAATCTCATCCAGAATACCACTCGTTAACTTCAACATTCCCAATTTAACACTATTGTGAGTACTCTCACACACCAAACTCAAGTCTCTAAACTGCTCAATTAAATCCAATTCCTTAACCATTAACATAGACATATGCAATGATTTCCGACTCAATGCATCAGCCACTACGTTTGCTTTACCCGGATGGTAATTCAAACCAAAGTCATAATCCTTCAGAAACTCTAACCATCTCCTCTGTCTCATATTCAGCTCTTTCTGATCAAACAAATACTTTAAACTTTTATGGTCACTGAAAACCTCAAATCTTGACCCGTACAAGTAATGCCTCCATAACTTCAGAACAAATACCACAGCTGCCAACTCTAAATCGTGTGTCGGATAGTTCCTCTCATGAACCTTCAGTTGTCTCGAAGCATAAGCTACAACCTGCTTATTCTGCATCAAAACACCACCCAAACCCAACAATGAAGCATCACAGAAAACCTCAAATGGTTCCGATGGACTTGGTAATATCAGAATAGGAGCAGTAGTTAACCTTCTCTTTAACTCTTGGAAACCTTCTTCACATTTTGAGTCCCAAACAAACGCTTGCCCCTTTCTAGTCAACATCGTCAACGGTAACGCCAACTTAGAAAATCCCTCAATGAATTTCCTATAATAACCTGCAAGTCCAAGAAAACTCCTTATCTCAGTAACTGACTTCGGAGCTTCCCACTTAGATACTGCTTCTATCTTAGAAGGATCAACAACAACACCCCCTCTTGAAACCACATGACCAAGAAAACTAACCTCTTCTAACCAAAATTCACACTTGGACAGTTTAGCAAATAACTTCTTTTCTCGTAGAACTTTAAAACCACTCTCAAATGTTCAGCATGCTCTTCTTCAGATTCCGAATACACCAAAATATCGTCAATAAACACCACAACAAACTTGTCTAGGTACGGATGGAAAATCCTATTCATATACTCCATAAATACCCCAGGCGCATTAGTCACACCAAAAGGCATTACAGAATACTCATAATGTCCATACCTTATTCTGAAAGCAGTCTTCTGAATATCCTCAGTTTTCACACGTATCTGATGATACCCCGATCTCAAATCTGTTTTGCTGAACACGCTCGCACCAACCAACTGATCCATCAAATCATCAATCCTCAGCAAAGGATACCGATTCTTGATCGTCACTTTATTCAGTTGCCTGTAGTCCACACACAACCTCATAGTACCTTCTTTCTTCTTAACCAATAACACTGGTGCGCCCCACGGTGACACACTCGGACGAATGAATTTCTTATCCAACAGATCTTCCAACTGACTCTTCAATTCAGTTAACTCAACAGCAGACATACGGTACGGAGCCATCGACATCGGCCTAGTACCAGGTACCAAATCAATCGAGAACTCAACTTCACGTTCTGGCGGTAATTCATTCACTTCTTCAGGAAACACATCAGGAAAATCACACACCACGGCTAGATCGCAAATCACCAGTTTATCTTTAGCCTCCAAAGTCGCTAACAACATAAACAACTCTGCCCCATCTGCTACTGCCTCATTCACCTGCCTTGCTGATAGAAACAAACTCTTTCCTTCCTCAATCTCAGGAAAGATCACAGTCTTATCAAAACAGTTGATAGAAACTCGGTTAAACACCAACCAGTTCATACCCAGGATAACATCAATCTGCACTAGTGGAAGACACACGAGGTCCATCCCAAAGTCTCTACCAAAAATACTCAAAGGGCAATTTAAACAAACTGAAGTAGTAGTCACTGAACCCTTCGCAGGAGTATCAATCACCATACCCCCATGCATCTCAGATATCTCTAATTTAAGTTTCACAGCACAATCCAAAGATATAAAGGAATGAGTCGCACCTGTGTCAATAATAGCTACAAGAGGAAAGCCATTAATATAACACGTACCTCAGATCAAACGATCATCTGCAGAAGTCTCAGAACCCGATAAAGCAAAGACCTTGCCTCCCGACTGGTTCTCTTTCTTCGGCTTAGGACATTGTGGACTGATATGGCCCACCTCTCCACAGTTGAAACAAGTCAAAGTCTTCAACCGGCACTCTGCAGCCAAGTGACCACCTTTTCCACACTTGAAACACTTCTTCTCAGCACTGGTACACTCATGGGTACGATGTCCAGCCTGACCACATCTGTAACACTTAGCAGGGGCACTGGAGTCTCCCCCACTAGGTCTCTTCATCCCACTCTGTCTCTGGAAACCTTTGCCAGCTGCATACGGTTTCCCACGATCATTCTGATTCTTGCCTTTCCTATCAACCCTCTGCTGATAGCTCTCCGCTCTGGCCTTGGTATCCTGTTCAAAAATCCTGCAACAGTCAACCAAGTCAGAAAACACTCTAATCCGCTGATACCCAATAGCCTGCTTGATCTCGGGACGTAACCCGTTCTCAAACTTCACACATTTTGAAAATTCCCCAGTAGCCTCATCATAGGGAGTGTAATACTTCGACAGCTCTGTGAACTTAGCAGCATACTCAGTAACAGATCGGTTGCCCTGCTTCAATTCTAAGAACTCTGTCTCTTTCTTTCCTCTGACATCCTCCGGAAAGTACTTCCTCAGGAATCTCTCTCTGAACACCGCCCAAGTGATCTCAGCACCCCCAGCAGCTTCCAACTCAGTGCGGGCAGCAACCCACCAATCATCTGCTTCCTCTGACAGCATATGCGTACCGAACCTGACCTTCTGGTTATCGGCACACTCAGTCACTCGGAAGATCCTCTCGATCTCCTTCAACCACTTCTGAGCACCATCTGGATCGTATGCTCCCTTGAACATTGGAGGATTGTTCTTCTGGAACTCACTCAGTTGACGAGCAGTTCCCAATCCCACAACATTCGGATTCCCTCCAAGTACTCCAGCTAGCATACCCAGAGCCTCAGCAATCGCAGCATCGTCTCTACCTCTTCCAGCCATCTCTATTCTGAAAACCCAACAAGCTAAAACAATAAGTACTGATAGGGTTACACAACACCTATCACGTACAGGGAAACAGAATAATTACGACTCGACTCGACCGACTATGCTCTGATACCACTAATGTAACACCCTTCTAAAATACCCCAATAATAATTAAAACAACAAATATAAATTAGAGTAGATATGCAATTTCAGGGTGTCACACTTGACACTTCACACCATTCACCAAAATAGTTTGTCATGCTCATTTAATAATCAAAATAAATATTGCACAATTCGCAGCGGATATGCAAACCATGTAACACATTACATGTAAAATTATTCAACAACCAAATGAAAACAAGGTAAAACATCCCGTCCCGATGTTACATATACCAGAGCATGACCCACTAAGAAACTACACTAGACTTCAAGCACTAGCTTCTACTCAATCACTGCTCGTTACCTGAAACATAGTTGTAAGGGTGAGTTCCTCAATCGATATAATAAGCATTATAAAATATCATGTAATGCTAAGTAATTTAACACATTTCATCACCCAAATCAGATCACACATTCAGCAACGGCAACATCAACTCAAAATCATAATCATACTCAACCCAACACAAAACACACGTATAATATTGGAATACATCCATTCATATTATACGCCATACATACATTATGCAATGAGACTCTATGCATGCGGTACCGACTATTCGTGAACACATAGTTCAACCTCACCGATCAAATCCAGATACGGCTACCAAGCTCACTAGTCCCACTCATTTGAGACCTAGTGACTCACTCACTAATTCCTCACCATGGGAATTAGCTACCACCCCAAGGGCTATGCTATGCACGCTAAATCACCTAGCATGCAAACATCAACAACAATCCACAATAACTCACTCACTAATTCCTCACCATGGGAATTAGCTACCACCATAAAGGCCATACTATACACACTAAATCACCTAGCATGCAAACATCAACAACAATCCAAGATAGACATATGCTCACACTCTAAGCCATAAACAGTCCATTCACAATTGCATACATAACAGATACATTCACAGTATTATGCATACCATCATACATCATCAGCATATTTATCACAGAATCATATTCATATCATGCCAAATAATCAATCACAGTATTAGCACACTCTACTAATACCTATACTGCTTAAAACAACGGGAAATGATCCCTACTATATCATACACCAATATAGGCCAAACGTCAAATATGTACACAATATTTGAATATCAATTTTCCACTTTTCAAACAGTGTTAACCGGTTAACGCCCTGGGTTAACCGGTTAACGCAACACAGAACACGCTTTCTGGCAGTTTTAACAGTGTTAACCGGTTAACACCCTGGGTTAACCGGTTAACGCAGAACAGAAATTAATTTTTCTAAATCATAACAGTGTTAACCGGTTAACACCCTGGGTTAACCGGTTAACGCAGAACAGAAAGCTGTTCCTGCGCTAACACGAAAACAGAATGCAGATTTCCCGCATTTCTCGCCGTCGGAGGACTTCCGGACCTCCGATTTCAATTCCGTAAAAAGCTACACGTCCAGAAATTTACGACTCACCCACATATAGATTCAATTACAGTTTTAACGTAACTTATTCATCACAATTTGCAACATTCATCATCCCAATTAGGGTCAATTCAATGGCTTATTACTACCCATTACATGTTAACCCATAATACCCATTAAACGACGATAAACCCCCCTTACCTGAGTTAATCCGGCAATTGATTCTTTGACCTTCAACAATCGTGAATTCTCCTCTTGAGCCCTAGCCTCTTCTTCTCCCTTTCTCAGTTTCTTCTCTTTCTCTCAATGTTACGTGTTCTCTGCTTTCACGTGAAAACCCTTTTTACCAAAAGGAACTCTTTATATATATATTCCAACTTTATTATTCCAATAATAATAATCCAATAATAATCCAATTATTTAATTAAATTAATAAATATACTATTAACTTAATTTAAATAATTATCATATTTTATCGGGGTGTTACAACTCTCCCCCACTAAAAGAGTTTTCGTCCTCGAAAACATACCTCAAGCGAATAACTCAGGATAAGACTCCTTCATCTGACTCTCAAGTTCCCAAGTCACGTTGCCACCTGCTGGTCCTCCCCAAGCTACCTTTACCAAAGCAATCTCTTTACCCCACAACTGCTTCAACTCTCGATCCTCGATCCTCATAGGTGATGTTTCAACAGTTAGGTTATCTCTCACCTGTACATCATCTACTTGGACCACATGCGATGGATCAGGAATGTACCTCCTCAACTGAGACACATGAAAAACCTCATACAAATTCGCAAGTGACGGCGGTAAAGCGATTCTATAGGCTACCTCCCCTATCCTCTCCAAAATCTGATAAGGACCAATAAATCGAGGTGTCAACTTCTTCGACTTCAAAGCTCGACCAACCCCAGTTATCGGAGTAACACGAAGAAACACATGATCTCCCTCTTGAAACTCAAGTGACTTCCTCCTCTTGTCGTGATAACTCTTCTGACGACTCTGAGCAATCCTCATCTTCTCCTGAATCATCTTAATCTTTTCCGTAGTTTGTTGAACAATCTCCGGTCCAACCACAGCACTCTCACCGGACTCATACCAACATAAAGGTGTCCGACATCTCCTACCATACAAAGCTTCAAACGGTGCCATACCAATGCTCGAATGAAAACTATTGTTGTAGGTAAACTCAATCAAAGGTAAATAACAATCCCAAGCACCTCCCTTTTCCAAAACACAAGCCCTCAAAAGATCCTCCAGTGACTGAATCGTCCTCTCAGTCTGACCATCAGTCTGCGAATGATATGCAGAACTCAATCTCAGCTTAGTTCCTAAAGCCCTCTGCAAACCTTCCCAGAACTTCGATGTAAATCTAGGATCTCTGTCCGAAACAATACTCGACGGAATACCATGCAAACTTACAATTTTCTCAATATACAACTCAGCTAATCTCTCTAACGGATAATCCATTCTGATCGGAATGAAATGAGCCGATTTTGTCAATCTGTCAACAATCACCCAAATAGCTTCAAAATTCTTAATTGTCCTCGGTAAACCAGAAACAAAATCCATACTGATACTATCCCACTTCCACTCTGGAATAGCCAACGGTTGCATTAGCCCAGACGGCTTCTGATGCTCAATCTTTGACTTCTGACAAGTCAAACAGGAATAAACAAAACTCGCAATTTCTCTTTTCATTCCCGGCCACCAAAATAACTTTTTCAAATCATGATACATCTTCGTAGCCCCAGGATGAATACTCAGGCCACTACGATGTCCTTCCTCAAGAATACATTTCTTAAGTTCGGTAACATCCGGAATACACACCCGATTACCAAATTTCAAAACACCATTCTCATCAACTCTGAATTGACCACCTTGACCTTGATTCACTAGAGTCAACTTATCAACCAAAAGCACATCGTATTTCTGACCCTCTCTAATCTCATCCAGAATACCACTCGTTAACTTCAACATTCCCAATTTAACACTATTGTGAGTACTCTCACACACCAAACTCAAGTCTCTAAACTGCTCAATTAAATCCAATTCCTTAACCATTAACATAGACATATGCAATGATTTCCGACTCAATGCATCAGCCACTACGTTTGCTTTACCCGGATGGTAATTCAAACCAAAGTCATAATCCTTCAGAAACTCTAACCATCTCCTCTGTCTCATATTCAGCTCTTTCTGATCAAACAAATACTTTAAACTTTTATGGTCACTGAAAACCTCAAATCTTGACCCGTACAAGTAATGCCTCCATAACTTCAGAACAAATACCACAACTGCCAACTCTAAATCGTGTGTCGGATAGTTCCTCTCATGAACCTTCAGTTGTCTCGAAGCATAAGCTACAACCTGCTTATTCTGCATCAAAACACCACCCAAACCCAACAATGAAGCATCACAGAAAACCTCAAATGGTTCCGATGGACTTGGTAATATCAGAATAGGAGCAGTAGTTAACCTTCTCTTTAACTCTTGGAAACCTTCTTCACATTTTGAGTCCCAAACAAACGCTTGCCCCTTTCTAGTCAACATCGTCAACGGTAACGCCAACTTAGAAAATCCCTCAATGAATTTCCTATAATAACCTGCAAGTCCAAGAAAACTCCTTATCTCAGTAACTGACTTCGGAGCTTCCCACTTAGATACTGCTTCTATCTTAGAAGGATCAACAACAACACCCCCTCTTGAAACCACATGACCAAGAAAACTAACCTCTTCTAACCAAAATTCACACTTGGACAGTTTAGCAAATAACTTCTTTTCTCGTAGAACTTTTAAAACCACTCTCAAATGTTCAGCATGCTCTTCTTCAGATTCCGAATACACCAAAATATCGTCAATAAACACCACAACAAACTTGTCTAGGTACGGATGGAAAATCCTATTCATATACTCCATAAATACCCCAGGCGCATTAGTCACACCAAAAGGCATTACAGAATACTCATAATGTCCATACCTTATTCTGAAAGCAGTCTTCTGAATATCCTCAGTTTTCACACGTATCTGATGATACCCCGATCTCAAATCTGTTTTGCTGAACACGCTCGCACCAACCAACTGATCCATCAAATCATCAATCCTCAGCAAAGGATACCGATTCTTGATCGTCACTTTATTCAGTTGCCTGTAGTCCACACACAACCTCATAGTACCTTCTTTCTTCTTAACCAATAACACTGGTGCGCCCCACGGTGACACACTCGGACGAATGAATTTCTTATCCAACAGATCTTCCAACTGACTCTTCAATTCAGTTAACTCAACAGCAGACATACGGTACGGAGCCATCGACATCGGCCTAGTACCAGGTACCAAATCAATCGAGAACTCAACTTCACGTTCTGGCGGTAATTCATTCACTTCTTCAGGAAACACATCAGGAAAATCACACACCACGGCTAGATCGCAAATCACCAGTTTATCTTTAGCCTCCAAAGTCGCTAACAACATAAACAACTCTGCCCCATCTGCTACTGCCTCATTCACCTGCCTTGCTGATAGAAACAAACTCTTTCCTTCCTCAATCTCAGGAAAGATCACAGTCTTATCAAAACAGTTGATAGAAACTCGGTTAAACACCAACCAGTTCATACCCAGGATAACATCAATCTGCACTAGTGGAAGACACACGAGGTCCATCCCAAAGTCTCTACCAAAAATACTCAAAGGGCAATTTAAACAAACTGAAGTAGTAGTCACTGAACCCTTCGCAGGAGTATCAATCACCATACCCCCATGCATCTCAGATATCTCTAATTTAAGTTTCACAGCACAATCCAAAGATATAAAGGAATGAGTCGCACCTGTGTCAATAATAGCTACAAGAGGAAAGCCATTAATATAACACGTACCTCAGATCAAACGATCATCTGCAGAAGTCTCAGAACCCGATAAAGCAAAGACCTTGCCTCCCGACTGGTTCTCTTTCTTCGGCTTAGGACATTGTGGACTGATATGGCCCACCTCTCCACAGTTGAAACAAGTCAAAGTCTTCAACCGGCACTCTGCAGCCAAGTGACCACCTTTTCCACACTTGAAACACTTCTTCTCAGCACTGGTACACTCATGGGTACGATGTCCAGCCTGACCACATCTGTAACACTTAGCAGGGGCACTGGAGTCTCCCCCACTAGGTCTCTTCATCCCACTCTGTCTCTGGAAACCTTTGCCAGCTGCATACGGTTTCCCACGATCATTCTGATTCTTGCCTTTCCTATCAACCCTCTGCTGATAGCTCTCCGCTCTGGCCTTGGTATCCTGTTCAAAAATCCTGCAACAGTCAACCAAGTCAGAAAACACTCTAATCCGCTGATACCCAATAGCCTGCTTGATCTCGGGACGTAACCCGTTCTCAAACTTCACACATTTTGAAAATTCCCCAGTAGCCTCATCATAGGGAGTGTAATACTTCGACAGCTCTGTGAACTTAGCAGCATACTCAGTAACAGATCGGTTGCCCTGCTTCAATTCTAAGAACTCTGTCTCTTTCTTTCCTCTGACATCCTCCGGAAAGTACTTCCTCAGGAATCTCTCTCTGAACACCGCCCAAGTGATCTCAGCACCCCCAGCAGCTTCCAACTCAGTGCGGGCAGCAACCCACCAATCATCTGCTTCCTCTGACAGCATATGCGTACCGAACCTGACCTTCTGGTTATCGGCACACTCAGTCACTCGGAAGATCCTCTCGATCTCCTTCAACCACTTCTGAGCACCATCTGGATCGTATGCTCCCTTGAACATTGGAGGATTGTTCTTCTGGAACTCACTCAGTTGACGAGCAGTTCCCAATCCCACAACATTCGGATTCCCTCCAAGTACTCCAGCTAGCATACCCAGAGCCTCAGCAATCGCAGCATCGTCTCTACCTCTTCCAGCCATCTCTATTCTGAAAACCCAACAAGCTAAAACAATAAGTACTGATAGGGTTACACAACACCTATCACGTACAGGGAAACAGAATAATTACGACTCGACTCGACCGACTATGCTCTGATACCACTAATGTAACACCCTTCTAAAATACCCCAATAATAATTAAAACAACAAATATAAATTAGAGTAGATATGCAATTTCAGGGTGTCACACTTGACACTTCACACCATTCACCAAAATAGTTTGTCATGCTCATTTAATAATCAAAATAAAATATTGCACAATTCGCAGCGGATATGCAAACCATGTAACACATTACATGTAAAATTATTCAACAACCAAATGAAAACAAGGTAAAACATCCCGTCCCGATGTTACATATACCAGAGCATGACCCACTAAGAAACTACACTAGACTTCAAGCACTAGCTTCTACTCAATCACTGCTCGTTACCTGAAACATAGTTGTAAGGGTGAGTTCCTCAATCGATATAATAAGCATTATAAAATATCATGTAATGCTAAGTAATTTAACACATTTCATCACCCAAATCAGATCACACATTCAGCAACGGCAACATCAACTCAAAATCATAATCATACTCAACCCAACACAAAACACACGTATAATATTGGAATACATCCATTCATATTATACGCCATACATACATTATGCAATGAGACTCTATGCATGCGGTACCGACTATTCGTGAACACATAGTTCAACCTCACCGATCAAATCCAGATACGGCTACCAAGCTCACTAGTCCCACTCATTTGAGACCTAGTGACTCACTCACTAATTCCTCACCATGGGAATTAGCTACCACCCCAAGGGCTATGCTATGCACGCTAAATCACCTAGCATGCAAACATCAACAACAATCCACAATAACTCACTCACTAATTCCTCACCATGGGAATTAGCTACCACCATAAAGGCCATACTATACACACTAAATCACCTAGCATGCAAACATCAACAACAATCCAAGATAGACATATGCTCACACTCTAAGCCATAAACAGTCCATTCACAATTGCATACATAACAGATACATTCACAGTATTATGCATACCATCATACATCATCAGCATATTTATCACAGAATCATATTCATATCATGCCAAATAATCAATCACAGTATTAGCACACTCTACTAATACCTATACTGCTTAAAACAACGGGAAATGATCCCTACTATATCATACACCAATATAGGCCAAACGTCAAATATGTACACAATATTTGAATATCAATTTTCCACTTTTCAAACAGTGTTAACCGGTTAACGCCCTGGGTTAACCGGTTAACGCAACACAGAACACGCTTTCTGGCAGTTTTAACAGTGTTAACCGGTTAACACCCTGGGTTAACCGGTTAACGCAGAACAGAAATTAATTTTTCTAAATCATAACAGTGTTAACCGGTTAACACCCTGGGTTAACCGGTTAACGCAAAACAGAAAGCTGTTCCTGCGCTAACACGAAAACAGAATGCAGATTTCCCGCATTTCTCGCCGTCGGAGGACTTCCGGACCTCCGATTTCAATTCCGTAAAAAGCTACACGTCCAGAAATTTACGACTCACCCACATATAGATTCAATTACAGTTTTAACGTAACTTATTCATCACAATTTGCAACATTCATCATCCCAATTAGGGTCAATTCAATGGCTTATTACTACCCATTACATGTTAACCCATAATACCCATTAAACGACGATAAACCCCCCTTACCTGAGTTAATCCGGCAATTGATTCTTTGACCTTCAACAATCGTGAATTCTCCTCTTGAGCCCTAGCCTCTTCTTCTCCCTTTCTCAGTTTCTTCTCTTTCTCTCAATGTTACGTGTTCTCTGCTTTCACGTGAAAATCCTTTTTACCAAAAGGAACTCTTTATATATATATATTCCAACTTTATTCCAATAATAATAATCCAATAATAATCCAATTATTTAATTAAATTAATAAATATACTATTAACTTAATTTAAATAATTATCATATTTTATCGGGGTGTTACATGATGCACATATCACAAAGGATATAACAATGGAGCAGTTTGATAAGGTGATAGCTTGCGTAACCACCGAAACTTTCTTGGGGTTTAATGATGATGAACTGCCGGTCGAAGGGGAGAATCATAATAAAGCTCTGCATATCTCCTTAACATGCATATACACCATATTATCAAGAGTGTTGGTAGACACAGGTTCTTCATTGAATGTTATGTAAAAGACTACTTTGGTGAAACTACTGTTGGAAGGAATGAACATGAAACCCAACACTCTGATAGTGAAGGCGTTTGATGGATCAAGACGAACAGTAATAGGGGAGGTTGACTTACCGATCAAGATTGACCCGACTATCTTCACTATTACATTCCAAGTCATTGACATACACCCGAGATATAGCTGTTTACTTGGAAGACCATTGATTCATTCTGCGGGCGCAGTAACTTCTACCCTACACCAAAAGCTAAAATTCGTTACGAGTGACAAGATGATTGTGATTGGAGGTGAAGAGGATATCCTGGTTATCCACTTGACTCCTTTCAGATATATTGAAGTAGACGGTTAAATCACTGAGACACCATTCCAGTCATTTGAAATGGTGAATGTAATGACCGTCCAGCAGACATTTGAGTCACCAAAATCAAAACCATCAATGGCCTCGTGGCAAGGAGCTATGGTTGCTATAGAGAATGGGAATGCCCAAGGCTGGGGCAAGGTGATAGAAGTGCGCGAGAAGCGGGACAGGTTTGGTTTAGGGTATGAACCGTCATCAGTTGAAGCCGGTAATCAACATGGTAAAGAGCAAATTCCTTATGTAGAGGAGACATCCACCAGTGCTGGCCATATCTTTGGTGATCAAGTGGAAATGATCAACGAAGAAGCTTATGAAGAGGTGGTATCTAGCTGGATACACCAGGCAGCACCAGATGAAAAACTAAAAACATGGAAGACTGTGGAAATCCCCCAATTTTTTCAAAAGTAATTTTATTATTTTAATCAAAACCCCGTGCTCTGCCCAAGGCACAGTGGCGTGTTGTAGGTCCTACTTTATTTTATAGAATTTTGATTATCATTAATAAAATGGCAATTTGCATTCAAATTTTTATTCCTTTCATTTCATTTTTTATTTTTACCATAAAAATGGCATTAGTTCTTATGCATGCACTTTCTAAATAAACTGCATAAATCATAACATGCAGAGACACCACCGAGACCATTGATAACGACACTGCTAGGGTCTGGCATGATTTTGACTGTCCAATTTACCAAGCCGAAGACGAAGTGGGGGAAGATTGTGAACTCCCTAAAGAGTTGGCCAGATTACTCAAACAAGAAGAGAAGGTCATTCAACCACACCAAGAGGACGTCGAAGTTATCAACCTCGGGACGGAGGAAGACAACAAAGAAGCAAGGGTAGGTGCCACACTTCAAGATGCAATGAAGGCAAGATTGACATATCTCCTCCACGTGTACGCCGATTTGTTTGCTTGGTCGTACCAAGATATGCCCGGGTTAGACACTGACATCGTTACCCATAAGCTCCCCCTCAAAGAAGAATGCTCTGCCGTCAAACAAAAGCTAAGAAGAACTCGTTCGGATATGGATCTCAAGATTAGAGAAGAGGTGAGAAAGCAGTTTGACGTCGGTTTCCTAGAAGTCGCTAAGTACCCACAATGGGTTTCCGACATTGTACTGGTACCAAAGAAAGATGGGAAAGTCTGCATGTGCATCGAATATCGAGATTTAAACAGAGCTAGTCCGAAGGACGATTTCCCATTACCTCACATGGATGTATTGGTAGATAACACAACTCAATTTCCGTATTTTCCTTCATGGATGGCTTCTCCGGGTATAACCACATTAAAATGGATCCCGAGGACATGGAGAAAACTACGTTCATCATCCCTTGGGGAACCTTCTATTACAAGGTGATGCCTATCGGTTTGAAAAATATCGGGGCAACATATCAACATGCTATGGTGACTTTCTTTCATGACATGATTCATAAAGAGATTGAAATGTATGTTGACGATATGATTGACAAATCCCAGACAGAAGAAGAGCATATCACTAACCTGGAGAAGTTGTTTGCTCGACTAAGGAAGTTTAGGTTGAGACTTAACCCTAACAAATGCACATTTGAGGTTCGATCTGGGAAGCTTTTAGGCTTTATTGTAAGCCAAAAGGGAATTGAAGTAGATCCTGACAAGGTCAGGGCCATTCAAAACATGCCTGCACCGAAGACTGAGAAAGAGGTTCGTGGGTTCTTGGGAAGACTGAATTACATCGCCAAGTTTATTTCACATCTCACTGCTACATGCAAACCAATATTCAAGCTTCTAAGGAAAAATCAAGGGGTAGAGTGCAATGATGACTACCAAATAGCCTTCGACAAAATCAAAGAATACTTACAAGAACCTTCGATTCTGATGCCCCCTGTAGAAGGAAGACCTCTTATCATGTACTTAATGGTACTCGAGGAGTCCATGGGTTGTGTATTGGGACAGCAAGATGAGACTGGTAAAAAAGAGCATGCCATATATTACCTGAGAAAGAAGTTCAATGATTGTGAGACCATATATTCATTAATCGAAAAGACTTGTTGTGCACTTGCATGGGCCGCTAAGCGTCTCAGGCAATACATGCTGACTCATACGACCTGGTTGGTATCTAAAATGGATCCCATCAAGTACATATTCGAGAAACCATCTCTTACCAGTAGAATTACCCGATGGCAGATGTTGTTATCAGGATACGATATCCAATACGTTGCACAAAAGGCCATAAAGGGAAGCATACTAGCAAACCATCTTGCTCAATAGCCGGTAGAGGATTACCAACCTTTGAAGTTCGACTTCCCAGATGAGGACATCATCGTTGTCAGGATGCTGAAACCCCTGAACTTGAGGAGGGACCTGAACCAATTGAACATTGGACTCTCATGTTTGACGGTGCTTCAAATGCAATAGGTCATGGAATTGGGGCAGTGCTGATGTCTCCCAAGAATTTTCATTTACCATTCACTGCAAAGCTTTGTTTTACTTGCACGAACAACATGGCCGAGTATGAAGCCTACATATTGGGGCTAGAAGAAGCGATTGAATTAAAGATCAAGGCACTTGAGGTATTCGGAGACTCCGCTCTAGTGATACAGCAGATCATAGGTGATTGGGAAATAAGACATGCTAACCTAATCCCATATCGGGATTACGTGCTAAAGTTACTTCCAAAATTTGACAAAATCACTTTTTCCCATATTCCTCGGGAGGAGAATCAGATGGAAAATGCTCTAGGAACCTTGGCTTCCATGTATAAGTTAATATGGCCTAACCATCAACCTAATATTGAAATCAGGCATTTTGACGAACCTACGCATTGTCTAACCATGGCAGAAGAGTCGGGTGATAAACCCTGGTTCTTTGACATCAAACAGTATATAGAGAAGCAAGAATACCCGGCAAAGGCTTCCATCCTTGATAACAGGACTATACGGAGGTTGGCGTCGAAGTTCTTCTTGAATGGGGATGTATTATACAAGCGGAATTATGACATGGTTTTGTTAAGGTGTGTGGACAAACATGAAGCTAATAAGCTTATGAAGGAAATACACGAAGGATCTTTCGGCACACGTGCGAATGCACATGCCATGGCGAAGAAGATCCTGAGGGTCGGTTACTACTAGTTAACAATGGAAGCTGATTGTTATCATTACACTAGAATATGCTACAAATGCCAAATCTATGCTGACAAAGTGCACGTACCGCCTACCCCAATGAATGTTACAGCATCACCCTAGCAGTTCTATATGTGGGGAATCGACATGATTAGGATGATATAACCCAAAGCATCTAATGTACATAGATTTATCTTGGTTTCCATAGACTACTTCACCAAATGGGTTGAAGCCGCATCTTATTCGAGTGTCACAAAACATGTGGTCGCCCGTTTCTTAAAAAATAAGATCATATATCGATATGGGGTTCCCAACAAAATCATCATTGATAACGGGTCCAACCTCAACAATAAGACCACGAAGGAGTTATGTGCAACGTTCAAGATTGAACACCATAACTCATCACCATATCGGCCCAAGATGAATGGAGCTGTTGAAGCTGCGAACAAAAATATCAAGAAAATCATCCAAAAAATGGTAGTCACGTATAAGGATTGGCAAGAGATGTTGCCTTTTGCGTTGCACGGTTATCGTACATCAGTACGTACTTGAACAAGGGCAATCCCTTATTCCTTGGTATATGGCATGGAAGTAGTCCTCCCTATAGAAGTGGAGATCCCCTCGATGAGAGTCTTGATAGAGTCTAAGTTAGACGAGGCGGAATGGATTCAAACAAGGTTTGATGAACTCAACCTTATTGAGAAGAAACGCTTGAAGGCATTATGTCACGGTCAACTCTATCAAAGGTGTCTTAAGAAGGCATTCGACAAGAAAGTCTGTCCTAGAGTATTTCAAGAGGGGGATTTGGTGTTGAAGAAAATCTTACCCATTCACAAGGATTCCAGGGGAAAGTGGACACCAAATTATGAAGGTCCATTTGTGGTGGTTAGATGCCTTCTCCGGAGGCGCTCTAGTCCTAGCAATTATGGACGGTAATGAATTGCCACTTCCCACAAA
Source organism: Lathyrus oleraceus (assembly GCF_024323335.1). NCBI lineage: Eukaryota > Viridiplantae > Streptophyta > Magnoliopsida > Fabales > Fabaceae > Lathyrus > Lathyrus oleraceus. The sequence goes on from NC_066581.1 coordinate 441,409,358, forward strand.
TGCTAATGCAGTTAAAAGGTACTTTGCCTAAAAAAGTGGAATAATAAAAGCCGCTAAATCGAAAACCTGAAAGGGCGATTTAGGCACACAAAAATGGGTATCCCGGTGGATCGAAAACCCAAAAAGGCGGTCCAGGCAAAAATTAGGGACAAAAATAAAAAATTTGATCCGCTGGGTTGAAAACCCAAAATGGTGGCTCAAGCAAAAATGGGTATCCCGGAGGATCGAAAACCCAGAAGGGTGATCCAGGCAAAAATTTCGGATTAATTCCAAGGCAAAGAACTACACCTTCAAGCATTTGTCGTACCCCCAAAGACGAAAAATTAATCTACCTGACTTTTTCAAAAGCAAGGCACTCGGAGCGTCAAGGACATAAAGATCATAACAGTGTTGAAACTCAATGGGACCTCAATTTTTTATTTCCATTTTGTATTTATGCACAACAATTACCTCATTCAGGAATTGCATCTTTATGTACAATCACCCATTCAAGGGTCAAATCAATAAAAAGAGAAATTTTCTCATCAAATTTGTGCCCAAATTATTTTTGTATTTTATCTATTCGTTTGCAAAAATACCTTTATTTTTTATAAACATCATTCTTAAAATTTTGGAGAAAATAAAACACGTATTTGAACAAAATGATAAAAACACTTTCGAGGTATAAAAAGGGGAAACTCATAGCCTTCGAGATTGTTCTTACTTCATGACGGTGTAAGATCATTCACAGACACCTATAGTCATTTTAATTAGTCCAATGCCACTTAGAGATGTACTCCTATACAACCTGTCACTAGCAAGTCTCTAGTACAACACCAACAAAAGCATTTAATAAATTGGAGTGTGGTCAAGGTATCGACTGTTGAAAGGTATGAACCCTCGGTAGCTTGAAATGCCCAAACATATTTCCAATATCCTAAAAAGCATTGAAGCCCAATTTCTATTGGTCTTCTCGACAACAAAATGTCCACATCGTTGGCATCTTCATTAAAACCAAACTCCTTAACCGGGGCAAACAAAAAACCCTTTATCTTCAAAGAGGGAGAGCAATTAAAAAAAAAGGGGGCATGCCCAATTACCCATTTGCATACCCACACACATGCATCACCTCATGCATTGTTTCCTACCAAAATAGGAAAATTCATCAAGAAAAAATCATATCAACCATCGGCATACATATGCATAGCTTTATACAATTCATATTCCTATATGCACTACTAAATGTACCCAGCAATTGCATATTTGCATATATCGCATACATAATTTAATACACGGTGTTTCCATCCAAGATGGGACATCATAAAAAAAGCATAATATAATTCAGGATCCGGGATCAATCATATATATCCCAGACTTTCCTCATTTAATTCAACAGGATTACTACCCTACCTGCGCTCATGGAATTATTTCCCAGCCGATCTTTTTTCAACTCCATGGTTAATAATGATGTTCCCTAACATCTTTGCTACCAATGCTCCCCAAGCAGGGGTGACCCCTAAAAGTCTCTTATGAGTTTTTCCCCTGCAAAGCTTGGCCAGTAAATCTCCTTCAAAAGGAGTCTTTCCTGAGATACTGCTTCATTTATATGGAGAATCTCATTTTGCTGTTTGAGATGTTCCTTCATCAAAATGAATAGTCTCATTCAAAAATGTTTTTAGAGATACTGCTCTAGTATCCTTGAAGAGTCTTAGATTCAACTAAGGTATCATTCCCTTGTTCGGAATATCTTAGTTCTATCATATAAGATGCTGCTTCGATATGATATAGAGAATCTCAATTGTCTGTTTTAGATGCTGCTTCATCAATATGAAGAGTCTCATCCATTTTTAGAGATACTGCTCTAGTATCCTCGGAGAGTCTTAGATTCAATTAAGGTATCATTCCCTTGTTCGGAATATCTTAATGTTATTGTATAAGATGTTGCTTCGATTCGATACAGAGAATCTCATCTTGCTGTTTGAGATGCTGCTTCATCAATATGAAGAGTCTCATTCATTTTTAGAGATACTGCTCTAGTATCCTTGAAGAGTCTTAGATTCAATTAAGGTATCATTCCCTTGTTCGGAATATCTTGATTCTATCGTATATGATGCTGCTTCGATTCGATACAGAGAATCTCATCTTTCTGTTTGAGATGCTGCTTCATCAATATGAAGAGTCTCATCCATTTTTAGAGATACTTCTCTAGTATCCTCGAAGAGTCTTAGATTTAATTAAGGTAACATTCCCTTGATTCGAAATATCTTGATTCTATCATATAAGATGTTGCTTCGATTCGATACAGAGAATCTCATCTTGCTGTTTGAGATGCTGCTTCATCAATATGAAGAGTCTCATCCATTTTTAGAGATACTGCTCTAGTATCCTCAGAGAGTCTTAGATTCAATTAAGGTATCATTCCTTGGTTCGGAATATCTTGATTTTGTCGTATAGAATGCTGCTTCGATTCGATACGGAGAATCTCATCTAGCTATTTGAGATGCTGCTTCCTCAATATGAAGAGTCTCATTCATTTTTAGAGATACTCCTCTCGTAGCCTCGGAGAGTCTTAGATTCAATTAAGGTATCATTTCCTATGTTGGAATACCTTAATTCTATCATATAAGATGTTGCTTCGATTTGATATAGGGAATCTCATTTTGCCGTTTGAGATATTGCTTCATTAATTTGAAGAATCTCATCTTTTTCCAGAATTATTGCTCTAAGTATGCTCGGAGAATCTTAGATACGATTGAGGTATCATTCCTCTGTTGGAATATCTCAATTATATCATGTAAGATACTGCTTCGTTAATCCTCAGAAAATTCTGCATGTTCAGTTCAAGACATTGTTCTGCTAATCTTCAGAAAGTCTTAGATTCAGCCGAGGTCTCATTCCACTATTGGAATACCTCGATCATGGCAACCAAGATATTGTTCCGATAACTCATAGAGAGTCTTGATTGTTTCATTTTACCTTCTAATAAACTTCTCTTACCATATTTATCACTACATTTTCTTCCTGCATTTCTTCCTCGCATTTTAAAGGGCAAAATTCGGGTCTTTTCGTATTTAATTATCTTCCACCACAAAGGTATGAAGACTTGTTGTCATTCGTACCTTCTAGTTCAGGATAATTAAATAGGGACAGCTGTCATACCCCAATTTTGTCTAGGCGTTTGAAAGAAAAACTCTCATTAATATTTCATAAATGAAGATCTTGATGTATGGACTCGAAGCTGGGGGACCTTGCTAGTTGATGAATTTAGGTCTTCTCCCTATTGTTACTCTGTCTGTGTCCAATGAAATATTAAGACCATAATTCAGAGAAAGGGTCCTCATTGGAGTAAGGTCATAAACCCTAAAACATGACCAGCTTTCTTTGTAGGGCTTCCCAGCTCTAAGCTCCTCCAAACTTCCCATCATTCCTAGCGAGGTTTCATTTGCCTAGCCAGAGGCCCATTCAGTGTTCACATGTTCATTCTAAAACTCTTAGTTTCATCAATTCTTTTAATGGAGTTTCATCTAATAGATTCCCTGTTCATAACCCAAAGATTTGTTGCGTTCATCTCTTCTAGTACAAGTCTCATTTTGGGTGGGTCTTTGATAAAGCATAGATTTCTATATAAGCAACGTATCACCTATGCGTACCCAATGTTTTGGTCTTGGTTCTTTTAGTTATCCATAGGATCTATTGGTTTAAAGCACGATCATGTTAACATGGTCATCTTAAATATTGCAATTTCAAGGTTTGATTCAAGTCACTCCCATACAACATTATTCGAATACCATTTCTGTCATAAACAAGGGAAGATGTCCATTTGGTGATCAATCATGTAAGGCACGCGTGTTTGGAATTACAAGTTTTCTTTTAAAAAGGTTGACCTTCGGTTAACACACGGACCCCAAATCCACAAAACACATCGTAATTATCATAAGGTTAGAGTCAATTCGCGGTTACACTTACGTTTCTTTAGATTATTTTTTTTTCAAAAGTAAGTTGATATTTAAACATGCCTACAAATTGATTAATTTAATCCAAAAAAGCTGTGTACATAAAATGAATACATTCTTCTTGTTTTAAAATAAGGAACGATGCACCTGATTATAGAGGTTCTAATACATTGCCATTCCAAAACTACCATTATAAACATAGTATTCATTACAGTTCCTGAAACCAAATCTTGACCTAAATTACAGTACAACATAAACCTATCCCTAATAACTCATTTTTTTTACACCTAATCAAAACTATTTATTTCCAAAGCTCCCAGTGATCGAGTTTTGTTCCCAGCTTGGACATACCGTACCGTCATGACCTGTGGAAAGGAAAGAAATTGATCCCAAGCATTAGAGAATTAGGCCTTATCACAATACGTTTCAAGATCACGGCAAACAGACAAGAGAGCAGTACAAAAAAATATATTGCGGACCACAAGGAAAGGTGAAATTTTGCGCGGAAGATCCTTCCTTCAAGGTAATGGCAACACCACTCAATTGGATCCCAAAAAATATGGGATGTACCAATATTTACCAATGGATCCATTCTAACAAAAAGGACCAGATCATCATTGAGGATAATTTTCACACGTATTGAATTCAACGAATAAACCTCACCTATAAAACCACTATAAAAAGGAACCTGATCTCCAACAAAATAAAATGGATAGAGAAATTTTGTAGAAATCCATACAGAATCATTCACCTAAAGCTCTAAAGTCTCCTAAGGCTTCTTAGAGTTTTGCATTGAAACTCTAAGATCAGTCGAGCTCGGTTTAACACAAGGGATTCGCCGCACACAAACAACGCAAGGCGGAGAAAAGAAGAAAATAAAGAAGAAAGCATTAAAAGGCATAGAAAAGCAGAGGAGGTACTTATCTACTTCTGCCAGAAAATCCATCGGACTAGCTCCGATTTAGGTAACTTTTGAATACGAGTTTTCTTACTCGGTTAGTCAAATAATCATCATTTCTAAATCGCCCAAACTTAACCTAATCAAATTATTTTCATAATAATGCAATGAAAAGGGGGATAGTTTTGAGTTTTCAACTCCTCTCCCCAATTATTTGAATACGAGTTTTCTTACTCGGTTAGTCAGATAATCATCATTTCTAACTCGCCCAAACTTAACCTAATCAAATTATTTTCATAATAATGCAATGAAAAGGGGGATAGTTTTGAGGCTTCAACTCCTATCCTCGATTGTTTGAATATGAGTTTTCTTACTCGGTTAGTCAGACAATTGTCATTTCTCTACAAACTCCTAAATTCGATTAAATCAAAACATTCTTATAATAAGTTAAATGAAAAAGGAGATGACTTTGAGCCTTCAACTTCTCTCCTCAATTGTTTGAATACGAGTTCTCTTACTCGGTTAGTCGAACAATTTTTGTTTGTCCATAAATTAATAAATTAATCAAATCATTTTCGTAATAAATTATACGAAAAGGGAGATGGTCTTAAGTCTTCGATTCCTCTCCTCAAATGCTTGGATATGAGTTGTCTTACTCAGCCATTCGAGTACTTGTCGTTTATTCTAAAATACACCAACCATATGCAAACCTATTTTCATAATCACTCAAATTAAAAAGAAAGTGGTCTAGAGTCTTCTATTCTCTTTCTCGACTATTAGGATACGAGTTCTCTTACTCGACTATCCGAGTAATCGCCATCCAACAAAAATATCTTAACACATCAAGTCTATCTTTTCTCGCCCCCGTGCGATATAAACCAATCAAACAAAACATCAAACACATTAACTCAACTTGTCACCCCCGTGTGACCAAAATCTTTTTAGAAAGAACACTGTTTAGTCCTTTCTAATGCGCACAACAAACTAGTGTTTAAGCCTCCGCCGAGAGTAGACAAGCCAACGTTTAGACTTTAGAACATGATCTAAACAGATGTCCGCTAAAAGACACCAACCTACCGTAGTTCCCCAAACTACGAATGCTCTGATTTCCTTATTGCACCATAAGGATACGTAGGCACGAGATTGCGAGATCTTGGCGAGCACACTAATAAAAAACCTCACTTTCCCCCTTTCTGAGGTTTCCACTCATCTATATTTATCCTTAATTAACTCTAAGAAAACAAAAAACATAATTTAACATTCAAATCGCAAATTAAACTAAGACGTTCCCGTTGAGTACAACGAACGTGAGGGGTGCTAATACCTTCCCCTTGCGTAATCGACTCCCGAACCCGAATATGGTTGCGACGACCATCATTCTATTTTCCAAAGGTTTGATCGATATTTTCATATTCCTTCATTGGGATAAGTAAAATTCGGTGGCGACTCTGTCCGAACTAAATTTTTCCGCGACCATCGCGAGGAATCCTATTTTTCGAGATGCGACACATACATTTTCCCAGTAATAAATGTTCCAATAGATGGTTCAAATGTGGTTCAACCTTTGTTTTATTATTCTTCAGTCCAACCTTCTTTGACTCAGGAATCCTAGATTTCTTTATTGTTATGTTCTTGACTTCAAGCATTCCGACCATATTAGCATTTGTCCCAGACTCTGTAGTCTTAGTTTCTTCAATTTTTGTACTCATATTTGTAAGAAATTGAAGAGCTAGAGAAAAAAAAGAGAATGAACAATTTTTTGAGAATAATATAAAGAGAGATGAAGATTATTCTTGCTTGTAAACATTGACAAGTTATGAATAGAATTTGAAATAGGAACAATCATTCTTCTTTCACGTGCAATAATGGTCATGAGAGAGAGAGAGAGAGAGATTTATATTCTTGCATGTTTCCCTTGTATTGATTGCTATAAATTCTCACTTATGAAAATACCAAGAGCATCCCTCAACTTTTCAAATTGAGCTGCATCTAAAGCTTTAGTGAATATGTCAGCTAACTGGTTTTAAGTTGCTATATGCTCAAGGTTTGGAATTTTATCTTCCACAAGTTCCCTGATGAAATGATGACGAATGTCATTGTGCTTGGTTCTACCGTGTTGGACATGATTCTTAGAAATGTTAATATCACTTAAGTTATTGCAGTATAATTTCATAGCATCTTGTTCTTCATTATACTTTTTCAACATATGTTTCATCCAAAGCAGTTGGATGCAACTGCTCCCTGTAGCAATGTACTCAACTTCTGCAGTAAATAATGACATACAATTATGCTTCTTGTTGTACCATGAGATTAAATTGTTGCCAAGAAAGAAAACATCCACCATATGTGCTCTTTCTATCTTCAACACTCCCAACCTAATTTGCATCACAATACCCTACCAATATTAACTTGGTATCATGAGAATAGAGAATACCATAGTCACAGGTTCCATTTATATACTTAGTGATTCTCTTACTTGATTGAGATAATTGACCTTGGGTTTAGCTTGGTATCTTGCACATACTCCTACAACAAAAGTGATGTCAAGTCTGCTTGTTGTGAGGTTTATCAGACTTTCTATCATACTTTCGTAGAGACTTTAATCTACATCAACTCTATTTTCACCTTTTGATAACTTCACATGAGTTACAACTGGAGTTCTCTTATGGCTAGCCTTGTCAAGACCAATTTTCTTCACTATACTATTTGCATACTTGCTTTGAGATACAAAAATATTGTCTTCCATTTTGTTTACTTGAAGACAAGAAAGTAAGTGATTTATCCTATATGACTCATCTCAAACTCACACTGCATTTGTTGAACAAAATGTTCGACCATCTTGTCTAACATCCCACCAAAGACTATGTTATCGACATAAATCTAGGTTATCATGAGCTTTCCTCCACCATTCTTCATAAATAGAGTTTTATCTATCCATCCCCCATTGTACTCATTGTTAATCAGGAACTCAGGTAACTTCTCATACCGTGCTCTTGAAGCTTGCTTTAATCTATAAAGAGCTTTTTTCAGCTTGTACACATGTTTTGGAAATCTATGATCAATGAATCCCTTTGGTTGTTATACATAGACTTCTTCATTAAGATACCCATTCAAAAGACACTTTTAACATCCATTTGATACAATCTGAATTCCATCGATACTCATTCATAAAGACACTTTTAACATCCATTTGATACAATCTGAATTTCATCATATAGGAAATTCCCAGTAATAATCTAATGGACTCAAGTCTAACAACTGGAGCAAATGTCTCATCAAAATCCACTTATTTTATTTGAGTGTACCATTGAGCAACTAAATGTGCCTTATTCCTTATCACATTGCCACTTTCATCATTTGTTCTTGATAATCCATTTGGTACCAATGACAATCATATTTTCATGTCTATGAACTAATCCCCATACTTTGTTCCTTTTGAAATGACATGATTCTTCTTCCATAATATTGATCCAGAATTCATCAGTCAAAGCTTCCTTGATGTTCTTCGGTTTAATATTTGGAATAAAACATGAGTTGACAATCATCTCTTTGGATCTAGTGATAACTCACTCATTCATATTTTCTATGACATTTTCAATGTGATGATCCTTCAGAATTCTGATTGATGGTCCCTTATAGATTTGAGGATTTTCAAAATTTGTACTTTCAGACTCAATGTCAGACACCTTGAGTATGACATTTATTGGGACATTAGTATGTTGAGGAGAAACAACATCTTCATCTTCATCTTCATCTTCATCTTCAACTTCTTTCTTGTTTTTAGGAGTATCATCGATGACAATATTTACTGATTTCAACATTGTCTTGGTATGATTGTTATATACTTTGTAAATTCTGCTATGGATGAAATATCGTAGAAAAATGAATTCATCACTCTTGGGATCTATCTTTCTTCTTTATTCACGATATGTCAAGATATAATACTTGCTATCAAATACATAAAAATATTTGACATTGATTTTCTTCCTTTTCACAACTTATTATGAATTACTTTAATTTCATAGATTCTTAGACGATTAGGATTTATTAGTTCCATAGACCAATTATATGCACTAGAAAGTAAATTTGATCTTAGGTATAAATATATTATAATAATGTCATACGTAACTAGGTTATGTCATTTGTCCGTTAATTATTCATAATAGCGAAAAAGATGTTAGCTAGCAAAAAGAACTAAAAATAAATGCGAGTTGGCCATTTGGTATATTTGGTGAGAAAACCGGAAGATTGGTACATAATGTATATTCCGCAAAATTAGATTAGATGGAAATTAACACATAAAAGAATTCACTGAACGAGAGAATTCTAGGCATGCCACTACAAAAAATATCGAATGCCACTGTATGTAGGGTTTGTGCGAAGTTTCCTAGAAATCTTCATAAAATCATACGCCTAAGCTTGTTGGTATTTTCGGTAAAGACTAAAACTCAGTCTTGAAAAAAATTAATAAAGAAAAGACAAACCCAATGCAAGGAATATTCGTCACAAATATAAAATATCGAAGATTCCGATGGATCCTCCACCTTGAATATTTGTACTCTTTAATCGTGTGAGCAAAAACAATATTAATAAACATAAGTTGTCTGATTTATAAAAATAATATGTAATGTGTGAAGTCTTTGAACGAAAAGTAATAGGAAATTTTTACAAAAATAATCCATTTTTTTAAGAAAATTCTCAAAATATCTCTCGTTTCAAACAAATTCTCAAACTATCCCACTTTTAGGAGGAGGAGTCAATTGAATTGGAGACTCCTCTTAAAAATTGAATGGAGGCGTCAATTGGATTGGCTAGAACAGGTTCCCTAGCCAATTGGATCGGCGCCCCTGTGTGTGACTTAAGAGGAGACGCCAATTCAATTGGAGTCTCAGTGTAAAATGCAAATTTTGTGTTATAAATAGATGCGTTGTGTGAGTCATTGTTCCACATCTCAATTAATCATTTGGCAATAATGTTTGGTGTTCGTCGCCGATACGGAAAAGTGATTTATGCGAGAGACAAACCTCAGATGTTGATGCTGTTATGGAACATCACTACGTTCGATCAACTGAAGAGGGAGCTGGTTCATTGGTTAGATGGGAAAATAAAAGAAGGGGAAAAAATTAAAAATATTGAAAGACTCGACAATATCTTTGGTTGGGTGCGAATGAAGACTGATAAGGATGTTAGGGAAATAATGTTCGGTCGAGATGACATCAATTTGATTGTTGTAATCAGTTATAAATATTTATGTTTTCAGATAGCTTATTTTGTACTGATGTTTGTTGTGAACCTCGTTGTAACAAAAAGTTAATGATATATAATGATTGAAGGTTACAGAGCTTAAGACCCAGATGATACTCCTCGATTGGGACAGTTGTTCTTGTTGTGTCCTGGTTGACGACAGATACTACATAATCTTATCATTTTTTCTGTGGAATCCATCTTTGTCCTGATACGTGTGTTGTTTGACCTTCCTTTTTCTTTCTACGCATCTCGTCGTTGTACCAAACTATATCACCTTCATATGGAGGCCAGTATTCCTCCATTGGTAGTACCGAGAAGCTTTGATTATATACATTCGTGACAGTGACGGTCTTGTACACATCAGATAAATGGTTGTAAGTGTCTTGACGAGTATAAGCGCATGCTGCAATGACATGGGAGCAAGGAATGCGGAAGGCCTGGAATTTTCCACAATCGCACCATCTTCTGTTTAGTCTAACATCATAGGCTAAATTTGGTCTCCCCTCGTTGTGATCCATTGTTTCCTGAAAGCTGAAATTTTGCCTATGACGGTCAAAGACTGTTACAGCGTGTGTGCTAGCTTTGATGCTCTCCTCTTGCATGACCTTCATGCAACACTCATTGAATACTTGCCCGGACAATAACACTACACTCCATCTTTCACCTCTGGTTACGAACGTAGAAGCCAACCTATAATAGGTCGATCTTACCAAGGCGGTTATCGGCAGATTTCGAATTCCTTTGAATACCCCCGTTCATGCATTCCACAAGGTTTGTTGTCATGTGGCCCCATCGACAACCTTCGTCAAATGCCCTTGTCCACTGCTCTACTGGTATGTTATTTAGCCATCTCCCTGCGTCTTCATTAGACAGTCTAATTTCATCATGATAATATTGAAATGACGGCTGAGTTAGAGCATACACAACATTCACCACCTTCTTGCGAAGATTCTTATCTTTAATAGCACGCATGAAGTTTTGTGCAATGTCTCTGATGCAATAGACATGGGTAGAAGGAGGATCATGCCACCCGTTGTCATGGTTGTTGTAGGCACTCTCAATGGCAGCATGTCTATCAGAAATCAAACAGATATTGGCTTGTGGAGCCACATGCGTTCTGAGATGTCGAAGAAAGAAACCCTATCCACCAGTCGTTTTGCCTTCAACAAGAGCAAAGGAAATGGGAAAGACATTGTTGTTGCCGTCTTGTGCAACCGCCATGAGCAAAGTACCCTTGTATTTGTCGTATAACCAAGTGCCATCAATTTGAATAATAGGTTTACAGAATGCGAAACCTTTGATGCACAAGTCAAATGCCCAAAAGAGACGGTGAAAGATTCTATTACTTGTAGCACAGGTTCCGTCTGGAATCATCGCTGGCAATGTCTCCATAGTTGCCACAGTTCCTGGGACATATGTTTTTAGTGCCCATAAAAACTGTGGGAATTCCTTGTATGAATCCTCCCAGTTGCCGAAAACTTGTTCAACAGCCTTTGTCCTTGCAATCCAGGCTTTCTTGTAAGATGGAGTATAATTATATGTTATTATGATATGGGATATAATTATACTCACCTTCACAGATGGGTCTTTATTAACCAACAACAGAATATCTTGACATATCAACAATGCGCTTAGTTTGCGGTGATCTTGTTCAACGTTAGTTGCAATGCAACTGTGAGGTGGGTCTATTGAAGCGATCTCCCAAGAGTCGTTTTTCTTTTTGTAAGACGCAGCCAAACGAAACATACAAAGCATGTTACGACATTCGATAACATACCTTCTAGAATCAGTGTGTTTCACTGTAAAGACAACAGAGTTATTCATGTGGAATTTTTTGATAGCTAGAACACATTCTTCTTTGGTACGAAACATGTCTCCCACCTTTAATTCGCCTTATGATCTCGGATACGGATTATAGAAAACACTGTTGGATGTTTCATCGTCATGCAGATCCATATTTGTCATATGTTGAGGCGGATTGTAGACATGACTATGAGGTATTGGTGGTGGTTGATCATCATCTTCAATGTCATTGTTCAGCATGTGATCAACCTGTATCTCGGTATCCTCTTCTTCTTCATTAACGACATCCACTTTTGCTTCTGCTTCTGGGTTGACGTCATTTGACCATTGTGGATCAAATTCACCAGATTCATCCTGACTGGTTATTTGTGACTGCTGAGATGGTATACATGGTTGAAGAGTAATGTACAACTAAATGCAGTTGCAGCCTGAATGTTCATGACTAACAAAAATGTATTCAACATCTTCATCGTCTCGTACCTTTAGGGGAAAAAACTTGCATTGACTATTCTCAAAAAATATTGGATTTTGATATGTGATCTTTGACATAATACCTGATCCTATACAGGATTCTATTCTGTTTTTCAAATGCAAGAAGGTTGCATTTCTCTTGATCGTGAGTCTAGTGGTATCAGTGTTTCGAAAACAAAAACCATACAACTCAGACTCGTATGTTTCACCGTTGCAGTGAACGTCGACAATGTATTTTGGTGAAGATGACATTGTGCAGATGAACACTATTTTCTTGCTGCAGACAAATGTGAGTGAAGTGTCTTGGATGTTGATAGTAAGACACTTAAATAGATGAGTGAAGTGTCTCACATGCTAGCTAGTTCGGAGTGATGTGTCGCACATGCAAGCTACTCCGAAGTGACATGTCGCACATGCAAGCTACTTCGAAATGATGTGTCAACCATGCAAGCTACTGAGAAGTGACATGTTCAACATGCAAGAGAGAGGACATCCATGTGTCAGACATGCAGACACACACTCCAAATGAATTGGCGCCCCCATTCATTCCTTGCACATGGGCGCCAATCCATTTGACGACACCTTGTCAAAGCATGCATTCAGGCCTCGAAACCAAGCAATCAAACCTAGGTCTTGCATGCATGTCCCTATGGAGGCACCAATTTGAATGGGTACCCCTCTTAAAGGTTGTACATGGTCTCCAAATCAAGTGGAGACACCATGCAAGCACAATTTTCATGCTCCCATCCATTTTCCTATAAATACATCCACTCCATCAACACTTCTTCCACACCATCACTCTCACTACTTCTACAATACTTCTTCTACAATTTTACAACAACTTCTTGTAGTTTCATCTACACCAACCCCCCGACAAAATGTCTATCCTCACAATGGGCGAATCACATAGAGGAACGGTTGCAAACATCCAACATATGTAAGTTTTTTCTTTTGTTAACTTTTTATCTTTCATCTTCACCAACCCCCTTTTATTTTAACATGCCAACTTAGTCAAGTTTTTTGTTCTTTATTTTATAGGATGTATCAAGGTTCCAGACTCGGGTCCACGAATATGTCCACATGGACCCGATGATTCAACCTTATGTTGAACTCGCCGGTTTTGGTCATATAAGCAAGATTTTGTCTTGGTTCGTAGATAACAAATTATTCTAGCTTTATGTGAAAGATGGAGACCAGAGACACACACATTTTGGTTCCCAACTGGTGAGTGTACCGTGACGTTAGAAGATGTCTACATGCTTTTGGGACTGCCCATTGAAGGTAAGGCTGTTAATGGTAAAATCAACTATGCAAATTCAATTTGCATGGATCTCTTGGAGACTGATTTGTTAGATGAGAATGCAAGAGGTTAAGGTATACTACTTTCACGCCTTAAGTCGTGCTATAATAGTTTATACTTAGATGAGCATTCTACCGAAGATGCTCTAATAATAAAAACTAGGTGTTACATTATGCTGTTAATTGACTCATTTTTATTTCCCGAAGGTAGTGGTTCTAGCATGCATATGATGTATTTATCATTACTTAGACATGTAGATAGAATAGGAAGTTACAATTGGGGATCTGCTTGTCTAGCCTATCTCTATAGCTCCTTGTGCAAAAACTCACACAAATACACATCTACATTTTCTGGATGTGTTGTTTTGCTACAAGCATGGGATTGGTCATGACCACCGTCCCTAGCACCAGTCAACAACAACCCTTTCACATTTCCGTATGCATAAAAGTAAGTTGTTTAAATTGCTATATCTTTAGTTACTTCTTTAAAGATTATTATCTCTAACTAATCTTTTTTGACTTTTTCGTGTAGATGGTCTGCACGTGGTATGAGTTACAACAGATGTCCAAGACACTGTATTACCCAGTATCATAACCTGTTGTATCATTACGACAGACGTAAGGAAAATAACTTAATAATTTCGTTATATTATGTTAACTTCTTCTACCTATATCATAATCCTATTTTCTTTCACATTTTAGTTCATTTGGCGTCCATACCTTAATTTGGATCATGACTATCAGGTCAACGCTGAAGACGCGATCGTATGGACTGCATGCACACTGATAATACGGTTCACAACTGTGGAGATGCACAACAGTGATCATGTGAAGCTGCAGTTTGATATGCCCCAAAACATCCCAGATCCCCCAACTAGCCTAGGAGAATGGCATCTGCGCAAAGTTAACAACCAATTGAACTTCAATCCATGGCAAAGATTCGCAAGATCGGAGTGTCGCAAATGGAAGCACCGTCATGACCATGTGTTAACTGACGCAGTCATGCCAACTGAAGAAAAACCAAGTCGTACTTATATGGCTTGGTACAGATCGGTTGGTTTTCAGTTCATCTCCAAGGATATGTACTTGTACGACCCACGCCAGATGACTTACACACCTGACACCTCAATATCAAACCCCTCACAACAGTGTTAGACCAGATACACATAACCCCCTGTCCGTCAAACGTTCAATTCAACCAACACACAAACATACAACCAAAATATACCATACACCCAACCCCAATACTAAGAGCATACCCCATACCACCACCAACAAATTGACCATCAACCTGAGACTCAACATCGCTTCGCACCCACCCCATCACCCTACCAAAGTCGCCTAAGCCAGAACACCCAATGATCATTCAACACCAATCGCCCCTCCTTCTACCATAGCCAAGAAGCCCAAACCTCATAAAACCAAAACATCCAACAACCATATCTCTACCAAACACCCCAATAACCTTTCCAACCTTTCCTCGACGAATCATTCACACCCATGTCTCCCTTAAACCGTCCCGGTCACCCATCAATGAGTCATCCACAACCCAACTTCTCTGGCATGGGTCATGAGCTCAGCTACGGCGGTACACCATCGATGCATACCAAAGACTATGTCGACTTGTCTGACTACCTCAACAGGCCTTCTTCTGTAGTTGAAAGTGACGCTCCTGGCCCCTCAGATACTCAAACACCGGTACCGAATCATCAACGCGGGTTAGGGCCACGGGTTAGGTTTCTGTGTGTAAACGACAAATTTTATTAATAACAATTGGTCCTATATCAAATTTATCTATCACGTATACTATTTACCAAAAAAAAATGCATTTTACACTGAGGCTTCAATTGAATTGGCGCCTCCTCTTAAGTCCTACACAGGGGCGCCAATCCAATTGGCTAGGGAACTATCCCTAGCCAATCAAATTGGCGCCTCCTTTCAATTTTTAAGAGGAGTCTCCAATTCAATTGGTGACTCCTCCTAAAAGTGGGGTAGTTTAGGATTTTTTTTGAAACCAGGGGTATTTTGGGAATTTCCTTGAAAAAGTGGATTATTTTTGTAAAAATTTCGAGTAATGGATATGGTAAAGACGATTAAAACATGCAAGTTTGAAACTAATTTTAAAATCTAATAAGTTTAATTTTTTGAGAGGCCTACCTAATCTTTAATATAAATATGATGCACTTTTTGAGACATATCAAAAGGAAAACTTGTGAAAAATTCTTTTCTTTCAAAAATTATGGTTTGAAAAATTATTTTCTTTCAAAAAACATGGTTTCTTCCTTAAGACTGTTAAACTTTTTACAAATTGATTTGTTTTGACAGGTGAAATATACCTCATTCAATGTTAAAAACTATAAATTACTCATTATTGATGATTATAGCATATGGATTTGAGTATAATCTTAAATATCAATTAGATGTTCTTTGTGAGACATGTTAATAGGAAAAATTTGAAAAATTATTTTCATTATAAAAGCATGTTTTCTTCCTTAAGACCGCTAAATTTTATACAAATTGATCTGTTTTGACAAGTGAAATCTACCCTAGTCAATGGTAGAAACTATAAATTAGTCATTGTTGATGATTATAATATATGGGCTTGAGTATAATTTCTAAAACTCAAGGATGAATCACATTCGGTGACACATGGGTTATGCAAATAAATGCAAGTTGAAAAAGATTTGAACCGTGGAAATAAATCTTTTAAAAAATTGAAAAGAAAATGACATTTTTTATGATTTCTTCTATCCTAAAATCCACACTATCATGAAGTTGTATAAAGGAAAAATAGACATATTCAAGAGATTGTCAAAATATGTTCAATGAGAAAATTATTTGTAAACACTTTTGGGCAGAAGCTCTAAACATTACGTGGTATATTTAAAATAGAATATTATTAGATATGTTTGGATGTCATTTTGTAAAAACTGTTTGGTTCGGATCAGATTTAGGATTGACTTTTTAAAACCGATCTAAATCGAACCGAACTGTGTGTATATAGTTTTATTCTTAATTTTAATATGATATGATGTTATAATTTATTATTTTATGATACGTATTCTTTTAATATTATTTATTAGTTTAGTTTAATCTATTTATTTTTATTATTTCATATGTTGCAACCATAATCTATCATTCTCATTTTGTAATATTAATTTTTAATATATTATATGTTATATATTATATCAAACTTATTATTGATTATCATTTTTAGAATCTTAAAAAAATATAATTTATATTTTGGATATCCAAAACTCGATCTAAATTAAACCACATGAAATTGGACTGGATCAAATCAGATTTTTCTTATCAATTATTCAAATCCGAACTGAACCGCAAGTAAAATTATATTTGGATCAGATGAGTTTTTAGCTAAAAATAAATCCAAACTGAATCACGAACACCCCTAATACAAAGTATATAATAAAGAAAGCTAATTCAGGTAAGGTTTATGATAAAGAGATTGACAATGATACGTCAAAGGCACGAGATTGTTTTTAAAGAAATTAAGATAATAGATAAGTGAGATTCAAGACCCTCGAGAGAAACCGCCTTTGATGAATAAGACTATATATAAGAAGCCAGATGTGCCCGTTTGATGTAAATGACTATATAGTCATTATCTATAGTCACTATCTCACAGGGAGCTTTTTAGCTAGATCCTATGTGGTTCATTGTCTCTTAAAAAGTTAAAATTATTAATCAAATTACATGTGTTTGTCGTCATGTAAAAGGGGATATTTCCTATCAAAATTGGTTTGAAGAAAATGATCTCCAATTTTGATTTGATGATAATAATATGTATAAGTAAACAATTTATTCTATAACATATGTTACATGTGTAGAAAGTCATTGAAAATATTTGAAATTCTTTTTCTCAGGGGATAGATGTTTATCTAATTGTTGAGACAACTTGTTCAACTACGTAAACCATAATGACAGTAAAAGGGAAAGCAAAAAAACAATATAGAAGGTAGTAAAATAACACAAGAGATTGGTAACCCAGTTCGATGAAACCACACCTACGTCTGGAGGTTACTTTATCCAAGAAAGAAAATTCACTACTTTGAATTAGTACAATAGGTCTTACAAACCAAAAAATCCTATGTTGTTCAAAGCCTCTTCCTATAGAGGTGTACAATAGTAAATTCCACACAAATTCAGCTATGGTATTAACTTGGAATATAAGAAACAAAATACTCAAACCCTATCATAAAGAACATAGTTCTTGCACATAAAAAATCTTTTCAAACAATGAGAATTGAGTATCCTTATATAGCAATGTCTTGTGGGTTTTTTCTCCTCGTGGATCTACATTTAATTAGTCTAGGAAATAGCTTAATCAATTGGATATGATTTGCTACAATGCAAGTGTTGATGAGTTTGAACATATTCTCGTCCACACCATTTAATATAAAATTCAAGGCTTTAGCATTTCCAAGAGCTTCATCATATTGGACAAATAAACTTTAGGCATTAAGCTTGTTGAACCATCTTCAGAAGTGATCTCAGGATGTTTCCAACCTTTAACCATAGCATTCCATGTTTTGTTGTCAATGGATTTGATAAAAGAAACCATCTTTACTTTCGAATAGTCATAATTTGTGCCATCCAACACAGGTGTCTGGTTGAATGAACCTCAATCTCTGTTGATGTCCATCTGAATAGAAAATATTTTTCCCGGAGCTCACCCAAACAGAACAGGGTGCCTACTCTGATGTCAATTGAATTTTTGTTCCTCAAGAGACAAATATTGGACCAGATGTTGAGACAACTTGTCCAACTTCCTAAACCTGAATGGCAATTAAAACGATATTAATAAAACAATATAGAAGGCATTAAAATAACATAATAGAGTGGTAACCCAGTTCGGTGAAACCATACATACGTCTAGAGGGAACTCTACCCAGGAAAGGAAATTCACTACTTTGAATTAGTACACTTAGTCTTACAAGAACCAATAAACCATATGTTGTTCAAAGCCTCTTCCTAATCCTAATGAATTTCTATTTAAGGACTCCCCCTAAATATGAGAACCAACTCACTTTCTTCTTAATTACACAACCTATGATTGATGTTTACAAATTAATAACAACGTTGAATGTTACAACTTAACTAAGACAAACCTACTATGTCAAGTTACTGAAACATAGAGGTGTACAAGAGTATATTCAACACTAATCTAGTTATGGAATTAACATGGAATACAAGAAACAAAAGACACAAACTCTATCACAAAGAATCTAGTTCTTATGCACCAAAACTATTTTCAAACAATGAGAATTTAGTCTCCTTATATAGCAATGTCTTTTGGAATTATCCTCCTTGTGGATCTGCATTTAATTCGTCCAAAAAATAGCTTAATCAATTGGATATGATTTCCTCCTCAAATCTCTCCAACAAAAGATATGATTTTTTATATTTCAAATTCAAATTGAAATCATATTTAAGTTTTATTTGAACACCTCTAATTATCAAACAAATCAACCAAATATTGATAAAAAATAATGCATCAAATCTGATCAAAAACCAATCAGAAATTTTGCATTAAGCAACATCAAACATGGCCTGCTGTCAAGGCCAGATGTTGAATAACACATGCTGGAACGTCGAGTTCAACATGTTGAACCATAACATCCAAATTACCTCTTCTTCTTTCTTTGACTTCATTGTTTAAACTTTATTTTTAAAGCTTGATTACTTTTATGTGTGCTTAACTTTGTTTACATCTTGTGCTGAGTGATATTTATAAACACAAAGGTTTATCTTTTATTTTACTGTATTTTATCAAAGGCTACGTTGTAGCCAAATTATTTGAGAAGACAAAGAGACGAAATTTTAGTAAATTCTTTATTGTTGAAAAAGTATAAGTCAGTTGGACTAGGTTGAAGTTTCGAATAGAGAAGTTAAAATAATCCTCGAAAAGACAGTATCCACCTCATATAAAGACTAGTCAACAAAGTTGGATGAAGCATTATGGGCCTATAGGTTAAAATTCAAATGTTCCATTGGTCTTACACCTTTCCAAATTATCTATGGAAAAACATGTCACCTTCTAGTAGAATTGGAGCACAAATCCTATTGGAAAATCATCCTTGAACTTTGACCAGTCATAAGCAGAGAAGAAAAGAAAAATGAAGTTGCATGAACTAGAAGAATTAAGAGGTCAAGCATAAAAGTATTCCAGGTTTTATAAAGAAAAAGTAAAAAAGCACCATGACCAACGATTGATTAGAAGAGATTTTATACTAGGACATAAAGTATTACTATTTAATTCCACATTAAATATGTTTTCATAGAAATTAAAATCAAAGTGATCTGGTTCTTTCAAAATCAAAGAATTTAAATAGTATGGAATAACAAAACTAGAAGATCTAGTTTCAAAATAAAGTTGGACTATAAATAACCAAACATTAAAGTCATATCTTAGTGGTGAGATTGATAAGAGCAACACAATCATCCCATTAAGGGAACCTTAAAGAAAAAAACAAGTGTCGAGCTAATGACGTTAAAAAGGATATGATTGTAAGGTAACCCAACTTTTTAATTTTCTTTTATATGTTTTACTTCTCTGAATTGAAACAGGTAAACATGGGTTGTTGAGACTCTGTAAAAGTTTCGCCAAACGAGCTCATATACTCGTTAAGCGAAGGCTCAATTCACACTCAATTTCTGAGTTTAGCCAAGTTCTCCCAACGAACTACTAATTTCGCTAAGAGAAATCTCCATATTCATAAGATATAGCCCGAAGACAACAAAAATTTCCAGGAGGGGATGATTCTTACTCCAATAAGAAGACACGAACTAATGCTCGCCAAAACATGTGATGTTTAATGTATTATTCAGATGTTCAAGTACTTGATAACACATTGTAGCGGTAAATTCATGACCTTCAAACTATGGATAAACTTGACGTTAATAAAACTAGAGTCGCCACCGCGCTTTTATTGTTTCCAAAGGAAAAGGGAAAAGTACGAACAAAACCCAAAGATAAGAAGTTTTCAAATCAAAACTAATAAAATGCCATAGATTATAGGTAAGGGGGTTGGTTACACAGAGGGAAGGTGTTAGCACCCAAAGTGTCCTAGGTACTCCTAGGGAGCCCTCTTTTACGTGTGCATGTGTTTTTGGTATAAATGATGTTTGAGAAAAAATAGAGTGTGGGGGTGAGAAAAGAAATCATTGATTATATTTTTGTGTTTGACAAGACCTTCGGTCTCGTGCCTATAAACCAACATAAAAATGAGGGATCAAAACCTCGTAGTTCGTGGTAAAAATTTCAAATAAGTTGGTGAATTGATTTTAATAAAAATTTAAGAGTAGGGCACAAAAAGGCCAAAATCTGAATGGGGTTGTTAGTTCTTTTTGTCTTTTTGAAAGTTAAGTCAATATGATTAAGTTTATTTACAAATTTGATTTAAGAAAAGGTTTAAAAGTTCAATGGTATAGGGCCAAGGTTTCTAATTGTTAAAACATGTCTAAGTTAGAAAAAAAAGTAAAAGATTTTTGAAAAGAGGGAGACGTTTTGAAATTTAAGAAGTAGGAGGATATGAAGAGGTTATCCTAAGCATAAGTTAAAAGTTAAAAGTTGAAAAGATCTGATCGATGGGATGCAATTCAACAGATAAGAATGTCCTATAGAAACCCATTTTCCTTTGGACTTTAATTAAGCAATGATCAATAAGCTATGAGCAATATCTAGACATCATAAAGAGCAAGACATCAAATAAAGATGGCCACATCCAAGCAAGCATTCCATTAGCTAGAAGTCTTCCTTGTCTTCCAATGTACCAGATGAAATATTCCTTGATCAACTTAGAACAAAATATCAAACACAGGATCAAAATAACAATTAAGCACAAAGACAGAGTGGCAAATGGATCCAAGAAATTCTCAAGTCTTGCATCAAATGAAAGCACAATTCAAAGATAGCTTAGTCCTAAATGTTGGCATTGGCCAAGTCCTTTAGCATATGGAATGTTGCCTAATCCTAAGTCAAAAGTTCAGATCAAGTTTAACAATACACAAAATGTTTTTTAGGGTTTTTGTTGTTATTAGGTGTTTTAAGGTCCTAAGACCACAAACAAAATCAAAACACACAAACAAATATATACAAACAGAAGATATGGCTCAAAAAAGCAAAAAGAAAAGGACAGAAACATAAACAAGTTATATGAAATGTAAATGGAAATGAATGATAAATGACTGAAAGTTAAATTACATAAAGTAAATGACTTGAAATTAAAAGCATAATGAATAAGAGTTAGTCAAAAGTTAGTGGTGTTAGAGGTGATTTTTACTTGATTAAGTCATTCTTTGGAGAACACTCAACCATTCATTCACAAGTATGAATCCTTAAACCAAGACATCTCCCATGAGAAGGGCTCCAACTTGGATAATTAAACAAGTATGCCACTAGCTCTCATGAAAGGAAAAAAAGGTCAAGTCTCCACACAATGCCATGAAGAATGGGAGACTTACAATCTCACTTACTAGAATGCTATGTCTCGAGGGTCAAATTTAGCTCTATGTTAAGCAATCGTAATTGGACTTATGTAGAAGTCACAACTATCTGAGGTCGGGAAATAGAAATATAGGTGTTAATGCATGTTAGAGATTCTGTACAAGGAACCAAACTCCTAAAACATCCCCCACACTAAAAAATGGGAGGGACTTATCTCAGTCATACTTGTATTGATTCATCTGACACAAGTTTTTTGATGAATCAATTAACCTTTAGACATTAGAGATTTCATTGGTCAAATGGGGGAATGGGAAAGAATAGGGGTGAAGATGAAGAGGGAGAGGAAGATAAAAACACAAATTGATCATGAGAGGAATTTTATCAAATCAAAACATCCATTCATTTTGGGATATGAAATGTACATTCCATCAATCCCCTAAATCCAATGGTTTTGACACAAGTTTTTTGATGAATCAATTAACCTTTAGACATTAGAGATTTCATTGGTCAAATGGGGGAATGGGAAAGAATAGGGGTGAAGATGAAGAGGGAGAGGAAGATAAAAACACAAATTGATCATGAGAGGAATTTTATCAAATCAAAACATCCATTCATTTTGGGATATGAAATGTACATTCCATCAATCCCCTAAATCCAATGGTTTTGATCCAACAAAGAGTCCAATCAATAATGACCAAGGCCCAAAAAGAAAGTCAAATTTCACAAGACCATAAAAATGGCTCAACAATATTTTTAAACATTTAATCAATTAAGAATCACATTAAAAATGAATTAAAATACCTTTTAATTTGGTCAAAACCTAAAATCCCTTCAAAACACAAAATAAATGGCCAAGGGATTTAATCTAGGTCAAACAAGGTCAAAGGACCTTAGACAAAAAATTTCACAATTTTTAAAAAGTCATAAGTATTTTTAAACAATAAAAAATATGCATAAAAACATTGAATTCATGAAAAATACCAAAATTAATCCAAAAAATAATTTTAATTCAAAATATGAAAGAGAAAAATATTTAAAGATTTTTGGTGAAAGTCCCATATTTTTTGGATTAAAAATGGATTTATTATGAATTAAATAAAATAAGAGTAATTAATAGAAAATCAGAAATTATGAAAAATCAGGGGCCATCAGATCTCCCTCATTAATTGAGGTGGAAAATCTGATGGCCAAGCGCATGGGGAACATAATGGACTTGAGTCAATGCGCTGCAAACGGGATCAAACAAATCAAAGGTCCAGATTACAATGTTTAAAGATGATCAAAGGGATGGTAGGGTGCCAACACACCACCAGAGCTAGGGCTCCGGTCATCTTCTCCGGTGGACCTCACCGGACTGGTCCACCATCAACCTTCACTAAAATAAAAAGTGAATACACTAATTTGAAGAGAAAAACGCCAAGAATCCAAATTTGTCCTCAAAATTTTCCAATTCTCATTATATTAAAAGATACATGGAATTGAAAATTATGGAGTATGAACTAAGTTACCTCGACTTGACCTAAAAGCAACTCAATCTTGTTGCCTATATTGGTAGGACTTCAGCCAACCAAAAATTAATTGAAATGATGGAGAATTAAGAGAGAATCGAAGAGAGAAAGTTTGACAAATTTCACCTTCTGTGTGCAGTGATGAACCTCGATCTGGATCTCAGTTGGCTTGAGCTTGCTTCCACTTGATTGCAGGAGGTGAAATGAGAGCTTAAATGGCTTGGATTCATGTATTTTCAACTTCAAAACAAAATTGAAATTGAATCTCGATTTTCAAATGAAAACCTTCAAGATTATACTTTAATGTAGGTGGGAAGGTTGCAGGAGCAAAGCTTGGGCAAGGTGTCCCCCATTCTGAGCAGTAAGGCATGCATTTATAGGTTTGTCAATTGATTTTTACACACTTCCATTCAAATGCCAAAAATAGTAATTCAAGTGTGCATGCTTGCATGGGCGTGTGATAGGCCCATGAGATGATGTCAAAAGGTCCAAAAATGATCATGAATGGTACTGGAAGCCTAACATGAAGCCATGCATTTGTAATTGATAAGTGATCATGAGATTCATCCAAATGGAGCCATGAAGAGTAACCATTCGCAAGTCATTCAAACCTTGTCCAAATGAAGTGATTCTGGACTTTTTGGAATGGTAAGATCAAGGGGAACAACTTTCATGTTGAAGACCTTTCCATTTAAAGCTTGGACCATGATGAATTTTGAGATGGAAGTTTTGGAAATCAAACATAATTGAATATTTTCTAAGTACCAAGTCAAATATCCACTACTTCCACCTCGAATAACTTTTGCTATGTGCTTCAAATGTAAAACGGTCCTTCATAAAAGTTTTATCTATTGAAATCCTATTCAATTTGGTCATAAACTTGACGTCATTTGGATTTGTAATGAAGGAGTTATGCATTTTAGAAGTTGGGGAAAATTGCTTGTTCAATGATGATGACCCAAAATGACCTATAATGTTTCCTCTTGGCACATGCCTTTTCAAGTTGAATTTGACATTTATCAAAGAATAAAAGTCGGAAAGGACATCTTGGAATTGATCATGAAACTTGGATGACCTTCATATCATAGAAATTGAGCAAGTTATGGTCCTTGGAAATTGACCTTCTAACCAGGGCACAGACAAAATGACCTACAAGCTTTCACCATAAAAAATGACTTTCCAAGCAAAACTAGCTCTAGACCTCAACATGAAACTTGTTTTTAATGTCATAAGGAGTAACGTTTCTCTTGTAATCATCTTCATATGACAAACATTTTAGGATATAGGGTCTAGGGAACCCCAATTTTGACCAGTTGACTTTCTCTAGCCAACTTCTTTGGACCAACTTGCAAACTTGAAGTTCTCTTGATATCTGGGACTCATGGAGGATCATATATGTATAATATGAAGTATCCCTTGAAATATTTGATCAAATAATGAAGAAACTTGCTGAGGAAGTCACACAAGATACCTAGATGAATTAGGGTTTCCAAGGAAAACAAGCTCCAAACTCTTGATGATTTCTTGATCAAAATGATAAGTGAAGATTATGGGGATCCATATATGATGTCTATAACCAATGTGAACCATTACTTGATTGATCTCCTTGTACTTAGGGTCTTAAACCCTAGATATGAGCTTGATGAGACATTCGTGAATGTACACACTACCTACAAAAGAAACAAAGCTATACATATACATATCTTTGGTATTTTGGTTAGTAAAAAAAGAAAAACAAAGGATGATACAATGAAATGTGCTTGGTTATCTCTCCCAATGCAAATCCAATGAGTGAGGGGTAAGGAGGATGCCAAGGTGTGATCCCAAAGCTAATTCATATGATGAGATAACATGAAGGATCTTAGGGTCAAAATTGGGGTCTTACACACATAACTCATGATTTTGAAGGATATTAATGTTTTCTAGGTAATTTGGATTTTTTTTATTATTCTTGAGTTTGTCCATGTTATGTAGTGAGATGGTAACTGATCGGAAAAATAGCAAGTGTACTATTTTTACCGATGTAGTAATAAGGAGTTTTATTTCCAAGTATCGATCTCAAGGATTGCGTAGGAAATACTTATTTTAAATTGATTCTATCAGAACAAAAAGATAATGGTTTGGTTGTTTAGGAATTTATAATAGTAAACACAAAAATAGTAAAAATAATTGATTAAGATAAAAGATGCTAGGGTGAGTGGTTGAGTTAACCGGTTATGAATTTAGTCCCGATTTCCTTAATACATATGAAACATTCAATCACCTAACCTCAGAATGTTCTTACTTAAGTCCTTAAGGAAGAAACTATTAAACTACCAATTCTTACTCAAATGTTCATTCAATTAATCATTGGTTTTAATCATACAAAATATCAAGGTTTACGGTGATTTACGAAAGTTACTAGTCCTAGATGATGCATTCATAAACCCAATTGTGTGAAAACCCTACCAATCACAATCCCGTTATTGGAAGTCATAGATTAATTTGGATTTGTCCGATACAAAAGCATAATAACATCACACAGTTGAATTGAAATACGTAACATAGTAATCAAGAAATCATTGGTTCAAATTCATAGCATACGATAGCATCAGGACCACCCCCCTAGCATCAGGGGGTTTAGCCTCTCATAGTACTTAAAGAACTCATAAAGTAAAGATTATACATTACAAAGAATTAGGAGAGTTTGATCTTCAATGGTTGCTATCCTTGAATCTCGCCGTCTTCAAATCCGTCGTATTCGCTATCTTCTCCAATGCAATGCTTTCGTTCGTCTGTCAAAAGGTGTCCTCTTCTTTCTCTTCCAAGCCTTCTTAAAGCTTCAGATGACTCCCTTCCAAGCTAAAGGTCCAAACTACCCTTAATGAGCAGAATCGGTTCACACAACAAAAATTAGGTTTTCCAAGCTGCGTCCAATCAACACGGCCGTGTGGTGGCACACGGGTGGCCGTGTTGTTCTTCATCATTAATTATTTTCGGCATCAGTTACAGTGGCAACAACACGGGTCGTGTCCCTACACACGGGTGTCCGTGTTAATGCACTGTTTTAATCAACACGACCGTGTGGTGGCACACGGGTGCCCGTGTCGATCTCTGTTTTTCTGCTCCCTCTCTGCTCTGCTTGATCAACAACACGGGCATTGTTGTGGCACACGGGTGCCCGTGTTGACCTGCTGTTTGTTCATATTTTTGTCCTTCAGAGTGTCCAGAACTTCACCATTCTTGCTTTTAAACCTGTAACAATGACACTACCATACGAAGCATAAACGAGATCTTTTTGACATAAACTTGTAATCGAATGCAATGCAATACCAAACCAACAAAAGATGCTAATTGACTCAAATGCAACTAAAAACAAATATAAATCTTACCAAGGTGATGAAAATATGTCGGATTAGCGGTGGGAATTCAATGGAAATGGTGACCGACCACAACCCCAAACTTGTCTCATTGCTTGTCCTCAAGTGATGTATTGAGTCCAAACAAAGGTCACCCCCGAATTTCGTTTTCCACAATGCAACCTAGTCTTTCACCATTTGTGTTCTTCCTTTCCAATCGAGTTTCAGGTCTCTCCGATTCAGGCAGTTTACCATATTTCCACATCAGAAACCTCTTCACTCGCAAGCTTTTCACACACTCACAATATCTCTCAGGGTTAGGTGTGTACACTCACAGCACAGTATGCAATACCAAACTCTTAACTTTGAATACATTCTAATGTCACTACCACAGCAGATTCCACACACTTTTTGAGGTCTTTTTATGTTGTAACGGGGCTTGGGTACGGTGGGATAAACAAAAAAAATTGGATAACAAAGGGTTTTGAACTCGGTAGTCATGTTGTGTGATTTTTCTTTCTCTTTTTTTTTCTGTGCATCACATATACTCTGGGGTTAATTTCACTCTTTTGACTCTTTTTCTACTCAAATTTTCCGAGCATTTTATATCTGTTAGAATCTAAGGTCTCGGCAAGTGCATTTTTCTCTTTTGTTTTTCTTTTCTTTTTTTCTTTTTTTTTTCTCTTTTTTTTTTCTCTTTTTTTTTCTTTTAAAGAAAATACATACTATTTTTCTTTTTGTATGATCTCATCTTATGCACTTGCCTTCTCTTTCAAGATTTCCACCCCAAACTTAGTTTTATTGCACATCTTGCAATTCACACAATCATGCCGAGTTATGACACAAAAGGAAATGGATGATTAACAATTAACAGGGGGTTTATGATGAATAATGCTTAAACGTTAACATGGGCTTTACGATGAATAAAATGGCTAAGGCTCAACGGGGTTTACGAAGGGAAACATACATATAGGGATGGCTAGAAAGGCCCTGGCTAAACAAACAACTTGCCTCAGTGTGTGTTGTCATGCTGTGACGTGTCAACAGGACATACGCAAAATCAGAGTGATAAAGTCATACCTGGCTGAACTCTCATGTTGATATTTCGTGTTTGGATTTTTGTGATCTCACCATGTTGGTTAGCTTGCAAGCTCTGAAGTCTCTTCGTGTTACGTGGTTCTTTCCTGACTTGGTCTTTCCATACCGCTTTCTTGGTCCGGTGTCCCCAAAATGTGTCTGACTTCTTTTCTCAAGGTTGCATCAACTTCCGGGGTGCCTTATCAGCCTAAGTTTGAGGGGTGTCATTCATCCACTACCATTGATCCCGGGCTCGTCCAACCGTTTCTCATCACCCTGTACACACAGTAGGTCCAAAAGAACAGAAAACAACCAAAACCAACAAACATCCTAATATAATGATAACATAACATAAACAAAACAAAGTGAAAGAAAATAAAAACATGAAAGGAGAACCCCCCCCCCCCCCCCCACACTTGAACTAAACATTGGCCTCAATGTTTAAATTCAAACACGAAGGGGACTTACAGTGCTCACTGTTGAGGAGGAGGCGGGGGATCGTGCGGAAAATGCAACATCAGACGTTGCATCATGGCCTGCATGTCATCCATGACTGTCCCTTGCCGGAACAGTTCCACACTCTGTCTATCTAATTCCGCACCTTGTCTGGTCTGCTCGGTGCGGAGAGTTCCCATCTCCGTCTGTATCCAAGCCCACTGGTCCTGAGACATAAAAGAGGAGCCTTCACCATGTAGGCTCGAACCATGTGGGGGTGGCATACCGTGGGTAGCTTGCCTCTCATCTTCTTCCATGTCCTCACCTGAAAGATCATGGTCAAACTGTGCATCTTCCCCTCCCGCTTGGGCTGAACCTGTGTACAACCAATTAGCAGCATTGGCAATGCTAATGGACCCAGTTGCAGGTAGTGCGAGCACTTCCACATTGTGAATCATCAGAGCGTAATGAGTCGGCCGGATGGCAATCATTTGTTGATTGACTAGCGTGTGCATGTCATTCTTAGTCTTGCCCAATACTGCAGTCTCTTCCATCAGAAGTTGATCATACCCGAAGTGGCCCGCAATCTGCGTGATCATACCACCTACAGAAATATCCCCAGTAGTGGCATGGCCAACCTGTTTCAGATGATTGGCGGCGAAAGCCGCTGCATTGATTCGCTCATTATGGGCCATGCAATACAGAAAATATAATTCTCTCTTTGCCGCAACCCCAGTACTATCACCCCGTCCGAACAAGGTGTATGCTAACCCTTTTTGTGCATACCTGAAGCACAGGTTATGAATTCCAGAAGCTTTTCCCGAGCTAGGGTTATACCCAGTTTTACCTGTAATAGCTTGCCAGAAATCAACAGCAGAAAAAGTGTCCAGAGGGGATCCGGGTCCAGATACCGGGAGTTTCAGAATACTCCCTAGTTCCTCAACCGATAACTCATGATCTTCATCAAACAGGCGGAAAGTAATTTGCCCATAAAACTCCAACCTCGACCCTGTCCACCTTCTCCTCATCTTGAACTCAACCGTACTCAAGAATTCAAGGGTGATCCGAGCGAAGGTCGGTGCTTCGAATTGCATGTATTCCAACATACCGATGGTGTGGAACATGCGGTGCACCTCCTCTTTCAAACCTAATTCATCCAGGGTGGCATCACACATATATCGGGTCGGAATAAGCTTACGTTTTGCTAGAATCACATACCTCTCTTGATGCTCCGGTTGGTCAAACAAAATGCCATGAGTGTTTGTAGAGCGTCTAACCCGTTGCTTTGGTCGAGAAGACGTGGCTACCTCCTTCTCCTTGCTTGCACGCTTTGGAGGCATAATGGTACCTGACAAAAATTTCTCAAAATCTAACGAAAAGGTTAGTGAAAACTGCAACCGTCACTGTGTAGAGGACGGCGAGGGGAACACTTTTTGTGAAGGTGAGATGAGGTTAAAGTGAGTGGAGCTAGGAGAAAAGTGAAGCTTAGCTTAATGGAGGCTAGGTTAACAATGGAGGAAGTGGGAGATAGAGGTTGCCAAAATTAGAAAAATTGAGAATGAGTGGTGAGGAAGAGAGATAATAGCAAGTGGGGCCCATTACTTAAAATACCCAAAATCAAAAAATTTGAAAATTTTACCCGTTACAAACAACACGGCCGTGTTCCTGCACACGGCCACCCGTGTTAATCTTCTGTTTTAATTAACACGGCCGTGTGTCAGCACACGGGCGCCCGTGTTAACTCACTGTTTTACTTAACACGGCCGTGTGTCACCACACGGGCGCCCGTGTTAATCCACTATTTTGATTAACACGGCCGTGTGTCAGCACACGGGTAGCCGTGTGGATGCCCCTGTTTTTCTCATTTTCTGAATTCGGAAATGCTTCTTTGGTCTGGCATCCTGTCGCTGCGACGTGATTATGATTATGGCATCCTTTCTCCTTACCTGCAACAACATTTCACACCCATACAAAAAAAAGGAAAAGCAAAATAAGTTAGCAATCGAACACGTGGGTTGCCTCCCACGAAGCGCTTCAGCCTCTGGCCATTCACCTTGAATACATCTCCATTGTCTTGGTTCTTAATCTCTATTGCTCCGTGGGGAAAAACCTTATGCACGACAAATGGCCCTGACCATCTGGACTTTAATTTCCCAGGAAACAACTTGAGTCGCGAATTGAACAACAATACCAGTTGTCCTTCCCAGAAATCTTTTCTGATGATTCTCTGATCATGCCACTTCCGTGTTTGCTCCTTGTACATCTTTGCATTCTCATATGCCTGATTACGAAATTCTTCTAACTCGTGAAGTTGAAGAATTCGGGATTCACCGGCTTTTGCAAGATCACAATTTAAGAACTTGGATGCCCAAAAGGCTTTGTGCTCCAATTCCAGAGGAAGATGACAAGCCTTACCATAAATCAGCTGATACGGAGACATGCCAATTGGTGTTTTGAAAGCGGTTCGATACGCCCATAACGCGTCATCCAATTTGATTGCCCAATCTTTCCGTGAAGCACTGACTGTTTTTTCCAAAATCTTTTTAATTTGCCGATTAGACACTCCAACTTGCCCACTCGTTTGGGGATGATATGGTGTGGCAATCTTGTGCTTCACATTATATTTCTTCAATAAGTTCTCCATGAGCTTATTCAAGAAATGTGTTCCTTCATCACTGATAAGTGCTCGAGGCACCCCAAACCTTGAGAAGATATTTTGTTTAAGGAAGCTTACCACTGCTCTAGCGTCATTAGAGGGGAGAGCTACGACTTCCACCCATTTGGAGACGTAGTCCACAGCCACCAGAATATAATTTTTCCCAAATGAGGGTGGAAATGGCCCCATAAAGTCTATTCCCCAAACATCAAATAATTCCACTTCAAGCATGCCCTTTTGAGGCATCTGATTCTTTCTAGAGATATTTCCTGTCCGTTGGCATCTGTCACATTCCTTCACCACGACTTGGGCATCCTTAAACAACGTGGGCCAGTACAACCCGGATTGGAGGACTTTTGCGGCTCTCCTGTCTCCACTAAAGTGTCCCCCATAATCTGAGTCATGACAAGCCTTTAAGACTTCATTTTGTTCTTCCTCAGGGACACATCGACGAATTAGCCCGTCTACCCCTTTCTTGTACAAGAATGGTTCGTCCCACAAATAAAACCTGCAATCATGAAGAAACTTTTTCTTTTTGTTATAATCAAAGTCGTCAGGAATTATACCACCTACCGGGTAGTTTGCATAGTCCGCAAACCAAGGAACACCCACCACTGTGAGGATTCTTTCATCTATAAACTCGTCCTTTATGGGATGTTCCTCTTCCGTCTCTTCAATCGGAGACATTCGGGACAGATGGTCAGCAACGGTGTTTTCACACCCCTTTTTATCTCGAATTTCAAGGTCAAATTCTTGCAACAGCAAGATCCATCTGAGCAGCCTTGGCTTCGAGTCCTGTTTAGAAAACAGATATTTCAACGCAGCATGGTCAGTATAAACAATTACCTTTGTTCCCAACAAGTATTGCCGAAATTTGTCAAAGGCATAAACCACCGCCAGTAACTCCTTCTCTGTGGTTGCATAATTCATCTGGGCTGGATTCAACACATGGCTAGCATAGTAGATGACGTGGAGGCGTTTGTCTTTTATTTGCCCCAAGACTACCCTTACTGCTATATCGCTCGCTTCGCACATTATCTCAAAGGGTAGAGACCAGTCAGGCGAGATCACTATAGGAGCAGACACCAATCTATTTTTCAGAGTCTCGAAGGCTTCGTTGCACTTTTTGTCAAACAGAAACGGAGTATCCTTCACAAGCAGGCTAGTCAACGGTTTTGCGATCTTGGAGAAATCTTTGATGAACCTACGATAGAATCCTGCATGTCCCAAGAAACTCCGTATACCTTTCTCATTCACAGGGTGAGGGATTTTGGCGATCACTTCCATTTTTGCCTTGTCAACTTCTATCCCTTGATGGGAAATTTTATGACCTAGTACTATCCCTTCTCTCACCATGAAGTGACACTTTTCCCAATTCAGAATTATATTGGTTTGTTGACACCTTTCCAACACAAGTGACAGGTTATACAAACAATTTTCGAAAGAAGATCCAAAAACCGAAAAATCATCCATAAACACTTCCATGTGTTTTTCAAGCATATCGGAAAATATGGATGTCATGCACCTCTGAAATGTTGCAGGTGCGTTGCATAAACCAAATGGCATTCTTCTATAAGCAAAGATTCCGTATGGGCATGTGAATGCTGTTTTTTCTTGATCCTCAGGTGCCACCGCAATTTGGTTGTACCCTGAGTACCCATCCAGAAAATAGTAGAAATCATGACCTGCCAATCTTTCCAAAATCTGATCGATAAAAGGTAAAGGAAAATGGTCCTTCCTTGTAGCAGTGTTCAGTCTTCTATAGTCTATGCAAACTCTCCATCCTGTAACAGTACGGGTGGGGATCAACTCATTTTTCTCATTTTTTATCACAGTTGTCCCTCCCTTCTTTGGTACCACATGAACTGGGCTCACCCACGAACTGTCAGATATTGGGTAAATTAACCCCGCATCTAAAAGTTTCACAACCTCCTTGCGAACAACTTCTTTCATAGCTGGATTCAGTGTTCTTTGAGGTTGGACGACCAGTTTCTGATCATCCTCCATCAAAATCTTGTGCATACATATTGTCGGGCTAATTCCTTTCAAATCGTCCATCGCCCACCCAATAACACCCTTGTATTTCTTTAAGACTTTGATTAGCTCTCCTTCTTGGGTCTCTCTCAAACCTGAATTGATGATTGCTGGACATTTTTCCTCATTGTCAAGAAAAACATATTTGAGATGTTCTGGTAATTGTTTCAACTCTATCCCCTTTTTTATATCCTATTTTGATTCTGAAGATGTTTTAGGTCGAAGCTCCTCCCACCGTTGCGGTCGGGAACGAACCCAAGGCGGTTGTTCCTTTAACATTGCTACCACTTCGGATTCTTCCTCATCAATTCCTTCAGTATCCTCCACAATAGATAAACTCAAAACTCTCTCCAAAGGAAGCCTAAGTGTTGTAATCTGCATAGATTGAGCAAAAACTGTATTTAACACTTCAATACTTTTACTCACCCCTTCGTCCTCCTTGAATTTCATAGTATCCCTCACATCAATTCTGAGCTTTTCATCATAAACTTTGAGGGTCATGGTTCCTTCCTCAATATCTATCATGCATCTTCCCGTTTCTAGGAAAGGTCTTCCCAGTATGAGAGGAATCTTCTCATCTTCCGGCATCTCGAGTATCACAAAATCCACCGGAAATACAAATTTATCAATCTTCACCAGAACATCTGTTGCTATACCATAGGGTCTCTTCATTGAATGGTCCGCAAACTGCAGTGTCATGCGAGTATCCTGCACCTCCCCTAACCCAAGTTTTTTGTAAATTGAGAGGGGCATTAGACTCACACTTGCTCCCAAATCGATCAGTGCCTTTTTGAAGGATCTATCTCCAATGCTACAAGGAATAGTGACTGCACCTCTATTTTTTTTCTTCATCGGAATTTTTAGGCCCTGCAAAATAACACTACAAGTTTCAGTTAACATGACTGGCTTGCTGTCGATCGACCTTTTCTTTGATATGATATCTTTCATGAATTTGGCGTAGATTGGCATCTGTTCCAGAGCTTCAGCAAAAGGTATGTTGATCTCGAGCTTCTTGAATAATTCTAAGAATTTCTCAAAAAAAAAATCATGGAGATCTTTCTTCTTTGTTCTTGTCGGAAAGGGAAGAATGATCTTTGGTTTTTGTTTCTCTTGCTGGCTTGTCGGCTTGACTACCTCTTCTTCAGTTTGTTTTGGCTCTTCTCTAATCTCCAAGTCAACTTTCAACAATCCCTCTTCTTCCACCTGTTCGTCAACCTGTGGTTCCTTAGCCTTTCCTTTTCTGGTGACCACAACTTTAATGTGACTTTGATCACGGGGATTAACGATTGTCCCACTAGGAAGCGTGCCAGGTGCATGGGAGTTTGAAGCTAACTGTTGGGAAATTTGACCCATCTGAATTTCAAGATTTTTTATGGATGCTGTAGTGCTTTTCTGATTATTTCGAGTCTCCTCTTGGAATTGGATGTTGTGAGCGGCCATTTTTTCAACTGCGATCTCCCAATCTGCCTTCTTAGGTACCTGTTGTTGCTGCTGCTGATATTGATTTTGATATTGACCCTGTGCCTGTTGTTGTACGTTCCCTCTTTGATCTTTCCATGCAAAGTTGGGATGATTTTTCCACCCCGGATTGTATGTGTTGGAGTAGGGATTGTTCTGCTTTAAAAATTTTATATCTTCAATTTGTTGCGGTGTTGCAAAACAATGAATAGTATTGTATGGTCCATTGCAAATGTCACACACTTCAATCGGTGCCTGTTGCACTTGAGCCACTTTCTGAGCACCTATGTTTAGTGCTCTCAACCTTTTCTCTACCTCTGCAGCAACAGCTTCTTCAATTTTTACCTGTTTATTTGTCTCAAGCTTCAAGTCAATAACTGCAGATTTGCTTGATACCCTGTCATATAACTCTAAATGCTCGTTCGAGGCAATAGCTTCAATTATCTTCTTCATACCGGTGGCTGTTGCAAAGTTGGCTGAGCCACCAGCTGCTGAATCAAGGATTTGTCTTGTTTGAATTCGAAGACCATTGACGAACATTTGCATTTGTTCAGTTTCATCCATGTTGTGAGTAGGACAAGCCACTAGGATTCTCTTGAATCGTTTGTAGGCATCTCCTAGTGACTCACCCTCCTTCTGTTTGAAGTTTAGGATCTCATATCTTTTCCACAATGACACAGATGCGGGAAAATACTCTTGCAAGAATGTTGTTTCCATGTGCTCCCATGTAGTGATACTACCAGCAGGTAAGGAATAGAACCACTCTTCAGCCTCATCTACTAAAGTGAATGGGAACATACGAAGTTGGACTGCTTCTTCACTATGTCCAGGCATTTTCAGTGTTGTGCTCATGGTTAAAAATCTTTGCAGATGCTTGTTGGCATCTTCATTCACTCTTCCAGAGAAGGACCTTCTTTCGAGTTGATTAATGCTGCTGGGATGCAGCTGGAATTGTTCCACAGTAACTGGTGGGTTGACAATTGTCATACGACCACCCGGGGTGTTGGTTCCACCATAGTCACCGAGGAGTCTCTCTGGTGGTAGTGGATTAGCAGCCATGATTTCAGGAACTGTTTCCGTGTCTGAATCTGAATTCTCTGAGTGCACTGAAACAACTTCTTCCTCCGCTTTCTCTGCTAATTCCAGTTTCTTCCTCTTAGCTTGTTTGAGTCTAGCACGAAGAGTTCTTTCTGGATCTGCGTCAAAAGGAAAATCCGCTGACGCCTTACCTCGCATAAACAAGTTAGACAAAGATTAGAATTGAATAACAAAATTGTCACAGATAAAATTTTAGTTGGCGAGCAACAAAATTTCGATAGAATAGAAATTAAAATATGTAGTTTGGCAATCCCCGGCAACGGCGCCAAAAACTTGATCGAAAAAATAACAAGTGTACTATTTTTACCGATGTAAGGAGTTTTATTTCCAAGTATCGATCTCAAGGATTGCGTAGGAAATACTTATTTTAATTTGATTCTATCAGAACAAAAAGATAATGGTTTGGTTGTTTAGGAATTTATAATAGTAAACACAAAAATAGTAAAAATAATTGATTAAGTTAAAATATGCTAGGGTGAGTGGTTGAGTTAACCGGTTATGAATTCAGTCCCGATTTCCTTAATACATATGAAACATTCAATCACCTAAGCTCAGAATGTTCTTACTTAAGTCCTTAAGGAAGAAACTATTAAACTACCAATTCTTACTCAAATGTCCATTCAATTAATCATTGGTTTTAATCATACAAAATATAAAGGTTTACGGTGATTTACGAAAGTTACTAGTCCTAGATGATGCATTCATAAACCCAATTGTGTGAAAACCCTACCAATCACAATCCTGTTATTGGAAGTCATAGATTAATTTTTATTTGTCCGATACAAAAGCATAATAACATCACACAATTGAATTGAAATACGTAACATAGTAATCAAGAAATCATTGGTTCAAATTCATAGCATACGATAGCATCAGGACCACCCCCCTAGCATTAGGGGGTTTAGCCTCTCATAGTACTTAAAGAACTCATAAAGTAAAGATTAGACATTACAAAGAATTAGGAGAGTTTGATCTTCAATGGTTGCTACCCTTGAATCTCGCCGTCTTCAAATCCGTCGTATTCGCTATCTTCTCCAATGCAATGCTTTCGTTCGTCTGTCAAAAGGTGTCCTCTTCTTTCTCTTCCAAGCCTTCTTATAGCTTCAGATGACTCCCTTCCAAGATAAAGGTCCAAACTACCCTTAGTGAGCAGAATCGGTTCACACAGCAAAAATTAGGTTTTCCAAGCTGCGTCCAATCAACACGGCCGTGTGGTGGCACACGGGTGGCCGTGTTGTGGCACACGGGTGGCCGTGTTGTTCTTCATCATTAATTATTTTCAGCATCAGTTACAGTGGCAACAACACGGGCCGTGTCCCTACACACGGGTGCCCGTGTTAATGCACTGTTTTAATCAACACGGCCGTGTGGTGTCACACGGGTGCCCGTGTCGATCTCTGTTTTTCTGCTCCCTCTCTGCTCTTCTTGATCAACAACACGGGCAGTGTTGTGGCACACGGGTGCCCGTGTTGACCTGCTGTTTTTTCATATGTTTGTCCTTCAGAGTGTCCAGAACTTCACCATTCTTGCTTTTAAACCTGTAACAATGACACTACCAAACGAAGCATAAACGAGATCTTTTTGACATAAAATTGTAATCGAATGCAATGCAATACCAAACCAACAAAACATGGTAATTGACTCAAATGCAACTAAAAAAAAAACATAAATCTTACCAAGGTGATGAAAATATGTCGGATTAGCGGCGGGAATTCAATGGAAATGGTGACCGATCATTAACAAACCTCAAATGATTCAATGGATGAAACAAACTAATGCATCAGATTTCAGATAATTCAAGCTAATGAAACCATCAAAATACTCTGCATGATTGAATATATTTTTTGAAATTCTTTATTCAAGAATTATTTTTGTAATGGCTTAATGCATAATTTGGTCCCTTAACTTAATTTCAGGGATCATTTTAGTTCTTTATTGAATAAACATTTGGTTTAAGTCCCTTAAGTGTACTTTCGTTAGCCACTCTAATCCTGTCTGTTAAATTTTGTGAACTTCCGTTAGCCAGTGCATGCATGGCACTCTAGGAGGTGTTTATTAGATGGAATGGAATTATTATATTACATTTTGATTTAAATTTGTAAAATTAAAACAAATGTAAGCTGAAACGTTTCATATCTCCATTTTCACTTCACCCATTTCAACTTCACTTTGTTTCATTAGAAAC
Source organism: Lathyrus oleraceus (assembly GCF_024323335.1). Lineage (NCBI taxonomy): Eukaryota > Viridiplantae > Streptophyta > Magnoliopsida > Fabales > Fabaceae > Lathyrus > Lathyrus oleraceus. The sequence continues at coordinate 441,447,264 of NC_066581.1, forward strand.
ACTAGAAACACATTTCATTTTCACTTCATTGGTTCATTTTTACTTCTCCCTTTTCATTATCGTAGAAGACGGAGCTTAATCCATCATTATTCGTAAGTACTTCTCATTTAGGCTACTTCGTCCATCATGCATGCAACAAACTTCTTAGGTTTCTAACCATGTCTTTACTCCTACTTCTCATTCAGGTATCCTGCTTAGATCATCATAGCTTGTTTATCCAGAATACGAATTTGGAATAATAACTTCATTCACCTACAATCATAAGGTACAATTTTTTACTAAAAAATGATTTTTTTTAAGGTTTTGTCATCTTCTTTAGTGCTATTTCTCATTTAGGTTGTTTTTAGGTCATGGATAGTCGTTTTCAGTGCATTGTGATCTACTTAGGCTTTTCGTATTAGTTGTGAATTAACACAAACTATATGTGTAACTTAGGATTTTTGTATTGGTGTCAATGAATACTAAATTTGTTTTCTTGTATTAGTGTCAATGAACACAATGTTTGGTCTTTTGTATTTGGGTCAATGAACACATATGTAACAATGATCTTAATGCTGATTATGATAATGCAAACAACATTTTGTTTTTTCCCTTAAATTGTCTTTTGTTTGTCTTTGCTTTAAGATGAACACCATCTTGGTTCTAATAAATAACATACATCATGGATAATGTATTTTCAGTTTGGTTAGGGCACCAAACCTAATCATATAAATTTCAACATAGTCCCTTAATATTACAAACCATGATTTAGTCCTTTTTTTTGCAATATTACATACCACTTTTAATAATACATAACACCTTTGTTATAGCAAAAATGATAAAACACAGTTATTGCATAATCACTTCAATTTGAAACAATGGATTTTGCTACTTACTCACTGAAATATTACATACCACATTTCATTTAACCAATATTGAAATTACATAGTTTCATAACATCAACTTACATATTGTTTTGAGCACACCCCTATTTGAAATACATGGTTAAAAACACTAAATTAAAGCCTAAACTAATGATGCCAAACACCATTTCAATTTTCAGCATTCCTCTTGTGCACAAAACCTCATTCTTCAACTTGAATATTTTCTTCCTTTGCCTTTTAGTCTTCAAATCCCTTCTATCAACAACCTCATCCCCTACCCACTTGAAAAAATTGCATTCCTTCTCCATTTGATTTATGTAATTCCTACAACCACAAAACTTTTTCCCAACATTCACACTCTTCAAATATATAATAGTATGAATAATACTACCTTTGTTCCTTTATATAAGAGATAATTCAGTTTTTAAGTTCATTGAATAACTAATGTATTTGGTCATATATAAAGGAACTGATGTAGTACCCTCTTCTAGGAACCTAAAAAGTGAGTTATCTCTTATATAAAGGAACTGATGTAGTACCCTCTTCTAGGAACCAACAATCCCCCATCTTGTTTCTTGTGACCATATATCCAAATGAACCACAACTTTAGTTGTTTGATTTTGAATAGGTGCTGGAATTCATTGACATCTTAGCAGAAATTATGAAAATGATGGTTTGGATGAAGAAGATTCTTGAAGAAATTTGGAAGAAAAATCTTGAATGAAGAATATGAATAGTTTCCCTAGATATAAAAAGAGTGAAAATGTTAAAATTAATAACCATTAGGCTTACAACAATAATATAATCCCTCGCCGAGTCACTAATGAAAATAAATCCTTGTTGTCATGCCACATCAGCCCAGTTAACGTTTTCCAGCCAATTTAACGGAAGGGATTAATATGAATAACGGAACCATTGTTAAGGGACTAAGTTGTAACATTTATTAAATAAGGGACTAAACTGAAATATGAAATTAAGTTAAGGGACTTCAGCACTAAATAAGACTTTTGTAATTGTCTCTGAGTGATAGCATGAAAATGAAATGTTTACTTGATTAAAGTTAAATTTCACTTGTTTTTGTGAAAACATGTTGATTTGAATTTGAATCATACAAAGCCTGACCAACTGAGTTATGTGAAACCCTCTTGTTTTACACACACACACACACACACACACACACACATACGCACGCATGCACATGCATGCACACACGACGCACATACACACACATACTATAGACATTGTATATAAATCATGATTTTGCATGATTCTAGATATTATTTGATATGTATGATGTAATGGATATGATAAAAGCATTATTTCTTTATATAGTAGTAAACCACTTGATCAAATAAATCCTACCTAGTCAGAGAGTGATCCTTTTATAAACCCATTTGAGGAAAAATATGAAAATTCTTGTGTTTGAAAAGTTATAACCCTTAGCCTATGAAAAGTGTTGCGGTTGGAAAAATGACAGGGTCATCGCCATCCTTTATTCGTTCCTAAGGAACTAGGAAATAATGATAAAACCTATAAACTAAGGGTGAGATGCTAGGTTCGGAAGTCGGTTAAGTAAGGGGAAGGTGCTAGGCACCCCTTACCTCCATTGTACTCAATAGGATCCTCCTTCAATTCTAGGGTTAATGTGTGTTTCTAAGGGTGTTTGCTTAATTATCGATTAATTGTTAATTATTTTCCATATTTACAGAGAAAACATTTTATTAAAATAGATGGGAGACCAAAAAAGATTTTTCATTGTCGTACTCGCTAGAGTTTACAACTCCATGCCTACGTACCTTCACATTAGGAGAGGGATCAGAGTACCGTAGTTCTTGTATAAAAACTTCATTTGTTGATTGTTTTTATCCCTTTAAAATTCTCACGCATCGGGGACGGAAGAGTGATTGATTTTAAGAAAATGCCTCAATACGCCAGGGTAGAGGACTTCCCGTTTGAGGTGTGTTGAATTTTATGCCTTAATCGTTTTGTAAAAATATAATATTTAATTAATTTAAGAAAATAAATTAGTGATTATACTTGAATATTAGACATAACCCTTATCCCTAATTTTATCCCCGATTTTATCCATTAACCCTAGAAGTCCATCACATATTTTATCCCATGTTTCTTGATTTAATTAACCCTAATATAAATCCCGAATTTCATTAAATATGAACATTATAATTAACTAACCGAATTAATCCCAATTTAATTAATCAAACCATAAATGAATAAATTAAATTATGAAATAAAAATAAATCAAACTAAATTAAAATTAGAAAACCCTAATTACTAGTTTAATTGAATTAATCCCAAATATTAAATAAACAAATCCCAATTAATAGTTAATTAAATAATTAATTAACTAAAATAATTACAAAATACGGGATGTGTTTTTAACTGGATTAGTAATTCGGCTTGAAAGGGGGTGTGAAAAGCAAATAGGGGGAAGGTCCACTCGTGGTTCTGAGCCCACGCTGGCAGAGGGGTGTACCGAGAGAGTCAATGATTAACTCTTCTCTGGATCGTCTGATTACCATCCAATGTATCAAGCAACATAAGATCTCAACCATTGATCAAGATTACTGGTCAGAGTATGCATCAGGAACGATTGAGATATGGGGTCAATATAGGGTATACAATATGGTTGTGCATAAGGAATTATCAGTTGACTGGGGTAGTCAACTGATCTGGGGGCGTTGGGAAAGGAAACATGTCCTTCATATGAGGGATCACAGAGATATTATATTAACCTGGCCTCCCTTAGATTTCTCTCATTTTCTATCTCTCTTTCTCTCTCTCTAGCCCTCTCCCTCTCGGAGCCTCTCTATCTCTACTCTCTCTTTTCTCCCCTGAGCCACCTCTTTCTTTGTCACCCACCACCTTCTGGACCACCACCTTCATCATCTTCTTCATGAACATGGTGAATTTCTATCGAGAACCAAAAACACAACCCAGAAACCACCGTCCTCCCCTAATGACCGTCATGAAACCCAAATCTCCAGTTGAAGCTCAACCAATATCTTCAATCGATGTTTATCTGGATGATGAACAACAACCTAGAAACTCATCCCATCCCCATAAACCCTTAGAGCCCTAGAAACTTTTGGGTTCTCATATGAACCCTAAGTTCAAACCCGAACAACCCTAACCACTTCATACTACCCAAATGAACCTTAGGGTTCATCATATGAACCATATCCCTAACAACCTCTAACCCTACCTTGAAGAAGATGAGTCTGCATCTTCTTCCTTAGGCCGAACCCTAAACCTAACCCAAATTACACCTAAACCTACCTAGAATCATGTCAAACCACCCCCAAACCCCATATCGTTACCTTCTTATCCCCAAACAAACATCAAAAACACAAATCTAATCCAAATTTCTCAAACCTAAATTCTCATAGACCGAACCTCAAACAAAAACATATCAACAAAATTAATAACATACATAGATACAAGGCATAGATGCAGGAAAGTAGCAATCAAGCAAAAGGTAGAAAGGTCCAAATTCACCAACCTACAGAGATGACGACTTCTCTGGTAAAAAAGGTAAGAATTATGAGTCATTTGTCCTTTCTCTGCTTATCTATTTCCTCCTACTTCTCTGAGTCCTTCTCCCTTTCCCTTTTGTGTGAGGTAATATCGGATTGTGAAGTGGCTTAGCTCAAGAGGCTTAGGGTTTCGATGTGAAACCTTAACCTCTGTTTTAATGGGAGCTTTGGTAAGGGTTATGGATGCAGCAACAACAGATTCATGACCCTTTTATTTTAGAATTAGGCCCTTTTTATATAATATTTTAGGTTTCCGGTTTTTAATTTGATTCATTAGTTTAGAGAATTTTAGGATTTGGTTGTGATTCAAATTGATTGTAATTTGATTTTGTTTGAAAAATAGAATTAGGGTTTTTTTTTTCATTTGCAATGTATCTGGTCCGTTTTACTTGTAATTCTGGATGTATAATGAAAAAGGAAATATTTGATTCCATGTTTGATCCATTTTCAATTCATTATGCGCAAGTTTTTAGGGTTTCTGAGGTTAGGGGGTTGTGGATGAACTTGTATGGACATGAGTTGCTGTTGACCCGATTTAGATGAACATGGGTCTCACTTGACCCAATAGAGTTGTGAACTTGGGTTGCCCCGATGACCAAAATTAAATGGGCCTTGGATTGGGCCCTGTTTAATTATAAAATTAAAAAGCCTCACAAATAATACAAACGAAAAAACTTTGATTATTGTTAATAAATAATATAAATAATAGTAATTTAACCTTAATATTATTAATAATGATAATAATTCAACATTAATAATAATATTAATACTCTAATAAACCCAATTATGACATTAATTAAAAAGTCGTATTAATATTTTCCTCAATATAATAATTTGATAAAAAAATTAATTTAACCCTAATTTATCCCAATATTAATCTATTTCTAATTAATAAAAATACAACCTTACAAATACTAATATTAACCCCAATTAACTAATAATAATATTATAAACCATTCCATCTTAATATTAAGCTATATACCTCTAGCAGATGATATTTCAGATTATACCCCTAAATCAAAGTCAAGTCCCTATGAGGAACTAAAAGTCAAAATGGTTCCCCTTTGACTTTTTTAGGTCATTGAGGTTGACCAGATCACTAGTAAATGGTGGTCAAATTTTGGGGTACGACAAAAAGAAAAACAATGTTCATATGTTGCCTTAAATATAGGAGAGTAATGTAAAAGTAAAGGACGTGTAAAAAGAAAAGTTGGAGAGAAAAGGATTCATTAAAGAAAATAAGTCAAATATGTTAAATTATGGCGATCAAAAGAAAAAGAAAAGAATGATACTTTGACAAATGGAATGAAAAAGAAAAATAAAATGAAAATAAATAAACAATATGTCAAAGTAAAATAAAATCACAAAAAGGAAGTTGTAAGAAAAAAAAAAGAGAAGTTTTAAAAATAAAATTAACTTATACTCTCTCATCTTATAGACATTTTTAGAATCCAAAGAAAAACCAATGTTTCTTGTAAGTCAAGACACATTACAACCTACATGAAAACCTTAGTAATACATGACTAAATTCATGTGGTGTGATCATTATTAGATGAAATACAAAATTATTTTCTAGTTTATGCAATAACTAAAATTAAGGGAAACACGACCCAAGTGAATGATATACAATGAGAATATAATTTTAATGAAAAATGATAGTTGATCTAAAACTTGTATTAAAATTATACTTTAGTTAAAAAAAGTTTAATATTCATGTTATGATTGATGGATAATTATGATGTTGATTTTGAATGAACATTTAAATGAATCATGCCAAAATGGAATGGATTTGGAAGTTTCTGATTAAAGTCATGAACCACAAGATGAAGTATGCATATTGAATTTATGAATCATATAAGACTTGAATAAATTTTATTTGAGGACAAACAAAAAAATATGTTGGGGAGAGTGGATAAGTGCTAAACTTACTAGTTTGACAAACACTTATTAACTTAATACACAACAAATCACATGAAACCCCCAATCTATCATCAAAATGAGATAAAACACCTGTATGAACAATTTAACTATGATATTCACGATTACATATGAATCATCCAAATAAATAATAAAATACACAAGTTGAGTGCCATAAAACTTATTAGGAAAGATAGAGGCTTGCCTAGCCAAAGACAAGACAAAGGAGGAAACAAGACACCTTGTTGATTCAATCTCGTCGAACAAAGAAATAAGGTCGCTACACTACTAAAAGTAATACATTTCATTAAAAATATTTCACCTCATCCAATTAAAAACCGAGGTCAAGTTCCTTGGAGCATGACCTTTTAATTTTCTTTTTAAAGAATTAAATTTATTCTCTCAAATTTTTTTGTTCAACCGCCAGGAAATGCCGCTCAAGGTTTGAGGTTCGACCATGCACCATCAGATTTCACTCATTAATTGAGGTGATAGATCTGATGGCCACACGCGCGTGTTCCACCATGCACTCAAGTCAACTTAATGTACACGTGTTATGCAAAAGCAATGGCTGGGATTATAACGTGAGATTATGATCCAATGGTTTTGGACACGCCAACACATCAACTAAGGCCTAGCTCCAATCTTCTTCTCTGGTGAGAGCCACCAGACTGGTCCAATCTAAACCTCATGAAAAATGGAAAATGAATACACTAATTTGAAGGAAAAATGCTCAGGAGCACGAATCTGGCCTCAATTTTCTCCAATTCCAAGTATATAAAAAGATACAGAGATTTGAAATTTGAGGATCGTGAACTGAGTTGCTTTGATTTGACCTATAAGCAACTTAACATTCTTGCATACATTGATAGGACTTCAGACAACCAAAAATCACCAAGAATGGTGAAGAATTGAGGGAGAATCGAAGAGAATAAAATTATGAAAATTCACCTTCAATGGAGCTTCAGATTGGCACGATCTTGATTCCAATTGTGCTTGGCCTTGCCTCAGATGCTTGTTAGAAGTGATTAGGATCAATAAAAGGTATGGACTCTTGGAGTTTCAATCTCAAAACAGATTGAGATTTGAAACTCGATTTTTAAAGAAAACCTTAAAGATTATCCTTCAATGGTGAGGGGTTGGGATTGCAGGTTCAAAGCTTGGGCATCAGGTCCTTAATTCTGAGCAATGAGGGTTTTAGTTATAGGCCATGAGATTCATTTCCACACACTTCCAAATTTGGCAAAAATGTGAAATTCTCTTTGCATGCTTGCATGAGAGTGTGATAGGCCCATCATATGATGTAATTAGGTCCAAAAATGAGTGTAAACCATGTTGAAATCATGTTGTCAAGCCATGCAATCGTGTATGAAAAGTGGAAGTGGAAACCATCAAAATGGTTCTTCATAATGCACCCATGCGCAAGTCCTTCATCCTTTGGTCAAATCAGATGATCTTGGACTTTTTAGAAAGGTGAGATCAAGGGGAACAACTTTCACGTTGAACACTTTTTCATTTGAAGCTTGAATCGTGATTAATTTTGAGGTTGAAGTTTGGGAAATCAAACATATTTGAAAATTTTCTAAGTCCTAAGTCAAATGTTCACTTCTTCCACCTTGAATAACCTTTTCTATGGACTTCAAATGAGAAACTTTCTTTCATCAGTGTTGTATGCCTTTCAAACCTCTTCAATTTGGTCACAAATTTGACCCCATTTTTATTTGGCATGAAGGAGTTATGCATTTTAGAAGTTGAGGAAAATCACTTGTTCAATGGTATTGGCCCAAAATGACCTATAATGTTTCCTCTTGGCATATGAATATTCAAGTAGAATTTGCACTTCCTCCAAACATAAAAGTTGAAGTAGACATCTTTAATTTGATCATGTAGTTTTAATGTATTTCACCTTATAAAAATTGAGAAAGTTATGGTCTTGGGATGTTGACCTCCAAACTAGGGTTCAGACATAATGACCTATAATCTTTCACCATAAAAAATGAGTTTCCAAGTAAAAATAGCTCTAGACTTAAACATTAAAGTTGTTTGGAATGTCATTTTGAGTAACGTTTCTCTTGAAATAATTTTCATATGACAAAACTTGTAGGAGATAGGGTCTAGGGAACCCCAGTTTTGACCAGTTGACTTTCTCTGATCAACCACCATGAAACATCTTGCTAGATTGACATTCTATTGATTTTTTGGACTCATGGAGGATCATACATGCACGAGATGATGTAATGTGAAGTATCCCTTGAAATATTTGATCAATTGCAGAAGAAACTTGTTGAAGAAGTCACACAAGATACCCAGATGAACTAGGGTTTCCAAGGCTAATAAACTTCAAACTCTTGATGATTTCTTGATCAAAATGATATGTGAATATAATGGGGGTCCATATAGTATGCTTAGAGCCATTGTGAACCATTTATTGATTGAACTCCTTGCATTGAGGGTCTCAAACCCTAGATATGAGCTTGATAAAGCATAGGTTAACACACACACTACATACAAAAGAGTTAAATTATACATTGACATATTTTTGGTGTTTTGGTTAGTAAATAATGAAAAAAGTATGATACAATCAAATGTGTGCTTGGTGATCTCTCCCAATGCAAACCCAATGAATGAGGGGTAATGAGGATGCCAAGGTATGATCCCAAAGTCAATGCAAATGAATGAGATATCATGAGGGATCTTAGGGTCAAAATTATGGTCTTATAGCTGCCCCTATATAAGGACGTTCTAGCCTAGGAGATGAAGGTTAATATATTTGTATTGGCTTAGTAGAACGAACTTAAATAACAACATAGAAATAAATATTGGTCCCTGAGAGACCTCATGATGCATATGATATGATATGTTAAAAAAATATCTGTGGGGAAAATTTTGCCACAAAGAAAAAGAATCCGGAGAGACTGAAAGTCTGCATGAGCATAATGCATTTCGTAAGGAATACTCATTGAGGAGATAGAGACTTTGGGGATAAAACGTTGTGCATAGGCCAGGCTATGACTTAAAATAGTTAGGGGGCACGAGGGATTCCATGAAAATAAATGGAAGGACTCGGCCAGGGATAAAAGGGAAAAATATGCAGGGGAAACGGGTAAATCAGAACAAAGCCGAAATACTCGAACCAAACAGGAAAATGGAGATCTCACTGAGGAAATACGCACTCAAACTCAACTGGGGAAGAATGAACTTCAACACAGGAGTACCAGAAGTACATTATCCATTACCGATTACTAGGTAGGAAGATAATGTAATCTATTAGAAAGGCATCCGTTACCGATTAGGGTAAATATATCAAGGATGACTTGCTGAGGAAAAATGAGGTGTATTCATTACCGGTTACTGGGTAAGAATAACCAGCTGGGAAAAATAGGCCAAATAGGATTCAACTACCGGTTATTGGGCAGAAGACCAAAGAGAGAGAATATCCGTCACTAGTTAAAGTGAACATATCAAGGATAAACTCAAAAGGAAGAATATCCGTCATCGGTTGAGATGAACATATCAATGATATACTGTCGGGGGGAGAAATAGGAATTATATCTATCAGTTATTGGATAGAATACCAAAAAGACAATATCCGTCACCGGTTAGGATGAACATATCAAGGATAGAGTTAGCAGGGGAAAGCAGGATTTACAACTACAGATTACTGGGCAGAAGACCACAAATAGGAGGAAACATGTGATCGATTAAGATGAACATATCAAGGATTAACCCTCTGGGGAATGAAATAGGGATTACAACTACCTTTTTACTGGGTAGAAAACCAAAAAGGGGAGAATATCCGTCATCGGCTAGGATGAACATATCAAGGAAATACTACCTGGGAAACGCAAAATGCATCTGCTGGGAAAAAAGAAAGGAAGTAGATTATTGTTACCGGGTATTGGGTAAGAGTAAAGTACTCGCACATCGAGAATAATATTATCGGTTACTGGGTAATAGACTCTCAGGGGACCGAAGCATCTATCTAGGTAAGAGCTAGAAAGAAACGGTCAAACAAAGACTCGACCCAGTGAGGATATAACTCAGGGGGAGTGGTTCCATCCAGACAATCAACTGGGAAAGGAAACTGAAATAATAATCATCCACGAGGAAATAACTAAGTGGGGAATGAGAAAGGTTAAATTCATTCCGCTTAAGGGGGTGACACTCTACAATTGAGGGAGGACGGACGCACCAATGGGGAAATGATATCACCATAGCAGAGGATCAGAAAATAGGGAATCAAATGCAAAAATGAAATATCTGATGTATGAATATATATATATATATATATATATATATATATATATATATATATATATATATATATATATATATATATATTTGATGATTATGTTAACAAAACAATCACAAAGGATACAAATGTCACTGATCGGAATCATCGCTACAACACTCGGCTAATCTCAATAGTATGGAGGCATCAACTGGAGAAAAAGTTAGGGATGAACATAAACCATCCATCACAAGAATAGCTCGACCCTGGCTGCGGAAAGAGAGAAGATTTGCTGAGGTTTCGAACCATCAACTCTGCGTGGAATTTTAGGTCAACACCATACCAAATGGGAGACAACCTTACAGAGGACCAAAAATATTGCTCAAAATCAATGCTGGCGAGGATCAGGAATGAAATTTGCTGGCGACTCGAGGGGAAACAAAACTTTGGGATGAATCTATACAAACCGTTGAGAAAACGTGCTTGCAACTCAGCTGGGGAGGCGATCACAAAACTCAGCTGGGGAAACTAAATTGCAGAATCAACTGCTTGGGGAAAGACCAACAATGCTTTGCACTTCTAAGACTTACCTATTTTTAGACTGCTGTTGATATTCCTTATTGAAATCGATTGCTCTTTTAAAGTAATTACTTTTACTATTTTAAGAAAAATGATTTAGATTTTTAAAATTATCATCATAAAAATTTAATTCTATTTAGCTGAAAGATGAATAAGAGTAGAAACAATTGGATAAAAAGCTCAACTTTATTTAATAGAGTGGTAGTCTGTAAATGACAAGACTCCATAGATCTTTACAAAAGTTGAAAAATGGTAATTTACATGGAAAAGGGCTACATTGAATACAATGATCACTAATCCTTCTACCAACTTCAATATGCATTGTGCTCTTGGCTTCGGTTGAAGATGACGAATCAGAATCAGATGACTTTCTCAAGAATGTTCTTAGAGTGGAGATCAACCGAGTGCAGTTACTTGCCATAATCCCTAATTTTTGCATAAATTTCCCCAAGGTGGGGTACTAAATTTATCAGGATAAATTTTCTGTTTTATGTCTCTAATTTTTTCCCGGATTTCCCTTTCGGGTTTTCAATCCACCGAGACGCTCATTTTTGCCTAAGCAGCCCTTTCGGGTTTTCAACTTAACGAGTCGTTCTTTTGTTTTTTTTCTAGGCGAAGTATTTCTTGACTGCAGCGACATTCATAGGATGCGTGAACTCTTCACCATCCATAGTTGTAAGAATCAAAGCACCGCCTGAAAAGGCTCTCTTAACAACATATGAACTTCATAATTAAGAGTCCATTTTCCCCAAGCATCTGGTTTTAAAGATAAAATCTTCTTGAGTACAAGGTCACCTTCCCTGAATACCCGAGGTCTAACCTTCTTATCAAAAGATTTCTTCATTCTCTGTTGATATAATTGACCATGGCACATGGCCGTCAATCTCTTCTCTTCAATCAAATTCAACTGATCATACCTGGTTTGACACCATTCAGCCTCAGTCAACTTGGCTTCCATGAGCACACGTAATGATGGAATCTCAACTTCTACGGGGAGTACTGCTTCCATACAATAAAGAAGAGAGAAAGGGGTTGCCCCTGTTGAAGTGCGGATGGATGTATGATACTCATGCAAAGCAAATGGGAGAATCTCATGCCAATCCTTATACGTCACAACCATCTTCTGAATAATCTTCTTGATGTTCTTGTTTGCAGCTTCAACAACCCCATTTATCTTGGGTCTGTAGGGAGAAGAATTATGGTGTGCAATCTTGAAGTCTTTACAAAGAGCTTCCACCATATTATTATTCAAGTTTGATCCATTATCAGTAATGATCTTACTTGGCACACCATAACGACATATAATTTGATTCTTGATAAACCTTACAACAACTTTCTTGGTTACATTCACATACGATGCCGCTTCAACCCATTTTGTGAAGTAGTCAATTGCCACCAAAATGAAACGATGTCCATTCGAAGGTTTAGGCTCAATCATACCAATCATATCAATTCCCCACATGGAGAATGGCCATGGGGAGGAAATGACGTTCTATAGTGTTGGAGGAACATGAATCTTATCTTTATATATTTGACACTTGTGGCGTTTCTTCACAAACTTGCAACAGTCAGATTCCATTTCCAGCCAATAGTAACTTGCTCGCAACATCTTCTTTGCCATTGCATGTCCATTGGAATGAGTATTAAAGGAACCTTCATGGACTTCAGTCATCAATAGGTCTGCTTTGTGTCTATCCACGCATCTGAGCATAACCATATCGAAGTTTCTCTTATACAACACATCACCATTCAGGTAGAAGTTGCCATCTAATCTTCTCAAAACCTTCTTATATTTCAAAGATGCCCCAGGCGGGTAAATCTGACTTTGGAGGAAACACTTGATGTCATAATACCACGACTTTTCTTCTTTGACCTCTTCAACAACAAACACATGAGTTGGCCTATCAAGACACATCATAGTCAAATTGGGAACCTCATTCCAATACTTCACTACAATCATTGACGCCAATGTTGCAAGAGCATCTGCCATCCGGTTTTCATCTCGAGGGATATGATGAAACTCAACTTTTGTAAAGAAAGTTGAAATCCTCCTCGCATAGCCTCTGTATGGTGTCAAACCGGGTTGATTCGTCTCCCATTCACCTTTAATCTGATTCACAACCAAAGTTGAATCTCCAAATACATCTAAGTATTTGATTATGTTCAGCGTGTATATCTTCAGATAGTTGCTAAAAGTTGATTGACTTCAGAGGTTCTTGATGTCTTTCTGATAGTGATTTCTTCAGAGGGAAAAATCATCAGATCCTAGAGTGCACTGTTCAGATTCCGAGCGTCTGATACTTCTTTCTACGTAGAAATTTGTGCGCTTCCTTTTGTTCAGAGTCAAAACCTCTGCTTGAATAACTTCTAAGTGGTCATTCTAGACTTATGTGTATGTCACATATATGCCTATCTGACCCTTTTATTTGATTAGAGTCTTGCACACTTAGATAAATTATGTTAGGGTACCAATTTATTTCATTCTTTATTATCATCAAAACCTTAGAGATGAATTATAGATACATAATTTGTTCTTACAATCTCCCCCTATTTGATGATGACAAAAAACTCAGAGAGATGATGAAACAATGATACTTCAACAAGGATTTAAAGAATTATCTTAGAGTCAGATGATTGACGACTCCCTCTGAGATAGATCATAATACATTTTCAGATGTTCTTACTAGATCTTTCTTACGTAGCAGCTAGTTTTTACCTTAGATACTTCCTGCATATCTTAGAATTATCATAAGAGTTTTTAAATATGCATAGTGCAGTTAGAGACTTAGATATTATTTCATTAGAGCTGTTTTTATTCTCCCCCTTTTTGTCAGACTCAAAAAGACTTAGCACAAAAATTATAGAAGTCAAAATATGACTCATATATGAGAAAGAGAATTACATATAAGTAGCTATTCAAAACAGAGAGAAAAACACAGAGAATACATAGCAGATACGCCAGTAAGGAAAACAACAAACAAATACTAAGTGCCTAAGGGTTCGGAGGTGGAGGCATCCTCTAGAGCAGCTGAGTCAGCAGATTCTAAATGTTGTTGTTGACAAAGTCATGTTGGTCTAGTCTTGCTCTCACTATCTATTGCTCCTTTTGTAGCTTTGCCAGAGTCTTCAGAACGAAAAGAGAGAAATCAGAATGAGATTGCTCCCCCTAAGAAAGAGCATCATTTCTTGCCTTTGAAGCTTCTTCTGCAGCTATGCATGCTGCTTCTTCAGCATCAGTTTTTGCCTTTGCTTCAGCTTCAGCAGCCTCAACAACAACCTTCTCTGCAGCTTCTCTAGCTCTTTGCTCTTCTGCTTTTATTCTGGCTCTTTCTTTTGCCTTTCTGGCCAGACGTGCCTGCAGCCTTTCTCCAGCTTCTCTGATGAAGTCATTTCGGATTTGTTCAGAGAGGCCTTTCAGCTTGAAAGCCTCAGAGGTCATCCATCTGATCACTCTGTTCTAGTGAATCCTCACCGCATAGGGATCGTCACTGATACCAGAGTTTTCAGATAATGATCTGATCTTCTCCATTGAAGACTCATCAAATAAGGTTATTGCTTCTTCCAAGGTGGGGAAGGTAGGTTCTAGTTCAGGGATAAGAGATGTAGGTGCTGGTGGTGTAGGGGTGGTTTGAGTGGGAGGTTCAGAGTTATGGATGATGGGGTTTTCAGAGGAAGTTTCGATGGGTGGTTCAGATGGAGGTGTTGGTGGTTGTTCAGATGGTGATGGAATGTTAGTTTCTGATTCAGGTCGGTGGTACGTGGAGAGGGCACGAGCCTGAAGTTGAGCCAGAGTGGGAGATTGGGTGTTAGAAGGCTCTGAGTCAGAGGATATGGTGCAGTAAGGTGGGGATGAAGGTATTGAAGAGGGTGGTGAGATAGGTTCATTGAACATTTGGGCCTCAGATATGGAAAAAGTGGTGGTGGAGAGGTTAAATGTTTGAAGGGGGTGATGGTAAGTTAGAAGTAGGTGTTTCAAAGGGTTTGGTTGTGGAAGGTGAAGGTTCAGAGTGAGTCTATATTGGTGAGGTTTGAGGAAGGGAATAAGCAAGTTGCCTTAAATGAAAAGACAGAGAGTTAGGAGGAAGAGACTTACTTGGAGATTCAGAGGAGGAGACTAGAGGGAGATGAGGTCTTGATACAAAAGGTTCCCCAACTTTTCTCTCTGAGCCTTCTTCGACTTCTCAGAAGGCTCCCGTTGTCTCTTCATAAAATTGGGTGGATGCTCAGGCAGCCAGTCCCCAGAGAAATCTGAGATGTCAACTCCTTGGTTGGCCAGATCCTGCAGATAGTGCGCAACAACCTCTGGAGGATCAATCTTAGAGAAGAGGTAGAGGCCATTGGGTATCTTCCTCTGATCTTTTAAGGCTTCCCAAGAGATGTACAAATAAGGCTTGACCATAATCTTCACAATTATACCCATGCTCTTCAGATTTCTTGAGTTCAGAGGTCTCATAGTGTCAACTGTTACATCCTCCATCAGATTGTGGCGAATTAGATGATCCACCAAGCCGCTCTCTATCAGAACGTCATATATCATCCTTCATAGAGGGATGTAGGTTCTGGGCTTCATGTTGTTCCTGGTGTCTCTTACAGAGTCCCTTAGGTACTTGAAAAGCAATGTTGGCAGATTCAGCTTGAGCCCTTTGTGGAGCCAGTAGAGGATACACTTTTGGTTAGTGTTGATATAATCTAAGGAGTTGGACGTTGGGCGGTGATGAATGGTCCCCAGAATGATCTTCATCCAGACTCTTAGGTTTTGGTGAAGTTCCTTGTTCTTGGACGAATTCCCCTCAGCGTTCTGCTTGAAGATGGTTGGGATAATCTCCCGGGACATGTATTTTTCCCTAGGGCTAATGTTGTAAATACGTCTTCCCCCTGTCTTCTCCATGTTCAGAAGGGTAGTGATTGACTTCTCTGTGATGACGATCTTCACCCCCAGAATGTATGACACAATGTAGTGGTCGTCTAAATCTGCAAAATGCCAGAATTCCTTGACCATATATGTGTATATGGGACCATAGATCCTTTGAAAGTAGTTTTCCCACCATTGCTTTCTGAGTTCTTCAGTGAGGTCTATCCCATTTCTTTTCATATTCTCGAAATCAACCGAAGATTCACACAGTACTTCAAGCTTGTTAAACAGGGTGGCAAGGTTGATGTGGGGTTCAGGATCTAAAATGTGGGGTTCTTTGTAGATGGGAGTGGAGATAACACCAGTTGTTGTAATTGTTTGTTGGGAAGGATTTGGAGGTTGTTCTGTTGATTCCATTTGTTGTGAGTAGTTGTACACAGATTATTGCTGGGAATCCATGAGGAAGATGAAGTTGTTGAAGAATGTTGAGGATGCTAAGGATGCTTGAGAGAGAGAGGTTTGTGTAGGATGTGAGTGAAAAGTGTGAAAGTGTGAAGTGTGGTAACTATAAATACATAAGAAGGGCATGGAAAAGGAACAGTTAAATTTAATGATGGCACAGAGAAAGAGTTGACACGCTAGGGGAGAAATTGATTGCAACTAATGATGGATGTCTAATCCACAAATAAGCACAGTGCTCGAGGAGATCTCAAGGGTCTGTCTCTTGAATTCTGCTAGACAGGTGTCTAGAAGATCCAAAGTCAGACACAAGAGAAACTATGTGTTGATCTATTTGATCTTCAGAAATACCAAAAGATTGGATCCTGAGGATTTCTGATTCAAATGACTTCTAACTGGTAGAAGTATCAGAGTCAGATCCAGATACCAGATGTTACGTTCAGAGCCTTATTTTTCCATTTCAGAGAAGCAAACGTTTTATTCATTCTGGGTAATTTTGAATTTGCAAGTGTTTCAGAATGAACGAGAATTTATCTTCAACAAGGGGTTTTGTGAAGATATCATCCCATTGGTGGTTTGTATCTATGAATTTTAAAGAAATGACCCCTTTCTGAACATAGCCTTTGATAAAATGATGTTTTATTTCTATATGCTTTTCTCTGGAATGTAGAATATGGTTCTTACTTAAACATATGGCATCAGTATTATCATAAAAGATAGGAATGTTACTCTCATTGTCATACCCCAATTTTGTCCAGTCATTTTAAAATTTTCGTAAATTTGATTTCATTTTTTGGTTTGCATCATATGTGTAGCATGACATGCATTTCAACATGAATAATACTTTAAATATCAGTCGGAATAAATTCTTGAATGTACAGACAAATTGGTTAAATCATTTCTCAAGTACGTGCAAAATCAGCAGGTAAGTTTCGAAATTAAACTCGCAGAAGCCAGTATTGTTAATCTACGATTCGCGTAGTTTAACCTGGTGTGTTCGTTATATTTTTCAACGACTTTTTCGGCTGCATTTTGACCTGCCTGAGCCTTTTAACCGGTGAAAAATTATTTCAAAATTAAAAGAAACACTGTATTTTTCCAATACGTATATTTCGTGCTGATCATTTTAGTGCGTCCGATTTAATTTTTCGAGCAAATTTGCGCCAAACTTTTATGCATATTTAATCGTTTTATTTTTTGTTTCCTTGTCTAAATATTCAAATTTATTAATTAGGATTTTCCAATTATTTACTTTGAATATTGATTAGGTTTTTAAAGTAAACATAATTTTCTTTGATAATAAAATAATAATAGTAGTTTCAAAAATGGATGAATTTAATAGCATTGGATTTCCTTTTGCCAACTGCCAGCTCACACGAGAGGTATATCAAAAATAATATCTTTCCCTTCCATACGGATAAGGACAGGTTTCCTTGATTCTCCGTTTCCAACGGTCACAAGAAATGAAAAGAGACTCTCTCTCTCAGTGACAGAAAAAAGGAAAAGAAAGGGAACATAAAAACTTTTTGTCTCCATCATCCAATTACCCACTCTACCCACTACTCACTCTCCCCATTAAACAGACACACGTCACCCACTCAACAAGATACTCCCTCTCTCACAGATATCTCAGCCATAGTAAAGGAAAAAGAAATGGAAAAAGAAGAGAGTCCACACACGTTACTCTCTCTCTGACAGTATACAGAAAAGAAAAAAGAAGAAAAGGAAAGGAGTTTTTCATCTTCTTCTCCAGACAGCACCGCCACCTCCATACGCCGACACACCACACCCTTCTCGTTCTTCCGCTCCACCATAACCCAACAACGCTGTGCGCCCTTCACAACCCTCGACGCCACCACACTACACCAAATCCACCACCGCTCCGCTCCGTTTCCATAACCATCTCCCTTCGACTCTAACTCCCTTTAACCTTCACGCAACAACACACTCTCCACCGCCTCACCATTAACCATTATCATTCTTCTTCTTCAAACCGTCTCGCCGACCATACACTCACACCCCTCGACGACCATACACTCACACCCCTCGACGACCATACACTCACACCCCTCGACGACCTCATCTCCTCCATGAACTTCCAACGGCGAGACCGCCGCCGTGTTCAAAACCAACACACACAAAAATCTTCATCTTCATCTTTCCACCTCTTCGTCACCGTTCGTCCTCAACCACTCTTCCTCCCTCACATTTTCCCCCGCCAGAGTCGAACCCCAGCCTACACTAACCAAAGTCCTTGAAAAACTAAAACATATATCGAAACAGACGCCACTCTCTCCACTTCTCGCGAATATCCACCGCGCAACACACGCAACCCAACAAACCCCACATCCACGACAACACTGCCGTGCCACGCGCACACCCCCGCCGGATCCTATCGCCGTGCATAGGCAACAATGATATCATCCCTGGAAACTCAAATTTGCGCCACCCTTTGTGCAACGGTTGCATTTCGATCATTTATTAGCGTCCGCTCAACATGTCAAGTTAGACAACAAAGTGAAAGAAACACGACATACGGTAAATTTGGAATTCAAGTTTTTCTAGTGTGTGTCGCGCCACGTATCTTGTTTTATGATTATAAGATTAATTCGATCATATAAGTTGTTGGGTTTCTTTGCAGATTGTTTAATTTGTATTGTTATGTTGGCCGATTTTTTATTGAGGCATTTATGATGATCTTTCTGTGATAGTTCTTTCCTCTTTCACGTTTGGGACGTTGCTAATGTATACCTATGAATTATTTTTTGCAAACAGGCAACTTTGTGTTTTTTTTTTTTTGGATTTTTGGGTGTATTAATATTGTAAGACTTTGGGGATTCATTGGATGTGATGTTTCGAATTGATAATGATTTGTTTCATTTTGAATTGATAATTTTTGGTTGTTAGTTCATGCCTAGTTTAGCCAAAAATTACGATTCAGTTAAAATTGTTTTGGCACTGGATTTAGATGTGGGTTTATTCAAAGTGATGCAATGTTGAAAACGGACGATAGTTGTCCTTCTCCGCTAGTGCATAGATTTTCTTTCTTCTTTTTATATGGCTTCGAATTCTAATACTATTATTTATTGGTTTAGAAACATTTTACCTACAGTTGGTTTAAAGGACAATGTCATTATGTGATGTCCATTATGTCAGATATTGTACAGGTTTTTACTAGCTAGTACTGTGGTCCTTTCATGTGGAATAATATATGGCACAAATTGTTTTAATTTTAATTTAACCTTGTTTTTATTATATCATATTTGGAATTCATTTCAAGGTTAGAAGTATAATGTAATTGACACCATTGTAGTTAATGCTATGCGGGGGTTATTTTGATTTTGGCTACATTGCGTTAAATTAGGCTTTTATTCACGGATTCAGAAACTCCATGCTGTTATGCCGCCATAGTTCCAACAAATTAATATAATATTTTCTCCGCGTTTGGATCTTGCAAATGACATTTGTCATGTTGTCATTTTGCACAAACCGGTTTGAGCACACTGATTCAATTAAATAAAGCGATACTATCACTCAATTCTTTTTCGTTAGTTATAATAAATTAATTAATTAAATTTTGACCAATTAGTTAATTACTATTTATTAATTTTAATTAACATGATTATTTAATTTTAATTAAATAAGTTTGATAATTAATCCTAATTAATAATTAATCTATTCAATCGAACTTTAATAAATTAATTTTGATAATTAAAAGTTGACCAATTTCTTTCACTATCACCATTTCGCATCATTTCTAAACCAATACAATTTTTAAAAAATATTCTTTTATAATTTAAATTTGGGATGAAAAAGAATATATGAAGCGTCTGCTTTACTATTTCTCAAGTACTCGAATGATTGACGCACGTCATTTTACTTGAATTCTTGTCACCCGATTAAAGCCTCAACCATAATTTCAATCTCTTCTCCAAATTAAATATAATTTCTAAAGGACTTTATTTTTATAATTTAAACTTTGGATGAAAAGGAATATAGTAAGCGTTCGCTTCACTATTTCTCTAGTATTCGAACGGTTGGCGCATGCCATATTGTTAGAATTCTTGTCATCCGATTCAGACCGCAATAGTACAAATTCAAGATTATTTTCCTATATCAAATATAACTTATAAAATATTTTATTTCAATAAATTAAATTTCGGATGATAAAAGAATGGGGGGGTGTTCGCCTCACCATCTCTCGAATAATTGAATGATTGGCGCACGCCATATTGCTTAAATTATCGACATTCGATCAAAACTTTACCAAATTCGAATTCAAATAATCTTCTCATTAATATAAATTCTAAAACTTTTCAATTTAAACCTCGGATGAAGAAGAATGGGAGGCGTTCGCCTCACCATCTCTTTAATAATCAAATGGTTGGCGCTCGCCATATTGCTCAAGTTATTGACTTCCGATTAAAACACATTAGATAAATTTGGATAAAGGAATAGGTGGCGCACGCCTCATTATTTCTAATAATAAGCAAGTATGAGGCGTACGCCTTACTACCGCGCATATTCAATTTCCACAAACAGCTTTCAAATAATAATTTAAACGAAAAGGGAGTAGAAGGCGTTTGCCTTATTATTCCTCGAAAGAATTAAACGATCGGTGTGCACCACATTGCTCAATCTTTTGTCGTTCTTCAAAATAACCAAACCTATCAAACCTCTTTCATCGCCCCAATGCGATCAGAACTCTTTTCAAAAAGAACACTATTTAATCCTTTCTAACGCGCACCACAAACTAGTGCTTAAGCCTCCTCCGAGAGCAGACAAGCCAACATTTAGCCTTTAGAACGCGATCTAAATAGTCGTTCATTAAAAGACACCAACCAACCGTAGTTCCCCGAACTACGAATGCTCTGATCTCCTTATTGCACTATAAGGATACTTAGGCACGAGATTGCGAGATCTTGGCGAGCACACTAATAAAAAACCTCCCTGTCCCCTTCGAAGGTTTCCATCCATCTCTTATCTATTTTAATCACTCAAAGAAAGCAAATAACATTCAACTAAGATTCAGATAGCAAGTTAGACTAAAAGGTTCCCGTTGAGTACAATGGACGTGAGGGGTGCTAATACCTTCCGCTTACGTAATCAACTCCCGAACCCGAATATGGTTGCGACGACCATTATTCTATTTTCTAAATGTTTTATCGATATTTTACTGTTCCTTCATTGGAATGAATAAAGTTCGATGGCGACTCTGTTCAAACTAATATTTTCCGCGTCCATCGCGAGGGATCGCATTTTTTTTGAGGTGCGACACTCATATATCTGAAGATCTTCTAGTTGATTTTTCATCTAGAGCATCTGAGTAGTTCATAATGCAGCTGATATATATTCTGCTTCTGCAGTAGAAAGTGCAATGGTTGATTTCTTTTGCTGGCCCAAGATATAAGATTGTTTCCCAAGAACTGACAGTTTTCAGATGTGCTTTTACGTTCCATTTTGTCTCCTGCATAATCTGCATCACAATATCCAGAGAGCCTATACTCTGATGTTTTCTCATACATGAGGCCAAGGTTAGGTGTTCCCTTTAGATACCTTAGGATTCTTTTAACTGCTGTTAAATGAGATTCACTTGGATCCGATTGGAATCTGGCACATAGACAAACACTGAAAAAGAGTATCTGACCTTGTAGCCGATAGATAGAGAATAGAGCCTATCATACCATGATAGAGCCTCTGATAAACCTTTTGACTTACTTCTTCTTTTTCCAGAATGCAGGTTGGGTGCATGGGTGTCTTTGTTGGTTTGCATTCTGACATTTCAAATTTCTTCAGAATGTCTTTTATGTATTTACTTTGGTATACATATGTGGCTTCTGAAGCTTGATTACTTTGAATTCCCAGAAAGAATTTTAGTTTTTGCATCAAACTCATTTCAAATTCTGCCCGCATTAACTTAGAGAATTCTTGACAAACAAATGGGTTAGCTGAACCAAAAATTATATCATCAACGTATATCTGACATATCATGAGATCATTTCTAATATTTTAAAATAAAAGTGTAGAATCGACCTTTCCTCTAATAAAATCATGTTCCAGAGGAAAGTTGCTTAGTCTTTCATACCAAGCTCTAGGAGCTTGTTTTAGAGCATACATGGATTTTTTCCGTTTAAAAAGATGTTTTGGACATTTATAGTTTTCAAAACCTGGAGGTTGGTGAACATACACTTCTTCTGAGATATAACCATTAAGAAATGCGCTGTTGACATCCATCTGATATAATTTGATGGAATGATTTATAACGAATGATACAAGTAAGCAAATAGATTCTAACCTAGCGATTGGAGCAAAGGTTTCATTGTACTCAATGCCTTCTTGTTGATTGTAACCTTGTGCTACTAGTCGTGCTTTGTTTCTGACTACTTCTCCCTTTTCATTTAGTTTGTTTCTGAATACCCATCTTGTTCCAATAACGTGGGTTCCTTTTGGATTTAGAACCAGATCTCAGACGTCATTATTTGTGAATTGATCAAGTTCTTCTTTCATTGCCATAATCCAATCATTGTCTTGAAGTGCCTTATCACATGAAGTAGGCTCAATCAGAGACACTAATCCCAAAGGGGTTTCTTCAGATACTTTGAATGTAGACCTTGTTCTGATAGGTTCATCGTTGTTTCCCAGAATCTAATCTTCAGAGATGTTTGGACGATTTCTTGATCTTTTTTGCATAGTTGAGATTTTAGTTATTTCTGGATTTTTCCTTTCAACTTCCTTAGATTATTTAGTCTTTTTTGTCAGAACCTGCAAGAGTTATCTCCAGATCTGCAAGTTTTTCAACTAGCTTTGACTTTTCAGAGTCAAACTTATCATCAAATCTAACATGTATTAATTCTTCCACAATTTTGGTTTTTGTGTTGTATACTCTATAGCCCTTAGAGTTCTATGAGTATCCTAACATAATACCTTTTTGTGCTTTTGAATCAAACTTGTTCAGATGCTCTTTAGTATTAACAATAAAACAAGAGCATCCAAAAAGATGGAAGTAAGAAATGTTGGGTTTTCTTCCCTTACACAGTTCATAAGGAGTCTTCTCCAGAATAGGTCTTATAGAGATTCTATTCTGAATATAGCACGTTGTATTTACTGCTTCAGCCCAAAAGTGCTTAGCCACATTTGTTTCGTTAATCATGGTTCTGGCCATTTCTTAGAGTGTCCTATTCTTCCTTTCTACAACCCCATTTTGTTGTGGAGTTCTAGGATAGGAGAAATCATGGGATATTCCATTTGTATCAAAAAGTTCCTCAAAGAACTTATTTTTGAATTCCCCACCATGATCACTTCTGACTCTGATGATTTTAGAGTCAAATTCATTTTTCACTTTAGAACATAAGCTAGTGAATATAAAGTGTGACTCATTCTTGTGCTTTAGAAATTTTACCCATGTCCAGCGACTAAAATCATCAACAATGGCCAGTCCGTACTTCTTTCCATTGACTGAAGCTGTCTTAACAGGTCCACACAAGTCAATGTGAAGAAGTTCAAGAGGCTTAGAGGTAGAAATAACATTTTTCTTTTTAAAAGAAATTTTTGAAAATTTTCCTTTCTGACATGCCTCACAAAGAGCATCTGAAGAGAACTTCAGTTTAGGTAGACCTCTGACTAACTCGAGTTTATTTAGCTGAGAAATCCTTCTCATGCTAATGTGACCCAAGCGTCTATGTCGTGCCCATTGCTCTTCATTTACAGACATTAAACGTTTTACATTTTGATCTTTTAAATCTGAAAGATTAATCTTGTAAATGTTGTTTTTCCTCTTTCTAGTGAATAGAATTGTTCCATTGTTCTGATTAATTGCTTTACAGGTTTTTTGATTGAAGATTATATCATAACCGTTATCATTTAATTGACTTATTGATAACAGGTTATGCATTAACCCTTCTACATAGAGAACATCAGATATAGAGGGAAGAGATCCATTACCAATAGTTTCGGAGCCTCTGATTCTTCCTTTCTAATTTCCTCCGAAACCTACGAAGCCAGCATCTTTAAGTTCCAGGCTTTGGAACATATGCTTTCTTCCCATCATGTGTCGTGAGCATCCAGAGGCTAGGTACCATGATTGGTGTGTTAACTCTCCTGCATAGGATATCTGCAACATAAATTATCTTATCCCTTGGTACCTAGAATATTTTGGGTCCTTTGTGATTAGTTCTCCCAAAGTTTCTTGAAACTTTGGGTTTTCTAGCATTAGTAAAATATTGTGTTTGTGCATGTGTGTAGTGATAAGAAAATGGGGATTTAGGTTTATCATTTGCAGAAGATATGTGTTTGTCTTCATTAGAATCATATCCTATTCCTCTTTTCTTATTCTGACTGACTCCATAAATCATAGAGGTCATTCTGCTTCTTTCTATCCCATTTTTCAAAAACTTTTGAAAAGCCTTTTCATATTCATATATAATTGTGTTAGAAGTTTGTAAGGCTTGAGATAAAGCTACTTCAAGTTTTAAACGTTGTTTATTTGTATATTCTTTTTCTCTTTTCAAAATCAGAATGTCATCCTTTAATTCAGAAACTGTTATCTCAAGCTTCTCACATTCTTCAATGGTTCCTTCAAGGACCCTCTTTAATGCTTTAAATTTTTATTTAAGTTTCTGATATGAGCTTAGAGATTCAGATAGGCAAGATTCAAGGTCAGAGCGAGAAAGATCAGAAAATACCGCTTCAGGATCAGATTCTCTCTCTGATGAGTTTCCAGATGTGGTAGCCATGAATGTCACATTTTCCTATTCTTCTTCCGAGTCTGATTCTGAGGCGTCAGGTTCAGAGTCGTCCCAGGTGGCCATGAGTCCCTTCTTAATTTTAAAGGAATTTTTCTTGAATCCTTCTCTTCTGGAGCTTTCATTCTTAAGCTTTGGGAATTCGTTTTTGTAGTGACATGGTTCTTTACATTCATAGCATGTTACCTCTTTATTTGATTTTCCTCTGGAAGTTGATTCTGAGCGATATCCCTTGGGTCTTGGTCTTTTGAAGTTGTTTTTCCTTTTTCTCCAGAGTTGTTTTACTCTTATGGTTAGAAGGGATAACTCTTCCTCATCGTTAGAATCGTCCTTTTCAGAATCGTCATTATCTTCTTCTTCAGCTTGAAGGGCTTTGTTCCTTCTTGGTTTGCGTCTCTTAGATCTGGACTTCAGAGCTAAAAAATTTCTTTTCTTTTGGGGCTCATCTTCCTCAAGTTCTATCTCGTAACTTCTGAGGGAGCTGACGAGTTCTTCCAAGCTTATGTTGTTCAGATCCTTTGATAGTTTCAATGTGGTGACCATAGGTCTCCACTTCTTTGGCTGGCTTCTGACAATCTTTTTGATATTATCTGCAGTAGTGTAGCCTTTATCCAGAACCTTGAGTCCTCCAATAAAAGTTTGAAATCTAGAAAACATTACCTTTATAGCTTCATCGTCCTCCATCTTAAAGGCTTCATACTTCTGAATTAGAGCTAGAGCCTTTGTATCTTTGACTTGTGAGTTGCCTTCATGGGTCATCCTTAGGGATTCAAGTATTTCTTTAGAAATTTCCCTATTGGTGATCTTTTCATATTCATTGTAGGAAATGGAATTCAACAATATTGTTCTGGCTTTGTGATAATTTTTGAACACACGCTTCTGGTCATCAGCCATCTTGTTTCGGGCAATAGAAATATCGACATCAGATACAGGAGGTACGTAGCCAATAGTAACCATGTCCCATAGATCAGCATCATAACCTAGAAAGAAACTTTTGATTCTGTCTTTCCCGTAATCAAACTTTTCTCCATCAAAAACCGGAGGTTTGGCATTGTAACTGTCTCTTTCATTGGAGTTGGCCATAATGTTTTTCTCACACTGGATCTCCCTACATTGTTAAGTGTTTAATTAGAAAATCAATAACAGAGTCGAAGCTCTGATACCAATTGAAGGTAGAGAAAAACAAGAAAGGGGGGTTTGAATTGTTTTCACACATAATAAAAACTTTTGCAAATAACACACATGCAAAAAATAAAGCTATCAACACAGAAGTTTATCCTGGTTCGCTTGAAATTCAAAGCTACTCCAGTCCACTCGGCCAAGGTGATTTCTCCCTTAACAAGGACTTAATCCACTAATCTTTAAATATTACAACAAAGAGTGTCTAAGAGGATAAAGATCTCTTAGCCCTCTCAAGTTTACAGACTTCACAAGTCACTTGAGGAGTATTCAGCAAGTCATGAAAAATACAGTTATGTGCTTAGTGCTTCTAGGTAAGCAGGAGTTACACAATATGAGAACATAAAAATATTCCACACTTAGAGCAATAACTCATGTGAAAGAGAATTAGAAATAATAAAAGAGATTTGAGATTGTTTGCAGTATTCTTGTGTTCTTCGTTGTTTTGTTATGAAGATGATCCATCCTTTATATAGAGATTTGATGAAGAGACCGTTGGATGAGGAAATCTTGGCAATGATGGACTTTTAATGTAATTAATCTCTTTGTCCTTTCCATAGTTATTTGGGGTGCGTTAACTTTCTTCCAAATATAGATTCTTGCCAAAAGCGGAAGACTTCGCAGCTAAGTCTTGGTGAACATTCTGAGTCAGAGTATGCAGAGCTCAGATGTTTCTGTTCAGAGTGTGTATCTTCAGATAGTTGCTGAAAGCTGATTCACTTTAGACGTTCTTGATGTCTTTCTGATAGTGATTTCTTCAGAGTGAAAAATCATCAGATCCTAGAGTGCACTGTTCACATTCAGAGCGTCTGATACTTCTTTCTACGTAGAACTTTGTGCGCTTCCTTTTGTTCAAAGTCAGAACTTCTACTTGAATAAATTATAAGTGGTCATTCTAGACTTACGTGTATGTCAAATATATGGCTATCTGACCCTGTTATTTGATTAGAGTCCTGCACACTTAGATAAATTTTATGTTAGGGTACCAATTTGTTTCATTCTTTGTTATCATCAAAACCTTAGAGATGAATTGTAGATACATAATTTGTTCTTACATGAATCACATATGACGGATCCGGAACATACTTCCGAAGTGTTGAAACATGGAACACATCATGTAGATTTGACAAATTCGGTGGCAATGCCACTCTATAAGAAACAAGTCCAACTCGCCCGGATATCTGATACGGACCAATAAACCGAGGAGTGAGCTTCCTCGACTTCAAAGCACGTCATAGACCGGTCAGCAGAGTGACTCTCAAGAATACATGGTCTCCCTCTTGAAACTCAAGATCCTTTCTCCTCTTATCATGGTAGCTTTTCTGCCTACTTTGTGAATCTTTCATCTTCTCGCGAATCAGTTTCACCTTCTCAGTAGTCCGTTGGATAATCTCAAGTGCAATTATTACACTCTCACCAGATTCATGCCAACACAAAGGTGTCCTATATCTTCGACCATATAAGGCTTCAAAAGGTGCATTTCCATTACTAGATTGGAAATTGTTATTATACGTGAACTCAATCAACGGAATATAACTATCCCAAGCACCTCCTTGCACGAGAACACAAGCTCTCAAAAAGTCCTTTAATGACTGAATGGTCCTCTCTGTCTGTCCATCGGTCTGCAAATGATAAGTGGGAATCAACCACAACTTCGAACCCAAAGCTTCCGGCAAACTCTCCCAAAATCTGGAAGTGAACCTCGGATCTCTATCCGACACAATACTCAATGGAACTCCATGCAAATTCATAATCAGACGGATATATATATATATATATATATATATATATATATATATATATATATATATATATATATATATATATATATATATATATATATATATATATATATATATTATATTGTAAGAACAAAATTTGTTCTACAATATAATTCCAGGATTTTAATGATAACAAAGGATGAAACCAAAAATGGCACCCTAACAAAAATTCTCTAAGTGTGCAGGTCTCTGAACAGCAACAAAGGAATCTGATCGTTTTATCAGATACAAACTCTGATCAGATACAAAGTACTAGAAGATCAGAAGCATCTGAAGAAGAAATGCGCTCTAGAAGTTCTAATTCTGAGCAAAACAAGACAGTAGAAAGAACCAGAAGCACTAAACATCCACTGGAATTAGTTCTGATGATCTAGAAGACCAGTACTCTTAGAAGCTCTGATGTAACCTCAACGCAATCTCCTTATGACACAGAAACTCCGAGATAACAAAGACTTTGATGAAGATTCTTCAAATCCAGAAAGAGTAACGGAAAGAATTTCTTCAAAAGGAAAGGAAGTATTTTTAGAAAGAAATTATTCAGGGAGACAAATTGGTTATGGCAAGAAACAAAGAAGTAATGACATTGAATGCTCATCAAAGGCCAATATTCTGTCATCACTCCAACGGTCCTCTTCACCACTATATAAAGGACAACATACTTTAGTGAGAGACACACAACAACGAACATAAAATTCTTTACATTCTCTCTTAGTTTTTTCACGAGCTGCTGCTCATACGTGAAAACACTTGCTTGCTTATTCTGCTGTAATATTTGCTTACTCTTAGAAGCACTCTCGATTACAAATCTATTTTTGTTAAATTGCTTTTGCTCCTCAAGTGACTCTGCATAGTCTGTATACTTGGGAGGACTAAGAGATCACTCTCTTAGACATTTGGTTGTATTAATCTTTCAAGATTAGTGGATTAAGTCCTTTTTGAAGGCGAAATCACCTTGGCCGGGTGGACTGGAGTAGCTTTGTGTTATAAGCGAACCAGTATAAAATTCTGTGTGTTCTTACTTTTGAAAAAGCTTTTATTTTCTAAAACAATTCAAACCCCCTTTCTTGTTTTTCTCACCTTCAGTTGGTATCAGAGCTTCGACTCTGTTATTGATTTTCTAATCAAACACTTAACAGTGTAGAGAGATCCAGAACGAGAAAAACTATGGCCAACACCAACGAAGGAGACAGCTACAAGGTTAAGCCTCCAGTCTTTGATGGAGAGAAATTCGATTACTGGAAAGATAGAATTGGAAGTTTCTTTCTGGGCTATGATGCTGATCTCTGGGATATTGTCACAGTTGGATACAAACCTCCTGTAACAGATGCTGGAGTTGCCGTTCCCAGAAGTAAAATGACAGATGATCAAAAGTGCGAATTCAAGAATTATCACAAAGCCAGAACGATACTTCTCAATGCCATATCCTACAATGAGTATGAAAAAATCACCAACAGGGAAACAACTAAAGATATACTCAACTCCCTGAGGATGACTCATGAAGGAAACTCTCAGGTCAAAGAAACAAAGGCTCTGGCTCTAATCTAGAAATATGAAGCCTTCAAAATGAAGGATGATGAAGCTGTAGAGGTAATGTTTTCTAGATTCCAAACTCTTATTGTAGGTCTCAAAGTACTAGACAAAGGATACACAACTGCAGACCATGTCAAAAAGATAGTCAGAAGTTTGCCAAAGAAGTGGAAAATCATGGTCACAACCTTAAAGCTATCAAAGGATCTGAACAACATCAACCTTGAAGAGCTTGTCAGATCACTCAGAAGTCATGAGATACAACTGGAGGAAGATGAGCCTCAGAAGAAGATCAAGTCTGTAGCATTAAAGTCCAGATCTGAAAGGCGCAAGTCTGACAGAAACAAAGCCTTCCAGGCCGAAACAGAAGACGCTGATGACTCTGAATAGGAAGATTCTGACGATGAGGAAGAATTATCCCTTTTGACCAGAAGAGTAAAACAACTCTGGAGAAAGAGGAATAATAACTTCAGGAGACCAAGACCCAGAGGGGACCGATCAGAATCAACCTAAAAAGGTAAAACTAACAAAGATGTTACTTGTTATGAATGTAAAGAAACAGGTCACTACAGAAACGAATGTCCCAAGTTAAAGAAAGACAATTCCAGAAAAGAGAACCTAAAAAAAAGTTCCCTCAGAACCAAAAAGGGACTGATGGCTACCTGGGATGACAGCGAATCTGACTCATCAGAATCAGAATCTGATGAACAGGCTAATGTGGCACTCATGGCTACCACGTCCAAGAACACTTCAGATGAAGAATCTGAATCAGAAGAGGTATTTTCTGAACTCTCTTGATATGACCTAGAATCATGTCTGTCTAAAACTCTCAGCTCATATCAGAAACTCAAACAAAAATTCAAAGCTATAAAAGGCGTTCTTGAAGAAACATTAGAAGAATGTGGCAAACTTGAGATAACAATTTTAGAACTAAAACATGAAAACAGAACTTTGACATTAGAAAGAGATGCAACAAAGAAAAATTGCTCAAAACTTGAAGAAGCGTTATCTTAAGCTCCACAAACTTCAAACACAATAAT
Organism: Lathyrus oleraceus; assembly: GCF_024323335.1. Lineage (NCBI taxonomy): Eukaryota > Viridiplantae > Streptophyta > Magnoliopsida > Fabales > Fabaceae > Lathyrus > Lathyrus oleraceus. The sequence goes on from NC_066581.1 coordinate 441,477,987, forward strand.
TTATAAATATGAAAAATCTTTTCAAAAGTTTCTGAAAAATGGGATAGGGAGGAGCATAATGGCATCCATGATTTATGGAGTCCGTCAGAACAATAGAAGAGGAATTGGGTATGATCCCAGTGAAGATAAAACTTCTACTAATGACCAACCTAAATCTCCATTTTCATATCACTATACACATACACAAGAGCAACAATTTAATAATGCTAGAAAACCTAAAGTGTTAAGAAACTCTGGGAAAACTAATCACAAAGGACCCAAAAGACTCTGGGTACCAAAGGATAAGATTGTTTATGTTGCAGATATCTTATGCGGCAGAGTTAAAACACCAGTCATGGTACCTGGACTCTGGATGCTCGCGACACATGACGGGAAGAAAGTCTATGTTCCAAAGCCTGGAAATTAAAGATGCTAGATTCGTAGGCTTTGGAGGAGATCAGAAAGGAAGGATCAGAGGCTCCGGAACTATTGGTAATGGTACTCTTCCCTCTATATCTGATCTGTTATATGTAGAAGGATTAATGCATAATCTGTTATCAATAAGTCAATTAAGTGATAACGGATATGATGTAATCTTTAATCAAAAAACATGTAAAGCCATAAATCAAAACAATGGTTCTGTCCTATTCACTGGTAAGAGGAAAAACAATATTTATAAAATAAATCTTTCTGATTTAAAAGAACAAAATGTGAAATGTCTGATGTCTGTTCACGAAGAGCAATGGGTATGGCATAGACGCTTGGGCTACATTAGCATGAGAAAATTATCTCAGCTAAATAAACTCGAGTTAGTCAGAGGCCTACCTAAGCTGAAGTTTTCTTCAGATGCTCTGTGTGAAGCATGTCAGAAAGGAAAATTTTCAAAAACATCTTTCAAAAAGAAAAATATTGTTTCTACCTCTAAGCCTCTGGAACTTCTTCATATTGATTTATTTGGTCCTGTGAAAACATCATCAGTCAATGGAAAGAAGTATGGACTAGTCATTGTTGATGATTTCAGTCGCTGGACATTGGTAAAATTCCTAAAGCACAAGAGTGAGTCTCACTCTGTATTCACTAGCTTCTGTTCCAAAGTGCAAAACGAATTTGACTCTAAAATCATCAGAGTCAGAAGTGATCATGGTGGGGAATTTGAAAATAAATTTTTTGAGGAATTATTTGACTCTAATGGAATATCCCATGATTTCTCCTGCCCTAGAACTCCATAACAAAATGGAGTTGTAGAGAGGAAGAATAGGACACTCCAAGAGATGGCCAGAACCATGATCAATGAAACAAATGTGGCTAAGCACTTTTGGGCTGAAGCTGTAAATACAGCGTGTTACATTCAGAATAGAATCTCCATAAGACCTATTCTGGAGAAGACTCCCTATGAACTGTGTAAAGGAAGAAAACCAAACATTTCATATTTTCATCCTTTTGGATGTTCCTGTTTTATTTTAAATACTAAAGAACATCTGAACAAGATTGATTCCAAAGCACAAAAAGGTATTATGTTAGGATACTCAGAACGCTCTAAAGGCTATAGAGTATACAATACAGAAAACAAAATTGTGGAATAATCAATTCATGTCAGATTTGATGATAAGTTTGACCCTGAAAAGTCAAAGCTAGTTGAGAAACTTGCAGATCTGGAGATCACTCTTGCAGGTTCTGACGAAAAGATTAAAGCTCCAGAAGCAACTGCCATTCAAACTTCAGAAGGAACTGACTCCCCAGCAATCCCAAAGAAAGCTAAAAATCTCCTCAACATATCTGAAGAGTTAATTATGGGAAATAAGGACGAACCTATCCGAACTAGGTCTACCTTCAAGACTCCTGAAGAAACTCCTCTGGGACTAGTATCTCTGATCGAGCCTACTTCCTGTGTTGATGCACTTCAAGATAGCGACTGGGTTCTAGCCATGCAAGAAGAACTAGATCAATTCACAAAGAACGACGTCTGGGATCTTGTTCCTAAGCCTAGAGGCACTCACATCATCGGAACCAGACGGGTGTTCAGAAACAAGCTGAATGAGAAAGGAGAAGTTGTCAGAAACGAAGCTCGACTGGTGGCTCAGGGTTACAGTCAACAAGAAGGAATTGACTATAATGAAACCTTTGCCCCAGTCGCTAGGTTAGAATCTGTTCGTTTACTTGTCTCATTCGCTGTAAATCATTCTATCAAACTGTATCAAATGGATGTCAAGAGCGCATTCCTTAATGGTTATATATTAGAAGAAGTGTATGTCAACCAACCTCCAGGTTTTGAAAATTCAAATTGTCCAGAACATGTTTTTAAACTTAAGAAATCTTTATATGGATTAAAACAAGCTCCTAGAGCTTGGTATGAACGATTAAGTAATTTTCTTCTGGAACATGATTTTATTAGAGGAAAAGTTGACTCTACACTCTTCCGTAAAAACATTAATAATGATCTCATGATATGCCAGATATACGTTGATGATATCATTTTTGGTTCAGCTAACGCCTCTGTATGTCAAGAATTCTCTGAGCTAATGCAGGTAGAATTTGAAATGAGCTTAATGCAAGAACTAAAGTTCTTTCTAGGAATTCAAATCAATCAAACTTCAGAAGTCACGTACGTTCATCAAAGTAAATACATAAAAGACATTCTGAAGAAATTTGAAATGGCTGAATGCAAACCTGCAAAGACACCCATGCATCCAACCTGCATTCTTGAAAAAGAAGAAGTCAGTCAAAAGGTTTGTCAGAAGCTCTATCGTGGTATGATATGCTCCCTTCTCTATCTGACTACTACTCGTCCTGATATTCTATTTAGTGTTTGTCTCTGTGCCAGATTTCAATCAGACCCTAGAGAATCTCACTTAACAGCAGTTAAGAGAATTCTCAAATATCTGAAAGGAACTCCTAACCTGGGCCTGATGTATGAGAAAACATCAGAGTATAGACTATCTGGTTTTTGTGATGCAGATTACGCAGGAGACAGAATGGAACAAAAAAGTACATCTGGAAATTGTCAGCTCTTGGGAAAGAATCTGATATCCTGGGCCAGCAAAAGACAATCAACCATAGCTTTGTCTACTGCAGAAGCGGAATACATCTCAGCATCTCTGTGCACTACTCAGATGCTCTGGATGAAGAATCAATTAGAGGATCTGCAAATCTTTGAGAGTAACATTCCTATCTTCTGTGATAATACTATTGCCATTTGTTTAAGCAAGAATCCCATTTTACACTCCAGAGCTAAGCACATAGAAATAAAACATCATTTTATCAGAGACCATGTTCAGAAAGGGGTAGTAACATTGAAATTCATTGATACATATCATCAATGGGCTGACATCTTTACTAAACCCTTAGCTGAAGATAGATTCCTCTTTATCTTAAAGAATCTGAACATTCAAAATTGCCCTGAATAAAATGTGCCTCTGAGGTTGTAAAATGGGATTCTGATATAAACACAATGGATTCTGCCTCTGACTCTGATACTCCTACCAAGTTAGAAGTTATCTGAGTTAGAAATCTCCAGGAACCAATCCTTTGGTATTCCTGAAGATCAGATAAAGCAAACACGTGGAGTACCTTGCGTCTGACCTTGGAACTTCTAGACAGCTGTCTAGCAGTAATCAAGGAACAGTCTCTTGAGATCTCCTCGAGCAGTGTACTGACTGTTGGGATTAGACATCATTAATGAGATGTAATCATTTCCCCTCTAAACGTGCTGACTTGGTTTTTGTGCTAAACTCTGTTTTGTGTGTCGTTTTGCATGCGCCTTAATTTGGGTATTTAAACACATTCATTTCACACATTGCACACTTTTCACTCTCACGCACTCCTAAATCTCTGCAAGCTCAGCTCTCTCAAGGAATTCCTGCAGCATTCTTCATCTTCATCCCAACTATCAACAACATTCATGGATTCTCAACAACAATCTGTTTACAACTTCTCTCAACAAATGGATTCAAGCGAACAAGCTCCAAGTTCAAGCAACCCAAACCCAACGTTTACCGGTGTAGTCACAACTCCCATCTACAAAGAGCCTCACATTCTTGATCCTGAGCCTCACATCAATCTTGCAACGCCATTTGAGAAACTGGAAGTGTTATGTGAATCCTTGGTGGATTTTGACAACATGCAAAGAAATGGAACCGACCTCACTGAAGAACTCAGAAATCAAGGTTGGGGAAACTACTTCAGACGTCTATATGGTCCAGTTTACACAAATCTAGTGAAGGAATTCTGGAGATTCGCTGATGCTGATGATCACTTCATCATCTCCTATGTTCTGGGAGTCAAAATGGTGATAACTGAGAAGTCCATTGCTGCTCTTCTGGGCATGGAAAAAGATGGAGGCAGAAGAATCTACAACATTAATCCTAGGGCAAAATACATGTCGCTAGAGATTAACCCAACAATCTTCAAGCAGAACGCTGAAGGCAACCTCTCCAAGAACAAGGAGCTACATCAGAACCTCCGTGTCTGGATGAAGATCATTCTGGGTACCATCCATCATCGCCCAACTTCAAACTCCTCAGACTACATCAACACAGACCAGAACTGCATTATGTACTGTATCCACAAGGGTCTGAAGCTCTGCCTTCCATCACTTCTTTTCAAGTATCTCAGAGATTTTGTACGAGATACAAGAAACAACATGAAGCCCAGAAACTACATTCCGCTGGGAAGGCTAATCTCTGACGTTCTGATTGAAAGCCGCCTTGTGGACCACCTGTTAAAGCTCAGACTCATGGACGACGTAATGATCGACACTAGAAAACCTCTCAACGCCAAAAATATGAAGAGCATGGGGATTCTGGATCAAGTCAAATTCAAACCTACTCTGGACACCTTCTAGGAAGCTCTCAAAGATTAGAGGAAGATCCCCAATGGACTCTATCTGTTCCCAAAGGAAGACCCCCGAGAAGTAATCCTTTATTATCTAGATGATCTGAAGAAAGAAGGAGTGGACATCTCAGACTTCAACATAAGCGAGCTACCAGATAAGCCTCCAAACTTCATGAAGCGTCCACGAGGACCCTCTGAAAAGGCGAAGCAAGCTAAGAAGGCAAGACTAGGAGAATCCTCCAGATCAAGACCTCCAGCACCTCTGCATGGGCCTTCTGGTAAGTCTGTTTCTCTTGCACCCTCTGTACAAACACATAATATTGCTTCTTCTTTCCCTCAACCCACTCCTATCTATACAAATTCAGAAACCCCTCCTTCAACCACCAGAACATCTCATCAACCATCCCAGAAATTTAACCTTGCCACCACCACCTTACCTCTTTCTGACACAGAAATGCTGAATGAAACCACCTCTTCATCTTCTTCTCCAGAATCACCTCCCTACTACAACGTTTCATCAGACACAGAACACTCTGACCCCTCATCTCCCACTCTGGCCCAACTTCAAGCTCAGAATTTGGCCTCATAATAGCCAACACAAACCACACCTGAACCTGAAGTCACTTCACCACCCGCAGCACAACCAAACCCAACACCATCTGACCTTCAACCTTCTAAACCAAATAACTCTGACACACACCCACCAAATACATCCGCTAAACCACAAACTCCCACTCTTAACCTAAGCCCTCCCACTTCTCCACCTCCACTCTCTAAACCAGAAAACACCCTGCCAACCCTAGAGGAAGCAATAATGATTTTTGCAGGAGCCTCAGTTGACAAGGTCAAGTCTCTGACCATCAACTCTGGCATCAGTGATGATCCTTCAGCTGTTAGGACACACTGGAATAGAGTTATTGGCTGGATGACCTCTGAAGCCTTCAAACTGAAGAGCCTCTCTGAGCAAGTCAGAAACGACTTCATCAGAGACGCTGAAGTAAGACTACAGGAGCGCCTAGCCAGAGAAGCTGAGGAGCTAGCCCTAAAGGAAGCTGAAGAGAAAGCCATACAAGAGGAAATGCAATAGATTAAGGAAGCTGAAGCCAAGGCTCTAGATGATGTTGTTGTTGCTGCTGCTGAAGCTGAAGCAAAAGCTGCTGCTGAAGCTAAAGCTAAAGCCGCAGCTGAAGCTGAAGCTCGTCGTGCTGAAGAATCTGCCAACAGGGTAGAACCGGATACTCTGACTCAGGGGGAGTCTTCCACCTTTGTCCCTCTAGTTCTCAAGACACTTGAAGATCTTCAGAAGGAGCAGAAAGAAGTCCGAGCCAGATTGGATCAACAGGATTCAGTTAATGTCAACATTCAGAATCTGCTGACCCAGCTGCTTCAGAGGATGCCTCCACCTCCAAACCCTTAGGAACCTAGGATTCCTTTTGATTGTTGATTTGCTTGTTGCTTTCTGTCGCTTGTGTTTTCTATCTGAATATATATATATATTTTTCTTTCCTTCATTTATCTATGTCTTTTTGATTCTGACAAAAAGGGGGAGAACTAAAAACAGCTCTGATGAAAACATATCTAAATCCTTTCAGTACTCTGCAAACATTGTTTTAACTGGTTCTATTCCTTTTTTACTTAGAAATTTGCAGAAGAGTATCTAGAAACATCATATCATGGAAGCTCCGGTAAGAACTTCTGAACTCCCAGACTTATCTAAGGGGGAGCTCACGTCTATCTGATCTAAATATTCTTATCTCTAAATGTTTCATCTCTTAATTAAGATTGTTTTGTCATCATAAAAAAGGGGGAGATTGTAAGAACAAAATTTGTTCTACAATATAATTCTAGGATTTTGATGATAACAAAGGATGAAACAAAAAATGGCACCCTAACAAAAATTTTCTAAGTGTGTAGGACTCTGAATAGCAACAAAGGAATCTGATCGTTTTATCAGATACAAACTCTGATCAGATACAAAGTACTAGAAGATCAGAAGCATCTGGAGAAGAAGTGCGCTCTAAAAGTTCTGATTCTGAGCAAAACAAGATAGTAGAAAGAACTAGAAGCTCTAAACATCCATTGGAATTAGTTCTGATGATCTAGAAGACCAGTACTCTTAGAAGCTCTGATGTAACCTCAACGCAATCTCCTTATGACACAGAAACTCCGAGATAACAAAGACTCTGATGAAGATTCTTCAAATCCAGAAAGAGTAACGAAAAGAATTTCTTCAAAAGGAAAGGAATTATTTTTAGAAAGAAATTATTCAGGGAGACAAATTGGTTATGGCAAGAAACAAAGAAGTAATGACATTGAATGCTCATCAAAGGCCAATATTCTGCCATCACTCCAACGGTCCTCTTCACCACTATATAAAGGACATCATACTTCAGTGAGAGACACACAACAACGCACAGAAAATTCTTTACATTCTCTCTTAGTTTTTCACGAGCTGCTGCTCATACGTGAAAACACTTGCTTGCTTATTCTGCTGTAATATTTGCTTACTCTTAGAAGCACTCTCGATTACAAATCTATGTTTGCTAAATTGCTTTTGTTCCTCAAGTGACTCTACGTAGTCTGTATACTTGGGAGGACTAAGAGATCACTCTCTTAGACGTTTGGTTGTATTAATCTTTCAAGATTAGTGGATTAAGTCCTTTTTGAAGGCGAAATCACCTTGGCCTCGTGGACTGGAGTAGCTTTGTGTTATAAGCGAACCAGTATAAAATTCTGTGTGTTCTTACTTTTGAAAAAGTTTTTATTTTCTAAAACAATTCAAACCCCCCTTTCTTGTTTTTCTCACCTTTATATATATATATATATATATATATATATATATATATATATGTATATATATATATATATATATATATATATATATATATATATATATATATATATATATATATATATATATATATATAGATATATATATATATATATAGATATATGTGTATATATATATATATATAGATATATATATATATATATATCTATATATATATATATCTATATATATATATATATATATATCTATATATATATATATATATATATATATATATATATATATATATATATATATATATATATATATATATATATATATATATATATATATATATATATATGTATATATATATATGTGTGTGTTTATATATATATATATATATATATATATATATATATATATATATATATATATATATATATATATATATATATATATATATATATATATATATATATATATATATATATATATATATATATATATATATATATATATATATATATATATATGCCAACTTCTGCTTAGGAAAACTGATGTTAATCGGAATAAAATGGGCCGACTTCATTAGTCTATCAACAATTACCCAAATGTCATCATGCCCTCTCAGAGTATTCGGCAACCCCGTCACAAGATCCATATAAATATTATCCCATTTCCATTCTGGAATATCCAACAATTGCACAATCCTGCAGGTTTCTGATGTTCAACCTTTGACTTTTGACAAGTCAAACAAGTATAAAAAAACTGAGCCACATCTCGCTTCATTCTAGACCACCAAAAGATATTATTTAGATCCTAATATGTCTTAGTAGCTCCTAGATGAATACTCACTCTACTTCGATGACTTTCTTCCAAAATCATCTTCTTCAACTCAACTTTGTCAGGAATACTAATTCTGTCTCTGAACTGTAACACGCCTTGTTCATCCATTTTAAAATCATTACTTTCAGTTAGATTACTTCCAACCATCAAGTCCACCAACTTCACTTCCAACTTCTGACTCTCTTTAATGTTGTTAAGAAAATCAATGTAAATTCTCAGCATACACAACATCACACTATGCGGTATCAGCTCATAGACCAAACTCATGTCTCTGAACTGTTCAATCATTTCCACCTCTCTAACCATCATAGCAGACATTTACGAAGACTTCCAACTTAAAGCATTAGCCATGACATTCACGTTATCGGGATGATAATTCAAGCCAAAGTCATAATCCTTTAAGAACTCCAACCATCCATGTTGTCTCATATTTAATTCCCTCTGATCAAATAAGTATTTCAAATTCTTATGATCGCTAAACATTTCAAATATGGAACCATAGAGATAACGCCTCCAAATTTTCAACACGGACACCACTGCAGCTAACTCCAAATCATGAGTAGGATAGTTTCTCTCATGAATCCTCAACTGTCATGAAGCATAAGCCACAACCTTTCCATCTTGCATTAGCACACCACCTAAACCCATCAACAACGCATCACAATACACCACAAACGGTTCATTCGGTTCAGGTAAAATCAAAATTGGAGATGTAGTCAACCTTTTCTTCAACTCTATGAAATTGTCCTTACAATGAACGTCCCACATAAACGGCTCTCCTTTGCATGTCAACTGAGTTAAAGGAAGTTTCAACTTGGAAAATCCTTCAATAAACCTGCGGTAATAACCAACCAAGACCAAAAAGCTTCTAATATTTATCATCGACTTCAGAGCCTCTCATTGTAGAACTGGATCTACCTTGGATGGATCAATAACAATACCACCACTTGAAATAACATGACCAAGAAAGCTAACCTCTTTCAACCAGAATTCACACTTCTAAAACATAGCATAAAGCTTCTTCTCGTTCAACACTTGCAATACAACTCACAAATGCTCAACATATTCTTCTTCTGATTTAATATAAATCAGAATATCATCAATAAATACCACAAAAAAACGATCCAGGTAAGTATGAAAGATACAATTCATATACTGTATAAATACTTTGGGTGCATTAAAAACACCAAACGACATCACAAAATACTCATAGTGTCCATATCGAGTTCTAAACGCCTTCTTCTGTACATCTTCATTCTTCACTCTAATCTGGTGGTAACCTGACCTTAAATCAATTTTGCTAAACACACGTATACCCACCAACTAATCCATCAAGTCATCTATTCTTAGAAGTGGATACTTGTTCTTAATCGTCACTTTATTCAACTATCGGTAATCCACACACAATCTCATGCTATCGTCTTTCTTCTTTACCAACAACGTCAGAGCTCCCCAAGGCGACACACTTGGTCTCACAAATCTCTTCTCTAGAAGATCTTTTAATTGTTTCTTCAACTTTGCTAACTCTGATGTAGACATCTTGTACGGTGCCATAGAAACAGGTCTGGTACCAGGGACAATATCAATAGAAAACTCCTCCCCTCTCTCTAGAGGTACATCTGAAATGTCATATGGAAACACCTCTGGAAAATCCTGCACTACCCGTAATTCATCAATCATCGCTTGACTCTTAGTAGATAATGCCACGAACAGCGCAAACACCTGATCTTCCTCTTCCAAAATCTCGTTCAACTCTCTAGCAGACAAGAAACCAACTTCTTCCTCCTCACTAGGAGTAAGAAACCGCACCGACTTGTTATAACAATTTATATGAACATGATTGAACTCCAACCAGTTCATCCCCAAGATAACATCAAGATTCTCCATTGGCAAGCAAACAAGATCAATGCTGAAATCTGTATCAAAGATTAACATAGGACAATTCAAACACATTGCAGTAGTAGTCACCAAACCCTTAGAAGGAGTTTCGATAACCATTTCTTAATTCATAGAAGACACAATAAGGCCTAGCTTTTTTACACAGTCAATAGCAATAAAAGAATGAGTAGTACCAATATCGATAATAACAATCAAAGGCATATCATTAATATAACATATACCTCTGATCAACCTTTCATCATTGGAAGTACGAGTCCCTGTTAGAGGGAACACCTTTCCTCCAATTGAAGCTTGCTTAGGCTTCAGGAAATGAGTGCTGATATATCCTGGTTCACCATAGTTGTAGCAAGTACCACATTCTCATTGCAATCAGCAACCAGATGTCCCGACTTCCCATACTTGCAACACTTTTTCATATCACTCTTGCATTCACTGACACGATGACACAACTCACCGCACTTAAAACACTTAAGAGGAGTATGATCACCTCCCCCACTTGGCCTCTTACCATCAACAACTCTCTGTTTACCTTTATCAGCTAAAGCACTATATGGCTTCCCACGGTTCATATTCTTCTTTCCTCTTCTCTCACTCAGCCCCTTGTAGTGAGCCGACCGAGCCTTACTATCATCCTCATAAATTCTATAGTTGTTCACCAAGTCCGGAAACCTCCTGATTTGTTGGTATCTAATTACCTGCTTAATTTCAGGACACAAACCATTCTTGAATTTGATACACTTTGAGAATTCAGGAGTCACCTCATTGTAATGAGGGTAGAACTTAGCAACTTTCACAAATCTAGTAGCATACTTAGTAACCGATAAGTTACCCTGATTCAACTCCAGAAACTGAATCTCATTCTTCCCACAAACATCCTGAGGAAAGTACTTTCTCATAAATACCAGGCGGAACACAACCCAAGTTATAACTTCAGCTACAACATCCAACACCTGGCGAGTGTTGATCCACCAGTCATCAGTTTCCCCAGCTAACATATGCATACTAAACCACACCTTTTATGCTTCAGACAAATCCATAACTATGAAAATATTCTGAATCTCCTTGAGCCAAGTCTGTGCTCCATCAGGATCATACCTACCCTTGCAAGTAGGTGGATTGTTCCTCTGGAACTTCCCCAAATGTCGAAACTAGTCGTTCCCACCAACATTAGGCTGATCCTGCACAACCTGAGCTACAACCATCAAAGAAACAATAATAACAATGTCGTTTCTTCCATCCATCTACTGTTTCACACCACCACCAACAATAATGGTTAAAAAGGCAACATCGACAGTATTCAATTGTCACACTACACCGACTCAACAACTTGGACAAACCAACTTGCTTTGATACCACTACGTAACACCCTAAATTTTACCCCGCGTAAATTTAAAACATTTATCAGATTAAAACAATGCAACATACAATTTAGGATGCTACATTAAACATACAATCAACCTACTCAATCAAAAAGATATGTAACACTTGAAAGTTATAAAATTAGTAGTAATAACTACATGTCAGAATGTTAACCTTTATTAAATAGCATCGGAATAAAAATAACAAACAACTAACTCATATATCCAACATCAACTTAACATGTCACTATAATAAATGTTAAAACATAACAAAAGACACATCATTCCAAATTCCCTGGTGTTACACATTAGAGCAGACGCCGCCACTAAAATAAAACGAAAGACTTCATCTTCCACTCACATCTGAGCTCCTACTGGGGGTTATCTGCATGTTACCTATGTGAAGGAAACATTCAAACATAAGGGGTTATATATCATAATTATATAAAGTAAAGCATGATAATAAGTAATAATTAGATTATCACATGCACATCACCCATTCCACAATGCAATTCTACATAATCCACACAACAGTTATCCACAAATAATAGCAATATCACAATTATCCATATGGAACAATAGCACAATAATTCTCCAAATAGGATAACAACATAACAACCATCTAACATAACATCAACATAATAACCACCTGACATAATAACAACATAATCAACCATCCAACACAATAAAAAAATGCAACCAATGTACAATGCAATGAGACTCAACAACTCGACTCAATGCATTTGGTACCAATTCATGAACACTCAGTTTTACTGCTTCGATCCTCACCTCCTAGGATCGAAGCCACCAATTCATTACCATCACCTCTGATAACGACTCATTGATTCCATCACCTCAGAAATCAGCTACCAGCCCAATCCACACAATGGGATTTGAGGCTCACCAATAATGGACCATTTGTTCAACAACATGAATGCATGTAACATATTATGCATGCAACAACAATACCATGCATAATGACCCACCACCGTAGTCAATGTACGCCTCCAATATTAACCATCATGCATCAAACACATGTTATACAGCTCAACAACATCAACATACAACACAACAAGCAACAACAATGCATTTAAGGTTATGCCATACCATCACATAAACATTACAATGCATTTCAACACCATAATGCAGAAAAATATTCATTTCCAGGTACTGAAACCAATTTTAGATTAAAGTACACACTCCTAGGTTTCAGTCAATTCGAACGATACTCGAATTGGACACTCAGAACAAAAGTTATGAATTTTTAAAGTTTTTATGAAATGCTTCCAGTGTAACCGGTTACCCTAAAACCAGTAACCGGTTCACTACACCCTGTAGCGCAACCTAGACTACCAACACACACAAGGTAACCGGTTACCCAAAAATTGGTAACCGGTTACACCCCCATTTTTTTTTCCTAGAAACATGTTTTAAGTAGTGTAATCGGTTACTCCATTTCTGGTAACCGGTTACACTGTTGCAAAAGCACTTTTCTGCAACTTTTTCAAAATAAATATCACTTAAAATTTATCCCAAAACCCCATTTTCCTTATAAATCATTTATACCATATTTTAACACAAAAAAACATTTTTCCAAAGTTTAGAATCCCAACTTATTTACACCAAAACATTCATAACTCAGTTCCGAATCTGACCGGGGACAACATCAATCACATAACCTTGACATCATACAATCCAACCAAATTTTATGATTTCAACAACAACAATTGCAATGATTCACCATTCCAACATCAATCATAACATCATCATACGACACACACATAATTCAACAAGTAATTGATCAATTCAACAATTAATAATTATCACAATGATCATGAATATAGATAAGGAGAGCACAAAACCCATATGACACAATTTACCCACCATCATCATGTTAAACCTTAGATAATCAAAACCTCACCCATACCTTAGAGTTCCTAGCAATTGATTCTTTGACCTTCGACAATGGTGAATTCTCCTCTTGATCCCTAACCCCTTATTCTCTCTTTCTTAGCTTCTTATCTTTTCTCCCAATTATTACGTGTTCTCTGTTTCTGTCTGCAAGACCCCAATATTGACCCCTAAGATCCCTCATGCCATCTCATAGCTTTGGATTTGCATTGGGATCACACCTTAGTATTCTCCTCACCTATAATTCATTGGGTTTGCATTGGGAGAGATCACCAAGCATATGTGATTGTATCATTCTTTATTATCTTTTTTTTCTAACCAAAATACAAAAATATATCTAGTGTAGCTTTGTTTCTTTTGTAGGTAGTGTGTGTGTCCATTTGGGCCCCACCAAGCCCACAACTAGGGTTTGAGACCCTCAATGCAAGAGATCAAGCAAGCAAAGGTCCACATTGGTTCTAAGCATCATATTTGGATCCCTATGTTCTTTATTTATCATTTTGATCAAGAATTCATCAAGAGTTTGAAGCTTGTTTGTTAAGGAAGCCCTAATTCATCTGGGTATCTTATGTACCTTCCTCAACAAGTTTCTTTAACAATTGGTCAAATATATCAAGTGATACTTAATTTTACATCATCATAAACATATATGATCCTCCATGATCCCCTAAGAGCAAATTAGCTTCAAGTGTGCAAGTTGATTCAAGGATGTTGACCAGAAAAGTCAATTTGTCAAATCTAGGGTTTCCTAGACCCTATCTCCCACAATTTTTATAACATGAAAATGATTCCAAGATAAACGTTACTCTTTATGACATTACAAAAATATTTCATTTTGTTTTCAAGATCTAATTTTTCTTGGAAAGTCATTTTTTATGGTGAAAGCTTATATGTCATTTTGTTTGTGCCCTAGATAGAAGGTCAATTTCCAAGACCCATAACTTCCTCATTTTTAATGATATGAAGATAATCCAAGTTTCATGATTAATTTCAAGATTTCTTATTAAAATTTTCTTCTTTGAGAATGATCAAATTCTACATGCAAGGTCATGTACCATGAGGAAACATTATATGTCCATTTTGGTCCTTATCATTGAACAAACAAATTTCCTCAACTTCTAAAATGGATAACTCCATTATCCAAACTCCAAATGCTTCAAAATTTGTTATCAAACTGAATATATTTGAATTATCTACAAATATTTAGAAGAAGATAAGTTCATTTTAAACTCACATAAAAAGTTATTCAAGGTGGAAAGAGGGTTCATTTGACTTATAAATTATAAAAATTTCTAAGTATGTTTGATACCTCCATCTTCAAGGCCAACTTTCTCCATTTTACAAGCTTCAAATTGGAAAATTTCCAACATAAAAGTTATTACTCATGATGATAGATTTCCAAATAGTCCAATATCACATCATTTGGATAATAAATGATGGACTTGCGCATGAGGTCTTTCCATGGTGTGATTTGGAAAGTCTTGAGCTCCAACATTGCACAACCTTTGCATGGCCTCATTGATGACTTCAACAACTTCCTTGCATAAATTAGAGCAGATTTCAATCATCAATTGGGCCTGAGCATGCACCCATGCGCCAAAAATTACTCAATTTCATTCGAATTTGTAAAGGTGTAAACATCAATTGCGTGGCCTATAAATGAAGTAACATTGGTTCAGAATAAAAGGAGAATCCTTCCCCAACTACGCATGCCAATTCCATAACCTCATATCACATAATTCCTTGAAGATTTCTTTGAAATCGATTTTTTATTCAACTCAAGTTTATGAATAAAAACCCCAAGGATTTAATCCCTTTTCCATTCCATTGAACTTCTGCAAGAAAGAGGAGGAGAAATCACTTGGAATTGCATCAAGAATCAAGTTAAAAAGATGCTGACAGAAGGTGAATTTCATCAAACTTCATCTCTTTTATTCTTCCTTAATACTCTAGATTTGAACTCAATTTTATGATAGCTGAAGTCCTACCAATGTAGGCAATGTGACTGAGTTATTTTGGACTTGATTCAAAATAACTCAGGTTGGACACCTTGATTTTCATCTTCACTTTTCTAAATAGAGAGTGAAAGATGGAACAAATGGAGGTGATATTCGTGATCCTTTCAATTTTCTCTTTAAAATGATGTATGAACCATCAATTTCTGTGCAAATTCGATCTGGCCAGTCCGGTGACCTTCACTGGAGAAGATGACCGGAGCTAGGGCTCCGGTGGTGGCGTGGCTTGTCCCTCACCTTTGGATCTTCGTTCCACGTTTTAATCCTAGCCGTTGTTTGTGATTACCACGTGTGTGCTTGCATTAACTGAGGCATTGGTGGAACTTGCATTGTGGACCACCAGATCTACCACCTCAATTAATGTGGGAGATCTGATGGCTCTGTTTCTTCAAGTTTTGTTATATTTTCTAAAATGATTTTTTAAATAACTTTTTCTTCCAAAATTCATTATAAATTCATTTCTGATCCAAAAATTATGGGACCAACAACAAAAAATCACAAATATTTTCTTTTTCACATTTTTTTATTTAAAATTAATTTTTGGATTAAGTTTGATATTTTTGGTGAATTTTGTGATTTTTAACTTGTTTTAATTAGTTTTTAATTACTTCTGACTTTTAAAATATGCCAAAAATTAGTCAATGGTCCTTTGACCTTATTTGACCTATGATAAATCCCTTGGCCATTTATGTGGTTTTTTAAAGGGGTTTTAGGTATTTGATCCTTAAAAATTTATTTTCTTCATTTTTAAAATGTTTAAAATTTAATTTAATTGATTTAATGCTTTTATGAGCTTTTATTTTGACTTTGTGTTGACCTTGCTTCTGTTTGGCCTTGGTCTTGGTTGAATTGGACCTTGATTTGGTCAATACCATTAGATTTAGGGGGTTGATGAAGTTTAAATTTCATCCCTCAAGATGAATGAGTGGTATTGATCAAGTGAGGTTCATCCCTTGACCAATTTGGGTATTCTCTTCTTTTCATCTTTCCATCTTCATCTCGATTCTTCCCCAATCATTTCTTGGCTAATGACTTCTCATGGATCAATAGCTAGTTGATTCATCAATGACCTTGTGTCAGATGAATCAACATAATCTTGATTGAGATAGGCCCATCCCCTCTTATTTTTATGTGTGGAATGCTTTAGGTGCTAGGTATTGATACCTTGTCTCTAGCACGAATTAACACCAACATTTTTATTGACCGGCCTCAGATAGTTGTAACTTCTACATAAGTCCAATTACGATTGCTTAACATAGCGCTAAATTTTCCTCAAGGCACAAACTAACATACTAACTTGACAACTAACATTTAATTTTCTTGTCATTTACTTTAATGCAATTTAAATTCTTGCACTTTATCATTTGCATTCATGCAAATTTTTTATGCTTCAGTCATTTGCTCTTTGCCGAGTTGGGCCTATGTTTATGCTTCAGTCATTTTCATTTTGCTCACTTGAGCCATTATATTTGGTGCTTGTGGTATATTTTATGCTTGTGATATATTTGTACTTGTATGCTAGTATTTTGTTAGTGGTCTTAGGACCTTAAAACAGTTGATAAAAATAAAAATACTAAAAAACACATAGGTGGACTGTTGGATCTTTGTCTGTGACTTGATTTGGACCTATGGACATAGAGTAAGAAACATTCCTGAGATATGGAGAAAAAATTGACCAATGCCACTAATTTGAGACTAATAACTTGGCCAATGCCATCCATCTGATACAAGCTTGAGAGACTCCCTTGGGTTTATCTGATACACTCTCTCTCTTTGTCTAATTTGTGATTTTGATATTATTGTTATTATTTGATGTTTTCTCTTTGATTATGTTTCAATGGTTTTTTCATCTGATACACATAAAGGACATTGAAGATTGCTTGCTTTGTAGTGCTAGATTGGATGATATGTTATCTTTATTTGATACTATTGGGTTTCTTATTAATTGCTTGGATGATTATGGCTTTATTGTTTGCTTGATAATCCCAAGGAAATGGGTTTCTATCTGACACTATTGTATTGTGGATGCTTCCCATGGGTTATATCTTTTCAACTCAAAACTCTTAATCTTGTCTAGGATAGCCTTTTCATCTCCACCCACTTCTTCTTTAATTTCAAAATCTCATTCTCATTTTCAAAACTTCTTTTCTTGTTGTTTTTTAAATTTAGACTTGTTTTAATGAGTAGAAACCTTGGCCTTATGCCATTGATTTTCAAACTATTTTCTTAATCAAACTTGTAAAAAGACTTAATCATATTTACTTTATTTTCAAAACTACCAAAAAGAACTTACAACCTCATCTAATCATTTAGGCGATTTTGTGCCTTTTCTTTTTAAAATTTTTAAAAATAAAGCATTTAGATTTGAGTTATCCTTTGTTGATATGTAATTTTCCCATTCCATGATATGTTGAGTGTAAGACTTTCCCTTTACTAGGGGTTAGTGGCATACTTGTTGATTTAATCCAAGTTGGAGCCCTCCCTTCTAAATGTTGTAAAGACCTCATTATCGGTGGATGTTTGGTTGAGTATTCTCCCATTGATAACAAAAGATCTTTAAGCTTTTGTTAAAACCAATCCACCCATCTTTGAAATTTTTACCACGAACTACGAGGTTTTTATCCCTCATTTATGTTGGTACGTAGGCATAAGATCAAAGGTCTTATCAAACACAAAAAATGTAAATAATGAATTATTTTCTCATCCCCACATTCTATTTTCAAAACAAACATCTTTTCAACTAAAACAAGTGCACACAAAAAGGGCTCCCTAGGAGTACCTAGGACACTTTGGGTTTTAATACCTTTTCTTTGTGTAATCAACCCCCTTACCTGTAATCTCTGACATTTTATTAGTTTTGACTTGAAAACTTCTTACCTTTGGGTTTTGTTCGTACTTTTTCCCTTTTCCTTTGGAAATAATAAAGACGCGATGACGAATCTAGTTTTAGCAACGTTGAGTTAACCAATAGCTCAGTGGTCATGAATTTACCGCTATAGAAAAAAGTGGTGAATCTGCTGGGGAGTAGTCCTAAGTGGGGTTATCATACTTTTTGTGTGTATTATATTTGTTGATTATTGATGTTTGTATGTTTGTATATATTATATGTGTGATATTTTCGGTCTATTGTGCTTGGTGATCTCTATGTGGTGAGATAAGTTCTATACCCGAACTTGAGTTCAATCTAAGATAGGATGATAGGTACAGTCATTATTGGCTTTGATGGAGTTACTCCATAAAGATTTGATTTGAGACCTCCCACGTCAGTGGAGACCCCTTTGGAGTTACTGGTGTCACACAAGTAAGTCATAGATAGGTACTACTTTCTCCAACTTAGGAGTCCGAGAAGCTGAGAACCGTATAACATTTAACTCGACTTGTCCTATTTAGGACATAGTGCAGAGATTGTTCAAGTGTAGACTTGATAACAGTTATTATGCGATACTACACTCAGACGAGTTTCTCTTGAGAATACTATGGGTTGATGAGTCAGTCATCCAAACCTACAATATCCGATAGATGGGATCACGAATCTGGGAACTTTTTAGAACATGCTCTATAGGTTTTTATCCTTAGTACACTCCTTTGGTATGATTCTTAACCCGACTCCATGCTCGTGACTCGCAACAAACCCATTGATTTTTGGTAGATTCGATCAGTTACCATCAATATCAATGGATCTTGGATGTTGATGGGGTGAAAACCCTAATTCACCAAAATGGATGATTGATCTTGACGATGACTTGATCCATCCCTTGACCTTTGTTTGTGTTTGCCTTGTGTGTGATCCCATGTGTGTGATTGTTGCATTCATGCATACATGCACATCATAGCATTCATCACAAAAAATAAATTTTCAAGGAACTAAGGTCGTGTTTGCTAATATTTTCAGACCATGGATTATGGACGAAGGAACACTAAGAAATACAGTTTCAGACATCCAGATTTGAAAGAGTTAAGAAAGCTAGCATCCTCTATAGTTGATCTCGTGGAATTCAAAGAACGTCATGGGAAGCATTTGTCTGTGTTTTCTACCGAGGTTGTTAAAGGACTCTTGAGCATGTTGGTTCAGTTTTATGATCCTCTCTATCGGTGCTTCACCTTTCCCAATTATCAGCTTATGCCTATGTTGGAGGAGTATGCCCATCCCTTAGGTATACTCGTATTTGACAAGGTGTCTTCTAGTGGATTAGAGGAGATTCTGAAATCTCAAGTCATAGCTGATGCTCTTCATTTGAAGAAGTTTTAGATTAATGCAAATATGACGAAGAAAGGAGGTATCCGATGTCTGACTTCTGAGTTTCTGATTGGGAGAGCTACCACTTTTGCTCAAGTCGGTAGTATGGACACCTTCGTATTGATTATCTATGGTCTATAATTGTTCCCTAACATTAATAACTTTGTTGATGTTAATGCCATTAGAATCTTCTTGATCAGGAATCATGTTCCAACTTTGTTGGGTGACATGTACTTCTCCCTACATCTAAGGAATTCTAAGGGTGGTGGAAATATTGTGTGTTGCATCCCTCTTTGTACAAGTGGTTTATTTCTCACTTGCCTCAGACACCAGTCTTCCTAGAGAACAAGCAATGTCTACGGTGGTCCCAGAGACTTATGTCTCACACTAGTGATGATATTACTTGGTATAATTCTGTGTATAATAGTTTGAAGATTATTGATAGTTGTGGTGAGTTGTCTAATGTTCCTCTCATTGGTACACAAGGAGGAATCAACTATAACCTTGCTTTGGCTCGTCGTCAACTTTGGTTCCCCTTGAAGGATAAACCTAATAACATTCAATTAGAAGGATTGTTCTATCAAGAGGCTAAAGATCCCTAAAACTTGAAGCGTATGATGCTGCGTACTTAGGATAATGTTCATAGGAAGGGAAGAGCCGAGCCTGGACTGTGCAATTATGTAGCTTTGGAACCTTACACTAGTTGGGTGAAGAAGAGAGCCTTAGAGCTTAAGATATTGTATCATGTGAAAGACCTATGTCTATGGTTGTGGTCGAGCCATAAAATCTCCCTAACCAAGATATAGAGGAGTTAGAAGATGCCCTAGATAAGATGAAGCAAGGGAAGGACCTTTGGGAAGATTTCAATGCTTTGAATCGAAAGAAAGTAGAGTTGTCACTTGAGATGAAAGACAAGGATGCACTCATTGTGATCCTCAATGATCGTTTAGTTAAGAGAGAGAGGGCCAAATGATTTATTTTCCTCTAGTATCCCTTAGTCTTCTGATGCTTAGAAGATGATCGTCGATCAGCTCGTCACCGAGAAACCTCATATGAAGACCGCCTACGAATCAGATATCAGACACATTTGAAGGAAGTACATGCCCATAACCAATTCATCTTATGCAATTACTAGGGATCCTTAGGATGGTATTTTCCTTTTCTCTTATATTTGTATTTTGGTTTCTGAAATTGTACTTAGTGTAATCCTTCCAAATATTATGAATAAAAATGAGATTTTATTGTCAATCCAAATTGTTATCATTAATTATTATTGTTGAAATATTTGAAAATAAGACCTTGTATGTTCCTTGCAAATAAAACATTGCATTCATGCATCATTTGCATCACAGGTTTCTTACATTCTAGCCCTTCAGCCAGGTGTCTCATGATCTTCATCTTTGTATCAGTCAAGCTGACGCATCAGTACAAAACTTGTGTTAATCATCAACGCAAGATGGATCAATTGGGGCAAGAAAACTTTGAACTCAAGGAGGAAGTTTCTAGATTTACTGCTCTTATGAAATCTCTCATCATAGCTCAGAATTTAGCGGCTCAAGTTCCTGCAACTCTGCAACAACAAACACTTATCTCCGAGATTACCTCAACGCCCATGTCCATGGCTCGAGTCAATCATCCTGCTTAATGTATGCCTTCCAGATTCCCTTGGGGAATGCCTCAAAACTATGTGCCTAAGGGTTATGCTCCTACCATTCCTTCTATGCCGGCATCTCACCCGATCATGTCTTCTCCTCCTCCTATTGTGCATGTCATGCCTCGTGTTGAAGAGAATATCTACCATTATAAGCCGTCTAAAGGTCTAGATATGTATGAAAAGATGGATGAAGTGAAGGATCCATTTCAAGAACTGAAGAAGGAAATAAAGACCCTGAGGGGATAAGATTTGTTTTGGAAGAGAGCTTCTGAACTCTGCTTGGTGCCCAATGTAAAGATCCCTGTTAAGTTCAAGGTCCTTGACTTTGAGAAATACAAGGGGAACACTTGCACTTTAACCCATCTTGTGATGTATGCCCATAAGATGTCAACACAAAGAGACAACGACTAGTTGCTCATTCATTATTTACAGGATAGTTTGACCGGTGCTGCTTTTCGTTGGTACATGGGTATGGACAATGGTAGAATTCATACTTTCAATGACTTAGGAGAGGCCTTTGTCAAGCAGTATAAGTATAATGTGGATATGGCGCCTGATCGTGACCAGCTTCGATCTATGTCTCAGAGAGGAAAATAGACATTTAAAGAATATGCGAAGAGATGGAGAAAGCTAGCTTCTCAGATCAGTCCTCGGTTGGAAGAAAAGGAAATGACGAAGATATTTCTCAAGACTCTGAGTTCATTTTACTATGAGCGTATGGTTGCTAGTGCTCCCAATGATTTCACCGAGATGGTGAACATGGGGATGCATCTAGAGAAAGGTGTCCGTGAGGGCAGATTGTCTAGAGAAGAAGCGCCAATCAGTAAGAAGTATGGGAGTGGTTTCTCGAAAAAAGAAGGATGGAGAAACTAATTCAGTGACTGTGGAAAGGAGAAGGAAGCCTTATGTGAAGAAGAGTTCCATATCTAATCAACAACATCATCAAGTGTCTTTTATTATTCTAGTGTTTGCAAATAATTTTGCCATTCAATCAACAACAGCCCAACCTCAACAACAACAACAACAACAACATCGACATACTCATAACAACAATCATCATAACAGTAATCAGCACAACAAATATGAGAGGAAGAATGTCATGTTTGACCCTATTCCAGTGTCCTATGCAGAATTGTATCCATCTCTTATCGTCAAGAATTAGGTTCTGCCAAGAAGTCCTCCGTCTTTGCATGAACCTCTATCATGGTGGTATAAGCCTGATCAGCATTGTGCCTATCATCAAGGGGCACCAGGTCATAACATTTAGAACTATTATTCATTGAAATACGAGGTTCAATGTTTGTTAAGAAGTGGGATGATGTCCTTTGAGGACTGTGCGCCGAATGTTAAAGCCAACATGTCACCTACTCATGGTAACTCCTTTGTGAATATGGTGGACGGTTGTCCAGATGAGTACAAAGTTTATGATGTCCGACGTATCCAAAGACCTTTGGTAGAGCTTCACAAGACTTTGTGTCAGATATGTGAATGCGAGCA
This sequence comes from Lathyrus oleraceus, assembly GCF_024323335.1. Taxonomy (NCBI): domain Eukaryota; kingdom Viridiplantae; phylum Streptophyta; class Magnoliopsida; order Fabales; family Fabaceae; genus Lathyrus; species Lathyrus oleraceus. The sequence continues at coordinate 441,500,986 of NC_066581.1, forward strand.
TGATCATGACGGTTCTATCATTTGTAGTGTAAATCCACGTGGGTATGTGACTATGAAGAGGGATATTCACAGGTTAGTGGATGAAGGTATGATTCATATCCACCAAGCTAGGAATCAGGAAGATGACGTGAATGTGATTGTTCCAGTTTTCAAAACTCCTGAACGAGGGGTGATTCAGTATGATAGCAGTAAGGGAAGTAATAGATCAATATCGCCGTTAGTGATACGGTTGGCGGGCCCAATACCATACACATATGATAAAGTTGTGCCTTATAAGTACGATGCTAGTATGATCAAAGATGGGCAAGAGGTTCCTCTTCCCGCAACTACTTCAGTAGTAAGCATTGTGATGTTGTCAAGGTGACCCAAAGCGGTCGAGTGTTCAGTCCGGTATTCCCAAAGGTTGTTGAGAATGTTGTAGTTGGAAAGAAGGCCAAGGTGGTTATTCCTGTGTTTGATCATGTTAACACTCCAATCGGTCAGTCTGGTGAGTCCAGCGGTTTGAAGATTAAGGATGATAATGATGAAGTACTCTATTTCATAAAGAAGGGGAGTTTAACGTCATGGAGTAGCTACTTCATATGCCCTCCAAGATTTTTGTTTTATCTCTGATAATGAATTCTGAAGCACACCGTGAGGCTTTGCAAAAATTTCTTGAGTAAGCCTATGTTGAACATGATGTTACAGTTGATCAATTTGATCACATTGTTCCTAACATGACTGCGTGCAGCAATATGAGTTTTTGTGATGAGGAGCTTCCAAAAGAAGGCAGGAATCATAATTTGACTCTCCACATATCTAAGAACTATAAGGAGGAAGCCTTGTCCAACGTCTTGGTAGAAACTGGTTCATCTTTGAATGTTCTACCCAAGTCTACCTTGTCTAGGCTATCTTATCAAGGAGCACCCAGGAGATATAGTGGTGTGATTGTGAAGGAGTTTGACGGTTCTCACAAAATAGTCATTGGAAAAGTTGACCTCTCAATTAAGATTGGTCTGAGTGATTTCCAAATTACTTTCCAGGTAATTGATATTCACCCGACCTATAGCTGTTTATTGGGTAGGCCATGGATTCATGAAGCAGGTGTTGTCACGTAAACTCTACACCAAAAGCTCAAATTTGTCAAGAATGGGAAGCTTGTTATTATTGGAGGTGAGAAGGAATTGTTGGTGAGCCATTTATCATCTTTTACGTATGTTGAAGCCGAGGAAGCTATTGGAACTCTGTTCCAAGCTTTGTATGTGGATAATATGATCCAGAAGACTAAGGCATCCATGTCTTCTTTGAAAGATGCGCAAGAGATTATTCAGGCTGGTGACACAGACAATTGGGGTCGTGTCGTGGAAGTGGTTAAGAATAAGAATTGGGCCGATTTGCGATTCGAGGAAGGGCCATTCAAGAAGGAAGTCAAGGCTATGCAATAAATTTTCCGTAGTGGAGGGTTCATCCATAAGGAAGAACAAAACTCAGCTGCGATCCTTCATGAAGATGAAGATGAAGAAGCAGACGGTGCCAACTTTGTAACACATGGGAAGATTTGAAACAATTGGGTTGTTGTTGATGTTCCTGTTATAATTCATCGTTCAAATTAGTATATCTTATTGTTTAAAGAAAAATACTTCTCCTATGCTTAAGGGAGAAGTGAAAACATTGTCAGACATTTTCAATTATCATCAATAAAATGCGATTTTATTCATCCACATTTTTGTTGTTTTTACTTTTTGCTTTTTTCTAAATATGGTAATCATAAAAAACATAAATAAACAATAATTTTTCCATATCTACATAATATTTGTTTGCACTTCATATCTCTAAAATCAAAATATCAAATCATTATGCAGGTTGCTTCTCAAACCCATTGAAAATAATGACCCTACTCCTTCTCCGGACATTGATTTCCCTGTGTTCGAAGTTGAGGAAGAGAATGATGATGAAGACGTTTCTGATGAGTTATCCAATTTTCTTGAGCATGAGGAAATAACCATTCAGCCGTTTGAAGAACAAATTGAGTTGGTCAACTTGGGTTCCGAAGATGATATCAAGGAGGTCAAGATTGGGTCACAGCTTCATCCAGAGGTTAAGAAAGGGTTGGTTGAGCTTCTCCGAGAGTAATCTGATGTGTTTTCTTGGTTTTATCAATACATGCCAGGTCTTGATACCGATACCGTGGAGGATAGATTGTCGTTGAAGCCAGAATGTCCGCCAATCAAGCAAAAGTTAAGAAGAAATCATCCTTACATGGAAATGTAGATCAAAGAAGAGGTTCAAAAGAATATTGATTCCAGTTTCCTTGTTACCTCTGAATATCCTCTGTGGGTGGCCAATATTGTCCCTGTTCCAAAGAAGGATGGAAAAGTCCGCAAGTGTGTCGACTATAGAGATTTGAACAAAGCTAGTCCTAAAGATGACTTTCCTCTGCCATATATTGATATGTTAGAGATAATACAACTAAGTTCAATGTCTTCTCTTTTATGGATGGATTTTCCGGTTATAATCAGAAAAAAATGGCACCCAAAGATATGGAGAAAACCATATTCATTACACCTTGGGGAATATTCTGATATAGAGTGATGCCTTTCGGTTTGAAGAATGCTGGTGCAACATACCAAATAGCCATGACGACTCTTTTCCATGATATGATGCATAAAGATATTAAGGTCTATATTGATGATATGATTGCCAAATCAAGGTCTAAAGATGAGCATGTTGAGCACTTATTAAAGCTATTCCAACGTTTGAGGAAGTACGAACTCCGCTTGAATCCTAATAAATGTACATTTGGTGTCCTCTATAGTAAGTTGTTGGGCTTTATTGTTAGTGAGAAGGGTATTGAAGTTGATCATGACAGGGTCAAAGCAATACAAAAAATGTCTGCACTCAAAACTGAGAAGCAAGTCAAAGGTTTTCTCGGCCGCTTGAACTATATTTCAAGATTTATATCACATATGACTGCCATATGTGCGCCTATATTCAGGCTCCTTCGGAAAGATCAGTCTTGTGATTGGACTGAGGATTGCCATAAAGCTTTTGACAATATTAAACAATATCAGCTTGAGCCTCCAATTCTGTCTTTGCATGTTTAAGAAAGACCATTGATCATGTACTTGACTGTGCTTGAAGAGAGTATGGGTTGTGTTCTTGGTCAGCAAGATGAATCTGGTAAGAAAGAATACGCTATTTACTACCTCGGTAAGAAGTTCACCGATTGTGAGTCTCAGTATTCTATACTTGGGAAGACATGATGTGCTTTGGCTTGGGATGTTAAGCGTTTGCGCCAGTATATGTTGAATCATACTACTTGGTTGATATCCAAGATGGATCCAATCAATAAATATTTGAAAAGCCTGCTTTAACTGGGAGGATTTACCGTTGGCATATGTTGTTATCTGAGTATGATATTGAATACCGAGCTTAGAAAGTGATTAAAGGTAGTGTCTTGGCTGACCATTTGGCTCACCAACCTATTAATGATTATTATTCAGTACAATTTGATTTCCCTGATGAAGAGATATTGTATTTGAAGATGAAAGACTGTGATGAACCATTGCATGAAGAAGGGCTAGAACTTGGTTCCTGCTGGTGCATGGTATTTGATGGAGCTGTTAATTCATATGGTAATGGCATTCGAGCAGTGATTATTACTCCTCAAGGCACTCATTTTCTGTTTATAGCCAGATTAACCTTCAAATGTACGAATAATATGGTTGAGTATGAAGCTTTCACTATGGGGCTTGAAGAAGCCATTGATCTAAGAATCAAATATCTCGACATCTATGGAGATTCAAATTTGGTTGTTAACCAGATTAAAGGTGATTGGGAGACGAATCAACCCGGTTTGATACCATATAGAGATTATGCGAGGAGGATATCAAATTTCTTACAAAGGTTTAGTTTAATCATATCCCTCAATATGAAAACCAGATGGCATATGCTCTTGCAATATTGGCTTCCATGATTGTTGTGAATTTTTGGAATGAAGTTCCTCTGCTGATTGTAATGCGCATTGATAGGCCATCTCATGTATTTTCTATTGAAGAGATCAAAGATGATAAGCCATGGTACCATGATATTAAGTGTTTCCTCCAAAGTCAAATTTACCTGCTTGGGGCATCTTTGAAAGACAAGAAGACTTTGAGAAGACTGGCTAACAACTTCTACCTGAATGGTGATGTGTTTTACAAGAGAAATTTTGATATGATTTTGCTCAGACGTGTGGATATACACAAAGCATACTTATTGATGATTGAAGTCCATGAAGGTTCCTTTGATACTTATTCCAATGGACATGCTATGGCAAAGAAGATGTTGATAGAAGGTTACTATTGGCTAACAATGGAATCTCATTGTTGCAAGTACGTGAAGAAATTCTATAAGTGTCAAATCTATGCAAATAAGATTCATGTTCCTCTGACACTTTTGAATGTCATTTCCTCTCCATGTCCTTTCTGCATGTGGGGAATTGATATGATTGGTATGATAGAGCCCAAGGAATCACATGGACATCGATTAATTTTAGTGGCTATTGACTACTTTACGAAGTGAGTTGAAGCGGCATCGCATGCTAAGGTAAACAAGCAAGTTGTTATGAGGTTTTTCAAGAATCAGATCATATGCCGATATGGTGTGCCAAGTAAGATCATTACTGATAATGTATCGAACTTGAATAACAACATGATGGAAGAGCTCTGCAAAGACTTCAAAATAGCACATCATAATTCTTCTCCCTATAGACCCAAGATGAATGGGGATGTTGATGCTGTGAATAAGAATATTAAGAAGATTATCCAGAAGATGGTTCTGACATACAAAGATTGGCATGGGATACTCTCATTTGCTTTGGATGGGTACCATATATTCGTCCTCACTTTGACAAGGGCGACCCCTTTCTCTCTTGTTTATGGCATGGAAGTTGTGCTCCCCGTGGAGGTTGAGATCCCATCAATGTGAGTGTTGATGGAAGCCAAGTTGACAGAAGCTGAATGGTGTCAGAGCAGATATGATCACTTGAATTTGATTGAATAGAAGAGATTGACTGCCACGTGTCATGGTCAGTTATATCAGCAGAGAATGAAGAAAGCTTTTGACAGGAAGGTCAAACCTCGTGTGTTCGGAGAAGGTGACCTCGTTATCAAGAAGATCTTATCTTTCAAACCCGATTCTAGGGGTAAGTGCATTGATTTTTACAACTATGGATGGTAAAGAGTTCACTCATCCTATGAATGTCGATGCAATCAAGAAATACGTTGCCTAAAGGAGAAAAGAACAGCTCGCTAAGTTGAAAACCCGAAAGGGCGGCTTAGGCAAAAATGAGCGTCTCGGTGGATTGAAAACCTGAAAGGGAGGTCCAAGCAAAAATTAGAGACATAAAACAGAAAATCATCCTGATAGATTGAGTACCCCCACCTTAGGCCAATCTAGGCAAAAATTAGGGGTTATGGTAAGTAACTGCATCCGGCTAGACCTGATTATTGAAGCAACATCGCCAGTCATTTAGTTCTGATTAATCATTCTCAACCAAGGACAAAGCACAATTGGATTTCAAAGTCGGTAGGTAGAGTAGTGGGCATTGTGTTCAATGTAGCCTTTTTCCATGTATATTACCATTTTCAAACTTTGTAAACATTCATGGAGTCCTGTCATTTGCGAACTACCATTCTATTAAATAAAGTTGATCCTTTATCCAATTAGTCGTTATTATTATTTGCTTCTATTTAATGAAATTGCATTTTTATGATGTTAATTTTTGAAATAAATAAATCAATGAATAACCATTTTTATGAAATGATAATGCATTTACTCTAAGAACACTGAATTCGAAAAAGGAATGTCAATAACAATATGAGAACAGTAAGTCTTGACGTGTGAAGCATTGTTGCCTTCCCCAAGAAGTGTTTTAAGGTGTTTGCTCTCCAAACAATTTGTTGTTTATCCTCAGTAGAGCTGATGTGTTGTTCTCCTTGTAGTTCATTATCTTTCTCCAACTAAGAGCCTTTGTGGATTTTCATCCTCGGTTTGTATATTTTGTGATTGAACCCTGGATCTCAAGTAAAACCTTTATTTGGTTTTCAAATCCCCAACACACCTTTATTTGGTTGTTACATAGTTGTGGCATTGTTTCTCCCTTTGTGAGTTTCTGCAAGTCTGTTGATATTTGGTTCCTTGGAATTGGTTATTTCTCAATCTCCAAGAAGAGTTTTATGACTGTTGGTTTTCCTTTTGAGGAATCTGGTTGCTTTTTTTGCATCTATGTGCGGTGTTTATTTCTTTGTTAGAGATAATCCCCACGGATAATTTGTCCTGACGAATTTTGATCCCTAGTGAAGTTCCCACATAGTTGATCTTGATTGATGAAATATCCAGTTGGAATTTGTCTTCTCACCGGATCCCCACTCAGAGTTTTGCCTCTTGTTGTGATGTGGATTCCCCACTGAGTTTCCTCTTCTGATGAAAGATTTTCCTCTTGAAACAGTATTTGATTATAAGCAGTATTGATGTAGTCGTACCCTGTAGGGTTGTCTCCCATTTGATATGGTATTGACCTAAAATCCCCCGCAGCGTGACTTATTGCTATGAAGTATATATGTATCCCTCGGCTTGAGATGTGGATCCTCAATAGATCTCTCTTAACCTCAACATGTTGGTTGATATCCTCAACAGTGCTTCCATCTCATGCGAATTCCCACGTTGTATTTTCTCCTCTCCCAAAGAGTTTGAGCTTTAAGCAAGATCTTTGTCAATCATTACTTATCCCCTAGCAGTTTTTCGTCCTCTTATGAGAGTCGAGTGTTGGAGTCGGATTTGTTCTGATCCTCGTGGCTTCACTGATATATATTCTTCATTTCCTCTAAGCCCTGGGTCTTCCTTGAGTACATGGTTGTGTGCTATCCTTAGGGATTTTAATATTTGAACATAGGATTTATAACCTCGAGGATTTATTTTCATCCCTAGTAGGTGCTCTAGTTGGTCTTCCCATCTTGTTGAGATTAGTCGAGTATCTAGTTGTGTTGATTGGATCTTCATGTTTGTATCCTTTGTGCTCGTTTCTCAGCATAATCATATACATGCTCATGCATACACATGCATAAGCATAACATCAGATATTTCATTGGGTAATTTTACGCATTGACTTGATTTTTTATGATCCCCTACTTTGGTGATATCATTTCCCCATGCAGATGTGGTGTGTGTGTCCTCCTTCAATGTATAATGTCAGCCTCTTAAGCATAGAGAATGTATCCTTTCTTCTTCCTCACTGAGTTATTTCCTCGTGGATGATTATTATTTCTGCTCCCTAGTTCATTATATAGATGGAACCACTCCCCTTGAGTTATATCCTCATTGGGTTGAGTCTTGTTTGACCGTTTCTTCTAGTTCTTACCTAGATAGATCTTTTGGTCCTCCGAGAGTTTATTACCCAGAAACTGGTAATATCCTTCTTGATGTTAAGTACCTTATTGTGTTAATTTACCCTGTAATCGGTAAAAGGTAATTTACTTCTTTGATTTCCCCAGCAAATTTACTTTTGTTTCCCCAGCAGGTTATCTTTCCTTTTCGCCAGCAGATTATCATTGCTCAATTACCCAGTAACTGATAATTGTTTATCCTTTTTTCCAACTGGTCATTTTTCTGTTATCTACCTAGTAACTGGTAGTTAACAAAAATTCTCTTTGAATTTTTTCCTCGGTGGTATATCCTTGATATGTTACCCAGTAACTGGTAACGGATATTCTCCTTTTGGTCTTCTACCAAGTAACTGGTAGTTTTAAATTCTACTCTTTTGGTCTTCTATCCAGTAATTGTTAGTTGTAAATCCTACTCTTTTGGTCTTCTATCCAATAACTGGTAGTTATAAATCCTGCTTTTTGGTCTTCTACCCAGTAAATGGTTGTAAGACCCCAATTTTGGCCGTAAGATCCCTCATGCCATCTCATCATACTCATTAGCATTGGGATCACACCTTGGCATCCTCCTTACTCCTCATTCATGGTATTATGCCAAGATGAAACATTATAGGTCATTTTGGAGGAAGCTCAAATTCATGTGCCCCTCAACTTTCAAATGCATGTGCCAAGATGAAACATTATAGGTCATTTTGGGCCAATACCATTGAACACGTGATTTTCCTCAACTTCTAAAATGCCTAACTCATTCATGCCACATCCAAATGAGGTCTAATTTGTGACCAAATTTTATAGGTTTAAAAGGGATACAACTTTGATGAAGAAACATTTCTCATTTGAAGTCCATAGAAAATGTTATTCAAGGTGGAAGAAGTGAACATTTGACTTGGGACTTAGTGTTAATACCTTAGGATTGACATTAATTTTAGTAAAACAAATAATGTATTCACCTCTGTTGTTTTAATATGTTGGGTTGAAGAAGTTCAACATCTGGACCAACATGTCATGCACGATGTCACAACATCATGTCTGTGACATCGCACAGGTGTAGAAAACTGAATTAATTAATTCAGTATATATTCTGGGATTAGTGAAGATATTTGGTGAATATCCCAACTCCCATGTGGAGGTCTTAAAGACTCAATCAGAATATATATAGGCTCAAAATAAGGAGATATATTTGGAGAGATTCTAGGATTGAAGACCTTGTTTGTAGCAGAAATTTTCTGCTGTATTTGTAACAGCAAAGAACAAGTTTGCTGCGATTTCTGAAGGCCCAAATCCAGTTGGGTGATTAGGTTATAAATAGCTTATTGTAACCTAGTTGTTGTAAGCCTATTAGAATGAATTTTTAGGGGTGTGTGTGAGGTAAACCTCCCAATCTGTGGGAAGGTTACCATGTGTTTCTCAGTGGTCAAAGCTGAGAGTATTTGTAACTCAAATCCTATAGGCAAGAGTGATTTTGTTCTTGAATGAAGTTGTGAAGCAAGTTCAAGGTGTGTTAACATTACATTGTATTTGTAGTGATAGGAATGAAAACTGGAGGTTTCTATCTAGGAGTTCCTAGGTATAGATTGCATTGGGTAGGGATTAAGTGAAGAGTTGTAAACGGGGGAGTTTAACTCTGAATTAATACTGCTAATAGTGGATCTTCTTCCTGGCTTGGTAGCCCCCAGATGTAGGTCATGTTGGACTGAACTGGGTTAACAATTTCCTGTGTTTGTTTTCCTTCTGCATGTGTTTGTATTACTGTCATAACTCAGCTGGTATTCCAGTCAGCTTATCAAGATGATAACAGACTTGGTATATAGCCTTCTGTTTGAATGTCAATCAGAATGTTGTAACATTCATCAGTGACAGCGTATACTGAATAATAAGCAAGTTAATTTCAGCTCAGTATTTATTTAAGTCTGTTCTTTTCAAGGATAAGAGACTTGGCTGAAGGATCATTGTGAAACTGTCAAACTGGATGTTTTGACAGTTGATACTGAAGGCTGATACTGAAGTTGAGACTAGTTGGTCATTTACAGTACTGCAAACTTAGCATAGTCCGTTTCCAGGAACATAACAGAATCAGCATATGTTCTGGATGTCGAACTGAATGTTGTGACATTCATTCCCAACAGCAGGTGCTAAAGTGTAGGATGATTGGTTTTTCTGTTTCAGTATTTTTTCAGGCTATTCTTCAGGGATTCAACAGCTGAGCTAAAATCTAGGAAACCAACTACTAACCTACAATTAATGAACCTAACAAATAGCCTAGTTGTTAGCAATCTAATAAGTGGAAATTAGATTAACGTGTTCAACCTTTAATTCAGGAAATACAAGTAAAAGACAAACACACTGGAACAATGTAACAGATGATGTCCAAAATCAACAGTAAGACATCATGCTGATAACTGTGTAAGAAAACAACAGAAGTGAGTGCTAGGATTGATCTCTGTTGAGTCCTTCTTCCTGATCCACAGAACCAGGTGTTCATCCATTCTAGGGTGACATAGAATGAGATGTCGTGACATTTGTGAACGTGTACATATTAGTACAGTGGTTAATAACTATCTTGTTGTATTAGTTACAATGTTAGATCAGATGTCATGACTTGGAGTAGAACATCTGAATTCTGACTACACCAGAATTTCAATTGGTATCAGAGCAGGCATCCTGTTCTGTTTCTGGATGAGATCCATGGCTGATACTTTCTTGTATCTAGCAAGAGGTTATGTTAGTACTGATGTTGGAACCTGTAGATGGTTCTGTGGTTTCCCTGAATGGTCCCTTGAAGTAGGTGGATGGACTATTCACGACAGGAACTGTGTGCACCTGCCTCTGGAGATTGGCAATTGGCCTTTGTGTGGGACAGTTGTGCAAGTATTGAATCATATTCAAACTTGGTATGCTCTTGGAGGCTGATCTGATGAAGTGTGTGTTCATTGGTTGAGTTGTACTATGAAGACCTTGAAGACTTTCAAGGAGGGTTTGTTCCAAGGAGGTGGAACCAATGTTCTATGTGATGTTAGAACATGTTGTTCAACAAGTATGCAGCTGCTGGTTGAAGAACAGATATTTTTAGGTGTCAAACAAAGGGATACTCTTGTTTGGAACCTACTCCTGACCTGGAAGAGGAGACATCTGTGTGTGCTCAGTTGACAAGGGCAGGGTCAACCGGGTGTGTGCTCAAGAAGGTCACTCATAGAAGTCTGATCTCTAGAAGTGGAGCTGGTTGAGGTGTGACATTGTGCAATTTCCTGCTGGTTGTCTTACTCCTGTAGATTGATCAGGGTGGGATAGTTGTTCCCTGAAGTACTATGTAGTGGTGGAAGACAAGTCCCCTGAATGTTAGAAGTCAATATTGGGGTAACCTGATTACTATATCATTTAAGAGGATTGGAACCATGAATCTTGGTGTTCAAACACCACGTTCAGAAGTGGCAGTTCTTTCAAGGAGTGAGAATATGAAGATTCCGAGGTTGGTTGAGGTAGTGTGCTCTGGCAATGCATATCTACTATGGACTGGTGTTGATGTCTTTCACTAGTACTTATAGTCAGCTAAAGTCTGATTGGTGTGATTGGAGTATGTATAGGTATAACTCATAGAGTTAGGTGCCACCGGTAGGGATGGTGTATGTCATGTTGAGACATGTCTGTACAAAGCATGGATATTGGTGTGAAGCTTCCATGATTGTTAATTTGAGGAGGAGTTTTGGTTAACCTCCTCACATTTGGTCAGCCTAAAGTCTGGTTGGCTGTTGACCTGTGTCACATGGGTTCTGGTGGTTGTGTGACACACTTGCAAGGAAGAATTCATCTCTCTCATTCCTAAGGGTGAATTTAATCTGAGAAGATTTTCAAAACTGTTGAAGTGCTTGCAAGCAGACGATGTTGACACTAGAAGAGTATGTTCAAAGTAGTCTTATGGTGGAAGTATCTGAAAGGAATATTGGGAAAGGATTTAAGATCAATGTCAGCTTGTGCCAAGTACAAGTATTTAATTGATTATCCTTGGGGCTCAAGATATCTGATGTTCTTAAAGATGTTGGAACATCTCTTCTTCAAGACCCTGTGCAGAATCACAGGAAGGATAGTACATTGGCTTATGATCTATCTCTTTGGTGGCAGCAAAAGCATATGATCTCTGAAAAGGTTTCCTGGCAAGAAACATGTTCAGCCTTGGTATGTACAAGAAGAATAAGACATCATAGTCTTGATGGTGGTTACTTGGATCAGCTTATTCCTGATCTAGGTAAGGAAGTGCATTGGCTAATGCACACTATGAAGTTAAGAACAAGTGGTAGCTTTCTTAACATCATGGAAACAGTCGTGCTTTAGGAAGTAGAATCCTTGGTATAGCTGAAGGGTTAGTTGCTAACTGGTCCTTCTGAAGACTCATGCACCAGAGTGTCTGATGTCTTTGGAGAAGAAGCAGGAATTCATCAAGGTGTGAACTTGGATGACTTAACTGCAAACCTGCAGGATGGAGGTTGTTTACTCAAACTTGGTTCCATAATCAAGTCTATGAGAACATTGAACTCTTGTTCTGTGAAGGGAGGAAGCTCTTTCAAGTGGCAGAAGAAGGAGCTGAATTCAACAGCTGGATGTCAAAACACAATGTTGTGACATTTGGTTCAACATTAGATTCTTAGTTGGTGAAGTGGCACATCAACTTGAGATAGAAGGGTCTGCAGGGTTGTAGATTGGACACTTCAAAAGGCTTGAAGTTCAAATCTCACTTGGAAGGTCAGAATATCTTTGGGAGAAGTCTGATAAACTTGGAGAGGTCAAAAGGTGGCATTTGACTTTTTCATATGAGGATTCATGAAGGAGGTAATCAACCAGTGGCAGTTGGTCTACCTCAGAAGTGAGTTCGAAGAATCAAGATAATCAACATATGGCAGCTGATTATTCTTGAGGAAAGTCTGAGACAAATTACTTTTGAGCAGAAAAGTATTAAGTTGAAGACAAAAGGAGGTGCTTTCTATTCATCCCTTGGAGCTTGTGGTAGGAGTTCTGGGCCATCTATGGAAGATTATCTCTTGTAATGGGATGAAAATGTATATGTCCCAATGTATGTCTGGGTTCTTCTTGATCAACCCGGTGACTCAGTGATATCTGAAGACTATCAGATGGTGTGCCTTGTCTTGTTATGAAGGATGTCCCAGCTGATGTTAGAACATCTTGTGAAGTGGTCTTCTGTTCTGGTTAGAAGAGAGATTGACACAGAGTGTGAATGTGTTCAGATAAGAGGGTTGAACAGAGGGTGTTCTCTTGAAGACATGAAGATGCGTCTTATGTTTTCCATTCATCAAGTGGTCTGGATTCTCTTTGAATCAGGAAGTATGTGAAGGTCCAACTTTGGGATGTTGGATATGCCCATGTGTGATCTCCAAGTTTCAAGAGGAGAGTGGGTTGTTCATGACAGGGGGAGTTCTGTCTGTGTGCTGCAAGAAATCATCAAGCTTGTGGTCTACGTATTCTCAGATAACTAGATATGGCACCTTGTCAGTTATCAGGATGCTGTGATGTATGTCAAGGCTGAGTGAGCAGAAGAATGTCTGACCGGATGTCATGACATTGCCCTGGACAATGCTATAAATTCGTTCTGAGTCTTAAAGTCATTAGGAATCATAAGGGTGTTGTGTCAAATTCTGATAAATCAGAATAAGCCTGATGGCTACAACTGTGTGGTACAGGGGGAGTAACCATATGCTAAAGTGTGGGAATTTGACTAAGTAAGAACAAAAATTGTTCTACAATAGATTCCTTGATTTTGATGATAACAAAGGATGAAACCAAAAATGGCACCCTAACAAAAAGTTTCTAAGTGTGCAGGATTCTAAAGAAAGAAGGAAGAAATCTGGTGATGTCATTAGATACAGAACCAGATCAGATACAAATTATCAAATGATCAGAAGCATCTGAAGTGCAAACACGTTCAAGAAAGTCAAACTCTGAGCAAAACAGCAAAGTATCAGAAGCATCTGAACAAGAAAATCCATCAGAATCCAAAAGAGATCAACATCAGAAGCAAGACTCCAAGACTCTCAGATACACGAAGACTCTGATCATAAAATTGCTAATTATGAAAGAGTAACGTTAAAGTCAAGTAAAGATTTGCAAATGGATTTCCTAAAACAGAAAGAGACGTTAATCTCCAATTTCAATAAAGAAGATACTATATGTGGTAAGTAGTCATTTCAAGGAGAGAAAGTTATCCTGCAGAAGCTATTTAAGTGATGGCGTAAATTCATTTTAATATCCACCAGTTTCAACCACTACTTCTCTTCTATATAAAGGACTGCAAATCAACATTCAGTATAGAACATATACAAGGAAAAATTATACTGAAACATCAACGCTCAAGAAAACCTTCTTGCTCTCTAAATCTTCACGAAGCTGTTGCTTATAACGTGAATCACTTTGTTCTTACTATTGTAATATTTGCTTTCTTAGAAGCACTTTAGATTACATAAATCTTTTATCTATTGTTTGTTTATTTCCTCAAGTGACTCTGTGTAGTCTGTATACTTGAGAGGACTAAGAGATCTTTCTCTTAGACGTTGTTTGTAATCTTTCAAGATTAGTGGATTAAGTCCTTGTTGAAGGCGAAATCACCTTGGCCGGGTGGACTGGAGTAGCTTTGTGTTATAAGCGAACCAGTATAAAATCATTGTGTGGTTTTAATTTTGAAAAAGCGCTTATTTTCTAAACAATTCAAACCCCTCCTTTCTTGTTTTTCTCACCTTCAATTGGTATCAGAGCTCCGGCTCTGTTATTGATTTTCTAATCAAACACTTAACAGTGTAGAGAGATCCAGTACGAGAAAAACTATGGCCCACTCAAATGAAAAAGATAGTTACAATGCTAAGCCTCCTGTTTTTGATGGAGAGAAGTTTGACTACTGGAAAGATAGAATTGAAAGTTTCTTTCTGGGTTATGATGTTGAACTCTGGGACATTGTCACAGATGGATACAAACCTCCTGTCACAGAGGATGGAGCTGAAGTTCCCAGAAGTAAGATGTCAGATGATCAGAAACGAGTTTTCAAGAATCATCACAAGGCCAGAACCATACTCCTAAATGCTATATCTTACAACGAGTATGAAAAGATCACCAACAGAGAAACAGCCAAAGACAATCTTGACTCTCTGAGGATGACTCATGAAGGAAACTCTCAAGTCAAAGAGACAAAGGCTCTGGCGCTTATCCAGAAATATGAAGCCTTCAAAATGGAGGATGATGAAGCCATAGAGGCAATGTTCTCTAGATTCCAAACTCTGATTGCAGGTCTCAAGGTTCTTGACAAAGGATACACAACTGCAGACCATGTCAAAAAGATAGTCAGAAGTCTGCCAAAGAAATGGAGACCTATGGTTACTGCTCTAAAGCTGTCAAAGGATCTGAACAATATTAGCCTTGAAGAACTTGTCAGTTCTCTCAGAAGCCATGAGATAGAACTAGAGGAAGATGAGCCTCAGAAAAGGAACAAGTCTGTAGCATTGAAGTCCAGACCTGAAAGACGCAAACCTGACAGAACCAAAGCTCTCCAGGCAGAAACTGAAGATACTGATGACTCTGAACTAGAAGATTCTGATGATGAAGAAGAATTATCCCTACTAACCAGAAGAGTTAAGCAACTCTGGAAAAAGAGGAACAACAACTTCAGAAGACCAAGACCCAGAGGGGATCGATCAGAATCAACTTCAAAAGGTAAATCTAACAAAGATATTACCTGTTATGAATGTAAAGAAACAGGTCATTACAGGAATGAATGCCCCAAGCTAAAGAAAGACAACTCTAGAAAAGAAAGCTTCAAGAAAAATACCTTCAGGACAAAGAAAGGACTGATGGCTACCTGGGATGATAGTGAATATGGATCATCAGAATCTGACTCTGATGAACAGGCCAATGTGGCACTTATGGCTACCACATCCAGGAGTAGCTCAGATGAAGAATCTAAAGAGGTATTTTCTGAACTTTCTCGATCTGATCTAGAATCTTGTTTGTCAGAAACTCTTAGCTCATATCAGAAATTAAAATAAAAGTTTAAAAACATTAAAGGCTGTCTTAAAGCAAAATTTGAAGAATGTAGTGAACTTGAGATGACAATTCTAGCACGAGAAGATACAATCAGATCTTTAACACTAGAAAGAGATGGAGCAAAAAGAAAAAGCTTAGAATTAGAAGAAGCGTTGTCTCAAGCACCACAAACTTCAAATAAAATAATTTATAAATACGAAGAAGCCTTTCAAGAATTTCTGAAAAATGGGATAGATAGGAGTATTATGGCATCCATGATTTATGGAGTAAGTCAGAACAATAAAAAGGGAATTGGGTATGATCCTAAGGAAGATAAAACTTCTACCAGTGACCAACTTAAATCTCCCTTTTCATATCATTACACACACACAAGAACAAAAATTTAAAAATGCTAGAAAACCCAAAGTTATAAGAAACTCTGGGAAAACTAATCTGAAAGGACCCAAGAGATTCTGGGTACCAAAAGATAAGATTGTGTATGTTGCAGATATCCTATGCAGCAAAGTTCAGACACCAGTCATGGTACCTGGACTCTGGATGCTCGCGACACATGACGGGAAGAAAGTCTATGTTCCAAAGTCTGGAACTTAAAGACGCTGGATTTGTAGGCTTCGGAGGAGATCAGAAAGGAAGGATCAGAGGCTCCGGAACTATTGGTAATGGTACTCTTCCCTCTATATCTGATGTTCTTTATGTAGAAGGATTAATGCATAACTTATTATCCTTAAGTCAATTAAGTGATAACGGTTATGATGTAATCTTTAATCAAAAAACATGTAAAGCCATTAATCAAAACGATGGCTCTGTCCTTTTCACAGGCAAGAGGAAAAACAACATTTATAAAATTAATCTTTCTGATTTAAAAGAACAAAATGTTAAATGTCTGATGTCGGTTCACGAAGAGCAATGGGTATGGCATAGACGCTTGGGCCACATTAGCATGAGAAAACTTTCTCAGCTAACTAAACTCGAGTTAGTCAGAGGCCTACCTAAATTGAAGTTTTCTTCAGATGCTCTGTGTGAAGCATGTCAGAAAGGAAAATTTTCAAAAACATCCTTTAAAAAGAAAAATGTTGTTTCTACCTCTAAGCCTCTGGAACTTCTTCACATTGACTTATTTGGTCCTGTGAAAACAACATCAGTTAATGGAAAGAAGTATGGACTAGTCATTATTGATGATTACAGTCGCTGGACATGGGTAAAATTCCTAAAGCACAAGAGTGAGTCTCACTCTGTATTCACTAGTTTCTGCTCCAAAGTGCAAAAAGAATTTGATGCTAAAATTGTTAGAGTCAGAAGTGATCATGGTGGAGAATTTGAAAACAAAGATTTTGAAGAATTATTTGACTCTAATGGAATATCCCATGATTTCTCCTGCCCTAGAACTCCACAACAAAATGGAGTTGTAGAGAGGAAGAATAGGACACTCCAAGAGATGGCCAGAACCATGATCAATGAAACTAATGTGGCAAAGCATTTTTGGGCAGAAGCTGTAAATACAGCGTGTTACATTCAGAATAGAATCTCTCTAAGACCCATTCTGGAAAAGACTCCCTATGAACTGTGTAAAGGAAGAAAACCAAACATTTCATATTTTCATCCTTTTGGATGTTCTTGCTTTATTTTAAACACTAAAGAACATCTGAACAAGTTTGATTCCAAAGCACAGAAAGGTATTATGTTAGGATACTCAGAACGCTCTAAACGCTACAGAGTATACAACACAGAAACCAAAATTGTGGAAGAATCAATTCATGTCAGATTTGATGATAAGCTTGACCCTGAAAAGTCAAAGCTAGTTGAAGATTTTGCAGATTTAGAAATCACCCTTGCAGGTTCTGATAAAGCTCCAGAAGCAACTGTCACTCAGAACTCTGAAGAAATTAAAACCCCAGAAATCCCAAAGAAAGTTAAAAGTCGTATCAACGTATCTGAAGATTTGATTCTGGGAAACAAGGACGAACCTGTCAGAACCAGATCTACCTTCAGAACCTCTGAAGGTACTCCTCTGGGACTAGTGTCTCTGATTGAGCCTATGTCCTGTGATGAAGCACTTCAAGATAACGACTGGGTTTCAGCAATGCAAGAAGAATTAGATCAATTCACAAAGAATGATGTCTGGGATCTTGTTCCAAAGCCCAGAGGCACTCACGTTATTGGAACCAGATGGGTATTCAGAAACAAGCTGAATGAGAAAGGAGAAGTCATCAGAAACAAAGCTCGACTGGTAGCTCAAGGTTATAGTCAACAAGAAGGTATTGATTTTAATGAAACTTTTGCTCCAGTCGCAAGGTTAGAATCTATTCGTCTTCTTGTATCTTTTGCTATTAACCATTCTATTAAATTATATCAAATGGATGTCAAGAGTGCATTCCTTAATGGTTATATTTCAGAAGAAGTGTATGTCAACCAACCTCCAGGTTTTGAAAATCCAAACTTTCCAGAACATGTTTTTAAACTTAAAAAATCCTTATATGGACTTAAACAAGCTCCCAGAGCTTGGTATGAACGTTTAAGTAATTTTCTTCTGGAACACAGTTTTATCAGAGGGAAAGTCGACTCCACACTTTTCTGTAAGAACCTTAACAATGATCTCATGATATGCCAGATATACGTTGATGACATTATTTTTGGTTCAGTTAACGCCTCTGTTTGTCAAGAATTCTCTAAGTTAATGCAGGCAGAATTTGAAATGAGTCTAACGCAAGAACTAAAGTTCTTTCTGGGAATTCAAATTAACCAAACTTCAGAAGTTACATATGTTCATCAAAGCAAATATATTAAAGATGTTCTGAAGAAATTTGATATGGCTGACTGCAACTCTGCAAAAACTCCAATGCATCCAACATGCATTCTTGAAAAAGAAGAAGTAAGCGCAAAGGTTTGTCAGAAGCTCTATCGAGGTATGATAGGCTCTCTTCTCTATCTGACTACTACTCGTCCTGATATTCTCTTTAGTGTCTGTCTCTGTGCCAGATTCCAATCAGATCCTAGAGAATCTCATTTAACAGCAGTTAAGAGAATTCTTAAGTATCTGAAAGGAACTCCTAACCTGGGCCTGATGTATAAGAAAACATCAGAGTATAGACTTTCTGGTTACTATGATGCAGATTATGCAGGAGATAGACTAGAACGAAAAAGCACATCTGGAAATTGCGAGCTTCTGGGAAACAATCTAATCTCCTGGGCTAGCAAAAGACAGTCAACTATCGCTCTATCAACTGCAGAAGCAGAATATATCTCAGCATCACTGTGCACAACTCAGATGCTCTGGATGAAGCATCAGTTAGAAGATCTGCAAATTTTTGAGAGTAACATTCCTATCTTCTGTGATAATACTACTGCCATTTGCCTAAGTAAGAATCCCATTCTACATTCCAGAGCTAAACACATTGAAATAAAACATCATTTTATCAGAGACTATGTTCAGAAAGGGATAGTAACATTGAAGTTCATTGATACAGATCATCAATTGGCAGATATCTTTACTAAGCCTCTAGCTGAAGATAGATTTCTTTTTATCTTAGAAAATCTGAACATTCAAAATTGTCCAGAATGAAGTGTGGCTTTGAAAATGTAAAATGAGACTCTGACATAAACAAATGTGTTTCTGCCTCTGACTCTGATACTTCTACCAAATTGAGAAGATATCTGAGTTACAAATCTCCAGGAACCAATCCTTTGGTATTCCTGAAGATCAGATACATCAACACGTGGAGCACCTAGCGTCCAACCCTAGAACTTCTAGACAGCTGTCCAGAAGAAGATCAAAGGTGAAACGTTTGAGATCTCCTCGAGAAGTGTGCATACTGTTGGGATTAGACATTCATTAAGTAATCTTAATCATTTCTCCCCCAAGCGTGCTTACTTGAGCTTTGTGCTAACGCAATATTGTGTGTCGTTTTGCATGTGTTTTAACTTAGGGTATTTAAACACTTTTCTCACTTTTCACACACTTATCACTCTCACTCACTCTCAAACCCTATCTAAACCCTAAACCTCTCTGAAGCATTTCTGCAAACTCTTCATCTTCTTCTTTAACCATGGATGCTCAACAACAAGAAGTTTTTAACTATTCTCAACAATTGGAATCCACCACCACTGCCCAAACTTCAAGCATTTCAACTCCAATGGTTACAGGCGTTTCCATTACCCCAGTTTACAAAGAACCCCATATCCTTGATCGTTTACCTCACATCAACCTATCAACTCCCTTTGAGGGATTGGATGTGTTATGTGAAACACTGGTGGACTTTGACAACTTGAGAAGAAATGGCGTTGATCTTACTGAAGAACTTCGTCAACAAGGTTGGGGAAACTACTTCCAAAGGCTCTATGGTCCTGTTTACCCACTTCTCATCAAGGAGTTCTGGAGATTTGCAGATGCTGATGATCATTTCATCGTCTCCTATGTTCTGGGGGTAAAAATAGTAATTACTGAAGAGTCAATTGCTTCCTTGTTGAACATGGAGAAAGATGGAGGAAAAAGGATTTACAACATCAACCCAAGATCAAGGCGCGTTGCTGAAGTAATCAATCCAACCATCTTCAAACCCAACACTGAAGGAAATCCTTCAAAGAACAAAGAGCTGCATCAGAACCTCAGAGTGTGGCTCAAGATCATTCTGGTAACTATTCACCACCGCCCAGCCTCTAACTCCTCTGATTACATCAATGCAGATCAGAAGTGCATTCTGTATTGCATTCAGAAGGGTGTGAAGATCTGCCTTCCTGCACTTCTCTTCAGATATCTCAGAGATTCTGTAAGGGAAACCAGAAACAACATGAAGCCCAGATCCTACATCCCTCTGGGAAGGCTCATATCTGATGTCTTCATTGAGAATGGGTTGGTAGATCATCTGGAGAAAGCCAAGCTGATGCAAGATCTGGCAATAGATACTGGGAAGCCTCTGAACGCCAGAAATCTCAAGAGTATGGGAATAATAAAGAAGATTCAAGTCAGACCCACGCTGGACACATCCTGGGATTCCTTGAAAGATCAGAGGAAGCTGCCTCATGGTCTTGCTAGGTTCTACAAGAATGAACCCAGAGATGCGGTTGCTATCTATCTTAATCGTTTGCTGGATGAAGGTGTTGACATCTCTGACTTCAGCCTCGACGATTGTCTAGATTCAGAAGAAGACTTCGTCAGATACAAGAGAGGTCTCTCTGAGAAGAAGATAACATCACAGGCAAAGAAGGCAAGACTTGGAGAATCCTCTAGAAGCAGATCTCCAGCTCCTCTGCAAATTTCTACTGGTACGTCTGTTCCTCCTCTTTCCTCTGAACCTCTGATGGTTTCCTCTACCCCTTCCTCTATTCCTCTCCCAACACCACCCATTTATAGAACCTCTGAAATCCCACCTTCAACCACCAAAACCTCACAACCTTCACCAATTTTAAATATCGCCCGTACATTCATACCTCCTTCTGAACCTGAACAAATGAACCAAAGCACTTCCTCTTCATCATCTTCAGAACCAGAATCACCACCATACCTTTCTATCTCCTCTGACCAAGAATACTCTGACCCTGACTCCCCAACCTTAGCCCAAATTCATGCTCAAAACCTTGCTTCACAACAACAAACACAAACACAATCTGAAGTAACTTCACCTCCACCAGAACAAACAACCAACATTACTTCTGAAGACCAACCCTCTGAAACTCAACCCTCTGACCTCCACACCTCTGATATCCCACCATCAAACATCTCCGCTGAATCTGAACCATTAGACTTAAACCCTCTTTACGCTTCACCCCAAAGATCTGAACCTCAACCTGAATCAGAAACTGAACCAGAACCTCTAACTCTAAATCTCAGCCCTCCAACATCTCCACCTCATACCTCTGAACCTGACCTTTCTATACCTACCCTTGAGGAAGCCATCATGCTGGTCGCAGGGGCTTCAGTACAAAAGGTCAAGTCTCTGACCACTAACTCTGAAGTCAGTGATGATCCTGACTCTGTAAGGACACACTGGAACAGAGTCATTGGCTGGATGACCTCTGAGGCTTTTAGACTGAAGAACATCTCTGAACAAGTCAGAAATGGCTACATCAGAGATGCTAAGGCAAGACTCCAGGAAAGACTTGCACGCGAATCTGAAGCCAGAAGGCTAGAGGAAGAGAGATTAGCAAGAGAAGCTGAAGAAGAGGCTAGAAGGCTGGAAGAAGAAAGAGCAAGGGAAGCTGAAATCCTAAGGTTAAAGGAAGCTGAAGCTAAGGCTCTGTTGGATGCAGAAGCACAAGCTGCTGCTGAAGCTGAAGCACAGGATGCTGCTGAAGCACAGCAGGCTCTGACTCTGGAGGAGTCCTCTTCTGTTATCCCTATGGTTCTTCAGACTCTGAAAGAACTTAAGCAAGATCAGAATGAACTCCGTGCCAGAATGGATAAGCAAGACACTGTCAACGACAACATTCAGAACATGCTGGCTATGTTGCTTCAGAGAATGCCTCCGCCTCCGAACCCCTAGGCACTTAGGATATTTTTTGCTTGCCTGTTGCTTTGTTTGCTTTCTCTGATTCTGATGTTTTCCTGTTCTTGTTGCCTTTGTGCTTTTATCTAAATACAATATTTTTCTCTTCAATTATTTATTTTGCTATGTCTTTTTGATTCTGACAAAAAGGGGGAGAAGTCATTAGCTCTGATGAAAATATTGTCTAAATACCTTAAGCATTCTGCAACATATTTAATAGCTCTGATGAAAATATGGTCTAATACCTTAAGCATTCTGCAACATATTTTTCTTAAAAATAAATCTATCTAACCTGGACTTAAGAAATTGCAGAAGGTATCAAGAAACCTCTTTACTTAGAAGCTCTGGTAAGAACTTCTGAACTCCCTAACACTATCTCAGGGGGAGCTTCTGTCTATCTGATCTGATATTATTCATGTTTCATCTGCTAATTAAGATTGTTTTGTCATCATCAAAAAGGGGGAGATTGTAAGAACAAAAATTGTTCTACAATAGATTCCTTGATTTTGATGATAACAAAGGATGAAACCAAAAATGGCACCCTAACAAAAAGTTTCTAAGTGTGCAGGATTCTAAAGAAAGAAGGAAGAAATCTGATGATGTCATCAGATACAGAACCAGATCAGATACAAATTATCAAATGATCAGAAGCATCTGAAGTGCAAACACGTTCAAGAAAGTCAAACTCTGAGCAAAACAGCAAAGTATCAGAAGCATCTGAACAAGAAAATCCATCAGAATCCAAAAGAGATCAACATCAGAAGCAAGACTCCAAGACTCTCAGATACACGAAGACTCTGATCATAAAATTGCTAATTATGAAAGAGTAACGTTAAAGTCAAGTAAAGATTTGCAAATGGATTTCCTAAAACAGAAAGAGACGTTAATCTCCAATTTCAATAAAGAAGATACTATATGTGGTAAGTAGTCATTTCAAGGAGAGAAAGTTATCCTGCAGAAGCTATTTAAGTGATGGCGTAAATTCATTTTAATATCCACCAGTTTCAACCACTACTTCTCTTCTATATAAAGGACTGCAAATCAACATTCAGTATAGAACATATACAAGGAAAAATTATACTGAAACATCAACGCTCAAGAAAACACTCTTGCTCTCTAAATCTTCACGAAGTTGTTGCTTATAACGTGAATCACTTTGTTCTTACTATTGTAATATTTGCTTTCTTAGAAGCACTTTAGATTACATAAATCTTTTATCTATTGTTTGTTTATTTCCTCAAGTGACTCTGTGTAGTCTGTATACTTGAGAGGACTAAGAGATCTTTCTCTTAGACGTTGTTTGTAATCTTTCAAGATTAGTGGATTAAGTCCTTGTTGAAGGTGAAATCACCTTGGCCGGGTGGACTGGAGTAGCTTTGTGTTATAAGCGAACCAGTATAAAATCATTGTGTGGTTTTCATTTTGAAAAAGCGCTTATTTTCTAAACAATTCAAACCCCCCCTTTCTTGTTTTTCTCACCTTCAGACTGTAGCAGTGCCAGATGTCAAGTCTCTACTGGAGGTATGACACGAATCTTGGGAAATGTTGAATACTGGCAGAATGCAGGAAAAAGCCGCGTGGAATGTTAAGACATCGCGTGCAACGTGTCTGACTGCATATATGGAATAGTCTCCATGCACTGGAACTGCTGTTTTGGAAAAGAAACAGTCAAGAGCTATAAAAGGTATTCAAAGATAGTCTGAGATTTTGTTGGTGATTCTCTGACTGTTTCTCAGCAAAAATTAATGAATCTTGACCAGGCATTTATTCCTACCGTTAATTCCTAAGCACGGGCTGGACTATTTAAAGGATGTAATAGCCCTCTTTTTCTCACAAGAGAAACACTCCATTTCCTCAGAATCATGGGGTATGTTAAGGTTTGGGCAAGCTGCGCCTGGGTCTGGCTTTGTGAGGGGTGCCTTTACAAATGTTTAGCTAAAAAGGGGGAGAGAAATATAGTCCTGGGTTGAAAATGTACCAGAAGCAAGCCAACTGTGGGTGTGGTAGCAAACAGAAGTTGGCGTCAGGCACAAAATCCACCAACTGGGTTTACCACTTGTGTCTTGTGATCTGAGTTAAGAAGACAGTTGTGCCTTGTGATCTGAGTTACATTGTCTATGTACTCAGCATTACATATTCTTCAGGAAGCTCTCCTGTTGAGGGGAAGGGTTCTGGTACAACTGATTCTTGTTCCTCTACTTCCTCGTGTACACCAACTTTGGTGTTTGTGGTGGTGGAGAGAATGACAGAGGCTTATTTGTTTTAGCTAAAATTTGCCAAAGGGGGAGATTGTTAATACCTTAGGATTGGCATTAATTTTAGTAAAACAAATAATGTATTCACCTCTATTGTTTTAATATGTTGGGTTGAAGAAGTTCAACATCTGGACCAACATGTCATGCACGATGTCACAACATCATGTCTGTGACATCGCACCGGTGTAGAAAACTGAATTAATTAATTCAATATATATTCTGGGATTAGTGAAGATATTTGGTGAATATCCCAACTCCCATGTGAAGGTCTTAAAGACTCAATCAGAATATATATAGGCTCAAAATAAGGAGATATATATGGAGAGATTCTATGATTGAAGACCTTGTTTGTAGCAGAATTTTTTTGTTGTATTTGTAACAGCAAAGAACAAGTTTGCTGCGATTTCTGAAGGCCCAAATCCAGTTGGGTGATTAGGTTATAAATAGCTTATTGTAACCTAGTTGTTGTAAGCCTCTTAGAATGAATTTTTAGGGGTGTGTGTGAGGTAAACCTCCCAATATGTGGAAAGGTTACCATGTGTTTCTCAGTGGTCAAAGCTGAGAGTATTTGTAACTCAAAGCCTGTAGGCAAGAGTGATTTTGTTCTTGAATGAAGCTGTGAAGCAAGTTCAAGGTGTGTTAACATTACATTGTTTTTGTAGTGATAGGAATGGAAACTGGAGGTTTCTATCTAGGAGTTCCTAGGTATAGATTGCATTGGGTAGGGATTAAGTGAAGAGTTGTAAACGGGGGAGTTTAACTCTGAATTAATACTGCTAATAGTGGATCTTCTTCCTGGCTTGGTAGCCCCCAGATGTAGGTCATGTTGGACTGAACTGGGTTAACAATTTCCTGTGTTTGTTTTCCTTCTGCATGTGTTTGTATTACTGTCATAACTCAGCTGGTATTCCAGTCAGCTTATCAAGATGATAACAGACTTGGTATATAGCCTTCTGTTTGAATGTCAATCAGAATGTTGTAACATTCATCAGTGACAGCGTATACTGAATAATAAGCAAGTTAATTTCAGTTCAGTATTTATTTAAGTCTGTTCTTTTCAAGGATAACAGACCTGGCTGAAGGATCATTGTGAAACTGTCAAACTGGATGTTTTGACAGTTGATACTGAAGGCTGATACTGAAGTTGAGACTAGTTGGTCTTTTACAGTACTGCAAACTTAGCACAGTCCGTTTCCAAGAACATAACAGAATCAGCATATGTTCTGGATGTCGAACTGAATGTTGTGACATTCATTCCCAACAGCAGGTGCTAAAGTGTAGGATGATTGGTTTTTCTGTTTCAGTATTTTTCTCAGGCTATTCTTCAGGGATTCAACAGCTGAGCTAAAATCCAGGAAACCAACTACTAACCTACAATTAATGAACCTAACAAATAGCCTAGTTGTTAGCAATCTAATAAGTGGAAATTAGATTAACGTGTTCAACCTTTAATTCAGGGAATACAAGTAAAAGACAAACACACTGGAACAATGTAACAGATGATGTCCAAAATCAACAGTAAGACATCATGCTGATAACTGTGTAAGAAAACAACAGAAGTGAGTGCTAGGATTGATCTCTGTTGAGTCCTTCTTCCTGATGCACAAAACCAGGTGTTCATCCATTCTAGGGTGACATAGAATGAGATGTCGTGACATCTGTGAACGTGTACATATTAGTACAGTGGTTAATAACTATCTTGCTGTATTAGTTACAATGTTAGATCAGATGTCATGACTTGGAGTAGAACATCTGAATTCTGACTACACCAGAATTTCAATTAGCAAAATTTTCAAATATGTTTGATTTCCTAAACTTCCACCTCAAACTTCATCATGATCCAAACTTCAAATGAAAACGTGTTCAACATAAAATTTGTTCCCCTTGATCTCACCTTTCGAAAAAGTCCAGAATCACATCATTTGGCCAAATAATGAAGGACTTACACATAGGTGCAATGTGAGATACCATTTGGATGATTTTCACTTCCACATTTCATACACAAATGCATGGCCACATTGTAAGAACAAATTTAGTTTCTACAATGTATCTCTAAGATTTTGATGATAACAAAGGATGAAACAAAAATGGTAACCTAACAAAAAAATTCTAAGTATGCAGAACTCTAATCAAAACAGTCAGATAGACATTCATTAGATACAGAAACAAGTTCTGAGATACCACTTAGATAATATGCAAGCAGAAGCTATGACTCTGATCAACGCAAGCGTAAACTAAACAAGAGACATCAGACACTCTGAAGAGAAAGAGTGACTCTAGAATCTGAAGCCTTGCGCTCCGATGAAATCAGTGAAAAGAAGCTCTGAAGTCAATCAACAACAAAGCATCTATCTGAAGATACTCCTGCTGAATAGAGACTATGATGTTCTAACCTTCTAACTCAGAAAGCTTAGCTATGAAGGAACGTACTTATGGAAAGAATATATTTCTGGAAGAAGTTTATGGCGCCCCAAAAATTGTTTTCGAAGGAACACATAGATTAATGATATTAATCATCCATCATTGCCAAAGATTCTGACATTAACATCCTTCAACGGTCTTCTCATCACTCCTATATAAAGGATGGAACTCCTCTCGAGGAAGACAACCGGAAAAAATACGATAATACCACACTCCTATTATATTCATTATTCTCTCTCACACGAGTTGCTGCTCTAACGTGTGAACAATTCATTGCTTGTAACTTGTGTAATTTCTGCTTACCTAGAACCACTAAGCATTACTGTAAATCTATTTATTTTCTATAAAATCTCCTCAAGTGACTTGTGAAGAAATGAATATGAAAAAATCACCAAAGAAATGGAGACCCATGGTCACCGCATTAAAATTATCTAAGGATCTGAACAACATCAGCCTTGAGGAACTCGTTAGTTCCCTCAGAAGTCACAAGATAGAACTTGAGGAAGATGAACCTCAAAAGAAGATCAAATTTGTAGCACTAAAGTCCAGATTTGAGAGACGTAAACCAGAAAGGAACAAAGCCTTCCATGCTGAAGAGGAAGACAATGACGACTCTGAAAAGGAAGACTCTGACAATGAAGAAGAGTTATCCCTTTTTTACCAGAAGAGTAAAACAACTTTGGAGAAAAAGGAATAATAACTTCAGAAGACCAAGACCTAAGGGATATCGCTCAGAATCAACTTCCAGAAGAAAATCAAACAAAGAGGTAACATGCTATGAATGTAAGGAAACATGTCATTACATACACGAATGTCCAAGGCTTAAGAAAGAAAGATCCAGAAGAGAAAGTTTCAACAAAAACTCCTTTAAAGCCAAGAAGGGACTCATGGCCACTTGGGACGACAGTGGATCTGATTCCTCTGAATCAAACTCTGAAGAACAGGCAAATGTTGCATTCATGGCTACTACTTCTGGAAACACATCAGATAGAGAGTCTGATCCTGAAGAGGTATTTTCTTATCTCTCTCGCTCTGACCTTGAATCATGCCTTTATGAATCTTTAAACTCATATCAGGAACTTAAACAAAAATTTAAAGCACTGAAAAAGGTTCTTGTAGGAACCATGGAGGAATGTGATAAGCTTGAGATAACAGTTTCGGAATTAAAGAATGAGAATCTAAATCTGACAAAAGAAAGAGACTCCACAAATAAACAATGTTTAAAACTTGAAGAAGCTTTATCTCAAGCCCCTCAAACCTCTAACACAATGATATATGAATATGAAAAATCTTTTCAAAAGCTTCTGAAAAATGGGATAGAAAGAAGCAGAATGGATTCCATGATTTATGGAGTCAGTCAGAATAATAAAAGAGGAATAGGATATGATCCTAGTAAAGATAAATCCTCTACAGATCACAAACCTAAATCTCCTTTTTCTTATCACTACACACATGCACAAGCACAATGTTTTTCTAATGCTAGAAAACCCAAAGTCTTGAGAAACAATGGGAAAACTAATCACAAAGGACCCAAAAGATTTTGGGTACCAAAGGATAAGATTGTTTATGTTGCATATATCCTATGCAATAGAGTTAAGACACCGATCATGGTACCTGGACTCTGGATGCTCGCGACACATGACAGGAAGAAAGCATATGTTCTAAAGCCTGGAACTTAAAGATGCTGGCTTCGTAGGTTTTGGAGGAAATCAGAAAGGAAGAATAAGAGGCTCCGAAACTATTGCTAATGGATCGCTTCCCTCTACATCCGATGTTCTCTACGTAGAAGGATTAATGCATAACCTGTTATCAATAAGTCAATTAAGTGATAACGGTTATGATATAATCTTCACTCAAAAAACATGTAAAGCAATTAAAGGATGGAACTTTTATAAGTCAACGGTCTTCGCATCACTCCTATATAAAGGATGGAACTCCTCTCTAAGAAGACAACCGGAAAACACACGATAATACCACACTCCTATTATATTCATTATTCTCTCTCACACGAGCTGCTGCTCTAACGTGTGAAGAATTCATTGCTTGTAACTTGTGTAATTTCTACTTACCTAGAACCACTAAGCATTACTGTAAATCTATTTATTTGCTGTAAAATCTCCTTAAGTGACTTTTGAAGTCAGCAAACTTGAGAGGTCTAAGAGATCCTTCTTCTCTTAGACGCTTGTTTGTGTAATCTTTCAAGATTAGTGGATTAAGTCCTTTTTGAAGGCGAAATCACCTTGGCCGGGTGGACTGGAGTAGCTTTGAATTTCAAGCGAACCAGTATAAAATTCAGTGTTGATATTTTTTGTTTATGCGTGTGTTTCTTTTTCAAAAAAAAATTATTATTAGCAAAACAATTCAAACCCCCCTTTCTTGTTTTTCTCTACCTTCACACATGACATGATTTCAGCATGACTCTCACTCATTTTTGGACCTGAAAACATCACTTGATGGGCTATCACATGCCCATGCAAGCATGCAAAGAGAATTACTCAAAATTTTCCATTTTTGGAAGTGTGGGGAAATGAATCTCTTTGGCTATAAATACAACCCTTATTGCTCAGAATAAAGGATCTCATGCCCCATATTTGAACCTGCAATCCAAACTCTCTCCATTAAAGGATAATCTTGAAGGTTTTCATTTGAAAATCTAGGTTCAAATCTCCATCTGTTTTGAGATTGAAACTCCAAGAGTCCAGGCCATTTCTTGATCCTAATCACTTCCAACAAGCTTCTGAAACAAAGCCAAGCACAATTGGAATCAAGATCAATCAAGTTTGAAGCTCCCTCGAACGTGAATTTTCAGAAATTTCATCTCTTCGATTCTCTCTCAATTCTTCACCATTCTTTGAGATTTTTGGTTGTCTAAAGTCCTATCAATGTAGGCAAGAAGATTGAGTTGCTTTGGGGTTAAATCGAAGCAACTCAGTTCATGATCCTCAAAATTCAA
Source organism: Lathyrus oleraceus (assembly GCF_024323335.1). Taxonomy (NCBI): domain Eukaryota; kingdom Viridiplantae; phylum Streptophyta; class Magnoliopsida; order Fabales; family Fabaceae; genus Lathyrus; species Lathyrus oleraceus. Next base: position 441,530,528 of record NC_066581.1, read on the forward strand.
ATCCCTGTATCTTTTTATATACTTGGAATTGGAGCAAATTGAGGCTAGATTCTTGCTCCTGAGCATTTTTCCTTCAAATTAGTGTACTCACTTTTCATTTTTCATGTAGTTAAGCCTGAACCAGACCGGTGGTGATCACCGGAGAAGATGATCGGAGCTAGGGCTCCGGTGGTGCACTGGTTCAATCCAGGCCATCTGATCTTTGTTCCACGTTTTAATCAGGGCCCTTACTTTTGAATACCATGCGTGTACACACATTGACTGAAGCGTTTGGTGGAAGCGCACGCTTGGCCATCAGATCTGCCACCTCAATTAATGAGGGAGATCTGATGGCCCTTATTTTTTTGAATTTCTTTTTATTTTCTAATTTTTCATTTAATCCATTTATTTTGATTAATTCATATTAATTTCATTTATATTCCAAAAGATATGGGACTTTCACCAAAACTCTTTAAATATTTTCCTCTTTAACTTTCTGAATTAAAATTATTTTTTGGATTAATTTTGATATTTTTCATGAATTAATTGTTTTTCTGCATATTTTTTATGAATTTTTTTGCCTAAGGTCCTTTGACCTTGATTGACCTAGGATCAATCTCTTGGCCATTTATTTGGTGTTTTGAAGAGGTTTTAGGTTTTAACCAAACTAAATTTAATTATAATGCATTTTTACTTTGATTTTTAATTGGTTAATTATGTAGAAATTGTGTTGAGCCATTTTTATTGACTTGTGATGTTTGACTATGTGCTTGGGGCCCTGGTCAAGGTTGATTTGACTTTTGTTAAGTTAAAATCATTGGATTTAGGGGATTGATGAAATGTACGTTTCATCTCCCAAAATGAATGAATGATTTAATTTGATAAAAATCCTCCCATGACCAATTTGTGTTACTCTCATCTCCCCTCCCTCTTCATCCTCAATCCCATTCTCTCCCGTCCTTTTCATTGACCAATCAAATCTCAAGATCCTAAGGCTAATTGGTTCATCAATAACCTTGTGTTAGATGAACCAATACAAGTATGGATGAGATAGGTCCATCCTTTCATCTTTTTCTTTTTGTGTGTGGTATGTTTTAGGAGTTTGGTTCATTATACCATATCTCTAACATGCATTAACACCAAAATTTCTATTGCCCGATCTTAGATAGTTATGACTTCTACATAAGTCCAATTACGATTGCTTAACATAGAGCTAAATTTTGACCCTAAAGGCATATCATTCTAGTAAGTGAGATTGTAAGTCTCCCCCATTTCATGGTATTGTGTGGAAACTTGGCCTTTTTCCCTTCCTTTGGAAGATGTCTTGGTTCAAGGATCCATGCTTGTGAATAGAGCGTTGAGTGTTCTCCAAAGAATGACTTAATCAACTGAAAAGCAAAATGTCACTAACATCTAATCAACAAACATTTGACTAACGTTTATTAATATTGCTTTTATTTTCAAGTCATTTACTTTTATGCAATTTAATTTCAAGTCATTTACCATTCATTTGTTATTTACATGGCATTTAATTTGTTTATGTTTATGTCATTTTCACTTTGCTCATTTGAGCCATATATTGTGATTGTATATATTTATTTGTGTATTTTGTTTGTGCTTGTGGTCTTATGATCTTAATATACTTAATAAACAACAAAAACCCTAAAAAATGTTTGTGTGGACTGTGGATTTGATCTGAACTTTTGGACCTAGAATTAGGGAACATTCCCTATGCAAAAGGACTTGAGCAATGCCAACATTTCTGAGACAAGTTATTGTGATTTGACCTTTCATCTGATACAAGTATTGGGATCCACTTGAATTCATTTGCTACATGGTCTTGATGTAACTGTTACTTTGAACCTGTGTCGAATGTCTTGTTATGAGCAAAGCCAAGGAGTATGTCATCTGATGCATGAGAAGGCAAAGAAGATTGTTAGTTGTGAAGTTGCTTGCTTGGATGTGGCTATCTTTATTTGATGCCTTACTTGATATTGCTAATTGCTTGCTGATTATTGTTTGATTCAAAGTCCAAAGGGAAAGTGGGTTTTCTATGACATTCTTGTCTGTTGGATTGTGTAGAACCTCAAATTTGCACCTCCCATTTGTACATACATTTTCATTTTAGGTCATTAACATTGCATTGTTCATTGCATAGTCCATCAGTCATCAGGCAAGATTGGTCAAGACTGGTCAAGAGATTCAGTTGTGCAAGCAAGCAAGTGCATTTTCTATGGAATCAAAGCCCTAGGGTTGGTTCAATGAGTTCATATGATTCAAGGATCATTTTTAAGTGGTTTGGCCAAGCATTGGATGTTCAAAGCTCATCAGTTCATGATCAATTCATCTGAAACCCTAGAAAGTCAACCAAAGTCAACTGTCAATTCAATCATGGATTTGAAGGTGGGAGATGGTTAGAGAGGCCTCATTCATGTCCATACAAGTCTCATTTGACATTTCAAACATCAACAATGAAGAATTTGAGGTCAGATGAAAAGTTTCCAAAAATAGTAAGTGACCTGTAATTTGAAATTGCCAAAAATGGAAAGGTTTTCTCCTCAAGATTACATCATCAAGAAAGCTTCAAATGAAATTTTGTCCAACATGAAAGTTGAATATCTTTCTCTCCCATTTCCAAAACGTCAAAGATCATGAACTTCTCATGTGTGGTTGAAAAGATATGGATCAATCATGGCCAAGTGAATTTGAACTTCAAGAATGCATAACTTTCACACCAAATGTCCAAATGGAGTGGCTCTTTTTGCAACATTTCTCTCTTGATCTCTACTATCCAAATCATGCATCATAAGCCATGCATTTCCATCACAAAAATATTTGCATTTTCATTTGAATTTTGGAGGGAAATTCCAAATTTGAAAATTAAGCATTGTTTTCACATTTTACCATTTGCACTTGGCTCAAAACAGAATTTCAAATGATTTCCAAGCCAATTTCGTGCACTGTTCCATTGGTAATCTCATGCATGAGGTGCATTGGCCAATTTGCATTTACACTCTCTTTTCACTAATCCCTTGGCAATTGGGTTAATTGTGATTAACAACATGATTAGGACCTCATATATATAGATAATCATAACAGAAAACTGCATCAACATCATCACATTTTCAGATCTGAAATTTTTCTTCACACTTTTTCTCTCAAACTTTTGCAATTTTCTTCAAACCAATTCATCATCCATTGATCAAATCATCATCTGGAAGGATTATGGCGCATGTTTGAAGCAAGAACCATCACAATTCATTCAGATTTGAAGCAGCTCGAAGCTTGCATTCATCCATGGCAGTTGGAAATTCTGGCCAGATCGTGCAAGATTAAGTCACAAACATTCATCCATTCAATCATACAAGAGCATTGGAGCATCTGTTTGAGTTGTTCAAGGCCTGAAATCATCAATTCCACTTCTGCATCTTCAACAAGGTCAGAATTCGATTCCCTTAATTCGTGAAATTGATAGGTGATAGTTGTAGATCTGTGAACACTGAGCAAACTGAGCTTTAGATCATTAATTTTCATGAAGAATTGAGTTAGTTATGTGAGATCTAAGTTTGATGCATGGAAATGTATGCGTTCGATTTGCTTGATATATGTTGAATTAGCACAAAGTAGGCCTGGATTAGTGATGTATGTTGAAAGATGAAGACGATGATGTGCTTATTTCGCATTTCTGAGAAATTTGTTCTTGAGCATGAAGAACACGATGAAGTTGCTAGGGTTTCACTTCCAGAACTCAGTTTGATCTTTCCCAGCGTGTTTTTCATGTTTGCATGTGTTTGTGGGAATACTGAGCATGTATTGGTCCATGTGGCGTACGCATGGCAATTTGATTGGCCTGAAGCGCTTGTTCGTGCCACGCAGGATTAATGAAGCGCTGTGTTTTGCAGCCAGCGCGCTTCATTTTGAATTGTACTCACTTCGAATCTGGCTCACAACACTTTTTTCAAATTGCATTGCATTTTATTCATTTTCCTCATATATTCATGTGCTAGCTTTTCATGTATTTTTTAATTTTTCTTCCACTTCATAAATTCATAACTAAATGATAAATCATCCAAAAAATGTGTGGATTTTTGCATTGTTCTCCTTGTTGTTTCTAGTTTTTTACGAGAATTTTTCCAGAATTTGTGCTCGGATGAAAATTAATTAGGCCTAGGGTTTGTGTGCATGTGTCATATTTTGTACCTTGCTTGCCATATGCTTTGTGAAATGATGAGTTTTAATCCAATGATTATGAAATTTGACATGCTTAAACTAGACATCTTGCTGGACATTTTGGTGTTGAGTTTGCATTTTTATCATTTGTGGTTGCTGAGATATGCTCATATTAATGTAGGTGTGACAATGTGTTTCACACCTTTGCTTGTCCAATTTGATGAATTTCTTTGCCATGCCAAATAAACTCAAAATGATGTGATTTTTTGCATGATGCGTCTTATGGATGTTGTGAATGCTTCTGATTTGTTGTGGAATTTTTGGATTCATTTCTTATTTGTTTGAGATTTTTCTTTCTGGATGGTTATTTATGAGTTTTTGAATAGTCTTGAACTTCCATGATTTGTGAAATGCTTATGCTTTATCATTTGGATGTGAAATTTTGCACATTGTTTATAGACACATTGAAGTTTGTTTTGGCTTTTATTGGACTTCTTTACCATGTACCAATTCTGTTTTAGGCTTGTGTTAAGTTGATGTATCAAATTGTGCCCCATTTGAGCTTGTTTGTGCTTGCCTTGCCTTATGCATTTTCTTTACTGTGCTTAAACTTGTCCAAATGCCTTGACTTTTGGTGTGTTGATCATGTTGTGTGTTCTGTTTAGCCATGATTTTTCTTGAGATTAATTGAAGCATTTTTGAATTAATGTGCATTTGTTCATTCTGTTGGCTCAATGTGCTTTCAACTTGCATACCTTGCCATGATTGATATGTGAAATGAATTTGGTTGATGCTATTGACATGAGACCTTTTGGATTATGTTCTTATTGGTTTGAGGTTGATTCATGTTGAAATTCATGTTCTGTTTTGAATTATTTCTCCCTCTTTGATCCTAGGCCTTGCCCTAGTGGTTTGCCTCTCACAGTTGAGCTTTGTTTTCAGGTTAAGAAGTACATGGCCATGATGGAATTGATTCATTTGCTTGAGTTGGTTAATTGTTTGATGTTGAATAATCTTGACTTGTTTTGTAGGTGTCTTTTAGCTCATTTGAGTTGAGCTTATGCCTTGCACCTTGTTGCATTGCTTGTCTGTTTGACTGTTGACTGTTGACTATTGGTTGTCTGTTTAGTTCATTTGACTTGTGTACTGATTGAGTTGGATTGTTTTCAGGTACATTAGTTGCTTAAGTTCATTTTGAACTTGCTTTTGCTTTGCTTGGTTGCTTAAGCATTGAGGTATAATTTCTCTGACTTCATGTAGTCTGGAAGACCTGTCCTGTTACTTGGGCAGGCACCTGTCTGAAGTCCTCCTTAAGAGGCAATGCTTGTGTTTGTTTATTTTTGTGCCAAGCAGGAAAAGTCCTTTGATAAGGCAATTGGAAGATAAAAGAGATGTGCAATCCATCTCCTGCTATTATGTGTGTCATCCACTCTGCTCACACACCTTGTGTTGATGCATTGTGGATAATAGCCCAAGATCCATGTTATGTCAGTCATATGTGGATAGAAGAGTTCCAACTTTCTGAACTCCCACACCTTCTATTTGAGTCAAGCTCTCCCAGGCCAGGGATAAGAGCTGTGAGGTCTTACCCTCACTTCCCATTTCATGTGCTTCACCCTAACTCTCAATGTTAGGGTTAAAAGCTAACTACACCCGATTCCAGTTAGCTTGTGTTTCACAGCCTAACCTTGTGTGAGCCAACCTTGTTTGTATATAGTGTGTGCTAATTGTGTGTATGTTTGTCTTTGCCTGTGCTGTTTAGGATAATTGCTCCCTGTGCAAGTTAGATAGAAACCTTGACCTAGGACCATGGTGAATTTGCATGATAACTATTAGGCTCGAGTTAGTCTCCCTTCTAGTATGTCATTGTAAGAACAAAAATTGTTCTACAACAGATTCCTTGATTTTGATGATAACAAAGGATGAAACCAAAAATGGCACCCTAACGAAAAGTTTCTAAGTGTGCAGGGTTCTAAAGATAGAAGAAATAAATCTGATGATGTCATCAGATGCACAACAAGATCAGATACAAATTATCAAGTATCAGAAGCATCTAAAGTGGAATCTCGTTTCAAGAAGCTCTGACTCTGGACAAAACTGCAAAGTATCAGAAGCATCTGAACATGAAGTAAAGTCTAGAAGCTCTGATTCTGGAGAAACGTTATCAGCGCCATCTGAACTCTCAAGAGATCAACATCAGAAGCAAGATTCCAAGATTCTCCAGAAACACAAATACTCTGATTATGGATTTGCTAATCATGAAAGAGTAACGTTGAAGACAAGTAAAGATTTTCAAATTGGATTTCCTGATTAAGAAAGAGACGTTAATCTCCGCTTCCAAGAGAAAAGATACTACTTGTGGTAAGTAGTCACTTCAAAGATGAAAAGTTAAACTGCAGAAGCTATTTAAGTGATGGAGTAAACTCAGTTTAATATCCACCAGATTCAACTCTACTCCAACTCATATATAAATAGAGATGCAATCAACATTCAGTAAGTAAGAAATCAACTAGCCAAAACTATACTGAATTATTTCACGCTCAAGAAAATCATCTTTGCTCTCAAGGAATTTCACTAAGCTTTTGCTTATTAAGTGAAAAATCTGTTCTTAAGTTTGTAATACTTGCTTAACTAGAAGCACTCTAGATTACATATCTTGTATCTTTTATTTGTTTGATTTCCTCAAGTGACTCTTTGTAGTCTGTAGACTTGAGAGGACTAAGAGATTTTTCTTCTCTCTTAGGGGTTGTTTGTAATCTTTCAAGATTAGTGGATTAAGTCCTTGTTGAAGGTGAAATCACCTTGGCCGGGTGGACTGGAGTAGCTTTGTGTTATAAGCGAACCAGTATAAAATCATTGTGTGATTTTCATTTTGGAAAAGCGCTTATTTTTTTTAAACAATTCAAACCCCCCCTTTCTTGTTTTTCTCACCTTCAGTCATTTCCCAGTCTCTGGTTAGGCTAGTCCTTTGTCCCTGCGTAGGGGAACTACGTCACCCTGATCCTCATCCAGATGAGGTACGTAGGCAGGAGATGAGCTGATCTCTCTGGGCGCCCTTTTTCTTTTTCAACCCCTGTGTGTGTATTTGGAGTTTGACGTAAGTCCAGCGATTGGCAGTCGGTTTCCTGTGTGTTTGTTTGGTTCGGAGTCTGATGTAAGTCCAGCGATTGGCATTCGGTTTCCAAGTTTGCCTGTTTGTGTGGAGTTTGACGTAAGTCCAGCGATTGGTAGTCGATTTCCTGTGTGGTTTTGTTTTGCGTGCGTTAGCCGAGCTACGAGTGCTCTGATTCTTCTTTAGCCCGAGAAGATACGTATGCATAGGATGCGACATCCTAGCGAGCACGTTTACCCCGTCCCGAACTACGTCGACTCTGATGTCTGTGCCTGACAGACTACGTAGGCCCAGGATGCGATATCCTGCCGAGTTAGTTTCTTTTGCTTTCTGTGTCTCTTTCAGCCAGTGTTTGATGTTTGTTTGAGCAGCGTTAGCAACCTTTATCCTTCCTTTTGTGCGTGGATCCCGTCGAGTACGACGGATGCGTAGGGATGCTAATACCTTCCCTTCGCATAACCGACTCCCGATCCCATCTCTCTTTGGTCACGAGACCATGTCTTTTCCAGGTTTACTTCGAGTGTTTCCTTTCCCTCCTTAGGGATAAATAACGCACGGTGACGGCTCTGTTGTTTCGTTTTCCCGCCGGTTTTTCGCGTAATGTGACAGCTGGCGACTCTGCTAGGGATTTGAGAAGTTGACCTCTTGGTTGTCCATCTTCCCTAAGCGAGTCTCTCCTAGCGCTCTCTAGGTTAGGGTTTTGGTTGCTTTTGCTGTTTCATTTATTGCATTCACTTATTTATTGTTTGCATTTATGCTTGCATTCATTCATTTTCCTCTGTTCATCTGGCTGTGCTGTGTTGTCTCTCTGTTGAGGTGGGAGTTACATGAGGTAAAAGGCCCAATACCCAGGCTATGAGTGAAATCTAGGAAACCTAGAAATAGAGTGATTCATGGGAAGCGGGTGGTATTGCGCTACTTAGCGGAACATTGATATCACGAGCAGTTCAGACTCTGATGGGGTATTATCGTTACATACTTCGGGTGTGTATATGATGATATTCTATGAAAGGGTTATTTATGCTGCATTTCTCTCGACCTTACCCTGGCCTAGATGACACCCGTGAGTGGGGAGGGAATGATCATTATTACAGGTACGGTTGGTGACTTGTCGGTGACTTGTGATCCTGTTGGTGACTATGGGTTCAGATGACAGTTTATCAGATGACTTTGGGTTTCAGATGAATTGTGGTTCCGAGTTCAAGCCGAAACTTTGATCCTGTGTTCCGAGATGCACAGCCTGCCAGTCTTGTCTGCATCATTTGCATCATAGCATGTTTATTTTCAAAAAAAAATACGCAATAAAAAGAATGGAAAAAAAGAAAAAGCTAATCTTTGCATGCATATCATTTCTCAGGTTCATTTAGGAGTTCGGTTCACCGATAGAGATGGCAACAGTCCCGGAGTTGAAGCGGAAGACTTGTTCCTACAGCTTTCACCGTGAGCCTTTGACGTCTTTGATAGAGTTGAGCAACTTCGTGACCAGTGGTAATCAGAAGGGTTTGTTGATCAGTATGGGGATATTCTGACACTGTTGAGGATGGTAGTTGATCCAGTGCCGTTGCAGACTCTTCTACAGTTCTACGACCCAGAGCTTCGTTGCTTCACCTTTCAGGATTATCAGTTGGCGCCTACTCTCGAGGAGTACTCCATTCTGTTGAATGTTCCTATTCGGCATCAGGTTCCTTTCTTGGATATGCCTAAGGAGGTTGATTTCAGAGTCGTCGCCAGAGCTCTCCATTTGGGTATCAAGGAAGTCAGTGATAATTGGAGGTCCAGTGGGGATATTATGGGTCTGCCTTTGAAGTTTCTGTTGAGGATCGCTAGAGAAGAAGAAGAGAAGGGGAATTGGGAAGCCTTTCATGCTTAGTTGGCCATCATGATCTATGGGATCGTTTTGTTCCCAAGTATGCCCAACTTTGTGGACTATGCTGCAGTCACTATCTTCATTGGAAGAAATCCGGTTCCTACTCTGTTAGCTGACACTTACTATGTTATTCACAATAGGCATGGTAAGGGTGGAGCTATTAGATGTTGTCTCCCACTGTTGCTCAGATGGTTCATGTCTCTTCTGCCAGTCAGTGGACCTTTTGTGGATGCTCAGAGCACTCATAAGTGGACTCAGAGGATCATGTCTCTTACTTCATATGATATCAGATGGCAATCTTACCGGATGGATGTGCGCAATGTCATTATGAGTTGTGGAGAGTTCCGTAATGTGCCACTTGTAGGGACTAAGGGTTGCATCAATTACAATCCAGTTCTTTCTCTTCGCCAGTTGGGGTTCGTGATGAATGGAAGACCGCTTGAAGCTGAGATAGTTGAGAGTGTGTATTTTGAGAAGCGGAGTGACCCTGCTAGATTGGAGCAGATAGGAAGAGCTTGGAAGACCATTGGTGTCAAAGATGGAGCTGTCTTAAGGAAGAAGTTTGCCATTGCTATGCCTGACTACACTGAGTGGGTCAAGAAGAGAGTGGAAACTTTGTTGCTGCCATATGATAGGATGAATCCTTTGGAAGTGCAACCGCCTTTGATCCTTGCTGAGAGTGTACCTGCTAAGCAGTACAAGCAAGCCCTGATGGAGAATCGTCGGTTGAAGGAGAAAGAGCAAGATGCCCAGATGGAGTTGTACCAAGCCAAAGCTGATAGGTTGAACCTGACTCATCAACTCAGAGACATCCAGAGTGTAGATGTTGGTGGAGTAAGGAGCAAGAAGAGATCTTATGAAGAGATGGAGAACTTGCTGAATGCAGAACGCCGTGAGTGTTTGAGGCTGTAGAGAGCTGAGGCCAGTTATCAGAAGAAGATCAGAGACTTGGAGAAGCAAATCAGAGACAAAGATATCCAGTTGAAGAAGGAAGTTGACATGAGACATGCATCAGAGGACCAACTTGGAAGAGAAGTTGTGGAGCTTAGAAGACAGTTGAAGGAGAAGATCACTCCCTTGCCAGAATGTTCAGAGTGTGACCTGTTGATAGACTAGTGTCACTACTTGAAGACTCTCATTCCTGGAAGTCGTTTGTCTTAGCTTGTATTCCTGATGTTTATGTTGAGAATCACCCCCAGGCTTGTTGGGTGGGATTCATTGTTGTACTCTGGTTATTTGGATCTTTGAGTCTTTGTTGTATGATCCTGTTGCTCTTATCTATAAATGAGGTTGTTGGTTTCACTTTGTACTCATCACTCTTGTGTATGTTGTTCCTGTGCTTCTGTGTTGTTCTTACTGCAGGTTGCCATCTTTTGAAGATGAATTAGGCTCTTTGAATGCCTGAGAAATGAACATATCATGTGCATCATATGCATTAGCATCATACTCATATCATTGTGCATAACAGGTGTTCTTGCTCGCGACTTCTCACTCTGGTTCCTGTGTTAGGCAGGATAGCTGATCAAAGACCGCATCACTACTCAACCAGACTCAATCATCAGAGAAACATGGACCAGGTTCAGGCAGAGCTAGCTGAGATGAGGGCGAACATGGCCCAGTTTATGACGATGATGCAGGGTGTTGTCCAAGGGCAAGAGGAGCTGTGTGCCTTAGCCCAAAGACAAGAAACCGTGATTCCTCCGTCCAACCGAGCATCGCCGGTGGGTGTCCCAATTCATGAGAATGTTAATGCTGCTGCTCCCGCCAACGACTATGCTGTGGGTGATGAGTTAAGGGGGATTAGAATCAATGGACAACCTCTTGCTGCAGAGACTGTCAATGCTAGAGCTACCCGGGCTCCTGTTCGTCATCCTGCTCCGATTGTTGACAGACAAGAGGACATGTTCACACTGCTGAGTGAAGATGATGAGGTGGTTGGAAGAGTTGAGGATAGGGATCGTAAAGCTGATGCCCTTGCTGAAAAAATAAGAGTTATGGAATGTCAGAATTCCTTGGGTTTCGATGTGACCAACATGGGGCTGGTGGAAGGTTTGAGGATCCCTTACAAATTCAAAGCACCCTCGTTCAATAAATATAATGGTACTTCTTGCCCTCGCACCCACGTGCAGGCCTATTATCGGAAAATCTCTGCTTACACTGATGATGAGAAAATGTGGATGTATTTCTTCCAGGATAGCTTGTCTAGGGCTTCCTTGGATTGGTACATGGAACTGAAGAGAGATTCTATCCGCTGTTGGAGAGATCTGGGTGAGGCCTTCTTGAGGCAGTATAAACATAGCATGGATATGGCGCCGAGCCAGACTCAGCTGCAGAGTCTTTGTCAAAAATCAGGAGAAAGCTTCAAGGAGTACGCCTAGAGGTGGCGTGAATTGGCTGCTAGAGTACAACCCCCTATGCTGGAGAGGGAACTTACTGACATGTTTATTGGTACTCTACAGGGTGTATTCATGGACCGGATGGGAAGTTGCCCATTCGGTAGTTTTTCAGATGTGGTAATTTGCGATGAGAGGACAGAGAGCTTGATTAAAGCTGGTAAGATTCAAGATGTTGGGTCCTCATCGTCTAAGAAACCATTCGCTGGGGCACCTCGTTGGAGAGAAGGTGAAGCCAGTGCTGTGCAACATGGTAGAAGGGGTGTGAATAGAAATCAGTATCGTCAGGTTGCTGCTGTGACCATTCCAGCACCTCAACCTCGTCAGCAACAGTAACAACAAAGAGTTCAACAACCGCCACAACAACAACAACAACAACAACAACGTCCATATCAGCCAAGGCAGAGGATGCCTGATCGACGTTTTGACCCATTGCCGATGACTTATGCTGAGTTGCTACCTGAGTTGCTCAGATTGGGATTTGTGGAGTTGAGAACCATGGCTCCGTTGACAAAAATACCACCTGGGTATGATGCCAACGTGCGTTGCGATTTCCACTCTGATGCACCGGGGCACCATATTGAGAACTGCAGGGCTTTTCATCATAAAGTCCAGGACCAAATTGACGCTAAAACTATCAATTTTGCTCCTGTGCCGAATGTTGTTAACAACCCTATGCCTCCGCATGGTGCGCACAGAGTGAACAGTATTGAAGAGGTAGAAGCTGAAGATCTGGTGGTCAGTGTTGAAGATGTTCAGACTCCTCTGTCAGTTGTGAAGGCTCAGTTGTTAAAAGGGGACGTATTCTCGGGCTGTTGTGAGGGCTGTGTTGATTGTGCTGAATTTGAGAATGGTTGTAATCGGTTGCGGGCTGGTATCCAGGGTTTGATGGATGAGGGCTGTTTGCAATTCAGTCGGGCCGTTAGAGATCGTGGGCTGGTGTCAACCGTCACTATCTACTTCAAACCGTCAGAAGGACGTGGCTAGAGGATTGTTAGCGCGCCTGCAGCTAGTGGTACTCCTGTTACCATCTCTGCACCAATTACCGCCAGTACTCCGACTACAATTGTTGCGCCAGTCAGAAGGGCTGTTGACAGTAAGGCTGTGCCGTGGAGATATGACAACGCCTACCGCAGTAATCGAAGGGCTGAGAGTCAGGTCAGGCCAGTGAATCAAGCGCCTGTGACTATTGGTGTGCCGGTAAGAACTCCTGTGGTTGTGAGTCCAGTTGTGGACAATGTTGGTGGACCAGGAGGTTTTACAAGAAGTGGACGTCTGTTTGCTCCGCAACCTTTGAGAGACAATAATGTCGAGGCTCTCGCCAAGGCTAAAGGCAAACAGGCTGTGGTTGACGAAGAACCTGCTCAGAAAGAAGCGCCTGAGGGTTCGTTCGAGAAATACGTGGAGGAGTTCATGAAGATAATCAAGAAAAGTGACAACAAGATTGTAGATCAGCTGAATCAGACTCCGTCCAAAATCTCAATACTCTCATTGCTTCTGTGCTCTGAGGCACATCGTAATGCTCTGCTGAAGATGCTGAATATGGCTTACGTGCCTTAGGAGATTTCTGTCAACCAGCTGGAAGGTGTGATTGCCAACGTGAGCACCAGGCATGCTTTAGGGTTCACTGACCTAGACTTGACGCCTGAGGGTCGTAATCATAATAAGGCCTTGCATATCACCATGGAGTGCAAGGGTGCTGTTTTGTCTCACGTGTTGGTAGACACTGGCTCGTCGCTGAACGTGTTGCCCAAGCAGATTTTGAAAGAGATTGACGTGGAAGGGGTTGTGCTCACTCCGAGTGACCTGATTGTGCGTGCATTTGACGGATCCAAACGTTCTATTTTTGGTGAAGTCACCTTGCCAGTGAAGATAGGTCTGGAGGTTTTTGACATCATCTTCTATGTAATGGACATCCAGCCCGCTTACAGTTGTTTGTTAGGGCGTCCTTGGATTCATGCAGTTGGGGCATTTTCGTCAACTCTCCACCAGAAGTTAAAGTATGTCTGGAACGGTCAGATTGTGACCGTGTTTGGTGAAGAAGATATTCTAGTGAGTCACCTATCCTCTTTCAAATATGTAGAGGTGGATGGCGAGATCCATGAGACTTTATGCCAGGCGTTCGAGACTGTTGCTCTTGAGAGGGTGGCTTTTGCTGAGCAGAAGAAGCCAAGTGCCTCAATTGCATCGTACAAGCAGGCCAAGGAGGTTGTTGACTCTGGCAGAGCTGAAGGCTGGGGCAAGATGGTAGATTTGCCTATCAAGGAGGATAAGTTCGGAATTGGCTATCAACCCCTGCAGGCGGAGCAGGGTGTGCAGACAGGTCCGAGTACCTTTACCAGCGCTGGGCTGATGAATCACGGTGACGTCTTTGCGGTCAGTAGTGAAGATGGTGGCAGTGATTGTGATCTCGACAACTAGGTTCGCCCGTGTGCACCAGGGGAGAAGATCAACAATTGGACATCAGAAGATGTGGTCCAAGTTACTCTTCAAACAGAGTAATTTTCTTTTGTTTTTTCATTCTGCACAAAACCCTACGTTCTGCCCAAGGCGTAGTGGTTCATTGTAGGGCCTCATCATGTGTTTTTCAATGATTATCATTAATAAAGGACGTTTTGCAAACAATTTTGTGATCCCTGTCTTTCTATTTTTGTTTTTCATTTTTCAAAAAAAAAAAAAATGGCAATGTTTTTGTTTTTTGTGACTTTCTTGAACTCTTTTTTCTAAAACAAAGCATTAAACATGCAGAAGTGATCTCACGGAATCCACTATGAACAGTTCTGTTATGGCTCAGTACGATTTCAATAATCCCATCTACCAAGCTGAAGAGGAGAGTGAGGAAGACTGTGAACTCCCTAAAGAATTGGTCAGATTGTTGAAGCAGTAGGAAAGGGTCATTCAACCTCATCAAGAGGAGTTGGAGATTGTTAATCTTGGTACTGAGGACGCCAGAAAAGATATTAAGATCGGGGCTGCTTTGAAGACAGATGTCAAGAGCAGGTTGATTGAGATGCTGAGAGAGTATGTGGAGATATTCGCCTGGTCTTATCAAGATATGCCTGGGCTGGATACCGATATTGTGGTGCATAGACTACCTCTCAGAGAAGATTGTCCTTCGGTCAAGCAGAAGCTTCGTAGAACGAGTCCTGATATGGCTGTTAAGATCAAGGAAGAGGTTCAGAAGCAGTTCGATGCTGGTTTCTTGTCAGTGACGACTTATCCCCCGTGGGTGGCCAACATCGTTCCCGTGCCGAAGAAGGATGGCAAAGTCAGAATGTGTGTCGATTACCGGGATTTGAACAGAGCAAGTCTGAAAGATGATTTCCCATTACCTCACATTGATGTATTGGTTGATAATACGGCTCAATCCTCGGTTTTCTCTTTCATGGATGGTTTTTCTGGTTATAATCAGATTAAGATGGCGCCAGAGGACATGGAAAAGACGACATTCATTATGCCTTGGGGCACGTTCTGCTATAAGGTGATGCCATTTGGGCTGAAGAATGTCGGTGCTACCTATCAGAGGGCTATGACGACTCTCTTTCATGACATGATGCACAAAGAGATTGAAGTGTATGTGGATGATATGATTGCAAAGTCGCAGACAGAAGAGGAGCACCTGGTTAATTTGCAGAAGTTGTTTGACCGATTGAGAAAGTTCAAACTGAGGCTGAATCCAAACAAGTGTACGTTTGGGGTGAGATCCGGGAAGCTGTTAGGCTTCATTGTCAGTGAGAAAGGGATTGAGGTTGATCCAGCAAAAGTCAAGGCTATTCAAGAGATGCCTGAACCGAAACAGAAAAGCAGGTTCTTGGGTTTTTAGGGAGATTGAACTACATTGCAAGGTTTGTATCTCACCTAATTGCCACGTGTGAACCAATATTCAAATTGCTCAGAAAGAATCAAGCAATCAGGTGGAATGATGACTGTCAGGAAGCTTTTGACAAGATAAAAGAGTATTTACAGAAACCTCCAATCCTTATACCTCCAGTTCCCGGGAGACCACTGATAATGTACCTGTCAGTGACTGAGAACTCGATGGGGTGTGTATTGGGACAGCATGACGAGTCTGGTCGAAAAGAGCATGCCATATACTACCTTAGCAAAAAGTTTACCGACTGTGAAATCAAGTATTCACAGCTTGAGAAAACTTGCTGTGCTTTGGCCTGGGCTGCTCGCCGACTGAGGCAATATATGTTGAACCATACTACCTTGTTGATTTCTAAGATGGATCCAGTGAAATACATCTTTGAGAAGCCGGCTCTCACCGGACGTGTTGCCCGTTGGCAGATGATTTTAAGAGAATATGACATTCAGTACACGTCGCAGAAGGCCATCGAAGGTAGTGTTTTGTCAGACTACCTCGTCGAGCAACCGATCGATGATTATCAGCCGATGATGTTTGAGTTCCCTGATGAAGACATCATGTATTTGAAGATGAAAGACTGTGAGGAGCCTCTTGTCGAGGAAGGACCGGATCCTGATGACAAGTGGACATTGATGTTTGATGGGGCTGTAAATGTGAATGGCAACGGTGTTGGTGCAGTGCTTATCAATCCAAAAGGTGCGCATATACCTTTCTTTGCCAGATTGACTTTTGACGTCACCAACAATGAAGCTGAGTATGAGGCTTGTATCATGGGGATAGAAGAAGCCATTGATTTGAGGATCAAAACGCTTGACATTTATGGAGATTCCGCTCTAGTGATCAATTAGGTCAATGGAGATTGGAATACCAACCAGCCGCATTTGATTCCGTATAGAGATTACACCAGAAGGATACTGACATTCTTCAAGAAGGTGAAGTTGTATCATGTCCCCCGGGAT
Organism: Lathyrus oleraceus; assembly: GCF_024323335.1. NCBI lineage: Eukaryota > Viridiplantae > Streptophyta > Magnoliopsida > Fabales > Fabaceae > Lathyrus > Lathyrus oleraceus. The sequence goes on from NC_066581.1 coordinate 441,546,876, forward strand.
GAGAATCAGATGGCTGATGCCTTGGCTACTTTATCTTCTATGATCAAAGTTCATTGGTGGAATCATGTGCCACATGTTGCGGTGAATCGACTCGAGAGGTCTGCGTATGTATTTGCAACCGAGTCTGTTGTTGATGAGAAGCCGTGGTACTATGACATCAAGAACTTCCTCAAGAGCCAGGAGTATCCTGAAGGTGCGTCAAAGAATGACAAGAAAACCCTGAGAAGGCTAGCTGGAAGCTTTTATTTGAATCAGGATGATGTGTTGTATAAAAGGAACTTTGACATGGTTCTGCTCAGATGCGTGGATAGACACGAAGCAGACATGTTGATGCATGAAGTGCATGAAGGATCGTTTGGTACCCATGCTGGTGGTCATGCAATGTCTAAGAAATTGTTGAGAGCCGGTTATTACTGGATGACTATGGAATCCGATTGTTTCAAATACGCTCGGAAATGCCATAAATGCCAGATCTATGCTGATAAGGTGCATGTACCACCAAGCCCTCTGAATGTTATGAATTCGCCTTGGCCATTCGCCATGTGGGGAATTGATATGATTGGGAAGATCGAGCCTACTTCTTCGAATGGACATCGCTTCATCTTGGTTGCGATTGATTACTTCACCAAGTGGGTTGAAGCAGCTTCCTATGCTAATGTTACCAAACAAGTGGTTGCCCGGTTTATCAAGAAGGAAATCATCTGTCGTTATGGGGTTCCCGAGAGAATCATCACTGATAATGGTTCGAATCTCAACAACAAGATGATGAAAGAGCTTTGTAAAGATTTCAAGATTGAACATCACAATTCTTCTCCTTACAGACCGAAGATGAATGGTGCTGTAGAGGCGGCAAACAAGAATATCAAGAAGATTGTGCAGAAGATGGTCGTGACGTACAAGGATTGGCATGAGATGTTGCCTTTCGCTTTGCATGGGTACCGTACCTCAGTACGTACGTCGACCGGGGCAACCCCGTACTCCCTTGTGTATGGTATGGAAGCTGTCCTACCTGTTGCAGTGGAGATTCCTTCTCTGAGAGTTTTGTTGGATGTCAAGCTTGACGAAGCCGAGTGGATTCGAACAAGGTTTAACGAGTTGAGCCTTATCGAAGAGAGACGGCTAGCAGCTGTGTGCCATGGGCAGTTGTATCAGAGAAGGATGAAGAGAGCTTTTGATCAGAAAGTGCGTCCTCGAAGCTATCAGATCGGTGATCTAGTTTTGAAGAGGATCCTTCCTCCCGGTACAGATAACAGGGGCAAGTGGACTCCTAATTACGAAGGTCCATATGTTGTGAAGAAGGTCTTCTCCGGTGGAGCCTTGATGCTTACAACTATGGATGGTGAAGATTTTCCATCCCCTGTTAACTCAGATGTAGTCAAAAAATACTTCGCATAAATTGACCCGCTGGACAAAAAGAATAAAAGAGTCCAGGCAAAAAAGGGCATCCCGGCGAACCAAAAAACAGAAAGAAAAGGTTCGGGCAAAAATTAGGGATAAAAATGAAAAGAATTTGTACACCCGGTAAGTCGAAAACCCGCAAGGGCGACTTAGGCAAAAATGGGTATCCTGGTGGATTGAAAACCCGAAAGGGCGATCCAGGCAAAAGAGGGATTAAAGCGAAGACTACAGTCTGAGTTGTCTGTACTTCATCGCGCTTCATCGTCTGCCATCTCCAAAGATGCGATCGGTCCAATCATTATTCTCAGAAAGCAAGGAAGTTGGGAGGAAAGCTGATGATCTGTGAGTTATAACAGAATTGGGAAATGGTGGATGCCGTGTTCACATTGCCATTAGGATAGATTTTTCCTTTTGTGCGCAATTACCTCTTTCTAGGAATTGCTTCCCGATGTATTCGCCTTTTCAGGCCCATTTTCAATCAATAAAAGTCATTATTCAGATAGATAGCTCTCTTGTTTTTATTTTACTGTTTTGTTTGCAAAAACATCCGAATTTTTGATAAACATTGCATATAAAAACATGAAGGCTAAACAATAACGTGCAGAAAGATAAAACATTTCAAAATTATTTTGAATGTTGAGGACACTTGAGCGTATCTTGTCCATGCAACCCCTGGGGCATGTATGTTGAGCTGTTTTGCAGGTTGTCATCTATGAGGACGATTCCCCAGTAGATATTTCCCCATTTGAGTTCCCAGTTGAATTCCCAGCTGAGTTTGAAGATGGATTATCCCCACTGAGATGGAGAGATGTTGTATCCCCATCGGAGGTATCATTGGAGTAGTTCTATCCTTAGCAGTCTGGTTTGAAGTACGGCTATCCCCAGCGTGGTCGTGAGCGCTTATCCTCAGCAGGGTTGTGGATGTCTATCTCCAGCATGGTCTAGTATGTTCTTTCCCCACCAGAGTTATGTTTTTCCTCAACAGAGTGGTGAATGCCTGTCCCCGTCAGGATTGTGAAGTTTTTCCCTAGCAGATATCCCGAGCAGAGGTTTGTGTTGATGGTTTTCCCCAGCAGGTTCCCCGAGTGGATCAGGTTCGGCGAGAATTATCTCCAGCAGAGTTTATCCTACCTGTGGGTAACTCTCCCTAGTGAAGCCGCCTTGTTTTTTCCCCAACGAAGTCGTGTCGCATTGTTTGTTCCCCAAGCGGAGTCCTCCCTGTGGGCAACAGTTTTATTTCTCCAGCATGAGTGAAAAGTCGGTGCTCTCCCCGCAGAGTATCCCCACAGAGTAGCTGATTAGTTGGCTCCCCAGCAGGAGTTCATCATTTGCATTTTTGCATATAGTGATCATTGCATCCTCAAATTGCGTAGCATTTTCCATTCGATATGGAGCATTACGCCATAGAAAAATTCAAACATATGCATTCATGTGTTGAAACCCACTCAGACCATATCCCCGACAGAGGCAGATCGTTGTTCAACATCTGTACAGCACGTTTACTACAGTTGCTCCTGACAGCATTCAGGATATTCCCCAGAGAGGTTTATTTCCTCACTCGCAAGTGAAAGGAAAGTTTGATTCTCCCCAGTGAGATCCCCAACAAGTGTTTAGCCTTGCCCTGACATATGTAGATGTCGTACCCGTGATACCAATTAGTGTCATGTCAGCACCCGCGTGTGTCCTTTCTTTGGCGACGATAAACACCATTCTTTCGGTGTCGGTAAACATCGTGTCTCACCCCAGTCATTGGTAAATGTCTGGTCGTCCCTTTATTAATGTCGGTAAACATCATCGTCCGATGTTCGTAACATATATTCCTTCCCCAGTGAGCTATCTCTCCGTTGGTTTCGATAAACGTCGAGTTTTTCCTAGTTGTCCGTTGACATCTAGTTGTATTTTCCACAGGTCATCCGTTGATGTCTGTTTACCTCTCTGTTGGTTTCGATAAACGTCGAGTTTTTCCTAGTTGTCCGTTGACATCTAGTTGTATCCTCCCCACAGGTCATCCGTTGATGTCTGTTCACCTCTCTGTTGGTTTCGATAAACGTTGAGTCTTTCCCATTCATCCGTTGATGTCTGGTCACCTCTCCGTTGGTTTCGATAAACGTAGAGCTTCTCCTTCTCCGTTGGTGTCGATAAACGTCGAGCTTCTCCCTTTCGTCCGTTGACGTCTGGTCGAGTCCTTCCCAATCATTCATTAATGTCTGGTCGAGTCTTTCCCATTCATTCGTTGATGTCTGGTCACCTCTCCGTTGGTTTTGGTAAACGTCGAGTTTTTCCTAGTTGTCCGTTGATATCTAGATGTATTTCTTTCCCATTCATCCGTTGATGACTGGTCACCTCTCCGTTGGTTTCGGTAAACGTTGAGTTTTTCCCATTCGTCCGATGACGTCTGGTTGTATTCCTTTCTTTCCAGTCATTCATTAATGCCTGGTTACCTCTCCGTTGGTTTCGATAAACGTCGAGTTTTTCCTAGTTGTCCGTTGACATCTAGATGTATTTCTTTCCCAGGTCATCCGTTGATGTCTGGTCACTTCTCCGTTGGTTTCGATAAACGTTGAGTTCTTCCCAATCGTCCGCTGACGTTTGGTTGTGTTAACTTTTTCCCCAATACCCACCTCTCCGTTGGTTTCGATAAACGTTGAGTTTTTCCCGTTCTTCCATTGACGTCTGGTCGAGTCCTCCCATTCATCCATTGATGTCTGGTCACCTCTCCGTTGGTTTTGGTAAACGTCGAGTTTTTCCTAGTCGTCCGTTGGCGTCTAGTTGTGATTTCTATTCCCATTCATCATCCTTCGATGTTTGGATGTGGTTCCTTTCTTCTGAAAAAAATCAAATCAAAATCCCCAGTGAAGTCATGGGTAAGCATCTTGTCTGGTTCAGTGACAAATATCAGATCCCAGTGGAAGTTATCCTTGGTGGACAGTCCTTTCTTGGATTCCCGCAGTGTGCAAATTTCTACGGTTCTTTGGTATTCAATCCCTGTGTACCTTGAAGGTCTGACAGCCGTTGCTCTCATCCATTCAGGTTCCCAGTTGATTGAATAGGGGAAGCTGTAGCACCTCAAATTTGCACCTCCCATTTGTACATACATTTTCATTTTAGGTCATTAACATTGCATTGTTCATTGCATAGTCCATCAGTCAACAGGCAAGATTGGTCAAGACTGGTCAAGAGATTCAGTTGTGCAAGCAAGCAAGTGCATTTTCTATGGAATCAAAGCCCTAGGGTTGGTTCAATGAGTTCATATGATTCAAGGATCATTTTGAAGTGGTTTTGCCAAGCATTGGATGTTCAAAGCTCATCAGTTCATGATCAATTCATCTGAAACCCTAGAAAGTTAACCAAAGTCAACTGTCAATTCAATCATGGATTTGAAGGTGGGAGATGGTTAGAGAGGCCTCATTCATGTCCATACAAGTCTCATTTGACATTTCAAACATCAACAATGAAGAATTTGAGGTCAGATGAAAAGTTTCCAAAAATAGTAAGTGACTTGTAATTTGAAATTGCCAAAAATGGAAAGGTTTTCTCCTCAAGATTACATTATCAAGAAAGCTTCAAATGAAATTTTGTCCAACATGAAAGTTGAATATCTTTCTCTCCCATTTCCAAAAAGTCAAAGATCATGAATTTCTCATGTGTGGTTGAAAAGATATGGATCAATCATGGCCAAGTGAATTTGAACTTCAAGAATGCATAACTTTCACACCAAATGTCCAAATGGAGTGGCTCTTTTTGCAACATTTCTCTCTTGATCTCTACTATCCAAATCATGCATCATAAGCCATGCATTTCCATCACAAAAATATTTGCATTTTCATTTGAATTTTGGAGGGAAATTCCAAATTTGAAAATTAAGCATTGTTTTCACATTTTACCATTTGCACTTGGCTCAAAACAGAATTTCAAATGATTTCCAAGCCAATTTCGTGCACTGTTCCATTGGTAATCTCATGCATGAGGTGCATTGGCCAATTTGCATTTACACTCTCTTTTCACTAATCCATTGGCAATTGGGTTAATTGTGATTAACAACATGATTAGGAGCTCATATATATAGATAATCATAACAGAAAACTGCATCAACATCATCACATTTTCAGATCTGAAATTTTTCTTCACACTTTTTCTCTCAAACTTTTGCAATTTTCTTCAAACCAATTCATCATCCATTGATCAAATCATCATCTGGAAGGATTATGGCGCATGTTTGAAGCAAGAACCATCACAATTCATTCAGATTTGAAGCAGCTCGAAGCTTGCATTCATCCATGGCAGTTGGAAATTCTGGCCAGATCGTGCAAGATTAAGTCACAAACATTCATCCATTCAATCATACAAGAGCATTGGAGCATCTGTTTGAGTTGTTCAAGGCCTGAAATCATCAATTCCACTTCTGCATCTTCAACAAGGTCAGAATTCGATTCCCTTAATTCGTGAAATTGATAGGTGATAGTTGTAGATCTGTGAACACTGAGCAAACTGAGCTTTAGATCATTAATTTTCATGAAGAATTGAGTTAGTTATGTGAGATCTAAGTTTGATGCATGAAAATCTATGCGTTCGATTTGCTTGATATATGTTGAATTAGCACAAAGTAGGCCTGGATTAGTGATGTATGTTGAAAGATGAAGACGATGATGTGCTTATTTCGCATTTCTGAGAAATTTGTTCTTGAGCATGAAGAACACGATGAAGTTGCTAGGGTTTCACTTCCAGAACTCAGTTTGATCTTTCCCAGCGTGTTTTTCATGTTTGCATGTGTTTGTGGGAATACTGAGCATGTATTGGTCCATGTGGCGTACGCATGGCAATTTGATTGGCCTGAAGCGCTTGTTCGTGCCACGCAGGATTAATGAAGCGCTGTGTTTTGCAGCCAGCGCGCTTCATTTTGAATTGTACTCACTTCGAATCTGGCTCACAACACTTTTTTCAAATTGCATTGCATTTTATTCATTTTCCTCATATATTCATGTGCTAGCTTTTCATGTATTTTTTAATTTTTCTTCCACTTCATAAATTCATAACTAAATGATAAATCATCCAAAAAATGTGTGGATTTTTGCATTGTTCTCCTTGTTGTTTCTAGTTTTTTATGAGCATTTTTCCAGAATTTGTGCTCGGATGAAAATTAATTTGGCCTAGGGTTTGTGTGCATGTGTCATATTTTGTACCTTGCTTGCCATATGCTTTGTGAAATGATGAGTTTTAATCCAATGATTATGAAATTTGATATGCTTAAACTAGACATCTTGCTGGACATTTTGTTGTTGAGTTTGCATTTTTATCATTTGTGGTTGCTGAGATAAGCTCATATTAGTGTAGGTGTGACAATGTGTGTCACACATTTGCTTGTCCAATTTGATGAATTTCGTTGCCATGCCAAATTAACTCTAAATGATGTGATTCTTTGCATGATGCTTCTTATAGTTTCTGTGAATGCTCATGATGTTTTGTGGAAATTTTGGATTCATTTCTGATTTGTTTGAGATTTTTCTTTCTGGATTGTCATTTATGAGTTTTTGAATTGTCTTGAACTTCCATGATTTGTGAAATGCTTATGCTTTATCATATGGATGTGAAATTTTGCACATTGTTTATAGACACATTGAAGTTTGTTTTGGCTTTGATTGGACTTCTTTACCATGTACCAATTCTGTTTTAGGCTTGTGTTAAGTTGATGTATCAAATTGTGCCTCATTTGAGCTTGTTTGTGCTTGCCTTGCCTTATGCATTTTCTTTACTATGCTAGAACTTGTCCAAATACCTTAATTTTTGGTGTGTTGATCATGTTGTGTGTTCTGTTTAGCCATGATTTTTCTTGAGATTAATTGAAGCATTTTTGAATTAATGTGCATTTGTTCATTCTGTTGGCTCAATGTGCTTTCAACTTGCATACCTTGCCATGATTGATTTCTGAAATGAATTTGGTTGATGCTATTGACATGAGACCTTTGGATTATGTTCTTATTGGTTTGAGGTTGATTCATGTTGAAATTCATGTTCTGTTTTGAATTATTTCTCCCTCTTTGACGCTAGTCCTTGCCCTAGTGGTTTGCCTCTCACATATGAGCTTTGTTTTCAGGTTAAGAAGTACATGGCCATGATGGAATTAATTCATTTGCTTGAGTTGGTTAATTGTTTGATGTTGACTAATCTTGACTTGTTTTGTAGGTGGCTTTTAGCTCATTTGAGTTGAGCTTATGCCTTGCACCTTGTTGCATTGCTTGTCTGTTTGACTGTTGACTGTTGACTATTGGTTGTCTATTTAGTTCATTTGACTTGTGTACTGATTGAGTTGGATTGTTTTCAGGTACATTAGTTGCTTAAGTTCATTTTGAACTTGCTTTTGCTTTGCTTGGTTGCTTAAGCATTGAGGTATAATTTCTCTGACTTCATGTAGTCTGGAAGACCTGTCCTGTTACTTGGGCAGGCACCTGTCTGAAGTCCTCCTTAAGAGGCAATGCTTGTGTTTGTTTATTTTTGTGCCAAGCAGGAAAAGACCTTTGATAAGGCAATTGGCAGATAAAAGAGATGTGCAATCCATCTCCTGTTATTCTGTGTGTCATCCGCTCTGCTCACACACCTTGTGTTGATGCATTGTGGATAATAGCCCAAGATCCATGTTGTGTCAATCATATGTGGATAGAAGAGTTCCAACTTTCTGAACTCCCACACCTTCTATTTGAGTCAAGCTCTCCCAGGCCAGGGATAAGAGTTGTGAGGTCTTACCCTCACTTCCCATTTCATCTGCTTCACACTAACTCTCAATGTTAGAGTTAAGAGCTAACTACACCCGATTCCAGTTGGCTTGTGTTTCACAGCCTAACCTTGTGTGAGCCCACCTTGTTTGTATATAGTGTGTGCTAATTGTGTGTATGTTTGTCTTTGCATGTGCTGTTTAGGATAGCTTGCTCCCTGTGCAAGTTAGATAGAAACCTTGACCTAGGACCATGGTGAATTTGCATGATAAACATTAGGCTCGAGTTAGTCTCCCTTCTAGTATGTCATTTCCCAGTCTCTGGTTAGGCTAGTCCTTTGTCCCTGCGTAGGGGAACTACGTCGCCCTGATCCTCATACCAGATGAGGTACGTAGGCAGGAGATGAACTGATCTCTCCGGGCGCCCTTTTTCTTTTTCAACCCCTGTGTGTGTATTTGGAGTTTGACGTAAGTCCAGCGATTGGCAGTCGGTTTCCTGTGTGTTTGTTTGGTTCGGAGCCTGATGTAAGTCCAGCGATTGGCATTCAGTTTCCATGTTTGCCTGTTTGTGTGGAGTTTGACGTAAGTCCAGCGATTGGCAGTCGATTTCCTGTGTGGTTTTGTTTTGCGTGCGTTAGCCGAGCTACGAGTGCTCTGATTCTTCTTTAGTCCGAGAAGATACGTATGCATAGGATGCGACATCCTGTCGTAACCTGAAAAATACAGTGCGAAAAAAAACAACCGGCGAAAGGAAAAGACAGAAGAGTCGCCACCGTGCGTTATTCATCCCAAAGGAGGGAAAGGAAACGCTCGAAGTAAACCTGAAAAAGGAAAGGACAAGACGGGGTCTCGCAACCAAATCTTGGGTTCGGGAGTCGGTTATGCGAAGGGAAGGTATTAGCACCCCTACGCATCCGTAGTACTCTACGGGATATACTTTTGTAGTTCTTGTCTAAAGGGTGTGGGTTTATCTTGTGCTATTTACAAAAAAAAAGGGGTAAATGAAAATGACTCGCACGGATGTCGCATCCACTGCATACGTATCTCATCTGAGTATGAGAATCAGAGTCTTCGTAGCTCGGCTGACCTATGGGTTGGGATGTGTGCTCGCTAAGATATCGCGTCTTATGCCTACGTATCTCATCTGGCCTGAGAATCAGAGCAAAACGTAGTTCGGCTAACTACGGGGTTATGGATTGGGTTTTGGACGAACGACGTTACTACGCAATCTACCGGATGCTCGACCTTTGGAGACTTACTCGCCTGTAGTAGAAGGAGTTGGCATGTTGCTTTGGGTTTTAGGGTTTGGGATGCTCGAGGGAAAAAAGGCAGTCCTTGATGAAGGAACCGCGCTACCTGCAGGGATAGGAACACAAAACACAAAACATGTATCTTGAGGTAAACACAAAACATTGCCTCCTATCGAGGTCTTCCAGCTAGGAAAGCAGTAAAATGCGGGAAAAGGTAAAAAGTACCACACGGATAAAGATCCGAAGTAACAGCAACCAAGGGGACAAGAAACCCAGAGATCTCTCAAGCTGGTACCATCAAAGAAAAGTGAGTCAGTACAGGTAATCAGAATGAACCTCCAGGGGTTATCCCACAAATAAAGTGGGAAACCACGCAAGTTATCCCTGCAAAAGTCATGTGCCTTCACAAAAACTCAACAAAAGGGTTAGTGAAACAAGATAGGATAACCAAGAGTTGCCCCCAAATCAAAATGTAACCACATGAATCATGCCCTTTCAATTCACAAAAAAAAAAAAACCAAGGGTAGGAGGCCTAAACCTCTTGTTAAACATATGCATCAAAAGAGTATCAAATTCACCCATAATACCTCATACATTCAGAAAATTCAAATTGAAAGCATAGAGATGATGGATATAGGGCAAACCTGATTGGAGAGCTTGATTGAAATTGGATTGCACCGGGGTTTGCAGAACAATCTCAGGGTTTATATGAGGTAGAACTGGTTCTTTGCCAATGAGTTCCCTTCAGTGTCCGGAGGTTGCTCTGAACTCTATTGACTCTTCTCTCACTTTCTTTTTCCTCCAGGGTTTTGTTCCAAGGAAACCTCAGAGTATTTTGCTTCTCTTCTTTCTTCTCCTCTTCTGTGTGGCTTTTGTTTCAATGAAACTCTAGTATTTATAGGCTAATATTGGTAGCTTAGTGGGCTTTTGAGAAAGGTCCAAGTCCAAAAAAATTTATTATATTTTATTTATTTAATTATTTATTTAATTAATTAAATTTTTTTTTTTTATTATTATTATTTTTTGGATCTAATTCTGATTGACATGATGAAATGCAATATGAAATGCTAAATCAATGCATGAATGAGGAGGGCAAATTTTGGGGTGTTACAGCTGCCCCTATTCAATCATCAGCTAACCCGAGTAGGATGAAAGCGAACAGCTTATCAGACAAATAGGGTGAGCTGTGGTTGAATACCAAAGATAGACCGAAAATTTGCGCTCCGAGAACACCACAAAAACGCGGAAATACACCGTGCTGTTTATTTTTCTTCCGATCCTCTGGCTGGATCTGAATCAGTCTTCTGGCTTAATCTGGAGTGTCGATCCTCTGGCTGAACCTATACTCAATTTAGTCCTCTGGTTGGATATTAATTTTGACCCTCGGGCTGGATACGAATTTGATCTTTTGGCTAAATCTTCTTCGATCTTCTGGCTAGATCTCCTCCGTTTCGATTCTCTGGCTGAATCTATTTCCTTTGATTCTCTGGCTGAATCTACTTCGATCTTCTGGCTAGATCTGAATTGTTTCGATTATCTGGCTAAATCTATTTCCGGTCTTCGGGCTATACCTGACTTCGATCTTCTGGCTAGATCTTCTTCGATCTTCTGGCTAGATCTCCTTTGTTTCAATTCTCTGGCTGAATCTATTTCGATCTTCTGGCTAGATCTGGATTATTTTGATGATAAATTCCCATCATTAGGATCCCGCATCTGAGGCATGCGCTGGTTGACCCTCTTTTGAAATCTAAACCCAACCTTCATATTATATATGCAGCTTCGAGAATATTCCACTTTTGGGCTTCGTACATATTCTTCGGGCTAGAACATGTTGTAACGACTCCTCAATTAGACTTAGGCTTGTTGGGGAAATAAAGCTTGTAGGCGACTTCACTGGGGAATCTTCAAATTGAGCCTCAGGCTGACTCTTGGGACACGATTCTCAGGCTGAATCTTCGAAATGACCCTCAGGCTGGATCACTGGAACACGATTCTCAGGCTGAATCTTCGAAATGGACCCTCAGCCTGGATCACTGGAACACGATTCTCAGGCTGAATCTTCAAAATGACCCTCAGGCTGGATCACTGGAAAACGATTCTCAGGCTGAATCTTCAAAATGACCCTCAGGCTGGATCACTGGAAAATGATTCTCAGGCTAAATCTTCAAAACGACCCTCAGGCTGGATCACTCACGCTTGATCCTCTGGCTGGATCTCATGACCTTGGTTGTAAAGTAATTCTTCAGTCTGCTTGGAAGAACCTGTTTATCAGCTTATGTGTATGCTTGATATGATATGCATGGAAATGCAAATGTTATGCATGGTGTAAAAAGAAATCTGCTTGGGGAAGCAAACTCCGGTAGGGAACAGATCGTTGTATCAATCCTTGAATGCTCTGTGGGGAATGATCCGTCTGCCGGGACCAATGAGCCACCAAAAATAAATTGGCTGCTCGAAAAGTTGACCTTGCGGGGGGAGTATCAACTATGGAAACTTTTCTCGGCGAGGCTCTGTGAGGAGAGTCTGTGGGGAAAACACTTCCTGGGGAAATGTCGTAGGAAACAACCTTTGCTGGGGATATGAACTTGCTAATCGTCCTCTAGCTGGGGATTAGAACAAATATGTTAGAAATAATCTGCTGGGGATAAGATGAACACTAGGAACACCACCCTCTTGTCCGTTGGGTATGCAACCACTCCGCTGTTGCTAGGAAGATACAGTCTGACACCGTCAACTCCACTGGGGATAGACAGTCTGGATACTGTCAACTCTACTGGGGATAGACAGTCTGGATATTGTCAACTCTATTGGGGAACATGCTCTGCTGAGGAGAGACTTTGTCAACCGCTTGGGGATGAGGATTCATGACTTGGCATCCGGTTCCTGTGACCTGCAACCAAAAATACACGTATGCCTCGGGGGAATTACTCGGTTTGAATTCACCGTTCGGGATTAAGCACATTCAAAGCAATTTTAAATGTTTTCCTGTGCAAATCATCTGCAAAGGCCACCATTATGTTCATATGCAATATGTTTTATCAAAAATTCGGACATTTTTGCAAACAAACTGATAAATAAAAAATAAAGAGGCTCTTTAACTGAATTATTCGACTCTTACTGGGGAGAAAATTTGTGCCAGGAATAGGCGAGGGCATCAGGAAGCTGATCCCTGAAAAGAGGTGATCGCTATAAAAAGAGAACTATCCTAATGGCAAATGTGGAAACGGGTCCCACTGAGTTTCGACTCTGCTATGACTCGTATGTCCTCAAGACGCTCTGCTCATCTTGCTTTCTGAAGTGGATGATTAGTCGATCTTTAACCTTCGAAGATTGCCGGATTGAATGAAACGGTGATATAACACTGATGAACTCAGATCACAGTCATTCGCTTATTCCCTAACTTTTGCCTGGATCGCCTCCTTTTGGGGTTTTCAATCCACCGGGATACCCATTTTTGCCTGAGCCGCCCTTTTGGGTTTTCGACTCACCGGGTGTACTCTTTTTTTTTTAGATATCCCTAATTTTTGCCCGAACCTCTTTATTCTTTTTTTTGGTTCGTCGGGATGCCCCTTTTTTGCCTGGACTATTCTTTTTACTGTCCAGCGGGTCTATTTTATGCGAAGTATTTTTTTTGACTGCGTCTGAGTTGATAGGGGACGGGAAGTCTTCGCCATCCATGGTTGTTAGCATCAAAGCTCCGCCATAGAAAATCCTTTTAACCACGTACGGACCCTCATAGTTCGGTGTCCATTTGCCCCTGTGATCTGTGTTGGGAGGAAGAATTCTTTTGAGTACCAATTCACCGACTCGATACTCCTGAGGGCGCACTTTCTGACCAAATGCTTTCTTCATTCGTCTCTGACCGAGATACGTCAATTCTGGGTACGTAGTTCCAGCATAGCACCATTTCCCGTTGGTTTGATTGATGACCAAAGCTGAATCCTCGTATACATCCAGGGTTTTAATCTGTATATTGACGGCTTCCTCAAGTCTTAGGATACAAGCTACGTATTCGACTTCATTGTTGGTGCAGGGAAAAGTTATTCTGGCACCAAATGGCATATGACCCCCTTCCGGTGTGATCAATACTACACCAACTCCGCGACCATTGACGTGGACCGCCCCATCAAACATCATAACCCATTTGGATTCAGGGTCAGGCCCCTCCTCCGGGAGTGGTTCCTCTCAATCTTTCGATTTGAGAAACATGATGTCCTCATCAGGAAAGTTAAACCTCATAGGTTGGTAATCATCAATCGGTTGCTCTGCAAGATAGTCTGACAAGACACTTCCCTTGATGGCTTTTTGTGAAGTGTATTGCATGTCATACTCTGTCAGTATCTTTTGTCACCTAGTAACCTTTCCGGTAAGTGCTGGCTTTTCAAAAATATACTTGACTGAATCCATTTTTGATATCAATAGAGTCGTGTGAGTCAACATATACTGTCTTAGTCGGCGAGCAGCCCATGCCAAAGCGCGGCAAGTTTTCTCGAGCAATGAGTATCTTTGTTCACAGTCGGTAAACTTTTGCTAAGGTAGAATATTGCATGCTCTTTTCGACCTGACTCGTCATGCTGACCGAGCACACAACCCATTGACCTTTCTAACACAGTCAAGTACATGATCAACGGTCTTTCCTCTCGGTCTGTAGACTGGCCCTGATCTTGATCTCTTTCTTGTCGTCTTCGGTACCAACGTTGATGGTCTCAACCACCTCCTGATAAGGTGTAATAGCTCGGTCCTCCTGTTTCAACAATCTGGCTAACCCTTCAGGCAATTCACAATCTTCCTCAGCCCCTTCTTCGGCTTGATACATAGGATAGTCGAAGTCATACTTGGCCATAGCAGTGTCGTTAGCAGTGAGATCCGGGTGGTCGGCTCTGCATGATGGAGGATATGCTTTACCTTAGAATGAGAGATTTATTTTTTTGAAAGAAAGGAAAAACGAAAAAAGAAACATTGCCAGTTTTTTTTGTAAAAAGTAAAAAAAAACTGAAAGAAAGAGAACACAAAATTGTTTGCAAAAGCCGTCCTTTATTGATGATAAAAATAATTGCGAAATGTAACTAAATGGATGGCCCTACAAATGAGCCGTTACACCTTGGGCAAAGTGTAAGACTTTATTATGCATGTAATAAAGGAAAACAATAAAAATCACTCTTTCAGCAGAGTAACCTGAACGGTTTTTCGGACGACCAATTGTCGAGCTTTTCTCCCGGGACACACGGGCGAATCCAGCTATCTAAGTCACAGTCGCTATCAGCCTTGTCTTCATCTGCAGCATTGACGATGTGGGGAGAAACCAAACCCCCGCTGGAGAGAGTACCGATTTCATTCTTCTGAGATCCCGGAGCATACCCCAATCCAAACTTGTCTTCTTTGATGACTGGCTCCACAAATTTGCCCCAGCCTTGGGCATTACCAGCTTCAACCACTTCGGCAGCATTAATCCCCTGCCCGCCGTGAGCCGGCATCGGGTTCTGGATAACATTAGGCACCAGAGCAAAATTGATAGCCTGGGCATCTCTCAAATCTTGTACCTTTAACTGGAGAGCCTTGCAATTATCTGTAGTATGGCCAGGTGCGTTGGAGTGAAAAGCACATCTGGCGTTGACATCATAACCTCTAGGCAAATTATTGGGATCGATTGGTGGGGCCAGAGTTCTCAATGTAACCAGATTCATGTCAATCAGCTTGGGAAGTAATACTGAATAAGGCATTGGGATTGGCTCGATGACCCGTTCCGTCTGCCTTGAACGTTGTTGATAGTGTCTCTGCTGACCTGGATTACCTCCTTGATTGTTGTACCTGGGTTGTTGTTGCGGATGATATTGTGGTTGAGGAACATGTGTTGGAATGGTGACTGCGGCCACTTGATCTTGATAGTAATTAGGGCGTCCTCTACCCCTGCCTTTGCCGGCATACACAACGCTTGTCTCGCCTTCTTTTCTTCGTTGACCGTTACCAGCAAACGGTTTCTTGGAAGCACTATTGTCTTGAATTCGGCCCATCTTCAACAGACTCTCGATTCTTTCTCCAGCAATTACTATCTCTGCAAAGCTGATTGACGGGCAAGCAGCCAATCTCTCAATATAATTGCCTTGAAGAGTGTTCATGAACATGTCCGCCATCTCCCTTTCAGACATAGGGGGTTGGACGGACGCATCAATCTGTCTCCAACGCTGAGCATACTCTCTAAAGGTTTCCTTGGCAGTCTGAGACATATCTTGCAACAAGGTCCGATTTGGAGCCATGTCCAAGTTGTATTGATATTGCTTGATAAAAGCCTCTGCCAAGTCTTTCCAGCTCTTGATGGTAGTACGAGACAAATGAGAATACCATTCACGAGAAGCTCCAGTTAGACTGTCTTCAAAATAGTACATCCACAGCTTTTCATCTTCCGTGTGAGCTCCCAACCTTCCCAAATAAGATTGGAGATGAGTGCGTGGGCAAGAAGCCCGGTTGTATTTATCAAAAGTAGGGGGTTTGAACTTGTGAGGAATCCTTACTCCCTGAACCAGACCAAGATTTGTGACATCAAAACCTAAGGAATTTTGAGACTCCAAAGATTTGAGCTTCTCAGCAAGCTCATCCATACGGCGAGTGGTCTCGAGGGCTTCGTCGTGCAAAGAAAATTGATCATACTGACAATCTTCAGTAACGGGGTGCCCGTTAATCTGAATTCCTTGATTCACATTGTATCTTCCACCAATACCATTCCCAACATTCCCCGTGTTGCCAACATTACCCGGGTTTCCATCAGCATTTGTGTTACCCGCGTTACCAGTGTTCACAGGGTTATCAGGGTTTCCCTCAACATTTGGTATCTCCACCTCCGGATCGTGTCTCGGTTGCTCAACCAATTCCCTTAGCTTTTCCTGACCTGCTACCATACCAGTCATCAATGTCATGAACTGATCCATCCTTTCACGCATATCAGCCAGCTCTTTCTGTACTTGGTCCATCGCTAGTCGTGGACGGTTTTCCTTTGTCGGGTATCTGTGAACTTGCTTGGGACCAATAACTGCCTGATACAGGGAACAAACATTAGACACTGCGGTGACACCTGCAAAACAGACAAGGGTTAATATGCATGGTATGCGATGCACTGCTTGTTCAGTTTTAAGGCACCCCCGTTTTGAAAGGGAATACCCTGCAAATGAATAAGCATGAGATGTTGGATGCAAATATGCAGATGATGTTATGCAATGCAAAGGCATGTCAATCAGAATTGATAGATCCGCTTGAACATCTGTCAGGTTGCACTGTCTGGAGAGAAATTAAGAGCACACCAAACAAAGGTCATGGGATGGATCATGTTATCTTTAATATCAACCACCCATTTTGGTGGATTATGGTTTACACCTTATCAACACCCGAGTTTCATTGATATTAAGGATA
This sequence comes from Lathyrus oleraceus, assembly GCF_024323335.1. Lineage (NCBI taxonomy): Eukaryota > Viridiplantae > Streptophyta > Magnoliopsida > Fabales > Fabaceae > Lathyrus > Lathyrus oleraceus. Next base: position 441,563,631 of record NC_066581.1, read on the forward strand.
CCTGATCGGATTAACCATGAATCAAGGGTTTGTTGCAAGTCACGAGCATGGAGTTTAGGTTAAGAACCACCCAAAAGGAGTGTACTAAGGTTTAAACCTGCCAAACATGTTCTACAAAAGGTTCCCATAGTCATAATCCCATCTTTCGGATATTATCAGAGGAACGACTACTCGTATTCCAACAATATTCTCAAGAGAGACTCTTATGAGTGTAGTATCGCGTAACAATCGTATCAAATCTTACATTTGAACGACTTTCGCACTACGTCCTACGAATAGGCCAAGATGGGTTTGGTAAACTAAGGTCCTTGGCTTCTTAGGTCTATATTGGAACAAGTAATGTCTAACCACAACTTACTTATGTGACATTATTGATCTCAACATGACCTCCACCAAGTGAATGGGCTTGCAAGTCAACTCGCTAAGGAATACTCCACACAAGTTGACAGGACTATGCCATTCTCCTATCTTAAGTGCACTCGAGTTCGGGTATAGAACTCATCTCACAAAGATCACCAAGCAGCCATAGCCAGCCAACAGATACAACAATGATATGTACACAATGCAATAAGGTAAAGCAGGTAAATAAATAACTGTACAAAAGCATGAACACCCAATAAACAAGAAATCACACAAGCTAGGAGGGACTCGCTTAGGGAAGTTGGACCAGCAAGAGGTCAACCTCTTAGGTCCCCAGCAGAGTCGCCAGTTGTCGCAACCTGAAAAATACAGTGCGAAAAAAAACAACCGGCGAAAGGAAAAGACAGAAGAGTCGCCACCGTGCGTTATTCATCCCAAAGGAGGGAAAGGAAACGCTCGAAGTAAACCTGAAAAAGGAAAGGACAAGACGGGGTCTCGCAACCAAATCTTGGGTTCGGGAGTCGGTTATGCGAAGGGAAGGTATTAGCACCCCTACGCATCCGTAGTACTCTACGGGATCCACTTTTGTAGTTCTTGTCTAAAGGGTGTGGGTTTATCTTGTGCTGTTTACAAAAAAAAAGGGTAAATGAAAATGACTCGCGCGGATGTCGCATTCACTGCATACGTATCTCATCTGAGTATGAGAATCAGAGTCTTCGTAGCTCGGCTGACCTATGGGTTGGGATGTGTGCTCGCTAAGACATCGCGTCTTATGCCTACGTATCTCATATGGCCTGAGAATCAGAGCAAAACGTAGTTCAGCTAACTACGGGGTTATGGATTGGGTTTTGGACGAACGACGTTACTACGCAATCTACCGGATGCTCGACCTTTGGAGACTTACTCGCCTGTAGTAGAAGGAGTTGGCGTGTTGCTTTGGGTTTTAGGGTTTGGGATGCTCGAGGGAAAAAAGGCAGTCCTTGATGAAGGAACCGCGCTACCTGCAGGGATACGAACACAAAACACAAAACATGTATCTTGAGGTAAACACAAAACATTGCCTCCTATCGAGGTCTTCCAGCTAGGAAAGCAGTAAAATGCGGGAAAAGGTAAAAAGTACCACACGGATAAAGATCCGAAGTAACAGCAACCAAGGGGACAAGAAACCCAGAGATCTCTCAAGCTGGTACCATCAAAGAAAAGTGAGTCAGTACAGGTAATCGGAATGAACCTCCAGGGGTTATCCCACAAATAAAGTGAGAAACCACACAAGTTATCCCTGCAAAAGTCATGTGCCTTCACAAAAACTCAACAAAAGGGTTAGTGAAACAAGATAGGGTAACCAAGAGTTGCCCCCAAATCAAAATGTAACCACATGAATTATGCCCTTTCAATTCACAAAAAAAAAAACCAAGGGTAGGAGGCCTAAACCTCTTGTTAAACATATGCATCAAAAGGGTATCAAATTCACCCATAATACCTCATACATTCAGAAAATTCAAATTGAAAGCATAGAGATGATGGATATAGGGCAAACCTGATTGGAGAGCTTGATTGAAATTGGATTGCACCGGGGTTTGCAGAACAATCTCAGGGTTTATATGAGGTAGATTGGTTCTTTGCCAATGAGTTCCCTTCAGTGTCCGGAGGTTGCTCTGAACTCTGTTGAGTCTTCTCTCACTTTCTTTTTCCTCCAGGGTTTTGTTCCAAGGAAACCTCAGAGTATTTTGCTTCTCTTCTTTCTTCTCCTCTTCTGTGTGGCTTTTGTTTCAATGAAACTCTAGTATTTATAAGCTAATATTGGTAGCTTAGTGGGCTTTTGAGAAAGGTCCAAGTCCAAAAAAATTTATTATATTTTATTTATTTAATAAATTAATTAATTAATTAAATTTTTTTTTTTCGTTTTTTTTTTTTTTATTATTTTTTTTTTGGATCTAATTCTGATTGACATGATGAAATGCAATATGAAATGCTAAATGAATGCATGAATGAGGAGGGGAAATTTTGGGGTGTTACACATCCTAACGAGCAAGTTTCCCCCGTCCCGAACTATGTGGACTCTGATGTCTGTGCCTGACAGACTACGTAGGCCCAGGATGCGATATCCTGCCGAGTTAGTTTCTTTTTTTTTCTGTGTCTCTTTCAGCCAGTGTTTGATGTTTGTTTGAGCAGCGTTAGCAACCTTTATCCTTCCTTTTGTGCGTGGATCCCGTCGAGTACGACGGATGCGTAGGGGTGCTAATACCTTCCCTTCGCATAACCGACTCCCGATCCCATCTCTCTTTGGTCGCGAGACCATGTCTTTTCTAGGTTTACTTCGAGCGTTTCCTTCCCCTCCTTTGGGATAAATAACGCACGGTGGCGGCTCTGTTGTTTCGTTTTCCCGCCGGTTTTTCGCGTAATGCGACAGGTTGCATCCCATTGGTCAGATCTTTTCATCTCTTAACTTTTAATTTTAAGCTTAGGATTAGTCTCTTTATCTCCTCCCATTTTTTAAATTTCAAAATCTCTCCCCTCTTTTTAAAAACCTTTTTTGCTTGTGATTTCTAAACTTAGACTTCATTGCAAATTAGAAACTTTGGCCTTATGCCATTGCATTTTTAAACTCTTTTCCTGAATCAAACTTGTAAATAAATCTAATCATATTGACTTAAAATTTCAAAAAGACAAAAAGAAATTACACTCATTCAAATGTTTGGGCCTTTATGCCTCTTTTAAATTTAACTTTTGATTAAAAACAATCCACTCATTTCTAAATTGATACCATGAACTACGAGGTTTTGATCCCTCATTTTTATGTTGGTACGTAGGCACAAGTCCAAAGGTCTTGTCAAACACAAAAATATAATTAATGAATTCTTTTCTCACCCCTACACTCTATTTATTTCAAATATCTTTTATACCAAAAACACATACACACATAAAAAAGGGCTCCCTAGGAGTGCCTAGGAAACTTTGGGTGCTAACACCTTCCCTCTGTGTAACCAACCCCCTTACCTGTAATCTCTGGCATTTTATTAGTTTTGATTTGAAAACTTCTTATCTTTTGGTTTTGTTCGTACTTTTCCCTTTTCCTTTGGAAAAAAAGCACGGTGGTGACTCTGGTTTTATCGACATTAAGTTTATCCATGGCTTAATGGTCATGAATTTACCGCTACAGAAATTAAGTGGCGACTCTGCTGGGGAGTAGTCCTCAGTGGGTTTAGACTACTTTTTTATGGGTATATAATTGTATATTTGATGTTTGTATTTTTTTTTTGTGATATAATCTGCTTGTTATGCTTGGTGATCTCTGAGTGGTGAGACGAGTTCTAACCCGAATTTGAGTGCAATTAAGATAGGAGGATGGTATAGTCATGTTCGAATCGTGTGGAGTAGTCCTTAACAAGTTGGCTTTAGACCCATCTACTCAGTGGAGACCCTTTTAGAGCTATTGATGTCACACAAGTTATTTGTGGTTAGGCATTACTTTCTCTGATTTGGGGTTCGAGAAGCTGAGGATCGTAGAACATTTAACCCAACTTGGCCTATTTAGGACGTAGTGCGAAGACTGTTCAGGCGTAGACTTGATAACAGTTGTTACGTGATACTACACTCAGACGAGTTTCTCTTAAGAATATTATGGGTTGACGAGTCAGTCATCGTAACCTATAATATATGATAGATGGAATTGAGACTCTGGGAACTTTTTAGAACATGATCTACAGGTTTTTATCCTTAGTACACTCCTATGGGTGGTTCTTAACCTGACTCCATGCTCGTGACTCGCAACAAACCCTTTAATTTTTGGTTGATCCAATCAAGTCTTGTCAATATCAATGGAACTTGGGTGTTGATAAGGTGAAAACCATAATCCACCAAAATAGATGATTGATCTTGACAATGACTTGATTCATCCCTTGGCCTTTGTTTGTTTGCCTTGTGTGTGATCCCTAATTTGTGATTGTTGCGTTCATGCATTCATGAGCATCATAACATTCATCACACGAAAATAACTTAAAGGAACTGAGTTCTTATTGGCAAATATTTTCAGACCATGGATTATGGACGAAGGAACACTAAGAAGTACAGTTTCAGATGTCCTAATTTCAAAGAGCCAAGCAAGATATCATATTTTGTATTAGATCCCTTGGATTTCAAGCAACATCATGGGAAGCTTCTATCTGTGTTATCTACTGATGTGGTGGAAGGACTCTTGAGTGTGCTGGTTCAGTTTTAGGGCCCTCTTTTTCGTTGCTTCACTTTTCCCGATTATTAGCTTATGCCTACATTAGAAGAGTATGCCCATCTCTTGGGAATACTCGTTTATGACAAGGTACCCTTTAGTGGATTGGAGGAGATTCCCAGATCTCATATCATAGCTGAAGCTCTTCATCTGAAGAAGTCTGAGTGTGAGGCTCATCGGGTGAACAAAGGAGGAATGTTTAGTTTGACTTCTGAGTTTCTCATAGTGAAACTTATTGTCTTTGCTCAAGCCGGTAGTGTGGACGCTTTTGAATCCATCTTTGTGTTGCTCATTTATGGTTTAGCTTTGTTCCCTAGTGTTGACGGTTTTGTTGATGTTAATGCCATTAGAATCTTCTTGATTGGGAATCTTGTGCCTACTTTGTTGGGTGATATGTACTTCTCTTTGCATTTTAGGAATTCTAAAGGTGGTGGAACTATTTTGTTTTGTGTTCCTCTTCTGCACAAGTGGTTTATTTGGCACTTGCCTTAGACACATGCTTTTGTGGAGAACAAACAATGTCTACGGTGGTCTCAGAGACCGATGTATCTCACTAATGATGATATCATTTGGTATGATTCTATGTTGAGTAGTGTGGATGTTATTGACAATTGTGGTGAATTCTCTAATGTGCCTCTCATTGTTACACAAGGAGGAATCAACTACAATCCAACTTTGGCTCGTCGTCAACTTGGGTTTCCCTTGAGAAATAAACCTAATAACACTCAGTTAGAAGGTCTTTTCTATCAAGACGGTAAAGATACCCAACATTTGAAGCAGAAGATGATACATGCTTGGCATAACGTGCACAAGAAAGGAAGAGTTGTGCTTGGTCCACGCAATTGTGTAGCTTTAGAAGCTTACACTACTTGGGTGAAGAAGAGAGATTTGGAGTTGAAGATGTTGTATGCTTGTGAAAGACCTATGTATTTGGTTGTGGTTGAGCCATTTACTCTCCCTAACCAAGATGTAGAGGAGTTGGAAGACGCACTCACCAAGATGAAGTAAGAGAGAGGCATGTGGGAAGAGTGGTTCCTGTGAAGGCAAGCCTCTAAATGGTTTTGATGAAGACAACATTATTGATTCAAGATGTTATGCATGCTCAAAAAGGAAATGGATCAAGACATTGAAGCGAGAACAAGATTTCATATTATTTAAAGTCTTGAAGATTTATCTTAGATTGATCAAAGGTATAACATTCATCTCTTGATAATGTTTATGCAAGTGTTCAAAAGTGTCTCATGCATGCTATATAAGTTTAAGGGTGTTAGAAAATATATGCCATGAGTTTCATGCTTTTAAAGAATTGTTTTTAAATCCTTTTTACTTTTTAAATTTGAATAGTTTTTAAAACATGCAGCTGTAGGTAAATTATGGCGTTTTGAACCGCCGTAATTTGCAGCGTTTGAAATTTGAATATTTTTAAACATGCAGTTGTTGGTAAATTATGGCGTTTTGAACCGCCATAATTTGCAGCGATTTGAAACAGTTTTTTTTTACTTTTGAAATTTGAATATTTGAATATTTTTAAACGTGCAGTTGTTAGTAAATTATGGCGTTTTGAACCGCCGTAATTTGCGGCGTTTTGAACCGCCGTAATTTGCGGCGTTTTGAAACAGTTTTTTTTACTTTTGTTGTGTCTAAAAATTTTCTCAAATGAATCATGGCATCCCCTCATCATTGATACCTTTTTGTAGAGATGTTTTAGCAATATATAAACATCATAATGTCAGAATTTCAAAGACACCTCCTTTGCATAAAACTTCAAAAACAATCATTTACATAAAATATTCATTTTCACAAAGTGTTCATAAAACTTTCAAAAGTGTAAAACTTGTGCATCAAACTTTCATATATTATTCATCTAAGTTTCATCATACACTTGAACACTTGGTTGTACATTATTAAAGTGATTGTTACATAAGGAGAAGATCAATCAAGAGAAGATTGATAGTACTATACTTTACTCAAATCATTCATAGAATTATTTCTGTTTGACTTGTGATCCAGGATTGTTGGACACAAAGGGTTGGTGTTGAAGAGGATTGTTCTTCATACACTTGTTTACCTATAGGTTAGATAGTAGGCATCACCGTTTGTGTGAATAGGCTGTACCATAATTCTAACTATAGTGAAATCTCTTTCGTGTGGAAAGGGGAGTGGATGTACCTTCGGATTGTGAAGGGAACCACTATAATTTCCGGTGTCTTTTTACTTTCCGCAATTTATTTTTCCGCACTTAAACGAAAAATAACCATAAACCGGAAACAAGATCGAAGAATTTTTTAACCACCTAATTCACCCCCCCCCCCCCCCCTCTTAGGCGCATTTACAACTTACAATTGGCATCAGAGCAAGTTATAGGTAACTTGTTCCTAGAGATCCAGCATGGCTTCCGCAAGCATAAATCCGGTTTTCAAAGACGGTGGAAGTAGCAACAAGCCCCCACTCTTCTCCGGAGAATATTTCGATTTCTGGAAAATCAGAATGAAGGCACATCTTGAAGCCCAAGGGGAAGGTATATGGGAAGCAGTTGAAGAAGGTCCACACAAACCGGTGAATGTGGTGAATGGAGTTGGTACCGCAAAGTTGAAAAACACTTATGACGAAGATGATAGAAAAAAGATTCTGAATGAGAAAAAGGCAATCAACATACTCCAAAGCGCTCTTAGTATGGACGAGTTCTTCCGTATATCTCAATGTAAATCGGCAAAGGAGATTTGGGACACCTTGGTTGAAACACATGAAGGAACCACCGAAGTGAAGAGATCGAGACTAAACACTCTAAGTCAAGAATATGAGATGTTCCGCATGCAGCCCGGTGAATCTATAGTTGCCTTACAAAGAGATTTGTCCATCTAACAAATCACTTGATTGCTCTCGGTAAAACTTTCACTAATGATGATCTCAACCTGAAAGTCCTAAGATCTTTGACAAGAGAATGGCAACCGAAAGTGACCGCTATTTCGGAAAAGAAAAGTCTCTCAACGATGACATCCGCGTCTCTATTTGGCAAACTTCAAGAACACGAATTGGAACTTGGAAGGCTCGAGAAGCACGAAGGTCTAGAAAAGAAATTCAAGAGCATTGCCTTGAAAGTTGATTCGAGAAATGACAAAGACGATGAGACGTCCGAAGATGAGAACTTTAGGCTTCTTGTGAAGAAGCTTGGTAAGTTTTTTAATAAAAATAAAAATTTCTCTTATCCTAAAAAGAATAAACATTTCAGGAAAAAGGAAGCATCCACATCAATGCAAGACGTCACGTGTTATGAATGTGGACAGCAAGGTCACATAAAGCCGGATTGCCCAAAACTTGCAAAGAAAGGAGGACTCAAAGGAAAGAAGGAATTCAAAAACAAAAAGGCTTACGTCGCTTGGGACGATAATGAGATCAGTTCATCCTCGGGATCGGAAAGCGATGATTGTGCGAACATGGCTCTTATGGCTTCACATCACTCCGATAAAGAAATCGATGAGGTTAGTAGCAATTTTTCAATTTATGACAATGACACACAAGATGTTATAGATGAACTCTTAAAAGAATGCAAGACCTTGTATAAAAGTATTTCATCCCAAAGGAAACAAATTTCATCCTTAGAAGAAAAAAATATTGCTTTGGAAAAATATATTGAAAGTGGAAAACAAAAATTGATGGATGAAAAACAAAGTCTTGTATGTAAGAATTGTGAATCTTTATCTTTTCAAATTGTTCAACTTAAAAGAGTTTTAGAAAGATATGAAAAAGGTCAAATTGGCTTGGAGGAAATTCTTAAGCATCAAAGATATTCTAATGATAAAAGTGGATTAGGATATTCTAAGTTTTCGAAACCAAGCGCAAATAAGACCATTTTTGTTAAAGCAAGTGAACAAGTTGATAAAGAAAAAGGAAACAATTCTAAAAGTGTGCATCAAAGTCATAAAAAGAAAATGATTGTTAAGAAGAAGAATTATGTTTCTAGATATAGAAGTGATTTTCAACCTACCTGTTTTTACTGTGGAATCAAAGGCCACACACCTAATGCTTGTTATGTGAGAAACTTTAGCGTTCCAAAAGGGCATTATGTGTGGGTTAAAAAGGGTACTAACTACCAAGGACCCAAAGCAATTTGGGTACCAAATAAAACTTAATTGTTTTGTAGGTTTACTTGGAGACCACTTCAAAATCTCTGCTTTATTAATAAAGTGGTTGTTCTAAGTTTTTGATGGGAGGAAATAAACTAACTTTCAAATCTAGTTCCAAAGTCCAAGGGTTATTTCACATATGGGGAATACCTTAAAGGAAGAATTCTTGGCATTGGCAAAGTTGAAGCACTAATATTCACTAAACCATTGGCTAAAGAGCAATTCTTCAAGATTCGGCGAGAACTTGATATTCTCAATGAAGGTGACATCTAACCTTTCTTAAACATTGCTTGTTATGTGGTATAGTATCTTAAAATATGTTGATTTTCAATTTTTATGTTATGCAATGCTAGCACTTCTGTTTCGCCATTTTTAGTTTCTCTTACTTTCGCATATCCAAAAATTATCCGTTTTAAAATTTTTTTTTTTTTATCGAAAGTTGCATATTGATAAGTGCTAATACTCTGTGAAATTTTTTTGTAAAAATCTTTTCCCATTGTTTCAAACAGAGCTGCTGTTTTTTAATTATTTTTTGAAAATTTTAGCCCGTTAACAGGTTAGCGGAATCGATTAACAGGTTAACGCCTCCAAAACAGCACTTCTGCATTAGCTTTAAAAATCCAGAATTTTTTAATATTTTTGGTATATGTGTTTATGGTTAGTGCATGTGCTTGAATGCTTATCTAATGATCACATAATGTGTGTATGCTTGTCTGCTTTTCTTTTTTAAGTTTCTTCCTTTTTGCTAATGACAAAGGGGGAGAAGAAATATGTGTTTGTGTGTTTGTTTTTCTCTAACAAAATGCAGCTAGAAAAGACTCTCTAAAAATCATGAATTTAGGGGGAGCATTGATCAAGGGGGAGCCTTGTGTGTTAGAGAAACAAAAGTAGAGCAAACTTTCAAAATTGGGTTGTCATCATCAAAAAGGGGGAGAATGTGAAGGCAAGCCTCTAAATGGTTTTGATGAAGACAACATTATTCATTCAAGATGTTATGCATGCTCAAAAAGGAAATGGATCAAGACATTGAAGCGAGAACAAGATTTCATATTATTTAAAGTCTTGAAGATTTATCTTAGATTGATCAAAGGTATAACATTCATCTCTTGATAATGTTTATGCAAGTGTTCAAAAGTGTCTCATGCATGCTATATAAGTTTAAGGGTGTTAGAAAATATATGCCATGAGTTTCATGCTTTTAAAGAATTGTTTTTAAATCCTTTTTACTTTTTAAATTTGAATAGTTTTTAAAACATGCAGCTGTAGCTAAATTATGGCGTTTTGAACCGCCGTAATTTGCAGCGTTTGAAATTTGAATATTTTTAAACATGCAGTTGTTGGTAAATTATGGCGTTTTGAACCGCCATAATTTGCAGCGATTTGAAACAGTTTTTTTTTACTTTTGAAATTTGAATATTTGAATATTTTTAAACGTGCAGTTGTTAGTAAATTATGGCGTTTTGAACCGCCGTAATTTGCAGCGTTTTGAAACAGTTTTTTTTACTTTTGTTGTGTCTAAAAATTTTCTCAAATGAATCATGGCATCCCCTCATCATTGATACCTTTTTGTAGAGATGTTTTAGCAATATATAAACATCATAATGTCAGAATTTCAAAGACACCTCCTTTGCATAAAACTTCAAAAACAATCATTTACATAAAATATTCATTTTCACAAAGTGTTCATAAAACTTTCAAAAGTGTAAAACTTGTGCATCAAACTTTCATATATTATTCATCTAAGTTTCATCATACACTTGAACACTTGGTTGTACATTATTAAAGTGATTGTTACATAAGGAGAAGATCAATCAAGAGAAGATTGATAGTACTATACTTTACTCAAATCATTCATAGAATTATTTCTGTTTGACTTGTGATCCAGGATTGTTGGACACAAAGGGTTGGTGTTGAAGAGGATTGTTCTTCATACACTTGTTTACCTATAGGTTAGATAGTAGGCATCACCGTTTGTGTGAATAGGCTGTACCATAATTCTAACTATAGTGAAATCTCTTTCGTGTGGAAAGGGGAGTGGATGTACCTTCGGATTGTGAAGGGAACCACTATAATTTCCGGTGTCTTTTTACTTTCCGCAATTTATTTTTCCGCACTTAAACGAAAAATAACCATAAACCGGAAACAAGATCGAAGAATTTTTTAACCACCTAATTCACCCCCCCCCCCCTCTTAGGCGCATTTACAACTTACAATTGGCATCAGAGCAAGTTATAGGTAACTTGTTCCTAGAGATCCAGCATGGCTTCCGCAAGCATAAATCCGGTTTTCAAAGACGGTGGAAGTAGCAACAAGCCCCCACTCTTCTCCGGAGAATATTTCGATTTCTGGAAAATCAGAATGAAGGCACATCTTGAAGCCCAAGGGGAAGGTATATGGGAAGCAGTTGAAGAAGGTCCACACAAACCGGTGAATGTGGTGAATGGAGTTGGTACCGCAAAGTTGAAAAACACTTATGACGAAGATGATAGAAAAAAGATTCTGAATGAGAAAAAGGCAATCAACATACTCCAAAGCGCTCTTAGTATGGACGAGTTCTTCCGTATATCTCAATGTAAATCGGCAAAGGAGATTTGGGACACCTTGGTTGAAACACATGAAGGAACCACCGAAGTGAAGAGATCGAGACTAAACACTCTAAGTCAAGAATATGAGATGTTCCGCATGCAGCCCGGTGAATCTATAGTTGCCTTACAAAGAGATTTGTCCATCTAACAAATCACTTGATTGCTCTCGGTAAAACTTTCACTAATGATGATCTCAACCTGAAAGTCCTAAGATCTTTGACAAGAGAATGGCAACCGAAAGTGACCGCTATTTCGGAAAAGAAAAGTCTCTCAACGATGACATCCGCGTCTCTATTTGGCAAACTTCAAGAACACGAATTGGAACTTGGAAGGCTCGAGAAGCACGAAGGTCTAGAAAAGAAATTCAAGAGCATTGCCTTGAAAGTTGATTCGAGAAATGACAAAGACGATGAGACGTCCGAAGATGAGAACTTTAGGCTTCTTGTGAAGAAGCTTGGTAAGTTTTTTAATAAAAATAAAAATTTCTCTTATCCTAAAAAGAATAAACATTTCAGGAAAAAGGAAGCATCCACATCAATGCAAGACGTCACGTGTTATGAATGTGGACAGCAAGGTCACATAAAGCCGGATTGCCCAAAACTTGCAAAGAAAGGAGGACTCAAAGGAAAGAAGGAATTCAAAAACAAAAAGGCTTACGTCGCTTGGGACGATAATGAGATCAGTTCATCCTCGGGATCGGAAAGCGATGATTGTGCGAACATGGCTCTTATGGCTTCACATCACTCCGATAAAGAAATCGATGAGGTTAGTAGCAATTTTTCAATTTATGACAATGACACACAAGATGTTATAGATGAACTCTTAAAAGAATGCAAGACCTTGTATAAAAGTATTTCATCCCAAAGGAAACAAATTTCATCCTTAGAAGAAAAAAATATTGCTTTGGAAAAATATATTGAAAGTGGAAAACAAAAATTGATGGATGAAAAACAAAGTCTTGTATGTAAGAATTGTGAATCTTTATCTTTTCAAATTGTTCAACTTAAAAGAGTTTTAGAAAGATATGAAAAAGGTCAAATTGGCTTGGAGGAAATTCTTAAGCATCAAAGATATTCTAATGATAAAAGTGGATTAGGATATTCTAAGTTTTCGAAACCAAGCGCAAATAAGACCATTTTTGTTAAAGCAAGTGAACAAGTTGATAAAGAAAAAGGAAACAATTCTAAAAGTGTGCATCAAAGTCATAAAAAGAAAATGATTGTTAAGAAGAAGAATTATGTTTCTAGATATAGAAGTGATTTTCAACCTACCTGTTTTTACTGTGGAATCAAAGGCCACACACCTAATGCTTGTTATGTGAGAAACTTTAGCGTTCCAAAAGGGCATTATGTGTGGGTTAAAAAGGGTACTAACTACCAAGGACCCAAAGCAATTTGGGTACCAAATAAAACTTAATTGTTTTGTAGGTTTACTTGGAGACCACTTCAAAATCTCTGCTTTATTAATAAAGTGGTTGTTCTAAGTTTTTGATGGGAGGAAATAAACTAACTTTCAAATCTAGTTCCAAAGTCCAAGGGTTATTTCACATATGGGGAATACCTTAAAGGAAGAATTCTTGGCATTGGCAAAGTTGAAGCACTAATATTCACTAAACCATTGGCTAAAGAGCAATTCTTCAAGATTCGGCGAGAACTTGATATTCTCAATGAAGGTGACATCTAACCTTTCTTAAACATTGCTTGTTATGTGGTATAGTATCTTAAAATATGTTGATTTTCAATTTTTATGTTATGCAATGCTAGCACTTCTGTTTCGCCATTTTTAGTTTCTCTTACTTTCGCATATCCAAAAATTATCCGTTTTAAAATTTTTTTTTTTTTATCGAAAGTTGCATATTGATAAGTGCTAATACTCTGTGAAATTTTTTTGTAAAAATCTTTTCCCATTGTTTCAAACAGAGCTGCTGTTTTTTAATTATTTTTTGAAAATTTTAGCCCGTTAACAGGTTAGCGGAATCGATTAACAGGTTAACGCCTCCAAAACAGCACTTCTGCATTAGCTTTAAAAATCCAGAATTTTTTAATATTTTTGGTATATGTGTTTATGGTTAGTGCATGTGCTTGAATGCTTATCTAATGATCACATAATGTGTGTATGCTTGTCTGCTTTTCTTTTTTAAGTTTCTTCCTTTTTGCTAATGACAAAGGGGGAGAAGAAATATGTGTTTGTGTGTTTGTTTTTCTCTAACAAAATGCAGCTAGAAAAGACTCTCTAAAAATCATGAATTTAGGGGGAGCATTGATCAAGGGGGAGCCTTGTGTGTTAGAGAAACAAAAGTAGAGCAAACTTTCAAAATTGGGTTGTCATCATCAAAAAGGGGGAGAATGTGAAGGCAAGCCTCTAAATGGTTTTGATGAAGACAACATTATTCATTCAAGATGTTATGCATGCTCAAAAAGGAAATGGATCAAGACATTGAAGCGAGAACAAGATTTCATATTATTTAAAGTCTTGAAGATTTATCTTAGATTGATCAAAGGTATAACATTCATCTCTTGATAATGTTTATGCAAGTGTTCAAAAGTGTCTCATGCATGCTATATAAGTTTAAGGGTGTTAGAAAATATATGCCATGAGTTTCATGCTTTTAAAGAATTGTTTTTAAATCCTTTTTACTTTTTAAATTTGAATAGTTTTTAAAACATGCAGCTGTAGCTAAATTATGGCGTTTTGAACCGCCGTAATTTGCAGCGTTTGAAATTTGAATATTTTTAAACATGCAGTTGTTGGTAAATTATGGCGTTTTGAACCGCCATAATTTGCAGCGATTTGAAACAGTTTTTTTTTACTTTTGAAATTTGAATATTTGAATATTTTTAAACGTGCAGTTGTTAGTAAATTATGGCGTTTTGAACCGCCGTAATTTGCGGCGTTTTGAAACAGTTTTTTTTACTTTTGTTGTGTCTAAAAATTTTCTCAAATGAATCATGGCATCCCCTCATCATTGATACCTTTTTGTAGAGATGTTTTAGCAATATATAAACATCATAATGTCAGAATTTCAAAGACACCTCCTTTGCATAAAACTTCAAAAACAATCATTTACATAAAATATTCATTTTCACAAAGTGTTCATAAAACTTTCAAAAGTGTAAAACTTGTGCATCAAACTTTCATATATTATTCATCTAAGTTTCATCATACACTTGAACACTTGCTTGTACATTATTAAAGTGATTGTTACATAAGGAGAAGATCAATCAAGAGAAGATTGATAGTACTATACTTTACTCAAATCATTCATAGAATTATTTCTGTTTGACTTGTGATCCAGGATTGTTGGACACAAAGGGTTGGTGTTGAAGAGGATTGTTCTTCATACACTTGTTTACCTATAGGTTAGATAGTAGGCATCACCGTTTGTGTGAATAGGCTGTACCATAATTCTAACTATAGTGAAATCTCTTTCGTGTGGAAAGGGGAGTGGATGTACCTTCGGATTGTGAAGGGAACCACTATAATTTCCGGTGTCTTTTTACTTTCCGCAATTTATTTTTCCGCACTTAAACGAAAAATAACCATAAACCGGAAACAAGATCGAAGAATTTTTAACCACCTAATTCACCCCCCCCCCCTCTTAGGCGCATTTACAACTTACAGTTCCATGCTTTAAGCTGAAAGCATGAGGAGTTGTAGCTTGAGTCGAAGGACAAAGATATGCTTATTGAACTTCTTGAAGACCGAGCAGTGAAGAGACAGAGAGAGCCAGAGGATCCATCTTCCTCTAGTATGGCTCAGTATTCCGGTGCTTGGAAGAAGATTGTTGATCAGCTTGTCCTTGAGAAGGCTCAGATGAAGACATCTTTTGAGATCAAGATCCGACGCATCCGAAGGAAGTACGCACCATCAGCCAGATCATTTGACACTATTCTTAGAGGATCCTTAGGATGACTAGTTTCCTTTTCTCTTATTTTTGTACTTTTGTTTCTGAAATTGTACTCAGTGTAATTCTTTCTAATTTTATGAATGAAAGAGATTTTTCTGGTCAATAAAATCGTTATATATATTCAAATAAAACAATATGTTCCTTGAAATATAAAATAAACAAAAACATTGCATTTCATGCATCATTTGCATAACAGGTTTTCTTCTACCAGATTTCTTATCGGTTATTCTTCTATGCTTCAGCCAAGCCAACTCACCGATACAACACTCGTGCCGATCAACCCAGAATTATGGAGCATTTGGAACAAGAGAAGAGAGAACTGAAGGATGAGATTGCTCGGCTGACTACCATGATGGAGTTTGTCCTTGCCGCACAGGATCAGTCTTTACCAACTCCTGCAACTCCTCCTCACAGGACTGTCATCTTCGAGGTTGCTACCTCAACCATGCCTGTTGCATCTACCCGATCCGGTCCAACTATGCCTGCTAGATTCCCGTGGGGGAATTGGCAATCATGCATTTGTAATAAAATAGGACAAATGGACATATGTACACCAGAAAGATGTCAATTCAAACTGATAATGATCAGTTACTAATTAACTACTTTCAAGACAGTTTGATTTGTGCTACTCTAAGATGGTATATGGGTCTAGACAGTGCAAGTGTCCATACTTTCAACAATTTGGGCGAAGCTTTTGTGAAACAGTACAAGTATAATATGGATATGGCGCCTGATAGAGACCCACTAGGGTCTATGTCTCAGAAGGATAAAGAGACGTTCAAAGAGTATGCTCAAATATGGAGAGAACTTTCCGCTCATATCAGTCCTCCATTTTATATGGAACCCCTCGAGTCCCCCAGTAGTTTTAAGTCGTAGCCTGGCCTACACATACCTTCTTTATTCCCTAGAGTCTCTGTCTCCCCAGTGAGTTTTCCTTATGGAATGCATTATGCTCCTGCGGACTTTCGGTCTCTCTGATTTCTGTTTCCTTTGTGGCAATATCTCCCCACAGAGCGTTAACCTTATTCATTCATATCATATGCATCATGAGGTCTCTTAGGGACCAAAATTTGTTTCTCTATGTTGTTATTTAAGCCCATTTTACTGAGTCGACATGAAGATTTTAACCTTCGCCTCCTGAGTTCGAATGTCCTTAAATAGGGGCAGCTGTAACACCCCAATTTTGACCCTAAGATCCCTCATGCAATTCCATCATAAGAATTAGCATTGGGATCATGTCTCGGTATCCTCCGTACCCCTTTTTATTGGGTTTGTTTTGGGAGAAATCACCAAGCACTTTGTGATTATATCATACTTGTATATTATCATTTTACTAAATAAAATACCAAAAATATGTCTTTGCTTCTATCTAACTCTTTTGTAGGTAGGGCATGATCTCATTAATTCATTGATCACATCTAGGATTTGAGACCCTCATGAACAAAGAGCACAACCAAGAATTGATTCAAGAATGGTTATAAGTATCATATCTGAGTCCCAATGATCTTTACATGTTATATTGATCAAGTTCTCTTCAAGAGTTTGAGGGTGATTTGCCTTGGAAACCCTAGTTTGACTGGGTATCTTGAGTAACTTCTCCAACAAGCTATCTCACCAATTGATCAAATTTCTCAAGGTACACTTCAAAATTCATTATATGCATATATGATCTACCATGAGCCAAGAAAGTCAAGAGAATTGAAAATTAGCAAGTTGGTTGATGGTGGTTGGCCAAATGAATTTATCTGATCAAAACTGGGTCTCCCTAGACCCTATCTCCTACAACTTTCACCATATGAAAATGATTCCAAGAGAAACCTTACTATAAATGACATTATAAACAACTTTCATGTTGATACTTAGAGTTAGTTTTGCATGAAAAATCATTTTCTATGTTGAAACATTATAGGTCATTTTGTCTAAACCCTAATTTCAAAGTCAACTTCCCAAGGCCATAACTTGCTCAATTTTTATGAGATGAAAGATTTCCAAGTTTCACAATATAATTCATTGCGTCTACTTCAACTTTGATGTTTGGAGTCGGAGCTAATTCAACTTTTTTGAGCATGTTATATGAGGCTACATTATAGGTCACTTTTGACCTATACCATTGATCAAGTGATTTTTCCAAACTTCAAAAATGCATAATTCTATCATTTCAAATCCAAATGACATGAAATTGGTGACCATTTTGAAGTTACTTGAGACAGCTACAACTTTTATGAAGACACTTTTCTCATTTGAAGCTCCCATAAAAAGTTAAGCAAGGTGGAATATTGAGACATATGGCTTGACACTTAGAAAAATTTTGATATGTCAAAATTTTCCAAACTTCCACCTTAAATATCTCCAAGTTCTAAGGTCCAAATTAAAAAGTGTTCAACATCAAACTTGTTCCTCTTGATCTCACCTTTCCAAAGAGCTCAAATTCATTCATTTTGGATGAGAAATGCATAGGATGAGCATGGCTTAAACAAGCTGATATCATTTGGCATGGATCCAACTTCAAACAACAATGCACATGTGCCTTGCAATCCAATCCATCTTCAAAGCATCTGATCATTCAATTTGGACTTTCAGCTATCATTTCATGGGCCTATGCGCGCCCATGCACGATTCCATCATCATTTGCCAATTTGGGAAAGTGGAGAGAGTGTGCAAATATCACATGGATTCATCTATAAATTGAGCATTATTTGCTCAGAATTAACACACACATTGCACCAGCTTTGATCCCCCATTGAAAACCCTTCACTCTCATAGGATAAACCTGATAAATTCATTTGAATTTGAGCTTGAATCTCCCCGGTTTTGGAATTCAGTTCTTCAGGAATCCATTGCTTCTAAACCTTTCCATTTTCTTCCTTCAAGTGATTGAAGTGAGTCCAAGTGCAAGCAAGCTCAAGATCCATCAAGTTCAGACCTCCATTGAAGGTAATTTGCAGAAATTTTAAACTATTCGATTCTTTCAATTTATTGCCCAATTCCATTGATTCTTTGGTTGTCTAAAGTCCTACCAATGTAGGCAAGAAGATTGAGTTGCTTTAAGGCCAAATCGAAGCAACTCAGATCATGTACCTTATTTTTCAATTCCGCATATCTCTTAATATATTTGGAATTGGGGGGATTGGAGCTCAGATTCGAGCTCAGTGATGTTTTTTTGTTTAAGATTATGTCCCTGTTTCTTTTTTTGGTGATGGTTCATGATGACCAGTCCGGTGAAGCTCACCGGGGAAGATGACCGGAGCTCTGGCTCCGGCGATGATGTGTCATGCATCTGAACCATAGGATCCTCAAGCCACATTCTAATCTTGAGTGTTTGTTTTAATTACCAATGATACAGTGCAGTTGACTCAGGAACACATGGAACACGCGTTTTGGATCATCAAATTTTCCACCTCAATTATTGAGGGAGATCCGATGGTCAACGTATTTTTGAATTTCTGATATTTTGTTTTAATTGCATTTTCTTCAATAATTCATATTAAATTCAATATTGATCCAAAAAAATATGGGACTTTCACCAAAAGTTTCCAAATATTTTTCTCTTTCATATTCTGAATTAAAATTTTTTTTTGGATCATTATTAATATTTTTCATGAATTAATTGATTTTGCATTTGTTTTTAATTGTTTAAAAATATTTTGAAATGTCCAAAAATTATGAAATTTTTTCTCCAAGGTCCTTTGACCTATGATAAATCTCATGGCCATTTCTTTGGTGTTTTCATGAGATTTTAGGATTTGGACAAAACATATTTGAATTTAATGCATTATTTTATTATTTTTAATTGAATAAATGCCATTTTAATTGTGTTGACCATTTGTATTAACTTAATTGAGTTTGATTGTTTGTTGTTGAGCTTTGGTCAAGGTTGATTTGACTTTGTCAAATTAATATCATTGGATTTAGGGGATTTATGGAATGTACATTCCATCTCCCAAAATGAATGAATGATATTAATTTGGTTAAAAACCTTCTTTGACCAATTTGTGATCTCATTCATCCCCTTCCCCTTCATCTAATTTCCCTTCTTCATTAATTCATTTCCATTTGTCCAATGACATCTCAAAGTCCTAATGCTAGTTGATTGAAAGATTAACATGAGTATGGATGAGATTAGGCCACACCTTTTGCATATTTTTTTGTGTGGTATGTTTAATGATCATAGTTCATAATACTATGTCTCTAACTTGCATTAACACCAAAAGTCCATTGCCCAACCTCAAATAGTTGTGACTTCTACATAAGTCCAATTACGATTGCTCAACATAGCGCTAAATTTGTGACATAAAAGGCATAAGCATTATAGTTAGTGAGATTGTAAGTCTCCCCTCTTCCATGGTATTGTGTGGAAACTTGGCCTTCTTTCCTTCCTTTGGAAGATGTTTTGGTTCAAGGATCCATGCTCGTGGTAAGTGGGTTGAATGTTCTCCAAAGAATGTCTTGAAAGCAAAAGAAAAACAAAACTAACCTCTAACTTACTAACTATTGACTTTTAATTTCAAGCTTTTACTTTAATCCAATTTACTTTTAGCACTTTATTTCAGTTGTCATTATACATATCATCCTAATTGTTTATGTTAATACAATTTTCACTTTGTCCATTTGGACCATATTGTGTGATATATTTTGTTTGTATATAATTTGTTTGGTTGTGTGGTCTTTGACCATTAATGTACATAATAATCATAAAAACCCTAAAAAACTTATGAGTGGACTATTGGTTTGATCTTGAGCAAAGGACTTAGAATTTAGGCAACCTTCCTAAGCTAAAGGACTTGGCCAATGCCAATTTGTGAAGAACCAAGTGCTTGCAGTTTGAAATTCATCTGATACATCATTCAAGATCTCTCTTAATTCATTTGCAACATGATCATTGTGAAGCTGTTATTTTCAACCTGTGACTTGTGGAATTCATCTGTTACATGGGCTATTTCTAAAGAAGATCATGAAGTGGATAAGCTTGGATGAGGCCATCTTTATTTGATGCCTTGCTCTTCAAGATAATATAATTGTGCATTTGGGTGTTGCTTGAATCTAAAAGTCCAAGGGAATTCTGGGTTTCTATAAACATACTTGTCTATTGGATTACTACCCATTTGGTCAGATCTTTTCAAATTTAAACTTTTAAATTTTATGCATAGGGTAGTCTCTTCATCTTCTCCCCATTTCTTTAATTTCAAAAATCTCTCCCTCTATTTTCAAAACCTTCTTTGTGTGAACTACTTTTGTTCTAAATTTTGACCACTTTCAAAAAAGATAGAAACTTTGGCCTTATGCCATTGCATTTTCAAACTCATTTTCTTAAATCAAACTTGTAAATAGACTTAACTATACTTCACTTAAAATTTCAAAAAGCCAAAAAGAACTAACTCATTCAAACCATTTTAGGCCTTTGTGCCTTTCAAACTTAAAATTTTGTTAAAAACCAACACACTCATTTTGAAATTTTTAGCACGAACTACGAGGTTTTGATCCCTCATTTTTATGTTGGTACATAGGCACAAGTCCGAAGGTCTTGTCAAACACAAAAATATAATTAATGAATTCTTTTCTCATCCCCCCATTCTATTTGTTTGTAAACATCACTTTGTACAAAATACATATGCACACAAAAAGGGCTCCCTAGGAGTACCTAGGATACTTTGGGTGCTAACACCTTCCCTCTGTGTAACCAACCCCCTTCCTAGTGATCTCTGATTTTTATTAGTTTTTAGTTGAAAACTTCTTACTTATTGGGTTTTGTTCGTACTTTTCCCTTTTCCCTTAGAAACAATAAAAGCGCGGTGGCGACTTTTGTTAATTGATCTTTAGCTTTGCCAATAGCTTAATGATCATGAATTTCCTGCTACAACTATGTTGTAGGCGCAATCTTAGGAAAAAAAAGGGATAAGAAACTTCATGCAATATACTATGCAAGTAGAACCCTAGACCCTACACAGATGAAATACGCCACAACAGAAAAGGAACTTTTAGCTATCGTGTTCCGCCTGGATAAATTTCGTTCTTACCTATTAGGAGCAAAGATAATTACCTATACCGATCATGCTGCAATTAGGTACCTATTAAATAAAAAGGACGCCAAACCAAGACCCATAAGGTGGATTTTAATCCTACAAGAGTTTGATCTAGAAATCAAAGATAAGAGGGGCATTGAAAACGTCGTGGCTGATCACTTGTCAAGAATGGAAGGTATTGAACCTGAACGAGTGCCTATAAATGACGATTTCCCTTACGAATGACTCATAACCTAATTGGAAAGCAATACAACTAAATGTGAATTAACCTATAAGGATACCGAAACAAACGAGGTAGTGGAAGCAATTTACACTAAAACCACACTGTCATGGTATGCTGACTTTGTCAACTACTTAGCATTTGGGGTGCTTCCACTAGACTCGACCTACCAACAAAAGAAAAATTTCTTCCACGGTCTTAAACATTACTATTGGGATGAGCCTCTGCTTTTCAAGAGAGGCACCGACAATATCTTCCGTCGATGAGGTAGAAAAGATAATCTCCCACTATCATTATGCTCCCTATGGAGGACATGCAAGAACCTCGAAGACTTGCGCCAAAATCTTGCAAGTCGACCTCTTTTGGCCCACTCTGTGGAAAGATGTCCACATCGCGGTCATAAATTTCGACCGGTGCCAACGCACTGGAAACATATCTAGACGCGACGAAATGCCACTTAAAGGCATTTTAGAAGTAGAAGTTTTCGACGTGTGAGGAATTAATTTTATGGGACTATTCCCATCTTCTTTTCGTAACAAGTACATCCTCGTTGCGATCGATTACATATCAAAATGGATCGAGGCTATAGCCTCTCCAACAAATGACACACGAGTGGTAATTAGACTCTTTAAGCGCATAATCTTCCCTAAATTCGGTGTCCCGAGACTTGTCATCAGTGATGATGGCTCCCATTTCATTTCAAATATTTTTGAAAAGCTATTACTAAAATATGGAGTCCGGCACCGTGTAGCAACACCCTATCACCCACAAAAGAGTGGGCAAGTAGAGGTCTCGAATAGAGAAATCAAACAAATCTTAGAAAAGACGGTTGCCAACTCTAGGAAAGATTGGTCCTCGAAATTACATGAAACCCTGTGGGCATATAGGACAGCTTATAAGACCCCAATAGGAACTGTAGCGGTAAATTCATGATCGTCAAGCTATTGACAAGATAGAGATCAATAAAACCAGAGTCGCCACCGCGCTTTTATTGTTTCCAAGGGAAAAGGGAAAAAGTACGAACAAAACCCAAAAGTAAGAAGTTTTCAAATCAAAACTAGTAAAATGTCAGAGATTACAGGTAAGGGGGTTTGTTACACAGAGGGAAGGTGTTAACACCCAAAGTTTCCTAGGTAATCCTAGGGAGCCCTTTTTTGTGTGCATATGTATTTTGTACAAAATGATGTGTACAAACAAATAGAGTGAGGGGATGAGAAAAGAATTCATTAATTATATTTTTGTGTTTGACAAGACCATCAGACTTGTGCCTACGTACCAACATAAAAATGAGGGATCAAAACCTCATAGTTCATGATACAAATTTCAAAGTGGATGCATTGCTTTTAACAAAATTAAGTTTGAAAGGCACAAAGGCCTAAAATGGTTTGAATGAGTTAGTTCTTTTTTGGCTTTTTTGAAAGCTTAAGTCAAGTATAATTAAGTTTATTTACAAGTTTGATTAAGAAAAGAAGTTTGAAAATGCAATGGCATAAGGCCAAAGTTTCTAGTTTGCAAAGTGGTCAAAGTTTAGAACAAAATGAGTTAAATCAAAGAAGATTTTTTTAAAAAGGGGAAGAGATTTTGAAATTAAATAAATTGGGAGAAGATGAAGAGACTAATCCTATGCACAAAATTAAAAGTTAAGGGTTGAAAAGATCTGACCAATGGGTAGCAATCCAATAGACAAGAATGTCAGTAAAAACCCAAATTCCCTTGGACATTTAGAATCAAGCAACACACAAATGCACAATTATATCAATCTTGAAGAGGAAGGCATCAAATAAAGATAGCCACATCCAAGCTTAGCCACTCCATGATCTTCTTCAAATTAGCCCATGTAACAGATGAATTCCACAAGTCACAGGTTCAAAATAACAACTTCACAATGATCATGTTGCAGATGAACTCAAAGGGGTCTTCAAAGATGTATCAAATGAAGTTTCAAATTGCGAGTACTTGGTCTCATAGAAATTTGGAATTGGCCAAGTCCTTTAGCATAGGAAGGTTGCCTAAATTCTAAGTCCAATTGGTCCAAGATCAAGTCAACAGTCCACACAAAAGTTTCTTAGGGTTTTTTGTTCTTATTATGTACATTAATGGTCCAAGACCATACAAACAAACAAAATATACACAAACAAGATATATCACACAATATGGTCCAAGTGGACAAAGTGAAAATTGCATTAACATAAACAATTAGAATGGCATGAATAATGGCAAATGAATAGAACTTAAAATTTAAAGTTCATTAAAGTAAAGGACTTGAAATTAAATGTTAGTTGTTTATGGGTTAGAAGTTAGTATTTTTTTGCTTTTGCTTTTTATTTGAAGTCATTCTTTGGAGAATACTCAACCTACTTATCACAAGCATGGATCCTTGAACCAAGACATCTTCCATAGGAAGGAAAAAAGGCCAAGTTTCCACACAGAAAATGAGGGGAGACTTACAATCTTACTAACTAGAATGCTATGCCTTTTTTTTTGTCACAAATTTAGCGCTATGTTAAGCAATTGTAATTGGACTTATGTAGAAGTCACAACTACTTGAGGCCGGGCAATAGAATTTTGGTGTTAATTCATGTTAGAGACATAGTATAATGGACTATGCTCATGAAACATACCACACACAAAAATAATATGCAAAAGAGGTGGCCTAATCTCATCCATACTTATGTTAATTTAACAATCAACTAGCCTTAGAACTTTGAGATATCATAGGCCAAATGAGATGAATGCATAAAGAATGGGAATGAGATGAAGAGATAGGGGAATGGATCAAAACTCAAATTGGTCAAAGCAGGACTTTTACCAAATTAATATCATCCATTCATTTTGGGAGATTGAATGTACATTCCATCAATCCCCTAAATCCAATGATATTAACTTGACAAAGTCAAATCAACCTTGACCAAGGCCCAACAACAAGAGTCAAACTCATACAAGTCATCACAATAGGTCAACACAATTAATTGTCATTTATTCAAATTAAAAATACTAAAATAATACATTTAAATTAAATATGGTTTTTCAAATTCCTAAAACCTCATCAAAACACCAAAGAAATGACCATGAGATTTATCATATGTCAAACAAGGTCAAAGGACCTTGGAGAAAAAATTTCAGAATTTTTAGAGACTTAAAAGTATATTTAAACAATTAAAAATATTCACAAAATCAATTAAATCATGAAAAATATTAATAATGATCCAAAAAATAATTTTAATTCAAAATATGAAAGAGGAAATTTTTTGAAATTTTTTGGTGAAACTCTCATATTTTTTGGATCAATATTAAAATTAATATGAATTAATGAAAATAAAACAATTTAAATGAAATTCAAATAATAAAAAAAAACGTGGACCACTTGATCTCCCTCATTAATTGAGGTGGAAGATCAAGTGGCCATCAGCGCGCTTTCCACCATAGTCACGAGTCAATGCGTAACAGAAATGGTAATTACAAGCAACGCGTGAGATTAAAACATTTCAAATGAGATCAATGGCTCAGAACCTGTCCAGCACACCACCGACGCTGGACCTCCGGTCACCTTCTCAGGCGAGTTCCACCAGACTGGTTCACTCATCACCATCAAGAAAATGAAAAGGGAGGACATGATCTGAAAGATAAAATGGTGTAGATCACGAATATCACCTCAATTTTAACTAACTCCGTATATATAGAAAGATATGAGGAGTTGAATTTTGAGGTGTGTCAACTGAGTTGCTTCAATTTGACCTCTAAGCAACTCAATCTTCTTTCCTACATTGGTAGGACTTCAGACAACCAAAGATCCAAGAGAATTGAGTGAGAATCGAAGAGATGAAGTTTTCTGAAAATTACCTTCAATGCTGTGCAGAACTTGATGTTGCTTGCTTCAAACACGATTTGATCACACTTGAGAAGCTTGCAGGAAGTGATTAGCAAGGGTGCAAGGCTTTGGATCCTGGAGTTTTTGAATCTCCAACAGTTGAGATTCAAACTCAATTTTCAAATTGAAAATTCTCAGGTTTTCCTTTAGAATGAGAGGGTTTGAATTAGGGGTTGAAGCTGGCGTGCAAGGTGTGTTTGAATTGAGCATAGAGGTCATGTATTTGTAGCATGAGGGAGTGATATTTGCACACTTGAAATTTTGTCCAAATTTAAAATTGGGAATGGCACGAGTGCATGGGCATGTACAGGACCATGAGGCAATGCATTAAGGTCCAAAATCAAACAAGTTGAAGTCTGAATGAAGCTTGAATGGCAAGGCAAGGTGAAATGAACTTTATACATTTGATTTCCTCCAATGATGCAGCTCTGTTAAATCCATGTGCATCCCTAGCAAACCTCATCCAAAATGAATGAACTTAGGTTCTTTGGAAAGCTTGGATCAAGGGGAACAAGTTTGATGTTCAACACTTTTTCATTTGGAGCTTGGATTGTGGTGAATTTTGAGGTGGAAGTTTGGAAATTTCAACATGTTGAAAAGTTTTCTAAGTGTCAAGCCATATATCTCAATATTCCACCTTCAAAATGAGAAACGTGTCTTCAGAAAATTTGTAGCTCTTTCAAAGACCTTCAAAATGGTCACCAATTTCATGTCATTTGGATTTAGGATGATAGAGTTATGCATTTTTGAAGTTTGGAAAAATCACTTGTTCAATGGTATAGGTCAAAAATGACCTATAATGTATCCTCATATACATGCTCATAAAAGTTGAATTAGCTTCCACTCCAAACATCAAAGTTGAAGTAGGCATCTTGAATTTGATTGTGCAACTTGGAAATATTTCATCTCATAAATATTGATCAAGTTATGGCCTTGGGAAGTTTACTTTCAAATTAGGGTTTAGACAAAATGACCTATAATGTTTCAACATAGAAAATGATTTTTCAAGCAAAACTAGCTCTAGGTCTCAACATGAAAATTGTAGGAGATAGGGTCTAGGGAGACCTTGTTTTGATCAGATGAATTTATCTGGCCAACCACCATCAACCAACTTGCTAACTTTCAAATATCTTGTTTTTATAGGGTCATGGTAGATCATATATGCATAAGATGATGCATTTTGAAGTGTCCCTTGAGAAATTTGATCAATTGGTGAGATAGATTGTTGGAGAAGTTACTCAAGATACGCAGTCAAACTAGGGTTTCCAAGGCAAAATCACTTCCAAACTCTTGAAGAATACTTGATCAATATGACATGTATAGATCATTGGGACTCATATATGATTCTCATAACCATTCTTATATCAATTTATGGTTGTGCTCTTTGTCATGAGGGTCTCAAACCCTAGATATGAACTTGATAAATCAATGTGGTCATGCCCTACCTACAAAAGAGTTAGACAAATCCAAAGACATATTTTTGGTATTTTGGTTAGTAAAATGATAATATACAAGTATGATACAATCACATGGTGCTTGGTGATGAGATTGCATGAGGGGTCTTAGGGTCAAAATTGGGGTCTTACAGGAACCACCCCTTTTAAGCTAGTTTATGGAAAATCGTGTCATCTGTCAGTAGAATTAGAATATAAAGCTTATTGGACCGTTAAGACCCTTAATCTTAATTATACTTCCGTAGGCGAGAAAAGAATATTAAATATCCCTGAACTAGAAGAACTTAGATTAGATGTGTACGAGAATGCCCGGATCTATAAAGAAAGAACAAAGAAATGACATGCCAATCGCATATCGAGGAAAGAGTTTAAGGAAGGTGACAAAGTACTTCTGTTTAACTCCCGACTTAGACTCTTTCCAGGAAAACTTTGTTCTAGGTGGTTTGGTCCCTTTGAAATTACCAACTTCTTTCCAAATGGAGCGATAGAGTTAAAGGGAAAAACTAGCGAACCATTTATAATAAACTGGCAACGTTTGAAACATTACCATAACATTGACAACAAAGATTTCTTCGCGAATCTAAAACTTGCAGAGCTGCCCGCTCATTCACCAAATTAACCTCTAACATATTTCTGTCGAGCTTACGACAATAAACAAAGCGCTTGGTGGGAGACAACTCACACTCTATTTCTAATTATTAATTCAATTATCTAGATTTATGTTTATTATTATTGCTTATTTCTCATTTTCTTTCTTTCTTATTTTTTCACAAAGTCAATCGGTATTTTTCTTTATTACTAACCATTACTAACTTAATGTTATTATCTACTTAAATTTATCTAGCTACTGACCATCACGATGCAACAAGTAGATTACATGGATATAGTCTTCAGAGGCAGAGGTGAAAGGAGACGCTTTAAGGCCCTAGCTCATAGAGAAATGGCACTAACCATATACCCAGATGGGCGTACCATGACCAAGTTAGGTATAAGAGACAGTATTATGTTCCTGATTAACCAAATTGATTGGGATACCTTTGCTATCAAAATAAAATTTAGTTCCTACCGTAGGTTAACATTAGAATTCCTAAGCTCCCTAGTTTACCTGCCAAACCATGGTATGGGATTTAACAAAGGCCTCATCACCTTTAGGATGTTCGATATTGAGTATCTCTACACTCATAGAGAAATGGCTGAACTCCTTGGATGCCCTAATGGTCCTGATACCTTTACTATCACCCAGGAAGACAGGCTTATAGACCTTGAATTAGATTACTTTTGGGGTAGCATCACAGGAAACAACCATCCTGAGCTGGATCTCATGCATTCCGAGAGCATCCACAACCCTGCCACTCGTTACTTTCATAAGATCCTAGCTCACACCCTATTTGGAAAGGAACAAAACATAACCTCCGTGTCCAAAGACGAGCTCTTTATAATGTATTGTGCATCACAGGCCCGTCCTGTTAAGGCTGCTACATTTATGATAGCTAACTTAGACCGTATAGCACAAGATAACCATGGACCAATCTTAGTAAGGGGCTTAGTGACCATGATTGCAAATGCCATTGGACTGAGACATCCACTTATCAGACTAAACCCTCTAGGTGGGATACGACTAATGAACATCCAATTCTGTTTCAACACTGGTATCATTAGAAACCTGGGCCCGGATGTGTTTGAATTTCTAATTAATCGCCAAGTAACACACTTGTTTACCCTGCCATACCATATGACGAGTGTACATGATAGGAACAATTGGCTCTATGATTTGGATGGACCACCAGATACACCACCCTCTCCTCTAGAGACGCTCTAAATCTATGACCATTATGATACCTATCTCTCTGACGCTGAATCACTCACCCTTGCTGTACCTGCTGCACCTCCTACCGATCATGATACTACCATTGACGTTGTCCATACAGACATCGCCAACCTGAGAGGCGAGCTAACACTTTGCGCGTGGACTTCCACGGTTTTATGGATGTAGTGACAGAGAATCTGGATCACATTTACCAGCACTTCTACTCATTTGCTCCTCCTTCCAGCAGTTGTCGTAATGACTAATTTAATTGAATATTACCGATTTACTGACATTATTTTAGATTTTATTTTCATGTTTGGAATTTTGTTGTTGTTTTTACACATTGAGAATTTTTAATTATTTCATTCTTATCTAGTAGAGGAATTATATTATTCTTTCCTATCTTCCTCATCCTTTTCTTTTTCGATATTATGTTTTAATTTCATTCTACCATATCCTATTAAATCCTTAATTCTCACTTCTATGTATCTTGTTGGTTTTCTTTCACCTAATTATACAATAACTATTAAATGCCGATCAAATTAATTTCACATGCAAAAGTTGTGGTCAATGAAAAAAATGCAGGGTCAAAAAGTGAATACATGGGAACACACAACACTGCATGTGGCGCCCATGTGTACACTGTGGCGCCATCCACTCCTTCAAATCCTCACACTGCTGTGCCATCAATTCTTTAATTTTCTTGTCCCATGCATGCTAGACATTGTAATAAAGCTTCCTCAACCACTTTCAAATTCTTTGACTGAGGCATTGAACTCCTTTCAATGAAATTTATTTCCAACCACCATCACCTCTATATAAACTACCAATATAACCTCACAAAAAAACACCTCTCCTAAATGTAATTATCCTTTGTCTTGCTACATTCTTACTACATACATACACGAGTAATGCGAATTTCAATCATGGCACAAATAAGAGAATACAAAGTATTGTTCAGAAACAGCGAACCAGGTGAATAGCAGGAAGAAATTTACACGACTCTAAGCGCAAGAGAAATCGAATCAACAAGGTACACCAATGAACCCTGCTTAATAGACTTAGGAATTATTGATAGTGTTAATCATATTCTAAATACTTTAAGTTTAAATTATTTCCTATCTGTTAAAGACCCAATATATGCCCAATTTACACTAGAATTCCTTAGTTCGCTTATTTTTAGTCCCGCACCCAACACAAACTATTCTAGTGGGACTGTCCAGTTTCGCTTGTTCAATATAGAGTACGCATTTAGCTTTGCCCAACTAGCGGACATGCTACAATTCCCCCATGGGAATGACGTAGTAAGCGAGGTCCCATATACTGAAGGTTGGCAGCACGCCTTTCAACCATTTTGGAGGGCAATAATAGGTACAGTAACCCACAGTTTTGAGGGAAACGGAGCCACTTTAATTCACAATCCGACTATTCGTTATTTCTGCCACATATTGGCATGCACCATTTTTGGCCGATCCAACTCTAACAAGGTGAATGAGAAAGAATTCTTCTATCTGTTTTCCACTTTTGTACCACAAAAGGTATATACCGTCCCTTTCATGTCCTCTCACATACAGGTCATAGTTAACGCGAGAAGAGGACCAATTGTTTTTGGAGGTTTAATAACCTCAATAGCCCGAGTCCTAGGACTCGAAGATAAATTCTCCCGGCTAACACCACTCCTGCCTCGTGCCATCGACATTGACATGACAAGGAGCGTGAAACTAGTAAAACGAAGGCCATATGCTAAACTTCACCTAATGGTTGCCAATAATGTCTTTCAAGATTTCATCCTCCCAAACCCAATTCGCATAGATGTGCGAAACCCGGAAAATTATTGTTATATTTATCATTCGGTGCCTAACCAAGTCCCCGCGCATATTCCTGAGAATGTAACTTCTCGTGGGGAGATCGATGAGGATTATATTCAGGAGCAAGCTGCTCCCGCTACTCACCCACACCCACACACCACACACATGTCTTCTAAAATTGTTGCAGGTACATCATCCAGTCAAAGACCCAGAAGAAAAAATGCAGCACCTACCACCCTTGATGACATATTTGCTGAACTGCTACGGCGTAGCGAATTAGACGCTCAGCGCGACCAACAAATCCAAAACAGGGAAGCTCAGCAAACAGAAATTATGCAAATCCTTCGCTAGATACAGCATGGCCAGCATGACTACGCTTTAAGGACCGAACATAACATGTCTGGCTTGATCGATAAAATGGAAGCATTAAAAGTGTATGTGGAAGATCTACAATAATATGCCTCTTATGTGGGTACGCCACCTCACCAGCCTGGAAATGGTGGACGCGGACAAACACGTGGCAGACAGTGCCAGTAGCAGGCTACCCAGGTTCCACCTTTCTTTCCTATTTTATGTTATTGCATTGGGGACAATGCTCAGTATAAGTATGAGGGAGGAAGCTTTACCGCTTTTATTTATCGCTTTCTAGGTAGATTTAAACTTATTGTTATTTCCTTTTATTATTTTATTTGTTAAATTGTTAAGTGTTAGCTGAGTCAAATATCAATGCATTGTCGATTCTTTGTGTGTGGTTTCTGTTATTTACTGATCCTCCCATTTTCTTAAGCCATACCAAATTTTTAAAAAAACTCTTGACTTACACACATAGTACATCTTTTGAAAATTCTAAACTACAAATAAAACATAGGTTGAATTGTAGAGATTTGGAAAAACTTTATAAGACCGGTATCGCTTTAACACCTTAAATCTCCCCAGTATAAGATCGATTTGTGTACTTGTCATGCTGTAGCCTTAAATTCTATCCTTTAATATTCCTTAAGTAGCTTATCTAACAGTCAGCACCATCCTAAGCACACACTACGCAAGAAGTCAATGCAAATAAGTGTATGATATCAGGCTTAAAAGAGAAAGAGATTGACAAAATTTATGAAAAATGTTGTTCCTTCTAAGTTAGGTGACCCTCACCCAATCATTTAACCCAAAGGTATAACCATCTTTAGTTGTATTTGAGCCAAAGTGCGAGAAAAGAAATAAATAAATAATGATGAGATCATAGTCACTAACATATTATCTTGCTATGAATGTGAAAGGATAACGGGCTTAATGTGATTGCGCCAGAATGAAAAAAGGATAAAAAGAAGGATTAGTAAGGTAGGCTTAGGCATGATGACATGATTCGGATTGGTTTGTATAGGAGGGAGACTTATGGTTGCACGACTGCGACTATGTGTTCCCACGATACCCTTAGTGTGAAAGTTAGTACATGTTAATGCAATTTCTGACCAAAGTATTTTATTGTATGCTGCAAAGATTTTACAAAACTCTTTTCTTCATGTACGCAGCATTTGCTTGAGGACAAGCAAAGGTTTAAGTATGGGGGAGTTTGATAACACGAAAATGTATCGTATATTTGATTTAACATGCATTGCTTTTTACTTGATTTTCCATAGTATTACGCTGTATTTTATGTTTATTTTAGGTATTTATCGAATAAGAGATGTCTACGCAAGCAAAGAGGAAAATAGTAAAAAGGAAAGAAAAATGGAAGAAAATGGAGCAAAATATGAATAGTGGCGCCCACGACACTAGATGAAGGGTGGCGCCCACCATTCAAGAAGGATGGCGCCCACCACTTAGGAGCGTGGTGCCCGCCACAAGGGTTTATGAAGTTGTGGCACCCACCACATTAAATTAAAGGTGGCGCCCACCATATTACATGAAGGTGGCGCCCACCTCATATGAAGTGGAGCCCACCATGTAGACCAAATTAGGGTTGTGGCAGCCGCCACTAACCCGATCTTCCTTGTTCTTCTCCACTCTTTTTTCCACGTCTGGTTTTTACTCTTTCAACCAACCGCTCCCCACTAGTAGATATTCAAGGGTACTTTTAAGGAGAGTGGGGAGTATATATAGAGACGTTAGTCTTCACGGACGGGGGTGCAATTTTTCTAGTCAGATTTTGTTGTTAGATTTTCTTAGGAAGATTCTAACCTTGTAAAAGAAATAGATTATCCACATCGGGGACCATTTCAATTATTGTTTAAGAAACTGAATTTGATTGTAACGGTGTACACGATTGCCAAAGTGTGTCGGGATTGTTTAATCTGAAGAATCAATATTCATTCAAAGTTCTCGATTTATATTCTAGGTTTTATTTTAATTGCCATTTTAATTGCTTATGCCTTATTATATGCTTAATTATCTGAATATCATGTCTGTTCCCGAATCCATGTCTGGCTAAACCAATAGGTATCAGTATGTAAAGATCATCGAAACGACGGAATTCGTAAATGATTGGTGTTGGCTTTTATAAAATATTATTTTCTGGTTATAGTTTCTTGTTTTAAATTAAAGATTGTTTTTCGTACGAGAGTATAAAGTAAACTAAGGTTACAGTCAATAAGAGTGAGAGTTTGAGATTTTAACCGGATAGCTGAAACTAGGCATTAACCCAAAACACGGCGAGAGCGCTTTAGGATTAATTAGACTTTATTTATTTTCAAAAATTACTTATAAATTCAAATGAGACCACGAGAGCCAAGCATTTTGGTTTAAGAGTATGGTCAGAGTCAATAAAAACGAGAGTGTGAGACAAAATCCTTTAAATAAATAATTTCTACTGAAGAATATTTTGATCTTTAAGATTACACCAACTATCTATCGAATCCCCAAAGTTTTATGTATTACATACTGATATCCCGCTATTAAATATCTTTATTACTAATCTATTTTCGTTATAGTTATTTCTCTTTGTCCCTCCACTCTTAGAAAGATCCTCAGCCTTAGATTTACATAGTAACATTAGATAACGGTACGTTCGATAATTAGTCCTTTGGGTTCGATAATCTTTAAAACTATGCGATACGACTGTGCATTTGCAGTCATGATTCTCATAGACTTACAAAGTCGGGATTAGTCTTCATACTGACCCTCGTGAGAAAAGCTTCTCGGGAGCCCGCACTACACTACCATTGACATTGGGTTCTAGACACGGCTCTTAGAGTCATGGAATTCTTTGACTATTTTCCACTTATGTCAAATTACTTGCCAAGCGTCAGCTCTATCAAGGAAATCTATTCTGAGTGAGATCTTCGTACCGACCCTCGTGAGAAAGGCTTTTCGGGAACCTACATTATGCAACCATCATTCCTAATTGGCCAAAGGTTTAATTTTCTAAAAATATACTTTGAGTCATGGATTCTAGTGAAGATAATGACGGTTATGCCAAAAGCTTGACGGTCATTAATATCCTTTAAAGAATCTACTCCAAGTGAGGTTCTCGTATCAACCCTTACAAGAAAATCTTCTCGGTGGCCTATAATACTCAACCTCTTCTATCTCAAGCTTACTCTCAAACTCAGGTAGAGAGTC
Source organism: Lathyrus oleraceus (assembly GCF_024323335.1). NCBI lineage: Eukaryota > Viridiplantae > Streptophyta > Magnoliopsida > Fabales > Fabaceae > Lathyrus > Lathyrus oleraceus. The sequence continues at coordinate 441,597,561 of NC_066581.1, forward strand.
TTTCCCACATGATTTTCTTGCAATCAATATCATCATTTTTTGGTATCTCAACATCACAGAGCCAAGTTACAGACAAGATAATATTAACAAGAATAAAGCAAGCAATTAAATAATAAAACAAAACAAAAATAAAATAGATAAAACCCCACACACGCATAAAGATAACATGAACTAGGCTTGACTTGCTTAGGGAAATCGGGTCCCCAGCATAGTCGTCAATTGTCGCTACCGTGAAAAAATTTGGCTGACTGACACAAAATCGCCACCGTATTTTATTTATTCCTATAAAGAGTAAAGATAAAATAGTAGATAAAACCCTATAGAGAAAAAAAGAGTATTAAGGATTGGTCTCATAACCAAATATGGGTTCATAAGTCGATTATGTAATGGGAAGGTATTAGCACCCCTCACATCCATGGTACTCCATAGGAACCATTTAAGTTTTCTATGTGAGTGGGTATTTATCTTTAAAAATTCTTTATTATCAGAAAAGGGGAAAGGATGAGATTGGTTTTTTAGTATTGTGTTTGCTAATGATTAGAGCCCTTGTGCCTACGTATCATCATCGGGGGATGAGGAATCAGAGCTCCGTAGTTTGGAGTAGAAAATGTTTGTGTGTTGGTTAATTTACTCTTTTTGAAAAGAAATGTGTTTTAGTAGATTGCATTAAAGATGATGGGCAAGGGTGAATATTTCAGACAAACAAGCCAAGCATCTTGTGACCAAAATAGTCAAAGTAAGGGTAGGAGAGCTCCATCCTTACTCATTCCCCACCACTTAAGGCTCGTGGCGAATAATACTAATCATATTTTTATTGTATTTCAGGATTTAATTGGGAAGATGCAACTTGACGTTGGATCAAGGGTTTATCGCTTATTGAATTTTGAAATGGTGATGTACATGAACATTTACAACGAAATAAATGCGATAAATAAAGGGTCTCATTGTAAGGTAACCCAAGAGAAAGCCTTCTGTGTGCAAAGTGACCTATACTAATAAGTGGATAATGGACTTAAGTGCATGTCTTCCTAGGGTAGTTCCATGAATGTCACTCTTAAAGTAAAAGATTCCAAGTTACAGATGAAAATCCAAGTTAGAGCAATGAGTCAAGAATAAGGGAAAGATCCAAATGCAAGGGTCCTAATGACTCCTCTAAGTCTAACAGTTGGTCATAGATGAATGAATTTTTTGGTCTTTTGATTTTATCACGTTTTTGTTCTTTTTGATTTATGCAATGATAATAAATATCAAATGATAAAGATGGATGAGGTATATACACAATGATGATGAATATGAGCATGAAATAAATTACAATACAATAAATTGACAAGAAAATAAATTACAAGCTAGTAAATTAGGTCAACAAGATCAATGTTTAATGATGAAAGTTTGTGGTTAGTAATCAAATTGCACAAGGTAACCAAGGGATTATCTATCCCCAGGTTAAAGGACTCAAAATATGATCCATTGAGGGACAACGTATCATTGGTGCAAACTATTGAAGATGGTACACGATCATCTATCAATAGATTTGAATCAAAGAAGGTTATAACAACCTTAAGGCCATCTATCAATGATTTGAAGAGTGGAAGATTGTATTACGCAAATAATCACAAGTTAAAAGTCAAATAATGTATAAGTGAGACATCCAAATCCAAGTGTTAATGGTTAGTGATCAATGGATACAACACAACACAAACAGAATCAAAAGCAAGAGTTCAAAAAGTGAAGGTCTCATCTATGTCTCAAGTGTTTCAAACATGATCAAATAGGGGCAAACAATCAACACCTCAAAGTGTCAAGAATGATCCACTGATCATTCATCAACATGTTTGAAGTGTTGAAGATTAAATCAACCCTAAAGCCAATTACTATGACCAATAGAATATCATCAACAAATGATTAAACACAAGGGTAAAAAGGTCCAATGATAATGGTTAAAATAAATAATTAATGGAAAAATAAAATATTTATAGGATATACTTAATGAGATATTTTCTTAAAATAAATAGAACAAGAAAAAAAGAAATAAAATTGAAAAGTTTATGAAATTAAATAAAATGAAGTGAAATTCTAGTATCAGATATGAGATGTCGAAGGTAATGTCGCGACACTAAATATCTGAGTAATGCAAATAGAATAAAGATAGAGAATAGTAATGCAAGATACACAAGCAATTGTTAACCCAGCTCGGTCCAACTCACCTACATCTGGGGGCTACCAAGCCAGGAAGGAAATTCACTAAACTAGAATCAATTCAAAGACTCTCCGTACACTTCAACAAGTTACAGTCTTTCTCACCTAATCTCTACCCGTGCAATTTCTACCTAAGAACTCTTAGATATGAGAACCCACTCACTTACCTACAATCACACCTGTGATCTTAAACAACAATCCCTTGAGAAAAGAAAACCCTTTTCAATAACACGCTCTTGATTTTACTTCACAGTTTCAATCAAGAAGACACACTCTTGATCTTGCTTCACAGCTTTGATCAAGAAGACACACACTTTATCTTTCTTCATAACTTTGATCAAGTAGACACACACTTGGTCTTGCTTCACAGCTTTGATCAAGTAGACACACACTCTTGCTTAACAGCTTTAGAGTGACAAATTACAACCACAAATCAGTCCAATTCAGTCATCAAAAGATGACTTGAATGGCTTACAAGTCTCACGACTAAACAAACACAAACCCTAGCTCTCTCTCTATATTTCGCTCAGTATTGGTTGTGTTGTAAAACAGGTTTTCTAAGTCCCTTTTTATAGAAGCTTTCAGCTGGGCTTGGACATCTTGAAAACCCTAAATCTATTTTCCAATCAAATCTTCTCATGATAGCTGGTTAGATCTCCTTGGAAAATAAGTAAATCAGGTTGTAATTAATGATTGAATGCGCCTACAAATCAGATCTTCAATCATACATAGATTGCCATTAATTGTGTAATCACAAAACACCAGACATTCACACTGAATGTTCTGTGTACAGGATGTCATGACATCGGGTATGACATCCTGGAACAATCCTGCATAATTCCATAATTCAATTTATAACTTTCAGCAGGTACAAACATATCAGATGCCATGACATTGTGTATGACATCTTGAAACAATCCTGCATGATCATGTCTTTCATTTAAACTTCAGCAGGTTCACACATATCAGATGCCATGACCTTGTGTATGACATTCTGAAACAATCCTGCATGATTATGTTCCTTAAGCTCCAGCAGGTACATAGGATATCTCATGTTAAGACATCACACATAACATCTTGTGAACACTCTTTGTTTTACCAAAATTGCTGCCAACACTTAGAACCAACAAACTCCCCCTTTGGCAAATTTTGGCTAAAACATATATCTGTCCTTTTTGTTCACATGAAAACTATCAGCAGTTAAACAACATAACAGTAGTTTAATTAGCAGCAAAAGCAAATACAATTACTAGTTATAGCTACTAGTAATACACACATGCACAAGGGTATTTCTCCTCCCCCTAAATCTGTGCAACAAAAACAGAATTACTAGTTATGGATGCAACTAGTAAGACACACAAATGCACAAGGGTACTCCTTCTCCCCCTAAATCTGTGCACACATCAAACATCTTCCATAACAGCTACTGTAACTACAACACCTGTACCAGCCAGAATGTCATTCTGACATCTGCTTCAACATCAACACCTGTGCACCACATCAGACATCCCCTTTGACATCTATAAAGAGAACAACATTCTGTTTTAACACCTGTGCACTTCCTTCAATAATAGTTATCCTTCTGTCCAGCCACATATATCTCCTCACAGCTCTAGCTCCACATAAACATTTCGCCCCCTTTTTAGTCAAAATTGACCAAAGGTGACCAATTAGACAAAATAAATGTCAATTAGCCTAGCAGAGAATGTCAGCAAATATGTTATAACATTAAAAATGTTAAAACATAATTGTTCAGGAGATACAAACCATCATCATACACAACTGTGATAGCTGAGATAATGAAAAAATCCATGTAACTCATTAAGAGCCCAAAATATTACTAACAGGCATCAATGAGGACTGCCACAAATTACACATTTTTCAAATAAAAACAATAAAACTTCAGCATCCAAACATCAGAACAGCTTCCAAAACATCAGCCACAACAGTCTTCCCAGCACACCTCACACAATCTTCAGTCTTCAACACAAAAGGGGGGAAACCATCAATCAGAGGAAGAAGTATCACCTTCATCTTCAGAGCCTTCAGAGCGTTCAAAGCTGCCACTAGATTGAGCTTTTGATCTCTCACTTGAAGTATTGGCATTTGAGTCTTTACCAGCCTTCTCCATTTTTTCCTGTTCTAGGCTCCTAATTAGAACTTCTAGAGCTTCTTTTCTTGCCTTGGCTACCCTTATACCATTATCCAGTTCCTTGCAAGTATCTTTTAGTTGATCAATTAAGCTTCCTTGAGATGCAGGCTCCCTTCTGGCAGATGTCATGACAACATCATTGACATGAATTCCCTCAAATAGCTTATAATGAATGGATAGTGGGGGCTTTCTTCTGCTTGGAAAGTCATTTGTATTGAGTATGTCTGGTTGTTGACTCAAGATAATACCATAAATAATGGATGGGAAGGAAATAGGCAGCTTCACAGCATTTGTGGAGGCATGTCTGATAATTTGGTCAAACATAAACTTTCCAAAATCATAGCTAATCCTGGTTCCAATTGCATGAATGATTCTTCCAAGACTAATGGAGATGGTAGAGATATGATTAGTAGGCACCCAATTAGCTGAACCAATCTTGTGCAAGATGGCATATTTGACAGTTAGCTTGCTAGCTGATAGGTGATTCCTACAAGACCATTCCTTAACTTGGCCAACTATAATAATCCTACAGACCTCATTTTCTGTAGTCTCTAGATCCACTCCTCCATCAGTTCCTCTACCTAGGAACTTGTTGATGATGGTTGGTGAGAACCTCACACACCTACCCCTTACAAAAACTTTGCAAAATTCCCTGTTGCTCCTTTCAGAAATCTCCTCAGGGATATTTACAACAAATTCTTTTACCAACTCCTCATAACATTAGGGCAGAGCAACCACAGTCTTCATCAATCCAACATTCTTGATCAAATCCATGACTTCCTTCACCTCAACAACCTCTTTTCTCAGTTCTCTTTTAACCGCTACCCTCCTCTGAATGACAAACTTCCATTTTGCAGCGCCATCTTCTAAGTGAAAAGAGATGTTGTCTAAGTGTACAACTGCAGCTTTGCCTGGAGACTTCTTAACAACCTTCCTTTTTGCAGGGGAGATGTCTGGGACATTGTCTTCGACATCCTCATCAGAGTCAGAACTCTCACATTCTTTTCTCTTCTTAACCTCAACCTTGATCCATGATTTAGAGGGTCCTACACCAGCAGTCTTATTCTTAGTCCTAGCTGTCATCATTTAATCTACAGTTTTTCCTTTTCTAGTCTTCAATTTCCTAGCAGCACTTGGTTTTACATGGTGAACCAAAGTGTCATCCTCTTCCTCTGAACTCTCTTCCTCCAAATCAATACTATCCTCAGCAGTATCAGGAGACATGGTAGCTAGTTTCTTGCTAGGTAAATTTTTACCAAGAGAACATAATCCCTCAGCAACTACTTCCTTTTCTGTCTTAGATGAGTCATCATCTTTCTCAGCTTGGGTTTCCACCTCAGGAGAGGGGTCCCTTCTGGACAGAGGGGTAAAAATATCCTTGACTGCATGTTCTTCATTCAGAATCCTGTTAACTAGGTTTCTTATGGTACGATCAGTAAAGTGCATGTCCTCTTTATTAGGAGATTTTTCAGGAATGTTACCTTGCTTAGTTCCAGCCATGGAAGAGGGGCATGGGGCGTCACCTGTTATCATACAAAGAGGAGTCACGTCCAGCAAATCTTCATCTAGAAACTCCATGGAGGGAGTTCTTGTATGATGAAAGGGTTTTGAACTAGATGATGATGGGTGTTGAGACATGTTGTTGAACTTTTGAAGGAAATTTCTTTGCCCTAGCAGAGGTTCTCTGAGTAGTTTGATGAAGATGGAAAGAGTTGTGTTCAGGTAGAGCGTGCAAATGGCATAGATACTATTTCCAATACTAGGGAATGATTCATTATTAATGTGGCTCTTTCTTTTAATTGGGCAGACAATATTTTTGTTACCTTTTCCACTCCATATTAATTGCCATATTTTCTCAAGAATCCAAGTCCATAATTTCCCTCTTACATATTCAAATTGATTATCAATCAAATGCTTTGCAAACTTGTCAGCTGATTGTATTTCATGCTTTAGAACTATGAATTTATCTTTCACACATTTTCTAATAGAGTGTTGACAGCAAACAGAGTACTTAGTCCAACTGTGCTGACTATGATTTTTGGACATTGTTGCAATATTCAGGTTGTCATAATACAATATCATGATATCGTGTGTGACATTGTATGCAATTCTTAGCAGTTCCATCCAACCCAGTTGAGAACAGCTACTTCCATCTGATATATTTTCATCATAAACACTATTTTCACCTTTCAAATTTGTAGGAGCAGGAGTCTTTTCACTCTCCATCTCAATCTTTTTAACATTATTCTTGGCACACATAGTCCCTTGTGGCCCAGTTCCAACAGAGCTCTCTCCAATTTCAGACTGCATATAACTAGTCACATGTCCACCTATTTGATCTAACCTCTCAGTTGTTTCGGCCATCATGACCTTTTCTTCTTTGGAAGTGAGGTTAAGTCTGAGCTTCTGGTGTGACATCCTTGTCTGACATTTCCCACAGACTTGTCTCTCATTACTCTTGAGGGTTCTTCTAGCAGCTATCTTCATTTCTTCCTCTTTGACATAGGAACACTTTGAGGAAAAACCCATTTGAGAGCTCCACATGTAACAGTTGTCTTTGGTCCTGATTCCTTTCATAATCAATTCACTATCTTTGTTAAAAATTAGACATTAAGTGTTGGTGAAGTTAACATTCAGACCTTGATCACATAGTTGACTGATGCTTATTAGATTTGCAGTCAAGCCCTTAACAAGTAGAACCTTGTCAAGCTTAGGAACTCCAAGACAATCAAGCTTACATGTTCCCTTGATTTCACCTTTTTCTCCATCTCCAAAGGATACATGGCTTATGGTATGATGATGCAGGTCAGTTAGCAGGTCTTGGTTTCCAGTCATGTGTCTAGAACATCCACTATCAAAATACCACTCTTCTTTGGCTGAGGTTCTGATGGGAATGTGGGCTAATAGACTTGTAAATTTAGTCTTAGGAACCCATTGCTTCTTATTGATAGGCCTGTGTTGTTGATAGTGAGTCTGTTGATGGACAGAGGTAGGGTAACCATACAGCTTATAGCATAAGGGCTTTAGGTGACCAAATTTCCCATAGTAATGACATCTCCATCTTTGGTGTTTCCCTTTCTACTGTCTTCTCCTCTGATGTTGTGACATCTCAGGACTGCTCTTACTATTGCTGCATTGAGGTTTGCAACTAATGTAACTGCACTCAGCCTTAGATTTATTGTATCCTATTCCAGATTTGTCTCCTGTGATTAGTCCAGTTTGGAGAATCTTGTCTAAGGAGTCAGATCCATTGTTTAACATTCTTACATACTTGGTCATCTCTTCTAGTTTTGAGTTTAAGAACATAGCTTCGGTTTTTAACTTGGAGATGGTTTCCACATGTTCTGCCTTTTCATTCTCCAGGTGTACTATCCTCTGGCTTTCAACTTGTTGACTTTCATCTAGCTTGACCTTTAGGGACACTGCTTCTGTTTTTAATTTGGAGATGGTTTCTAATTGTTCCCCCTTCTCATTCTCAAGTTGAGTTATATCCTTCTTCTGGCTTTCAACCTGTTTACACAGCTCCACACTTTTGTGACACAACTTTCTGTAGGTAGAGGCCAACTCTTTAAAGGTCACTTCTTCATCACTTGAGTCTTCATCAGAGCCCCATTTTCCTGTCAATGCAGTCACTAGATTTGCAGCCTCCTCAGTATCACTCTCATCAGACCAGGTGGCAGCAAGACTCATCTTCTGCTTCTTGAGGTAGGTTCCACATTCAGTTCTAATGTGTCCATACCCATCACATTCATAGCACTTTACTTCTTTTCTTTCTTTGGGCTTTTCTTCTGACCTTTCTCTTCTTGCATTATTGATGTCAGATGAGATGTTCTTGACATTTGCCTGGGATCTTACATCCATTTTTTTAACAATCTGTTGAACTGTCTCCCCAGCATTGCAACTGCATTGGCCAAATCTTCATCAACATCCTGACTATTTTCTTCTTCTGTGTTTGATATGAAGGCAATGCTTTTGGTTTTCTTTTCAGAGCCATCATTTAATCCCCTCTCAAATGTTTGGAGAGAACCAACCATCTCATCAACTCTCATGTTGGAGATGTCTTGAGATTCTTCTATGGCAGTTACTTTCATAGCAAATCTCTTAGGTAGTGACCTGAGTATTTTTCTTACCAATTTTTCATCTGACATCTTTTCTCCCAGGGCTCCTAAGGCATTAGCTAATTCAAGGATACTCATATGAAATTCATGGATATTCTCATCTTCTTTCATCCTTAAATTTTCAAACTTAGAGGTGAGCAGCTGAAGTCTAGACATCTTTACCCTAGAGGTGCCTTCATGAGTGGTCTTGAGAATGTCCAAGGCATCTTTCGCCACTTAACAGTTGTTTACCAACCGTAAAATATGAAGGAGAATTGCCATCCAAGGCGCAGCGGAATTTAAAATTTTCTCTATTTAGTGATCCTTACGAATGGGCATGATCAGTGATGGAATCGTTACCTCTTGTGGCGATTCAAACCTTTGGCGCAGATCTATTGTAATGATCAAAACCTTGGATACAGATCCACGGGGCGATCACGAACCTTGAACGATGACAACGTCTCTACTCGGTCCACACGAACGGATTCCTTCAATTGTAGTGCTAGATGTTATGAATGAAGGCTTTAAGTGAGAGAAAGAGAGATACAAAATTCCAACTCTTCAGTTGTGTTGTATTTCCATACAATGCTTCTGCACAAGAGTTCTATTTATAGAACCACTTGTGTGGGCTTCAAGCCAAAAAGCCCATTTAAGTGTATTTGGGCCCATATCTCATAATATGCCAAAATCACTTAAGTATTTGGTACCTTACCATATTTCGTATTCTACTTAAGTACACCGTACCTTACGATGTTCCTTAGTTACTCTATCTCTCATCAATCCGTCCTTTGTGTGTGACCCTATAGGTTTTCATGGCGTTGGCAATTATATTAAATCACGTATTTAACATAATAAACAGTGAGTGGTATCTAGAAACACATCACTGCTACCCAAGACACGAAAATGTCATGTGATCTGACAAAACCTCCTGTGATAATAATTATGTGTATAATTACCCCTTTGCCCTTATGTCTATATTGAACTCAAGGTATACACCGTGTCATCCTTGTCCAATTCAATATTGGGCCCATAGACATTTATCCAGTTACGGACAATGTTGGATCAGCAATAAAGCACTTGACTCTACATCTAGGATCCATAGTGGTTTCAGGTCGAAGAGTGGTATACACTATTATCACCATGAGAATAACTTATGACACTTTGCATAACTTTCTATATAGTATTCTCATAGCGGGTTAATCCGGTATAAATATTACTCCTAATATTCATACCTATGTTTAAGACTTGATAACTCTTTATCCATGATCCATGAGATTTGATCATCAGTCTACAAACATAATAGTCTTAATGCTTTAATGTTATCCCACTTCACACTAAAGCTCGACTACGGATACTTTAAGAATAGTGTCCTTATGTTTAATGTGCTCTCATGATTAAGGCATACTTAATACATTAAACGGACTATCTATTTCAGGGACTTTATTAATCAACCATAATAAAGAAAATGCCTTTTATTATTAATAAATAATTCGATACAAGTACCAAAAGTATTGGCCTCTAGGGCTTACACCAACAATCTCCCACTAGCACTAGAGCCAATCAGGCATACCCCTTATCCCCATTGATCTAGTACGACCATCACGCTTCTGCTGCGCAAGAGAGGCTTTGTTAGTGGGTCAGCAATATTGTCAAGTGTAGGTACTCTACATATTTTCACATCTCCTCTATCTATTATCTCTCGAATGAGATGATAACGCCTAAGTATGTGTTTGGATCTTGGTGAGATCTAGGCTCCTTAGCTTGTGCGATAGCACCATTGTTATCACAATAGAGACCAATGGGATCCACAACGCTAGGGACTATGCCAAGTTCACTAATGAACTTCCTGATCCAAACAGCTTCCTTTGCTGCACTTGAGGCAGCAATATACTCGGCCTTGGTTGTAAAATCAGCAACTGTATCTTGCTTTGAACTTTTCCAGCTCACAGCGCCACCGTTCAAGCAAAACACATAACCAGATTGCGATCTAAAGTCATCCTTATCTGTCTGGAAGCTAGCATCGGTGAAACCAATTATAGCCAATTCTTCCTGACCTCCATATATCAAGAATGGGTCCTTAGTCCTTCTCAAGTACTTAAGGATATTCTTGACAGCTACCCAATGGGCATCACCAGGATCAGATTGGTACCTACTCGTTGCACTTAAAGCATACGAGACATCTGTTCGAGTACATAACATGGCATACATGATAGATCCTATTGCAAATGCATATGGAATCTTATTCATGTGATCCCTTTCTTCCTTAGTTGAAGGGGATTATGCTTTTGACAGACACATGCCATGTTGCATAAGTATGAATCCTTTCTTGGAATCATGCATATTAAAGCGTCTCAACACTTTGTCTATGTATGTACTCTGACTTAGGGCAAGCAGTTTTTGTGATCTATCTCTATAGATTCTGATTCCTAATATATAGGTTGCTTCACCTAGGTCCTTCATAGAAAAGAATTTCCCCAACCAAGACTTTACTTGTTGCAGGGTAGGCACATCGTTTCCAATGAGTAATATGTCATCTACATATAACGCTAGGAACACGATCATGCTCCCACTAACCTTCTTGTAGACACAAGGCTCATCTTCGTTCTTGATGAATCCATATTGTTTTACCGTTTCATCAAAACGAAGATTCCAGCTTCTGGAAGCTTGCTTCAATCCATAGATTGATCTTTGTAGCTTACATATCTTTTGGGCTTCTTCTGGTATGTCAAATCCTTCAGGCTGTGTCATGTACACATCCTCAAGAAGATTTCTCCATATAGTGATCCTTACGAATGAGCATGATCAGCGATAGAATCGTTACCTCTTGTGGCGATTCAAACCTTTGGTGTAGATCTATTGTAATGATCAAAACCTTGGATACAGATCCACGGGGCGATCACGAACGTTGAACGATGAAAACGTCTCTACTCATTCCACACAAACAGATTCCTTCAATCGCAATGCTAGCTGTTATGAATGAAGGCTTTGAGTGAGAGAAAGAGAGATACGACATTCCAACTCTTCAGCTGTGTTGTATTCCCATATAATGCTTCTGCACAAGAGTTCTATTTATAGAACCACTTGTGTGGGCTTCAAGCCAAAAAGCCCACTTAAGTGTATTTTGGCCCATATCTCATAATATGCCAAAATCACTTAAGTATTTGGTACCTTACCATATTTCGTATTCTACTTAAGTACACCGTACCTTACGATGTTCCTTAGTTACTCTATCTCTCATTAATCCGTCCTTTGTGTGTGACCCTATAGGTTTTCGTGGCATTGGCAATTATATTAAATCACGTATTTAACATATTAAACAGTGAGCGGTATCTAGCAACACATCACTGCTACCCAAGACACGAAAATGTCATGTGATCTGACAAAACCTCCTGTGATAATAATTATGTGTATAATTACCCCTTTGCCCTTATGTCTATATTGAACACAAGGTATAGACCGTGTCATCCTTGTCCAGTTCAATATTAGGCCCATACACATTTATCCTGTTACGCAGGATGGGTAAATTCCATCTAGGACACTCATGTCCCTCGGCATGCTTTGTGGAGTACCCATCAACTGTCTTTATGGCTATCCAGTTACGGACAACGTTGGATCACTAATAAAGTACTTGACTCTACATCTAGGATCCATAGTGGTTTCAGTTCGAAGAGTGGTATACACTATTATCACCATGAGAATAACTTATGACACTTTGCATAACTTTTTATATAGTATTCTCATAGCGGGTCAATCCGATATAAATATTACTCCTAATATTCATACCTATGTTTAAGACTTGATAACTCTTTATCCATGATCCATGAGATGTGATCATCAGCCTACAAACATAATAGTCTTAATTCTTTAATGTTATCCCACTTCACACTAAAGCTCGACTACAGATACTTTAAGAATAGTGTCCTTATGTTTAATGTGCTCTCATGATTAAGTCACACTTAATACATTAAACAGACTATCTATTCCAGGGACTTTATTAATCAACCATAATAAAGAAAATGCCTTTTATTATTAATAAATAATTCGATACAAGTACCAAAAGTATTGGCCTCTAGGGCTTACACCAACACGAACAGGGAAAGGGGATTTCACTAAGGAAATACGCATTCAGACTCGACTGGGAAAGAAATGATCTTTAACTCAAGAGTAACAGAAGCATATAATCCATTACCGGTTACTGGGTAAGGAGATAACAAAATCTAACAGGGAGGACATCCGTTACCGGTTAGGGTAAACATAACAAGGATGACTTGCCGAAGGCAATCGGGAGGTGTATTCATTACCTGTTACTGGGTAAGAATAAACTGCTGGGAAAAGCCAAAAATAGGATTTACAACTACCAGTTACTGGGTAGAAGACACAGGGGAGAGAATATACGTCATTGGTTAAAGTGAACATATCAAGGATAGACTCAAAGGGAAGAAAATTCGTCATCTGTTAAGATGAACATATCAAGGATAAACTTGCCTGGGGAAATCAGGGAGGATATCCGTCATCGATTAGGATGAAGATATCAAGGATAAACTGCCTGAAAAAATTAGGAATTACATCTATCGGATACAGGATAGAATACCAAAAAAAGAGAATATCCGTCATCGATTAGAATGAACATATCAAGGATAGACTCTACGAAGGGAAGAAAAAGCAAGATTTACAACTATCGGTTACTGGGCAGAAGACCGGAAAGAGAAGAAAATCTGTCATCGGTAAGGATGAACATATCAAGGAATAACTCTCTAGGGAACAAAATAGAAATTACAATTACCTATTACTAGGTAGAACACCAGTAGGAGAGAATATCCATCACCGGTTAAGATAAACATATCAAGGATAAACTCAAAGCAGGGGAAGAAAATATCCGTCATCGGTTAGGATGAACATATCAAGGATATATACTTCCTGGGAGACGTGAAAACGAATCCGCTGGGGAGAAAAGGGTTACTCTTGCCGGGTATTGGGCAGAAGTAACAAACTACAAACTAAGAAGAATATTACCATTTACTGGGTAATAGACTCTTAGGGGACCAAAATCATCTATCTAGGTAAGATCTAGAAAGAAACAGTCAATCAAAGACTCAACCCAATGAGGATATAACTCAAAGAGAGAGATTTCATCCAGAAAATCAACTAGGGAGGAAACTGAAATGATAATCATCCACGAGGAAATAACTCAGTGGGGAAAGGAGAAAGGTTAAAGTCTTTCTGCTTAACGAGGCTGACACTCTACAATTGAAGGAGGACAGACACACCAAATCTGCGTGGGGGGGAAGGGACACCACCATGGCAGGGGATCAAAATAACAATGGATCACACAGTGCAACAATGCAAATGATGAAATTATATGAGTGTATATGTATATGTATATGTATATATGATGATTATGCTGACAAAATGATCACAAAGGATACAAATCTCACTGATTTGAATCACCGATACAATTCTTGGCCAATCCGCACAAAAGGGAAACAACTGTTGGAGAAAAGATCAAACATCTCGAAGGTTCGACCCAGGCTAAGGAAAGCACAAGGAGAGAATCTGCTGAGGAAACTGCTATCAAACTCTGTGGGGAATTTTAGGTCAATACCATATCAAATGGGAGACAACCTTGCAGGGGAGAAAATCATAAATAAATGCTCAGAATTAAGGAACTGCTCTGACGACTCAGGGAGAAACAAAAAGGATAGTCTCTACGAAGGGAAGAAAAAGCAAGATTTACAACTATCGGTTACTGGGCAGAATACCGGAAAGAGAAGGAAATCCGTCATCGGTAAGGATGAACATATCAAGGATTAACTCTCTAGGGAACAAAATAGGGATTACAATTACCTATTACTAGGTAGAACACCAGCAGGAGAAAATATCCATCACCGGTTAAGATAAACATATCAAGGATAAACTCAAAGCAGGGGGAGAAAATATCCGTCATCGGTTAGGATGAACATATCAAGGATATATACTTCCTGGGAGACGTGAAAACGAATCCGCTAGGGAGAAAAGTGTTACTCTTGCCGGGTCTTGGGCAGAAGTAACAAACTGCAAACTAAGAAGAATATTACCATTTACTGGGTAATAGACTCTCAGGGGACCAAAAGCATCTATCTAGGTAAGATCTAGAAAGAAAAGGTCAATCAAAGACTCAACCCAATGAGGATATAACTCAAGGAGAGCGATTCCATCCAGAAAATCAACTAGGGAGGAAACTGAAATGATAATCATCCACGAGGAAATAACTCAGTAGGTAAAGGAGAAAGGTTAAAGTCTTTCTGCTTAACGGGGCTGACACTCTATAATTGAAGGAGGACAGACACACCAAATCTGCGTGGGGGGAAGGGACACCACCATGGTAGGGGATCAAAATAACAATGGATCACACAGTGCAATAATGCAAATGATGAAATTATATGAGTGTATATGTATATGTATATGTATATATGATGATTATGCTGACAAAATGATCACAAAGGATATAAATCTCACTGATTTGAATCATTGATACAATTCTCAGCCAATCTGCACAAAAGGGAAACAACTGTTAGAGAAAAGATCAAACATCTCGAAGGTTTGACCCTGGCTGAGGAAAGCACAAGGAGAGAATCTGCTGAGGAAACTGCTATCAAACTCTGTGGGGAATTTTAGGTCAATACCATATCAAATGGGAGACAACCCTGCAGGGGAGAACATCATAAATAATTGCTCAGAATTAGGGAACTGCTCTGACAATTCGTGGAGAAGCAAAAAGGATAGTCTCTACGAAGGGAAGAAAAAGCAAGATTTACAACTATCGGTTACTGGGCAGAAGACCGGAAAGAGAAGGAAATCCGTCATCGGTAAGGATGAACATATCAAGGATTAACTCTCTAGGGAACAAAATAGAAATTACAATTACCTATTACTAGGTAGAACACCAGCAGGAGAGAATATCCGTCACCGGTTAAGATAAACATATCAAGGATAAACTCAAAGCAGGGTAAGAAAATATCCTTCATCGGTTAGGATGAACATATCAAGGATATATACTTCCTGGGAGACGTGAAAACGAATCCGCTGGGGAGAAAAGGGCTACTCTTGCTGGGTATTGGGCAGAAGTAACAAACTGCAAACTAAGAAGAATATTACCAGTTACTGGGTAATAGACTCTCAGGGGACCAAAAACATCTATCTAGGTAAGATCTAGAAAGAAACGGTCAATCAAAGACTCAACCAAATGAGGATATAACTCAAGGAGAGCGATTCCATCCAGAAAATCAACTAGGGAGGAAACTGAAATGATAATCATCCACGAGGAAATAACTCAGTGGGGAAAGGAGAAAGGTTAAAGTATTTCTGCTTAACGGGGCTAAGACTCTACAATTGAAGGAGGACAGACAGACCAAATCTGCGTGGGGGGAAGGGACACCACCATGGCAGGGGATCAAAATAACAATGGATCACACAGTGCAACAATGCAAATGATGAAATTATATGAGTGTATATGTATATGTATATGTATATATGATGATTATGCTGACAAAATGATCACAAAGGATACAAATCTCACTGATTTGAATCATCGATACAATTCTTGGCCAATCCTCACAAAAGGGATATAACTGTTGGAGAAAAGATCAAACATCTCGAAGGTTCGACCCTGGCTAAGGAAAGCACAAGGAGAGAATCTGCTGACGAAACTGCTATCAAACTCTGTGGGGAATTTTAGGTCAATACCATATCAAATGGGAGACAACCCTGCAGGGGAGAAAATCATAAATAACTGCTCAGAAATAGGGAACTGCTCTGACGACTCGTGGAGAAGCAAAAAGGTTAGACTCTACGAAGGGAAGAAAAAGCAAGATTTACAACTCTCGGTTACTGGGCAGAAGACCGGAAAGAGAAGGAAATCCGTCATCTGTAAGGATGAACATATCAAGGATTAACTCTCTGGGGAACAAAATAGGGATTACAATGACCTATTACTAGGTAGAACACCAGCAGGAGAGAATATCCATCACCGATTAAGATAAACATATCAAGGATAAACTCAAAGCAGGGGAAGAAAATATCCGTCATCGGTTAGGATGAACATATCAAGGATATATACTTCCTGGGAGACGTGAAAACAAATCCTCTAGGGAGAAAAGTGTTACTCTTGCCGGGTCTTGGGCAGAAGTAACAAACTGCAAACTAAGAAGAATATTACCATTTACTGGGTAATAGACTCTTAGGGGACCAAAATCATCTATCTAGGTAAGATCTAGAAAGAAACAGTCAATCAAAGACTCAACCCAATGAGGATATAACTCAAGGAGAGCGATTCCATCCCGAAAATCAACTAGGGAGGAAACTGAAATGATAATCATCCACGAGGAAATAACTCAGTGGGGAAAGGAGAAAGGTTAAAGTATTTCTGCTTAACGGGGCTAAGACTCTACAATTGAAGGAGGACAGACAGACCAAATCTGCGTGGGGGGAAGGGACACCACCATGGCAGGGGATCAAAATAACAATGGATCACATAGTGCAACAATGCAAATGATGAAATTATATGAGTGTATATGTATATGTATATGTATATATGATGATTATGCTGACAAAATGATCACAAAGGATACAAATCTCACTGATTTGAATCATCGATACAATTCTCGGCCAATCTGCACAAAAGGGAAACAACTGTTAGAGAAAAGATCAAACATCTCGAAGGTTTGACCCTGGCTGAGGAAAACACAAGGAGAGAATCTGCTGAGGAAATTTCTATCAAACTCTGTGGGCTATTTTAAGTCAATACCATATCAAATGGGAGACGACCCTGCAGGGGAGAAAATCATAAATAACTGCTCAGAATTAGGGAACTGCTCTGACGACTCGTGGAGAAGCAAAAATTCTGCCAAAATCGTGCAAACTGCCGAAATAATAGGCCTGCAACTGAAGGGACGCCAACAAACTCGGTTGGGGAAACCAACAACTCGGTTGCTGAAATGTTGCTGAGGATGAAAAAAGGATCACACCCACTTCTTGGGAGAACCAATAATGCTCCACATTTTAGGGCTCACCGCTTTCAAGCCATTGTTGATATTCCTTTAAATGAGATCAATTGCTTTTTAAAATAACTACTTTTATATATTTAAGAAAACATGATTTTGATTTAAAATTTTAATTTCAAAAATGATCATCAGAAAAATTTAAATATATTCGACTGAATAATAAATACGAATAGAAATAATTGGATAAAGGCTCAACTTTATTTGATAGGATGGTAGTCTGTAAATGACAAGACTCCATAGATCTTTACAAAAGTTGAAAAATGGTAATTTACCTGGAAAATGGCTACATTGAATACAATGATCACTAATCCTTATACCAAATCTTGATATCCACCGTGCTCTTTGGCCTCTTTATGGCAATTACTTGCCATAATCCCTAATTTTTGCATAAATTTCCCAAGGATGGGGTACTCAATTTATCGGTATAATTCTTTTTCATTTTTATGTCTCTAACTTTTTCCTGGATCACCCTTTCGAGTTCAATCCACTGAGACACTCATTTTTGCCTAAGTCGCCCTTTCAAGATTTCAACTTAGTGAGCTGTTCTTTTCTTTTTAGGCAAAGTATTTATTGACTACATCTGCGTTCAAAGGACAAGTGAACTCTTCTCCATCCATAGTTGCAAGAATCAAAGCACCGCCTGAAAAGGCTCTCTTAACAACATATGAGCCTTCATAATTAGGAGTCCATTTTCCCCTAGCATCTGGTTTGAAAGATAGATTTTTCTTGAGCACAAGGTCACCTTCTCTGAACACACGAGGTCTGACCTTTTTATCAAATGCTTTCTTTATTCTCTGCTGATATAACTGACCATGACACATGGCAGTTAGCCTCTTCTCTTCAATTAAATTCAGCTGGTCAAATATGGTCCAACACCGTTCAGCTTCAGTCAACTTGGCTTCCATCAAGACACGTAATGATGGGATCTCAACCTCTATTGGGAGCACAACTTCTATGCCATAAGCAAGAGAGAAAAGGGTTTCCCCTGTTGAGGTGCGGATGGATGTACGATACCCGTGCAAAGAAAATGGGAGCATCTCATGCCAATCCTTATACGTCACAACCATCTTCTGAATGATCTTCTTGATGTTCTTATTTGCATCTTCAACAACCCCATTTATCTTAGGTCTATAGGGAGAAGAATTATAATGTGCAATATTGAAGTCTTTGCAAAGAGCTTCCACCATATTATTATTCAAGTTCGATCCATTATCAGTAATGATCTTACTTGGCACACCATAACGGCATATGATCTGATTCTTGATAAACCTTACAACAACTTGCTTGGTTACATTTGCATACGATGCCGCTTCGACCCACTTTGTGAAGTAGTCAATAGCCCCCAAAATGAAATGATGTCTGTTTGAAGCTTTGGGCTCAATCATTCCAATCATATCAATTCCCCACATGGAGAAGGGCCATGGAGAGGAAATGACATTAAAGAGTGTCGGAGGAACATGAATCTTATCTGCACATTTGTGGCATTTCTTCACAAACTTGAAACAATCAGATTCCATTGTCAGCCAATAGTAACCTTCTCGCAACATCTTCTTCGCCATAGCATGTCCATTGGAATGAGTACCAAAGGAACATTATCCACGCATCTAAGCAGAACCATATCGAAATTTCTCTTGTACAACACATCACCATTCAGGTAGAAATTGCTAGCTAATCTTCTCAAAGTCTTCTTATCTTTCAAAGATGCCCCAGGCGGGTAAATCTGACTTTGGAGGAAACACTTGATATCAAAATAACACGGCTTCTCATCTTTGACTTCTTCAACAGCAAACACATGAGCTGGCCTATCAAGATGCATCACAGTCAAATTCGGAACCTCATTCCGATATTTCACCACAATCATTGAAGCCAATGTTGCAAGAGCATCTGCCATTCGGTTTTCATCTCGAGGGATATGATGAAACTCAACCTTTGTAAAGAAAGGTGAAATCCTCCTCGCATAATCTTTATATGGTATCAAACTGGGTTGATTTGTCTCCCATTCACCTTTGATCTGATTCACAACCAGAGCCGAATCTCCATAGACGTCTAAATATTTGATTCTGAGATCAATGGCCTCTTCAGGCCCCATAATGCAAGCTTCATAGTTGGCCATATCGTTTGTACACTTGAAAGTTAATCTAGCTGTAAACAGAAAATGAGTTCCTTGAGGAGTAATAATCACTTCCCCAATTCCATTATCATACTGATTAATAGCTCCATCAAATACCATGCCCCAACGGGAACCAGGTTCTGGCCCTTCTTCAAGCAATGGTTCATCACAGTCTTTCATTTTCAAGTACACGATCTCTTCGTCAGGAAAATCATACTGCACTGACGGGTAATCTTCAATCGGTTGGTGAGCCAAATGGTCATCCAAGACACTACCTTTGATTGTTTTCTGAGATCGGTATTCATTATCATACTCTGACAACAACATCTGCCAACGAGAAATCCTCCCAGTTAAAGCTGGCTTCTCAAAAATATACTTGATTGGATCCATTTTGGATAATAAACAAGTTGTATGATTCAACATATACTGACGCAGACACTTAGCAGCCCAAGCCAATGCGCAATAAGTCTTCTCTAGCATAGAATACTGATTCTCACAATCGGTGAATTTCGTACTAAGGTAGTAAATAGCATATTATTTCTTTCCAGTTTCATCTTGCTGACCAAGAACACAACCCATACTTTCATCAAGCACAGTCAAATACATGATCAATGGTCTTCCTTCAACAGGCGGAGACAGAATCAAAGGTTCAAGTAGATACTCTTCGATACTATCAAAAGCTGTATGGAAGTCTTCGGTCCAATCACAAGACTGATCTTTCTGAAGAAGCTTGAATATATGCGCACATGTGGCAGTCATGTGTGAAATGAATCTCGAGATATAATTCAAGCGACCGAGAAAACCTTTGACTTGCTTCTCAGTCTTGGGCGCAGGCATCTCTTGTATTACTTTGACCTTGACAAGATCAACTTCAATACCCTTCTCACTGACAATAAAGCCCAACAGCTTACCCGAACGAACACTAAAAGTACATTTATTGGGATTCAAGCGGAGTTTGTATTTCCTCAAACGTTGGAATAGCTTCAACAAATGCTCAACATGTTCCTCTTCATCAATTGATTTAGCAATCATATCATCAACATAGACTTCGATCTCTTTATGCATCATATCATGAAAAAGAGTAGTCATTGCTCTTTGGTAAGTTGCACCAGCATTCTTTAAACCGAAAGGCATCACTCTATAACATAATGTTCCCTAAGGTGTAATGAATGTGGTATTCTCCATATCTTCGAGTGCCATCTTAATCTGATTATATCCGGAAAATGCGTCCACAAACGAAAAGACTTTGAATTTAGCTGTATTATCTACCAACATATCAATGTGTGGCAGAGGGAAATCATCTTTTGGACTGGCTTTATTCAAATCTCTATAATCGACGCACATACGAACTTTTCCATCCTTCTTCGGAATAGGTACAATATTGGCCACCCATTGCAGATACTTGACAAAAACAAGGAAACCGACATCAAACTGCTTTTGCACTTCTTCTTTGATCTTCACTGCTATATCAAGACGAGTCCTCCTTAATTTCTGCTTGACTGGAGGGCATTCTGGCTTCAACGCAAATCTATGCTCCACAATCTCAGAATCTAAACCCGACATGTCTTGATAGGACCAAGCAAACACATCTGAATATTCTCGGAGAAGATCAACCAACCCCTTCTTAACTTCAGGACACAATCAAGATCCAATCTTGACTTTCTTCACATCATCCTCGGGACCCAAGTTGACTAACTCAATCTTCTCTTCGAATGGATGAATGTCTTTTTCATCATGCTCGAGTAGACGAGACAATTCATGAGACACTTCTTCATCACTTTCATCCTCAACCTCAAACACAGGGAATTCAAAGTTTGGCGAAGGAGTAAGATCATTGTATTCAATGGGTTTAGAAACCAACCTGCATAATGATTTGATATTTTGATTTTAGAGAAGTGAATTGTGACCAACCATTATGCATATGGATAATTATTATTTATTTATTTATGTTTTTTTGTGATTACCATTTTCAGAAATAGAAAAAAGTAAAAATAAAACATCACAAATATGGATGAATAGAATTATATTTTATTGATGATCAAATTTGAAGATGCCAAACAATGTTCCCTTCCCCCTTAGGAATAGGAGAAGGATGTTTAAAAATGATAAAAGCAATTACTTAGATCGAAGCACAATAGTAGGAATATCAACAAAAGTCCAATTGTCACAAGCTTTTCCACGCGTCACAAAGTTGGTGCAGTCTTCATCTTTATCACCCTCTTTCACAGAAACTAAGTGTTCATTACCATGAATGAACCCTCCGCTACGGAAACTGGGTTTCACATATTCAACTCTAATCACAGATGAACCTCGTTGGAAACCCAAACCGGCTCTGCTCTTGTTCTCGGCGGCTCTACCATCTGTCCCCACTGATCATAATTACCATTTTCAACAATCTTATGTGCATATTTAAACGAGGACATAGGTGCCCAAACTCTCTTTTCCTCAACAATAGATAGAGCTTAGAACGGAGTTCCAATCTCATCCTCAACTTCTACATAAGAGAAAGATGACAGGTGGCTTACCAATAAAACCTTCTCCTCGCCGACAATAACAAGCTTTCCATTCTTGACAAACTTCAACTTCTGATGCAGAGTTGACGTAAAAACTCCCGCCTCATGAATCCATGGCCTTCCTAACAAGCAACTATAGGCCGGGTGGATATCCATTACATGGAAAGTAATTTGGAAATCACTCGGACCTATCTTCACAGGAAGGTCCACTTCGCCAATCACAGTCTTGCGAGAACCGTCAAAAGCTTTGACGATCACACCACTATATCTCATCGGAGCTCCTTGATACTACAGCCTTGACAAAGTTGATTTTGGGAGTACATTCAATGAAGAACCGGTGTCAACCAATACATTTGACAGAGCATCCTCCTTGCAGTTCATTGAAATGTGTAGTGCCAAGTTGTGATTTCTGCCCTCCTCCGGGAGTTCTTCATCACAAAAGCTAAGATTGTTGCAGGAAGTGATGTTAGCCACAATATGATCAAAATGATCCACCGTAACATCATGCTCCACATAAGCTTGTTCTAACACTTTTTGAAGTGCTTCTCTATGCGCTTCAGAGTTCATGAGCAGAGATAACACTGAAATGTTGGAGGGAGTTTGGAAAAGCTGCTCCACCATATTAAACTCGCTCTTATTAATCAAATGTAGCACCTCATCATCATTATTAGGCTTCAAACCGCTGGATTTACCAGACTGACACTTTGGAGCGTTAACTGAATCTACTGCAGGCACTTCAACCTTCTTTCTAACTGAACCTTCTTCTACATTCTTCGGGAACAGCGACCCAAAAACACGACCACTATGGGTCACCTTCGTAACATCAACAAAGCTCACAACATAACTAGTCGTAGGCAGATGAACCTCTTGACCATTCTCTAACATGGTAGCATTGTAATGGTACGGGACAACCTTATCAGATGCATACGGGACAGGGCCCACTAACCATATAACCAACGGTGATACCGATCTGTTGCTGACACTATTACTACTTCTACTATCATACTAGATTACTATTCCTTCTGGAGTTTTAAATAATGTTATCATAACATTGACATCGTCGCCTAAATGACGGGATTGGAAAATCTGGATCATACCTTCACCCATCAACCTCTGGATGTCTCTCTTCACAATCATACAACCTCGAGGGTTGACACTGCAGATTGCACAACCATGATGGTCATGCTCACAATCACTTACCAAGCAGATATCCTTGTGTATCCTTACCAAGGACCTTCTAATGAAGCGAACATCATATATCTTGAATTCCCCGGGACAGTCGTTCACCATATTAACAGATGAATTACCATAAGTAGGTAACCAGTTTGCTTTGACATTTGGAGAACGGTCCTCAAAGGACACCATTCCACTTTTTACCAGCTTTTGGACTTCATACTTCAAGGGGTAACAATTCTCGATATCATGACCGGGAGATAACTGGTGAAAGGCACAACGGAGTTCCGGTTTATACCACCATAGAAGTGGTTCAGGAATTTGAGGCAGATTTCTTGGTTGCAAAAGGTTCTTGAGAACCAATGATGGATACAATTCGGCATAAGTCATAGGAATAGGGTCAAAAGATACCTTCCTCCTCTCAAATTTTTGTGGTTGTTGATGATTGTTGGTATTATTGTTATTGTAGGTGTTTGTCCGTTGTTGTAATTGTTGTTGATGTTGTTGTTGAATTGGTGTTGATTGATTATTAGAAAATACCAGGATGACAGATGATACTTGATGATGATGTTGACGGGGTTGTTGACTTCTTTTAACACGAGGCCTCCTCTGCCTCCCAACAGATACTGCATAAGTCTAACCTTCTTTCTTTCTGGAAAACCCACTGCCGTACTTCTTGCTAGACAAAACCTCCTCTTTAGACAACCGTCCCTCTCGGACACCCTATTCTAATCTCATCCCTGTTTACCATTTCGGCAAAATCACTAGGGGCACTAACAATCATCCCCTCATAGTAAAATAAGGTCAGGGTCTTGAGGAAAATCATGGCCATCTCTTTTTCATCTAAAGGAGGGGTAATCTGAGCAACAAGCTCTCTCCATCGCTGAGCATACTCTTTGAACGTTTTCTTATCCTTCTGAGACAATGACCTCAACTGGTCCCTATCCGGCACCATATCCACATTATATTTGTATTGCTTCACAAATGCTTCACCCAAATCGTTGAACATGCGAACACTCACACTATCCAAACCCATGTACTACCTCAAAGCGGCACCAGTCAAACTGTCTTGGAAATAATGAATCAGTAACTGATCATCATCAACTTGTGTTGACATCTTTCTAGCATACATGATGAGATGACTGAGCGGAAAAGTATTCCCCTTATACTTTTCAAAGTCAGGGACTTTGAACTTCATCAGGATTTTCACATTAGGATCCAAGCAAAGTTCCACACCACTCTGTAGTGGTAAATTCATGATCATCAAGCTATGGATTAGCTAGACATCAAATAACAAGAGTCGCCACCGCACTTTTATCGTTTCCAAGGGAAAAGAGAAAAAGTACGAACAAAACCCAAAAGTAAGAAGTTCTCAAATCAAAACTAATAAAATGTCAGAGATTACACGTAAGGGGGTTGGTTACACAGAGGGAAGGTGTTAGCACCCAAAGTGTCCTAGGTACTTCTACGAAGTCCTTTTTGTGTGCATATGTATTTGGTACAAAGATGATGTTTATAAAAAAAATAGAATGGGGGGGGGGGGTGAGAAAGGAATTCATTAATTATATTTTTGTGTTTGACAAGCCCTTCGGACTTGTGCCTATGTACCAACATAAAAATGAGGGATCAAAACCTCGTAGTTCGTGATACAAATTTCAAAGCGGATGCATTGCTTTTAACAAAAATTAAGTTTGAAAGGCACAAAGGCCTAAAAATGATTCAAATGAGTTAGTTCTTTTTGGCTTTTTGGAAGTTTAAGTCAAGTATAATTAAGTTTATTTACAAGTTTGATTTAAGAAAAAAGAAGTTTGCAAATGCAATGGAATAAGACCAAAGTTTCTATCTTTTTGCAAAGTGGTCAAAGTTTAGAACAAAATAAGTTCAATCAAAGAAGATTTTTAAAAAAAGGGAGGGACATATTTTGAAATTAAAGAGATGGGGAGAAGATGAAGAGACTAATCCTATGCACAAAATTAAAAGTTAAGAGTTGAAAAGATCTGACCAAATGGGTAGCAATCCAATAGACAAGAATGTCAATAGAAACCCAGAATTCCCTTGGACATTTAGAATTAAGCAACACACAAATGCACAATTATGTTACCTTGAAGAGCACATGCATCAAATAAAGATAGCCTCATCCAAGATTGAGCCATTCCATGATCTTCTTCAAATTAGCCCATGTATCAAATGAATTCCACAAGTCACAGGTTCAAAATAACAGCTTCACAATGATCATGTTGCAGATGAACTCAGGGGGATCTTGAATGATGTGTCAGATGAAGTTCAAATTGCAAGCACTTGGTTTCTTAATAAGTTGGCATTGGCCATGTCCTTTAGCATAGGAATGTTGCCTAAGTTTTAAATTCATTTGTCCAAGATCAAGCCAACAGTCCACATAAAAGTTTTTTTAGGGTTTTTGTTATTATTATGTACATTAATGGTCAAAGACCACACAAACAAGCAAAGTATATACAAACAAGATATATCACACAATATGGTCCAAGTGGACAAAGTGAAAATTGCATTAACATATAAAGGCTAGAATTAAATTACATTAAACTAAATAGCTTGAAATTAAAAGTTAGTATTGTCTTGCTTTTGCTTTTCATTTTAAGACATTCTTTGAAGAACACTCAACCCACTTATCACCAGCATTGATCCTTGAGCCAAGACATCTTCCAAAGGAAGGAAAAAAGACCAAGTTTCCACATAATACCATGAAAGAGGGGACACTTACAATCTCACTAACTAGAATACTATGCCTTTTGTGTCACAAATTTAGCGCTATGTTAAGCAATGATAATTGGACTTATGTAGAAGTCACAACTATTTGAGGTCGGGCAATAGAATTTTGGTGTTAATGCATGTTAGAGACATAGTATAATGGACTATGCTCATGAAACATACCACACACAAAAAGAATATGCAAAAGGGGTGGCCTAATCTCATTCATACTCATGTTAATTTTTCAATCAACTAGCTTTAGGACTTTGAGATATCATATGTCAAATGAGATGAATTCATAAAGAAGGGGAATGAGATGAAGAGGGAGGGGAATGGATCAAAACTCAAATTGATCAAAGGAGGGCTTTTACCAAATTAATATCATTCATTCATTTTGGGAGATGGAATGCACATTCCATCAATCCCCTAAATCCAATGATATTAACTTGACAAAGTCAAATCAACCTTAACCAAGGCCTAACAACAAGATTGAAACACAAACAAGTCATCACAATTGGTCACCAGAATTATTTGGCATTTATTCACATTAAAAATACTAAAATAAGGCATTTAAATTAAATATGGTTTGTCAAATTTCTAAAACATCATTAAAACACCATATGAGGGGCCATAAGATTTATCATAGGTCAAACAAGGTCAAGGGACCTTGAAGAAAAAATTTCAGAATTTTTAAAGACTTAAAATTATTTTTAAATAATTAAAAACAAATTCAAAATCAATTAAATCATGAAAAATATTAATAATGATCCAAAAAATAATTTTAATTGAGAATATGAAAGAGGAAATTTTTTGAAATTTTTTGACGAAACTCTCATATTTTTTGGATCAATATCAAAATTAATATGAATTAATGAAAATCAAAGGAATAAAAATTAAAATCAAAAAATCAAAAAAATGTGGACCACTTGATCTCCCTCATTAATTGAGGTGGCAGATCAAGTGGTCCTCAGCGCGCTTTCCATCATGGACTTGAGTCAATGCGCCACAGGAATGGTAATCAGAACCAACGCGTGAAATTAAATCATTTTAAATGGATCCTATGGTTGGAGACGTGCCAACACACGGCCGGAGCTGTAGCTCCGGTCTTCTTCTCCGGTGGACCTCACCGGACTGGCCCACCTTCAACCACCCTCAAAATAAAAAAGGAGGACATGATCTGAAATAAAAAATGGCATAGAGCACGAATCTGACCTCAATTTTAACTAACTCTACATATATAGAAAGATATGAGGAGTTTAATTTTAAGGTGTGTCAACTGAGTTGCTTCGATTTGACCTATAAGCAACTCAATCTTCTTGCCTACATTGGTAGGACTTCAGGCAACCAAAGATCCAAGAGAATTGAGTGAAATTGAGAGCGAATCAAAGAGATGAAATTTTATGGAAAATAACTTCAATGCAGGTCTGGATTCACTTGTTCTTACTTTGGCTTGTGCTTGGTCTTGTTCAGGATGCTTGCAGAAGTAGCTTAGAATGCACAAAAGGTCTTGGATCCCTGGAGTTTTGAATCTCAAAACAGTGAGAATTCAACTCAATTTCCAAAGGAAATTCTCAGGCTTATCCTCTCAAATGGAAGACTTTGGTGTTTGGGATCAAAGCTGGCGCGAAGGGGTCCTCAATTCTGAGCATATGGAGCTCTATTTATAGCTGGATCATGTGATATTTGCACCTTCCAAATGAGTTTCCAAAATTGGCAATGAGTGATCCATGTGTGCATGGGCATGTACAAGCCCATGAGATCATTCCGTTTGATCCATAATTGAGTGTGAGTAAGTCTGAAATCAACTTGGAATGCAAGGCAAATGTACATGGAAGCTTGAAGTTTGATCTTTGCCAAATGATGATGCAATGTTCCAGCCATGCACAACCCTAGCAAATCTTGTCCAAAATGGATGAAAATCGACCTTTCGGAAAGGTTAGATCAAGAGGAACAACTTTCATGTTCAACACTTTTCCATTTGAAGCTTGTATCATGATGAATTTTGAGGTGAAAGTTTGGAAATTTCAACATGTTGAAATTTTTTCTAAGTGTCAAGCCATATATCTCAATATTTCACCTTGCTTAACTTTTTATGTGAGCTTTAAATGAGACATGTGTCTTCATAAAAGTTGTAGCCAAATACCTTCAAAATGGTCACCAATTTTAGGTCATTTGGATTTGTAATGATAGAGTTATGCATTTTTGAAGTTTGGAAAAATCACTTGCTCAATAGTATAGGTCAAAAGTGCCCTATAATGTAACTTCATATCACATGCTCAAAATAAGTTGAATTAGGTCTCACTCCAAACATAAAATCTGAAGTAGACATCTTGAATTTGATTGTGCAACTTGGAAATCTTTCATCTCATAAAAATTGAGCAAGTTATGGCCTTGGGAAGTTGACCTCCAAATTAGGGTTTAGACAAAATGACCTATAATGTTTCACCATAGAAAAGGATTTTCCAAGCAAAACTAGCTCTAGGTCTTAACATTAAAGTTGTTTGGAATGTCATTTAGAGTAACTTTTCTCTTGCAATCATTTTCATATTGTGAAAATTGTAGGAGATAGGGTCTAGGGAGACCCAGTTTTGATCAGATGAATTCATCTGGCCAACCACCATCAACCAACTTGCTAGCCTTCAATTCTTTGGACTTTATTGGCTCATGGTAGATCATATATGCATAAGATGATGAATTTTTAAGTGTCCTTTGAGAAATTTGATCAATTGATGAGATAGCTTGTTGGAGAAGTTACTCAAGATACCTAGTCAAACTAGGGTTTCCAAGGCAAATCACCCTCAAACTCTTGAAGAAAGCTTGATCAAAATAACATGTAAGAATCAATGGAACTCATACATGATGCTTATAACCATTCTTGGATCAATTCGTGGTTGTGCTATTTGTCATGAGGGTCACAAACCCTAGATGTGAACTTGATAGATCAACGATGATCATGCCCTACCTACAAAAGAGTTAGGCAAATGCAAAGACATATTTTTATATTTTGGTTAGTAAAATAATAATATAAAAGTAAGATACAATCACATAGCGCTTGGTAATGTATCCCAAAACAAACCCAATGAAAGAGGGGTAAGGAGGATGCCAATGTATGATCCCAATGCTAATGCATATGATGAAATTGCATTAGGGATCTTAGGGTCAAAATTGGGGTCTTACACACTCTTACAAAACAAATCCTTTCCCCTTAAGTTCTCCAACTCCTTTCCCAGCTCAAGGAATTGGTCTTTCATTTCATCCATCTTGTCATAAACATCCGGACCCTCAGACGACTCAGAATGATAAATGGTGTCCTCAACTCGGGGTAGAGTATGAACAATCGGTGGCGGAACAGATATGACCGGGCTAGATGCCGGAATGGAAGCAAAAGTAGGCGTAAAACCCTCAAGCACAAAATTGGGAGACATTACCCACGAGAATCCGACAGGCATGGTAGGCAAAAAATGAGCAGCAGTAGTAGGAATAGTTGGGCTAGCCACCTCGGAAATGACAATCCTCTGAGGAGGAGGAGGAGTTGCAGGCGTCGGAGAAGATTGACTTTGAGCAGTAGTCTTCCAACTCCTCTACATCTTGGTTAGGGAGATTTAATGGCTCAACCACAACCATAGACATAGGTCTCTCACAAGAATAAGTCATCTTCAATTCCAAAGCTCTCTTCTTCACCCAAGTAGTGTAAGCTTCCAAAGCTACACAGTTGCACGGACCAAGCTCGAATCTTCCTTTCCTATGCATATTATGCCAAGCATGCACAATCTTCTGCTTCAAAAGTTGGGGATCTTTACCCTCTTGATAGAAAGTACCTTCTAACTGAGTGTTATTAGGTTTGTCTCTCAAGGGGAACCCAAGTTGACGACGAGCCAAAGCAGGGTTGTAGTTAATTCCTCCTTATGTATCAATGAGAGGCACATTAGAGAATTCACCACAACAATCAATAATGTCCAAGATACTCAATGAAGAATCATACCAAACTATATCATCATTAGTGAGAGACATAATTCTTTGAGACCACCGTAGACATTGTTTATTCTCCACGAAAGTAGGCGTCTGAGGCAAGTGCGTAATAAACAACTTGTACATAAGAGGAACACACCACACTATCATTCCACCACCCTTAGAATTCCTTAGATGCAAAGAGAAGTAGGTATCACCTAACAGTGTAGGCACAGGATTCCCAATCAAGAAAATTCTAATGGCGTTAACAGCAACAAAGCCGACAACATTAGGGAACAAAGCTAAACCATAGATGAGCAACACAAATATAGCTTCCAAAGCATCCACACTACCGACTTAAGCAGTGGTAGTAGCTTCCTTGATGAGGAACTCAGAAGTCAATCCAAACAATCTTCCTTTCTTCACCCAGTGAGCCTCTATCTCAGACTTCTTTAGATGAAGAGCTTCAGCAATGAGATGAGATCTGGGAATCTCTTCCAATCCACTAAAGGGCACTTTGTTATAAACATGTATTCCCAAAATATGGGCATACTCCTCTAACGTAGGCACAAGCTGATAATCAGGAAAAGTGAAGCAACAGTAGAGAGGGTCATAAAACTGAACCAACACACTCAAGAGCCCTTCCACTACATCAGCAGACAAAACAGATAGAAGATTCCCATGATGTTACTTGAAATCCAAGGGATATAATACAAAAGATGATAGCTTCCTTAGCTCTTTCAAATTGGCACATCTGAAACTGTACTTCTTAGTGTTCCTTCATCCATAATCCATGGTCTGAAAATATTTGCAAATAAGACCTCAGTTCCTTGAAATTTTTTCGTGTGATGAATGTTATGATGCGCATGAATGCAACAATCACAAATAAGGGATCACACACAAGGAAAACAAACAAAGGTCAAGGGATGAATCAAGTCATTGTCAAGATCAATCATCCATTTTGGTGGATTATGGTTTTCACCTCATCAACACCTAAGTTCCATTGATATTGACAAGACTTGATTGGATCAACCAAGAATCAAGGGTTTGTTGTGAGTCACGAGCATGGAGTTTGGGTTAAGAACCATCCCAAAGGAGTGTACTAAGAATAAAACTCGTAGATCATTTTCTAAAAAGTTCCCAGTGTCTTAATTCCATCTATCAGATATTACAGATTAGGATGACTGACTCATCAACCCAAAAATATTCTCAAGAGAAACTCGTCTGAGTGTAGTATCGCGTAACAACTGTTATCAAGTCTACACTTAAACAGTCTCCGTACTACGTCCTAAATAGGCCAAGATGGGTTAAATGTTCTACGGTCCTCAACTTCTCGGACCCCAAATCAGAGAAAGTAATGCATAACCACAAATAACTTGTGTGACATCAATAGCTCTAAAATGGTCTCCACTTAGTAGATGGGTCTCAAGCCAACTTGTTAAGGACTACTCCACACAAGTTGAACATGACTATACCATCCTCCTATCTTAATTTCACTCAAGTTCGGGTTAGAACTTATCTCACCACTCAGAGATCACCAAGCACAACAAGCATATTATATCATACAAACAAATATACAAACATCAAATACACAATTATATACACACAAAAAAGTAGGCTAAACCCACTGGAAACTACTCCCCAGCAGAGTCTCCACTTAATTTCTGTAGCGATAAATTCATGACCATCAAGCTATGGATAAACTTAACGTCAATAAAACCAGAGTCGCCACCGCGTCTTTTTTGTTTCCAAGGGAAAAGGGAAAATTACAAACAAAACCCAAAGATAATAATTTTTCAAATCAAAACTAATAAAATGCTAGAGATTACAGGTAAGGGGGTTGGTTACATAGAGGGAAGGTGTTAGCACCCAAAGTGTCATAGATACTCATAGGGAGCCCTTTTTCGTGTGCATGTGTATTTTTGTACAAAATGATGTTTGCAATAAATAGAGTGGAAGGATGAGAAAAGAATTCATTAATTATATTTTTGTGTTTGACAAGACCTTCGGACTTGTGCCAACATACCAACATAAAAATGAGGGATCAAAATCTCGTAGTTCGTGGTATCAATTTCAAAGTGGATGCATTGCTTTTAACAAAAATTTAAGTTTAACAAAGGCACAAAAGGCCTAAAAAGGTTTGAATGAGTGTTAGTTCTTTTTGGATTTTGAAATTTTAAGTCGAGTATAGTTAGGTTCATTTTTCTATTTTGATTAAGAACAATGAGTTTAAAAATGCAATGGCATAAGGCCAAAGTTTCTAATTTGCAATAAGTCTAAGTTTAGAAAATACAAGCAAATAAGATTTTAAAAGGAGGGAGAGATTTTAAAATTAAAGAAATGGGGAGGAGATGAAGAGACTAATCCTAAGCACAATTTAAAAGTTAAGAGTTGAAAAGGTCAGGCCAATGAGCTGCAATCCAATAGAGAAGAATGTCATATAGAAACCCAAATTTCCCTTGGACATTAGAATCAAGCAATATCAGTACACAGATAGAAAGGTGAAGAGCAAGACATCAAATAAAGATAGCCACATCCAAGCTTAGCAACTCCATGATTTTCTTCATGAACTCTCTTGTATCAGATGAACTCAAGAGATAAGCATTAGACACAAGTTCAAAGTAATAGCTTGAATAAGATCATGTTGCAGAGGAACTCAAATGGGATTACAATACTTGCTTCAGATGAAGTTTCAAATCACAAGCACTTTGTTTCATAAAAGTTGGCATTGGCCAAGTCCTTTTGCATACGGAGTGTTGCCAAATTCTAAGTCCAATGTCTCAGATCAAATCAAACAGTCCACACATATGTCTTTTAGGGTTTTTGTTTTTATTATGTACATTAAGGTCAAAAGACCACAAACACAAACAAGTATATACAATCACAATATAGTCACAAAATATGGCTCAAGTGAGCAAAGTGAAAATGACATTAAGTAAACAAGTTAAATGGTATGAATAATGACAAATGAATAAAGACTTGAATTTAAATTGCATAAAAGTAAATGGCTTGAAATTAAATGTTAGTTGTTAGTTGATTAGAAGTTAGTATTGCTTTTGCTTTTGTTTTTTTGTTTAAGTCATTCTTTGGAGAACACTCAACCCACTATTCACAAGCATGGATCCTTGAACCAAGACATCTTCCAAAGGAAGGAAAAAAGGCCAAGTTTCTACACAATACCATGAAAGAGGGTAGATTTACAATCTCACTTACTAGAATGCTATGCCTTTTGTGTCACAAATTTAGTGCTATGTTAAGCAATCGTAATTGGACTTATGTAGAAGTCACAACTATTTGAGGTCGGGCAATATAAATTTTAATGTTAATTCATGTTAGAGATATGGAATTATGAATCATACTCCTAAAACATACCGCACTTAAAAGAATACGCAAAAGAGGTGGACCTAATCTCATCCACACTTGTGTTGATTTTGCACTCAACTAGCCTTAGGATATAGAGATATCATAGGTCCATGGCATGAATGAGAAGAGAATGAGATCAAGATGAAAAGGGAGGGGGAATGGAATCAACACAAATTGGTCAAAGAAGGACTTTTATCAAATTAAAATCAGTCATACATTTTGGGAGATGAAATGTACATTTCATCAATCCCCAAAATCCAATGATTTTAACTCAATAAAGTTAAATCAACCTTGACCAAGATCCAACAACACAAGTCAAACTCAACAAGTCAATATCAAAATATCAACACAATTTATTTTGCATTTAAATAATTAAAATCAATTAAAATATGCATTTAATTAAATTATGGTTGATCAAATTCCTAAAACCTCATCAAAACAGCAAAGAAATAGTCATGAGATTTATCATAGGTTAAACAAGGTCAAAGGACATTGTAGAAAAAATTTCATAATTTTTGGAAACTTAAAAATATTTTTAAACAATTAAAAATATTCACAAAAACAATTAAATCATGAAAAATATTAATAATGATCAAAAAAATAATTTTAATTTAGAAAATGAAAGAGGAATTTATTTAAATTTTTTTGGTGAAACTCACATATTTTTTGGATCAATATTAAAATTAATATGAATTAATGAAAATAAACCAAATAAAATGAAAATCAGAAGAAAAAAAAACGTGGACCACTTGATCTCCCTCATTAGTTGAGGTGGCATATCAAGTGGCTGCTAGCGCGCGTTCCATGGTGGACACAAGTCAAAGCGCTGCAGAAATGGTATGCAAAGATCAAAGAGAATTATGGAGAATTGAGTGAGAATCGAAGAGAAGCAAAATTTTGGAAAATACCTTCAATGCAGGTCTGTGTTCAATTGATCTTGCTCTTGATCTTGCTCAGGACACTTGGTGGAGTGGAATTGAATGATGAAAAGGCACATGACACTTGGATATTTGAATCTCAAAACAATGAGATTCAAAATCAATTTCCAATGGAAATTATCAAGGTTATCCTTTGAAATTAGAGGGTTTGAAGGTTGGTATTCAAAGCTGGCGCGCAGGGTTTTTAATTTTGATGGCAATGGGCTCTATTTATAGCCAAATGGATTGATATTTGCACACTTGAAGTGAAGATCCAAAAATAGCAATGTACATTGCATGGGTTCATGGGCGTGTAACAGGATCATGTAATCACTTCTTCTAATCCATAATTGAGTAAAAACATTGTTGAAGTCATGTTGGAAAGCTATGCATTGGTGTATGGATGTTTCAAGTCATGTTGTGCCAAATGATCATCCATGTTCAAGCCATGCGCAACTCACTCAAACCATGTCCAAATGGGATGAAATGGGACTTTTTGGAAAGGTTAGATCAAGAGGAACAACTTTCATGTTGAACACTTTTTCATTTGAAGCTTGTATCATGATGAATTTTGATGTAGAAGTTGGGAAAATCAAACATGTCAAAATGTTTTCTAAGTGTTAAGCCATATGTTCACTTATCCCACCTTTACTAACTTTTTCTATGAGCTTCAAATGAGAAACGTTTATTCATCAAAGTTGTAGCTTTCTCAAAGTCCTTCAAAATGGTCATATATTTGACCTCATTTGGATTTAATATGAAGGAGTTATGCATTTCTGAAGTTGAGGAAAATCACTTGTTCAATTGCATTGGTCCAAAATGACCTATAATGTATCCTCATATCACATGCACATAAAAGTTGAATTTTCTCTTCCTCTAATCATCAAAGTTGAAGTAGCTATCTTGTGATATATGCCAGGAAGATGTCTACTCAGACTGATAGTGATCAGTTGCTGATTCACTATTTCCAAGACAGTTTTACTGGAGCTTCTTTAAGATGGTATATGGGTTTGGACAATGTGTAACACCCCAAAATTTGCCCTCCTCATTCATGCATTCATTTTTAGGTCATTTAGCATTCCATATTGCATTTCATCATGTCAATCAGGATCAGATCCAAGAAGCTTGAACATCATCCAAGATATTTTGTGGTTTCTATCCGGGTGATCAGTCAACACAAGGGAAAGACTTGAGTTACTCCCAACAGGTTCAAATGGGGCCTATTCATCATCCAGAACACTAATCTTGAACGAGTGAAAAGCAGAGCCTGATCTGTCATGCTCGCTAGGCGAGCAGAGTGGTTCGCTTAGCAAAGAGAATTGTCATGCTCTCTAGGCGAGCAGATCCTTCGCTAGGCGAAGCGCGCGCATTTATGAAAATAAAACAGAAAGTCATGGGCTTGAGTTGCCCTATTTTGAGCCCACCAAGTCACGAAAATCAGGTTATAAATACTAGAGTTTCAGTGAAACAAAACCCTGGAGAAAGAAGAGAGAAGAAAAGGAGAGACCCAGGAACTAATCTGCAGCAGCCTCTAGACAGCTCCGAAAAGTTCACTCTGACTCACACACTTTTTTGCCCCCATCTCACGCAAACCCTAACACTGCTTTGCAAACCCAACCGGACAATTCAATTCCGTTCGATCTCTCCTATCAGGTTTGCCCTATTCCCATTACCTTATGTTTTTAATTTGAATACTCTTAATGTATGAGGTATTATCGTGAGGTTTTGCCCACGGGCTTAGATGTGCATGAATGTGTAGGACAATACTTTGAATGTTTTAATCACTTAATTTCTGAAATGGAGACCACAGGGTTTGGGGTTTCTGAGATCATACTGTTATCCATGAAGAACCCAAAACCCGCAGGCATTAGCCAGCACCTTCGCTAGGCGAGCCTGTAGCGAGGCTTCGCTAAGCGACGCAGCAGCGATCGCGACAGTAGTTGCTTTTTATGTTTGCTCTAATCTGTTTTGTGTTTGGCATGGCATTATTTTCTCCTGATTCCATCCTGTTACTCTAACCTGTTTGTTGAGTTTTTGTGAGGGCTCACATACTCTTGCAGGGATAGCTTGCTTGGTGTTCCACTTTATTTGTGGGATACCATCTGGAGGTTTATTCCGATTACCCATACTGACTCGCTTTCTTTGATGGTGCTAGCTTGAGGGATCTCCGGGTTTCTTGTGTCATTAGTTGCTATTACTTCGGATCTTTATCCGTACGGTAGAGCTCCTGATCCCTTTATTTTTCCCGCATTTTACCGCTTTCTTAGCTGGAAGACCTCGATAGGAGGCAATGTTTTATGTGTTTACTTTTGTGCCCAAAGACCTCCAAGAAGAGGCACCAGTGCTAAAGACCTCCACAGAGAGGCAATCGACGGATAAAAGGGATTAGTAGTCAATCCCCTGTTATTCAGTGCGTCGTTCTTTAAGATCACACTACGTTTCGATGCTTCAGAAAAAAAGCCCAAGATCTCTTGTCCGGTCAGTCAGTGGAAAGGGTTCCATATTTCTGAACCCCCACTCTTTGTCATGAGCTCACCCTGTTCAGGGTTAAGAGCCATGAGGTCTTATCCTCATTACCCTTTTGATCTGCTCACCCTGACGGTCAATGTCAGTGGTTAAGAGCCCATTTGATTACCCTTCCATGGCTTGTTTGTCGAGGTTGATATGACCCCTCTTGACTAAAGCCCTACCCATGTAGGTTTGAGCTCCCTTGGTGGCATTTTACTTTATGCATGTTTGTTTTGTATGGTGTGATCGTCTCCTCATAGGATTGCTAGGCTTCGTATAGTCTCTCGTTTGCATGTCAATTAAGGTAGCACTGTTCCTTCGTCTAGGACTTCCTTTTTTGCATGAGCATTCCTAAAACCCAAACAAACTCATTGATTTTTCTTCTCCTAAGAACACGTTAACTCCTTCTACTACAGGCGAGTAAGTCTCCAAAGGTCGAGCATCCGGTAGATTGCGTAGTAACGTCGTACATCTAAAAAACACAACCCTTAACCCGTAGTTAGCCGAACTACGTTTTGCTCTGATTCTCATTCCCGATGAGATACGTAGGCATAAGACGTGATGTCTTACCTAGCACACTCCCCCTAACCCATAGGTATCCGAGCTACGAAGACTCTGATTCTCATATCCAGATGAGATACGTATGCAGTGGATGCGATTTCCGTGCGAGTTATTTTCTTTTGACCCCCTCTTTTAGTAAATAGTACATTAGATAGACCTACACCCTTTAGACAAGAACAACAAAAGTGGATCCCGTAGAGTACTACGGATGCGTAGGGGTGCTAATACCTTCCCTTCGCATAATCGACTCCCGAACCCAACATTTGGTTGCGAGACCTTGTCTTTTCCTTTCCTTTTTTTCTAGGTTTACTTCGAGCATTTCCTTTACCTCCTTTGGGATAAATAACGCACGGTGGCGACTCTTCTGTCTTTTCTTTTTCGCCGGTTGTTTTTTCGCATTTCCTATTTTGCAGGTTGCGACAGCTGGCGACTCTGCTGGGGACCCGATTTCCCTAAGCGAGTCCCTCCTAGCTTTTGTAGGTTTCTTGTTTGTTGGGTGTTTATTTCTTTTGTACAGTTATTTATTTTTCAACATTTACCTGCTTTATCTTACTGCATTGTGTACATATGATTGTCGTATCAGCTGGTTCTGTTTGTTGGGATGGGATGTTCCACAAGAGGTAAAAGGCCCAATACACAGGCTATGAGTGAACTTTAGGACACCTAGGAATAGAG
Source organism: Lathyrus oleraceus (assembly GCF_024323335.1). Lineage (NCBI taxonomy): Eukaryota > Viridiplantae > Streptophyta > Magnoliopsida > Fabales > Fabaceae > Lathyrus > Lathyrus oleraceus. Next base: position 441,635,536 of record NC_066581.1, read on the forward strand.
TGATTCATGGGAAGCAAGTGGTATGGCGCCACTTAGCGGAACATGGTATCACGAGCAGTTCAAATTCTGATGGGGTATTATCGTTGCATACACCTGGTGTGCATATGATGATGTTCTTGAAAGCATTGTTTATCCTGCATTTCTCTTGACCTTACCCTGGCCTAGATTACACCCGTGAGTGGGACGGGAATGAATCATTTACAGGTACTGATGGTGACTTATTCTGTTGGTGACTATTGTTCGGTTCTTGTTGGTGACCGTTGGTTATGAAGTTTGGGTTCTGAGTTAATGACTGTGTTCTATGGTTCCCGGTTCCAAATTCATGCCGAAGTGTTGATCCGGTATTATATTACTCAGTGGGTTTCTCTCCAGGCAGTGCAACCTGACAGATGTTTAAGCAGATCCAGCGATCCTGATTGACATGCCATTGCATTGCATAACATCATCTGCATATTTGCATCCAACATCTCATGCTTATTCATTTGCAGGGTATTCCCTTTCAAAAGGGGGGTGCCTTGAAATTGAATAAGCAGTGCATCGCATACCATGCATACTAACCCTTGTTTGTTTTGCAGGTGTCACCGCAATGTCTAATGTTTGTTCCCTGTCTCAGGCATTATTGGTCCCAAGCGAGTCCACAGGTACCCGACCAAGGAAAATCGTCCGCAACTAGCGATGGACCAAGTACAGAAAGAGCTGGCTGATATGCGTGAAAGGATGGATCAGTTCATGACATTAATGACTGGTATGGCAGAAGTCCAGGAAAAGCTGAGGGAATTGGTTGAGCAACCGAGGCCCGATCCATAGATAGAGATACCAAATGCTAAGGGAAACCCTGGTAACCCTGGGAACGCTGATAACCTTGTGAACACTGGTAACGCGGGTAATGCAAATGCTGATGGAAACCCGGGTAATGTTGGCAACCCGGGGAATGTTGGAAATGGTATTGGCGGAAGGTACAATGTGAATCAAGGAATTCGGATTAACGGGCATCCCGTTACTGAGGATTATCAGTATGATCAATTCTCTTTGCACGACGAAGCCCATGAGACCACTCGTCGTATGGATGAGCTTGCTGAGAAGCTCAAATCTTTGAAGTCTCAAAATTCCTTAGGTTTTGATGTCACAAATCTTGGTCTGGTTCAGGGAGTGAGGATTCCTCACAAGTTCAAACCCCCTACTTTTGAGAAATACAACGGGGCTTCTTGCCCACACACTCATCTCCAATCTTATCTGGGAAGGTTGGGAGCTCACACGGAAGATGAAAAGCTGTGGATGTAATATTTTGAAGACAGTCTAACTGGAGCTTCTCGTGAATGGTATTCTCATTTGTCTCGTACTACCATCAAGAGCTGGAAAGACTTGGCAGAGGCTTTTGTCAAGCAATATCAATACAACTTGGACATGGCTCCAAATCGGACCTTGTTGCAAGAAATGTCTCAGACTGCCAAGGAAACCTTTAGAGAATATGCTCAACGTTGGAGACAGATTGCTACGTCCGTCCAACCCCCTATGTCTGAAAGGGAGATGGCGGACATGTTCATGAACACTCTTCAAGGAAATTATATTGAGAGGTTGGCTGCTTGCCCTTCAATCAACTTTGCAAAGATAGTAATTGCTGGAGAAAGAATCAAGAGTCTGTTGAAGATGGGCCGAATTCAAGACAATAGTGCTTCCAAGAAACCGTTTGCTGATAACGGTCAGCGAAGAAGAGAAGCCGAGACAAGCGTTGTGTATGCCGGTAGAGGCAGGGGCAGAGGACGCCCTAATTATTATCAAGATCAAGTGGCCGCAGTCACTATTCCAACACCTGCTCCTCAACAACAAAAACAACCGCAGTATCATCTGCAACAACAACCCAGGTACAACAATCAACAACAAGGAGCTAATCTGGGTCAGCAGAGACACTATCAACAACGTCCAAGACAGACGAATCATGTCATTGAGCCAATCCCAATGCCTTATTCCGTGTTACTTCCCAGACTGATTGACCTGAATCTGGTTACGTTAAGAACTCTGGCCCCGCCAAACGATCCCAATAATTTGCCTAGAGGTTATGATGTCAACGCCAGATGTGCTTTTCACTCCAACGCACCTGGCCATATTACAGATAATTGCAAGGCTCTCCAGCTAAAGGTACAAGATTTGAGAGATGCCCAGGCTATCAATTTTTCTCCGGTGCATAATGTTATCCAAAACCCGGAGCCAGCCCACGGCGGGCAGGGGATTAATGTTGTTGAAGTAGTTAAAGCTGGTAATGCCCAAGGCTGGGGCAAATTTGTGGAGCCAATCATCAAAGAAGACAAGTTTGGATTGGGGTTTACTCCGGGATCTCAGAAGAACGAAGTCGGTACTTTCTCCAGCGGGGGTTTGGTTTCTCCCCACATCGTCAATGCTGCAGATGAAGACAAGGCTGACAGCGATTGTGACTTAGATAGCTGGATTCGCCTGTGTGTCCCGGGAGAAAAGCTCAGCAATTGGTCGTCCGGAAAAGTCATCCGGGTTACTCTACTAAAAGAGTAATTTTTATTGTTTTCCTTTTATTACATGCATAATAAAGTCTTACACTTTGCCCAAGGTGTAATGACTCATCTGTAGGGCCATCCATTTAGTTACATTTCGCAATTATTTTCATCATCAATGAAGGACAGCTTTTGCAAACAATTTTGTGTTCTCTTTCTTTCAATTATTTTACTTTTACAAAAAACAATAAAAATGGAAATGTTTCTTTTTCGTTTTTCTTTCCAAAAAAATCCCTCGTTCTAAGGTAAAGCATGATCCTCCATCATGCAGAGATGATCACCCGGATCTCACTGCTAATGACACTGCTATGGCCAAGTATGACTTCGACAATCCTATCTATCAAGCCGAAGAAGGGGTTGAGGAAAATCGTGAATTGCCTGAAGAGTTAGCCAGGTTGTTGAAATAGGAGGACCGAACTATTACACCTTATCAGGAGGTGATTGAGACCGTCAACATTGGTACCAAAGACGACAAGAAAGAGATCAAGATCGGGGCCAGTGGTCCTATCAAGATATGCCAGGTTTGGATACAGACATCGTTATGCACAGGTTACCGTTGAATGAAGATATGCCGCCAGTGAAGCAAAAGTTACGCCGAACTCATCCTGGAAAGGTCAATGGGTTGTGTGCTCGGTCAGCATGACGAGTCAGGTCGAAAAGAGCATGCAGTATACTACCTTAGAAAAAAGTTTACCGACTGTGAACAAAGATACTCACTGCTCGAGAAAACTTGTTGCGCTTTGGCATGGGCTGCTCGCCGACTAAGACATTATATGTTGACTCACACGACTCTATTGATATCAAAGATGGATCCAATCAAGTATATTTTGAAAAGCCAGCGCTTACCGGAAGGGTTGCTAGGTGGCAAATGATACTGACAGAGTATGACATCCAATACACTTCACAAAACGCCATCAAAGGAAGTGTCTTGTCAGACTATCTTTCAGAGCAACCGATTGATGATTACCAACCTATGGGGTTCGACTTTCCTGATGAGGATATCATGTTTCTCAAATCAAAAGATTGCGAGGAACCACTCCCGGAGGAGGGGCCTGACCCTGAATCCAAATGGATTATGATGTTTGATGGGGCGGTCAACGTCAATGGTCGCGGAGTTGGTTCAGTGTTGATCACGCCGGAGGGAGTTCATATGCCATTTTGTGCCAAAATAGCTTTTCCCTGCACCAACAATGAAGCCGAATACGAAGTTTGTATCCTAGGACTTGAGGAAGCCATCAACCTACGGATTAAAACCCTGGATGTTAAGCTGGACGAAGCAGAATGGGTCCGTTATCGATACAATCAGTTGAGCCTAGTTGAGGAAAAGAGACTAGCAGCCATATGCCACGACCAACTATATCAGAGACGAATGAAGGGAGCATTTGATCAGAAAGTGCGCCCTCGGGAGTATCAAGTCGGTGAATTGTGAAGGAGAATTGCGGTCCAAAACGCAGCGGAAATAAATTTTTTTTCCTTTAGAGATCCTTACGAATGGTCATGATCAGTGATAGAATATTTACCTCTTGTGACGGTTGAAACCTTTGGTGCAGATCTCTTGTGACGATCAAAACCTTTGATGCAAATCCACGAAGCGATCACGAACGTTGAACGATGACAACGTCTCTACTCAGTCCACACGAACGGGTTCCTTCAATATCAGTGCTAGCTGGTACGAATGAAGGCTTTGAGTGAGAGAGAGAGAGTGATAGAAAACGAAAATAATGCAACCGCAAATTTTTGCTTCTGCACAAGGGTTCTATTTATAGAACCACTTGTGTGGGCTTCAAGCTAAAAGCCCACTTAAGTGTATTTTGGCCCATATCTTATAATATGCCCAAAATCACTTAAGCTCATGGTACCTTACCATATTTCGTATTCTACTCAAGTACATCGTACCTTACGATGCTCTATAACTCACTTAAGGGAACCGTACCTTACGGTATTCCTTAGTTACTCTATCTCTCATCAAGCCGTCCTTTGTGTGTGACCCTGTAGGTTTTCGTGACGTTGGCAATTATATTAAATCATGTATTTAACATAATAAACAGTGAGCGGTATCTAGCAACACATCACTGCTACCCAAGACACGAAAATGTCAAGTGATCTGACAAAACCTTCTGTGATAATACTTATGTGTATAATTACCCTTTTGCCCTTATGTCTATATTGAACACAAGGTATAGACCGTGTCACCCTTGTCCAGTTCAATATTGGACCCATAGACATTTATCCTGTTACGCAGGATGGGCAAATTCCATCTAGGACACTCATGTCCCTTAGCATGCTTTGTGGAGTACCCATCAACTGTCTTTATGGTTATCCAGTTACGGACAACGTTGGATCAGCAATAAAGCACTCGACTCCACATCTAGGATCCATAGTGGTTTCAGGTCGAAGAGTGGTATACACCATTATCACCATGAGAATAACTTATGACACTTTGCATAACTTTCTATATAGTATTCTCATAGCGAGTCAATCCGGTATAAATATTACTCCTAATATTCATACCTATGTTTAAGACTTGATAACTCTTTATCCATGATCCATGAGATGTGATCATCAGTCTACAAACATAATAGTCTTAATGCTTTAATGTTATCCCACTTCACACTAAAGCTCGACTACGGATACTTTAGGAATAGTGTCCTTATGTTTAATGTGTTCTCATGATTAAATCACACTTAATATATTAAACGGACTATCTATTCTAGGGACTTTATTAATCAACCATAATAAAGGGAATGCCTTTTATTATTAATAAATAATTCGATACAAGTACCAAAATGTATTGGCCTCTAGGGCTTACACCAACAAATTGGTACTCAAAAGAATTCTTCCTCCCAACACAGATCACATGGGCAAATGGACACCGAACTATGAGGGTACATACGTGGTTAAAAGGGTTTTTTTCTGGCGGAGCTTTGATGCTAACAACCATGGATGGCGAAGACTTCCCATCCCCTGTCAACTCAGACGCAGTAAAAAAAAATACTTCGCATAAACTGACCCGCTGGACAAAAAAAGAGAGTCCAGGCAAAAAAGGGCATCCCGACGAACCAAGAAAAAAAAAGAGGTTCGGGCAAATATTAGGGATATAAAAAATAAAAAAATGTACACCCGGTGATTCGAAAACCCGAAAGGGCGGCTCAGGCAAAAAAGGGTATCCCGGTGGATTGAAAACCCAAAAGGGCGATCCAGGCAAAAGTTAGGGAATTAGCGAATGACTGCGATCTAAGTTCATCCGTGTTATATCACCGTTTCATTCAATCCGACAATCTTCAAAGGTTAAAGATCGACTAATCGTCCATTTCAGAAAGCAAGATGAGCAGAGCGTCTTGAGGTCATACGAGCCATAGCAGAGTCGAAACTCAGTGGGACCTCGTTTCCACATTGCCATTAGGATAGTTTCTTTTGTTCAATTTATAGCGATCGCCTCTTTTCAGGGATCAGCTTCCTGATGTACTCGCCTATTCCTGGCACAAATTTTTCAACCAATAAAATTCGAATAATTCAGTTAAAAAGCCCCTTTATTTTTCATTTATCAGTTTGTTTGCAAAAGATGTCTGAATTCTTGATTAAACATATTGCATCTGAACATAATGGTGGCTTTTACAGATGATTTGCACAGGAAAACATTTAAAATTGCTTTGAATGTGCTTAATCCTGGACGGTGAATTCAAACCGAGTAATTCCCCTGGGACATACGTGTGTGATTGAAGGTCACATGAACCGGATGCCAAGTCATGAATCCTCATCCCCAAGCGGTTGACAAAGTCTCTCCTCAGCAGAGCATGTCCCCCAGGAGAATTGCACCTTGTAGCCCCAGCAACAGCGGAGTAGTTGCATACCCAACTGACAAGAGTGTGGTGTCCCTAGTGTTCATCCCATTCCCCAACAGATTATTTTTAACAGATTTGTTTTGACCCTCATCCTGAGGACGATTAGCAAGTTCATATCCCCAGCAAAGGTCGATTCCTACGACATTCCCCCAAGAAGTGCTTTCCTCGCAGACTCTCCTCACAGAGCCTCGTCAAACAAAGTTCTCATAGTTGATACTCCCCCAGCAAGGTCAACTTCCCAAAGAGAAGCCGATTTATTTTCGGTGGCTCCCCGGTCCCAGCAGACGGATCATTCCCCACAGAGCATTCAAGGATTGATACAAGGATCCGTTCCCTACCGGAGTTTGCTTCCCCAAGCAGATTTTCTTTTTGCACCATGCATAACATTTGCATTTGCATGCATATCATATCAAGCATACACATAAGTTGATAAACAGGTTCTTCAAAGAAGACTGAAGAATTACTTCACAACCAAAGTCATGAGATTCAGCCAGAGCATCAAGTGTATGTGATCCAGCATAAGGGTCATTTCGAAGATTCAGCCTGAGAATCGTTTTCCAAAGAGCCAGCCTGAGGTTCAACTTGAAGATTCAGCCAGAGAGTCGACTGCAAGCGTTACTTCCCCAGCAAGCCAGCTAGAGGAATAGATTGACAGCTCAACAGAAAATCAACCTACAAGGGGATCCAGCCCGCGGATCGTAATTTACAAAAGTCTAATTGAAGAGTCATTACAACATGTTCTAGCCCGAAGAATATGTACGAAGCCCAAAAAGTGGAATATTCTCGAAGCTGCATATCCAACATGAAGATTGGGTATAGATTTTGAAAGAGGGTCAACCAGCGCATGCCTCAGATGCGAGATCCTGATGATGGGATTTTATCATCAAAACAATCCAGATCTAGCCAGAAGATCGAAGTCAGGTCTATCCCGAAGACCGAAAATAGATTCAGCCAGAGAATCGAAGAAGATAGATTCAGCCAGAGAATCGAAACGAAGTAGATCTAGCCAGAAGATCGAAATCAGGTCTAGCCCAAAGACCGAAAATAGATTCGGCCAGAGAATCAGGAAGATCAAGCCAGAAGATCGAAGAAGATCTAGCCAGAAGATAGAAGTCAGGTCTAGCCCGAAGACCGAAAGTAGATTCAACCAGAGAATCAAAGAAAGTAGATCTAGCCCGAAGATCCAAATATATTCAGCCAGAGAATCGAAACAGAGAAGATCTAGCCAGAAGATCGAAGTAGATCTAGCCAGAAGATCGAAGTCAGATCTAGCCCGAAGACCGAAAATAGATTCAGCCAGAGAATCAAAGAGAATAGATTCAGCCAGAGAATTGAAACAAAGCAGATCTAGCCAGAAGATCGAAGTCAGGTCTAGCCCGAAGACCGAAAATAGATTCAGCCAGAGAATCAAAGGGAATAAATTCAGCCAGAGAATCGAAACAAAGAAGATCTAGCCAGAAGATCGAAGAAGATCTAGCCAGAAGATCGAAGTCAGGTCTAGCCCAAAGACCGAAAGTAGATTCAGCCAGAGAATCAAAGAAATTAGATCTAGCCCGAAGATCGAAATAGATTCAGCCAGAGAATCGAAACAGAGAAGATCTAGCCAGAAGATCGAAGAAGATCTAGCCAGAAGATCGAGGAAGATCTAGCCCGAAGTTCGAAATAGATTCAGCCAGAGAATCGAAACAAGAAGATCTAGCCAGAAGATCGAGGTAGATCTAGCCAGAAGATTGAAACTGTATCCAGCCCGAGGATCAAAATCGTATCCAGCCCGAGGATCAAATTAATATCCAACCAGAGGACTAACCTGAGTATAGATTCAACCAGAGGATCGAAACTCCGGATTAAGTCAGAAGAGAGATTCAGATTCAGCCAGAGGATCGGAAGAAAAATAAACAGCACTGTGTATTTCAGCATTTTTGTGGTGTTCTCAGAGCGCAAATTTTCGGCCTATCTTTGGTATTCAATCACAGCTCACCCTGTTTGTCCGATAAGCTGTTCGCTTTCATCCTGCTCGGGTTAGCTGATGATTGAATAGGGGCAGCTGTAACACCCCAAAATTTGCCCTCCTCATTCATGCATTCATTTTTAGGTCATTTAGCATTTCATATTGCATTTCATCATGTCAATCAGAATCAGATCCAAGAAGCTTGAACATCATCCAAGACATTTTGTGGTTTCTATCCGGGTGATCAGTCAACACAAGGGAAAGACTTGAGTTACTCCCAACAGGTTCAAATGGGGCCTATTCATCATCCAGAACACTAATCTTGAAGGAGCGAAAAGCAGAGCCTGAACTGTCATGCTCGCTAGGCGAGCAGAGTGGTTCGCTTAGCAAAGAGATCTGTCATGCTCGCTAGGCGAGCAGATCCTTCGCTAGGCGAAGCGCGCGCATTTCTGAAAATAAAACAGAAAGTCATGGGCTTGAGTTGCCCTCTTTTGAGCCCACCAAGTCACGAAAATCAGGTTATAAATACTAGAGTTTCAGTGAAAAAAACCCTGGAGAAAGAAGAGAGAAGAAAAGGAGAGACCCAGGAACTAATCTGCAGTAGCCTCCAGACAGCTCCGAAAAGTTCACTCTGACTCACACACTTTTTTGCCCCCATCTCACGCAAACCCTAACACTGCTTTGCAAACCCAACCGGGCAATTCAATTCCGTTCGATCTCTCCAATCAGGTTTTGCCCTATTCCCATTACCTTATGTTTTTAATTTGAATACTCTAAATGTATGAGGTATTATCGTGAGGTTTTGCCCACGGGTTTAGATGTGCAAGAATGTATAGGACAATACTTTGAATGTTTTAATCACTTAATTTCTGAAATGGAGACCACAGGGTTTGGGTTTCTGAGATCGTACTGTTATCCATGAAGAACCCAAAACCCGCAGGCATTCGCCAGCACCTTCGCTAGGCGAGCCTGTAGCGAGGCTTCGCTAAGCGACGCAACAGCGATCGCGACAGTAGTTGCTTTTTATGTTTGCTCTAATCTGTTTTGTGTTTGGCATGGCATTGTTTTCTCCTGATTCCATCCTGTTACTCTAACCTGTTTGTTGAGTTTTTGTGAGGGCTCACATACTCTTGCAGGGATAGCTTGCTTGGTGTTCCACTTTATTTGTGGGATACCATCTGGAGGTTTATTCCGATTACCCGTACTTACTCGCTTTCTTTAATGGTGCTAGCTTGAGGGATCTCCTGGTTTCTTGTGTCATTAGTTGCTATTACTTCGGATCTTTATCCGTACGATAGATCTCCAGATCCATTTATTTTTCCCGCATTTTACCGCTTTCTTAGCTGGAAGACCTCGATAGGAGGCAATGTTTTGTGTGTTTACTTTTGTGCCCAAAGACCTCCAAGAAGAGGCACCAGTGCTAAAGACCTCCACGGAGAGGCAATCGACAGATAAAAGGGATTAGTGGTCAATCCCCCGTTATTCAGTGCGTCGTTCTTTAAGATCACACTACGTGTCGATACTTCAGAACAAAAGCCAAAGATCTCTTGTCCGGTCAGTCAGTGGAGAGGGTTCCATCTTTCTGAACCCCCACGCTTTGTCATGAGCTCACCCTGTCCAGGGTTAAGAGCCATGAGGTCTTATCCTCATTACCCTTTTGATCTGCTCACCCTGACGGTCAATGTCAGTGGTTAAGAGCCCATTTGATTACCCTTCCATGGCTTGTTTGTCGAGGTTGATATGACCCCTCTTGACTAAAGCCCTACCCATGTAGGTTTGAGTCCCCTTGGTGGCATTTTACTTTATGCATGTTTGTTTTGTATGGTGTGATCGTCTCCCCATAGGATTGCTAGGCTTCGTATAGTCTCTCGTTTGCATGTCAATTAAGGTAGCACTGTTCCTTCGTCTAGGACTTCCTTTTTTGCATGAGCATTCCTAAAACCCAAATAAACTCATTGATTTTTCTTCTCCTAAGAACACGTTAACTCCTTCTACTACAGGCGAGTAAGTCTCCAAAGGTCGAGCATCCGGTAGATTATGTAGTAACGTCGTTCATCTAAAAAACACAACCCTTAACCCGTAGTTAGCCGAACTACGTTTTGCTCTGATTCTCATTCCCGATGAGATACGTAGGCATAAGACGCGATATCTTACCGAGCACACTCCCCCTAACCCATAGATAGCCGAGCTATGAAGACTCTGATTCTCATATCCAGATGAGATACGTATGCAGTGGATGCGATATCCGTGCGAGTCTTTTTCTTTTGACCCCCTCTTTTAGTAAATAGTACATTAGATAGACCTACACCCTTTAGACCAGAACAACAAAAGTGGATCCCGTAGAGTACTACAGATGCGTAGGGGTGCTAATACCTTCCCTTCGCATAATCGACTCCCGAACCCAAGATTTGGTTGCGAAACCTTGTCTTTTCCTTTCCTTTTTTTCCAGCTTTATTTCGAGCGTTTCCTTTCCCTCCTTTGGGATAAATAACGCACGGTGGCGACTCTTCTGTCTTTTCTTTTTCGCCGGTTGTTTTTTTGAATTTCCTATTTCGCAGGTTGCAACACAGTGCAAGCATCCGTACTTTCAACGACTTAGGCGAGGCCTTTGTCAAGAAGTACAAGTACGTGGATATGGCGCCTGATAGAAACCAACTGAGGTTCATGTCTCTGAACGATAAGGAGACATTTAAAGAGTATGCCCAAAGATGGAGAGAGCTGGCTACCCAAATAAGTCCACCTCTTGAAGAGAAAGAAATGACGAAGATCTTCTTGAAGACGCTGAGTTTGTTTTATTACGAACATATGATTGAGAGTGCCCCCAATGATTTTACCAAAATAGTAAACATGGGGATGAGGCTAGAAGAAGGAGTCTGTGAAGGACATTTGTCTAAATAAGAAGCATAAACTAGAAAGAAATATGGTGGGAGTTTCTCCAAGACGAAGGAAGGATAAAATAATTCAGTATCAGTGGGGAGGAAGAGGAGGCTTCATGTTGGAAAGAGTTCTCAACCCCGTCAACAACAATAACACCAAGTTTCATCAGTTCCGATTCACCAACAACAACACCGACAACAACCGCAACAAAGAATCAACTACAACAACAATAATCATGAACAAAGCTTTGAGAGGAAGAAGGTCTCCTTTGACCCTATTCCTATGACTTACGTAGAACTGTACCCATCATTGGTCCTCAAAAGTCTAATCCAACCAAGAAATCCTCCACAAATTCCTGAGCCACTTCCATGGTGGTTCAAACCTGATTTACATCGTGCTTTTCACCAGGGAGCCCCTGGCCATGATATAGAAAACTGCTATCCACTGAAATATGAGGTCCAAAAGCTTGTGAAGAGTGGAATGGTGTCCTTTAAGAACAGAGCACCAAATGTGAAAGCCAATCCATTTCCTTCTCATGGTAACGCTTCTGTCAACATGGTAGATGGTTGTTCTGGTGAGTTCAAGGTTTATGATGTTCCCCATATCAGATAATCTTTGGTGGCAATTCATAAATACACCTGTTTGGTCAATGAATGTGAGCATGATCATAATGGTTATGTGATTTATAGTGTGAACCCTCATGGATGTGTTATTGTCAAGAGGGATATTCAAAGGCTGATGGATATTCAAAGGCTGATGGATGAAGGACTTATCCAGATTTTCCAGTCTCGTCATTTGGGAGATGAGGTGAATGTAATAGTACCAGTGTTAAAGACCCCTGAGCGGGTAGTTATTTAGTTTGATAGCAACAGCAGTAATAATGTTAATAGATCGGTATCGCCGTTGGTTATATGGTTAGCGAGCCTTGTTCCGTATGCATCCGATAAAGTTGTGCCATATCAATACAATGCCACTATGATTGAGAATGGTCAATAGGTTCCTCTACCAGTCGCAGACTCCATGGTAACTATTGCAGATATAGCAAAGGTGACCCGTAGTGGTCGTGTGTTCAGTCCAGTGTTTCCAAAAGAAGTAGAAGATGTGATTCCTGTAGCGATTCCAGTTAATGCTCCAACGTGCCAGTCTGGTGAGTCCAGCAAGTTGAAGACTAACGATGATGATGAGGTGCTAAAGTTGATTAAAAGAAGTGAATTCAATGTTGTAGAGCAGCTGCTCCATACTCTGTCAAAGATCTTTGTGCTGTCACTATTGATGAATTCCGAAGTGCACAGAGAAGCGTTGCAAAAAGTGTTGGAACAGGCTTATGTTGAGCATGATATGATCGTGGATCATTTTGACGACATAGTTTCCAACATTACTTCTTGTTATAATCTAAGCTTTTGTGATGAAGAGCTTCCTGAGGAAGGCAGAAATCATAATTTGGCATTACACATTTCAATGAATTGCAAGGAGGACACTCTGTCCAATGTTTTGGTTGACACTCGTTCGCCATTGAATGTGTTGCTAAAATCAACTTTGTTAAGACTCTCTTACCAAGGCGCTGTAGCAGGAAATTCATAATCACCAAGCTATTGACAAGCTAGAGATCAATTAGCAAGAGTCGCCACCGCGCTTTTATTGTTTCCAAGGGAAAACGGAAAAAGTACGAACAAAACCCAACAGTAAGAATTTTTCAAATCAAAACTAATAAAAAGTCAGAGATCACAGGTAAAGGGGTTGGTTACACAGAGGGAAGGTGTTAGCACCCAAAGTGTCCTAGGTACTCCTAGGGAGGCCTTTTTGTATGCATATGTATTTTGTACAAAGTGATGTTTACAAACAAATAGAATGAGGGATGAGAAAAGAATTCATTAATTACATTTTTATGTTTGACAAGACGTTCGGTTATGTGCCTACATACCAACATAAGAATGAGGGATCAAAACCTCATAGTTCGTGCTATAAACATCAAAATGAGTGTGTTGATTTTAACAAAATTTAAGTTTGAAGGGCACAAAGGCCTAAAGTGATTTGAATGAGTTAGTTCTTTTTTTCTTTTTGAAAGTTTAAGTCAAGTATAATTAAATTTATTTACAAGTTTGATTTAAGAAAAGAAGTTTCAAAATACAATGGCATAAGGGCAAAGTTTCTATCTTTTTTTGCAAAAGTGGTCAAGGTTTAGAACAAAAATAGTTCACACAAAGAAGATTTTAAAAATGGAGGGAGAGATTTTGAAATTAAAGAAATGGGGAGAAGATGAAGAGACTACCCTATGTACAAAAATTAAAAGTTTAAAGTTGAAAAGATCTGACCAAATGGGTGCAATCCAATAGACAAGTATGTCAATAGAAACCCAGAATTCCATTGGACTTTTTAGAATCAAGCAACACACAAATGCACAATTATATCAATCTTGAAGAGAAAAGGCATCAAATAAAGATGGCCTTATCCAAGCTTATCCACTTCATGATCTTCTTCAAGATAGCCTATGTAGCAAATGAATTCCACAAGTTACAGGCTCAACATAACAGTTTAACAATGATCAATGTTGTAGATGAACTGGAGAGATCTTGAATGATGTATCAGATGGATTTCAAATTGCAAGTTGGCATTGGCCAAGTCCATTAGAAATAGAATATTGCCTAAATTCTAAGTCCAATTGGGAAAGATCAAACCAGCAGTCTGTAAGACCCTAATTTTGACCCTAAGATCCCTCATGGCATCATATCATTGCTCATTGCATTTTTGCCTCAAGGATCATAGCATCTTGGCTCCTTAACCCTAGGGTTGGGACTTGTGTGAGTTGGTTTGAGACCACCAAGCATGCTTGAATTGTATATTATTTCTTTTCTTATTTTGTTTACTAACCAAAGGCACAAAAATATGTCACTAACTTGTTTGTTCTTGAAGCTCAAGCAGTCATGTGATCCAAGGTTCCTAGGAGGCCCTTATGCTCATTAATATGGCCAGATGAAGATGAAAGCAAGCATGACAATGGTTACCAAATCTCTCAATCATCATATATGCCTCCCAAGTATCTCAATTTGACAATTTGATCAAGATAAACCAAAGGGCTTGAGGATTGTTTCCCAAGAAAACCCTAATTCAACTGTGCATTGACTGTGCCTTGCTCATGAAGCAACCTCAACCTATGATCAAATACAATCAAGGGAAGTTATTTCATTAATCATTTTATGTATATATGAGCCTATGTGAGTATCCTTAATCATTCATTCATCAAGATTTGAAGTTTGGACTTGAGAAGTTGATCAGTCAATTCATCTGACTATTTTGAAATCCACTGAGACCTAACTTTTGATGTTTTTGTCAAATGATGATGATCCCAAGACAAAAATGTTCTTAAGAACCATATGAACAACTTTCATGTTCATCTAAAATTCATTTGAAACTGGGAAGGTCATCATTCATTTCAAAACATTATAGGTCATTTTGACTGAAACCCTAATTTTGGGACAACTTCCCGAAGACCTAACTCCTTCATTTTTTATGATTTTGAGGTGAGACCAAGTGAATTGGGAATTTTAAGATGTCTAATTAAATTGTTATGTTGGACAAATTTTCATAATCCTAAAATAAGTACATGTGATAATACAAAACATTATAGGTCACTTTGGACCAAAGCCATTGAAATGTGAAAAAGTCCAACTTCAAGTGCCCATAACTTTCTCATCAAAAATCCAAATGATGAACAATTTAAGTCCAAATTTATTGTCTTGAAAATATATACAACTTTGATGTTGAATGTTTTGTCATTTGAGGCTTGTATCGTTGAAACAGAAGGGCTTGAAGTTGGTCCATTTTGGCAAAATTTTCAAATACATGTTTTGTACATTGAACTTCATGGCCAGTTTTCACAATTTTACACACTCCAAATGAATTTTTGATCAACATAACATTTGTTCCTTATGTCAAGAACTTTCCAACCATTACCCATATGCTTATGTTTGGATTTTCCAAATGGCATTTTCGAAGAGGTGAAGTTTTTTGATCATTTATGGAAACCAAGTGAAATCTTTGTGCACAAGCTAATGCATTACAATCTGCACGTCCAAACCATCTCATAATCATTTCAGCATGCATTTGCAATTGCTTTTAGGCCTCCCATGCGCCTGTACAGGCCCATGCATGGAGGACCCAAGTTCATGCACACGATTTGTTCACACACCTTACATCAGCTGTGGCTATAAATAGAAGCTTCATTTCATTCAATTGGCAACCTGAAGGCGCCTGAACCTCTGCAAAATTGAATCCCCACCCTCTCACCAAAGGAATTCTGAAATTTCACTTCACTTTTCAAGTTTAAATTTTAACTTCTCTAGTTGATCTTTAGCTTTTAATTCCTTAGCCTTGCTTCATTGTTACTTCAAGATCAAGTTGCACCCAAGGATTGGATTGGATCAAGCTCTTAAAAGCTGCACTTCAAAGGTTTATCTCATAACTGTTTTAATTCGAATCTCTCTGATTATAGTGAATTGCTTGGTTTGGTTGGCATTTCTGAAGTCCTCATGTGAGAGGCAATTGATTTGTGGTTTTAATTTTGAGAATTAGTTAACTTCAGATTGAACACCTCATATTTCAACCTCAGATTTCTTCCTCCATAAGAATCTTGAGAAGAAACTAAGGTCACAGGGGTGATGTACATCACCCTAACTTTCGAGTGGTATATGGATCGCGTGCTATGGTTGA
Source organism: Lathyrus oleraceus (assembly GCF_024323335.1). NCBI lineage: Eukaryota > Viridiplantae > Streptophyta > Magnoliopsida > Fabales > Fabaceae > Lathyrus > Lathyrus oleraceus. Next base: position 441,651,432 of record NC_066581.1, read on the forward strand.
GGTTTGAAAACCTGCAACTGGTGGCCGGAAAAGGCCTTCTCACCGGAGAAGACAGTGGTTTCCACCATCGTCCCCACACGTCCAAACCTTGGCGCTTGGATGATGATCTCCAGATCTAATCTTGGCTGTTGAATGTTATGACTTATTTTAATGTTGAATGCCACGCTGTTGACCAAGGTGCATCATGCGCGCGCATTTCCCAGCCATGTGATCAGCCACGTCAATTAATGAAGTGGGATCTGACGCTTGTGGTTTTTTCCAATTTATTAATTTATATTTTAATTTCTTTTATTTTATTCTATTTTAAAAATTCATAACTTCTTTATTTGGAATCACAAAAATATGGGACCAATTGCAATTTTTTTCTCTTAAACTCTAGTTTCATAAAATGATTTTTAATGATTTTAGTGATTCCATTTAATAATTTTTGTGAATTATTTCATTTCTGGTTGTTTTTAATTCATTTAAAATACCATTTAATATTCAAAAATGCCAAAAATATTTTCTTGACATCTTTGGATGATGATGAATCTATGAAAAATATTCTCATCAATTTCTTAATTGATTTGAGATTTATTTGAGATTTTAGTCCAATTATGTTATTTTTCTTCATTTTTAATTGTTTAAAATTAGTTTCTGTTTTCAAAAAATGTTGAGAAAATTTGTCAAACCTTGTTTGACCATGTTAGACTTATGATGATCCAATTGGACTTATCCAAGTTGATTTGAATTGGATTTGAAGTTTGACCTTTATTTGTTCATTTTATTTTATGCATTATTTTAATTCCAAAAAATACCAAAAATATTTTTGACCTTTCTTGACTTCTAATCTTCATTTCACTTTTGTTTACCATTGATTGATGTTGATTCCATTCATGTTTGATCAATGTGTTTTGGTTATGTCTTTTGAATTTCAATTTTGTACATTCCATTTCCATCTTCATCTTCTTCTTTTTTCTTTTGACCAATGAGTTAATGATTTGTGGTTAGCCTTGACATATGAGAGGCTTAACCTTCTTTGATCCAAATAAAATTCATCTTGATCAAAGATCAAGTGAATTGCTTTGTGTCCAAGATAGGTTGCTTCTTGGTCAAGCAAAGAACCTGAAATCCATACAAGGTCATTCTTCTTTTCTTTTGGCATGGCAAGTTGCAGAAGCTTGGCTTACTAGTCATGGTCTCTAACTGGTATTTATTTGCCTATAGTTTTATTGACCGGCCTCAGATAGGTGTGACTACTACATTAGTCCACTTACGATTGGTTAACATAGCGCTAAATTGCCTTATGGCACACTAACACTAACTACTAATGACTAACTTTTAATTCAAGCATTTAATTCTTGCAATTTACTTTAATGCAATTTAATTTCTTGCTCATTTATTAATATTGTCTTTGACCTTTGCTCACTTGAGCTCATGTTTATGTTTATGCCATTTGCCTTTTGCTCACTTGAGCACATTATTGTGTATATACTATTGCCTTGTGTTTGTTTTGTTTTGTTTGTGTGAACCAATGCAAAAAGGAGAAAGGACTTAGAATTAGGACCTTACCTATGCTAAATGGAGTTTCAAGAGCAACTAGGCCTCATGCCTTTAGAATGCTAAATATGTTGAAGAGCAACTAGGCCTCATGCCTTTAGAATGCTTAATCTTGAAGATGAATTGAAGAGGACCTCTATTCTAAATTCACTCTTGTCCATTCTTTCTATTGCATTGTGGAACTTTTTGATTTGTTTGTTCTTGTGTGATATGGATCCTAAAATTGAGCTATTTAGAAGGACCATTGTCATGAGCATCCAAAATAGGAGAAACAAATCCAAATTGGAAGATCCTAGGAGCTTGATTGATTATTTGCTTGATTGCTTAAGTTAATTGCTTATTGCTTGCTAAGTCCAAAGGAAAGGAGAAACTTGGATCATCTTTATGATCTCAAGAAGGGAACTCCAAGTGGTTTTATTTCTCATCTCTCATCTTTGCATGTTTAGGACTTAGCCCTTCTCTTTTTCTCTCCACTCTAACCCAAGCCAAACTTTTTTGTGCAAACATTGACATTGTATTCAAAACTAGAAACCTAGGCACTATGCCTCTGATCTTTTCAAACTCCTTTCATGATACTTATTTTGAATTGAACCTTAAGTCAAATTTGACTCCTTTTTAGTGAATACTTCTAATTGGTAAATCCCAACTCACTTCAAATTCTTTTGTGGTTCCAATGGCCACCTTTGCCAAAGCTTTTCATAAACATTAGCTATTAGGTTTGAGTTATCATAGTGGTTGATGTAAACCTCACCTTATCCTTAGTGATTGGACTATAAGTCTTCCATACTTATTATAAGGTGGATCCCTCACTAGTATGTTGAAGCTCTCCTGATTGTGGTTTAGGTTGAGTTTTCTCCCTTTGATAACAAAAGACCTTAAGGCTTTTGACAAATCAATTCACCAATTTATTTTGAGATTTTTACCCCGAACTACGAGGTTTTGATCCTACCTTTGTGATGGTACGTAGGCAATGGGTTTATCCATTCAAAGAACAAAACTGTAAATATTATATATTCTTTTCTCATCTCCCCAATCATGTTTGCACAAATAAATATTTTTTCACGAATACCAACCTACCATACAACATTGGGAAAAAGGGCTCCCTTAGAGTACTAAGGATGTTTTGGGTGCTTAAAACCTTCTCATTGCATAACCAACCCCCTTACCCGGATCTCTGACATTTTTATTAGTTTTTGATTTGATAAAACTTCTCGGCTTTTGTCCGCTTTCTAACCTTTCCTTTGGATAAATAGAAGTGCGGTGGCGACTCGAATTGTATGATTTACTTTTGATTTAGTCAATAAATATAAAGGTAACGAATACCCCGCTATAGAAAAATGGCGACTCTGCTGGGGAAAACCATCTTTCCTAGTGGGTTTTGCCTACTTTTTGCTTTTGTTGTATTGAATGTTTATATTCTTTGTGACATATTTTTGTGCAAATTTAGGGATGACTGTATTGTTTGTAATGTATGAATTTCTTGATATACATCAATTTCTTGTGTGCTTGGTGGTCTCTTGTGAGATGAGTTCTATACCCGAACTCGAGTGCACTTATGATAGGAGAACGGCATATACTTGTTGACTTGTGTGGAGTTATTCCTTAGCAAGTTGACTTGCAAGCCCATTCACTTGGTGGAGGTTATGATGGGATCAATAATGTCACACGAGTAGTCGTGGTTAGGCATTACTCTTTCCAATATATGCCTTAGAAGCCAAGGACCTTAGATTACCTAGCCCATCTTGGCCTATTTTAGGATGTAGTGCGAAGGTCGTTCAAGTGTAAGATTTGATATGATTGTTACGCGATACTACACTCATAAGAGTCTCTCTTGAGAATATTTTTGGAATACGAGTAGTCGTTTATCCGATAATATTCGAAAGATGGGATGATGACCATGGGAACCTCTTTTAGAACATGATTGTCAGGTTTAACCATAGTACACTCCCTTTGGGTGGTCCTTAACCGAGAATCCATGCTCGTGACTTGCAACAAACCCTTGATTCGCGGTTGATCCGTTCTCGTATATCCTTAATATCAATGGAACTTGGGTGTTGATAAGGTGTAAACCATAATCCACCAAAATGGATGAATGATATTAAGGATGACTTGATCTATCCCGTGACCTTTGTGTGGTGTGACTTGCTTGATCCTTGAGTGTGATTGTTGCATCCATGCATTCATGCATTCATACACATCCATATCATCAACAATGAGAAAATTTTCAAGGAACTTAAGAGGTCTATTTGAAAATTTTCAGACATGGATAGACAAAGAAGGAATATGAAGAAGTACAGTTTCAGACAACCCGACTTAAAAGAGTTAAGGAGTTTGACATCCTATGTATTAGATCCCTTGGAGTTCAAAGCTCGTCATGGGAAGCTTCTGTCTATTCTTGCTACTCAGGTGGATGAAGGTCTAATGAGTGTGTTGGTGCAGTTCTATGATCCCTTCTACCGTTGCTTCACTTTTCCGGATTTCCAGATTTTGCCTACGCTTGAGGAGTATGCCTATCTTGTGGGTACACCTATCTTAGATCAGTTGCCGTTTAGTGGCTTGGAGAGAGTTCCTTCTTCCCAAGAGATTGCTGATCTGTTGCATATAGATGAATCTGATATTGGTGCTCATATGACTACCAAAGGTGGAATTCAAGGTCTCCCATCTGATTTCCTTATTGCTCAAGCTACTTTGCTTGGGAAGGCCATGAGTGAGGACGCCTTTGAGGCCATATTTGTACTTCTCATCTATGGGCTAGTGTTATTCCCCAAAATCGACAATTTTATGGATATGAACGCTATTAGAATTTTCTCTACTCTTAATCCCGTTCCTACTCTCTTGGGTGACACTTACTTTTCTTTGCATATGAGGAATGCAAAGGGTGGTGGTACCATTGTGTGTTGTTTGCCTCTGCTGTACAAGTGGTTTATTTGGCACTTGCCACAGACGCTCGCCTTCAAGGAGAACAAAGGATGTCTACGGTGGTCCACGAGACTTATGTCTCTCACTAATGACGATATCTTTTGGTATAACCGTGTGTATGATGGTGTGCAGATTATTGACTCTTGTAGTGAATTCTCCAATGTGCCTCTTCTTGGTAAATGTGGTGGAATTAACTACAACCATATTTTGGCACGTCGTCAACTTGGGTTTCCCTTAAAGGATAAACCTGATAACATTTTGTTATAAGGTGTGTTCTTTCAAGAGGGTAAAGATCCCCAAAACTTGAAGGGCATGATGGTCCATGCTTGGTGCAAGATTCATAGGAAGGGAAGGAAAGAGCTTGGTCTGAAGAATTGTATAGCTTTGGAACCCTACACCTCATGGGTGAGGAAGAGAGCGTCTGAGTACCGCAAGCCCTATGACTACCCGAGACCTACACCTATGGTTGTGGTTGGGCCTTCAACCATCCCTAACCAAGGAGTAGAGGAGTTGAGAGATAAAGACCGTTCGCGTGCTTGGGGTTGTGAGCGAGATGAGCTACTTCAGCAACTCAGAGATAAGGATGCTTTGATAGAGTTTATGGAGCATCTGGTTATCGACGAGCCTGATGATGTGGTGACTTCTCTTCTTCCTCAATCATCCAGGTTTTGGAAGAGGAAGTATGATCGACTCGCCAAGGAGAAGGAAAATATGGAGGCAGCCTATAAGAGAGAGGTGAAGAGGCTTCGTGCAGCTTATCTTCCAGTCTAGAGAGCTTTGGACGATTGTTTCTAGGGTTCCATAGGATGTTCATTTTCCTTCTCTCTTGTATTGTGTTTGGTTACCAAGACTGTACTTCTTTGGTGTAATTTTTTTTCCAGATATTATTGATATGATTATTCCATATATGTCTAAATGATTCATATTTCCAAATATTTGCAAAAAGATCTCTAAAAGTTCCTCTGATTAAAAATAAATCATATGCACAAGCATTGCATGCATCATATGCGTGAGCAAGTTTTGTTCAGGGCTTCTTGATCAGTGGTCTAACTCCGTGTTCTTCATTTATTTTGAAGACAAGCTGATGCACCGGTACAACACCAGAGCCAACTCTTCAAATCTAATGGATCACCTCGAACAAGAAAACAGAGAACTCAAGGAGGAAGTGGCTAGGTTGACTGCCCTGATGGAGTCATTCCTGGCCGCCCAAAGCCAGTCTTCTCCAATGCCTACAACTCCTCCCCAGAGGACGGTCATTTCAGAGGTAGCTTCCTCTACCGTGCCTGCTACCAGTGCTCATTTTGCTCCGTCTGCTATGCCAGCCGGGTTTCCCTGGGGGATGCCCGCTAATTTTGTTCTAGAGGGTCTTGCCCCTACATTTGCTTCTCTGTCGGCATCTAGCACGGTCCTTGATGTGCCACATCGAATTGTGCATACTTTACCGAGAGTTGATGACACCATTTATCACTCTGAGCTATCTGAGGGCCCAGATGTGTATGAAAAAATGGATGCTATGAATGACCAATTCCTTGAGCTGCGCAAGGAACTTAAAACTCTAAGAGGGAAAGACCTCTTCGGTAAATCTGCTGCTGAGCTGTGCCTCGTGCCAAACGTCAAGATTCCCATCAAGTTCAAAGTGCCTGACTTTGAAAAGTACAAGGGGAACACTTTCCCTCTCAGCCATCTTGTGATGAACGCACGCAAGATGTCAACTCAGATCGACAACGATCAACTCCTCATCCACTATTTCCAGGACAACCTGTCCGGTGCCGCACTCAGATGGTACATGGGTCTGGATAGTGCGAGCATTCGCTCCTTCAACGACCTTGGCGAAGCTTTCGTCAAGCAGTACAAGTACAACGTTGATATGGCTCCCGATAGGGACCAACTGAGGGCTATGTCCCAAAAGGAGAAGGAAACGCTCAAGGAATACGCCCATAGGTGGCGTGAATTGGCTGCACAGATTGTGCCCCCGCTCGAAGAGAAAGAAATGACAAAGATCTTTCTGAAGACTTTAAGCTCTTTCTACTATGAGCGGATGATAGCTAGCGCTCCCTCTGACTTCACCGAGATGGTGAACATGGGGATGCGACTAGAGGAAGGAGTCAGGGAAGGATGCCTGACCAGAGAAGAAGGCTCTTCTGCCAAACGTTATGGGGCATTTGCCAAGAAGAAAGAGGGAGAGGCACATGCCGTGTCTTCCCATATTAAACAAAGAAGACCCTCTGTGAAGAGGAAGATTGTGCGCCCTGCCAGTAACCAGCACCAGGTGGCTCATATAACACCTGCCTTTAGGGAAAATAAACATTATCAGCGCCAGAACCAACAACAGCAACATCAACAATATCAACAGCATCGTCCGCAACAGCAGGCCTACCAGCCTTGAAACAACAACAATACCAGCACTAGCTATGATAGGAAGAGGGTCACTTTCGGTCCAATTCCGATGACCTATTCCAAGTTATATCCTTCATTGATTGAAAGGAAGTTGATTACTCCACGTGACCCACCTGCTGTACCGACCAACCCTCAGTGGTGGTACAAGCCCGAGCTTCATTGTGTTTATCATTCCGGTGCTCCCGGACATGATGTGGAGAACTTTTATCCTCTCAAGACCAAGGTTCAAAACCTTGTAAGAAGCAGTATTTTGTTCTTTGAGGACGTAGGTCCTAATGTTAAGAAGAACCCATTGCCCGAGCATGGGAAGGCTGCAGTTAACATGGTTCAGGGTTACCCTGGCAAGTATAAGGTCCGATATGTCAGCCATATCAGACAATCTTTGGTCGAGATGCACAGACTGTTATACGGATACAGTCACCATGAGCATGACCATGACAGCTGCCGTGTGTGCACTATTAATGAGAGAGGATGTCACCAAGTTAGGAAAGATATCCAAGAGATGGTGGATCAGGGTGTGATCGAGATACTTCAGAATCGTGATGAGCAAGAAGTTAATGTTATATCACCTTTATTAAGAATACCCGAACCTGTTGTTGTCAGATATGATGGTAGCAAGAAAAAGGCTTCTCCTACTCTCGTTATCAAGCTAGCTGGCCCGGTTTCATATTCTTCAGACAGAGTTGTTCCCTACAGATATAACGCAGTGGCATTGGAAGATGGGAAGAAGGTGTCGTTACCCTCCACATCTGTTACAAGTATCTCTGACGTTATTGGTTTGACCCGTAGTGGTCTTGTTTTCTCGGCGCCGCCGAAACCCCAGGATGACATGAGAAGAACTGATATTGTTGATAATGTTGCCCGTCCTGTAGGGACTTCTTCTTCTTCTCCGAATCTGGCACTTGTTGTTGATAGACCTGCCGTTGTTGCTAGAGCTGATGTCCCTGTTGGCCAGAATGGCATATTGAGAGAGGACTGTGATGAGATGTTGAAGGTCATCAAGAGGAATGAGTATAATGTTGTATATCAGCTGCTTCAAACTCCATCAAAGATCTCTGTGCTGTCTTTGTTGATGAACTTCGAGCCACACCGTGAAGATTTGTAGAGGGTGTTGGACGTGGCATACGTAGATCACGATGTCACAATTGAACAGTTTGATAGCATTGTTGCAAACATTACTGCTTGTAACGACTTGAGCTTTTGCGATGCTAATCTTCCCGAGGAGGGAAAAGACCACAATTTGGCACTACACATTTCAATGAATTGCAAGGATGATGCCTTGTCTAATATGCTGGTAGACACAGGATCATCGATAAATGTGTTGCCAAAATCCACTCTGGCGAAACATCCTTACCAGGGGCCTCCCATGAGGTAGAGTGGAGTGGTAGTCAAAGCTTTTGATGGATCTAGGAAAACTGTGATTTGCGAGGTGGAGCTCCCAATCAAGATAGGACCTAGTGATTTCCAGATCACTTTTTAGGTCATGGATATTCAAGCATCATATAGCTGTTTGCTAGGTAGACCATGGATTCACGAGGCAGGTGTAACACTCTACTAAAATACCCCGAGTATATAATTAAAATAACACATATCAATCAGAGTATATATGCAATCAAGGGTGTCACACAACATTTCACACCATAATAACTGTCATGCTCTTTCATTAACTCAAAACATAAAACATTTGCACAATACGCAGCGGATAGAGATCAAATCGATCATTCAAAACATGCAACATACTACATGTAAACTGGTTCAACAATCCTCAACAACAATATTAAAAATGTTCCCTCCCGATGTTACATCTATCAGAGCACGACCCTCTAAGTAGACTACACTAGACTCCAAGCATTAGCTTCCACTCAACTCATTTGTTCGTTACCTGAAAAATAGTTGTAAGGGTGAGTTCCTCAATCGATATAATAAGCATTATAAATCATCATGTAATGCTAAGTAAATTCACACATTTCGTCACCCTAATCGTAACATACATCCAGTAACGACACATCAACTCAAACATCATACTTAATATCAACACAATTCCACTCCTCAATTAAATTAAATATCCATACAACAAGCCAACAAAATGCAACTCTAATGAGACTCGACTCGCCATGCATGTGGTACCATTCGGAGTAAAACTCCCAACTTAAAATCATTGCCATTTTATTGGGCATCAAGGCATAAGCCTTCAACTTTCAACTTAAAATTTGCCAATCCAGGCCAACGTGGTGTGAGCAAAGCTCCGACTTAATGCATATGAATGTACATGGCATACACGACTTTAAACTGTCGACAACATAATAATAATAGCAATACAATAATGTTTTCAACAACATCAACTTAAAAAACTTTGGCTCACAAAGCCTACAACTCAGTATTTTCAACAACCTTCCGTACACGGAACAACTCAGCAACATACTTGTATCAACACTTCATAACATAAATCCAACAAAATTACTCATCACAATTAACTATAATAGGCCAATCACCAATTAGGTTCACAACATTAAAAATATCAATTTTTCAAATTTCCAACAGTGTTAACCGGTTAACGCCCTGGGTTAACCGGTTAACGCAGGACAAAACACACTTTCTGGCAAAACGCAACAGTGTTAACCGGTTAACGCCCTGGGTTAACCGGTTAACGCAGGCAAAACAGCACATTTCCACAAAATATAACAGTGTTAACCGGTTAACGCCCTGGGTTAACCGGTTAACGCAGACAAAACAGCAGTTCCTGCGCTAACACAAGGCAAAATGCAGAGTTCTCCGCATTTTCCGCCGTTGGAGGACTTCCGGACCTCCGATTCAATTTCCGTAAAAAGCTATACGTTCGGGGGAACACGACTCACACAATTACGGACTCAATTACAGCTTTAATACAACTTATTCATCACAATATTTCAGCATTCTACAATCCCAATTAGGGTCAATTCAACGGATTATCACTACCCATTACATGTTAATCTATAATACCCATTAAACGACGATAAACCCCCCTTACCTGAGATAATCCGGCAATCTCTAAGCTTCAAGCTTTTCCGTTCTTCAACCTTGGCTCTCTAGCTCTTCCTCTTTGCCCTTTCTCCACTTTCCACTTTTCAGCCGCTTCTCTGTTTCACGTGAAAACTCTTTTCCAAAATGAAAACCCTTTTCTCTTATTCCAACTTATATATTTTCCACTAATTATTATCCCAAATAATAATAATAATAATAATCCAATAATTCAATTTATTTAATTAAATTAATAAATATATTATTAACTTAATTTAAATAATTCTCTTATTTTATTCGGGGTGTTACAGCAGGCGCCGTGACATCCACCCTACACCAAAAGTTAAAGTTCGTGAAGAACAAAAAGTTGGTGGTGGTAGGGGGAGAGAAGGCTCTCTTGGTTAGCCATTTGTCTTCCTTTTCTTACATAGATGTTGGGGATGAGGTTGGGACTTAATTCCAAGCGTTATCTATTACGAAGCCTTTTAAGAAAGGAACTTCTTCATTTGCATCCTATAATGATGTGAAGTTGGCCATTGAGCATGGTGCAACTACTGGTTGAGGACAAATGATTAAACTGGAAGACAATAAATCCCGGGCTGGCATAGGGTACTCTTCAGGCGCTTTCAATAAGCACGGCTTGTTTCAGAGTGGAGGTTTTATCCACACGGTCGAATACCAGGAGGCAGTTGTTATAGTAGAAGATGATGCAGAGGAAGATTCTGGAAACTTTGTCATCCCTGGAGGAGTCTGCAATAATTGGGTCGCTGTTGATGTTCCAACAGTTGTCCATAAGTCCACGTAATGTGTTCACTTTTGTTTGAAAACCCTTCTCCCATTCCAAAAGGAGAAGTGATGTCATTGTTGGCACATTAATACAATGATATTCATTCAATAATTACATGTTAAATGTTTGTTTTTCCAAATTATTTTCACTCTTTGCTTTTTGCATGAAATTGGTGATCACCATAAAACCCTAAAAATAGAATAAAATCAATCTTTTCATCTTCATAATGATTTGCCTTGTTTGAATTCTAAAATCTCTTTTATATCCAAAATCATTATGCAGGTTGATCAAACCCATTGAACATAATGATCCAACACCATCTCCCAACTTTGAGTTCCCTGTATTTGAGGCAGAAGAAGATGATGTTGAAGAGATTCCTAATGAGATTACCCGTCTACTTGAGCACGAAGAGACGATCATTCAGTCGTATCTTGAGAATCTGGAAACAATCAACTTGGGGTCTGAATATTATGTCCGTGAAGTGAAGATTGGGGCACTCCTGGAAGAGTCTGTGAAGAGAGGGTTGATTGAGTTGCTACGAGAATATGTCGACGTCTTTGCCTGGTCATATGAAGACATGCCTGGTCTGGATACTGATATCGTGCAACATTTCCTGCCTTTGAAGCCTGAGTGTGTGCCTGTGAAGCAGAAGCTCAGAAGAACTCATCCTGATATGGCAGTGAAGATCAAAGAAGAAGTTCATAAGCAAATTGATGCGGGGTTTCTGGTGACTTCTACATATCCTCAATGGGTGGCCAATATTGTGCTCGTGCCTAAGAAAGATGGAAAAGTCTGAATGTGTGTGGACTATAGATACTTGAATAAAGCTAGTCCGAAGTATGATTTTCCTCTACCACATATTGATATATTGGTAGACAATACAGCTAAATTCAATGTCTTCTCATTTATGGACGCATTTTCCAGTTATAACCAGATTAAAATGGCACCCGAGGATATGGAGAAGACAACATTCATCATACCTTGGGGAACATTCTGTTATCGAGTGATGCCCTTCGTTTAGAGCTAGATTTACCTTCAAGTGTACAAATAATATGGATGAGTATGAAGCTTGCATTATGGGGCTTGAAGAGGCCATTGATATCAGAATTAAATATCTTAACGTCTATGGAGATTCAACTTTGGTTGTGAATCAGATCAAAGGTGAATGAGAGACGAATCAACCCGGTTTGTTACCATATAGAGATTATGTGAGGAGTATTTCAACTTTCTTTACAAATTTTGAGTTTCATCATATCCCTCGAGATGAGAACCGGATGGCAGACGCTCTTGCAACTCTGGCTTCAATGACTGTGGTGAAATTTTGGAATGAAGTTCCCAATTTGACTGTGATGCGTCTTGATAGGCCACCTCATGTGTTTACTATTGAAGAAGTTAAAGATGAAAAGCCATGGTATTTTTATTTCAAATGTTTCCTCCAAAGTCAAATATACCCGCCTGGGGCATCCTTGAAAGATAAGAGCACTTTGAGAAGATTAGTTGACAATTTTTACCTGAATGGTGATGTGCTTTATAAGAGAAACTTCGATATGGTTTTGCTCAAATGAGTGGATAGACACAAAGCAGACTTATTGATAACTGAAGTCCATGAGGGTTCCTTTGGTACTCATTCCAATGGACATGATATGGCAAAGAAGATGTTGAGAGGAAGTTACTATTGGTTGGAAATGGAATCTGACTATTGCAAGTTTGTGAAGAAATGCCACAAGTGTCAAATTTATGCAGATAAGATTCATGTTCCTCCAACACTGTTGAATGTCATTTCCTCTCCATGGCCCTTCTCCATGTGGGGAATTGATATGATTGGTATCATTGAACCCAAAGCTTTGAACGAACATCGTTTCATTCTGGTGGTTACTGATTATTCACAAAGCGGGTTGAAGCGGCATCATACGCAAACGTAACCAAGGATGTTGTTGTAAGGTTTATCGAGAATCAGATTATATGCCATTATGGTGTGCCAAGTAAGATCATTATTGATAATCGATCTAACTTGAACAATAATATGGTGGAAGCACTTTGCAAAGACTTCAAGATTGTACATCATAATTCTTCTCCCTACAGACCTAAGATGAATGAGGTTGTTGAAGCTAGAAATAAGAACATCAAGAAGATCATTCAGAAAATGGTTGTGACATACAAAAATTGGCATGAGATGCTCCCATTTGCTTTGCATGGGTACCGTACATCCGTCCGCACTTCAACTGGGGCAACCCCTTTCTCTCTTGTTTACGCTATCGAAGTTTTGCTCCCAATAGAGGTTGAGATCTCGTCATTGTGTGTCTTGATGGAAGCCAAATTGACAGAAGAGGTTGAATGGTGCCAAACCAGATATGATCAGTTGAATTTGGTAAAAAAGAAGAGGTTGAATGCCATGTGTCATGGTCAGTTATATCAGCAAAGACTGAATAAGGCATTTGATAAGAAGGTCAGGCCTCGTGTGTTTAGAGAAGGTGACCTCGTGCTCAAGAAGATTTTATCTTTCAAACTTGATGCTAGGGGTAAATGGACTCCTAATTATGAAGACACATGTGTTGTTAAGAGAGCCTTTTTAGACGGTGCATCAATTCTTACAACTACAGATGGTGAAGAGTTCACTCGTCCTATGAATTCCTATGCAGTCAAGAACTACTTTGCCTAAAAAGAAAAGAACAACTCGCTAAGTTGAAAACCCGAAAGGGAGGCTTAAGCAAAAGTGAGCGTCTCGGTGGATTCAAAACCCGAAAGGGCGATGCAAGAAAAAATTAGAGACATAAAACATAAAATTTATCTCGGTAGATTGAGTACCCCACCTCGGGGCAATCTAGGCAAAAATTAGGGATTATGGCAAGTAACTGCATTCGGTTAGTCCCAATCATGGAGGCAATTATGAGTAGGTCGTTCGGTTCTGATTCGTTATTCTCAACCGAAGCCAAGAGCACAATGGATGTTGAAGCTGATAGGGAGAGTATTGATCATTGTATTCAATGTAGCCTTTTTCCATGTAAATTACCATTTTCAATTTTTGTAAAGATCTATGGAGTCTTGTCATTTACAGACTACCATTATATTGAATTTGTATGGTGATAATTTTGAAATAAATTAATGAATAAAAATTATTTTTCTTAAAATAATAAAAACAATCACATTAAGAATAATCGATTTCAGCAAGGAATATCAACAAAAATCTCAACCGAAGTCCTAAAGTGTGAAGCATTGTTGGTCTTCCCCAAGCAGTTGGTTTGGTAACCTTTTCCTCAGCAATAGTTCGTCAGTCATCCCCAGCTGAGTTGGTGGGTCACATCCCCTGTGGAGTTGAGCTGATAATTGATTCCTTTTGCAAATCCATATTCCCCAGTTGTGGTGCTCCTGTTGAGATCCTCCAGTTTGTGGTTGGACTCTGGAGATCCGAAACCTTTATTTGGTTTCCATTAGCATATTTATGTTGCATAACTTTGGCAGTTTCCCCTTTGTGTGAATCAGATCCGGTTATCTTTTCCTTGGAATTGGTTTATTTTGCAATTTCCAAGAAACATTTGATGATTTGTAAGGAATGTGATGATCTTGTTCATAACATCCTTAGAAATTTTCTCAGATCCTCGTGCGGAGTGTTACCTCTTATGTCCCCCGGCAGAGTTCATCTTCTGAAATGAAGATCCTTGTTCCCGGCAATTTTGGATCCTGAGCAGTATTTGTCTTTATCCCCTGCAAGGTTGTTTCCCATTTGATATGATGTTGAACTATGATTCCCCACAGTGTTGACGATTTGGATTCTCACCAGACCCTCTCTCTATCCTCGACACATATGTTTATTTATCATTCAACAGTGCTCTCTCTCCCCGTAGAGTTTGATGTGATTAGTCGGAAGCATGTTCTCCATGACTTTCCCCAGCCATAAATGATTTATGCATAGCTTGATGATTTATTTTCATCCCCGTCATTTTCTCCAGTTGGTGTTTCCATCTTGTAGAGATTAGCCGAGTGTTGTAGCAGTGATTCAAATCTTTGTTGTTTGTATCCTTTTTGTTGTTTCATAGACATAACTATTATCATATACATACATGTTCATGCATAAAACTCAACATCATATATTTCATTATGCATTTCATTGCATTTGATTTTGTTATTCTGGTCCCCTGCTTTGGTGATATTTATTTACCCGTGCAGATTCGGTGTGTTTGTTCTCCTTCAATTGTAGAGTGCCAGGCCCTTCAACAGAAAGAGTTTAACCATTCTCATTTCCCCACTGAGTTACTTCCTCGTGGATGATTATTGTTTCAATTTCCTCCCCGGTTAATTATCTGGATGGAACCACTCCCCTTGAGTTATATCCTCATTGGGTTGAATCTTTGTTTGACCGTTTCTTTCTAGTTATTACCTAGATAGACTTTTTTGGTCCCTTGAGAGTCGATTACCCAGTAACCGGTAATATTCTTCTCAATTCTTGAGTACTTTACTTTTGCCTAATACCCGGTAAATGTAATTTACTTCCTTTGTTTTCCTCAGCAGATTTTTTTTCACATTTCCCTCAGGAAGTATATCCTTGATATGTTCATCCTAAACGGTGAAAGATATTCTCCCTTTTGTGGTTTTCTACCCAGTAAAAAGGTAGTTGTAATCCCTACTTTTATTCCCCATAGAGTTAATCCTTAATATGTTCATCTTAATCGATGACATATTTTCTCCTCTTAAGTGGTCTTCTGCCCAGTAACTGGTAGATAGAAATCCTACTTTTTCTTTGAGTTCATCCTTGATATGTTTACCTTAACTGGTGACGAATTTTCTCTCTTTGGTATTCTATCCAGTAATTGATAGATATAATTCCTATTTTCTCCCCGACAGTCTATCCTTGATATGTTCATCCTAACAGATGACATATATTCTTCCTTTGAGTTATCCTTGATATGTTCACTTTAAGCGGTGAAGGATATTCTCTCCTTTTGGTCTACTACCCAGTAACCGGTAGTTGTAAATCCTATTTGATATTTCCCCCAACAGGTTATTATTACCCAGTAACAGGTAATGAATACACCTCTTTCTCCCCAGGAGTCATCCTTGATATGTTTACTCTAACCGGTAACGGATGTCCCTCTATCAGAGTATATTATCTTCCTACCCAGTAACCAGTAATAGATAATCTCCGGTACTCATGTGTTGAAGATCATTCTTACCCAATTGAGTTTGAGTGTGTATTCCCTCAGTGCAATCACCTTTTCCTATTTGGTCAGAGTATTTCAACTTCGTTCTGATTTACCCGCTTCCCCTGCAGATTTTACCTTATCCCCGACCGGGTTCTTCCATTGATTTATTTTCATGGAAATCCCCCTCGTGTCCCCAACAATTTTTAAGGCGTAGCCTGGCCTACACACAACTTCTTATCCCCTCAGAGTCTTTGTCTCCCCAATGAGTGTTCCTTATGGAATGCATTATACTCTCGTGGACTTTCAGTCTCTCCAAATTCTTTTTTCTTTCTGGCAATATATTCCCCACAAAAGTTATTTTAACATTCATATCATATGTATCATGAGGTCTCTTAGGGACCAAAATTTATTTCTATGTGTTGTTATTTAAGTCCATTCTACTGAGTTGATACGAAGATTTTAACCTTCACATCCTCAGTTAGAATGTCCTTAAATAGGGTCAGCTATAAGACCCTAATTTTGATCCTAATATCCCTCATGTTATCTCATCATATGCATTGGCTTTGGGATCACACCTTGGCATCCTCCTTACCCCTCATTCATTGGGTTTGCATTGGGAGAGATCATCAAGCATATTTGGCTATATCATACTTTTTTTTCTTTTTTTACTAACCCAAATACCAAAAATGTGTCAATATATAATTTACTTCTTTTGTAGGTAGTGTGCGCGTTCACCTATGCCGCATCAAGCTCACCTCTAGGGTTTGTGACCCTCAATGCAAGGATATCAGTCAAGAGATGGCTCAAATTTACTCTAGACATCATATAAGGATCCCCATGATCTCTCTTTATCATTTTGATCAAGAATTCATCAAGAGTTGGAAGCTTGTTTGCCTTGGAAGCCCAAATTCATCTGAGTATCTTGTATGACTTCCTCAACAAGTTTCTTCAACATTTGATCAAATATATCAAGGGATACTTCATATTATATCACCTTGTACATATATGATCCTCCATGAGTCCAAAAGATCAAGATAACTTCAAGTTTGCAAGTTGGTTAATGGTGGTTGACCAAAGAAAGTCAACTAGTCAAAATTGGGGTTCCCTAGACCCTATCTCCCACAATTTTTGTCATATGATAATAATTAAAAGATCAAAGTTACTCCTTATTACATTAAAAATAACTTTCATGTGGAGGTAAATATCTAGTTTTACTTGTAAAGTAATTTTTTACGGTGAACTATTAGAGGTCATTTTGTTTGAACCCTAGTTAAGAGATCAACTTCCAAGGACCATAACTTGCTCAATTTTTATGAGATGAAGGACATTAAAGTTTCATTATCAAATTCAATATGTCCTATCCAACTTTTTTTCTTTGATAAAATTCAAATTCAACTTGAAAATGCATGTGCCAAGAGGAAACATTATAGGTCACTTTGGGTCATTACCATTGAACAAGAGTTTTTCCTCAAATTCTAAAATTCATAACTCCTTCATGCCAAATCCAAATGAGGTCAAATTTGTGACCAAATGTAATAGGTTTTAAATACCTACAAATTTGATGAAGGAATAGTTTCCATTTTAAGCCAATAGCAAAAGGTATTCAAGGTGGAAGAAGTGAACATTTGGCTTGGTACTTAGAAAATTTTCATTTATGTTAGATTTTCCAAACTGCCACCTCAAAATTCATCATGATCCAAGATTCAAATGGAAAAGTATTCAACATGAAAGTTGTTCCCCTTGATCTCACCTTTCTAAAAAGTCCAGGATCATCTCATTTGGACCAATATTAATGGACTTGCGCATGTATTTTTTAGAATGTTCCATTTGCTAAGATTTATGGTTAACATTCATTTACTTTATGCATGGTAGTGTGACATCATTTCAGGTAGGATAACACAAAATTATGGATCATTTGGAATCATTGGATGGGCCTATCACACGCCCATGCATCCATGCATGTGAGATTTTTATTTTTGGTATTTTGAATGAAGTGTGTGGAAAGCAAATGCATAGCCTATAAATAAGACCCCTCATGCTCAGAATTGGGGACACCTTGCCCAAGCTTTGAACCTGCAATCCTAACCCTCACCATTAGAGGAAAAACTTGAAGGTTTTCAATTGAATATCGAGTTTCAATTTCACTTCAGTTTTGAAGTTGAAACTCCAAGAATCCAAGCCTTTCTTTGATCTAATTCAACTCTTGCAATATTCTGAAGTCAAGCCAAGGCCAATTGGAAGCAAGATCAAGCAAGATTCAAGCTCCCTCGAAGGTGAATTTTCATATACTTCATCTCTTCGATTCTCTCTCAATTCTTCACCATTCTCTTTGATTTTTGGTTGGCTTAAGTCCTACAAATGTAGGCAAACAAGATTGAGTTGCTTTGAGGTCAAATTGAAGCAACTCAATTAATGATCCTCAAAATTCAAATCCCTATATCTTTTGATATACCTGGAATTGGAGAAAATTGAGGTCGGATTCGAGATCCTTAGAATTTTCTCTTTGAAATAATGTCCTTGTTTTTCATTTCCCATTGAGATCAAGTTGGACCAGTCCGGTGAAGGTCACTGGAGAAGATGACCGGAGCCCTAGCTCCGGTGGTGTGTTGGCACACCTCCCGGCCATCTGATCATGTTTGGACGTTTGAATCTGAGCCATTCTTCCTGATTACCACGTGTGTAGACGCGTTGACTGTAGAACAAGATGGAAGCGCCTGCTTGGCCATCAGATCTACCACCTCAATTAATGAGGAAGATCTGATGGCCCTTGTTTTTTCTAATTTCTTTTTATTTTCTGAATTTTCATTTAATCCTTTTATTTTGTTTAATTCATAGAAATTTCATTTTAAATCCAAAAAATATGGGACTTTCACCAAAAATCTTTAAATATTTTTCTCCTCCATATTCTAAATTAAAATTATATTTTGGATTAATTTTGATAGTTTTCATGAATTAAATATTTTTGTGCATATTTTTAATTGTTTAAAAATACTTCTGACTTTTTTTGAAATAGTGAATTTTTTTGTCTAATGTCCTTTGACCTTATTTGACCTAGGATAAATCCCTTGGCCATTTATTTGGTGTTTTGAAGGGATTTTAGGTTTTTGACCAAATTAAAATGTATTTTAATTCACTTGTAATTGGATTTTTAATTGATTAAATGTTTAAAAATATTGTTTAGCCATTTTTATGGTCTTGTGATTTTTGACTTTCTGTTTGGGCATTGGTCAAGGTTGATTTGACTTTTGTTGGATCAAAACCATTGGATTTAGGGGATTGATGAAATGTACATTTCATCTCCCAAAATGAATGGATGGTTTTAACTTGATAAAATCCTCCCTTGATCAATTTGTGTTTTTATCTTCCCCTCCCTCTTCATCTTTATCCTTATTCTTTCCCATTCCCTCATTTAACCAATGAAATCTCTAATGTCTTAAGGCTAATTAGTTCATCAATGACCTTGTGTCAGATGAACCAATACAAGTATGACTGAGATAGGTCCCTCGCTCGTTATTTTTTCTTTTAGTGTGTGGTATGTTTTAAGAGTTTGGCTCTTCATACCAAATCTCTAACTTGCATTAACACCTAAATTTTTATTGCTCGGCCTCAGATAGTTGTGACTTCTACATAAGTTAAATTATGATTGCTTAAGTGAGTTTGTAAGTCTCCCATTCTTCATGGTATTGTATGGAGACTTGACCTTTTTTCCTTTCATGAGAGCTAGTGGAATACTTGTTGAATTATCCAAGTTGGAGCCCTTCTCATGGAAGATGTCATGGTTTAAGGATTCATACTTGTGAATGAATGGTTGAGTGTTCTCCAAAGAATGACTTAATCAGAACGATTCATTCTTTGGAGAACACTCAACCATTCATTCACAAGTATGAATCCTTGAACCAAGACATCATCCATGATAAGGGGTTCAACTTGGGTGATTCAACAAGTATGCTAATAGCTCTTAGGAAAGGAAAAAAGGTTAAGTCTTCACACAATACCATGAAGAATGGGAGACTTACAATCTCATTGACTAGAATGATATACCTTTCTGATCAAACTTAGCTTTATGTTAAGCAATCGTAATTGGACTTATGTAGAAGTCACAACTATCTGAGGTCGGGAAATAAAAATATACATGTTAATGCATGTTAGAGATTTGGTACAAAGAACCAAACTCCTGAAACATACAACAAACTAAAAGAAATAGCGGGATGACCTATGTCAGTCTGGCTCATGTTGATTCATCTGACACAAGGTTATTAATGAATCAACTAGCATTAGACATGAATAAATTTTGTTGTTCAATGATGGATTGGGGAAGAATATGGATGAAGATGAAGAGGGAACGGGAGATAGTAACCCAAATTGATCACATGAGGAATTTCATCTGATCAATATTATCCATTCATTTTGGAATATGAAATGTACATTTCATCAATCCCCTAAATCCAATAGTATTGGTCAAACAGAAGTCAAATCAACCATGTACAAGGCCAATCAGAAAGTCAACCATCGCAAGACTAAAAAAATGGCTCAACACAATTTTCAAGCAATTATTCAATTAAAAATTAAATTAAAAATTAAATTAAAAATGATTTAAAATGCATTTTAAATTGGACAAAACCTTAAATCTCTTCAAAACACCAAATAAATGGCCAAGGGATTTATCCTAGGTCAAACAAAGTCAAAGGACCTTACACAAAAAATTTCACAATTTTTGGAATGTCAGAAGTATATTAAAAATATTTAAAACAAGTCAAAAATTATTTAATTCATGAAACATATCAAAATTAATCCAAAAAATGATTTTAATTCAAAATATGGAAGAGGAAAATATTTAAAGATTTTTGATGAAAGTCCCATATATTTTGGATTAAAAATGAATTTAATATGAATTAAACAAAGTAAATGGATTAAATGAAAAATCATAATTAAAATACAAAATATAAAAAACGAAGGCCATCAGATCTCCCTCATTAATTGAGGTGGCAAATTTGATGGCCAAGCGTGTATCATCCACCATAGTCCATAGTCAACGCGCATGTACAAGTGGTAATTAGAATCAACGGACCATATTAGAACGTGGACTCAAGATCAAATGGTTGGAACCTCGCCAACACATCACCAGAGCCCTAGCTCCGGTTGTCTTCTCTGGTGGACCTCACAGGACTGGTCCACCCTTAACCATTTAGAAAATGAAAAATGAGGACACATTTTAAAGAGAAAAACCTCAGGAGCTTGAATCTCGCCTCAATTTTGTTCAATTCCAAATATATTGAGAGATATGAGGAATTGGATTTTGAGGTACACGATCTGAGTTGCTTCAATTTGACCTCAAAGCAACTCAATCTGGTTGCCTACATTGGTAGGACTTTAGACAACCAATAATAAAAAAGAGAATAGAGAAGAATTGAGTGAGAATCAAAGGCTTGAATTTTGGAAAAATCACCTTCCGGTAGCAGTGATTAGGCTTGATCTCAATGTGAATCCAATTGGTTCTTCCTCCTTATGCTCGCAGTGATCAATTGAGATGAAAATGGCAATGAATCCTCGGAGTTTGAATCCCAAAACAGAAGGAGAAATTCAAACTCAATTTCAAAGAAATCATTAAGGAATTATATGGAGTAGGGTTCTGAGTTAGCTTGGCAAGGCTTGAGCCGGGTGTGTGTTATTCTTGAAGTGATGCACTTGTATTTATAGGCTATGGAATTCAGTTTTGCACCATTCCAAAAATTATCAAAAATAGAAACATTTATGCATGGGTGCATGGAAATTTAATTAGGCCCAACCAATGATGCAATCCACTTCCAATTCGTGCACATTTGGTACTGAAGTCATCACAGGGAAGCATGCAAAAAGAATTAATCATTTGAGTGCAAAAGTTGCCAAAACAAACCCAACAAAGGAACCATGCGCAAGTCCCTCAATTCTTATCCAAATGAAGTGATATTAGATGATTTGGAAAGGCGACATCAATGGGAACAACTTTTATGTTGAACACTTTTGCATTTGGAGCTTGGATCATGATGAATTTTGAGGTGGAAGTTTGAGAAATGAAACATAGTTGAAAATGTTCTAAGTACCAAGTCAAATGACCACTTCTTTCACCTTTAATAACTTTTTCTATGAGCTTCAAATGAAAATGGTTTATTCACCAAAGTTGTAGATATTTCAGTCCACTTAAATTGGGTCACAAATTTGACACCATTTGGAATAGACATGAGGGATTTATGGATTTTAGAAGTTGAGGAAAATTGCTTGTTCAGTGGTAATGGCCCAAAATGACCTATAATGTTTCATCTTGGAACATGCCCTTGCAAGTTGAGTTTGACATTTATCAAAGAAAAAAAGTTGGAGAAGACATCGTGAAATTGATCATGAAAATTTTATGGTCTTCATATATTAAACATTTATCAAGTTGCGGTCCTTGGAAGTTGACCTCATAACTAGGGCATTGATAAAATGACATTATAATTTTTCACCAGAAAAAATGACTTTCCAGGACAAACTAGCTTTTGATTCCAACATGAAAGTTGTTTGGAATGTCATAAGGAGTAACCTTTATCTTGTAATAATTTTTATATGACAAAAGTTGTAGGAGATAGGGTCTAGGGAACCCTAGTTTTGACCAATTGACTTTCTCTGGTCAACTTCTTTGAACCAACTTGAAAACTTGAAGTTCTATTGATCTTTGGGACTCATGGAGGATCATATATGCTTGATATGATGTATAATAAAGGATCCTTTGATATCGTTTACCAATTGTTGAAGAAACTTGTTGAGGAAGTCACACAAGATACCTAGATGAATCAGGACTTCTAAGGCAAACGAGCTCCAAACTCTTGATGAATTCTTGATCAAATTGGAAAATTAAGAACATGGGGATCCATACATGATGTTTTGAACCAATATGTACCATTTTTGGATTGATCTCTCTGCATTGAGGTCCTCAATCTCTAGTTACGAGCTTGATAGGGCACAAATGGATGTATACACTACCTACAAAAGGAACAAAGACACACATACATATTTTTTTTATTTTGATTAGTAAACAAAATAAAATAAAGTATGATACAATCAAATTTTCTTGGTGATCTCTCCCAATACAAACCCAATGAATGATGGGTAAGGAGGATGCCAAGGTGTGATCCCAAAGTCAAATCAAATGATGAGATAGCATGAGGGGTCTAAGGGTCAAAATTGGGGTATTACACCATGTTTTGAGCCTCAATCATTGCAGATACACCATTTAATTTTTGTTTTAGGGTTGATATATCGTTCTTGTTCATCTGAAATACTCCATACTTAGAGCCAATCAATGGCACGTGAGTGTGAGGGAGGCAACGATGATCCACGAGTAAGTGGAATCCATGGTTGATTCCACTTAAAACTTCGAATTAC
This sequence comes from Lathyrus oleraceus, assembly GCF_024323335.1. Lineage (NCBI taxonomy): Eukaryota > Viridiplantae > Streptophyta > Magnoliopsida > Fabales > Fabaceae > Lathyrus > Lathyrus oleraceus. Next base: position 441,674,607 of record NC_066581.1, read on the forward strand.
AGAAGTTTGATTTTCATATTCCAAGGTTGAAGACGATAATGGTGGTCGTTGCTCTCCGAATTTTCCATTTCATTCTAAAATTTAAAAAAAAAATGCTTGGCACATTTCTATTAATTGGTTGAGCTAACTTTGCCTCTGTGTGTGTGTGTGTGTGTGTGTGCATTGGTTAATGTGCGTGTTTTGTGTTCCCCATGATTGGAACTTCTATCATGTATACCAAATTGAAGTGATCAGAGAAAAGGGTCGTGGTTAGTCCACTTCTTATTTTCAACTTAGTTATTTTATTTATTTTCATCAGCGCGTTAATTATCAACCAAGCACGCTTGGCCCAGTGGTAAATCCTTTGGCCCATGACCTCAGGGTCAAGGGTTTAACCCCTGGCGCCCCCTTTGTTCATTTTCCGCACCATTTTTCTTTTATATGTTCTTTTTATTTATTTTCTTCATGTTGGTTCTAAGTGTTGGCAGCAATTTTGATAAAACAAAGAGTGTTCACAAGATGTTATGTGTGATGTCTTAACATGAGATATCCTATGTACCTGCTGGAGCTTAAGGAACATAACCAAGCTGGATTGTTTCAGAATGTCATACACAAGGTCATGACATCTGATATGTGTGAACCTGCTGGAGTTTAAATGAAAGACATGATCATGCATGATTGTTTCAAGATGTCATACACAATGTCATGGCATCTGATATGTTTGTACCTGCTGGAAGTTATAAATGGAATTATGGAATTATGCAGGATTGTTCCAGGATGTCAGACCCGATGTCATGACATCCTGTACACAGAACATTCAGTGTGAATGTCTAGTGTTTTGTGATTGCACAATTAATGGCAATCTATGTATGATTGAAGATCTAATTTGCAGGCGCATTCAATCATTAATTACAACCTGATTTACTTAGTTTCCAAGGAGATCTAACCAGATGTCATGAGAAGATTTGATTGGAAAATAGATTTAGGGTTTTCAAGATGTCCAAGCCCAGCTGAAAGGTTCTTTAAAAAGGGACTTAGAAAACCTGTTTTACAACACAACCAATACTGAGCGAAATATAGAGAGAGAGAGCTAGGGTTTGTGTCTGTTTAGTCGTGAGACTTGTAAGCCATTCAAGTCATCTTTTGATGATTGAATTTGACTGATTTGTGGTTGTAATTTGTCACTCTAAAGCTGTTAAGCAAGAGTGTGTGTCTACTTGATCAAAGCTGTGAAGCAAGAACAAGTGTGTGTCTACTTGATCAAAGCTGTGAAGCAAGATCAAGTGTGTGTCTTCTTGATCAAAGTTGTGAAGCAAGATAAAGAGTGTGTCTTCTTGATTGAAAATGTGAAGTAAAATCAAGAGTGTGTTATTGAAAAATGTTTTCTTTTCTCAAGGGATTGTTGTTTAAGATCATAGGTGTGATTGTAGGGAAGTGAGTGGGTTCTCATATCTAAGAGTGCTTAGGTAGAAATTGCACGGGTAGAGATTAGGTGAGAAAGACTGTAACTTGTTGAAGTGTACGGAGAGTCTTTGAACTGATTCTATTTTAGTGAATTTTCTTCCTGGCTTGGTAGGCCCCAGATGTAGGTGTGTTGGACCGAACTGGGTTAACAATTGCTTGTGTATCTTACATTACTCTTCTCTATCTTTATTCTGTTTGCATTACCCAGATATTTAGTGTCGTGATATTACCTTTGACATCTCATATCTGATACCAGAATTTGAATTGGTATAAGAGCAGGCATCCTGCTCTGGTTCTGGGTGAGATCTAGGGGAAATACTTTCTGGTACAATGGAGAGAGATGGAGGATTTGTTCATAGGCCAGCAATTTTGGATGGTTCTAACTATGACTATTGGAAACCTCGAATGGTAGCCTTTCTAAAATCTTTTGATAACAAGGCTTGGAAGGCTGTGTTAACAGGATGGGTGCATCCAGTAATTACTAAAGAAGGAGAAGCCACTACTGAGAAGAAGCCTGAAGAACAATGGTCCAAGGAGGAGGATGATCTAGCCCTTGGAAATTCTAAAGCATTAAATGCAATATTCAATGAGGTAGACAAGAATATTTTGTTGGTGTAAGCCTTAGAGGCCAATACTTTTGGTACTTGTATCGAATTATTTATTAATAATAAAAGGCATTTTCTTTATTATGGTTGATTAATAAAGTCCCTGGAATAGATAGTTCGTTTAATGTATTAAGTGTGACTTAATCATGAGAGCACATTAAACATAAGGACACTATTCTTAAAGTATCTGTAGTCGAGCTTTAGTGTGAAGTGGGATAACATTAAAGAATTAAGACTATTATGTTTGTAGGCTGAAGATCACATCTCATGGATCATGGATAAAGAGTTATCAAGTCTTAAACATAGGTATGAATATTAGGAGTAATATTTATACCAGATTGACCCGCTATGAGAATAATATATAGAAAGTTATGCAAAGTGTCATAAGTTATTCTCATGGTGATAATAGTGTATACCACTCTTCGACCTGAAACCACTATGGATCCTAGATGTAGAGTCAAGTACTTTATTGTTGATCCAACGTTGTCCGTAACTGGATAGCCATAAACACAGTTGATGGGTACTCCATAAAGCATGCTGAGGGACATGAGTGTCCTAGATGGAATTTGCCCATCCTGCGTAACAGGATAAATGTCTATGGGCCTAATATTGAACTGGACAAGGATGACACGGTCTATACCTTGTGTTCAATATAGACATAAGGGCAAAGGGGTAATTATACACATAATTATTATCACAGGAGGTTTTGTCAGATCACATGACATTTTCGTGTCTTGGGTAGCAGTGATGTGTTGCTAGATACCGCTCACTGTTTAATATGTTAAATACGTGATTTAATATAATTGCCAATGCCACGAAAACCTATAGGGTCACACACAAAGGACGGATTAATGAGAGATAGAGTAACTAAGGAACATCGTAAGGTACGGTGTACTTATGTAGAATACGAAATATGGTAAGGTACCAAATACTTAAGTGATTTTGGCATATTATGAGATATGGGCCAAAATACACTTAAGTGGGCTTTTTGGCTTGAAGCCCACACAAGTGGTTCTATAAATAGAACTCTTGTGCAGAAGCATTGTATGGGAATACAACACAGCTGAAGAGTTGGAATTTCGTATCTCTCTTTCTCTCACTCAAAGCCTTCATTCATAACAGCTAGCACTGCGATTGAAGGAATCTGTTCGTGTGGAATGAGTAGAGACGTTGTCATCGTTCAACGTTCGTGATCGCCCCGTGGATCTGTATCCAAGGTTTTGATCATTACAATAGATCTACACCAAAGGTTTGAATCGCCACAAGAGGTAACGATTCTATCACTGATCATGCCCATTCGTAAGGATCACTACATGGAGAAATTTTTGAATTCCGCTGCGCCTTGGATGGCAATTCTCCTTTAGTGGTATCAGAGCCACTTACGAAACCATGGATCTGATAACTGTTTTTGTTCTGTAATAATATGATTAAAGAAAGAATGAATCAAAAATTAAATTGAGATCAATCAAGTTACATATATATGATATATGTAATCCTGATGCAAAATACATTATATATGATATAGTGTTCTCGTTTCGTTCATTCAAACATTCAATGATTGTTTTCCTTTGAGCTATCAATGGTCGTTTGCTTCTTGATCCGACATTAGTATGGTGAAGTAATGACGTGTTGATCAATCATACTGAATTAACAATTGAGATGTGTTTGACGGTCTGAAATTGATGCATCAGGGTTAGTGACGACACAAGGGTTGTGTTGTCAGAGAGTTATGCGATTGGGGTTATGACTGCACAAGAGTTGTGCTTTCTGAACACTTTTTGGAACAGTGTTAATCGGTTAACGCATATGTTAACCGGTTAACGCAATACGAAATAAAATTTTGAGATTTTCAAACAGTGTTAACCGGTTAACGCTTTTGGTTAACCGGTTAACGCAAGACGGAAAACAGTTTTCCAAGAGATTTTCAAACAGTGTTAACCGGTTAACACATTTGGTTAACCGGTTAACGCAAGGCAGAAAATGATTTTTGAACAGATTTCAAACAGTGTTAACCGGTTAACACATATGGTTAATCGGTTAACGCAAGGCAAAATTCACCCGTTCGGCTAACTCAGTGCTTTAAAAGTATCAAGTGTTGATGCGAAGAACGACGTCGATTTTAAATAAATTGTTCATTAAAATTTCGGCTTTGCGTAGTGTGATCGGTCGTCGAAATTTAATTTGGTTTTAATTAGTTAAAGGAATTAATAATAATAATAAAGTGTTTATTATTGTCTTGTGGTGATCGGTTATGGCCTTAGTTTTCCTTTATTCTGCTTTAGGTTTTAAAATACGACCTGCGTGTCGTACCTCTCTCTTAATCTCCCAAATGTAACTTCTTTTCTCATCTCACTCCCTCGTATGTAAAAAGAGTTTCTTTTGTAATGTAATGATATGAAGAAAGCAAAGAAGTCAGTGCCAAAGGAGGACAACCTTGAAGATCTTGCTTGGAGAAGCTTAGATCGTTGTAGGTTAGCTTAGGTTAGCTTAGGTTCTCTCATTGGCTTGGGAGAACAATTGCGCTAGGGGCCATAACTGTTTCATTTTATTTGTATGTATGTTGATGCATGTGAATGTATGTTGATGCATGTGAGAGACGGTTTATATGATAAACAAGCCGGTGAGATCAGAAAAATTGTAATTCCCTCAAATTAAATATTAAGTTTATGCTTTCCATGTTTTAACACTCATCAAGACTAGTATCGAATAATATAGGTTTCGCCTACGCGAGGTGTATGTTCTATATTATTAAGATGCGACGGGATAATTGTAATATCTAACTGTTAAAACAATGGGTCAAACTTAACTAAACAAATCATAATAAGATTATATATATGTTTAGAAGCAAGAGTTGGGAATGATCTATATGATGGATTGGAATAAGGAGTTATTCACCCAACTGAAATTTTCGAGAGTTGTATGAGATACAATTGGAAGGAGTTCCTACCTAAATAACCTAGTTTTGTGTAATCCGCCTACGCGGACTTAGAACGAAGTGAAATATGGATCTCGACCCACTAGAAAATCTTCCAACGGGATTTTCCGAATCAAATGATGAGGGTCATTTGTTTTGAATAAAATAGTGGGAGAATGTTTAATTAAAGGCCTAATTAAATATGTCAATGATACTTATATTTTCATTAATCCTTATGTAGATAACCATGACAACAAACACCTCTAACAACATATTGTGATCAAACCTTGAGAAGGAAAAATTGTCTGGGACAAATTTTCTGGATTGGTACCGAAACATGAGGATTGTCCTCAAACATGATAAAGGGAAAGGCAAGGAAGTTGCCAAACCCAAACCCACTATTGTTGCTTTGAAGCCTAGTGGAAGCATAGAAAAAGAAGGCACCTGCTTCCATTGCGGTAAGACCGCACACTGGAAGAGGAACTGCCCAAAGTACCTGGAAGATAGGAAGAATGGAGTAGAGACTCCAACTTCAGGAATTTTTGTTATTGAAATTGATTTATCTACTTCTGCATCATGGGTATTAGATACTGGATGCGGTTCTCACGTTTGTACAAATGTGCATGGACTAAAAAGGAGTAGGGATTTGGCAAAAGGTGAAGTCGACCTACGAGTTGGCAATGGAGCAAAGGTTGTTGCCTTAGCCGTAGGAACTTATGAATTGACTTTACCTAGTGGTTTAATAATTCGGTTAGAGAGCTGTTATTATGTACCAGCAATTAGCAGGAATATTATTTTCGTTTCTTGTTTGGACAAGTTCGGTTTTTCATTCATAATAAAGAACAATTGTTGTTCAATTTATTTGAATGATACATTCTATGCTACTGCTCAAATGAACAATGGATTATATGTCCTTGATCTTGAAATGCCAGTTTATAACATTAATACTAAAAGGATGAAACCTAATGAGTTAAATCCAACTTACCTTTGGCATTGTCGATTAGGCCACATAAATGAGAAACGCATTTCCAAACTCCATAAAGATGGACTGTTGGACTCTTTTGATTATGAATCATATGAGACATGCAGATCTTGTTTAATTGGAAAGATGACAAAGTCTCCATTCACAGGAAAAGGTGAAAGAGATAATGATCTTTTGGCCCTCATACATACTGATGTATGTGGACCACTGAACATACCAGCCAAAGGAGGTTTTCAGTACTTCATCACATTCACTGATGATTTCAGTAGATATGGTTATGTGTATTTAATGAAACACAAATCAGAGTCCTTTGAAAAGTTCATGGAATTCAAGAATGAAGTACAAAACCAACTAGGTAAGAATATTAAAACTCTTCGATCAGATCGAAGTGGTGAGTATTTAAGCCTAGAGTTTGATGACCATCTGAAAGAGTGTGGGATCCTATCCCAACTCACTCCTCCTGGAACACCCCCAATGGAATGGTGTATCTGAGAGAAGAAATTGAACCCTGTTGGACATGGTCCGATCCGTGATGAGTCACACCGATCTTCCAAACTCCTTTTGGGGACATGCGATGCTGACAGCAGCTTACACACTTAACCGTGTTCCATCCAAAAAGGTTGAGAAGACACCATATGAGATATGGAGTGGTGAGAAACCACATATGTCTTACATGAAGATTTGGGGTTGCGAAGTTTATGTGAAACGAGAAATTTCAACTAAGCTTGAGCCCAAATCTGACAGATGCTTATTTGTGGGGTATCCTAAAGAAACAAGAGGGTATTACTTCTACAATCCTTCTGAGGGCAAAGTGTTTGTTGCACGAACTGGAGTTTTCCTAGAAAAGGATTTTATTTCCAAAGGAACTAGTGGGAGGAAAGTAGAGCTTGAAGAAATTCAAGAATCATAAAGCATCGATACACCTATGGAGGAATTAGAGCAGGAAACACAAGTGGTTGTGGAAGAGCAACCTGCTCAAGTAGAACAAGACCAGCGTAGGTCAAGCAGGATACGTCACCTACCTGAGAGATATGGATATCTCATAACAGATCAAGGTGATGTATTACTCATGGATCAAGATGAGCCTGTGACCTACCAAGAGGCCATAACTGGTCCCGAGTCTGAGAAGTGGCTAGAAGCCATGAAATCTGAAATGGATTCCATGTACACAAACCATGTTTGGACCTTGGTAGAGCCTCCTGAAGGAGTTAATCCTATAGAATGCAAGTGGGTCTTCAAAAAGAAGACTGACATGGATGGTAAGGTACATACCTATAAGGCAAGACTGGTTGCAAAAGGATATAAACAAATTCATGGTGTTCACTATGATGAAACCTTTTCACCAGTTGCAATGCTTAAATCTGTTCGGATTTTACTTGCTATCGCTGCATATCATGATTATGAAATATGGTAGATGGATGTCAGAACTACTTTCCTTAATGGAAATCTTCTTGAGGATGTGTACATGACACAGCCTGAAGGATTTGACATACCAGAAGAAGCCCAAAAGATATGTAAGCTACAAAGATCAATCTATGGATTGAAGCAAGCTTCCAGAAGCTGGAATCTTCGTTTTGATGAAACGGTAAAACAATATGGATTCATCAAGAACGAAGATGAGCCTTGTGTCTACAAGAAGGTTAGTGGGAGCATGATCGTGTTCCTAGCGTTATATGTAGATGACATATTACTCATTGGAAACGATGTGCCTACCCTGCAACAAGTAAAGTCTTGGTTGGGGAAATGCTTTTCTATGAAGGACCTAGGTGAAGCAGCCTATATATTAGGAATTAGAATCTATAGAGATAGATCACAAAAACTGCTTGCCCTAAGTCAGAGTACATACATAGACAAAGTGTTGAGACGCTTTAATATGCATGATTCCAAGAAAGGATTCATACTTATGCAACATGGCATGTGTCTATCAAAAGCACAATCCCCTTCAACTAAGGAAGAAAGGGATCACATGAATAAGATTCCATATGCATTTGCAATAGGATCTATCATGTATGCCATGTTATGTACTCGACCAGATGTCTCGTATGCTTTAAGTGCAACGAGTAGGTACCAATCTGATCCTGGTGATGCCCATTGGGTAGCTGTCAAGAATATCCTTAAGTACTTAAGAAGGACTAAGGACCCATTCTTGATATATGGAGGTCAGGAAGAATTGGCTGTAATTGGTTTCACCGATGCTAGCTTCCAGACAGATAAGGATGACTTTAGAACGCAATCTGGTTATGTGTTTTGCTTGAACGGTGGCGCTGTGAGCTGGAAAAGTTCAAAGCAAGATACAGTTGCTGATTCTACAACCAAGGCCGAGTATATTGCTGCCTCAAGTGCAGCAAAGGAAGCTGTTTGGATCAGGAAGTTCATTAGTGAACTTGGCATAGCCCCTAGCGTTGTGGATCCCATTGGTCTCTATTGTGATAACAATGGTGCTATCGCACAAGCTAAGGAGCATAGATCTCACCAAGATCCAAACACATACTTAGGCGTTATCATCTCATTCGAGAGATAATAGATAGAGGAGATATGAAAATATGTAGAGTACCTACACTTGACAATATTGCTGACCCACTGACAAAGCCTCTTGCGCAGCAGAAGCGTGATGGTCGTACTAGATCAATGGGGATAAGGGGTATGCCTGATTGGCTCTAGTGCTAGTGGGAGATTGTTGGTGTAAGCCCTAGAGGCCAATACTTTTGGTACTTGTATCGAACTATTTATTAATAATAAAAGGCATTTTCTTTATTATGGTTGATTAATAAAGTCCCTGGAATGGATAGTCCGTTTAATGTATTAAGTGTGACTTAATCATGAGAGCACATTAAACATAAGGACACTATTCTTAAAGTATCCGTAGTCGAGCTTTAGTGTGAAGTGGGATAACATTAAAGCATTAAGATTATTATGTTTGTAGACTGATGATCAAATCTCATGGATCTAGGATAAAGAGTTATCAAGTCTTAAACATAGGTATGAATATTAGGAGTAATATTTATACCGGCTTAACCCGCTATGATAATACTATATAGAAAGTTACGCAAAGTGTCATAAGTTATTCTCATAGTGATAATAGTGTATACCACTCTTCGACCTGAAACCACTATGGATCCTAGATGTAGAGTCAAGTGTTTTATTGCTGATCCAACGTTGTCCGTAACTGGATAAATGTCTATGGGCCCAATATTGAACTGGACAAGGATGACACGGTCTATACCTTGTGTTCAATATAGACATAAGGGCAAAGGGGTAATTATACACATAATTATTATCACAGGAGGTTTTGTCAGATCACATGACATTTTTGTGTCTTGGGTAGCAGTGATGTGTTGCTAGATACCACTCACTGTTTATTATGTTAAATACGTGATTTAATATAATTGCCAACGCCACGAAAACCTATAGGGTCACACACAAAGGACGGATTGATGAGAGATAGAGTAACTAAGGAACATCGTAAGGTACGATGTACTTAAGTAGAATACGAAATATGGTAAGGTACCAAATACTTAAGTGATTTTGGCATATTATGAGATATGGGCCCAAATACACTTAAGTGGGCTTTTTGGCTTGAAGCCCACACAAGTGGTTCTATAAATAGAACTCTTGTGCAGAAGCATTGTATGGGAATACAACACAATTGAAGAGTTGGAATTTCGTATCTCTCTTTCTCTCACTTAAAGCCTTCATTCATAACATCTAGCACTACAATTGAAGGAATCCGTTCGTGTGGACCGAGTAGAGACGTTGTCATCGTTCAAGGTTGTTGATCGCCCCGTGGATCTGTATCCAAGGTTTTGATCATTATAATAGATCTGCACCAAAGGTTTGAATCGCCACAAGAGGTAACGATTCCATCACTGATCATGCCCATTCGTAAGGATCACTAAATGGAGAAATTTTTAAATTCCGCTGCGCCTTGGATGGCAATTCTCCTTCATATTTTACGGTTGGTAAACAACTGTGAAGTGGCCAAAGATGCTTGGGACATTCTCAAGACCACTCATGAAGGCACCTCTAGGGTAAAGATGTCTAGACTTCAGTTGCTCACCTCTAAGTTTGAAAATTTAAGGATGAAAGAAGATGAGAATATCCATGAATTTCATATGAGTATCCTTGAATTAGCTAATGCCTTAGGAGCCCTGGGAGAAAAGATGTCAGATGAAAAATTGGTAAGAAAAATACTCAGGTCACTACCTAAGAGATTTGTTATGAAAGTAACTGCCATAGAAGAATCTCAAGACATCTCCAACATGAGAGTTGATGAGATGGTTGGTTCTCTCCAAACATTTGAGATGGGTTTAAATGATGGCTCTGAAAAGAAAACCAAAAGCATTGCCTTCATATCAAACACAGAAGAAGAAAATAGTCAGGATGTTGATGAAGATTTGGCCAATGCAGTTGCAATGCTGGGGAGACAGTTCAACAGATTGTTAAAAAAGATGGATGTAAGATCCCAGGCAAATGTCAAGAACATCTCATCTGACATCAATAATGGAAGAAGAGAAAGGTCAGAAGAAAAGCCCAAAGAAAGAAAAGAAGTAAAGTGCTATGAATGTGATGGGTATGGACACATTAGAACTGAATGTGGAACCTACCTCAAGAAGCAGAAGATGAGTCTTGTTGCCACCTGGTCTGATGAGAGTGATACTGAGGAGGCTGCAAATCTAGTGACTGCATTGACAGGAAAATGGGGCTCTGATGAATACTCAAGTGATGAAGAAGTGACCTTTAAAGAGTTGGCCTCTACCTACAGAAAGTTGTGTCACAAAAGTGTGGAGCTGTGTAAACAGGTTGAAAGCCAGAAGAAGGGGATAACTCAACTTGAGAATGAGAAGGGGGAACAATTAGAAACCATCTCCAAATTAAAAACAGAAGCAGTGGCCCTAAAGGTCAAGCTAGATGAAAGTCAACAAGTTGAAAGCCAGAGGATAGTACACCTGGAGAATGAAAAGGCAGAACATGTGGAAACCATCTCCAAGTTAAAAACCGAAGCTATGTTCTTAAACTCAAAACTAGAAGAGATGACCAAGTATGTAAGAATGTTAAACACTGGATCAGACTCCTTAGACAAGATTCTCCAAACTGGACTAATCACAGGAGACAAATCTGGAATAGGATACAATAAATCTAAGGCTGAGTGCAGTTACATTAGTTGCAAACCTCAATGCAGCAATAGTAAGAGCAGTCCTGAGATGTCACAACATCAGAGGAGAAGACAGCAGAAAGGGAAACACCAAAGATGGAGATGCCATTACTGTGGGAAATTTGGTCACCTAAAGCCCTTATGCTATAAGTTGTATGGTTACCCTACCTCTGTCCATCAACAGACTCACTATCAACAACACAGGCCTATCAATAAGAAGCAATGGGTTCCTAAGACTAATTTTACAAGTCTATTAGCCCACATTCCCATCAGAACCTCAGCCAAAGAAGAGTGGTATTTTGATAGTGGATGTTCTAGACATATGACTAGAACCCAAGACCTGCTAACTGACCTGCATCATCATACCATAAGCCATGTATCCTTTGGAGATGGAGAAAAAGGTGAAATCAAGGGAACATGTAAGCTTGATTGTCTTGGAGTTCCTAAACTTGACAAGGTTCTACTTGTTAAGGGCTTGACTGCAAATCTAATAAGCATCAGTCAACTATGTGATCAAGGTCTGAATGTTAACTTCACCAACACTTAATGTCTAATTTTTAACAAAGATAGTGAAGTGATTATGAAAGGAATCAGGACCAAAGACAACTGTTACATGTGGAGCTCTCAAATGGGTTTTTCCTCAAAGTGTTCCTATGTCAAAGAGGAAGAAATGAAGATAGCTGCTAGAAGAACCCTCAAGAGTAATGAGAGACAAGTCTGTGGGAAATGTCAGACAAGGATGTCACACCAGAAGCTCAGACTTAACCTCACTTCCAAAGAAAAAAAGGTCATGATGGCCGAAACAACTGAGAGGTTAGATCAAATAGGTGGACATGTGACTAGTTATATGCAGTCTGAAATTGGAGAGAGCTCTGTTGGAACTGGGCCACAAGGGACTATGTGTGCCAAGAATAATGTTAAAAAGATTGAGATGGAGAGTGAAAAGACACCTGCTCCTACAAATTTGAAAGGTGAAAATAGTGTTTATGATGAAAATATATCAGATGGAAGTAGCTGTTCTCAACTGGGTTGGATGGAACTGCTAAGAATTGCATACAATGTCACACACGATATCATGATATTGTATTATGACAACCTGAATATTGCTACAATGTCCAAAAATCATAGTCAGCACAGTTGGACTAAGTACTCTGTTTGCTGTCAACACTCTATTAGAAAATGTGTGAAAGATAAATTCATAGTTCTAAAGCATGAAATACAATCAGCTGACAAGTTTGCAAGGGATTTGATTGATAATCAATTTGAATATGTAAGAGGGAAATTATGGACTTGGATTCTTGAGAAAATATGGCAATTAATATGGAGTGGAAAAGGTAACAAAAATATTGTCTGCCCAATTAAAAGAAAGAGCCACATTAATAATGAATCATTCCCTAGTATTGGAAATAGTATCTATGCCATTTGCACGCTCTACCTGAGCACAACTCTTTCCATCTTCATCAAACTACTCAGAGAACCTCTGCTAGGGAAAAGAAATTTCCTTCAAAAGTTCAACAACATGTCTCAACACCCATCATCATCTAGTTCAAAACCCTTTCATCATACAAGAACTCCCTCCATGGAGTTTCTAGATGAAGATTTGTTGGACGTGACTCCTCTTTGTATGATACCAGGTGACGCCCCATGCCCCTCTTCCATGGCTGGAACTAAGCAAGGTAACATTCCTGAAAAATCTCCTAATAAAGAGGACATGCACTTTACTGATCGTACCATAAGAAACCTAGTTAACAGGATTCTAAATGAAGAACATGCAGTTAAGGATATTTTTACCCCTCTGTCTAGAAGGGACCCCTCTCCTGAGGTGGAAACCCAAGCTGAGAAAGATGATGACTCATCTAAGACAGAAAAGGAAGTAGTTGCTGAGGGATTATGTTCTCTTGGTAAAAATTTACCTAGCAAGAAACCAGCTAGCATGTCTCCTAATACTGCTGAGGATAGTATTGATTTGGAGGAAGAGAGTTCAGAGGAAGAGGATGACACTTTGGTTCACCATGTAAAACCAAGTGCTGCTAGGAAATTGAAGACTAGAAAAGGAAAAACTGTAGATGAAATGATGACAGCCAGGACTAAGAAGAAGACTGCTGGTGTAGGACCCTCTAAATCATGGATCAAGGTTGAGGTTAAGAAGAGAAAAGAAAGTGAGAGTTCTGACTCTGATGAGGATGTCAAAGACGATGTCCCAGACATCTCCCCTGCAAAAAGGCAGGCTGTTAAGAAGTCTCCAGGCAAAGCTGCAGTTGTACACTTAGACAACATCTCTTTTCACTTAGAAGATGGCGCTGCAAAATGGAAGTTTGTCATTCAGAGGAGGGTAGCGGTTGAAAGAGAACTGAGAAAAGAGGTTGTTGAGGTGAAGGAAGTCATGGATTTGATCAAGAATGTTGGATTGATGAAGATTGTGGTTGCTCTGCCCTAATGTTATGAGGAGTTGGTAAAAGAATTTGTTGTAAATATCCTTGAGGAGATTTCTGAAAGGAGCAACAGGGAATTTTGCAAAGTTTTTGTAAGGGGTAGGTGTGTGAGGTTCTCACCAACCATCATCAACAAGTTCCTAGGTAGAGGAACTGATGGAGGAGTGGATCTAGAGACTACAAAAAATGAGGTCTGTAGGATTATTATAGTTGGCCAAGTTAAGGAATGGTCTTGTAGGAACCACCTATCAGCTAGCAAGCTAACTGTCAAATATGCCATCTTGCACAAGATTGGTTCAGCTAATTGGGTGCCTACTAATCATATCTCTACCATCTCCATTAGTCTTGGAAGAATCATTCATGCAATTGGAACCAGGATTAACTATGATTTTGGAAAGTTTATGTTTGACCAAATTATCAGACATGCCTCCACAAATGTTGTGAAGCTGCCCATTTCCTTCCCATCCATTATTTATGGTATTATCTTGAGTCAACAACCAGACATACTCAATACAAATGACTTTCCAAGCAGAAGAAAGCCCCCACTATCCATTCATTATAAGTTATTTGAGGGAATTCATGTCAATGATGTTGTCATGACATCTGCCAGAAGGGAGCCTGCATCTCAAGGAAGCTTAATTGATCAACTGAAAGATACTTGCAAGGAACTGGATAATGGTATAAGGGTAGCCAAGGAAAGAAAAGAAGCTCTAGAAGTTCTAATTAGGAACCTAGAACAGGAAGAAATGGAGAAGGCTGGTAAAGACTCAAATGCCAATACTTCAAGTGAGAGATCAAAAGCTCAATCTAGTGGCAGCTCTGAAAGCTCTGAAGGCTCTGAAGATGAAGGTGATACTTCTTCCTCTGATTGATGGTTTCCCCCCTTTTGTGTTGAAGACTGAAGATTGTGTGAGGTGTGCTGGGAAGACTGTTGTGGCTGATGTTTTGGAAGCTGTTCTGATGTTTGTATGCTGAAGTTTTATTGTTTTTATTTGAAAAATGTGTAATTTGTGGCAGTCCTCATTGATGCCTGTTTGTAATATTTTGGGCTCTTAATGAGTTCCATGGATTTGTTCATTATCTCAGCTATCACAGTTGTGTATGATGATGGTTTGTATCTCCTGAACAATTATGTTTTAACATTTTTAATGTTATAACATATGTGCTGACATTCTCTGCTAGGCTAATTGACATTTATTTTGTCTAATTGGTCACCTTTGGTCAATTTTGACTAAAAAGGGGGCGAAATGTTTATGTGGAGCTGGAGCTGTGAGGAGATATATGTGGCTGGACAGAAGGACAACTATTATTGAAGGAAGTGCACAGGTGTTAAAACAGAATGTTGTTCTCTTTACAGATGTCAAAGGGGATGTCTGATGTGGTGCACAGGTGTTGATGTTGAAGCAGATGTCAGAATGACATTCTGGATGGTACAGGTGTTGTAGTTACAGTGCTGAGATAGAATAATTAGGGAACATCGTAAGGTACGGTGTACTTAAGTAGAATACGAAATATGGTAAGGTACCAAATACTTAAGTGATTTTGGCATATTATGAGATATGGGCCAAAATACACTTAAGTGGGCTTTTTGGCATGAAGCCCACACAAGTGGTTCTATAAATAGAACTCTTGTGCAGAAGCATTGTATGGGAATACAACACAGCTGAAGAGTTGGAATTTCGTATCTCTCTTTCTCTCACTCAAAGCCTTCATTCATAACAGCTAGCACTGCGATTGAAGGAATCTGTTCGTGTGGACTGAGTAGAGACGTTGTCATCGTTCAACGTTCTTGATCGCCCCGTGGATCTGTATCAAAGGTTTTGATCATTATCAGAGATCTGCACCAAAGGTTTGAATCGCCACAAGAGGTAACGATTCTATCACTGATCATGCCCATTCGTAAGGATCACTAAATGGAGAAATTTTGAAATTCCGCTGCGCCTTGGATGGCAATTCTCCTACAGTGGTATCAGAGCCACTTACGAAACCAGGAATCTGATAACTGTTTTTGTTCTGTAATAATATGATTAAAGACAGAATGAATCAAAGGTTAAATAAAGATCGATCAAGTTACATATATGTGATATATGTAATCCTGATGCAAAATACATTATATATGATATAGTGTTCTCGTTTCGTTCACTCAAACCCTCGATGATTGTTTTCCCTTGAGCGATCAATGGTCGTTTGCTTCTTGATCCGACATTAGTATGGCGAAGCAATGACGTGTTGATCAATCATACTGAATTAACAATTGAGATGTGTTTGACTGTCTGAAATTGGTGCATCAGGGTTAGTGACGGCACAAGGGTTGTGTTGTCAGAGAGTTATGCGATTGGGGTTTGACTGCACAAGAGTTGTGCGTTCTAAACACTTTTCCGAACAGTGTTAACCGGTTCACGCGTATGGTTAACCGGTTAATGAGAAACTGAATACAGCCTTCTAAACATTTTTGGAACAGTGTTAACCGGTTAACGCATATGGTTAACCGGTTAACGGAATGCGAAATAAAATTTTTTGAGATTTTCAAACAGTGTTAACCGGTTAACGCATTTGGTTAACCGGTTAACGCAAGGCGGAAAACAGTTTTCCAAGACATTTTCAAACAGTGTTAACCGGTTAACGCAAGGCAGAAAAGAATTTTCTAAAAGTTTTCAAACAGTGTTAACCGGTTAACGCATATGGTTAACCGGTTAACGCAAGGAAAAATTCACCCGTTCGGCTAGAAAAAGTGCTTTGAAGTATCAAGTGTTGATACGAAAAACGACGTCAATTTTAAATGAATTGTTCATTACACTTTTCGAGCAGGGGCGCTGCCCCTTCGACCGGGCAGCGGAACACCCGTTCCCGCTGTCCGGGCAACGGACCCCCGGCTAACTCTGCGTAGTGTGATCGGTCGTCAAAGTTTAATTTGATTTTAATTAATTAAAGGAATTAATAATAATAATAAAGTGTTTATTATTGTCTTGTGGTGATCGGTTATGGCCTTAGTTTTCCTTTGTTTTGTTTTGGGTTTTTAAAATACGACCTGCGTGTCGTGCCTCTCTCTTAATCTCCCAAAAGTAACTTCTTTTCTCATCTCACTCCCTCGTATGTAAAACGAGTTTCTTTCATGTAATGTAATGATATGAAGAAAGCAAAGAAGTCAGTGCCAAAGGAGGACAACCTTGAAGATCTTGCTTGGAGAAGCTTAGATCGTTGTAGGTTAGCTTAGGTTCTCTCATTGGCTTGAGAGAACAATTGCGCTAGGGGTCATAACTGTTTCATTATGTATGTATGTATGTTGATGCATGTGAATGTATGTTGATGCATGTGAGAGACGGTTTATATGATAAACAAGCCGGTGAGATCAGAAAAATTGCAATTCCCTCAAAATAAATATTAAGTTTAAGCTTTCCAAGTTTTAACACTCATCAAGACTAGTATCAAATAATGTAGGTTTCGCCTACGCGAGGTGCATGTTCTATATTAGTAAGGTGCGATGGGATAATTGTAATATCCAACTGTTAAAACAATGGGTCAAACTTAACTAAACAAATTATAATAAGATTATATATATGTTTAAAAGCAAGAGTTGGGAATGATCCATATGATGGATTGGAATAAGGAGTTATTCACCCAACTGTAATTTTCGAGAGTTGTATGAGATACAATTGGAAGGAGTTCCTACCTAAATAACCTAGTTTTGTGTAATCCGCCTACGCGGACTTAGAACGAAGTGAAATATGGATCTCGATCCACTAGAAAATCTTCCAACGGGATTTTCCGAATCAGATGATGAGGGTCATTTGTTTTGAGTAAAATAGTGGGAGCGTATTTAATTAAAGGCCTAATTAAATATGTCCATGATACTTATATTTTCATTAATCCTTATGTAGATTACCATCACAGCAAACACCTCTAACAACATCCTGCGATCAATCCTTGATAAGGAAAAATTGTCTGGGACAAATTTTCTGGATTGGCACCGAAACCTGAGGATTGTCCTCAAACATGATAAAAAGTTGTATGTCTTGGAGACACATGTTCCTAAAGAGGAACCTCCTAGTTCTGCACCTAAGGCAGAAAGAGATGCTTATAAGAAGCATGTCGATGATGCCAATGAAACTGCTTATCTCATGCTAGCTACCATGAACTCAGAATTTCAAAAGCAACATGAGAACATGTCAGCGTTCGATACGATCGAACACCTGAAGTTGCTCTATCAAGAGCAAGCAAGGCATGCGAGGTTTGAAGTTTCAAAAGCCCTTTTTCAAAGCAAGTTAGCTTAGGGAGCCCCTGTAGGTCCCCATGTACTCAAGATGATTGGGTATGTGGAGAACCTTGAGAGATTGGGTTTTCCCCTCGAAAAGGAACTTGCAACTGATTTGATCTTGCAATCGTTGCCAGATAGTTTCAGTCAATTTGTCCTAAATTTCAATATGATTCATATGGACAAATCTCTTCCTAAAATGCTCGCCATGTTAAGAACTGCCGAGCAGAATCTGAAGTCAAAAGGGAAGTCCATTCTGATGATCGGAAATGGAAAGAGACAAAACAAAAGGCCCACTAAGCGAGTGATAAGGGGAAGGGCAAGGAAGTTGCCAATCCCAGACCCACTGCTGTTTTGAAGCCTAGTGGAGGCATAGCAAAAGAAGCACCTGCTTCCATTGCGGTAAGACCGGACACTGGAAGAGGAACTGCCCAAAGTACATGGAAGATAAGAAGAATGGAGTAGAGACTTCAACTTCAGGTATTTTTGTTATTAATTTATCTACTTCTACATCATGGGTATTAGATACTGGATGCGGTTCTCACATTTGTACAAATGTGCAGGAACTAAAAGGGAGTAGAGATTTGGCAAAAGGTGAAGTCGACCTACGAGTTGGCTATGGAGCAAAGGTTGCTGCTTTAGCCGTAGGAACATTTGTATTGACTTTACCTAGTGGTTTAATAATTCAGTTAGAGAACTGTTATTATGTACCTGCAATCAGCAGGAATATTATTTCCATTGCTTGTTTGGACAAGTTTGGTTTTTTCATTTATAATAAAGAACAATTGTTGCTCAATTTATTTGAATGATATATTCTATGCTACTGCACAAATGAACAATGGACTATATGTCCTTGATCTTGAAATGCCTATTAATAACATTAATACAAAAGGGTGAAACCTAACGAGTTAAAACCAACTAGGTAAGAATATTAAAACTCTTCGATCAGATCGAAGTGATGAGTATTTAATCCTAGAGTTTGATGACCATCTGAAAGAGTGTGGGATCCTATCCCAACTTACTCCTCCTGGAACATCCCAATGGAAAGGTGTATCTGAGAGAAGAAATCGAACCCTATTGGACATGGTCTGATCAATGATGAGTCACACCAATCTTCCAAACTCCTTTTGAGGACATACACCATTGACATCAGCTTACACACTTAACCGTGTTCCATCCAAAAGGTTGAAAAGACACCATATGAGATATGGAGTGGTAAGAGACCACATATGTCTTGCATGAAGATTTGGGGTTGCGAAGTTTATGTGAAACGACAAATTTCAACTAAGCTTGAGCCCAAATCTGACAAATGCTTATTTGTGGGGTATCCTAAAGAAACAATAGTATATTATTTCTACAATCCTTCTGAGGGCAAAGTGTTTGTCGCTCGAACTTGAGTTTTCCTAGAAAGGGATTTTATTTCCAAAGGAATCAGTGGGAGGAAAGTAGAACTTGAAGAAATTCAAGAATCACAAAGTATCGATACACCTATGGAGGAATTAGAGCAGGAAACACAAGTAGTTGTGTAAGAGCAACCTGCTCAAGTAGAACAAGACCAGCGTAGGTCAGGCAGGATACGTCACCTACCTGAGATATATGGATATCTGATCTAGGTGATGTATTACTCATGGATCAAGATGAGCCTGTGACCTACTCATGGAATCTTCGTTTTGATGAAACAGTTAAACTGTATGGATTCATCAAGAACGAAGATGACCGTTGTGTCTACAAGAAGGTTAGTGGGAGCATGACCGTATTCCTGGTATTATATGTAGGTGACATATTACTCATTGGAATCGATATCCCTACCCTGCAACAAGTAAAGTCTTGGTTGGGGAAATGCTTTTCTTTGAAGGACCTAGGTGAAGCAGCCTATATATTAGGAATCAGAATCTATAGAGATAGATCACAAAACTGCTTGGCCTAAGTTAGAGTACATACATAGACAAAGTGCTGAGACGCTTTAATATGAATGATTCCAATCTGGTTATGTGTTTTGCTTAAATGGTGGCACTGTGAGCTTGAAAAGTTCAACACAAGATGCAGTTGCTGATTCTACAACTGGGGCCGAGTATATTGTTGCCTTAAGTGCAGCAAAGGAAGCTATTTGGATCAATAAACTTGGCATAGTCCCTAGCATTGTGGATCCCATTGGCCTCTATTATAATAACAATGGTGTTATCGCAAAAGCTAAGGAGCCTAGATCTCACCAACGATCCAAACACATACTTAGGCGTTGTGCGAAAATATGTGAAGTACCTACACTTGACAATGTTGCTGACCCACTGACAAAGCCTCTTGCGCAGCAGAAGCATGATGGCCATACTAGATCAATGGGCATACGGGGTATGCCTGATTGGCTCTAGTGCTAGTGGGAGATTGTTGATGTACGCCCTAGAGGCCAATACTTTTGGTACTTGTATCGAATTATTTATTAATAATAAAAGGCATTTTCTTTATTATGGTTGATTAATAAAGTCCCTGGAATAGATAGTCCGTTTAATGTATTAAGTGTGACTTAATCATGAGAACACATTGAACATAAGGACACTACTCTTAAAGTATCCGTAGTCGAGCTTTAGTGTGAAGTGGGATAACATTAAAGCATTAAGACTATTATGTTTGTAGACTGATGATCAAATCTCATGGATCTAGGATAAAGAGTTATCAAGTCTTAAACATAGGTATGAATATTAGGAGTAATATTTATACCGGATTAACCCGCTATGAGAATACTATATAGAAAGTTATGCAAAGTGTCATATGTTATTCTCATGGTGATAATAGTGTATACCACTCTTCGACCTGAAACCACTATGGATCCTAGATGTAGAGTCGAGTGCTTTGTTGCTGATCCAACGTTGTCGGTAACTGGATAACCATAAAGACAGTTGATGGGTACTCCACAAAGCATGCTGAGGGACATGAGTGTCCTAGATGGAATTTGCCCATCCTGTGTAACAAGATAAATGTCTATGGGCCCAATATTGAACTGGACAAGGATGGCACGGTCTATACCTTGTGTTCAATACAGACATAAGGGCAAAGGGGTAATTATACACATAATTATTATCACAGGAGGTTTTGTCAGATCACATGACATTTTCGTGACTTGGGTAGCAGTGATGTGTTGCTAGATACCGCTCACTGTTTATTATGTTAAATGCGTGATTTAATATAATTGCCAACGCCGCGAAAACCCATAGGGTCACACGCAAAGGACGGATTGATGAGAGATAGAATAATTAAGGAACATCGTAAGGTACGGTGTACTTAAGTAGAATACGAAATATGGTAAGGTACCAAATACTTAAGTGATTTTGGCATTTTATGAGATATGGGCCAAAATGCACTTAAGTGGGCTTTTTGGCTTGAAGCCCACACAAGTGGTTCTATAAATAGAACCCCTTGGGTAGAAGCATTGAATCTTACTGAGACAAAAAATACAACTGAAGAGTTGGAATTTCGTATCTCTCTCTCACTCAAAGCCTTCATTCATAACAGCTAGCACTGCGATTGAAGGAATCCGTTCGTGTGGACTGAGTAGAGACGTTGTCATCGTTCAACGTTCGTGATCGCCCCGTGGATCTGTATCAAAGGTTTTGATCATTATCAGAGATCTGCACCAAAGGTTTGAATCGCCACAAGAGGTAACGATTCTATCACTGATCATGCCCATTCGTAAGGATCACTAAAAGAAGAAATTTTTAAATTCCGCTGCGCCTTGGATGGCAATTCTCCTACAGTTCGGGTTAGGTATTTCAGCATTGTTCTGACTTGCTTATTTTCCCCACAGATGTCTTTATCTCCCCAGCTGAGTCTTTCCATTTATTTACTTTCATGGAATCCATCGTGTCCCCCCATCAGTTTTAAGTCGTAGCCTGGCCTACACATAACCCTCTTTATCCATAGAGTCTCTGTCTCCTTAGTGAGTTTTCCTTATGGAACGCATTATGCTCCTACGGACCTTCAGTCTCTCTTGATTCTTTTCCTCTGTGACAATATTTCCCCACAAAGATTTATTTTTACATTCATATCATATGCATCATGATGTCTCTTAGGGACCAAAATTTGTTTCTATATGTTGTTATTTAAGCCCATTCTACTTAGTCGATACGAAGATTTTAACCTTCATCTCCTCAGCTAGAACGTCCTTAAATAGGGGAAGCTGTAAGACCCCAATTTTGACCCTATGATCCCTCATGCTATATCATCATATACATTGGCATTGGGACCACACCTTGGCATCCTCCTTACCCCTTATTCATTGGGTTTGCATTGGGAGAGATCATCCAACACCATGTGATTGTATCATACTTTCTATCTTTATCATTTACTAACTAAAATACCAAAAATATGTCTTTGTATTTTTCTAACTCTTTTGTAGGTAGTGCACATGCTCACCTATGCTCTAACAAGCTCATATCTAGGGTTTGAGACCCTTAGTGCAAGGAGCTCAATCAATAAATGGTTTACTATTACTCTAGGCATCATGTATTAATCCCCTTGAACTTCACATGTTATTTTGATCAAGAATTCATCAAGAGTTTGGAATTGGTTTGCCTTGGAAACCCTAGTTCATATGGGTATCTTATGTAACTTCTTCAACAAGCTTCTTCACCAATTGATCAAATATCTCAAAGAATACTTAAAATTTCACCATATTATGCATATATGATCTCCCATGAGTCCCAAAAGTCAATAGAATTGCAAGCTAGCAAGTTGGTTCATGGTGGTTGACCAGAGGAATTTATCTATTTAAAACTGGGGTTCCCTACACCCTATCTCCTACAATTTTTGTCATATGAAAATGATTCCAAGATAAAGGTTACTCTAAATGACAATCCAAACAACTTTCAGGTTGAGGTCTAGAGCTATTTTTGCTTGTAAAGTCATTTTTTATGGTGAAAGATTATAGGTCATTTTGTCTAAACCCTAATTTGGAGGTCAACTTCCCAGGACCATAACTTGCACAATTTTTATGAGATGAAAGATTTCCAAGTTGCACAATCAAATTCAATATGTCTACTACAACATGATGGTTGTGAGTGAACCAGTCCGGTGAAGCTCACCAGAGAAGGAGACCGGAGCTTTGACTCCGGTGGTGTGCTGGCATTCATCTGAGCCACAAGATCCATTTGAAATTTATAATCTCGTGTGTTGATTTTGCATACCATTCCTGCAGCGCTTTGACTTGTGTCCACCATGGAACATGCGCTAGCAGCCACTTGATCTGCCACCTCAATTAATGAGGGAGATCAAGTGGTCCACGTTTTTTCTTATTTTCTGATTTTCATTTTATTTGGTTTATTTTCATTAATTCATATTAATTTTAATATTGATCCAAAAAATATGAGAGTTTCACCAAAAAAAATTAAATAAATTCCTCTTTTATTTTCTAAATTAAAATCATGTTTTGGATCATTATTAATATTTTTCATTATTTAATTGTTTTTGTGAATATTTTTAATTGTTTAAAAATAGTTTTAAGTTTCCAAAAATTATGAAATTTTTTCTCCAAGGTACTTTGACCTTGTTTGACCTATGATAAATCTCATGGCTATTTCTTTGGTGTTTTAATGAGGTTTTAGGAATTTGACCAACCATAATTTAATTAAATGCATATTTTAATTGATTTTAATTATTTAAATGCAAAATAAATTGTGTTGAGCTTTTGATATTGACTTGATGAGTTTGACTTGTATTGTTGGGCCTTGGTCAAGGTTGATTTGACTTTGTTGAGTTAAAATCATTGGATTTAGGGGATTGATGAAATGTACATTTCATCTCCCAAAATGAATGAATGATTTTAATTTGATAAAAGTCCTCCTTTGACCAATTCGTGTTGATTCCATTCCCCCTCCCTCTTCACCTTGATCTCATTTTCTTCTCATTCATATCATGGACCTATGATATCTCTATATCCTAAGGCTAGTTGATTGCAAAATCAACACAAGTGTGGATGAGATTAGGTCCACCTCTTTTGCATATTCTTCTAATTGTGGTATGTTTTAGGAGTATGGTTCATAATACCATATCTCTAACATGCATTAACACTAAAATTTCTATTGCCCAACCTCAAATAGTTGTGACTTCTACATAAGTCCAATTATGATTGCTTAACATAATGTTAAATTTGTGACACAAAAGGCATAGCATTCTAGTAAGTGAGATTGTAAGTCTCCCCTCTTTAGCTTGTGCGATAGCACCATTGTTATCATAATAGAGACCAATGGGATGCACAGTGCTATGAACTATGCCAAGTTCACTAATGAACTTTTTGATCCAAACAACTTCCTTTGCTGCACTTGAGGCAGCAATATACTCGGCCTCAGTTGTAGAATCAGCAACTGTATCTTGCTTTGAACTTTTTCCAACTCACAGCGCCACCGTTTAAGAAAAACATATAACTAGATTGCGATCTAGAGTCATCTTTATCTGTCTGGAAGCTAGCATCGGTGTAACCAATTACAGCAAGCTCTTCCTGACCTCCATATATCAAGAGTGAGTCCTTATTCCTTCTCAAATACTTAAGGATATTCTTGACAGCTATCCAATTAGCATCATCGGGATCAAATTGGTACCTACTCGTTGCACTTAAAGCATACGAGACATCTGGTCGAGTACATAACATGTCATACATGATAAATCCTATTGCATATTCATATGTAATCTTATTCATGAGATCCCTTTCTTCCTTAGTTGAAGGGGATTGTGTTTTTGATAGATACAAGCCCTGTTGCATAGGTATGAATCCTTTCTTAAAATCATGCGTATTAAAGTGTCTCAACACTTTGTCTATGTATGTACTCTGACTTAGGCCAAGCAGTTTTTGTGATCTATCTCTATAGATCCTGATTCCTAATATATAGGTTGCTTCACCTAGGTCCTTCATAGAAAATCACTTCCCTAACCAAGACTTTACTTGTTGCATGGTAGGGATATGTTTCCAATGAGTAATATGTCATCTACATATAATACCAGGAAAACGATCATGCTCCCACTAACCTTCTTATAGACACAAGGCTCATCTTCGTTCTTGATGAATCCATAATGTTTTACTGTTTCATCAAAACTAAGATTCCAGCTTCTGGAAGCTTACTTCAATCCATAGATTGATCTTTGTAACTTACATATCTTTTGGGCTTCTTCTGGTATGTCAAATCCTTCAGGCTGTGTCATGTACACATCCTTAAGAAGATTCCCATTAAGGAAAGCAGTTTTGACATTCATATGCCATATTCCATAATCATGATATGCAGCGATAGCAAGTAAAATCTAAACACATTTAAGCATTGCAACTGGGGAAAAGGTTTCATCATAGTCAACTCCGTGAATTTGTTTATATCCTTTTGCAATTAGTCTTGCCTTATAGGTATTTACCTTACCATCCATGTCAATGTTCTTTTTGAAGACCCACTTGCATCCTATAGGGTTAACTCCTATAGGAGGCTCTACCAAGGTCCAAACATGGTTTCTGTACATGGAATCCATTTCAGATTTCATGGCTTCTAGCCACTTCTCAGACTCGGGACCAATTATGGCCTCTTGGTAGGTCACAAGCTCATCTTGATCCATGAGTAGTAAATCACCTTGATTAGTTATGAGATATCCATATCTCTCAGGTGGGTGACGTATCCTGCTTGACCTACGCTGGTCTTGTTCTACTTGAGCGGGCTGCTCTTTCACAACTACTTGTGTTTCCTGCTCTAATTTCTCCATAGGTATATCAATGCTTTGTGATTCTTGAATTTCTTCAAGCTCTACTGTCCTCCCACTGATTCCTTTGGAAATAAAATCCTTTTCTAGGAAAACTCCAGTTCGAGCGACAAACACTTTGCCCTTAGAAGGATTGTAGAAGTAATACCCTCTTGTTTCTTTAGGATACCCCACAAATAAGCATTTGTTAGATTTGGGCTCAAGCTTAGATGAAATTTTTTGTTTCAAATAAACTTCGCAATCCAAAATCTTCATGTAAGACATATGTGGTTTCTTACCACTCCATATCTCATATGGTGTCTTCTCAACCTTTTTGGATGAAACACAGTTAAGTGTGTAAGTTGTTATCAGTAGTGCATGTTCCCAAAAGGAGTTTGGAAGATCGGTGTGACTCATCACGGATTGGACCATGTCTAACAAGGTTCGATTTCTTCTCTCAAATACACCGTTCAATTGGGGTGTTCCAGGAGGAGTAAGTTGGGATAGGATCCCACACTCTTTCAGATGGTCATCAAACTATAGGCTTAAATACTCACCACCTCGATCTGATCAAAGAGTTTTAATATTCTTACCTAGTTGGTTTTATACTTCATTCTTGAATTTCTTGAACTTTTCAAAGGACTCTGATTTGTGTTTCATTAAATACACATAACCATATCTACTGAAATCATCAGTAAATGTGATGAAGTACTGAAAACCTCCTCTGGCTGGTATGTTCAGTGGTCCACATACATCAGTATGTATGAGGGCCAAAAGATCATTAGCTCTTTCGCCTTTTCCTGTGAATGGAGACTTTGTCATATTTCCAATTAAACAGGATATGCATGTCTCATATGATTCATAATCAAAAGATTCCAAGAGTCCATCTTTATGGAGTTTGGAAATGCGTTTCTCATTTATGTGGCCTAATCGACCACGCCAAAGGTAAGTTGGATTTAACTCATTAGGTTTCATCCTTTTAGTATTAATGTTATAAATAGGCACTTCAAGATCAAGGACATATAGTCCATTTTTCATTTGCGCAGTAGCATAGAATATATCATTCAAATAAATAGAGCAACAATTGTTCTTTATTATAAATAAAAAACCAAACTTGTCTAAACAAGAAACGGAAATAATATTCCTGCTAATTGCAGGTACATAATAACAGTTCTCTAACTGAATTATTAAACCACTAGGTAAAGTCAATACATAAGTTCCTACGGCTAAAGCAGCAACTTTTGCTCCATTGCCAACTTGTAGGTCAACTTCACCTTTTGCCAAATCTCTACTCCTTTTTAGCCCCTGCATATTGGTACAAATGTGAGAACCGCATCCAGTATCTAATACCCATGATGCAGAAGTAGATAAATTAATTTCAACAATAAAAATACTTGAAGTTGAGGTCTCTACTCCATTCTTATCTTCCAGGTACTTTGGGTAGTTTCTCTTCCAGTGTCCGGTCTTACCGCAATGGAAGCAGATGCCTTCCTTTGTTATGCCTCCACTAGGCTTCAAAGCAGGAGCAGTGGGTTTGGGTTTGGAAACTTCCTTGCCTTTCCCTTTATCACCCTGCTTGGTGGGTCTTTTGTTCTGTCTCTTTCCATTTCCAATCATCAGAATGGACTTCCCTTTTGACTTCAGATTCTGCTCAGCAGTTCTTAACATGGCTAGCATTTCAGGAAGAGATTTGTCCATATCATTCATATTGAAATTAAGGACAAATTGACTGAATCTATCTGGCAACGATTGCAAGATCAAATCATTCGCAAGTTACTTTCCGAGGGGAAAACCCAACCTCTCAAGGTTCTCCACATACCCAATCATCTTGAGCACATGGGGACCTTCAGGGGCTCCCTCGGCTAACTTGCCTTGAAAAATGGATTTTGAAACTTCAAACCTTTCATGCCTTGCTTGCTCTTAATAGAGCATCTTCAGGTGTTCGATCATATCGAACGTTGCCATGTTCTCATGTCGCTTTTGTAACTCTGAGTTCATGGTAGCTAGCATGAGGCAAGCGGTTTCATTGGCATCATCAACATGCTTCTTATAAGCATCTCTTTCTGCCTTAGGTGCAAAACTAGGAGGTTCATCTTCAGGGACAGGTTTCTCCAAGACATACAGCTTTCTATCATGTTTGAGGACAATCCTCAGATTTCGGTGCCAATCCAAAAAAATTGTCCTAGACAATTTTTCCTTGTCAAGGATTGATTGTAAAATATTGTTAGAGGTGTTTGTTGTCATGGTAATCTACATGAAAATAATGAAAATATAAGTATCAATAACATATTTAATTAGGACTTTAATTAAATATGCTCCCACTATTTTACTCAAAACAAATGACCCTCACCATTTGATTCAGAAAATCCCTTGGAAGATTTTCTAGTGGATCGAGATCCACATTTCACTTTGTTTTAAGTCGCGTAGGCGAATTATACAAAACTAGGTTATTTAGGTAGAAACTCTTTCCAATTGTATCTAATACAACTCTCGAATATTTTAGTTGGGTGAATAACTCCTTATTCCAATCCATCACATTGATTATTTCCAACTCTTGCTTCTAAACATATATAATCTTATTATAATTTGTTTAGTCAAGTGTGACCCATTGTTTTAGCAATTGGATATTACAATTATCCTATCGCACCTTACTAATATAAAATATGCACCTCGCGTAAGCGAAACCTACATTATTCGATACAAGTCTTGATGAGTGCTAAAACTTGGAAAGCATAAACTTAATATTTAATTTGAGGGAATTTGCAATTATTCTGATCTCACCGGCTTATTTATCATATAAATCGTCTCACACATGCATCAACATACATAATGAAACAGTTATGGCCCCTAGCACAATTGTTCTCCCAAGCCAATGAGAGAACCTAAGGTAACCTAATAACGATATAAGCTTCTCCAAGCAAGATCTTCAAGGTTGTCCTCCTTTGATATTGTATTCTTCTCTTTCTTCATAACATTACATTACATAAAATAAACTCGTTTTACATACGAGGGAGTGATATGAGGAAAGAAGTTACATTAAGAGATTAAAAGAGAGCCACGACACACAGGTCGTATTTTAAAGTCCCAAAACAAAATAAAGGAAAACTAAGGTTATAACCGATCACCAGAAGACAATAATAATAAACACATTATTATTATTAATTAAAATTCTGTTAATTAATTAAAACCAAATTGAATAATTCATTTTAAAGCACAACTCTTGCGCAGTCACAACCCTAATCGCATAACTCTTTGATGGCACAACCCTTGTGTCGTCATGAACCCTAATGCACCAATTTAAGACCGTCAAACACACCTAGATTGTTAATTCAGTATGATTGATCAACATGTCATTGCTTGACCATACTAATGTCAGATCAAGAAGCAAATGACCATTGATCGCTCAAAGGAAAACAACCATTAAGTGTTTGAATGAACCAAAAAGAAACAGTATATCATTTATACCATATTTTGCATTAGGATTACTTATATCATATATATAACTTGATCATCTCAATTGCGTAACCTATGGACAATCGATGTATCGCTGCTTCACCATACTAACGTCGGATTCCGAAGCATAGTCAATATCAATCATCCAAATTGTACACACATGATGCCAAATTTAATTATTCGTTTATTCTTTGATTCATTTTGTATTTTAATCGTATTAATACAGAAAATACATAAAATACAGAAAATAAACAGGTATCAGATGCATGGTTTCGTAAGTGGCTCTGATACCACTGAAGGAGAAGACTGATCCAAAACGCGGCGGAATTTTAAAAAATTCTCCTCTAGTGATCCTTACGAATGGGCATGATCATTGATAGAATCGTTACCTCTTGTGGTGATTGAAACCTTTGATGAAGATCTACGGAGCGATCACGAACGTTGAATGGTGACAACACCTCTACTCAGTCCACACGAACGGATTCCTTCAATCTCAGTGCTAGCTGCTATGAATGAAGGATTTGAGTGACAGAGAGAGAGAGAGAGAGAGAGAGAGAGAAACAAAATTACAACTGCACAAATGCTTCTGCACAAGGGTTCTATTTATAGAACCACTTGTGTGGGTTGCAAGCTAAAAAGCCCACTTAAGTGTATGTGGCTCATATCTTATGATATGCCAAAATCACTTAAGCGTGTGGTACCTTACCATATTTCGTATTCTACTTAAGTACACGATGTTTTACAATTCACTTAAGTGCACCGTATCTTATGGCGTTCCTTAGTTACTTTATCTCTCATCAATTCGTCCTTTTGTGTGTGACCCTATAGGTTTTCGCGACATTAACAATTATATTTAATCACGTATTTAACATAATAAACAGTGAGTGGTATCTAGCAACACATCACTGCTACCCAAGACACAAAAATGTCATGTGATCTGACAAATCCTTTTGTGATAATACTTATGTGTATAATTACTCTTTTGCCCTTATGTCTATATTGAACACAAGGCATAAATCGTGTCATCCTTGTCCAGTTCAATATTGGGCATGTAGACATTTATCCTGTTACGCAGGATGGGAAAATTCCATCTAGGTCACTCATGTCCCTCAGCTTGCTTCCTGGAGTACCCATCAACTGTCTTTATGGTCATCCAGTTATGGACAATGTTTGATCAACAATAAGGCACTCGACTATACATCTAGGGTACATAGTGGTTTCAGGTCAAAGGGTGGTACACACCATTATCACCATGAGAGTAACTTATGACACTTAGCATAAAATTCTATGTATTATTCTCATGGCGGGTCAATCCAGTATAAATATTACTTATACGTATGTTTAAGACTTGATAACTCTTTATCCATGATCCATGAGATGTGATCATTAGTCTATATACATAATAGTCTTAATGCTTTAATGTTATCCCACTTTATAACAAATCTCGACTATGGATACTTTAAGAATAGTTTATGTTTAATGGGATCTCATGATTAAGTCACACTTGATACATTAAACAGACTAGTTGTTCTAAGGACTTTATTAAACAAAGATAATAAAGAAAACTCCTTTTATTATTAATAAATAATTCTATACAAGTACCAAAAGTATTGGGCTCTAGGGCTTTAACCAACACATATATGTATAAGATGAAGTAAGGTGAAGTATCCCTTGATATATTTGATCAAATGTTGAAGAAACTTGTTGAGAAAGTCACACAAGATACTCAGATGAATTTAGGATTCCAAGGCAAACAAGCTTCCAACTCTTAATGAATTCTTGATCAAAATGATAAATGGAGATCATGGGGATCCATATATGATATCTAGAGTAAAATTGAACCATCTCTTGATTGATCTCCTTGCATTTAGGGTCTCAAACCCTAGATGTGAGCTTGGTGAGGCATAGGTGAACACACACACTACCTACAAAAGAAGTAAACTATATATTGACATATTTTTGGTATTTGGGTTAGTAAATAAATAATAAATAAAGTATGATACGATCAAATATGCTTGATTATCTCTCCAAATGCAAACCCAATGAATGAGGGGTAAGGAGGATGCCAAGGTGTGATCCCAAAGCCAATGCATATGATGAGATAGCATGAGGGATTTTAGGGTCAAAATTGGGATCTTACAATTAGGAAAAATGAACCTTTGCATACCCTTAGCATAATGCAAAATTATGTAAAAAGGTGTTGTGTTGTGAAAATGGCAATGGTGTAAAGTGGAGGTCATGACATGTTTCTAGGCCAGACTAGGCCACTTGGCCAATCCAACTTTGATGTCCTTAAGTGATGAATTAGGTCTTGATCCTTGAAACAAAGTTGGAGAGGAGTCAATTTAGGACATTTAGCTCAAAGTATATCCTTAAAATGTTAAAATATGAACATCTTATGGGTTTGGACCAAATGGTAGGCCAAAATTGCCAAACCTTGACCAACCAACATGCCCTAAAATTGCAATTTCTATGTTTCTTGAATTCCAAGGAACCATGATAATTGTTTGAAGACCGAATAATCAAAACTTTATAGAAACAAAACCTTGATGCTTTGTAGGATGATTATGATTCATGCTTGTGGGTGAAACCATTGATCTTAAGTTGTTGATTCAAAGGTTCAAACCAAAAACTTTCACTTGTAATGCCATGTATGAATGAGGTGGATGGATATTTGATGAATGAGGATTGAAGTTAGGAAAGTAAGGTTTTTAAAAGTATGTATGGACTTTGGTCATGGTTGACCAAAAAGTCAAATGTTGACCAAAGTCAAACTTTGGCCAAAACTGATCTATGGGGTTCCTTGAATGAATGAAGCATGGAATGAGTTTGAGTTGGATGTTGATGGACTAATGGATAATGAGGTTATCAAGTGATATATCCATGAAGTAAATTTTCAATCAAAAAGTCCAATCATAGAATCAAAGGGGCACGATTAGGGTTTCATGGACCAAAAGGTTCCTCAAGGGCCAAAGTCAAGCAAACTAGAGTTTGGGTGCATGAGGTGTTTAGGAGTAGTTTCACAAGGTTGATGTACAATCAATGGTTGTATATTAGGGATTCATAAAGGTCAAGGTCAAAGAACAAAGTAAAATGATGACTTGTACAAGCCACAAAAGATCAAGGGGCTAGGGTTGAGGCCCATGAATGACTAGATGAATAAGCAAAGCTTCCAATCAAGGCTCACCACCCAATTGGGGTTTTAGAGGTGAATGGATGACTTGTGTGTCTCACAAAGTCAATAAGTGCTTGAAGATAATAATTAGGATTTAGGGTGGATTGGACACACCCTAAAAAATCAATAAATCTTGGGTGGTTCTCAGATATGAACATTGTGTCTTGACTCTATGTAGCATGCTCTCTTGATAAGAATGTAAAATGCCAATGAGATTATGAAATGATGAATGTATGTTTTGCATTAGGATCATGAAGGTTGTATTAGATGTAGGGTAAATTTGGGGTATGACAACCGCTAAGTCCCAAAACGCTGGAAAATACATAGAATTTATTTTTCTGTGTCTTCCACCATGGAAGCCCTTACAGACCTCCGATTTTGATTCTGTTAAAAGCCTTGATCTCAAAATTTGAAATACAACAATTATCCAATGATTAAAACCACAAATTCACAATTTATCACATATTGACATTAACCAAATCATGGATTTTCATACTTTCGTATTTACCCTCAAATCTCCAAAACCCCAACAATGGTGAAAACATATTAGCAAATCAAAATGGAAATTATCATTAATTTAAGTACACAAATTTTACCAACAATCACAACACGTATCATAAAATCAATATCAATTTACAAAATTAAATCAAACTTCAATGCTCTATTGGAGGTTAAGGACTCCTCTACCCTACCCCTCACGCATAATCTTTATTGAAAGTTATTCTCCCCCCTTACCTTAGATTTTTCCAGCAAAGTTCCTCCAAACTCTATCAATGGATGCTCTCCCTATGCCTTCTCTTGCTCTTTCTCTTACCCTAGCCTCTTTTTCCTCTTTCAATTCAAGTACGGTCAAAAACTCTCTAACTCTCTAACTTTTATTTTATAATAACAAAACTCATAAGTTTTGGATTTACCTTTCTATACCCACTTACTCGCAAAAACCCAACAATGCTCTTCCTCTTTTATTTCCTATATTTAATTATTCTATTCTTATTATTTTATCTCTAATAACAAAATAATTAAATTCTCTAAAAATTCTGCTACTCATATTATTTCATTTAATAATTAAAACACTATTATTTAAATAATAAAATAAAAACATTATTTCAATTAATAAAATAATTATAAGTTATTCTATCTTTCTCCAATTACTCTCCACACCCTACTACAAGGTCACTTACCCTCTCTCATCCACATTCATTTATCCACCCACACAAAATAATCAAATAAATACACAAAAAGTATAATGAAATTAAAATAAAATAATTTATTAAAATTGTGGTGTTACAACTCTCTCTCTCACTTAAAGAATTTTCGCCCTCGAAAATTACCTTAAGAAAATAAAGTCGAATACGACTCTCTCATCTGACTCTCAAGCTCCCAATTCATGTTTCCACCAGTTGGTCCTTCCCAAACTATCTTCACCAAGGTAATCCCCTACCACATAACTATTTCACTTCCATATCCTTTATTCGCATGGGTGATGCCTTAATAGTCAAGTTATCCCTCACCTACACATCATCCACGTGGATCATATGACACGTATCCGGGATGTATCTCCTCTACTAAGACACATAAAACTCATCATGAAGATTATCAAGTGATGGTGGCAAAGCAATCTGATAAGTCGTTTCTCATATCCTCTGCAATATCTCGTATGGACCAATGAAATGTGACGTGATCTTTCGAGACCAACACCAATTACCGGAGTAACTCTAATAAACACATGATCTCCTTCTTGGAACTCAAATTCTTTCCTCCTCTTCTCATAGTAACTATGTTGGCCACTCTACAAAGCTCTCATCTTCTCTTGAATCATTTTAACCTTCTTTGTCGTTTGTTCGATAATCTCAGGTCCAATTACAACACTCTATCTTGATTCATACCAACGCAAAGGTGTCTTACACCTTATACCATACAATGCTTCAAATGGTGTCATTCCAATACTCAAATGGAAACTGTTGTTGTAGGTAAACTCAATCAACGGTAAAAAGTTATCCTAAGTACCTCTTTGTTATAGTATAAAAGCTCTCAGCAAGTCTTCTAAAGATTGGATAGTTTTGTTTGTCTGACCATCTGTCTGTGGATGATAATCGAAACTCCAACGCAACTTCGTACCTAAATCCTTCTACAAGCTCTCCCAAAATATCAATGTAAACCTCGGATCCCTGTCAAATACAATATTGGATGGAATACCATGTAGACAAACAATCCTCTCAATATACATTTCTGCTAGTTTTTCCAATGGAGAATTAAGTTGAACCAGAATGAAATGAGCCAATTTAGTCAACCTAACCACAATAACCCAAATAGTATCATAACTCTTTGCTGTCCTCGGCAATCCCGACACAAAGTCCATCAAAATGTTGTCCAATTTCCACTCAAGAATATATAACGGTTGCATCAAACCTAATGGATTTTGATGCACAACTTTTGACTTTTGGCGAGTCAAACACGCATACACAAATTCAGCAACCTCCTTTTTCATTCCCGACCACCAAAAATTCCTCTTAAAATCTTGATACGTCTTCGTAGCACCAGGATGAATACTCAGAGCACTCGATGTCCTTCCTCAAGAATACTCTTCTTAAGTTCAGGCATACCAGGAACATAAATCCTATCTCTGAATATGATCACACCATTCTTATCGATTCTAAATTCTCCACCTTGGTCTTGGTTGATTAAAGCTAATCGACCAACCAATCTCAAATCAGTCCTTTGACCTTCTTGAATCTCTTCAAGAACACTATAAGTGAGCTTCAGCATACCCAACTTCACACTTTATGATGTGACTTCACAAACCAAACTCAAATCTCTAAATTCTTCTATCAACTCTAACTCTTTAGCCATATGCAATGTCTTCCTACTCAATGCACCGACTATGACATTAACTTTAGCAAGATGGTAATTCAAATCAAAATCATAGTCCTTCAACAACTCAATCCATCTCCTCTGTCTCATATTGAACTCATTTTGATATAACAGGTACTTCAAACTCTTATGATCACTGAACACTTCAAAACTAGAGCCAAACAAATAATTTCTCAAAATCTTAAGTGTGAACACAATAACAACCAACTTGAAATCATGCGTAGGATAATTATTCTCATGAACTTTAAGTTGCCTTGATGCATAATCCACAACTTGTCCATTTTACATCAACACCTCTTAAGCCTATCTTAGAAGCATCACAATACACGACGAAATATTTAGTCAGACTCGGCAAAATCAACAATGGACATGACGCCAACCTCTTCTTAAGCTATTGAAAACTCTCTTCACACTTAACATCCAAAACATACGCATAAGTCTTCTTAGTTAGTTGAGTTAGCGGCAAGGCCAACTTGGATAAGCCTTCAATAAATCTACGATAATAACCAATTAGCCCAAGAAAACTTTGGCTTTCAGTGACGAACTTAAGAGTATCCAACTACAACACAGCCTCAACCTTCGGCGGATCCACCACAATACCTATAGTAGAGATAACGTAGCCGAGAAATCTCACCTTTTCCAACCAAAACTCGGACTTTGACAACTTAGCGTACAATTCCTTCTCTTGTAACAACTTCAACACAACTCTCAGATGTTCATCATGCTTTTCATACTTCTTCGAATAAATCAGCATATCATTAATAAACACTACCACAAACTTATCCAAATACTTATGAAAGATCATGTTCATATACTCCATGAACACGCCATAAGCATTAGACACACCAAGCAACATCAATGAATACTCGTAATGACCATACCTCGTCTTGAAAGAAGTCTTTGGAATATCTTCAGCCTTTACACAAATCTGATGATAGTCGGATCTCAAATCAGTCTTGCTAAAAACACAGGCACCTACCAACGGGTCCATCAAATCATCAATCCTAGGAAGTTGATACTTGTTCTTAATATTTACTTTGTTCAACTGTCGGTAGTCGACATACAACCTTATACTACCATATTTCTTCCTGACTAACAACACTGGAACACCCTACAGCGAAACACTCATCCTAATAAACTTCTTCTGAAGAAAATTTTCTAATTGCATATTCAACTCACTCAACTCTGAAGCAGACATTTGATAAGGAGTTATTGATATCGGACTCATACATGGTACCAAATCTATAGAAAAACAACCTCTCCCTCTGGCGTAAAATCATTGATGTCTTCAAGAAACACTTATGGTAAATCACAAACAACTGGAAGATCACCAACTACTCCATTGCCTTTGGCTTCTAACGAGGCTAACATCATCAACACTTGCGCACCATCCCTTAAAAACCCCCTTACTTGCTTAGCTTATACAAAGAAATCTTCGTCTTCAACCAACTATGAGAACCTCACTCTCTTGGCATAACAGTTGATATGAAATTTGAATCTTCATCTTCAACAAACTCAAGAATCAACACTGACTTGTCCTACAACCTTCACTCTTGTAATTAGCGGCACGTTGAACCAACCATCCACACCTGAAACATCTCAGAGAAGCAGAAGCTTCTCCCCCACTTGTTCCAATCTTGTTCCTACCAGCAAGCAGTTAGGAACAAAAACGAGTATCGATAGTGGTTCAGACACATGTCGCATGCCAGGGAACACACAAAATTATATAAACTTGGCCAGATGGACCGACCTTCTCTGATACCACTAATGTAACACCCTAGTTCCCCAATGCACTGTTATAATTAAATCAAATATTTTTCACAATATTCACACATAGGATGTTACACATCTTGAAGCACACATGTTGATCATTTAACACTTAATTTAAATAAACATGCAACACATGTTATTGCATGCTCACCTTCAATTAGTGTATCGTCCCTGCTAAAATACTCAATTAAAATACACCAATTTAAATTTCATAATAAATCTTGTATCATAATTAAAAAGCATCGTCTCGTAAGTATTCTCCAAACGCTTAGCACAACCAAACATAAAGTACGAGAGCATACATTGTCTCTCAGAAATCTCAACATAAAACAAAGAAATCGCTCCTCGGCGTTATATATCAGAGCATTACCAAATAAAAAATCAAGGAATTAAAGAAATGTCTCTAGGAACAAGCTTTCACTCAAAGCAGTGACTCTACTCTTAAGTAGATGCACGATGCCCATGTAAAGGAAACATTAAACCAGAAGGGGTGAGAAATCACATTCAGTAATAACTGGAATATACTGCAAGGTAGGATAATGACACAACATACTCTATGTAAATTTCATTCCCAGTATATCTCATCACAACCTCACACCTTAACTCATCAATCAATCACAAATCAACAATTATGCATATAGCTCATTATGCAATGAAACTCGACTATGTAACTCTATGCATATGCATATGGTACCAACACAATATTTTTTTCTTTATATGAACCAGGTTCCAATATCTACGAACCCCGAGCCCCCTCTCTGAGCTTGGGACAAATCGCTAGTCCCTTCTCTAAGCTAGTGTACATGCCTCTTGACATAACTCTTATGATGCATGATCATATCATCAAATCAATGTGTTAAGACTCCTCTCTGATCCTAACATAAATGCATTGACAACTCAAGTAATCCCCTATCTGGATTACATCACACCAAAATCACAAAATACACATTATCAACCAAGAGTGCAACACAAGCATGCTAATAATTCATCTCAACAAAATTATATTTCAAATAGCACATCAATTTAATCAACTCATTGTGCAAACATAATGATCACAACAATTAATCATACAATATTCCATAAACAACATCAAAACATAAATAGCATACAACAACAAAGATCCCCCTTCAGACTACCACCACAACAACAACAATTACGCATATTCACAAACAAGCATCACACAACTCAAATATTTATACACTATATATAACCAAACTTATACATACCAAACATCATCTTTCATTAATCACATAACAACAGCAAATAACATTATCAATTTAATTATAACAATTAAATATTTTCTAAATCATTTATTAAAACTCAAAGATCCAATGTAGTAATTCAAATAATTAATTTAAGTGACCCAAAATATGCTCATAAGTAGTTAACATAAATCGCACGACAACACAACACATAAAACTCAACTCAACAGCTAGAAACACATCCATCGACATTCCACCTTAAGTAAAATAGTTTATTCATGTCATTAAATGAATATTCAGACTCTTAAGGTATCACCATGAGATAGTACTATGTGTTGTCTTTCCAACACTTTGAATCGTGTCCTAAACAGAGCCACAAATCTCAAGTTATGATATTTTTTGTTAGGCATAACAGAAGTCATGAGGATTGACTGGTGTCACCCAGAACTGGGTTTTTTCCCACGCCTAGTTTGTCGCTAAGTCCCAGAATTCGCTGGTAAATACATAGAATTTATTTTTCTGTGTTTTCCACTTTATAAGCTCTTTCGGACCTCTGATTTCAATTCCCTAAAAAGTCTCAATATCATAATTTGACAAACAGCAATTATTCAATGATTGAAACCACAAATTCACAATTTATTACAGATTTACATTAACAAAATAATTTATTTTCAGACTTTCACATTTACCTCCAAAGCTCCAAAACCCCAACAATGGTGTAAACATATTAACACATCGAAACATAAATTATCATTAATTAAAGTACACAAATTTAACCAACAATCACAACACATGTCATCAAATTAATAAAAAATTACATAATTAAATTAAAACTCAATTCCCTACTGGAGGTTAAGAACTCCTCTACCCTACCCCTCATGCATAAGCCCTATTGAAAGATATTATCCCCCTTTACATTAGATTTTTCCAACAAAATTCTTCCAAGCTCTATCAATGGATGCTCTCCATATGCCTTCTCTTACTCTTTCTCTTACCCTAGCCTTCTTTTCCTCTTTCAATTCACATATTGTAAAGAAACCTCTAACTCTCTAATTTCTTTTTATAATAACAAAACTCCTAAATTTTGGATTTACCTTTCTATCCTCACTTTTCTCACAAAAACTCAACAATACCCTTCCTCTTTTATTTCCTATATTTAATTACTCTGTTCTTATTATTTTATCTCTAATAGTAAAATAATTAAATTCACTAAAAATTCTATTACAAATATTATTTTATTTAATAATTAAAACACTATTATTTAAATAATAAAATCAAAAAAATTATTTCAATTAATAAAATAATTCACAGTTATTATATATTTCTCTAATTACTCTCCACATCCTACTTCAAGGTCACTCACCCTCTCTCTCATCCACATTCATTTATCCACTCACACACAATAATCAAATAAATACACATATAAATACACAAAAAAGTATTATTTATTAAAACTATGGTGTTACAGGAAAGGCCTCCTTTGTATAGAAGAAAATTGTGGGACAAGTGACTCCAATCATAAGAAGGGGTTGAATTGCAGTATTTAAAATTCGCAATTAGTTTTAGGGTTTTGTTACTTAAACAACAAATTGTGTTAGTATTCTTTAAGATCAGAGTAAATTGAGCAGCGAAATGTAAAGAGGTAAAGTAAATTGTATAGATAAAGAGATAAAGCAATAAAAAATTGTTGGTCTACTATTGTCCCCAAGAGATCTTCATGAGATTTTGAATATAAATTTTGAGATTTTACAGGTTATTCCCATGAACCTTAACACAATCTAATCTTTAGCTTTTACAGTCTTATCTCCAACCAAAATGATAGTTTTTACTCATGCTAAGCTAACAAACAATTTAGAGATTTTCCAAGTTTATCTCAATAACCACTCATAACTTTTTCCGGCAAAGTTCTAGAAACCAAAACAAAGATTTTATAAATGGT
The DNA here is from genome assembly GCF_024323335.1 of Lathyrus oleraceus. Lineage (NCBI taxonomy): Eukaryota > Viridiplantae > Streptophyta > Magnoliopsida > Fabales > Fabaceae > Lathyrus > Lathyrus oleraceus. The sequence continues at coordinate 441,714,495 of NC_066581.1, forward strand.
CTATCTCATGAACTAAACTCAACTTTCGAAAAATATCCACCTCTTAAGAATCATAACAACAGTACGACCAATACAATTTCTTCCTCACAACAGTGTTTCACTCAAAAGCACCAAGGCAACTTAAGTGGAATAAAATTATTTCTAGAGAGAGAAAGAAAGAAAATAGAGAGATAAATTCAAAATAAAATGAAAAGCTTCCGAAATTGGCGTGTAGTGAGGAGGATCAGACCTTCCTTTATATAATAGAAGGAAAATCCAGAAAATGTAAAAGATCCATGGGAGAAATCAAAGTCCCAGCTGATTAGCTCCTAAGCCCAATCGATTGGATAGTCAAAATAATCAATTGTTCATGTCAATTTTGGAAGATTTTGATAGAGAGTTGTTAGTACTCATTAATATATTGTCATAATTTATTAGTTAATCGTTTAGGTCGGCTACAATCAATTGGCTTAATGCCTCAATCGACTGGGCAGTTCAAAAAAGTATTTTCAATTTATTGGCATAAGGCCCCAATTGATTTGGTGGTTTAAAAAGGCCTTTACAAGAAAGTAGATTTTTTCCTTATCACTTGGCTCAGCTTAAAAAAATACTTTTAAGAGAAAAAGAGGTTCAAAAATAATTTTAAGATTGTGTGTGTGTGGATTTTCTTAGTACTTAGGATTTACTTCCTTACTTTTTTAAAACTCTAGTCACTCAAACAAACAAAATCTGGCGAGCTTTCATACTTCCTCTCTTTTATACTCTAAGGCTTCCAAGATTCTTTTCCATGTACCTCCATCATATAAGCACTTCAATATAATCTTGAGTCATTTTTCTTGACGAGACTTGAGATGTTTTGCAGTTGGGTCACCATCATTAGAGAGTTGAAAAGCTATTTCCACTGACTTTAACAATAAGAGATTTGAAAATCTATTGCCACCAACTTCAACAACCATTTATGTTGTCGTCATTAAAACTGCATACATGATCTTTTGTGGGATTAATTGGGAGCACATATATCCACACTCTCCCCTTTTTTATGATGAGAATGCATTTATCAAGAAGGTGGTAAAAGAGAACTAGATAGATATATAATCGAAGTGGTTAAACCCCACTCAATTAAGTAGATAGTATATAGTACTCCCATGAGAGTATACTTCTCCCCTTTTGACATGATCAAAAAGGAGGAAAACAAATCACATAGATCACATGACATCAAGTTGAGAAAAAAAGATAACACATAGGCATATTAATCCATGCATGATTTGTTTAAAATCCCTAGTTCAATTCTTATAAAAAAGAGGTTTTCTTTAGGAAGAGGCTTAGTAAAAAAATATATGTAAGTTGATTAGATGAGGTCACCAATTCAAGTATGAATTCCCCATTTTAACATGATCCTTAATAAAGTGGTGGCTAACCTCAATATGTTTAGCCTGAGAGTGAAGAATCAGGTTTTTTATGAGGTTTATGGCGTTAGTATTGGTACATCTTATCGGGACAACTCCAAGATTAATGTCGTAATAACTTAATTGTTGTTTCATCCATATAATTTGAGCATAATGACTTCACGTTGTACATCCCAGGAATTTTAGGACCGATTTCACTTCTCGGGTTGAGATATGGTCGGTCTGTAGCCCAGGATTCTTAGAGTCGAGTTATGAGTCACTAGGTCAGAGGGGTGAAGGTCGTACATACTAGGTACTTCAAAATATGGTCGAGTTGTTACTTATAAAACAAATAAGAGACTGGGTCATAGAGTCTCAGAGGCACGCTCTTGGACGATATGAATAAATCGGTATAATAACTATAGGATATATACATACCAGATTTAGATATGCTCATTATATCATGTTCATCACCCAAATCACTGTTTTATTGGTTTGTGCATAATTTTGGGGGTTGGTCCATTTCTTGGTTCATTTCCTGGTCTGACCTATTTTGGACCAAGAATCAGATCAGTAACCAAGTCCATGACCAAATCCAAAACCTAGTCAGACCTACTTTTGGACCAACAATTGGACCAACTTGGGTTTTTTTTTTTGCCACTTTTTAGTTTTTTCACTTCTTTTCATGAGTTAAACTATTTTTAGATCATCATATTCCAAATCATAATCATCATATTCCATTTTCATTATATTTCCAAATCACCTCACAATTCAATTAGTGATCCACATCATGCTTTCATTCAAATTTCAAACCAACTTTAGTTTCTAATTTCACTTCCATTTACATTACACCATTACAACAAATCCCAAATTCCATTCAAATTTAATAATCACATTTCAATTCAACCTTTAGATTCAATACCATACACATTTCAATTCAACCTTTGGATTAAAATTAGAAGCCAAATCCAATCCCATTTATTCAAATATATTGCATTTCAACCAAATTCCGATTCTAATACATTAATTCCCATTACAACATCAATACAATAATTACAAAAACTACAAAACTCAAGCAATCCATGTCCAACTCAAGCTCCAATATCCAAAACTCCAAGCTTCATAGCCAAAACCATAAATCCATAGCATTCCAATATCCAAATTACATAGCATCCATCCAGCACTCCAAAATAATCCCAATGAATGTGATAACTTCAAAACAGCCCCATGAATCCAATAGCTCATGCATAGGACATGCATCCAATTCATATGAAACATACATAAGTTCACATATTCAATACATTGACAAACAATTATAACACATTTCCACAACATGACAATTGAACAGCCATCATAAATAATACACCAAGTTGCATTCCATTGCATGTGACATACACCAAAACAAAGCAAACATTGGATAACTACAAAACATCAGAAGCAACTGCAATGCACACAAGTTGCAAGTGTACTAGCAGACCCAAACATAACAATGGCATAAAAATCGAAGTGAAGCATCAACAAGCAGCTATAGCAGTGCATAACACAACATCAGTTCATGACAGGATCTTAACAACAATGCATGACAAGCATAGCAAGTCAAAACAAATCAGCAGCAACAGTAATAATTCAACTAACCTGCATTTCCATTAATCCGAACTAACTTTTAACAGAACAAATCATTAACTTCACCCTAACCTACACACTTAACTAACTAACAATTTCATTTTTACATTCATTTGAATTTCATTCAACTAACTTTAGCAATATAACTAACAAACTGAATTTTCACTAACTATAAACATTTAACAGCAGCGTATTTCATAAAAGAGGAAAATTAATTTCATTTGCAGTTATTTGAAATTTCATTTCAATTTGAGTTCCAACTAACTTTTCATTTCTACCCAAATAATGAATTACCTATGAATTACAGTTTAATTTCATTTGAATTTAGAAATAGAAATCGAACTCTATAAAACCATACTCACGCTTCAGATCAAAACTTGAGAGTCCACTGATTTTTACATTCACGCTTAAAATCACAGGGGGTTCAAAACACATTTTTTTCAATCCACATTTTTCATTCAATACTTACTCATTCATAACAGAAAATTCAGCAGAGAAAGAAGCATCACGCAACACAGAAAAGGCGTCCTAATCAGTTCTTCATCACGAATTCAACAGAAAATATTCAGAAAATCGATCACAACGATTCGCATAAACACACGCAACTTCACAACATATTAGTAGCACGGAGGGAGAAGAAGAAGAAGTAATTGGAAATCAAATGGAATATTCGATACCTGTTCAATCCGGTAAGTCCTCCAATTCGTCTTCGATATCATTTCTTCTTCTGTTTGTTCATACGATAATAGAGCGAATTGAATTTTGAATCTTCGAATCTTGGAATTGATGATGGAACGACGCGATCACGAAGTGAGTTGAAATGTGAATCACGAATCTCTGAAGCGCGATGATTGATGAACGTAGAAACTGAAGAAAGAACGCATTATTGTGATCAAAGCATCGAACACGGTGATAATGGTGAGGGGACGCCGACGTGAAGAACGGATCGCGCGGTCGCAATGGCTTTTTGGGATAAGCGCTTTTCCATGTTTCTGCTACAGCTTGTACGAAGAACACGAAGAAGGAGTGGACTCGGTTCCTCATTCAAGTGCACATTCAAGCTTGGATCTGGTTTGGGCCAAGGCCCAAATGGATTTCCCCCTTTTGTCCTTCACACATACCCCCTTTACCCCTATTTTGAAGAGGAAAGTTCCCAGGTTTCGCATCTTAGAAAAGTGCATGACCAAATTGGAAGAATTTGCAATGGGCCAACTCACCCAGCCTTGATGTGCCTGACAGAAGAGAGTGAGCACAAAATGGAGTTTCCATCTTGGATGAGCCTCACGCCCGGAAAGAATCTTTTTCAAGACTTTCTCCCATATGTTGAACTTTCTCTATATTACCTGATTTTGGAATGCCCTGGAATTTTATGGTAGACTTGGACATGTTCCATGGCGAAGTCTCTTCTCAACTAATAGCTCTAATTGCGGGGATATCTAAAAAAGATGATCCCCTCTCATCCACATCAAAATCTTTGTCAAGCTGGGCCCTGATGAGGGATGGGAATGGCTGAATACGTCTGCCCGTATGCAAGTAAGCAACTGGGACATCTATCATGTTTGCCAAATCGAAAAACTATCGCCTTTGCATCCTCACATCGGCTATGACCAGATCCCAGTGTTGGTTGACTTTGGACTTTATCCTCCATAAAGTCTTCTGATCTCCTATTCTCAATTATGTTAAGCAGCTCCTGATCGCAGCAATCATGCCTTCGAAGGTACGCTTTTTATAGGGGGGTCTTGCCTATTGAATGAGCTTGTTCAACAATGTGCGGTCTCACCGTTCACATAAGGTTTTATACAGAGGGGGTTGTATTGAAGGGCCATAAGCTTTAAATCAATATGTGTTGGTTCTAATCCAGATCTCGTAGTTTGGGTCTCGAGATGATATTCAGGAGACAGAAGAGTAGAGCTGATAGAAATGCTTATTATAATGGATATACTAATTCTTTAATAAATACTTGTGCCCATTGTCCAAGATTCCTTTGTGGAACTGTCTTTTTCTTCTTCTTGACTTGACTAAAAAACCCTCCCATTCAAGACAGAACTCTGAGGGTATCTTTGAAGATTTAAAATACAGAAGAGCGATTGCCAATCAAGACAACATTGAAGCACGCGCCTTAGGACCGATCCTAGTTAAATATAAAAACGAATCTGCATGCTCCAGTAAGAGAGGGGTTTCCTTCACCGATCGGAACAAAACTATCAAAAGAAAGAGGGATTTGCGTTATACATAATACTAAGGGATCCAGGCTCTGCCCGAAATATACGATCAACAACTTCTAGTACCCAAGCTATGTGATCAATAACTATTCTCCTAGAGGTGAATCCCTCTGGGCACCCTAAGCAACCGAAGGGTAAAGAAGATGAAGAATAAGGGTAATTTAAGCATGCGCCACCAAAAGGAAAGAGAGGACCGATTGATACCAATAGCAAGATACACATCTTCTTTTTTTAGACTCCGAGGGGTGAGAATAGTTGAAGATCAGAAGATTGACCTTAATAGGTTAAGTGCAAACTTTCTTTTTTATATTATATTATATATATGTATATATCAGTAAGCCCCTTCCCTTAGGAACATAAGGATTTGATTACATCGGCTGGCTATATGCTTTACACGTCGTCTTATGTGCTACCTTCGGTCAGGGTTTCCCGTCTCTTCTGCGACATTAGAATCATAGGACAAATTGATTTATCGTAACATCCAAATCAGGGGCGACTATTGGCTTTATTAAGTCTGTTAGCCCTGAACTTATTCAATTAAGTGTTTGATAATTCATTCATTCATTTACCAAATAAGGGTTTGTGTATTTTAAAAAATAAGACTTCTTCTTAAGTTGAATTCACCTTTTTTCGTATTATAACACATAAAGAAAAGATATCTCCTCAGAATACGATTACGCGCATCTAGGATTTAATAGCAAGCACAGAAGCAGGAAAGCTAGCCACCGTGGAGTAGCATGAAATGCACACTAAATCGTCTCTTTGCAGCAAATCGTCTGTTATTGAATTGACTGCTTGATAGAATATGCGGTTCTCTTTCTGTTAGCAAGAATCCGCTATTAGAGAATACGCTTGAACTAATAGACGGATGGGATTAATTGATTCTAAATCCGTCGAAAGTCTTTTAGTCAACAAGTACGAATTTATAGACTAGCACCTTATCTTAGAATAAAGGTTTAAGAATCCAGATCAAGAATAGAAGTAGAAGTATTCTAGTATAGAAAGAAGTCCTGAGTTAAAACGACTTTCCTTAGGATGAGCTTTTAGGGCAAAGTCTAAGGAGCTTATTCGTCGATAACAAGCCTTTATTCAAAAAAGGAATAAAATCGGAAAGCTTTGAAGGCTAAGGTCGTAGAGACATATCCATATGCATATGGTTATAGGCGTGAGACCCCCAAATTTGATGGTATTACAGGAAGCTCGGCCATATGGGTTGAAAAATCTTCATTCGTACCATACCAAAAGAGCGGGAGGTATAGCTTGTTCCTCCAGAACCGGTTGATTGACCGTTGTGGTACTTATACTACGCCTGGAACTGCCCGAATCCTTTACCAAATCGCTTGTATAAGTAAACAAATCTGAATTGGTGGATTCGGCAGCTCCTTGAGGCATCATGCTTTCTCTTGCTATAAAACGTCTAGAATCATTCAAGTGGTGGATATGCCAATTGTAGCTAGCCTGAAGTGAAGGAAGTTTTACCGGTACCGTTAGCCCCCTTTCACGAGAAGAGAGGCACACTTTAGACTTTACTTTCAAATAAGATAAAAATGTAGCCTCTGGAACACCCACATCGGATAGGACCACTTCCCCTTCCCCCAAGCCCAAGTTCACCCTCCTATGCTATGATACTTGGACTAAGGGCATCCTCGCCTTAACATAGTAAAATTTCTTTGGGTTTGGTGACTACTATTTTAGTCCCTCTCGTCCCAAACTTCCCCTTTTTCCACAGAAGCCCTCCCCCCACATTATTGTTCTGCATGCTTCATGAGTGGGAAGAAAGCGGAATCTTTCTTATCCAATACCAATCCGGGAATACTAGGCTAATCATGTAGCCTGCCCGTTTCACTCATCAAAAACAGGCTTATAAGAATGGTACTAACTAAGAATGCTATTGGGTGAGGAGATTTGTACTCAGGAAGACCTGGTAAAATTGAACTACTTTCGGCGGTTCCTTCTATTATCTCCTTCACGCTACCCAATCAAAAATCATGAGTGCCTGTAGCAGCATTGAGTGATCCCCTTCTCCGACATCGATACCCTAGGGATTACAAATCGTGCCAACTTCCCTCAGCTGCGTCGCTCTACAACCAGATACTGCATCTTTCTTTGCACTAGTCGAATTTGTTGGAACCCTAAGAAGGAATCTACTGTCTCTCGCTTGACTTTATCGGTAAAACATTTCTTGCTAGATCGAATTGAGGGTGACTTCTTCCCTTCCGCTGACTAAGGCACTTCGCTTGTGCATTTTCAACATCCATAGCTTCTAACTATGTCGGTGAAAAAGGTCCCTATTTTCTATTTCAAAGAACTACTTATGATATGAGACTCTCTATCTATTGTCTGACTTTCGGCATCTTTATGAGAAATTTCTAAGTAGGCGTATTGGTTGTCTCTTCTTGAAATGCTTTCCCTTGGCATCGGTGCCAGCTAGGACTGGTAGCATGTTCTTCTCTTAGGCTTTCTCGTGGTGTCAACATAGGAATGTGAGTTGTTTGAATGGATGCATTTTCCCCTGATCTTATAATATGAAATGCAGTCGATTGAGAAGCCAGAATCTTTACTAATTAGTCGGGTGAAGGCAATAAAATAGCTTCATTTGCGCACCACGAGAAAGCTTGAAGATCATAGAAGCACCCTTTGGAATAGCAAACACTTTACTCTGGCAACGGGGAAGACATTTATTCAATTAACATTCTGGTGACCAAGCTTTAATATTAATATAAAAGAACGCAATTGATATTTTGAATTGAATAAATTCCATCCATCTTTGATTCCCTTCTCCATGTGTAAAATGAATCAACAATTCTCATTGCTTCACTCGCAGGCGCATCCATGGGACACCCATACCACAACTTCGGATTCATTGAGTAGGAGTCAAAAGCAGCACGAGAGCTATTAGCCTTAGGTTCGGAAAGAAAATTCCTTATTCATATTAAACGGTAGCTTACGCTAATATGAGAAAAGGTTAGGGAATGACTAAAGAAGAACTACATTCATAGGTAAACCCCCTCTTTCTATTCGTTTATTCTTTTTTGTTGATTAGGTTCTGCCCTTTTTGTGCTGGCTAAGATTGATAATACGACTCAAACTCCTAAGCGACCATACCTGATTGCTTTGATCGAAGCTTAAACAGGGCTTGTGCTATCAGAGTGCTTTACTTTTTTTCGAGCGGTTGGTCTTGTTTCAGTTGCCAATTGCTTGATTCTGTACGTAGATTGGTTGGACCCCGCTTTGACCCAGTCGTGAGACAAGCTGCAGGAAACAAACAATTAGGTGTCAGCGGAAAGTAAGTCCTTGAAAGTTGGAAGATCGACATGGGCGGTTAAACTAAAACCATTATCTCCTCTGGTCACTCTTACAAAGCCTTATCCTTCATGTCTATCTTCCATGACAAGATGAATCTATTGCCTCCTCGCCTCACTTCCACTATAAGTTATTATGTATGGGATAAACTCCAGTCACACTCGTCATTGTCCACCACACCATTAGTCACCCGACTCCGAATCCCATTTTAGAGATTGTTCATTCCTCTCTCTCTGCAATCAAACTAAAGCCCTAATGATATAAAGCCTATAGCCTGCCTTAGTCTCACGCATATGTTTTCTTGCTGGGTGAGGGCTTTAATACCCTATTCACATAGCGTTCCTGACTTATAACATTTTAATTTATCAAAAAAAAAATTAATTTGAAACGGGTATGGCTTTAACTTCATTCATTTTGACAAGGATAAAATCAATGGGAATAGGTGATTCATGTTCAAGAGAGCTGCTTTGTAGGGAAATATTTTAATTATATATAGAATCCCATAATTTCCATTGAGTGGGTATATGAAATAAAAAAAGAAGACTAAAATTTAGAAAAGGTTTTCCAATAAACTCCCCAGACTATAGTAAAATTGAGGGAGATGAAGCTCAAGAACAAGCACTCAAACGAGGGATCCATGTAAAGAAGACCGACAACTAGAGATTCCAATAGGCAAGAACGGTCCACACCAGTATGGGCGCACGGGAGTACTCTCCCTTCAAAGTACGCCACCGGTTAGGTTGAACATAAGATGGCTTTGTGTTGTGCGAGAGTGGCAAGCAAGAATCGGGTCAGATTTTGCCGGGACGCAGCTCGATTGCCTTTCGTACAGAGGAACCCTTCGAATAGGGTTTGTACGATGCCTAAAACCTTACAGTCCATAAGAGCTATTTCGAACAGCACTCTACGATAATTGTTGGAGAATTGGATGTAACTCTATAAACTCCTAGATTATCTCCTATCGCAGAATACCTAGTTTGAACTCCTACTCGAAATCGAAAGAAGGGAAGGTTAGTGGTACCTTTTTTACACGCTTGAACTACAGGACAGACTAGTGGAAAAAAAGTTACATCCATGCAGGAGTAACCCCTGTAAGTAAACCCAGTTGTCTTAGGCTCAAATCCGCTCGGGAATATAATGCTTCTTTGACAGAGCTTTAAGAAATTGGACAAAAAGGTTCTGCACGTGAATCAGACTGGCTTTATCTCAGGATGTGGGATTACCAATGACACGATTGGAATTAGGAAAGGAAGCCTTTGTCCAAACTTTCTATCCAGACTTGTAAAAAAGGAAATTCCTACGGCTTCCACGGAGAGACTCGGCTTGTGAGCTCCTTCTACAATGGAACCTACTGTGTATACTCTTGCTTCACTGGAAGACTTGCTCGCTCTTTTGGTGTAGGTATTACCTTTCTTGATCCCTTGGTTAGGCTAGCTAGTTCAATTGATCTGATACCAAGATAACCCTTCAGATATCGTTCGTTGTGCTTGATCTTTAGTTTGGTCTTCCATCACTTGACAATGGGGATGGGGGCTAAGTAAGCCCTGAGGAGATCATCACGCTATGTAAAGGGCTGTGAAATGGAGTCTTGCCTCTTCTTTCTGCCTTTCCCTTTCCTTTATGATTCTCTTTGTTTATTCTAACTTTTTACTTTTTGGCCTAGAATGTACGGTATCTGACTAGCATTTGTTGTGGCTGGTTCCCGTATTTGCGCTAAAGGTACTTGACCCCTCTTCATTCTTAGCTTCCATTCCAAAAAATGCACTCTTTCGGTCACCTTCCACAATGGGCTTTCAGTGTGTTATCTCTGCATTGCTTCTGTAAACTTCGGTATAGTTCCCCTCCCCTTTAGTTCCATCAGTGGGTTCCTCCATTCTCTTCTCGGTATTAATAAAATGTGTTGACTAGTTTCACCTTCACCCCACTCTTTAATACGTGGGAATCTCCTCATCATCTGACTCCCCTTTTGGTACCATTATCTTTTGTGAGGGGATCACTTTATGGTTATAGCGACGTGCGATGGGGTGGGAGTGGACGGACCACCGTCCCCGCCTACAGTAGGCAATAATGCCCCAACACCTATCATTGGTGCTCCTGAAGTTCCCCTTGCGGCCCCAAAGATTCCCGTATTAGCCCACCCCTTATTACCAGATAGCAAACGATAAAGCGAACTATATAGGAGCTTCTTGGTTAATACTATAAGGGAAGAGCCCAGCCTATAGCGGATTTCTAACATAATTCGTGTTCAGACTCTGATCGAAAGATGGGAGAAGCTGCGAACAAGAGGTTAGCTACACTTATCAATAGCAGTGGAGTCACCCTTTGAAAGTGCTAATTCAATAGTAGTCTTCTGACTGAATAAATCTGAGTGTAGTGTGGTTAAGCGGTCAGAAGTTGTTCTGGAACCATTGCTACCATTAAAGGAATGGGGAGGAGAACTTGAATCTAGCTAGGGTACTGGGCAATAACAGTGAGAGGAAAGCGCTACGAGGACCCTCTTTAAGAGAGATAGAAAGATAACCCTTAGACTCGGGAATAGGAAACTAGCAGTAAGGGTATTACGCTTCAAGATAAGTAGAACTCACTCGAATAGAGAGAGTCTAGGCTCACTCACTAGTCAAGGGCTAGTATAGCAAAGAGGCTTTCAATTCCCACAAAGCAAGTGGGAATTTCTATTAGCATTAAACTTCTGTATGGTCTTTAACGCTTGGGAACCTCAAAGGTGTTATATGGCTCGCTGGAGTTAAATCAAGCTATTGCTCATATTCATCCTTCTTCGGTTGATGAAAGTACTAACTTCCCTTGAGACTCAGATTTAAGTTTTCAGTTTAATTGTCATATATTCTTACCCTGAATTGAAAGGCATTATGTATCTTTATGAAGTTAACTAAATCGATTAGTTCATACTACTAGTTGAGTACTTAAACTTAAGATAAGAATCGAATATGTCGTTTCTAGCTTGCCTACCCCGCAAACCCTGCCCTTAGGACTAGGTTGGAAACTCCCAAGAGGATGGGGCTTGCTCACTCGCTTTCAAGACGGAAGAATTAAAGTTTTTTCCTCCGGTGATATTTTAGCTCTACTGCATCCGGGACTTTATTTAATTAGAGAGCTAGCGTCTCTTGTGGAGGTTGGTAGTTCCCCATCTATCAGCCATAGATCTGGTTGTTTTCCTCCCGCACCCTTATCGGGATTAAGCAAAGCCGGTTTCCATCCTTTGTCAGGACCCGAAAACCTAGTTACCAACCACTCTTGCATTTTACTTTTTTTGGAGTCGTTTTCTAGACTATATTTTTTTCAATGTTCTAAATCATTAGCATCATCTATGAATGCATATGTTAGGTTCCCATTCCTGCTCAACAACTTGAGAGATTAAGTTCATCTATGGACCAGTAACAACCCCTACCTGTTAGAAACTATGAAGCTAATGAACCTTTGCCTTTCTTTCTTATCTTTCTATCCCTTCCTCTATCCTATCCTTAGAGCTCCCATTTGCGTTGATTATAGGGGAACCTTTTCTTTTCCCTTTGGGAGAGGTAAGGTATAGAGCTTGAATCCCTCAGCTGACATCTTATTCTACATTGGGCACCCTCATGGAATCTACTTCTTTAAATAAAAGAGAAAAAGCTTTTGCCGCTCTTTCCTTAGCTTTCTTTCGTGCTCGTATGTCCTTTAATAGAAAGAAGCAATTTCTCTGAAATCAAGCTACAAGCCATCATGAAGGAGAAGAGCGATTCAAAATGCAGCAGAATTAAAAAAAATCTCCTTTAGTGGTCCTTACTAATGGGCATGATTAGTGATAGAATTGTTACCTTGTGTGGCGATTGAAACCTTTTATGCAGATCTACGGAGCGATCACGAATGTTAAATGGTGACAACGCCTCTACTCAGTCCACAAGAACGAATTCCTTCAATCTTAGTGCTAGCTGCTAAGAATGAAGGCTTTCAGTGAGAGAAAGAGAGAGAGAAATGAAATTGCAACTGCACAAATACTTCTGCACAAGGGTTCTATTTATAGAACCACTTGTGTGGGCTGCAAGCAAAAAAGCTCACTTAAGTGTATGTGGCACATATCTTATAATATGCCAAAATCACTTAAGCATGTGGTACCTTACCATATATCGTATTCTACTTAAGCATACCATACCTTACGATATTCTACAATTCACTTAAGTGCACCGTACCTTACGGTGTTCCTTAGTTACTCTATCTCTCGTTAATCCGTCCTTTTGTGTATGACCCTGTTTTCGCAACATTGGCAATTATATTAAATCACGTATTTAACATAATAAACAGTGAGCGGTATCTAGTAACACATCACTGCTACCCAAGACATGAAAATGTCATGTGATCTGACAAATCCTTTTATGATAATACTTATGTGTACAATTACCCTTTTGCCCTTATGTCTATATTGAAAACAAGGCATAGATTGTGTCATCCTTGTCCATTTCAATATTGGGCCCGTAGACATTTATCATGTTACGCAGGATGGGCAAATTCCATCTAGGTCACTCATGTCCCTCAGCATGCTTCGTGGAGTACCCATCAACTGTCTTTATGGTTATCCAGTTACGGACAATGTTTGATCAGCAATAAGGCACTCGACTCTACATCTAGGGTACATAGTGGTTTCAGGTCAAAGGGTGGTATACACCATTATCACCATGAGAATAACTTATGACACTTAGCATAACATTCTATATAGTATTCTCATAGCGGGTCAATCCAGTATAAATATTACTCTCAATATTCATACTTATGTTTAAGACTTAATAACTCCTTATCCATGATCCATGAGATGTGATCATCAATCTGTATACATAATAGTCTTAATGCTTTAATATTATCCCACTTCACAACAAAGCTCGACTACAGATACTTTAAGAATAGTGTCCTTATGTTTAATGGGATCTCATGATTAAGTCACACTTGATACATTAAACAGACTAGCTATTCTAGGGACTTTATTAAACAAACACAATAAAGAAAAAGCCTTTTACTATTAATAAATAATTCGATACATGTACCAAAAGTATTGGCCTTTAGGGCTTACACCAACACATCAAAGATGGCGATAGAACAGCTAGCAAGAGGTTCTCAGGTACCGTTAACAAGCTCATGAATTTAACTTTCAAGCAAACCCCATGCCTTATGGTTTAAGAGTCTGTTTGATTATAAGCCTTTAGAATGGTTATATATACTTTAGAAAAGGGCTATCTCTCTCTAGCTTTCCTTTCTTGCTTGCTTTCTAGCCCTGATGCCAATGCCCTTTCTGTTCTCGAGTCTTTGCAATCTTCTGCCATTCCTCGACTTTGAAATGGTTAGACCAATGTCTTCGAGTCCGGTTGAGAAATAGCGGATTTGAGTACCGAGAAGTAAGTATGAGTAAGGTCCGGGTCTGGTTGAGTAACTCAGGATAGAGAGAGTCCTTCATTTCTAAAGTATGAATAAATAGTAGACATATAGCTGCCTTTTAGGTATTGAATCCCTGGCCGGGAAGCGTGAACAATAACATGAGCCTTTAAGGATAGAGTGACCCGATGGGTTGTCCATTCTTTCGGGTATTCACTCAAAAATCATTGAATTGAATAAGGTTATTCAACTTAGGACTCCCTTACTAAGCTTTCAGGAAAGTATGAGATCTCATTGTCTTCCTAAAGCCTTTTTAATCATAAATGAACAGATATAAGATAGATGTAGAGACTCATCCTTGATTCCTATCGGTTAGGGCCCTTGAAGAACCCTCCACGAATTATCGATAGTAGTTTACTAATCCAAGGAAGGAGTAATGCGAATAATTGATTTCTTTCGTACCCATTCACAAGAAACAAGGGTCTCAAGCAGTGTGTCCGTGGTCACTCAAAACATAGGATTTTCGGCATCAAAGAGCGCGTGGGACAGGTGAGGGGAGGAAGGTCGGGATGAAGCAAGCAGTTAATCCCTTGCTGGTTAAAAATAGCAGCATCAGTATTAAAATTATAAACACCATGGGATGGGGCCTGCTGTAACAACCCAATTTTTAGTATTTATTTATTATACTATTATTATTATATTTTATTTAATTATGTGGAGTGTTAATTAATTAATTAGTTGTTAGGTAGTATAATAATTGATTATATTAATTAATTTGGTGTGTTAATTAATTATTTAGTTGATATGAGATATAGTGAATAATTGAATTAATTAACTTGGTGTGCATATTGAGTGGTTTAATTTATTTGAATTAAATAGAGATATTTAAATATTAGGTCTTATTGGGACTATTAATTAAATTAGATGTATTATGCTTTAAGCCCAAATAGAATACTAATATAAATAGTAAGAGGAGAGGGAGAATAAGATTCATTTGATCATTTGACAAAAATAGAGAAAGAGAAGAGGAAAAGTAAGGAGAAGAGGGGAAGAACAAAAGAGAAGCTAGGGTTTCCATCAAATTGAAGAGGTAAGGGGGGAATCCTTGTTATTATGGGTTAGTATGATCGGGTCAATGGGTAGAAGCATGTTTAGGTTAAAATCCCTAATTTTGTATGGTTGTTTGGAATTGTTAGGTTTGATGAGTACCCTTGATTGTGGTGATTTAATTGTGTTAAAAGTGAAAATTAACGTTATATAATTAGGGTATTGTATGAGTTATAATTTTCTGAACGTTTGGCTTTTTACGGAATCGAAATCGGAGGTCCGGAAAGTCCTCCAACGATGAAAAATGCAAAAAAATTCTGATTCTGTTTTACAGTAACCGGTTACTCACCGAGCGTTAACCGGTTAGTTGCTTAAAAATCTGTTAATTCTGTTTTACAGTAACCGGTTACTCACCGAGCGTTAACCGGTTACTTGCTTAAAAATATGTTAATTTTGTTTTACAGTAACCGGTTACTCACCGAGCGTTAACCGGTTACTTGCTCAAAAATCTGTTAATTCTGTTTTACAGTAACCGGTTACTCACCGAGCGTTAACCGGTTACCACTGTTGAAAAATGAAAAATTGAGATTTTAAATGCTGTATTCGTTTTGGAATGAAATCTAATTGTGCGTAGTTGATAATTAGCCTATATTTGTGAATGATATAGTGTTATGAATGTGTATATGTACCATTAGTGGATTTGTGAATGATATATTGTTATGAATGTGTATATGTACCATTGGTGGATTGTGAATGATATATTGTTATGAATGTGTATATGTACCATTGGTGGATTGTGAATGATATATTATTATGAATGTGTATATGTACCATTGATGGATTTGTGAATGGTGTATTTGTTATGAATGTGTATATGTACCATTGGTGGATAATTCATAGAGTTGAATTGTGGTGATATGTGGAATGTTAAGATGGTAGAGATGATCTTAATTGCATATGTATTGGTATTTGTACATTCAATCATGGCATGGTCGGCTTCATAGTGAAGCGGTGAAACTGTGGGTTCACATAGACGGTGATCCTTAATTGGAAATAGATGTAGCACACGTTGATCCTTAATTGGAAATAGGCGTGGTAGATAGACGGTGATCCTTAATTGGAAATAGACGTAGCACACGTTGATCCTTAATTAGAAATAGGCGTGGTAGATAGACGGTGATCCTTAATTGGAAATAGCCGTAGCACACGTTGATCCTTAATTGAAAATAGGCGTGGTAGATGTAGCACACGTTGATCCTTAATTGGAAATAGGTGTGGTAGATGTAGCACACGTTGATCCTTAATTGGAAATAGGCGTGGTAGTAGACGGTGATCCTTAATTGGAAATAGACGTAGCATACGTTGATCCTTAATTGGAAATAGGTGTGGTAGTGGCTTTGATCTTGTCCCGATCGGAAGCGTGGCTTGGATTCTAGATATTGAATCGGAAAGCGGTGAAACATTGGGTTCACATTGAGGTACCACATGCATAGAGTCACATGTCTTGCATTGAGTTGCATTAGAGTCATTTGATAATTGAGTGTATGCATTGTTGTAATTGTGATGTGTGTATGAGATATGGTAATTGACTTTGGTGATGTGTGAGTACATAACTTGATGTGATTGTGATGTGTGTATGAGATATGATAATTGAATTTGGTGATGTTTGGATACATAATTTGGAAAATATGTGATTATGTGATAATTGTAGTTATGTGTATATTTTGGGAATATAGTATTGGATTTTAATATTGTACTCCTTGAGTTTTGATGGATGTTTGAAACATGTGAAATAAATGTTGACGAATATTATTTACACGGTTATACGAAGTGTGATGAATTCCTTTAATTGTTGATTTAATCATTGTGCCTTATTATACTTCTTCATAATGATTTGAATTCTCACCCTTTCTGTTTGAATGTTACCTTTACATGGGTATCGTGCAGATACTCCGGAGTAGTATTGCTGAAGTAAGTGGACGGTAGCTTACTCGAGCTTTAGCTGGAGAGTTTCCGTATTTTAGTTTGAAGACTAGGTAATGAGTCAATGCTCTGGTCATGTAACACTGGGTAGATTAGTAGTATTGAACTCGTATCTTATTTAGATATGCATTACGTTATTACTTGTTTTATTTTATCTTGAAGTGATTGTTGAGAGATGATCATGGTATGGGACATGGATCATTTTATGAAATGCATGAGTATTCATTATTTTCCGCTGCAAACGCATATGCTTGAATATTCATGATAAGTGAGATGTGTTATTTTAAATGACCAGGTGTATTGTATATTGATGATGAATGATGTTGGTTTTTGAAAGCTTTTAGTTTTTGAAAACGTCGATGTGACACCCTTTTGTCTATATGCGTGCTTATTTACTCTGATTATATGTTAAGTATTTTGGGGTAGAAAAGGGGTGTTACACCTGCCAATAGGTGTTTGCACAATTTGTAGCTTCTCCTTCTTATACTATTAGAAGAAGCCGATTGCTTTGTTCACCACATCCACAAGATAGTTCTGTATGTCCTGGAACAACAACTAATTTCTATCACTCCATAAAGCCCATGCAACTACTAGCATCAGTTCCAGCTGCTCTTCATCAAGACACTTCCCCATCTCCTTCACCCAATTTGAGAGAGAGCATGCATCTATTGAGTATGAAGGGCGAACGAGTAGAGTAGCCAAACGCCAGATGCCTAGGGACATCCCTTTAAAACACGAATGGTAAATTCAGGCTCCATTCCACATCTGTCACAAAGCAGGTCAACCTCCATCTTTCTTTTCCCATTTCATCCGTCTTGCATAAAAAAACCACCTAAATCCACATCTAAAAGGGAGCCCGCGATAAAAATACCTCCTCTATGAGATCTCGGTGCTACTGCCCAACCCCACCTTAATTTTTTTTGAATCACGACTACTCGACTTTTTTTTCCTAAGCAAAGATCTAGAGGGGAGGAGCTCTTCTTGTGTAGTATACCTTTTCCCCTAAATTCCAGGCTCGTATTAATAACCAGTATAACCCCAGACCTTTTGAGCAAGCGCTATGGAGATAGAAAATGCTAGCGTTAGCCCACCCTTCCACATTGCAAGATCTCTGGGTGTTCTTTCCATTAAAGCTTCAGTGGCCACCTCCCTGGCTAGCTCACTAAGGTGGTATACTAGCTATCTGACTTCTGCGGAAGAACTTGTCGGTTCCTCGATTTGTGTTGCCTCCACCAGCTGCTGTAAATCAGGGATGCTTGGGGGTCTCTGTGCTAGACAGTCCCACCATATCGTGCACCCAAGATATAGCACCGATAAGATTAAGTTGAGAAAGTGACGCGGTGCCCTTGCCCGACCCCGCCTGTGAGTTCTTTGTTGCCCCGGGTGTACCTGTAGCTCTCTGGTCTTGACCCACGCACGACCTAAGAGCTTTTTATCTTGTAATGCCCCATAGGACTCTCTCGGGTGACCTAAGCATTTGGTACTTTGATCTTTTATTAGGTTGGTGCCAGGTAAATAAGGGGCTCAAGAATCCATTCCTGTCAGCATCTTAGTATATGCCCCTCCTTCCGTTTCTAGGAAATTCGACCTGAGGCCAAAAATCAGTATATGAAAAATCACTAGATGACAATCGAAGTCCCTTTTTCTTTATTAAAAAAGGCTTTTCGCCCTCAACTTTGTGCGTGCCTTTAGGCTTTGAGGAAGAAAAGTTGTTGTCAACTCTAACACCTTTGGGTCAGATCCTGCCCCACGTGGTCCTCACTTCAGGTCCCACATTTCTCTTACTTTGTTTGATGTCCCTCACATCTCTTTCCCCTTCTAGGTCAGGTTCGTCTTCAACACTTCTTTCTAAATCAGTTCTTGTTCATTTCATTCATGGTGCTCTTGGGACAATAGTCTAATCTGGAGGGGGGAATTTGGATGTTTTTCTGTATTTATCATCATTATGGGCCATATGGCCAGATCGACGTTGTCAGAATAATAGTGTCCAGGGCCTGCCCCTTTTCAAAGTTTGAATGCCTCACCCATGTGATATCTGCTAAAGGCTTCATCTGTGAGGTGATAATTTCAGCCATATCTTTCCTTCGGGGTTCCACCTCTTAAAGCGGTCAGCGGGCATAATTGAAACAATAAAGGCATTATATGTTCTCGTTCTCGATGCTCCGGTCAAGGTCAATTCTCTACTTGTTGAAATTCTAGTTATCAGACTTTGGATGTCACACTGGTTGTTATGACATCCAATTCTGCACAGACAGGGATTATGCAGAACTTAACAGTAAGTGCAGTAAATAACACAAGTAATTGTTCATCCAGTTCAGTCCAACATGACCTACGTCTGGGGGCTACCAAGCCAAGGAGGAAATCCACTATTAGTAGTATCAATTCAAAGCTAAACTCACCCGTTTACAACTTATCACTTAATCCCTACCCAATGCAATTTCAATCTTAACCTAAGATCAGAGTTCCAACTCACTCCCCCTCAATCACCTCAGTGATTACTATCTTTAAACAATATTAAAGACAAGTTGAAGTCACACTTCAAACAACTCTTGATTGTGCTTCACAGCTTTAATCAAGATACACAACACTCACGCTTAAAAGCTTTGAGTGACACAACACTTACAACTCAATGAACACCCTATGCCAAAGCTATCATCTACTTGATAATGACTTGGCTTACAAGATACGTCTAATACAAGACTCACAAAAATACAGCAGTGAAGTATGATGGACACACAAAATCTTCACGCCTCAAAATCCCTGAAACTGAATGAAGGAACGCCTTCCTTTTACATTGCAGTATCCTGGGCTTTTGCACCTGTATTCTCCTGAATTTAAGGTCACACAAGTTCCCATAAATTCAACATTTAGGTTACTAACAAATAGGCTATTTGTTAGGTTCATTGAATGTAGATTGGTTGTTGATTTCCTGGTTTTTCTCTAAGCTGTTGACTTCCTGAAGAATAGCCTGAGAAAAAGCTGAAACAGAAAACTGAACAACCTACAATATAGCATATGCTGTCAGGCATGAATGTCACGACATTCAGCTTGACATCAAGGTCCATATGCTGAGTCTGTTTTTCCAGAAAACAGACTGTACAATTTTGCTGACCTGTACATGATCAAAATGACCATACTACAGTGAAAGCTTACATTAATAAATGTCAAAGTGTCCAACTTAACATTTACACAATTGGCCTTAAGTTAGTTCTGTTATTCTCTTGAAGAACAAACTAAGTTACATGCTGAAGTATAGCAGATCACCACTCTGTCTAATGTTCAGTAGCTGCTGTCAATGATGAATGTCATAACATCCAGTTTGACATTCAGTCAGTAGGCCTTATGCCAGGTCTGGTCTTTCCTTGATAACCAGAATGGAAATAAATACTAAGTTCTAACAGAACTCCTGCTGTTCTATTCCTTAGTATCTGTTGACAGGTATCAATGTCACAGCATCCAGTTTGACATTCAATAAAACCTGTGTTAGCTAGTCCTGCAGTAGCTACAATGTAGTCACACATACATGTCATGACATCAGTCAAGACATTAGTACCCATCTAGTGTTTTACCATATAATGCAGCCAATTAAACACCTACAAACTCCCCCTTTGGCAAATTTTTGGCTAAAACACTTTGATCCCCATAACAGAGTTCATGGCAGCGGAAACACACATCTAGCAGGAAATAATACTAGCTAATACACACAGAGTGTCAGCACACTCACACACATACAGAAGTTAAATAAACTTCACACACAATTGCTGCAGGGGAGGAATCTGTCGTCCTGAGAGTCTGTTGTAGAGACCCATGAGTGTCTGTTGTAGAGACACCCACTCTGTTTGTTCAGGGGTTACTCCCCCTTTTTGTCAAAAATGTTGCCAAAGCCAACAACATAACCAGAGAATAACGACAGAGTTACAGACTTGGTTTTACTTCACAGTTTCAACCAAGTTACCATCCACTTGATCTTGCTTCACAGCTTTGATCAAGTAATCACCCACTTTTGCTTTACAGTAGGTACCACCATATCAGATGCCATGATGTTGTTTCTGACATCCAGAACCACTCCTGCATGAACAACATCCTTGAAATCCTGCAGATACATTGGCCTTCTCACAGTAGGGTGTCTCCTTACCCTCCTGTAACCACCCTTGTTGCAGGTAGCATAGCTATGATCTGGTGACCAATCATAGCCTAGTACAAATTGTTTAATAGGCAGAGATATTAAACAATTTATCCCAAACATCAGTGGTTGCTATAAGGTCTCAGAGAGACATATTCCCAGTTTGCTCCTTAAGTTTTCAAATTGAGTAGCATCTAGAGCCTTTGTAAATATGTCAGCCAGTTGAAGATCCGTGGCTATATGTTCCAAAGTGATCACCTTGTCTTCCACCAGATCTCTGATGAAGTGGTGCCTAATGTCAATATGTTTGGTCCTGCTGTGTTGGATGGGATTCTTGGAGATATTGATGGCACTGAGATTATCACAGAATAATGTCATGACATTTTGAGTGACATTGTACTCAGTGAGCATCTGTTTCATCCAAACCAGTTGGGAACAACTGCTTCCAGCCGCTATGTATTCAGCCTCTGCAGTGGACAGAGAGACACAGTTCTGCTTCTTGCTGAACCAAGATATGAGGTTGTCTCCTAAGAAGAAGCATCCACCTGATGTGCTTTTTCTGTCATCAGCACTCCCAGCCCAGTCTGCATCACAATACCCAGATAGGACAGGCTCAGACCCATGTGAGTACATCATCCCATAGTCACATGTCCCATTGATGTACTTGAGAATCCGTTTGACTTGATTCAAGTGGCTCACCTTAGGCTCTGCTTGATATCTGGCACAAACTCCAACTGCATAAGAAATGTCAGGTCTACTTGCAGTTAGGTACAGCAGGCTACCTATCATGCTTCTATACAGGCATTGATCAACACTAGGCCCTCCATCATCTTTGGTTAACTTCAGATGAGTGGGAGCAGGAGTCCTCTTGTGCCTAGCATTATCCATACCAAACTTCTTAACTATGTTCTTGGCATACTTGCTTTGGGAGAGAAACATAGAGTCCTCCATTTGGTTTACTTGCATTCCAAGGAAATAGGTCAGTTCTCCCACTAGACTCATTTCAAACTCAGACTGCATCTGGTGAACAAATTTTTGAACCATTTGTTCTGACATTCCACCAAAGACTATATCATCAACATAGATTTGAGCTATCATGATTTTGCCTTCTTCATCCTTCACAAACAAGGTTTTATCTATGCCACCCTTTCTGTATCCATTTGAGGTCAGAAATTCGGTTAACCTTTCATACCAAGCTCTAGGTGCTTGTTTCAACCCATAGAAGGCTTTCCTCAACTTGTATACATGCTCAGGTTGGTTAGGATCACCGAACCCTTTAGGTTGTTCCACATAGACTTCTTCATTCAGGTAGCCATTCAAGAATGCACTCTTCACATCCATTTGAAATAGCTTAAACTTCAGGATGCATGCTACCCCCAACAACAATCTGATGGACTCAAGCCTAGCCACAGGAGCAAATGTCTCATCAAAATCTACCCCTTCAACTTGAGTGTATCCTTGAGCTACTAGTCTTGCTTTATTCCTAGTAATTACTCCTTTCTCATCAGATTTGTTTTTGTATATCCACTTGGTACTAATGATGTTGGTCCCTTCAGGTCTTGGAACTAGCTCCCAGACTTCATTCCTTTTGAACTGCTCAAGTTCCTCTTGCATGGCAGTGATCCAGTATTCATCAATCAGGGCTTCCTTCACATTCTTTGGTTCAACCTTGGATACAAAGCAGGAATTTGAGTTTATTCCTCTTGACCTGGTAGTTACACCACTGGTGGGATCCCCTATGATAAGATCCTTAGGGTGGTCTTTCTGAATTCTGATAGATGGCACTTTGATGGTTGCATCTACTTCACATTCAGGAGGAGGTTCCTGTACTTCTTCAGACTTGACTGGATTGTCAGTTGAACTGTCAAGGAATGTTTCAACATCCTCCATGACATCGGTTCCTTCCTCTTTATCGTCCACAATGACATTTATGGATTCCATCAGGACATTGGTCCTGTAGTTGAACACTCTGTAGGCTCTGCTGTTTGTGGAGTATCCCAAAAATATACCTTCATCACTTTTGGGATCTAGCTTCCTTCTCTGTTCACGATCTGTGAGAATGTAGCATTTACTTCCAAAGATATGAAAGTACTTCACAGTGGGTTTTCTGCCTTTCCATATTTCATATAGAGTGGAGGAGGTTCCTTTTCTCAAGGTGACTCTGTTGTGAACATAGCATGCGGTGTTCATTGCTTCAGCCCAGAAGTGCATGGGGAGCTTCTTTGCATGAATCATTGCTCTGGCAGATTCTTGAATAGTTCTATTTTTTCTTTCAACTATTCCATTCTGCTGAGGAGTTATAGGTGAGGAGAACTCATGACTTATTCCTTCAGACGAGCAAAACTCATCAAATTTGGAATTCTTGAACTCCGTACCATGATCACTTCTAATTCGGACCACACAACTGTCCTTTTCCCTTTGAAGTCTTATGCACAGGTCTTTGAAGACATCAAATGTATCTGACTTCTCTCTGATGAAGCTTATCCACGTGTATCTGGAATGGTCATCCACCACCACGTATGCATATTTCTTCCCACCAAGACTTTCAACCTGCATAGGTCCCATTAGGTCCATGTGCAACAGTTCCAGAACTCTGGAGGTTGTGGGATGTCCCAGCTTTGGATGTGACATCTTGGTTTGCTTGCCCACCTGGCATTCTCCACAGACTCTTCCTTCATCAATCAGGAGCTTTGGAATTCCTCTGACAGCTTCCTTGGATATTATCTTCTTCATTCCCCGTAAGTGGAGATGTCCAAGACGTCTATGCCACAACTTCACATCCTGTTCTTCCTTGGCTGAGGAGCATGTTGTGGAAAAGTTTGAGACTTCAGGTTCCCACAGGTAGCAGTTATCTTTGGACCTGGTTCCTCTCATAACTTCATGATTGTCACCATTTGTCACAATGCATAGCTCCTTAGTAAACTGAACATGAAACCCTTGATCACACAGCTGACTTATGCTGATGAGGTTTGCAGTTAGTCCTCTTACTAACAGCACATTATTCAGTTTTGGCACTCCAGAACAGTCCAGTTTGCCCACACCTTTTATTTTTCCTTTGGCACCATCACCAAAGGTCACATAGCTGGTAGTGTGAGGTTGAATATCTACCAGTAGATTTTCCATACCAGTCATGTGTCTTGAGCATCCACTGTCATAGTACCAGTCTTCTCTGGAAGAAGCCCTTAGAGCAGTGTGTGCTATCCTAGCATACCATTGTTGCTTCTTAATGGAAACATAACGCTTAGGCTTAACATGCAAGGCTTGGTTAGGGAAACCATGAATCCAGTAGCAGAAGGCTTTTATATGACCAAGCCTACCACAGTGGTGACACCTCCACTCCTGGTATTTCCTCTTCTGATGATCATTCATCCTAGTTCCTCGATGTTGAGACATTGGCTTTGACTTCCGCTTGAACTTCTGAACTTTAGCCTTTGGGCGTTTGTGTTCAGTTGAGGATCTTTTCCCAAATCCAAGACCAGATTTGGTTCCAGACTACTGTCCCACCTTTAGAATCTCCTCCAAGGTGTCAGTTCCCTTATTCATCATTCTGATGGATTTAGTCATCTGATTCAGCTTGGAGGTCAGCAGGGTTATCTCACCATTTAGTCCCTCTATGACAGACAGTTGCATCTGTCTCTCATCTTCCAGTTCCTTGATGAGTTTCTTTTGCTTTTCTCCTTGTGCACGCACTTCTGCACTGGTGGAACACAGCTTCTTATAGGCTGCAGCAAGTTCATCAAAGGTCAGTTCATCTGCACTTGAGTCATCTTCAGAGGCACAAACACTGGTTAGTGCAGTGACATGTTTGGCAGATTCTCCTTCAGATTCACTTTCAGAGTCTCCTTCAGACCATGTGATAGCTAACCCCTTATTTTGCAATTTGAGGTAAGTAGGGCATTCAGCTCTGACGTGTCCATACCCTTCACAACCATGACACTGGATTCCCTTGCCGTGATTGAACTTCTCATCAGAAGTTGATCTTTTCTTAATGTCAGACGGGATGTTCTTGACATTGGGTCTACCTCTTTGATCAATCTTCTTCACGAACTTGTTGAACTGTCTCCCAAGCATGGCTAAGGCTTCTGATATACTTTCATCACCTCCAGTATATCCTGCTTCTGACTCCTCTTCAGCATTAGATACAAAAGCTATGCTTTTGTTCTTCTTCTCAGCATACTCACCCAAGCCCATTTCAAAGGTTTGGAGGGAACCAATGAGTTCATCCACCTTCATGTTGCAGATGTCCTGCGCCTCCTCTATGGCTGTGACCTTCATAGCAAATCTCTTAGGCAAGGACCTGAGAATCTTTCTTACAAGTTTCTCTTCAGCCATTTTCTCACCTAGTCCACCAGAGGTGTTTGCAATTTCAAGAATATTCATGTGAAAGTCATGAATAGTCTCATCCTCTTTCATCCTCAGATTTTCAAACTTGGTGGTCAGCATCTAAAGTTTGGACATCTTCACCTTGGAAGTACCTTCATGAGTTACCTTGAGGGTATCCCAAACTTCCTTAGCTAGTTCACAGTGGTGTACCAGCCTGAAGATGTTCTTGCTGATTCCATTGAACAATGCATTCAAGGCCTTGGAATTTCCAAGAGCTAATGCCTCTTGCTCCTTGTCCCACTCTTCTTCAGGAATCTGCACACTGACTCCATCTTCACCTGTCCTCATTGGATGTTCCCATCCTTTGTTGACAGCTCTCCAGACTTTGCTGTCTAGAGACCTTAAGAAGGCTATCATACGAGGCTTCCAGTCATCATAATTAGAGCCATCCAACATGGGTGGTCTGTTTGAGTGTCCTAAATCCTTGTCCATGGTACTAGAAAGTAACTTCCCTAGATCTCACCCAGAAATTCACAGGCAGGGTGCCTGCTCTGATGCCAATTGAAATTCTAGTTATCAGACTTTGGATGTCACACTGGTTGTTATGACATCCAATTCTGCACAGACAGGGATTATGCATAACTTAACAGTAAGTGCAGTAAATAACACAAGTAATTGTTCACCCAGTTCAGTCCAACATGACCTACGTCTGGGGGCTACCAAGCCAGGGAGGAAATCCACTATTAGTAGTATCAATTCAAAGCTAAACTCACCCGTTTACAACTTATCACTTAATCCCTACCCAATGCAATTTCAATCTTAACCTAAGATCAGAGTTCCTACTCACTCCCCCTCAATCACCTCAGTGATTACTATCTTTAAACAATATTAAAGACAAGTTGAAGTCACACTTCAAACAACTCTTGATTGTGCTTCACAGCTTTAATCAAGATACACAGCACTCACGCTTAAAAGCTTTGAGTGACACAACACTTACAACTCACTGAACACCCTATGCCAAAGCTATCATCTACTTGATAATGACTTGGCTTACAAGATACGTCTAATACAAGACTCACAAAAATACAGCAGTGAAGTATGATGGACACACAAAATCTTCACGCCTCAAAATCCCTGAAACTGAATGAAGGAACGCCTTCCTTTAATATTGCAGTATCCTGGGCTTTTGCACCTGTATTCTCCTAAATTTAAGGTCACACAAGTTCCCATAAATTCAACATTTAGGTTACTAACAAATAGGCTATTTGTTAGGTTCATTGAATGTAGATTGGTTGTTGATTTCCTGGTTTTTCTCTAAGCTGTTGACTTCCTGAAGAATAGCCTGAGAAAAAGCTGAAACAGAAAACTGAACAACCTACAATATAGCATATGCTGTCAGGCATGAATTTCACGACATTCAGCTTGACATCAAGGTCCATATGCTGAGTCTGTTTTTCCAGAAAACAGACTATACAATTTTGCTGACCTGTACATGATCAAAATGACCATACTACAGTGAAAGCTTACATTAATAAATGTCAAAGTGTCCAACTTAACATTTACACAATTGGCCTTAAGTTAGTTCTGTTATTCTCTTGAAGAACAAACTAAGTTACATGCTGAAGTATAGCAGATCACCACTCTGTCTAATGTTCAGTAGCTGCTGTCAATGATGAATGTCATAACATCCAGTTTGACATTCAGTCAGTAGGCCTTATGCCAGGTCTGGTCTTTCCTTGATAACCAGACTGGAAATAAATACTAAGTTCTAACAGAACTCCTGCTGTTCTATTCCTTAGTATCTGTTGACAGGTATGAATGTCACAGCATCCAGTTTGACATTCAATAAAACCTGTGTTAGCTAGTCCAGCAGTAACTACAATGTAGTCACACATACATGTCATGACATCAGTCAAGACATTAGTACCCATCTAGTGTTTTACCATATAATGCAGCCAATTAAACACCTACACTTGTCTTCACCTTCGGACATCAAGAAAGCCAAACTAACTCGTTGGCTTTGCTTTTGTTGGGCTTTAACATGGCTTGACCTCTGATGTATGTGTAGGTGTTTAATTGGCTGCATTGTATGGTAAAACACTAGCTGGATTCTAATGTCTTGACTAATGTCATGACATGTTGTGAAGGCGTTTGTGTGACTGCATTGGAGGTTAGAGTATCTAACTGTACTCTGATGTCTTGACTAATATCATGACATACCTGAGTAACTTACTGCAGGATTAGCTAATACAGGATTTATTGAATGTCAAATTGAATGTGGTGACATTCATCCCTGTCAGCATATACTGAGGAATAGAACAGTTGGTGTTCTGTTAGAGCTCAGTATTCATTTCCAGTCTGGTTATCAAGGAAATACCAGACCTGGCATAAGGCCTACTATATGAATGTCAAACTGGATGTTATGACATTCATCATGGACAACATATACTGAATAATAGACAGAGTGGTACTCTGCTACACTTCAGTATGTTTCTTAGTCTGTTCTTCAAGAGGATAACAGAACTGACTTAAGGCCAAATGTTTAAATGTCAAATTGGATACTTTGACATTTATTAATGTAAGCTATTATTGTAGTATGGTCATTTTGGTCATATACAGGTCAGCAAAATTGTACAGTCTGTTTTTTTGGAAAAACAGACTTAGCATATGATCCTTGATGTCAAGCTGAATGTCGTGACATTCATTCCTGACAGCATATGCTATATTGTAGGTTGTTCAGTTTTCTGTTTCAGCTTTTTCTCAGGCTATTCTTCAGGGATTCAACAGCTGAGAGAAAATCCAGGAAATCAACAACCAAGCTACATTTGATGAACCTAACAAATAGCCTATTTGTTAGTAACCTAGATGTGGAATTTAGGGGAACTCGCGTGACCTTAAATTCAGGAGAATACAAGTGCAAAGGCCCAAGTACTGCAATATAAAAGGAAGTCGTTCCTTCATTCAGAATTGGGGATTTTGAGGCGTGAAGATTTAGTGTGTCCATCATACTTCACTGCTGTATTTTTGAGTCTTGTATTAGACATATCTTGTAAGCCAAGCCATTATCACGTAGATGATTGCTTTGGCATAGGGTGTTCATTGAGTTGTAAGTGTTGTGTCGCTCAAAGCTTTTAAGCGTGAGTGCTGTGTATCTTGATTAAAGCTGTTAAGCACAATCAAGAGTTGTTTGAAGTATGACTTCAAAATTATCTTTAATATTGATTAAAGGTAGTAATCACTGAGGTGATTGAGGGGGAGTGAGTAGGAACTCTGATCTTAGAGTAAGATTGAAATTGCATTGGGTAGGGATTAAGTGAAGAGTTGTAAACGGGTGAGTTTAGCTTTGAATTAATACTACTGATAGTGGATTTCCTCCCTGGCTTGGTAGCCCCCAGATGTAGGTCATGTTGGACTGAACTGGGTAAACAATTACTTGTGTTATTTACTGCACTTACTTTTAAGTTCTGCATAATTCTTGTCTGCGCAGAATTGGATGTCATAACAACCCGTGTGACATCTAAAGTCTGATAACTAGAATTTCAGTATGGAAGTACGTGGTTGAAGTGAATTCCTCAGAAATGCAGCCAGAGGGCAACCTCTCTTTTGACCCGGTATAATATGTCTTTATTTTACGCAAACTTTCTTTCTTATCGGTTACGGTTCTATCATCTCGGTCATCTCGTTTTATGGTTTCAGCATATGGCTATGGTTCAGATACAGACTAAATACTTCCTTTTGTGCTTTGATCTCAGCTGGTGGAAGTAGAGTGGCTATTGCTCCTGACCATTCAAAGTAGTCATTCTTGGAAAATAATGCATGGCATGCTCTGCGTTCATGTCCTCATATTTATGATACTTGCTTTCTTTTATTGCTTGGCATCTTTTCCAAATCTTCCGGATAGTAATCGTGCCATTCATAGCCATCGGGGAAACAACCCTCTTCCCTCGGTCCGTCTTGCTTCTTCTTGATGGAAACTAGGGTTCAAGTTCAGACTTTTAGAAATAAAGACATGGTAGGGATAGGATTCGAACCTACAATCTTCAGATCATGAGCCTGACGAGTTAACTAACTACTCTACACCACTTATTCGCCTTCTCTTTCTTTTCTTTCACTATTCCCACCTAGGTCCCCGACTTTGGTTGCTTGGTTGGGATAGAACCAACGCTTAGTAAGTAGGCTCCAACCAAAAAATAATAAGGAAGGTCGCACTGAGACTGTGAGAACACTAACAGAACACTCTCCGACCCCCACTAACCAGCTAGTCTGAACTGATGACCGGCCTGCAAGCAACTAAATTTTTTTCTTAGTTGCTCTGGATTTGATTCTAGATGCTACTTACTTACATATGATGTTTTCTTTCACAAGGTAGCGCATCTATATGGCATAGCTGAAAGCGGACAAAAAAAGTGGTTCACATAGCGTTACGTAGGCTTAGCCTTTTTCTCTATCTACATTTATATATGATAATCTCACTAGTGGACAGCAAACAAAAAGATGCCACACTAAGAAAGAAATCCAATCAGAAACAAGGTAGTTAGGGACATGCAGACTAACTTCTCTGACATTCCTATTTTTGAAATGAATCTTCGGTCCTTCTGCCAACGCTAACACCACCCGAACTTGCACTGTCGCTCAAAGAGAGATGCAGGTGAGACCCCCTCCAGTTCTGTAATTCGAAGGAGGTTCTGAGAATGAAACTCAAACCCCTTGTCACTTACTAGAGAGCCGGAAAGCTTAGGGACGCCTCTCGTTCCTCTTCTCCCATTTGACAACCGTATCTCAGAATGTTCGGATGATTCTCTAGAACTAAATATGCTTTGTTTTTTTAAAGAATGGGTATATATCATTGGGAAAAAGCAGAAGAGAAGGATTTAACGGGAAGAAGAAGGGAAGTTCGGAAAAGCCTAGCAGACGGGACTATCAACTCCTTTCTATTACGATCTCGACACCTTCTTTACCCCTCTTAACCCCTATTTTGAAGAGCAAAGCTCCTAGGTTCCACATCTTAAAAAAGTGCATGACCAGATTGGAAGAATTTGCAATGGGCCAACTCACCCAACCATGATGCGCATGAGAGAAGAAAGCGATGGGCCAACTCACCCAGCCATAATTCTAAGTCCAATGTCTCAGATCAAATCCAACAGTTCACACAAATCTTTTTTAGGGTTTTTATTGTTATTATGTACATTAAGGTCAAAAGACCACAAAACCAAATAATATACACAAACAAGTCTATAGAATCACAATATAATCACAAGATATGGCTCAAGTGAGCAAAGTGAAAATGACATTAAAATACACAAGTTACATGGTATGATGAATAATGACAAATGAATAAAGACTTGAATTTAAAGTGCATAAAAGTTAATGGCTTGAAATTAAATGTTAATTGAATGTTACTCCCTCCGTCCCATATTATCAGCAAATTTCACTTTTTAGATTCATTAAATAACTAATGTATCTGGTCTATATATATAGACTAGATACATTAGTTATTTAATGAATCTAAAAAGTGAAATTTGCTGATAATGTGGGACGGAGGGAGTAGTTGATTAGAAGTTAGTATTGCTTTTGCTTTTTGCTGTTTAAGTCATTCTTTGGAGAACACTCAACCCACTATTCGCAAGTATAGATCCTTGAACCAAGACATCTTCCAAAGGAATGAAAAAAAGCCAAGTTTCCACACAATACCATGAAAGGGGGGAGACTTACAATCTCACTTACTAGAATGTTATGCCTTTTGTGTCAAAATTTAGCGATATGTTAAGCAATCGTAATTGGACTTATGTAGAAGTCATAACTATTTGAGGTCGGGCAATAGAAATTTTAGTGTTAATGCATGTTAGAGATATGGTATTGTGAACCATACTCCTAAAACATACCACACTTAAAAGAAAATGGAAAAAAGGGTGAACCTAATCTCATCCATACTCATGTTGATTTTGCAATCAACTAGCCTTAGGTAAACAATTAAAAATGCATTAAATTAAATTATGGTTGGTCAAAATCCTAAAACCTCATCAAAACACCAAATAAATGGTCATGAGATTTATCATAGGTCAAACAAGGTCAAAGGACCTTGGAGAAAAAATTTCATTATTTTTGGAAACTTAAAAGTATTTTTAAACGATTAAAAATATGCACAAAAACAATTAAATCAATATTAATATTGATTCAAAAAATAATTTTAATTCAGAACATGAAAGAGAAAATTATTTGAAAATTTTAGGTCAACGTCCCATATTTTTTGGATCAATATTAAAATTAATGTGAATTAATGAAAATAAGTCAATAAAAATAAAAATCAGAAAATGCTAAAATACGTGGACCACTTGATCTCCCTCATTAATTAAGGTGGAAGATCAAGTGGATCTCAGCGCGCGTTCCATGATGGACTAGGGTCAATCCGCTGCACAAGTGGTAATTAAAACCAACGCTCAGGATTAGAACAAAATAGATGGATCCTATGGTCTGGAGAGATGCCAATGAATCGCCGGAGCCAGAGCTCCGGTCTTCTTCTCCGGTGAACCTCACCGGACTGGTCCACCCTTAACCATCGCCAAAATGAAAAAGATGGACATGAATTTAAAGTAAACATGCTCAGGAGCTCGAATCTGGAATCAATTTTACCTAACTCCAAGTATATAGAACGATATAGGGAGTTGAATTTTGAGGATCATATTCTGAGTTGCTTCAATTTGACCTCAAAGCAACTCAATCTTCTAGCCTACATTGTTAGGACTTCAGACAACCAAAAATCAAGAAGAATTATGGAGAATTGAGTGAGAATCGAAGAGATGAAAAATTTAGAAATTCACCTTCACTGCAGGTTCAGATGGACACGATCTTCCTCTCAATTGTGCTTGGCCTTGCTTTAGATGCTTGAAGGAAGGGAAATGGATCAAAAAAGAAGCAGAACTCTTGGAGTTTTGAATTTCAAAACAGTGGAGATTCAAACTCGATTTCCAATGGAAATCCTCAAGGTTATCATTTGAATGAGCTTCTATTTATAGCCAATGCATTGTTATTTGCACACTTGTTTCTAACTTTTAAAAATAGCAAAAATCCCTTACATGGATGCATAGGCGTGTGATAGGCCCATGTAATGATGCATTCAGGTCCAAAATCATGTACAAACATTGCTGAAGTCATGTTAACAAGCCATGCATTTGTGTGTGGAAAGTGGAAGTTCAAATATGCCAAATGGTCCTTCAACTTTAAGCCATGCGCAAGTCACCCATACTTAGATCAAGAGGAACAACTTTCATGTTGAACACGTTTTCTTTTGAAGCTTGGATCATGATGAAATTTGAAGTGGAAGTTTGGAAAATCAAACATATAAAAAAAAACTCTAAGTACCAAGCCATATGTTCACTTCTTCCACCTTAGGTAACTTTTTCTATGAGCTTCAGATGAGAAACGTTCCTTCATCAAAGTTGTATCTCTCTCAATGTCCTACAGTTGGGTCACAAATTTGACCTCATTTGGATTTATCATGAAGGAGTTATGCATTTTAGAAGTTGAGGAAAATCACTTGTTCAATGGTATTGGCCCAAAATGACCTATAACGTATCCTCATATCACATGTATTTAAATGTTGAATTTGCACTTCCTCCAAACATAAAAGTTGAAGTAGACATATTTAATTTGATCATGCAACTTTAATGGCTTTCATATCATAAAAATTAGCAAGTTATGGTCTTGGAAAGTTGACCTCCAAATTAGGGTTTAGACAAAATGACCTATAATCTTTCACCATAAAAAATGACTTTCCAAGCAAAACTAGATCTAGACCTCAACATGAAAGTTGTCTGGAATGTCATTTAGAGTAACGTTGCTCTTGTAATCATTTTCATATGATACAAATTGTAGGGGATAGGGTCTAGGGAACCCTAGTTTTGATCAGTTGACTTCCTCTAGTCAACCACCACGAACCAACTTGTTGACTTGCTATTCTCTTGAATTTTGGGACTGATGGAGGATCATATATACATAAGATGATGAAATGTGAAGTATCACTTGAAATATTTGATCAATTGTTGAAGAAACTTGTTGAAGAAGTCACATAAGATACCCAAATAATTTAGGGTTTCCAAGGCAAACCAACTCCAAACTCTTGATGATTTCTTGATTAAAATAACATGTGAAGATCATGGGGATCCATAAATGATACTTAGAGCCAATGTAGACCAAATATTGATTGAGCTCCTTGAAATTAGGGGCTTAAACCCTAGATATGAGCTTGATAGATCAAAGGTGAGCATGTGCACTACCTACAAAAGAGTTAAACTATACAATGACATATTTTTGGTATTTTGGTTAGTAAATAAAGAAAACGAAGTATGATACAATCAAGTGTGCTTGGTTATCTCTCCCAATGAAAACCCAATGAATAAGGGGTAACGAGGATGCCAATTTGTGATCCCAATGCTAATTCATATGATGAGAATAACATGAGGGATCTTAGGGTCAAAATTGGGGTCTTACAGCTACTCCCCTATTTAAGGACATTCTAGCTGAGGAGGTGAAGGTTAAAATATTCGTATCAACTTAGTAGAATGGACTTAAATAACAACATATAGAAACAAATGTTGGTCCCTATGAGACCTCATGATGCATATGATATGAATGTTAAAATAAATCTTTGTGGGTAAAATGCTGCCACAAAGGAAAATAATCCGGAGAGACTGAAAGTCCGCAGGAGCATAATGTGTTTCGTAAGGAAAAGTTACTGGGGAGACAGAGACTCTAAGGGGACAAAAATGGTCGTGCATAGGCCAGACTATGACTTTAAAAACTGTTAGGGGGACACAAGGGATTCCATAAAAATAAATCAATGGAAAGACTCAGCTGGGAAATAAAAGGACATATGTGGGGGAAACAAGTATATCAGAACAAAGCTGAAATACTCAAGCCAGACAGGAAACAATGATTTCACTGAGGAAATGCGCACTCAAAGTTAACTAGGGAAGAACCGATCTTCAACACAGGAGGAGCAAAAATATATTATCCATTACCGGTTACTGGGTAAAGAGATAACAAAATATGACAGGGAGGACATTTGTTACCGGTTAGGGTAAACATATCAAGGATGACTCACCGAAGGCAACCAAGAAGTGTATTCATTACTAGTTAGTGGGTAAGAATAACCTACTGGGGAATAGCCAAATAGGATTTACAACTACCGGTTACTGGGCAGAAGACCAAAGAAAGAAGAGAATATTCGTCACTAATTAAAGTGAACATATCAAGGATAGACTCCAATGGGAAGAATATTCGTCATCGGTTAAGATGAACATATCAAGGATAGACTTTCCTGGGGACATTAGGAAGGATATCCGTCACCGGTTAAGATGAACATATCAAGGATAAACCACCTGAAAAAGTAGGGATTACATCTATCGGATACTGGATAGAATACCGAAAAGAGAATATGCGTCACCGGTTAGGATAAACATATCAAGGACAGACTCAAAGGGGAAAAATAGGAGTTATATCTATCGGTTACTGGATAAAAAATCAAAAAGAGAATATTCGTCACCGGTTAGGATGAACATATCAAGGATAGACTCCGAGGGGAATCAGGATTTACAACTATCGGTTACTGGGCAGAAGACCGTAAAGAGAAGGAAACCTGTCATCGGTTAAGATGAACATATCAAGGATTAACTCTCTAGGGAATAAAATAGGGATTACAACTACCTTTTTACTGGGTAGAATACCAAAAAGAGAATATCCATCATCGGTTAAGATGAACATATAAAGGATAAACTCAAAGCAAGGGAAGAAAATATCTGTCATTGATTAGGATGAACATATTAAGGATAATCTTCCTAGGAGACGTGAAAACGAATCAGCTGGAGAGAAAAGGTTACTCTTGTCGGGTATTGGACAAAAGTGAAATACTTGCAAACTGAGAAGAATATTACTAGTTACTAGGTAATAAACCCTCAGGGGGACCAAAAGCATATATCTAGGTAAGATCTAGAAAGAAACGGTCAATCAAAGACTCAACCCAATGAGGATATAACTCAAGGGGAGTGGTTCCATCCAGATAATCAACTAGGGAGGAAACTGAAATAATAATCATCCACGAGGAAGTAACTCATTGGGGAATGAGAAAGGGTAAATTCTTTATGCTTAATAGGCTGACACTCTACAATTGAAAGAGGATAGACAAACCAATTCTGCATGGGGAAAAGATATCACCGTAGTAGAGGATCAAAAAAACAATGAATCACGAAGTGTGTGTAAATAATGAAATTTATGAATGCATATGTATATGTATATGCATATATGATGATTATGCTAACAAAACGATCGCAAGGGATACAAGTGTCACTAGTCTGAATCATCGATACAATTCCTAGCCAATCCACAACAGGAAGGAAACAACTGGAGAGAAACGGCCATCTCGAAGGCTTAACCCTGGCTGGGGAGAAAAGGTTAGGCTCTGTTGAGGAAACTGCTACATCAACTCTGCAGGGAATTTTAGGTCAACACCATATCAAATGGGGGGGCAACCTTGCAGAGGACAACCACAAAACTGCTCTGAATCAGGGGTAACTTTGACGGCTTGCGGTGAAGCAAAATTCTGCTGAATCTTATACAAACTACTTGGAATGATGCGCCTACAACTCAAGGGAAGCCAATCACAAACTCATTTGGGGAATTCAGCAAAATTCGGATGCTGCCATGCTGCCATGGATGAAAAAAAGGATCACGCCAACTGCTATGGGGAGAACCAATAATGCTTCACATTTAGGGCTTACCGCTTTTCAAACCGCTGTTGATATTCCTTTAAATGATATCGATTGCTTTTTAAAGTAACTACTTTTATATATTTAAGAAAACATGATTTTGATTTAAAATTTAATTTCAAAAATGATTACAATAAATTTTTATTCTATTTAGCTGAATAAATAAGAGTAGAAACAATTGGATAAAGGCTCAACTTTATTTAACGGAATGGTAGTTTGTAAATGACAAGACTCCATAGATCTTTCCAAAAGTTGAAAAAATGGTAATTTACATGGAAAAGGACTACATTGAATACAATGATCACTAATCCTTCTACCAACTTTGATGTCCACTGTGCTCTTGGCGTCGGATGGGAATGATGAATCAGAACCAAACGTTGTGCTCAAGAAAGTCTTCAAAACTGAAGATCACCAGGATGAAGTTACTTGCCATAATCCTTATTTTTGCATAAATTTCCCCAAGGCGGGGTACTCAATTTATCGGGATAATTCTTTTCTGTTTTATGTATCTAACTTTTGCCTGGATCGACTTTTCGGGTTTTCAATCCACCGAGACACTCATTTTTGCCTAAGCCGCCCTTTCGGGTTTTCAACTTAGCGAGTTGTTCTTTTCTTTTTAGGCGAAGTATTTCTTGACTGCATCTGCATTCACAGGACGAGTGAACTCTTTGCCATCCATAGTTGTAAGAATCAAAGCACCGCCTGAAAAGGCTCTCTTGGAAACATATGGGCCTTCATAATTAGGAGTCCATTTGCCCTATAATCTGGCTTGAAAGATAATATTTCCTTGAGCACAAAGTCACCTTCTCTGAATACGCGAGGTCTCACCTTCTTATCAAAAGCTTTCTTCATCCGTTGCTGATATAACTGACCATGACACATGGCAGTCAACCTTTTCTCTTCAATCAAATTCAACTGGTCATACCTGGTTTAACACCATTCAGCCTCAGTCAACTTGGATTCCATCAACACACGCAATGACGGGATCTCAACCTCTACCGGCAGCACAACTTCCATGCCATAAACAAGTGAGAAAGGGGTTGCCCCTATTGAAGTGCATATGGATGTACGATACCCATGCAAAGCAAATGAGAGCATCTCATGCCAATCCTTGTACGTCACAACCATTTTCTGAATGATTTTCTTGATGTTCTTGTTCGCAGCTTCAACAGCCCCATTCATCTTGGGTTTGTAGGGAGAAGAATTGTGATGTGCAATCTTGAAGTCTTTGCAAAGAGCTTCCACCATATTTTTATTCAAGTTCGATCTATTATTAGTAATGATCTTACTCGGCACACCATATCGGCATACAATCTGATTCTTGATAAACCGCACAACAACTTGCTTGGTTACATTCACATATGATGCCGCCTCAACCCACTCCATGAAGTAGTAAACATCCACTAGAATGAAACGATGTCCGTTTGAAGCTTTGGGCTCAATCATGCCAATCATATCAATTCCTCACATGGAGAAGGGACATGGGAAGGAAATGACATTCAACAGTGTCGGAGGAACATGAATCTTATCTGCATATATTTGACACTTGTGGCATTTCTTCACAAACTTGCAACAGTCAGATTCCATTATCAGCCAATAGTAATATGCTCGCAACATCTTCTTCACCATAGCATATCCATTGGAGTGAATACCAAAGGAACCTTCATGGACTTCTGTCATCAATAAGTCTGCTTCGTGTTTATCCACGCATCTGAGCAGAACCATATCGAAATTTCTCTTGTAAAGCATATCACCATTCAGGTAGAAATTGCCAGCTAATCTCCTCAAAGTCTTCTTATCTTTCAAAGATGCCCAAGACGGGTAAATCTGACTTTGGAGAAAACATTTGATATCAAAGTACCATGGCCTCTCATCTCTGACTTCTTCAACAACAAACACATGAGATGGCCTATCAAGATGCATCACAGTCAAATTAGGAACTTCATTCCAATACTTCACTATAATCATTGAAGCCAATGTTGCAAGAGAATTTGCCATCCGGTTTTCATCTCGAGGGATATGATGAAACTCAACCTTTGTAAAGAAAGTTGAAATCCTCCTCGCATAATCTCTATATGGTATCAAACCGGGTTGATTCGTCTCCCATTCACCTTTGATTTGATTCACAACCAAAGCTGAATCTCCGTAAACGTCTAAATATTTGATTCTGAGATCAAATGCCTCTTCAAGCCCCATAATGCAAGCTTCATACTCATCCATATTGTTTGTACACTTGAAAGTTAATCTTGTTGTAAATGGAAAATGAGTGCCTTGAGGAGTAATAATCACTGCCCCAATGCCATTACCATACTGATTAACAGCTCCATCAAATACCATGCCCCAACGGAAACCAGGTTCTGGCCCTTCTTCAAGCAATGGTTCATCACAATCTTTCATTTTAAAGTACAAAATCTCTTCGTTAGGAAAATCATACTACACTGACTGGTAATCTTCTATCGGTTGGTGAGCCAAATGGTCAGCCAAGATATTACCTTTAATTGCTTTCTGAGATTGGTATTCAATATCATACTCTGATAACAACATATGCCAACGGGAAATCCTCCCGGTTAAAGCAAACTTTTCAAAAATATACTTGATTGGATCCATTTTGGATATCAACCAAGTGGTATGATTCAACATATACTGACGCAGACGCTTAGCAGCCCAAGCCAATGAGCAACAAGTCTTTTCTAGCATAGAATCTCGAGTCTCACAATCGGTGAATTTCTTACTGAGGTAGTAAATTGCATACTCTTTCTTTCCAGACTCATCTTGTTGACCAAGAACACAACCCATACTCTCTTCAAGCACATTCAAATACATGATCAACGGTCTTCCTTCAACAGGCGGAGACAGAATCGGAGGTTCAAGCAGATGCTTTTTTATACTATCAAAAGCCTTCTGGAAATCCTCGGTCCAATCACAAGATTGATCTTTCCGAAGAAGCTTGAATATAGGCGCACATGTGGCAGTCATGTGCGAAATAAATATTGAGATATAATTCAAACGGCCGAGAAAACCTCTTACTTGCTTCTCAGTTATGAGCGCAAACATCTCTTGTATTGCTTTGACCTTGGCAGGATCAACTTCAACACCCTTTTTGCTGATAATAAAGCCCAACAACTTACCAGAACGAACACCAAATGTACACTTATTGGGATTCAAGTGGAGTTTGTACTTTCTCAAACACTGGAATAGCATCAACAAATGTTCAACATGTGCCTCTTCATCAATGGATTTAGCAATCATATCATCAACATAGACTTCGATCTCCTTATGCATCATATCATGAAAAAGAGTAGTCATTGCTCTATGATAAGTTGCATAAGCATTCTTTAAACCGAAAGGAATCACTCTATAACAGAGTGTTCCCAAAGGTGTAATGAATATGGTCTTCTCCATATCTTTGAGTGCCATCTTGATCTGATTATATCCGGAAAATTCGTCCATAAATGAAAATACTTTGAATTTAGTTGTATTGTCTACCAACATATCAATGTTTAGTAGAGGAAAATCATCTTTTAGACTAACTTTATTCAAATATCTATAATCAACACACATACGAACTTTTCCATCTTCCTTTGGAACAAGCACAATATTGGCCACCCACTACAGATATTCAGCAATAACAAGGAAACCAACATCAATCTGCTTTTGCACCTCTTCTTTGATCTTCACTGCCATATCAGGGTGAGTCCTTCTCAATTTATGCTTGACTGGAGGGCATTCTGGCTTCACCGACAATCTATGCTCCACAATCTCAGAATCCAAACCAAGCATGTCTTAATAAGACCAAGAAAACACATCTAAATACTCTCGGAGAAGATTAATCAACCCCTTCTTAACGTCTGGACACAATCGAGACTCAATCTTGACCTCCTTCACATCATCCTCAAAACCCAAGTTGACTAACTCAATCTGCTCTTCGAACGGCTAGATGGCTTTTTCCTCGTGCTAAAGTAGATGAGACAATTCATCAGATACTTCTTCATCACTTTCTTCCTCGTACTCAAACATAGGGAATTCAAAGTTTGGAGAATGAGTAAGATCATTGCATTCAAAGGGTTTAGAAACTAACCTGCATAATGATTTGATATTTTGATTTTAGAGAAGTGAATTGTGACCAAATATCATGTAGATGGACAATTATTATTTATTTATTTATGTTTTTTGTGATTGCCATTTTTCAGAAAAGCAAAAAGTAAAAATAAAACATCATAGATGTTGATGGATAGAATTTGCATTTTATTAATAATCAAATTTGAAGATGCCAAACAATGTTCACTTCTCCCTTAGGCATAGGAGAA
The DNA here is from genome assembly GCF_024323335.1 of Lathyrus oleraceus. NCBI lineage: Eukaryota > Viridiplantae > Streptophyta > Magnoliopsida > Fabales > Fabaceae > Lathyrus > Lathyrus oleraceus. The sequence goes on from NC_066581.1 coordinate 441,754,905, forward strand.
GTATTTTCAAAATAATAAAAGCAATTACTTAGAACGATGCTCAATAATAGGAACATCGACAGCAGTCCAATTGTTGCAAGCTTTTCCACGCGTCACAAAATTGGTGTAGTCTTCATCTTCATCATCCTCGATTACAGCAACTAAGTGTTGTTCATTACCATGAATGAACCCCCCGCTACGGAAACTGGGTTGTATGATAACGCGAAAACGTATCGTATTTTTGGCCCTATATGCACTGCTTTTTACTCGATTAACACTATTTATTACACAATATTTTATGTTTATTTGTAGGTATTCATTGATTAAAAGGTATACCGCAAGAAAAATGGGAAATAGCAAAAAGGAAAGAAAAAGGCAAGAAAAGAGAAGAAAATGAGGCTTCCAATGGGATAATGGGCCACCCAAGAAAATTGGATTGTGGCACCTATTACCCAAAGGATGTGGCGCCCGCCACATTGAGCCAAAAGGAAGGTGGCGCCCGCCACCAACCCTTGTAAAGTGGTGGGCGGTTACTACAAGAGTGGTGCTCGCCACTCATCATGGATTTAGGGTTGTGGCAACCGCCACAACCGAGTCTCCCCACTTTTCCTACTTTTTCTCCATCTTTTTAGCCATGGTTTCTACTACTCTTGCTACAATTGAGGAACGTGAAAACGATATTAAAAAGGGAAATCATTCAGACTCGCAACTCTCTCTCTTCTTCCAGTTTTTTTAGGTTACGCTTAATTATTTTTAGGATTATTTTTCTTTTAGTTTTCCAGGACGTTTCTTACCATTGTAAAAGTGATAGTTTCTCCACATCAGGGACTATTACGGTTTATTATTTTCACGCATTTGGGATTCAATTGTAAGGGGTATCCATTGCCAAAGCCTTCCAGAATTATTTAATCGAATATTCAAGATTCAATTCTAGTTCTTAAATTTCCATCCAGGTTTATTATTGTTTACTGTTTTATTTATTTATGCCTTACTGTATGTTTAATTCCCCATTTTCCATGTCTGTCGCCGGATCTATGTCCGGCTAAACCTTTAGGGATCGATATGTAAAGACCGTCGAAACGACGGGATTCAATAAATAATTGGTGTTAGTTTTTATTAAAACTTATTTTTCTGGTTTTAGTTTCTTATTTTAATCAAACTATTTTTCGTGCGAGGGTACAAAACAAATTAAGGTTACGGTATAAAAACGAGAGTTTAAGATTTTAACCAGATACCTGAAACTTGGCATTGATCCTAAATACAGCGAGAGCGCTTTAGGATTAATTAGACTTTATCTATATTTAAAAAGTACTTTTAAGTTCAAAATGAGACCGCGAGAGCCAAGCATTATGGTTTAAGAGTATGGTAGAAGTCAATAAAACGAGAGTGTGAGGCTAAGTCCTTTCTATAAATGATTTCTACTGAAGAATATTATAACCAATAAGATTACACCAACTATCTATCGAATCCCCGAGGTTTGATGTATTACATACCGATATCCCCTATATCTTATATCTTTATCTTTATTCTATTCTATAGTTATTTCTCTTCATCCCTCCAATCTTAGAACAAACATTCTCCTTAGATTTACATAGTAACCTCAGACCACGATACGTTCGATTATTAGTCCTTGTGGGTTCGATAATCTTTAAAACTACGCGATAGGACTTTGCACTTGCAGTCATGATTCACATAGACTTAACAAAGTCGTGATCATTGTACATCTTCAGCTTTAATCACAGACGATCCTCGTTGGAAACCCAAACCGGCTCTGCTCTTGTTCTTGGCGACCTCTACCATACGGCCCCACTGATCAGAATTACCGTCTTCAACAATCTTTTGCGCGTCTTTAAAGGAGGACATGGGTGAAAGTAGGGAAAAACAAGAAAGGGGGTTTGAATTGTTTTGAGAGAATAATTTTTTTTAGAAATAATACACACGCAGAGACAAAAGAAATCAACACAGAATTTTATACTGGTTCACTTGAAATTCAAAGCTACTCCAGTCCACCCGGCCAAGGTGATTTTGCCTTCAAAAAGGACTTAATCCACTAATCTTGAAAAATTACACAAACAATCGTCTAAGAGAATAGAGATCCCTTAGCCCTCTCAAGTTTACAGACTTCACAAGTCACTTGAGGAAATTTCTTAGCAATATAGTATGATTACAGTAATGAATAGTGCTTCTAACATAAGCAGAAATTACACAAGGTAAGAGCAAGAAATATTCCCACGTTAGAGCAGCAACTCGTGAAAGAATGACTGATGAATAGTGGAAGTATTATATTCTCGTGTGTTCCAGGTATCTTCTTTGGGTGGCGTTCCATCCTTTATATAGGAGTAGTAAGAAGACCGTTGAGTGATGTTAATGTCAGAATCTCGGGCATTGATGGATGATTAATGTCATTAATATCCGTGTTCTTTCCAAAGCAATATTTGGAGCTCCATAACATCCTTCCTAAAATAGATTATTTCCATAAGCGAGTTTCTTCAAGGTTAAGCTTTCTGAATCAGAGGATCCTAGTGTCAGAGCCTTCATTAAGCGATTGCAACTTCTGAAGATGCTTGTTGCTGTCTGTCTTCAGAGTTTCTCTTTACTTGATTTCATTAGAGCGTACGTCTTCAGATTCTAAAGTCATTCTTCCACTTCAGAGTGTCTGACTTCTTTAGTTTAGCTTGCGCTTGCGTTTGATCAGAGTCAAATCTTCTGTTCGTGTATCTTCTAAGTGGTATCTTAGAGCTTGATTCTGTATCTCATGAAGTCTATCTGACTGTTTTGATTAGAGTCCTGCATACTTAGAAATATTTTGTTAGGGTACCATTTTTGTTTCATCCTTTGTTATCATCAAAATCTTAGAGATACATTGTAGAACTAATTTTGTTCTTACAATGGGTTCCCTAACTCTCTTTTCTTCTGCAATAGATAGAGCTTGGAACGGAGTTCCAATCTCATCCTCAGGTTTTACATAAGAGAAAGACGACAGGTGGCTCACCAACAAAGCCTTCTCTCCACCGACGATGACAAGCTTACCATTCTTTACGAATTTCAACTTCTGATGCAGAGTTGAAGTAACATCTCCCGCCTCGTGTATCCATGACCTTCCTAATAAGCAGCTATAGGTCGGGTGGATATCCATTACTTGGAAAGTAATTTGGAAATCACTAGGACCTATCTTCACAGGAATGTCCACCTCACCAATTACAGTCTTGCGAGAACCATCAAATGCCTTGATGATCCCGCCATTGAACCTCATCGGAGCTCCTTGATATGACAATCTGGAAAGAGTTGATTTTGGGATTACATTCAGTGAAGAACCGATGTCAACCAACACATTCGACAAAGTATCCTCCTTGCAGTTCATCGATATATGCAGTGATAAATTGTGCTTTCTGCCTTCCTCGGGAAGTTCTTCATCACAAAAGCTTAAATTATTGTAGGAAGTGATGTTAGCCACAATATGATCGAACTGATCAACCGTTACATCATGCTCTACATAAGCTTGCTCCAATACCTTTTGCAATGCTTCTCTGTGCGCTTCAGAATTCATGAGTAGAGACAACACTGAAATCTTGGAAGGAGTTTGGAGCAGCTACTCCACCATATTGAATTCACTCTTCTTTATTAACCGGAGTACCTCATCATCATCATTAGGCTTCAAACCGCTGTATTCACCAGACTGACATCTTGGAGCACTAACCGGATCTACTGCAGGCACATCAACTTTCTTACTGACAGATACATCTTCTACACTCTTCGAGAACACAGGCCCAAAAACACGACCACTACGGGTCACCTTCGTCACATCAGCAATACTCACGACAAAACTGGTTATAGGAAAAGGAACCTCTTGACCATTCTCTAACATAGTAGCATTGTACTGATACGGAACATCTCTATCGGATGCATACGGGACAGGGCCCCCTAACCGTATTACCAACGGCGATACCGATCTATTGCTGACACTACTACTGCTGCTGTTGTCAAACTGGATTACCATTCTCTCTGGAGTCTTAAATACAAGAACTATCACGTTCACATCGTCACCGAAGTGACAAGACTGAAAAATATGGATCATACCTTCATCCATCAACCTTTGGATATCTCTTTTCACAATCGTACAACCTCGGGGGGTTAACACTACAAATTGCACAACCATCATGGTCATGCTCACAATCACTCACCATACAGATATCCTTATGCATCGTCACCAAGGACCTTCTAATGAAATGGACATCATATATCTTGAATTCTCCGGGACAGCCGTCCACCATATTGACAGAAGGATTACCATGAGCAGGCAATGGGTTTACGTTCACATTAGGCGCACGGTCCTCAAAGGACACCATCCCACTCTTCACTAGCTTCTGGACCTCATACTTCAACGGGTAGCAATTCTCAATATCATGATCGGGAGCTCCTTGATGAAAGGCACAATGAAGCTCTGGCTTATACCATCATGGAAGTGGTTCTGGAATCTGTGGAGGATTTCTTGGTTGAAGAAGGTTCTTGAGAACCAATGATGGATACAATTCAGCATAAGACATAGGAATAGGGTCAAAAGAGACCTTCTTATTTTCAAAATTTTGTTTTTGTTGTTGTTGATTATTGGTGTTGTTGTTGTAGTTGTTTGTTCTTTGTTGTGGTTGTTGTTGACGTTGTTGTTGAACTGGCATTGATTAATTATTGGAAAATACTGGAATAACAGATGATACTTGATGATGGTGTTGACGGGGTTGCGGATTTCTTCTGACATGAGGCCTCCTCTGCCTCCCAATGGATACTGCATTGGTCTCATCTTCCTTCTTCTTGCAAAACTGTTACCATACCTCTTGCTTGAAGACACCTTCTCTTTAGACAACTGTCCCTCTCAGACACCTTCTTCTAATCTCATCCCCGTATTTACCATTTCGGTAAAGTCATTGGGGGCACTAGAAATCATTCGCTCATAGTAGAACGAGCTCAGGGTCTTGAGAAAAATCTTGGTCATCTCCTTTTCCTCTAAAGGAGGGGTGATCTGAGTAGCAAGCTCTCTCCACCTTTGAGCGTACTCTTTAAATGTCTCATTATCCTTTTGAGACATCGACCTCAACTAGTCCCTATCCGGCGCCATATCCACATTATACTTGTATTGCTTCATAAATGCTTCACCCAAATCATTGAACGTGCGGACACGCGCACTATCCAAACCCATGTACCACCTCAAAGCGGCACCAGCCAGACTATCTTGAAAATAATGAATCAGTAACTGATCATTATCAGTTTGCATCGACATCTTTCTAGCATACATGACGAGATGGCTGAGCGGACAAGTGTTTCCCTTATACTTTTCAAAGTCAGAGATTTTGAACTTCATCGGGATCTTAATATTGGGAACCAATCAAAGTTCCATAACACTCTTATCGAACAAATCTTTTCCCCTCAAGGAATTGGTCTTTCATTTCATCCATCTTCTCATAGACATCCGAACCCTCAGACGGCTCGGAGTTGTAGATGGTGTCCTCAACACGAGGCTGGGTATGAACAACCGGTGGCGGCACAGACATGACCGGGCTAGATGCCAGCATGAAAGAAAAAGTAGGCGCAAAACCCTCTGGCACAAAGTTGGGTGGCATTCCCCACGGGAATCCGGCAGGCATGGCGGGAGCAAACTGATGGCCATCAGTAGGAACGGTTGAAGTAACAACCTCTGAAATGACCGCCCTTTGAGGAGGAGAAGTTGCAGGTGTTGGAGAAGATTGACTCTGAGCAGCTAGAACTGACTCCATCATGGCAGTCAGGCAGACGATCTCATCCTTCAATTCTCTTTTCTCTTGTTCCAAGTGTTCCATGATTCTTGGACGATTGGCGCGAGTATTGTATCATGAGTCAGCTTGGCTGAAGCACATGAGAATAACCAATGAGACATCTGGCGGAAGAAAAACCTATATGCAAATGATGCATGAAATGCAATGCTTTGATTGTTTTTATTTTCAAGGAACATACTATTTTATTTGCAAATATATAATAATAATAATTGCAACAATTTGATTGACCATAAAAATCTCTTTTATTTATATGATTGGAAGGATTACACTGAGTATAATTTCAGAAACCAAAATCCAAATACAAGAGAAAAGGAAACTAATCATCCTAAGGATCCCCTAACGATAGTGGTGTCAGATGATCTGGCTGCTGGCGCATACTTCCTTCAGATGCGTCGAATCTCGGACACAAAAGAAGTCTTCATCTGAGCCTTCTCAAGGACAAGCTGATCACCAATATTCTTCCAAGCACCAGAAGGCTGAGGCATACTAGAGGAAGATGAAACCTTTGGCTCTTTCTGTATCTTCATTGCTCGATCTTCAAGAAGCTCAATAAGTGCATCCTTATCCTTAGACTCAAGCTGCAACTCCTCATGCTTTCGGCTCAAAGCATGGAATCGCTCTTCCCACACATCCTTCTCTTGCTTCATCTTGGAGAATGCGTCTTCCAATTCCTCTACATCTTGGTTAGGGAGAGTTGATGTCTCAACCACAACCATAGACATAGGTCTTTCACAAGCATAAGGCATCTTCAACTCGAAAGCTCTCTTTTTAACCCAAAGAGTGTAAGCTTCCAAAGCTACACAGTTGCGCGGACCAAGATCGGATCTTCCTTTCCTATGAACATTATGCCAAGCATGTATTATCTTCTGCTTCAAATGTTAGGGATATTTACCCTCTTGATAGAAAAGACCTTATAATTGAGTTGACGATGAGCCAAAGTAGGGTTGTAGTTTGTTCCTCCTTGTGTACCAATGAGAGGCACATTAGAGAAGTTACCACAATAATCAATAATATCCAAGCTACTCAATGAAGAGTCATACCAAACTATATTATCATTAGTGAGAGACATAAGTCTCTGAGACCACTGCAGACATTATTTGTTCTCCATAGAAGCAGGCGTCTGAGGCAAGTACGAAATAAACCACTTGTACAGAAGAGGAACACAACACAAAATAGTCCCACCACCTTTAGAATTCCTCAAATGCAAAGTTAAGTACATATCACCCAACAAAGTTGGCACAGGATTCCCAATCAAGAAAATTCTAATGGCGTTAACATCAACAAAACCGTCAATGTTAGGGAACAAAGCCAACCCATAGATGAGCAACACAAAGATAGCTTCAAAATAATCTACACTACCAGCTTGAGCAAAGGCAGTAGCTTCCCTAATAAGGAATTCAGAAGTCAATCCAAACATTCCTCCTTTCTTCACCCAATGAGCCTCAATCTCATACTTCTTCAGATGAAGGGCTTCATCTATAAGATGAGGTCTGGGAATCTCCTCCAATCCACTAAAAGGCACTTTGTCAAAAACGAGTATTCCAAAGAGATGGGCATACTCCTCTAACGTAGGCACAAGCTGATAATCAAAAAAAGTGAAGCAATCGTATAGAGGGTCATAAAACAGAACTAACACACTCAAGAGTCCTTCAACCACATCAGCAAACAATACAGATAGAAGATTCCCATGACGTTGTTTGAAGTCCAAGGGATTTAATACAAAATATGATAGCTTCCTTAAGTCTTTCAAGTCTGGACATCTGAAACTATACTTTTTAGTGTTCCTTCGTCCATAATCCATGGTCTGAAAATATTTGCAAATAAAACCTCAGTTCCTTAAAGTTATTTTTTGTGTGATGAATGTTATGATGCGCATGAATGCATGAATGCAACAATCACAAATAAGGGATCACACACAAGGAAAATAAACAAAGGTCAAGGGATGAATCAAGTCATTGTCAATATCAATCATCTATTTTGGTGGATTATGGTGTTCACCTTATCAACACCCAAGTTCCATTGATATTAATAAGCCTTGATTGGATCAACCAAGAATCAAGGGTTTGTTGTGAGTCACGAGCATGGAGTCAGGTTAAGAATCATCCGAAAGGAGTGTACTAAGGATAAAACCTGTAGATCATGTTCTAAAAAGTTCCCAGAGTCTTAATTCCATCTATCAGATATTAAAGGTTATGATGACTGACTCATCAACCCATAATATTCTCAAGAGAAACTCATCTGAGTGTAGTATCGTGTAACAACTGTTATCAAGTCTACACTTGAACAATCTCCACACTACATCCTAAATAGGCCAAGATGGGTTAAATGTTCTACGGTCCTTAGCTTCTCGGACCCCAAATCAGAGAAGGTAATGCATAAACACAAATAACTTGTGTGACATCAATAACTCCAAAAGGGTCTCCACTGAGTAGATGGGTCTCAGGCCAACTTGTTAAGGACTACTCCACACAAGTCGAACATGACTATACCATCCTCATATCTTAATTACACTCAAGTTCGGGTTAGAACTTATCTCACCACTCAGAGATCACCAAGCATAACAAGCAGATTATATCATACAAACAAATATACAAACATCAAATATACAATTATATACATACAAGAAAGTAGGCTAAACCCACTAGAGACTACTCCCCAGCAGAGTCACCACTTAACTTTTGTAACGGTAAATTCATGACCATTAAGCTATGGATAAACTTAACGTTAATAAAAGTAGAGTCGCCAACGCACTTTTATCATTTCTAAGGGAAAAGGGAAAAGTACGAACAAAATCCAAAGATAAGAAGTTTTCAAATCAAAACTAATAAAATGCCAGAGATTACAGGTAAGGGGGTTGGTTACACAGAGGGAAGGTGTTAACACCCAAAGTGTCCTAGGTACTCCTAGGGAGCCTTTTTTGTGTGTGCATATGTGTTTTTGTATAAAATAATGTTTGCAATAGAGTATGGGGGTTAGAAAAGAATTCATTAATTATATTTTTGGGTTTGACAAGACCTTCGGACTTGTGCCTACGTACCAACATAAAATGAGGGATCAAAATCTCATAGTTCGTGGTATCAATTTCAAAATGAGTGAGTTGCTTTTAACAAAATTTTAAGTTTAAGAAAGAGGCACAAAAAGGCCTAAAAGAATTTTAATGAGTGTTAGTTCTTTTTGGCTTTTGAAATTTTAAGTCAATATGATTAGATTCATTTAGAAATTTGATTAAGAAAAAGAGTTTGAAAATGAAATGGCATAAGGCCAAAGTTTCTAATTTGCAATAAAGTCTAAGTTTAGAAATCACAAGCAAAGAAGATTTTAAAAGGAGGGAGAGATTTGAAATTAAATAAGTGGGAGAAGATGAAGAGACTAATCCTACGGAAAAATTAAAAGTTAAGAGTTGAAAGATCTGACAATTGGGCTGCAATCCAATAGACAAGAATGTAATATAGAAACCCAATTTCCCTTGGACTTTGGAATCAAGCAATATCAATACACAAACATAAAGATGAAAAGCAAGGCATCAAATAAAGATAGCCACATCCAAGCTTAGCAACTTCATGATCTTCTTCATAATCTCCCATGTATCAGATGACTCAGAGATAGGCATTAGACATAGGTTCAAAGTAACAGCTTCAATAAGACCATGTAGGAGATGAAATCAAATGGGATCTCAATACTTGCATCAGATGAAAGTTCACTTCACAAGCACTTGGTTTCAGAAAAGTTGGCATTGGCCAAGTCCTTTTGCATAGGGAGTGTTGCCTAATTCTAAGTCCAATGTCTCAAATCAAATCCAACAGTCCACACAAATCTTTTTTAGGGTTTTTATTGTTATTATGTATATTAAGGTCAAAAGACCACAAAACCAAACAAGATACACAAACAAGTATATACAATCACAATATAATCACAAGATATGGCTCAAGTGAGCAAAGTGAAAATGGCATTAAAATAAACAAGTTAAATTGTCTGAATAATGGCAAATGAATAAAGACTTGAATTTAAAGTGCATAAAAGTAAATGGATTGAAATTAAATGTTAATTGAACGTTAGTTGATTAGAAGTTAGTATTGCTTTTTCTTTTTGTTGTTTAAGTCATTCTTTGGAGAATACTCAACCCACTGTTCACAAGCATGGATCCTTGAACAAGGACATCTTCCAAAAGAAGGGAAAAAAGCCAAGTTTCCACATAATACCATGAAAGGGGGGAGACTTACAATCTCACTTACTAGAATGTTATGCCTTTTGTGTCAAAATTTCGTGCTATGTTAAGCAATCGTAATTGGACTTATGTAGAAGTCATAACTATTTGAGGTCGGGCAATAGAAATTTTAGTGTTAATGCATGTTATAGATATGGTATTATGAACCATACTCCTAAAACATACCACACTTAAAAGAAAATGGCAAAAGGGGTGGACCTAATCTCATCCATACTCATTAATACGTGGACCACTTGATCTCCCTCATTAATTGAGGTGGCAAATCTAGTGGATCTGAGCGTGCGTTCCATGATGGACTTGAGTCAATACGCTGCACAAGTGGTAATTAAAACCAACGCTCAGGATTAGAACAAAATAGATGGATCCTATGGTCGTGAGAGTTGCCAACACATCGCTGGAGCCGGAGCTCCGGTCTTTTTCTCCGGTGGACCTCACCGGACTAGTCCACCCTCAACCATCACCAAAATGAAAAAAGAGGACATGAATTTAAAGTAAAAATTCCTAGGAGCTCGAATCTGGCCTCAATTTTACCTAACTCCAATTATATAGAAAGATACAAGGAGTTGAATTTTGAGGATCATGATCTGAGTTGCTTCAATTTGATCTCAAAGCAACTCAATCTTCTTTCCTACATTGGTAGGACTTCAGACAACCAAAAATCAAGAAGAATTATGGAGAATTGAGTGAGAATCGAAGAGATGAAAAATTGAGAAATTCACCTTCACTACAGGTTTAGATGGACACGATCTTGCTCTCAATTATGCTTGGCCTTGCTCTGGATGCTTGATGGTGTGGAAATGGATCAAAAAAGAAGCAAGACTCTTGGAGTTTTGAATCTCAAAACAGTGGAGATTCAAACTCGATTTCCAATGTAAATCCTCAAGGTTATCCTTTGAATAAATGTGTTTAGAGTTGGTGATTCAAAGTTGGCGCGCCAGGGTCCTCAATTCTGAGTGAATGAGCTTCTATTTATAGTCAAGGCATTGTTATTTGCACACTTGTTTCAAACTTTCAAAAATAGAAAAAATCCCTTGTATCGATGCATGGACGTGTGATAGGACCATGTAATGATGCATTCAGGTTCAAAATCATGTGCAAACATTGCCGAAGTCATGTTAACAAGCCATGCATTTGTGTATGGAAAATGGAAGTTCAAATATGCCAAATGGTCTTTCAACTTTAAGCCATGTGCAAGCCATCATACTTTGTCCAAATGGGATGAATTTGGAATTTTTGGAAAGGTTAGATCAAGAGGAACAACTATCATGTTGAACACTTTTTCATTTGAAGCATGGATCATGATGAATTTTGAGGTGGAAGTTTGGAAAATCAAACATATCAAAAAAAATTCTAAGTACCAAGCCATATGTTCACTTCTTCCACCTTGGGTAACTTTTTCTATGAGATAAGATTAGAATAGCATGAGGTATCTTAGGATCAAAAGTAGGTCACAAATTTGACCTCATTTGGATTTATCATGAAGGAGTTATGCATTTTAGAAGTTGAGGAAAATCACTTGTTCAATGGTATTGGCCGAAAATGACCTATAATGTCTCCTCATATCACATGCATTTAAAGGTTGAATTTGCACTTCCTCCAAACATAAAAGTTGAAGTAGACATATTGAATTTGATCATGCAACTTGAATGGCTTTCACCATACAAATTGAGCAAGTTATGGTCTTGGGAAGTTGACTTCCAAATTAGGGTTTAGACAAAATGACATATAATCTTTCACCATAACAAATGACTTTCCAAGCAAAAATATCTCTAGACCTAAACATGAAAGTTGTTTGGAATGTCATTTAGAGTAACTTTTATCTTGTAATCATTTTCATATGATAAAAATTATAGGAGATAGGGTCTAGGGAACCCCAGTTTTGATCAGTTGACTTCCTCTGGTTAACCACCATGAACCAACTTGCTAACTTGATATTATCTTGACTTTTGGGACTCATGGAGGATCATATATACATAAGATGATGAAATTTGAAGTATCCCTTGAAATATTTAATCAATTGTTGAATAAGCTTATTGAAGAAGTCACATAAGATACCTAGATGAATTAGGGTTTCAAGGGCAAACCTGTAACACCCCATTTTCTACCCACGAGTTATAACAACAAAATCAGAGTCGTAAAATTTTCTATAAATGGAATATTACATGTTCAACTTTAAACAATTTCCATTTTAAGGAATCATAACAATATGTAACACTTTTCTTAATTCGACAAAATAATGTCATTCACTCCAATAATTCAACTTCATAAAATCTTACGCAGCGGATTCATAAAAAAGATTCTTATCATCTTTAAGCAACATAAATACGACTTAACTTAAAGAGTAAACAACTATAATCCTTCAAACAATTTAAATTTTAGTAACAATTAAAAGATCCACAAAGCAAACACGCGACAATCCCCCCGAGTGCTACGTATCAGAGCGACTGACCACTGACCCGACCAACGGTAACCGGCTACTTCTCAGGATTACCTGCACGTTGTCACATAAGGACAACATTCAACAGAAGGGGTGAGTTACAATAATTATAATCAGTATATGAAAAACAATACAGTAATTAAGAATCGTACACAAACACCACTTCTCAATTAAATTAAATACCCATACAACAAACCAACAAAAATGCAACTCTAATGAGACTCGACTCGTCATGCATGTGGTACCATTCGGAGTAAAACTCCCAACTTAAAATTTGCCGATTTAACGAGGCATCGAGGCTTAAGCCTTCAACTTTCAACTTTTGCCAATCCAGGCCAACGTGGTGTGAGCAAAGCTCCGACTTAATGCATATGAATTTACATGACATACACGACTTTAAAATTTCGACAACATAATAATAATAGCAATACAACAATGTTTTCAACATAATTAACTTATAATTAACTTTGGCTCACCAAGCTTACAACTCAGTATCTTTAACAACTTTCCGTACACGGAATAACTTAACAACTCAGTCATACTTGTATCGACACTTCATAACATAAACCCAACAAAATTACTCATCAAAATTAACTATAATATTGCCCGACTCACCCCGACGAATTTCATTAAATTCTGAGCAATTCGATTTTTCACTTTTCCAACAGCGTTAACCCGTTAACGCCCTGGGTTAACCCGTTAACGCAACACAGAATACAATTCCTGGCAAATCTTAACAGTGTTAACCGGTTAACGCCCTTGGTTAACCGGTTAACGCAAGACAAACAACAATTTTTCACAATTCATAACAGTGTTAACCGGTTAACACCCTGGGTTAACCGGTTAACGCAAGACAGAAAGCTGTTCCTGCGCTAACACGAAGCAGAATGCAGAATTCTCCGCATTTTCCGCCGTTGGAGGACTTCCGGACCTCCGATTCCAATTCCGTAAAAAGCTACACTTTCGGAAAATCAAGACTCATCCAATTACAGATTCAATTACAGCTGTAACATAACTTATTCATCTCAATTTTTCCGCATTCAACATCCCAATTAGGGTCAAATCAATGGCTTATCACTACCCATTACATGTTAACCCATAATCCCCATTAAACGACGATAAACCCCCTTTACCTTATTATTTTGGATCGAAGGTTGCTCTAAGAATCGGATTCCGGAAGTTTTCTTCTCCTTCCCTCTCGTTCGTACAACAGTTCTCAAATTCCTCTTCTGCTAACTTCTTTCCACTACTGTTTTTTTTTCCATCACTTCTTTTCTTTTCTCTTTATTAAATTAACTAAATATCCTAATCTCTAATGGGCCTAATATAACACCTCTCATTTTACTAATTAGCACACAATGATAAGCCCACTTACTCAAATAACACCATAATTATATTATTATTTCTTATAATAATTTCTACGACTTTCGACTAATTTCCGACTAACCACAATAATTACTTAAATATTAAAAATAACAAATAATTATTTTTTTGGCGTTACAACTCTCCCCCACTTAGAATATTTTCGTCCTCGAAAATTTACCTGCTTCAAACAGCTCAGGATAGGAGTCTCGCATCTTGCTCTCCAATTCCCATGTCATGCTTTCGCCCGCAGCTCCCAACCAAACGAATTTAACCAACACAATCTCTTTTCCTCGAAGAGTCTTTGTTTCACGATCTTCAACTCGTACAGGCTTTGTCTCCATTGTTAAATTATCCCGCACTTGCACATCATCCATACTAACCACATGAGACGGATCTGAGACATACTTCCGAAGCTGCGACACATGGAATACATCATGCAAATTCGAAAGATTAGGTGGTAATGCCATCCGATAAGCAACTTTTCCAACTCGTTCTAAGATTTGATACGAACCAATGAAGCGAGGAGTGAGCTTTTTAGACTTCAAAGCCTTCCCAACACCGGTCACAGGCGTGACTCTCAAAAACACATGGTCACCAGCTTGAAATTCTAAATCCTTCTTCCGCTTGTCATGGTAACTCTTCTGCCTACTCTGAGAAGCTTTCATCTTCTCTCGGATAAACTTCACTTTCTCGGTAGTTTCTCGAACTAACTCTGGTCCAAGTACTACACCCTCACCAGATTCGTGCCAACACAACGGAGTTCTACATCTACGACCATACAATGCTTCAAAAGGCGCCATTCCAATACTAGAATGGTAACTATTATTATATGTGAACTCGATCAATGGAAGATAAGTGTCCCACGAACCTCCTTGTTCAAGAACACAAGCTCTCAGTAAATCCTCCAATGACTGAATAGTTCTCTCAGTTTGGCCATCAGTTTGAGGATGATATGCCGAACTCAACCTCAACTTAGAGCCCAACGAATCTTGCAGACTTTTCCAAAATCCCGATGTAAACCTCGGATCTCTGTCCGACACAATACACAGAGGAACACCATGCAACTTTACAATTACTCGGATGTAAATCTCTGCCAACTTCGCAATTGGGTAAGTGATGTTAATAGGTATGAAGTGAGCCGACTTCGTGAGCCTATCAACGATCACCCAAATCGAATCATGCCCTCTTAAAGTAGCAGGCAACCCCGTTACAAAGTCCATAGAAATGCTATCCCATTTCCATTATGGAACTTCCAACGGTTGCATCAACCCAACAGGCTTCTGATGCTCAATCTTCGACTTCTGACAAGTTAAGCACGCATACACAAAACGAGCCACATCTTCTTTCATTCCGGGCCACCAAAATATTTTCTTTAAATCCTGATACATTTTAGTAGCTCCTGGATGAATACTCAAACTGCTTCTATGACCCTCTTCTAGAATGCTTCTTTTCAAAATCGCGTCATCAGGAATACAAATTCTTTCCCCTAATTTCAACACACCTCTCGCATCAATCTTAAAGTCACTCTTCTCTGATTGACCACAACGATTAAGGATATCTACTAATTTCACATCCAATTTCTGTGCCTCTCGGATACTATCCATAAAATCATTATTAATCTTTAGCATTCCTAGCATTACACTCTGCAGGGTTACTTCGCAAACCAAACTCATATCACGAAATTGCTCAATTAATTCCAACTCCTTAATCATCATTGCTGACACATGCAAGGTCTTTCTACTTAAAGCATCGGCCACAACATTTGCTTTTCCTGGATGATAATTCAAACCGAAATCATAATCCTTAAGCAATTCTAACCACCTACGTTGTCTCATGTTCAGCTCTTTCTGATCAAATAGATACTTTAAACTTTTATGACCGCTGAAAACTTCAAATCTGGAACCATAAAGGTAATGCCTCCAGATTTTTAGCACAAACACCACAGCAGCAAGTTCAAGATCATGCGTAGGATAGTTCTTTTCATGAATTCTTAACTGTCGCGACGCATAAGCAATTACTTTATTATTTTGCATGAGCACACCTCCTAAACCCATCAATGAAGCATCACAGTAAATTATAAACGGTTCCTCCGGATTTGGCAAAGTCAAAACCGGCGCCGACGTCAATCTCCTTTTTAATTCATTAAAACTCTCTTCGCACTGAACATCCCACACGAAAGCTTTACCTTTACAAGTTAATTTAGTTAACGGAAATGCTAACTTAGAAAATCCTTCAATAAACCTTCTATAATATCCAGCTAATCCCAAAAAGCTTCTAATCTCGGTAGCCGACTTAGGAGTCTCCCATTGCAATACAGCTTCTACCTTGGAAGGATCTACAGCAATACCTTTTCCTGAAATTACATGGCCGAGAAAACTGACTTCTCTTAACCAAAACTCACACTTGGACAGCTTCGCATACAATTTCTTATCTTTCAAAACATCCAACACTAATCTCAAATGTTCCTTGTGCTCTTCTTCGGACTTAGAGTAAATCAAAATATCATCAATAAATACTACCACAAAATGGTCCAGATAAGTATGGAAAATACGATTCATGTATTCCATAAATACTCCCGGCGCATTAGTCACACCGAAAGGCATCACAGAATACTCATAATGTCCATACCGAGTTCTGAACGCTGTCTTCTGGATGTCTTCATCTTTCACTTTGATCTGATGATAGCCCGATCTCAAATCAATTTTACTGAACACACAAGCACCCACTAATTGATCCATCAAATCATCTATTCTCGGTAGTGGATACTTATTCTTGATCGTCACTTTATTCAATTGTCTATAATCAATACAAAGCCTCATACTACCATCTTTCTTCTTTACTAGCAACACTGGAGCTCCCCACGGTGACACACTTGGTCTTATAAACTTCTTCTCAAGTAAGTCTTCCAATTGCTTCTTTAATTCATACAATTCAGATGCCGACATTCTATACGGTGCCATCGAAACAGGCCTAGTACCAGGTACCAGATCAATAGTAAATTCAACTTCCCTCTCTGGCGGCACACTAGGAATTTCATCAGGAAAAACTTCAGGGAATTCTTTCACCACTAACAGTTCCTCAATCTTAGCTTTACTCTCAACCGACAACGTCGCCATCAAAGAAAACATCTGAGCTCCCTCTTTCATCAATTTTCGCAATTCTCTGAAAGGTAATAAGTCAACTCCTTCCTCTTCAGGAGTGGAAAACCTCACCGACTTATGATGACAATTTATATGAACATAATTATACTCTAACCAGTTCATACCAAGAATTACATCCATCCCATCCAACGGCAAACATACTAAATCAACATAGAAATCTTTATCGAAGATCGACAAAGGACATTTTAAACATACCAAAGAAGTAGTTATTGATCCCTTAGCTGGGGTCTCAACAATCAATTCACCATCCAAAGCGGATAATTTTAAACCCAGTCTTCGAGCACAGTTAGCAGAAATAAAACAGTGTGTAGCACCGGTATCAATAATAGTAATTAAAGGAGTACCATTTATGAAACATGTACCTCGGATAAGTCTGTCCTCACTGGAGGTTTGAGTTCCGGTCAATGCGAACACCTTTCCAGTTTGAGATTTCTTTGGCTTCTGACACTGACCTCCAATATGCCCTTCTTCGCCACAATTAAAACAAATCATTTCCTTGTGCTTGCAATCAGCTATTGCATGGCCAGTCTTACCACAGCGAAAACACCTCTTTACTTCAGCAGTGCATACATTACTCTTATGACCAGCCTGACCACATTTGAAACAAACTATACCAGCAGGGGCACCTCCCCTACTAGTCCTCTGAGCCGGAGCAGCTCCTTGTTTCCCTTTTCCCACTGGAGCATCATACGGCTTGCCACGGTTTTGATGTTGCTTGCCCCTGCGGTCACTGACAATCTTGTAATGAGCATTATTGTCTTCTTCAAATATCCTGCAGCTATCAACCAATTCAGTAAAAATGCGTATCTTCTGATACCCAACAACCTTCTTAATTTCAGAGCGCAGTCCGTTTTCAAACTTGATGCACTTTGAAAATTCAGCACCAGCACCAGTGTAATGAGGATAAAATTTGGACAACTCCACAAATTTTGCAGCATAATCAGTGACAGACATGTTTCCTTGCTTCAGCTCAAGGAACTCAATTTCTTTCTTACCACGGACATCTTCCGGATAATACTTTCTCATGAATTCCCTACGGAATACATCCCAAGTAATGACTTCACCTGCCACGGTCAACCTCTCGTGAGTCTCTAGCCACCAGTCATCAGCTTCGACTGCTAGCATGTGAGTACCATACCGAACCTTCTGAGCTGGAGTGCAATCCATAACACGGAAGATTCTCTCGATCTCTTTCAACCATCCCAAGGCTGCATCTGGATCATGCTTCCCTTTAAACACCGACGGATTCTCTCTTTGAAAAGTCGCCAAGCTACGTGATCCAGCATCTCCACCAGCATTTGGCAAGTTCTGCACAGCTTGTGCCATCGCTTGCATTGCGGCAGCCATTGCAGCGTCATTCCTTCCAGCCATTTCAACTTATCACTACAACACAACCTAAAAGTTAGATTAGTAACAATACACAATTGTTAGACAGTAACGACACGACAACTGGCCGGACAGACCGACCTGCTCTGATACCACTAATGTAACACCCCATTTTCTACCCACGAGTTATAACAACAAAATCAGAGTCGTAAAATTTTCTATAAATGGAATATTACATGTTCAACTTTAAACAATTTCCATTTTAAGGAATCATAACAATATGTAACACTTTTCTTAATTCGACAAAATAATGTCATTCACTCCAATAATTCAACTTCATAAAATCTTACGCAGCGGATTCATAAAAAAGATTCTTATCATCTTTAAGCAACATAAATACGACTTAACTTAAAGAGTAAACAACTATAATCCTTCAAACAATTTAAATTTTAGTAACAATTAAAAGATCCACAAAGCAAACACGCGACAATCCCCCCGAGTGCTACGTATCAGAGCGACTGACCACTGACCCGACCAACGGTAACCGGCTACTTCTCAGGATTACCTGCACGTTGTCACATAAGGACAACATTCAACAGAAGGGGTGAGTTACAATAATTATAATCAGTATATGAAAAACAATACAGTAATTAAGAATCGTACACAAACACCACTTCTCAATTAAATTAAATACCCATACAACAAACCAACAAAAATGAAACTCTAATGAGACTCGACTCGTCATGCATGTGGTACCATTCGGAGTAAAACTCCCAACTTAAAATTTGCCGATTTAACGAGGCATCGAGGCTTAAGCCTTCAACTTTCAACTTTTGCCAATCCAGGCTAACGTGGTGTGAGCAAAGCTCCGACTTAATGCATATGAATTTACATGACATACACGACTTTAAAATTTCGACAACATAATAATAATAGCAATACAACAATGTTTTCAACATAATCAACTTATAATTAACTTTGGCTCACCAAGCTTACAACTCAGTATCTTTAACAACTTTCCGTACACGGAATAACTTAACAACTCAGTCATACTTGTATCGACACTTCATAACATAAACCCAACAAAATTACTCATCAAAATTAACTATAATATTGCCCGACTCACCCCGACGAATTTCATTAAATTCTGAGCAATTCGATTTTTTACTTTTCCAACAACGTTAACCCGTTAACGCCCTGGGTTAATCCGTTAACGCAAGACAGAATACAATTCCTGGCAAATCTTAACAGTGTTAACCGGTTAACGCCCTGGGTTAACCGGTTAACGCAAGACAAACAACAATTTTTCACAATTCATAACAGTGTTAACCGGTTAACACCCTGGGTTAACCGGTTAACGCAAGACAGAAAGTTGTTCCTGCGCTAACACGAAGCAGAATGCAGAATTCTCCGCATTTTCCGCCGTTGGAGGACTTCCGGACCTCCGATTCCAATTCCGTAAAAAGCTACACTTTCGGAAAATCAAGACTCATCCCATTACAGATTCAATTACAGCTTTAACATAACTTATTCATCTCAATTTTTCAGCATTCAACATCCCAATTAGGGTCAAATCAATGGCTTATCACTACCCATTACATGTTAACCCATAATCCCCATTAAACGACGATAAACCCCCCTTACCTTATTATTTTGGATCGAAGGTTGCTCTAAGAATCGGATTCTGGAAGTTTTCTTCTCCTTCCCTCTCGTTCGTACAACAGTTCTCAAATTCCTCTTCTGCTAACTTCTCTACACTACTGTTTTTTTTTTCCATCACTTCTTTTCTTTTCTCTTTATTAAATTAACTAAATATCCTAATCTCTAATGGGCCTAATATAACACCTCTCATTTTACTAATTAGCACACAATGATAAGCCCACTTACTCAAATAACACCACAATTATATTATTATTTCTTATAATAATTTCTACGACTTTCGACTAATTTCCGACTAACCACAATAATTACTTAAATATTAAAAATAACAAATAATTATTTTTTTGGCGTTACAAAACCAACTCCAAACTCTTGATGATTTCTTGATAAAAATAACATATGAATATCATGGGGATCCATATATGATACTTAGAGCCAATGTAGACCAAATATTGATTGAGCTCCTTGCAATGAGGGTCTTAAACCCTAGATATGAGCTTGATAGATCAAAGGTGAGCATGTGCACTACCTACAAAAGAGTTAAACTATATAATGACATATTTGTGGTATTTTGGTTAGTAAATAAATAAAAACAAAGTATGATATAATCAAGTGTGCTTGGTGATCTCTCCCAATGCAAACCCAATGAATGAGGGGTAAGGTGGATGCCAAGTTGTGATCCCAATGCTAATGCATATGATGAGAAGAGCATGAGGGATCTTAGGGTCAAAATTGGGGTCTTACACCAACCCTTGTAGGTCACAACCATCTTCTTGATGTTCTTGTTTGCAGCTTCAACAGCCCCATTCATCTTAGGTCTATAAGGAGAAGAATTATGATGTGCAATCTTAAAGTCTTTGCAAAGAGCTTCCACCATATTATTATTCAAGTTCTCCCTATTATCAATAATGATCTTAGTTGGCACACCATAATGGCATATAATCTGATTCTTGATAAAGCTCATAACAACTTACTTGGTTACATTTGCATATGATGCCACTTCAACCCATTTTGTGAAGTAATCAATCGCCACCAGGATAAAACAATGTCCGTTTGAAGCTTTGAGCTCAATCATACCAATCCATTCAAATCCCCACATGGAGAAGGGCCATGGAGAGGAAATGACGTTCAATAGTGTCAGAGGGACATGAATTTTATCTGCATAAATTTGACACTTATGCCATTTTTCACAAACTTGCAATAGTCAGATTCCATTGTCAGCCAATAGTAACATGCTATCAACATCTTCTTAGCCATAACATGTCCATTGGAATGAGTACCAAAGGAACCTTCGTGGACTTCAGTCATCAACAGGTCAGTTTCATGTCTATCCCTGCATTTGAGCAAAACCATATCAAAGTTTCTCTTGTAAAACACATCACCATCCAGGTAGAAGTTTCCAGCTAATCTCCTCAAAGTATTCTTATCTTTCAAAGATTCCCCAAGCGGGTAAGCCTGACTTTAGAGGAAACATTTGATATCAAAATACCACGAATTTTCATCTTTGACTTCTTCAGCAGTAAACACATGAGTTGGCCTATCAAGATGCATCAAAGTCAGATTGGGAACTTCATTCCAAAACTTCACCACAATCATGGAAGCCAACATTGCAAGAGCATCTGCCATCCGGTTCTCGTCTCGAGGGATGTGATGAAATTCAACCTTTGTAAAGAAAGTTGAAATCCTTCTCGCATAATCTTTATATGGTATTAAACTGGATTGATTCGTCTCCCATTCACCATTGATCTAATTCACAACCAAAGTTGAATCTCCATAGACATCAAGATATTTGATTCTGAGATCAATGGGATCTTCAAGCCCCATAATACAAGCTTCATACTCAACCATATTATTCGTAAACTTGAAAGTCAACCTCGCTGTAAACAGAAAATGTGTGCCTTGATGAGTAATAATCACTGCCCCAATGCCATTACCATACTGATTAACAGCTCCATCAAATACCATTCCCCAACAGGAACCAGGTTCTGGCCCTTCTTCAAGCAATGGTTCATCACAATCTTTCATCTTCAAGTACAAAATCTCTTCATCGGGAAAATCATATAGCACTGAATGAAAGTCCTCAATTGGTTGGTGAGCCAAATGGTCAGCCAAGACACTACATTTGATAGCTTTCTGAGATCAGTATTTAATATAATACTCGGATAACAACATCTGCCAACGGGAAATCCTCCCAGTTAAATCAGGCTTCTCAAAACTGTATTTGATTGGATCCATTTTGGATATCAACCAAGTGGTATGATTCAACATGTATTGGCGCAGACGCTTAGTAGCCCAAGCCAATGCGCAACAAGTATTTTCAAGCATAGAATACCGAGTCTCGCAATTGGTGAACTTCTTACTGAGGTAGTAAATTGCATATTCTTTCTTTCCAGTTTCGTCTTGCTGACCTAGAACAAAACCCATACTTTCTTCAAGCACAGTCAAATACATGATCAACGGTCTTCCTTCAACAGGCGGAGACAGAATCGGAGGTTCAAGCAGATACTCTTTGATACTATCAAAAGCTTTTTGGAAATCTTCGGTCCAATCACAAGACTGATCTTTCCTAAGAAGCTTGAATATAGGCACACATGTGGTAGTCATATGCCATATGAATCTTGAGATATAATCCAAACGGCCGAGAAAACCTCTGACTTGCTTCTCAGTTTTGGGCGCTGTAGCGGGGTATTCGTTACCTTATGGTTTATTGACTAAACCAAAAGTAAACATACAATTCGAGTATCCACCTCACTTTTATTTGTCCAAAGGAAAGGCTAAAAAGCGAACAAAAGCCAAATAAGACGTTTTATCAAATCAAAAACTAATAAAAATGTCAGAGATCTGGGTAAGGGTGTTGGTTATGAAATGGGAAGGTTTTACGCACCCAAAACATCCTTACTACTCTAAGAGAACCTCTTTTTGCAAATGTGTGTTGTAGGTTGGTATTTGTGAAAATATGTGCAGAAGATTGGAGGGATAGGAAGAGAATAGATTATATTTACAATTTTGTTGTTTGAATGGATGAACCCATTGCCTACGTACCATCACAAAGGTAGGATCAAAACCTCGTAGTTCGGGGTAAAAATCTCAAAATATGGGTGAATTGATTTAATCAAAAGCCTTAAGGTCTTTTGTTATCAAAGGGAGAAAACTCAACCTAAACCAACAATCCACCATGTGAGGAAGGCTTCAACATGCTAGTGAGGGGCTAACCCTATAATAAGCATGGAAGACTTATAATACAACCACTAAGGATAAGATGAGGTTTACATCAACCACTATGATAACTCAAACCTATGACTAATGTTTATGAAAAGTTTTAACAAAGGTGGCCATTGGAACCACAAACATCAACTTGAAGTGAGTTGTATTTATAAGTTAGATTTATTTACAAAAATGAAGTCAAAGTTGAATTAAGATTCATTCACAATGAGTATCAATAAAAAGATTTTGAAAAGTCAAAGGCATGAGGCTTAGGTTTCTAATTTGAAACAAAGTCAAAATTTGCACATAAATGAGTTTGGCTTGGGTTAGAGTGGACAGAAGAAGAGAAGGGCTAGTCCTAAAGCATACAAAGATAAGAGAAGAGATAAAACCCTTGGAGTTCCTTTTCTTGAAATCATAGAGATTATTCAAGATGCTCCTTTCCTCTGGACTTAGCAAACAACAAGCAATCACACAAATATAGATTCAAGCTCCTAGGATCTCCATTTGGCTTGTCTATCTTAACTTGGCTACTCATGACAATGGTCCTTCTTACTATCTCAAGATGGAATCCCTATCACACAAGAGCAAACATCAAAAAGTTCATAACACAATAAGAGGAATGGACAAAGAATGACTTTTGGAAAGGAAGTCCCTTGAAATATACTTTTAAATTTAGCATTCTAAAGGCATGAGGCCTAGTTGCTCTTCAACAAATTTAGCATTCTAAAGGCATGAGGCCCAGTTGCTCTTGAACTCCTTTAAGCATAGGTAAGTCCTAATTCTAAGTCCTTTCTCCTTTTTGCATAAAGACAAAACAAACACAAAGCAACAATATATTTATATATAATAATGAGCTCAAATGAGCAAAAGGAAAATGACATAAACATAAAATATATGCTCGAGTGAGCAAAGGGAAAAGAAATATGAATAAATGAGCAAGAAAGTAAATTACATTAAAGTAAATTGCAAGAAATTAAATGCTTGACTTTAAAGTTAGTAATTAGTATGGTTATGTTAGTGTGTCATAAGACAATTTAGCGCTATGTTAAGCAATCGTAAGTGGACTAATATAGCAGTCACACCTATCTGAGGCCAGTCAATAAAACTATAGGCAAATAAACACAAGTTAGAGATCATGACTAGTAAGCCAAGCTCCTACAACTTGCCATGCCAACAGAAAAGAGGAAAGGCCTTGTATGGACTTTATGTTTTTTGCTTGACCAAGAAGCCACCTATCTTGGACACAAAGCAACTCACTTGATCTTGGATCAAGTTAAGTTTGATTTGGATCAAAGAAGGTTAAACCTCTCATATGTCAAGACCAACCATAAGACATTAACTCATTGGCCAAAATAAAAAGAAATGAGATGAAGATGAAATGGATATAAAGAGAAATAAAGTGTCAAACACAATTGGTCAAAAGTGAACAAAATCATCATCAATCAAAGCTAAACAGAAGGGAAATGAAGATTAGAAGTTAACAAGTCAAACATATTTTTTGGTATTTTTGGAATTAAAATAAATGCAAAATTAAAATGGTCAAAATATGGTCAAACCTCAAATTCAATTCAAATCAACTTCAACAAGTCCAATTAAATTCTCATAGGTCTAACATTGTCAAACAAGTTTGACAAATTTTCTCAATAATTTTTGAAATCAGAAACTACTTTAAAACCATTAAAACAATAAAAATAACACAATATGAATTAAAATCTCAAATTAATTAATAAATTGATGAGACTATTTTTCATTGACTTATCATGATCCATATGTGTTAAGAAAATATTTTTGGAATTTTCAGATATCAAAAAGTATATAAAAATGAATTAAAAATCATCAAAAACCAAATAATTCACAAAAAATATTAAATGAAGTCACAAAAATAATTAAAAATCAAAATATCAAACTAGATTTTTCAAGAATTTTTTTGGCATTGGTCTCATATTTTTGTGACTTCAAATAAAATATTTATGAATTTTTGAAAATAAAAGGAATTAAATGAAATTAATCAGAAAAATAGAAACAGCAAAAATGTGCTGTAATTGGATTTGTCTCATTAATTGACGTGGCATTATCACACGGCTCAGAGGCGCGGTCATACCATGTTCTTTGGTCAAGCGCATCACACATTATATTAAAATAAGTCAAACAAATGCAAGGCCACGATTATAACATTTGAAAGGGATCCAAGGGACCTGAAGCATCCATGTGGGAATGGTGGTGGAAACCACCATCTTCTCCGGCCAGCTAACTGTTTCCGGCCACCACGCGCAGGGATTCAAAAGTTAATGAAAATGAAAAAGTAGGTTATCAAAATGAAGCCGGGGCGATGTACATCACCCCTGTAACCTTGGATCTTCCTCAATGTTTCTATTTAGAGAGAAACAAGAGCTTGAAGATCATGGTGTTTGATCTGAAATGTCATAATTCATGAAATTAAGACCACCACTGGCCTGCCTCTTGCTTGAGGACTTCAGAAAACAGTTCAAACCAAAGCAATTCACATTATATAGCAAGATCCAGATCAAAATAGTTTGGTGATATACCTCTGAAATGCAGCTTTGAGCAACACGATCTCTCCAAGCTTTTGATCCAAATTTGATATGGAGATGTAATGATGATGCAAGGCTAAGGAATTAAGACTTGAAGATCAACTAATGATGTTGAAATTCAAGCTTGAAATTGAAAATGAAAACTGAAATTCCTTTGAGTGAGGGTTGGGTTTCCAATTCAGCAGAGTTTCAGATCTCCTCCAGGTTGGTTTTTGAATGAGTAAGCACTTCTATTTATAGTTGAACTTGATGCAAGGAGGTGTTTTGCTCGTGTGCATGAATTTTGGATCCTCCATGCATGGGCCTGTACAGGCGCATGTGAGGCCCAAAAGTGAATGGAAATGCATGCTGAGGTCAAGTAGAAATGATTTGGACGTGCAACTGGCTTGGCATTGGCTTGTACATCAAGTTATGAGGTGAATTGCAAAATTGAACATAAACAATGAGCTCTTTGAAACTCCCACATGGAAAATCCAAAAATGGTCATGTGAGTAATGGTTGTAAAGCTCTTGGAATAAGGAACAAAAGTTATGTTGGGAAAAAATCCATTTGGAGTTTAGAAATTTATGAAAACTGGTTGTTAAGTTTAGGGTACAAAACATGTTTAGGTACCCTTTGAAATTTTTTGTCAAAACCAAGCAACTTCAAGCCCTTCTGTTTCAATGATGAAAGCCTCAAATGGAAAAACATCAAACATAAAAGTTGTAGATCTTTTCATTGAGATAAATTTAGACTTAAATTTTGCATCATTTGGATTTTTAATGAGAAAGTTATGGGCACTTGAAGTTGGACATTTTTCAAATTCAATGGTTTCAGTCCAAAGTGACCTATAATGTTTTGTATTATCACATGTGTCTCTTTTAGGATTATGAAATTTTTTCCAACTTAACATTTGAGTTACACATCTTAAGATTTCTAATGCAATTGGTCTCACCTCAAAATCATAAAAAATAAGGAAGTTAGGTCCTTGGGAAGTTGACCCAAAATTAGGGTTTCAGTCCAAATGACCTATAATGTTTTGAAATGAATGATGACCTTCCAAGTTTCAAATGGATTTTTGATGAATATGAATGTTGCTCATACGGTTCTTAAGAACATTTTTTTTCTCTTGGGGTCATCTTCATTTGACAAACACATCAAAAGGTAGGTCTCAGGGATCCTCAGTTTAGTCAGATGACTTAACTGGTCAACTTCTCAAAGTCAAACTTCAAATCTTGATGAATGAATGATTGAGGATACTAACATAGGCTCATATATGCATAAAATAATGAATGAAAGAACTTACCTTGATTTAATTTGATCATAGGTTGAGGTTGCTTCATGAGCAAGGCACAGTCAAAGCACAGTTGAATTAGGGTTTCCTTGGGAAACAATCCTGAAGCCCTTTGGGCTATCTTGATCAAATTGGCAAATTGAGATAATTGGGATTCATATATGATGATTAGGAACTTTGTGGACCATTATCATGCTTGTTCTCATCTTCATCTAGCCACTTCATTGAGCTTAGGAGTCTCATAGGAGCAAAGGGAGTACATGATCACTTGAGCTTCAAAACAAAAAGAGTTAGTGACATATTTTTGTGCTTTTAGTTAGTAAATGTAAGACCCCAATTTTGTCCCTAATATCCGTCATGGCATCATAACATTGCACTTGCATTGCCTCAAGGATCATAAGCATCTTGGTTCCCTTTGCCTTTGGGTGGGACCTCTTGTGAGTGGTTTGAGATCACCAAGCATGCTTGAATTGAATATTACTGCTTTTCTCACTTTGTTTACTAACCAAAAGCACAAAAATATGTCACTAACAACTTTTTTTGTAGCTTGAGCAGTCACAAGGTCCAAAGCTTCTAGGAGATCTTTTGTGCAATGATAAGGTCAAGAGGAGATGAAAGCAAGCATGGTAATGGTTCCCAAAGTTCTCCTCCATCAAATATGCCTCCCTAGCATCTAAATTCATCATTTTGATCAAAAGCAAGTCAAAGGGTTTGAGGTTTGTCCCCCAAGAAACCCTAATTCACCTGTGCACCACAATGCCTTGCTCTTGAAGCAACCTCAGACCATGATCAAATGAAACCAAGGGAAGTTATTCAACTCATAATTTCATGAATGTTTGAACTTATTTGAGTGTCCTCAATCATCAATTCATCAAGATATGAGTCATGGACTTGAGAAGTTGATCAGTCAATTCATCTGACTATTTTGAAGTGCACTAAGACCTAACGTTTTATCTGTTGGTCAAATGGAGATGATTCCAAAATAAAAATTGTTCTTAAGGACAATATGAACAACTTTCATGTTCATCAAAAATTGATTTAAATCTTGGAAGGTCATCTCCAATTCCAAGACATTATAGGTCATTTTGACTGAAACCCTAATTTTGGGTCAACTTCCCAAGGACACAACTCATTCATTTTTTATGATTTTGAGGTGGGATCAAATGAATTGAAAAGCTTAAGATGTCTACTTCAAATGTCATGTTGAACAAAATTTCAAAATCTCAAAGGAAATACATGTGATGATGCAAGACATTATAGGTCCTTTTGGACCAAATGCATTAAAAGGCAAAAAAGTCAAACTTCAAGTGCCCATAACTCTTTCATCAAAAATCCAATTGATGCAAAATTAAAGTCCATTTTAATTGTATTGAGAAGATATACAAGTTTGATGTTGGAGGTGTTTTCATTTGAGGTTTGCATCATCAAAATAGAGGGGCTTGAACATTGGCCAAATTTAGAAACCATGCCTTTACATGTTTTGCACTATGCACTTTAAACTCAAATTTCACCAATTTCCACACTTCAAATGGATTTTTGCCCAACATAACAGTTGTTTCTTACATCAAAACCTTTCCAACCATTACTCACATGCTCATGTTTGGATTTGGCAAATGGTATTTTCAAAGAGGAGAAGTTTTTGGTCCAATTATGCATAACACCTAAAAATTCCATGCACAAGCAATTACCATTCAGATTACACGTCCATTTCACTTTGGTATGATTTCATATTACATTTGGCATTGAATTTGGGCCTTTTGAATGATCATGCAAGCCCATGCAATGAATGTCCAATTCCATGCACACGGATTGAATCACACTTGCCTTGCCATTCCATCTATAAATAAGAGCCTCACTACATTCAAATTTCATCCATGAATCAACCTGAAATGTTGCTGAAATGAAAACCTAACCTCTCACCAAGGAAGTTATTTCACTTTTCTTCATATTTTTCAGATCTAAAATTCAACTACATCTGGTTGAATCTTTGGATCTAAAGTTTCTAGACCTTCATCCTTTAGTCCATTGCACTTTTATTTTGCCAAAGGAAGCAAGGAAGCAAGCTCAAATCTTCAGAATCCAAGGTTGATCATCAACTGGTTTTCTCTTTGAAACTCATTACTCTTTGATCTATTTGCCTGGCCATTGTGTTTTCTGAAGTCCTCACTTGAGAGGCAAGCTAGTGGTAGCTTCAATTTTGTGTTTTATTGAACTGCATTTTTCATACCTAGATCTTCCATCTCAAATTTCTTACTCTATAGGAATCTTGAGTGTGATTCAAGGTTACAGGGGTGATGTACATCACCCCAGCTTTATTTTCATATAAGGATCGTGCAAAATGATGAAGGTTTGAAAACCTGCAATTGTCACCGGAATCTTCATGCTATCTGGAGAAGAAGGTGGCTCCGGTGGCCGTCCATTTGCCAGAACGAGTCACAGCCGTTGGATCATGTGTCCAGATCTAATCAGGTCCATATGATTTCATGACTTTATTTAATTCATTATACTTCTCATTGACTGAGGTTCATGGTGCGCGCGCTTGCCAATGCCATTGGATCTTCCATGTCATTTAATGAGAAACAATCCAACGCTCCCTGATTTTTGTTATTTCTTATTTTCTGATTTTATTTCTTTTATTTCCATTATTTTCAAAAATTCATATCTTCCTCATTTTAAATCCAAAAATTATGGGACCAATTGCATTCTTTCCCAAATAAATTCTAGTTTCTGATTTTGATTTTTAATATTTTTTATTTTGTCATTTGATATTTTTTGTGAATTTTCTCTTTTCTGGTTATTTTTAATTCATTTTAAATAGTTTTTGATATTCAAAAAATACAAAAATATTTTCCTAACCTATTTGAATGATGATGGATCTATGAAAAATATTCTCATCAATTTTTTAATTGATTTGAGATTTATTTGAGATTTTAGTTCAATTAGGTTATTTTTGTCCATTTTTAAGTGATCAAAAATAGTTTCTGACTTTTAAAAATACTGAATTTTTTTGTCAAACTTTGTTTGACCTTGTTGAACTTAGGATAAATCACTTGGACCTTTCAAAGTTGATTTGAAGTGATTTTGAAGTTTGACCTTTCTTTTATTTTTTAATGCAAGTTTATTTTAATATTAAAAATGCCAAAAATATTTTGTTTATTGCTTGACCTCCAATCTTCATCTCATTTCAGATTTCTCATTGTTTGACTTTGACTCTCAATGTCATTTGGTCAACACATATGGATTGGTACATTTGATTTCACCTTATGCACTTTATTCTTTCCATTTCTTTTTTCCATTATTCATCTCTTTCTTCTTATTCTTCTTTTTTCTTTTTGATCAATGAGTTGAAGGTTGATAAGTTAGCATTGATTAGGGAGGCTTAACCTTCCTTGATTCAAATCTAATTCATCTTGATCAATTGATCAAATGAATGACTTTGCATTAAGGATAGGTTGCTTCCTAAATCATGCAAAAGACTTAAACCAATACAAGATCAATTCTTTCCTTCTTTTTGGCATGGCAAGTTGTTGGAACTTGGTTCACTAATCAAGACTTCTAACTTGTGTTGTTGCCTATATTATTATTGACCGGCCTCAGATAGTTGAAGCTATCCTCACATGGTGGATTTGTGGTTTTAGGTTGAGTTTTCTCCCTTTGATAACAAAAGACCTTAAGGCTTTTGGACTAATCAATTTACCAACTTGTTTTGAGATTTTTACCCCAAACTACGAGGTTTTGATCCTAATTTTTTTTTAAGATGGTACGTAGGCAATGGGTTTATCCATTCAAACAGAAAATGTAAATAAACTTGTATATTCTTTTCTCATCTCTTCAATCATGTTTGCACAAACAAACTTTCATAAAACAACAACCTTACAACAAGTGTGAAAAGGGCTCCCTAGGAGTACCTAGGATGTTTTGGGTGCCTAACACCTTCCCATTGCATAACCAACCCCCTTACCCAGATCTCTGATTCTCTTTTACTAGTTTTTGATTTGATAAAACTTTTAGGTTTTTGTTCCCTTTCTAACCATTCCTTTGGATAAATAGAAGTGCGGTGGCGACTCGACTTGTATGATTTACCTTGGATTTAGTCAATATCTCTAATGGTAACGAATACCCCGCTACAGTAAACAAAATAAGAAAAGAAATAATATACAATTCAAGCATGCTTGGTGGTCTCAAACCACTCACACAAGTCCCACCCCTAGGGTTAAGGAGCCAAACATGCTATGACCCTTGAGGCAATGCAATGAGCCAATGGCATGATGCCATGAGGGATCTTAGGGTCAAAATTAGGATCTTATAGATGCCCCTATTTAAGGTCATTCTAGCCGGAGATATGAAGGTTAAAATCTTCGTCTCGACGAGGTAGAATGGGCTTAAATAATAACAAAGAGACGAATTTTGGTCCCTAAGAGACTTCATGATGCAAATATATGCATGCAAAAATAAAATCTTCATGGTGAATAATTACCACGAAGGAAAAGAAATCAGGAGAAAGTGAAAAATCCGTAGGAGTAACACACTCACCAGGGTGACAGAGACTCTGGGGAAAATATGATAAAAATGTGTGAGCAGGTCACGACTTGAAAACTTGATGGGAGACACGAAGGGATTCCATGAAAATAAATCAATGGAAAGACTCGAGCTAACACAAAGATGCATGTATTGGGGAATATGCCAATACAACAAAACTATCCACAGAGGATACTTCGGATAAAAAAATCCGGACTCAAACGGGGACGTCCACAAAGGACTCAGTTGAGGAAGAGACAACGAGATATTACCGGTTACTAGGTAATAAACTCAAAGAGAGACATGTCATCAAAACACTACTTACTGGGTGAGAGAACAACACACTCAAGGATAAAGAATATCTAAGACCGGTATAAGGGTGAGAGATAACGATCATCCAAAACGTTTGAGGAGGACCTAAAAGGCACATCTCAACTCACGAAAATCTGACTCCACAGGGGACAAAAAGTCATAATAGGGAGCATAAGGGAGGAACACTAGGGATACCAGTTACTGGGCATATAATAGGTTACCCACCAAGCATGAATTGGGAAAATATCCAAGACACTCATCATCCGAAAGGAGGGCTGAAAAAGCAAACTCGACTTATAGGATGGACATTCGATTCCACAGGGAGATACGAATCTTACTCAATTGGGGAAGAAAAAAGACTTCGACTGAATAGCGTATGAGATATATTATCTATTACCGTCAGAACGTAGATAACATACTCGCATGGAAGATTATCCACAACCGATTATTGAGTTAATAAAGGATAAATCGACCGAAAAGAAAAGGACATCGGGATACCGGTTACTGGGTATAAAATGATGACCAGTCAACAGGGAGAAACCGTCATTACCAAACAAACGTAAATGAAAGATGACTCGCGGGAATAAATTGCCTGATAAGAGCAGTTATCCAAGAGATATATCACCGGTTACTGGGAGAAATACTCCAAAACGAAGGAATATCAATACCGAATATTGGATAAAGATAACCAACAAATAGGGGATTACATCTACCGGTTACTGGGTAGAAAACCACAGAAATAGGACTTACAACTACCGGTTACTGGGTAGAAGGCCGCAAAGGTCCATTGGGGAAAGGATGAACAATTACTGGTTACTGAGCAATTGAACAACTAAACCACAGGGAACTGCAGGGGATAACAAGAAAGGAGTCAATCTAGGAACAAACTAGAAAGACACAATCAAACAAGACTCAACCCGATGAGGATATAACTCAGGGGAGTAATTCCATCCCGATACACAACCGGGGAGGAAACTGAAGCAATAATCATCCACGAGGACATAATTCAGTGGGGAATAGAGAAGGAGAGATAGACACTTTCTGCCTACGGGGCTGACTCTATATGGAGAGATCAGATTCAAACATTTGCTTGGGGAAGAACATTTCACCAAAAGCAGGAGATAACAAGCAAAGATATATGGCAAAGAATGCATCATGAATATCGGAATGCTATAATTATACATGTATATGCATGATATATGTATGATTAATGCTGACAAGCAGACATATCTAACACAAACAGGTTCAAGAGCCTCGAACGGACATCCGGTATAACATCTCAAAAGAGAAATGCCAGGCCCACAGGAGAAATCACTTCTGAGGGGGATGCAATGAAATACCAAGAGTCATATACCACCGCTGGGGATAGGCAAAGTCTCAGCTGGGGAACATGCAGAGTCACTGCCATGGATTTTCCAACAATCCTCGGGAGGAGGTGACTGGATGTCAATAAGATCCGTGGTAGAAGAACACTACTGGGGAGCTTATCGAGGAATGATGTAAAACTCTGTGGGGAACAAACGCCAAACAGATACTCACATATCAAACACTCCCTTCTAACTGCTGGAGAAACCAACTCTGCTGAGGGAAGAAAGAACCATTGCTCCGTTGGGGAAGAAAATAACACATCTTCCTCATCACCGTCCAATACTGGAAGAAATCATCAACCATGGAGGGGATACGAATGTCAAGATAGGATCAGGAAACTCCATTGAGGATGGACTGTAAGCGACCATACTTGGGATAGTCTGCTGACAACCCTACTAGGGATGAACTGTAGACAACTCGAAGGAGACTTCCCTGGATGAGGGAATCGGAAACGAATCCTTCAGCAACATGTGCCATGCTGGGGAGTGAAAAGGGGAACACACCCTTCACCAACTGCTCTAGGCAACTAATGCTGAGGAGATATCTGAAAGATAACTATGCCGGGAATACATGCTTACTCCGCCGAGGACTTCTACTCATACCGGGGAAAGACAAACTTCCTCGTGAATAGATAGCATATTAACTTTTATCAATCTATAAGGGATTTTAGGTCAGTCCCCACAAGGGATGACAACCATATAATTGATAAAGCACAAATGCTAATGCCTGATATAGAGGTATACACATCTCTAAAAGCTCAAGGCCAAAACTCCAGACTCTCTGGGGAGTTGATAATGTTTTGTTCTTTCTGCGCTCGCTGAGGAGACAACTTGAAAGTTTATGAAGAGGATATAGACATTTCATAAGTATAAACAAATGTCTTACCTTTTGGAGATCGTACTATCCTTGGGAGAGCACTGAAGACGCTCCAACTATCCTTTTAGTCATTGTGAATGTTCACTTTGTTTAAAAAATAGTTTTATAAAAACTTTATTTGTTTAAAACAATTATATTTATCAATTAAAACATGCAAACATTTGTTAAACAGAAACAAATAAGAGTGCCAAGAATTGGATAAAGGCTCAAATTTAGTTGATGGAATGGTACTCCGCAAATGGCACGACTTCATGGATCTTAACAAATTATAAATTGGTGATATATATTGGAAAAAGGGCTAAATTGAACATAATGACCATTTCTCCACTAATTCCAAATCCAATGTATTTGAAGCTTTAGTTGACGATGACTGAGCGAGAATCTTTGATAGACGACAGTTGAAGAACAAAGTCTTGTCAGGATGCAGTTACTTGCCAAATCCCTAATTTTTGCCTAGATTGCCCCAGGGTGAAGTACTCAATCTAGCGGGATATATAAATATATATATATATATATATATATATATATATATATATATATATATATATATATATATATATATATATATTCATTTTTTTTCATGTCTCTAACTTTTGCCTGGATCGCCGTTTCGGGTTTTGAATCCACTGAGATGCTCATTTTTGCCTAAGTCGCCCTTTCGGGTTTTCAACTTAGCGAGCTATTCTGTTTTTATTTTTAGGCGAAGTATTTCTTGACTACATCTGAATTCACAGGACGAGTGAAATCCTCCCCATCCATAGTTGTAAGCAACAAAGCACCGCCTGAAAAGGCTCTCTTAACAACATATGGATCTTCATAGTTTGGAGTCCACTTGCCCCTGGAATCGGGCGCAAAAGACAAGACTTTCTTGAGCACGAGGTCACCTTCTCGGAACACACGAGGCTTGACCTTCTTATCAAAGGCTTTCTTCATCCTTTGCTGATACAATTGACCATGGCACATGGCAGTTAATCTCTTCTCTTCAATCAAGTTCAACTGGTCATACCGACTTTGAACCCATTCAGCCTCAGTCAACTTGGCTTCCATCAAGACTCTCATTGATGGGATCTCAACCTCCACGGGGAGCACAACCTCCATGCCATACACAAGAGAGAAAGGAGTTGCCCTTGTTGAAGTGCGGACAGATGTACGATAACCATACAGAGTAAATGGCAGCATCTCATGCCAATCTTTAAATGTAACAACCATCTTCTGGATAATCTTCTTAATGTTCTTGTTAGCAGCTTCAACAGCCCCATTCATCTTGGGTCTATAGGGAGAAGAATTATGATGTGCAATCTTGAACTCGCTACACATCTCTTTCATCATCTTGTTGTTCAAGTTAGATCCATTATCAGTAATGATCTTGTCTGGCACACTATACCGGCATATGAGTTGATTCTTGATAAACTTCATAACCACCTGCCTGGTCACATTTGCATATACTTCAACCCACTTGGTGAAGTAAGCAATAGCTACGAGAATAAAATGGTGACCGTTTGATGCCTTTGGCTCTATCATGCCAATCATGTCAATTCCCCACATGGAGAACGACCATGGTGAGGAAATAAAATTCAGAAGGGTCGGGGGAATATGAATCTTATCCGTATAAATCTGACACTTGTGGCATTTCTTCACATATTTGCAGCAGTCAGACTCCATTGTCAGCCAATAGTAGCCTACTCTCAACATCTTCTTTGTCATAGCATGTCCATTGGAATGAGTACCAAATGAACCTTCATGGTCTTCAGTCATCAACAGGTCTGCTTCGTGTCTATCCACGCATTTGAGCATAACCATGTCAAAATTTCTCTTATAAAGCACATCGCCATTGAGGTCAAAACTGCCAGATAATCTTCTCAAAGTCTTCTTATCTTTAATAGATGCCCCAGGCGGGTGAATCTGACTTTGGAGAAAGCATTTGATATCATAATACCATGGCTTATCATCTTTCACCTCTTCAACTATAAACACATGAGCTGGTCTATCCAAGCGCATCACAGTGATATTGGGAACTTCATTCCAATATTTCACCATAATCATCGAAGCAAGCGTAGCAAGAGCATCTTCCATCCGATTCTCATCTCGAGGAATATGATGGAAGTCAACCTCAGTAAAGAAAGTTGAAATCCTCCTCGCATAGTCTCTATATGGGATGAGGCCAGGCTGATTCGTCTCCCATTCACCCTTAATCTGATTAACAACAAGGGTTGAATCACCATATACATCAAGATGTTTGATCCTAAGATCAATACACTCTTCCAAACCCATAATACAGGCCTCATATTCCACCATATTATTCGTGCATTTGAAAGTTAGCCTTGTTGTAAAAGGAAAATGTGTGCCTTGAGGAGTAATAATCACTGCCCCAATACCATTTCCATACTGATTAACAACACCATCGAACACCATGCTCCATCGGGAACCAGGCTTTAGCCCTTCATCGAGCGTAGGCTCATCACAATCTTTCATTTTCAAATATAAAATCTCCTCATCAGGGAAGTCGTACTGCACTGACTGATAATCTTCAATTGGTTGATGTGCCAAGTGGTCAGCCAAGATACTTCCTTTAATAGCTTTTTGAGCTCGATACTCAATATTATACTCAGATAACAACATCTGCCAACGGGAAATCCTCCCAGTTAAAGAAGGTTTCTCAAAGATATACCTGATTGGATCCATTTTGGATATCAACCAAGTCGTATGATTCAACATATACTGGCGTAAACGCTTAGCGGCCCAAGCCAAAGCACAACATGTCTTCTCAAGCATTGAGTACCGAGACTCACAATCAGTGAAATTCTTACTCAAGTAGTATATGGCATACTCTTTCTTCCCTGATTCATCTTGCTGACCCAATACACAACCCATGGAGTCATCAAGCACAGTTAAGTACATAATCAATGGTCTCCCTTCAACAGGCGGAGACAGAATCAGAGGCTCGGACAGATACTCTTTGATATTGTCAAAGGCCTTTTGGAAATCCTTGGTCCAATCATGACACTGATCTTTCCGGAGGAGCTTGAATATAGGCGCACATGTGGCAGTCATGTGGGATATAAATCTCGAAATGTAATTCAAGTGGCCAAGAAACCCTCAGACTTTCTTCTCAATTTTGGGCGCAGGCATCTCTTGTATTGCTTTGACCTTGGAAGGATCAACTTTAATACCTCTCTCGCTGACAATAAAGCCCAATAACTTGCCAGAACGGACTCCAAATGTACACTTGTTCGGATTCAAGCGGAATTTGTACTTCCTCAAACGCTGGAAAAGCTTCAACAAGTGTTCTACATGTTCAACTTCCATTTTCGACTTTGCAATCATATCATCAACATACACCTCGATCTCCTTATGCATCATATCATGAAACAAGGTAGTCATAACGCGTTGATACGTGGCTCCGACGTTCTTCAAACCGAAGGGCATCACTCGATAACAGAATGTTCCCCAAGGTTTGATGAATGTTATCTTCTCCATATCCTCAGGTTCCATTTTAATCTGATTATAATCGGAAAATACGTCCATAAATGAGAAGACATTGAATTTAGCTGTATTATCTACCAACATATCAATGTGTGGTAGAGGAAAATCATCTTTAGGACTAGCTTTATTCAAGTTACGATAGTCCACACACATTCAGACTTTTCCATCTTTCTTAGGCACGGGCACAATATTGGCCACCCATTTAGGATATGTAGAAGTCACCAGAAACCCCGCATCAATTTTCTTCTAAACTTCTTCTTTAATCTTCACTGCCATATCAGGATGAGTTCTTTTGAGCTTCTGCTTCACAGGCATACACTCAGGCTTCAATGGCAAGAAATATTGCACGATATCAGTATCTAGACCAGGCATGTCTTCATACGACCAGGCAAAGACGTCGACATATTCTCGCAGCAACTCAATCGACCCCTTCTTCACAGACTCTTCCAGGAGTGCCCCAATCTTCACTTCACGAACACAGTCTTCAGACCCCAAGTTTACTATTTCCCGATTCTCAAGATGTGGCTGAATGATCTTCTCCCCGTGCTCAAGCAGACGGGTAATATCATCAAGAATCTCTTCAACATCATCTTCTTCGGCCTCAAATACAGGGAACTCAAAGTTGGGAGATGGTGTTGGATCATTATGTCCAATGGGTTTGATCAACCTGCATATTGATTTTGAGTATAAAAGATATTTCCGAATTCAAGCAAGACAAATCATTATGCAGATGAAAAGATTGATTTTATTCTCCTTTTTAGGGTTTTATGGTGATCACCAATTTCATGCAAAAAGCAAAAAGAAAAAATAATTTGGAAAAGCAAACATTTAACATGTGATTTTTGAATGAATATCATTGTATTAATCAAATATGCAAACAATGTCATCACTTCTCCCTTTGGCATGGGAGAAGGGTTTTCAAGCAAAATGAACATATTACGCTGACTTATGGATAACTGTTGGAACATCAACAACGACCCAATTATTGTAGATTCCTCCTGGTATGACAAAGTTGCCAAGGTCTTCCTCTTCACCATCTTCAACAATGGCAGCAGCTTCCTGATCTTCAACTGTGTGGATAAAATCACCACTCTGGAACAGCCCACGCTTATTGGAAACACCAGAAGAGTACCCTATGCCAACTCGGGGTTTATTATCTTCCAACTTGATCATTTTCCCCAAACCAGTAGTTGCACAATGCTTAATGGCCAACTTTGCATCGTTGTAGGAGACAAATGAAGAAAGTCCTTTCCTTGAAGGCTCGGCAATAGATAAGGCTTGGAACGGAGTCCCAACCTCATCCTCAGCATCAATGTAGGAAAAGGAAGATAAATGACTACCCAAGAGAGCCTTCTCTCCACCTATCGCCACCAACTTCTTATTCTTAACGAATTTCAACTTTTGGTGTAGGGTGGATGTCACGGCACCGGCCTCGTGAATCCATGGTCTGCCAAGCAAACAGCTGTAAGATGGATGAATATCCATGACCTAGAAAGTGATATGGAAATCACTAGGTCCAATCTTGAGCGGGAGTTCTAATTCGCCGATCATGGTTTTGCGCGATCCATCAAACGCCTTAACAACCACTCCACTCTGCCTCATGGGAGGCCCCTGGTAAGAAAGTTTAGCCAGAGTGGATTTTGGCAACACATTAAGCGATGATCCTGTATCGACTAACACATTGGACAAGGCATCATCCATACAGTTCATTGAAATGTGTAAGGCCAAATTGTGGTCTTTTCCCTCCTCGGGGAGATCAGCATCACAGAAGCTCAAATTGTTGCAAGCGATTATGTTTGCAACAATGCTATCAAACTGTTCTATTCTGACATCGTGGTCCACGTATGCCACGTCCAACACCTTCTGCAAAGCTTCATGGTGTGGCTCAGAATTCATCAATAAAGATAACACAGATATCTTTGATGGAGTTTCTAGCAGCTGATCAACAACGTTGTATTCACTCCTTTTGATGAGCCTCAGCATCTCATCACCATCCTCTTTCATAATGCCAGACTGGCCAACCGGGATAGGAGTGTTATTACTCTTGACAACAACAGGGTCAACGCCCTTCACAACAGGAGTAGGATTACTCAAAGAAGAATTCCCCACGGGACCGGCAAGATTCACAACAGTTCTCTTCACAACATTTTCATGGGGTCGAGAAAACACGACCGCTACGGGTCACACCACAGACATCAGAAATGCTCACTACGGAAGTTGAGGGCAACATCATCTTCTTTCCATCTTCTAGCATAACTGCGTTATACCTGTAGGGAACAACCTTGTCTAATGAATACGGGACAGGACCCGTTGGCTTGATCACAATAGCTGGTGATACCTTCTTCTTGCTTCCATCATACTTGACGATAACAGGCTTTGGAATTTTAAACACCGGGGTAATAACATCGACTTCGTCCTCATCACGATTCTGAAGTATCTCAATCATACCCTGATCCAGCATCTCTTTGATGTCCTTTCTAACTTGCCGGCATCCTCTCTCATTGATAGTGCACACCTGGCACCTATCATGGTCATGCTCATAATGGCTGTGTTCACACAACAACTTATGCATCTCGACCAAAGATTGCCTTATATCATTGACATACAAGACTTATATTTGCCAGGGCATCCCTGGACCATGTTCACAGCAGCTTTCCCATGCTCGGGAAATGGGTTCTTCTTAACATTAGGACCTACGTCCTCGAAAAACAATATACCGCTTCTCACAAGGTCTTGCACCTTGGTCTTCAAAGGGTAGAAATTTTCCACGTCATGTCAGGGAGCAGTGGAATGATATACACAATGTAGTTCTGGCTTATACCACCATTGAGGGTTGGTTGGTACAGCAGGAGGGTCTCGTGGAGTGATCAATTTTCTATCAATCAGAGATGGATAGAGCTCAGCATAAGTCATTGGAATTGGGTCAAAAGTTACCCTCTTCCTCTCGTAATTGTTGGTGCTGGTGTTATTGTTGTTTCAAGGCTGGTAGGCCTGTTGTTGTGAATGATGTTGTTGTTGATGATGAACTTCTCGAAAAGCAGGTTCTATATGAGCCACCTGGTGTTGGTTGAGGGCAAGGCACACGTCCTTCCTTTTTACAGAGGGTCTTCTTTTCATATGGGATGACACAACATGTACCTTTCCCTCCTTCTTCTTAGCAAAGCTCCCATACCGCTTTGTTGAAGAACTATCTTCCCTAGACAAACGTCCCTCACGAACCCCTTCTTCCAGTATCATTCCCATGTTCACCATCTCGGTGAAGTCTGAGGGAGAACTGGAGATCATTCTCTCATAGTAGAAAGAGCTCAAAGTCTTCAAAAAGATCTTTGTCATCTCCTTCTCTTCTAGGGGTGGCACTATCTGAGCTGCCAATTCGCGTCATCTCTGGGTGTACTCCTTGAAGGTCTCTTTGCCCTTCTGTGACATTGCTCTCAACTGGTCCCTATCAGAAGCCATATCCATATTATACTTATATTGCTTGACGAAGGCCTCGCCAAGGTCGTTGAAAGAGCGGATGTTCGCACTCTCCAGTCCCATGTACCACCAGAGCACAGCACCAGAAAGACTGTTCTGGAAGTAATGGATAAGCAGTTGGTCATTGTCAGTTTATCTTGACATCTTGCGAGCATACATCACAAGATGGTTGAGCGGGCATGTGTTTCCCTTGTATTTCTCAAAGTCAGGTACTTTGAATTTAATAGGGATCTTAACGTTGGGCACAAGGCACAACTCAGCAGCACTTTTACCAAAGAGGTTCTTACCCATCAGAGTCTTCAGTTCCTTGCGCAGCTCAAGGAATTGGTCTTTCATCTCATCCATCTTTTCATAAACATCCGGACCCTCAAACGGCTCGGAGTGATAGATGGTGTCCTCAACTTGTGGTAAGGTGTGCAAAATGGGAGGTGGCACAGAAAGGACTGGGCTAGATGCCGGCAAAGAAGCGAGAGTAGGAGAAAAACCCTCAGGCACAAAATTAGCAGGCATTCCCCACAGGAACCCGGCTGGCATAGAAGGAGCGAATGGGCTATTGCAACAGGCACAGTCAAGGTAGCAACCTCAGAAATGACAGTCCTCTAGGGAGGAGTTGCAGGAGTTGGTGACGCTTGGCTCTGAGCGGCCAACACTGACTCTATCATGGAAGTCAACCTAGCAATCTCGTCCTTCAGTTCCCGGTTCTCTTGCTCTAAATGCTCCATTATCCTTGGATGATTGGCTCTTGTGTTATACCGGTGCGTCAGCTTATCTTCAAAATAAATGAAGAGCAAAGAGTTAGACCACGGATCATGAGCTCAGAACAAAACTTGCTTATGCATATAATGCATGCAATGTTTGTGCATATGATTTATTTTTATTTGAGGAACTTAATAGAGATCTATTTGCAAACATTTGAAAATATTAATCTTTTAAGACATATATGGAATACTCATAGCAATAATATTTGGAAAATTTTTACACCAATGAAGTAGTACAGTTTTGGTAACCAAATACAATACAAGAGGAAAGGAGAATAAACATCCTATGGAGCCCTAGAAGCAATCGTCCAAAGCTCTCGAAATCGGAAGATAAGCTGCACGAAGCCTCTTCACCTCTCTCTCATAAGCTGCTTCCATGTCTGCCTTCTCCTTGGCTAGTCGATCATACTTCCTCTTCCAAAACCTGGATGACTGAGGAAGAAGAGAAGTAACCACATCATCAGGCTCATCAATAACTTGATGCTCCAGAAATTCTATCACTGCATCCTTATCTCTGAGTTGCTGAAGAAGTTCTTCTCTCTCATGAACCCAATCACGCGACCGGTCTTCATCTCTCAACTCCTCTACTCCTTGGTTAGGGGGGGTTTATGGACCAACCATAACCATAGGGGTAGGTCTTGGATAATCATACGGCATGCGGTACTCAAGAGCTCTCTTCCTCACCCAAGCGGTGTAGGGTTCCAAAGCAATACAATTCTTCGGACCAAGCTTCTTCCTTCCCTTCCTATGGACTTTGCGCTAGGTGCGGACCATCCTACCCTTCAAGTTCTGGGGATCTTTACCCTCTTGAAAGAATACACCTTCTAACAAAATGTTATTGGGTTTATCCTTTAAGGGGAACCCAAGCTGACGGTGAGCCAAAACAGGATTGTAGTTAATTCCACCACATGTACCAAGAAGTGGTACATTGGAGAATTCACCACAAGAATCAATAATCTGGACACCATTATATACACGGTTATACCAAAAGATATCATCATTAGTGAGAGACATAAGTCTCGTGGACCACCGTAGACATCCCTTGTTCTCCTTGAAGGCGAGCGTCTGAGGCAAGTGAGGAATAAACCGCTTGTACAACAGAGGCAAACAACACACAATGGAACCACCACCTTTTTCATTTCTCATATGCAAAGAGAAATAAGTGTCACCCAACAGAGTCGGAACAGGGTTAAGAGTAGAAAAATCCTAATAGCGTTCACATCCATAAAATTGTCGATGTTGGGAAATAACACTAGCCCATAGATGAGAAGTACAAATATGGCTTCAAAGGCGTCCTCACTCATGGCCTTCCCAAACAAAGTAGCTTGGGCAATGAGAAACTCAGATGGAAGACCTTTAATTCCACCTTTGGTAGTCATATGAGCAACAATATCAGATACATTTATGTGAAGCATGTCAGCGATCTCTTGGGAAGAAGGCACCCTCTCCAAACCGCTGAACGGCAACTGATCCAAGATAGGTATACCCACATGATAGGCATACTCCTCAAGTGTAGGTAGAAGTTGGAAATCCGGAAAAGTGAAGCACCGATACAGAGGATCGTAGAACTGCACCAACACACTCATTAGACCTTTATCCACCTGGGTAGAAAGAATAGACAGAAGCTTCCCCTGGAGAGATTTGAACCCCAAAGGCTTTAATACATAAGATGTCAAACTCCTTAACTCTTTCAAGTCGGGTTGTCTGAAACTGTACTTCTTCGAATTCCTTCTTTGCTTATCCATGTCTGAAAATTTGCAAATAGACCTCTTAAGTTCCTTGAAATTTTCATTGTTGGTGATATGGATACAAATGAATGCATGAATGCATGGATGCAAAAATCACACTCAAGGATCAAGCAAGTCACACCATACAAAGGTCATGGTATGGCTCAAGTCATCATCAATATCAATCATCCATTTTGGTGGATTATGGTTTACACCTTATCAACACCCAAGTTCCATTGATATAGAGGATATACGAGAACGAATCAACCGTGAATCAAGGGTTTGTTGTAAGTCACGAGCATGGAGTCTCGGTTAAGAACCACCCAACGGGAGTGTACTATGGTTAAACCTGACAATCATGTTCTAAAAAGGTCCCCATAGTCATCATCTCATCTTTCGAATATTATCGGATAAAACGACTACTCGTATTCCAAAAATATTCTCAAGAGAGACTCTTATGAGTGTAGTATCATGTAACAATCGTATCAAATCTTACACTTGAACGACCTTCGCACTACGTCCTAA
The DNA here is from genome assembly GCF_024323335.1 of Lathyrus oleraceus. Lineage (NCBI taxonomy): Eukaryota > Viridiplantae > Streptophyta > Magnoliopsida > Fabales > Fabaceae > Lathyrus > Lathyrus oleraceus. Next base: position 441,798,934 of record NC_066581.1, read on the forward strand.
AATAGGCCAAGATGGGCTAGGTATCTAAGGTCCTTGACTTCTAAGGTTTATATTGGAAAGAGTAATGCCTAACCACGAATACTCGTGTGACATTATTGATCCCAACAAGACCTCCACCAAGTGAATGGGCTTGCAAGTCAACTTGCTAAGGAATAACTCCACACAAGTCAACAAGACTATGCCATTCTCCTATCATAAATGCACTTGAGTCCGGGTATATAACTCATCTCACAAGAGACCACCAAGCATACAAGCAGTTAATATATCAAGTAATTCATACGTTACAAACAATACAGTCATCCCAAATTTGCACAAAAATATGTCACAAATAAATATAAACATACAACACATATAAGCAAAAAGTAGGCTAAACCCACTAGGAAGAGAATTTCATCCCCAGCAGAGTCGCCACTTTTCTGTAGCGGGGTATTCGTTACCTTATGGTTTATTGACTAAACCAAAAGTAAACATACAATTCGAGTCGCCACCGCACTTTTATTTGTCCAAAGGAAAGGCTAAAAAGCGAACAAAAGCCAAGTAAGAAGTTTTATCAAATCAAAAACTAATAAAAATGTCAGAGATCTGGGTAAGGGGGTTGGTTATGAAATGGGAAGGTTTTATGCACCCAAAACATCCTTAGTACTCTAAGGGAACCTCTTTTGCAAATGTGTGTTATAGGTTGGTATTTGTGAAAATATGTGCAGAAGATTGGAGGGATGAGAAGAGAATAGATTATATTTACAATTTTGTTGTTTGAATGGATGAACACATTGCCTACGTACCATTACAAAGGTAGGATCAAAACCTCGTAGTTCGGGGTAAAAATCTCAAAATATGGGTGAATTGATTTGATCAAAAGCCTTAAGGTCTTTTGTTATCAAAGGGAGAAAACTCAACCTAAACCAACAATTCACCATGTGAGGAAGGCTTCAACATGCTAGTGAGGGGGTAACCCTATAATAAGCATGGAAGACTTATAATCCAACCACTAAGGATAAGGTGAGGTTTACATCAACCACTATGATAACTCAAACCTATGACTAATGTTTATGAAAAGTTTTAACAAAGGTGGCATTGGAACCACAAAAATCAACTAGAAGTGAGTTGTATTTACAAGTTATATTTATTTACAAAAATGAAGTCAAAGTTGAATTAAGATTCATTCACAATGAGTATCAATGAAAAGATTTTGAAAAGTCAAAGGCATAAGGCCTAGGTTTCTAATTTGAAACAAATTCAAAATTTGCACATAAATGAGTTTGGCTTTGTTAGAGTGGAGAGAAGAAGAGAAGGGCTAGTCCTAAAGCATACAAAGATAAGAGAAGAGATAAAACCCTTGGAGTTCCTTTTCTTGAAAACATAGAGATTATTCAAGATGCTCCTTTCCTTTGGACTTAGCAAACAACAAGCAATCACACAATTATATATTCAATCTCCTAGGATCTCCATTTGGCTTGTCTCTCTTAACTTGGCTACTCTTGACAATGGTCCTTCTTACTATCTCAAGATGGAATCCCTATCGCACAAGAGCAAACATCAAAAAGTTCATAACACAATAAGAGGAATGGACAAAGAATGAGTTTTGGAAAGGAAGTCCCTTGAAATCAACTTTTAAATTTAGCATTCTAAAGGCATGAGGCCTAGTTGCTCTTCAACAAATTTAAAATTCTAAAGGCATGAGGCCTAGTTGCTCTTGAACTTCTTTAAGCATAGGTAAGTCTTAATTCTAAGTCCTTTCTCCTTTTTGCATTGGGTTCACACAAACAAAGACAAAACAAACACAAAGCAACAATATATTTATATACATTAATGAGCTCAAATGAGCAAAAGGAAAATGACATAAACATAAAATATGTGCTCAAGTGAGCAAAGGGAAAAGCAATATGAATAAATGAGTAAGAAATTAAATTACATTAAAGTAAATTGCAAGAAATTAAATGCTTGAATTTAAAGTTAGTAATTAGTATGGTTATGTTAGTGTGTCATAAGACAATTTAGCGCTATGTTAAGCAATCGTAAGTGGACTAATGTAGTAGTCACACCTATCTGAGGCCGGCAATAAAACTATAGGCAAATAAACACAAGTTAGAGATCATGACTAGTAAGCCAAGCTCCTACAACTTGCCATGCCAAAAGAAAAGAGGAAAGGCCTTGTATGGACTTTAGGTTTTTTGCTTGACCAAAAAGCAACCTATCTTGGACACAAAGCAACTCACTTGATCTTGGATCAAGTTGAGTTTGATTTGGATCAAAGAAGGTTAAACCTCTCATATGTCAAGACCAACCATAAGACATTAACTCATTGGCCAAAATAAAAAGAAATGAGATGAAGATGAAATGGATATAAAGAAAAATAAAGTGTTAAACACAATTGGTCAAAAGTGAATCAAATCATCATCAACCAAAGCTAAACAGAAGAGAAATGAAGATTAGAAGTCAACAAGTCAAACGTATTTTTTTGGTATTTTTGGAATTAAAATAAATGCAAAATTAAAATGGACAAAATATGGTCAAACCTCAAATTCAATTCAAATCAACTTCAACAAGTCCAATTAAATTCTCATAGGTCTAACATGGTCAAATAAGGTTTGACAAATTTTCTCAATAATTTTTGAAATCAGAAACTATTTTAAAACCATTAAAAACAATAAAAATAACACAATATGAATTAAAAACTCAAATAAATCTCAAATCAATTAAGAAATTGATGAAACTATTTTTCATTGACTTATCATGATCCATATGTGTTAAGAAAATATTTTTGAAATTTTCAGATATCAAAAAGTATTTAAAATGAATTAAAAATCATCAAAAACCGAATAATTCACAAAAAATATTAAATGAAGTCAGAAAAATAATTAAAAATCAAAATATCAAACTAGATTTTTCAAGATTTTTTTTGGCATTGGTCTCATATTTTTGTGACTTCAAATAAAATATTTATGAATTTTTGAAAATAAAAGGAATTAAATGAAATTAATCAGAAAATAGAAACATAGCATAAATGCGCTGCAATTGGATTTGTCTCATTAATTGACGTGGCATTATCAAACGGCTCAGAGGCGCGGTCATACCATGTTCTTTGGTCAAGCGCATCACACATTGTATTAAAATAAGTCAAACAAATGCAAGGCCACGATTATAACATTTGAAAGGGATCCAAGGGACCTGAAGCATCCATGTGGGGATGGTGGTGGAAACCACCATCTTCTCCGACCAGCTAACTGTTTCCGGCCACCACGCGCAGGGATTCAAAAGTTAATGAAAATGAAAAAGTAGGTTATCAAAATGAAGCTGGGGCGATGTACATCACCCCTGTAACCTTGGATCTTCCTCAATCTTTCTATTTAGAGAGAAACAAGAGCTTGAAGATCATGGTGTTTGATCTGAAATGCCACAATTCATGAAATTAAGACCACCACTGGCCTGCCTCTTATTTGAGGACTTCAAAAAACAGTTCAAACCAAAGCAATTCACATTGTATAGCAAGATCCAGATCAAAATAGTTTGGTGATATACCTCTGAAATGCAGCTTTGAACAGCACGATCTCTCCAAGCTTTTGATCCAAATTTGATATGGAGATGTAATGATGATGCAAGGCTAAGGAGTTAAGACTTGAAGATCAACTAATGATGTTGAAATTTAAGCTTGAAATTGAAAATGAAAATTGAAATTCCTTTGAGTGAGGGTTGGGTTTCCAATTCAGCAGAGTTTCAGATCTCCTTCAGGTTGGTTTTTGAATGAGCAAGCACTTCTATTTATAGCTGAACTTGATGCAAGGAGGTGTTTTGCTCGTGTGCATGAATTTTGGATCCTCCATGCATGGGCTTGTACAGGCGCATGTGAAGCCCAAAAGTGAATGGAAATGCATGCTGAGGTCAAGTAGAAATGATTTGGACGTGGAGCTGGCTTGGCATTGGCTTGTACATCAAGTTATGAGGTGAATTGCAAAATTGAACATAAATAATGAGCTCTTCGAAACTCCCACATGGAAAATCTATAAATGGTCATGTGAGTAATGGTTGTAAATCTCTTGGAATAAGGAACAAAAGTTATGATGGGCAAAAATCCATTTGGAGTTTGGAAATTTATGAAAACTGGTTGTGAAGTTTAGGGTACAAAACATGTTTAGGTACCCTTTGATAATTTTTGTCAAAACCAAGCAACTTCAAGCCCTTCTATTTCAATGATACAAGCCTCAAATGGAAACAAATCCAACATTAAAGTTGTAGATATTTTCAATGAGATAAATTTAGACTTAAATTTTGCATTATTTGGATTTTTAATGAGAAAGTTATGGGCACTTGAAGTTGGACATTTTTCAAATTCAATGGTTTCGGTCCAAAGTGACCTATAATGTTTTGTATTATCACATGTGTTTCTTTTAGGATTATGAAATTTTGTCCAACATAACATTTGAATTAAACATCTTAATATTTCCAATGCAATTGGTCTAACCTCAAAATCATAAAAAATAAGGAAGTTAGGTCCTTGGGAAGTTGACCCAAAATTAGGGTTTCAGTCAAAATGACCTATAATGTTTTGAAATGAATGATGACCTTCCAAGTTTCAAATGGATTTTTGATGAACGTGAACATTGTTCATACGGTTCTTAAGAACATTTTTTTCTCTTGGGGTCATCTTCATTTGACAAACACATCAAAAGGTAGGTCTCAAGGATCCTCAGTTTAGTCAGATGACTTGACTAGTCAACTTCTCAAAGTCAAACTTCAAATCTTGATGAATGAATGATTGAGGATACTCACATAGGATCATATATGCATAAAATAATGAATGAAAGAAATTCCCTTGATTTAATTTGATCATAGGTTGAGGTTGCTTCATGAGCAAGGCACAGTCAAAGCACAGTTGAATTAGGGTTTCCTTGGGAAACAATCCTCAAGCCCTTTGGGCTATCTTAATCAAATTGGCAAATTGAGATAATTGGGATACATATATGATTATTAGGAACTTTGTGGACCATTGTCATGCTTGTTCTCATCTTCATCTAGCCACTTCATTGAGCTTAGGAGCCACATAGGAGCAAAGGGAGCACATGATCACTTGAGCTTCAAAACAAAAAGAGTTAGTGACATATTTTTGTGCTTTTGGTTAGTAAACAAAATAAGAAAAGAAATAATATACAATTCAAGCATGCTTGGTGTTCTCAAACCACTCACACAAGTCCCACCCTAGGGTTAAGGAGCCAAACATGCTACGATCCTTGAGGCAATGCAATAAGAAAATGATATGATGCCATGAGGGATCTTAGGGTCAAAAATAGGGTCTTACAGGCGAAGGCATCTCTTGTATTGCTTTGACCTTGGCAGGATCAACTTCAATACCCTTCTCGATGACAATAAAGCCCAACAACTTACCAGAACGAACACCAAAAGTACACTTATTGGGATTCAAGCGGAGTTTGTACTTCCTTAAACGCTGGAATAGCTTCAACAAATGCTCAACATGTTCTTCTTCATTACTTGATTTTGGCAATCATGTCATCAACATAGACTTCAATCTTTTTATGCATCATATCATGAAAAAAAGTGGTCATTGCTCTTTGGCATATTGCACTAGCATTCTTTAAACCGAAAGGCATCACTCTATAACAGAATGTTCCCCAGGGTGTAATGAATATGGTCTTCTCCATATCTTCGGGTGCCATCTTAATCTGATTATATCCGGAAAATCCGTCCATAAACTAAAAGACTTTGAATTTATATGTATTGTCTACCAACATATCAAAGTGTGGTAGAGGGAAATCATCTTTCGGGCTAGCTTTGTTCAAATCTCTATAATCAACACACATGCGTACTTTTCCATCCTTCTTAGGAATAGGTACAATATTGGCCACCCGCCGCGGATACTCAGTAGTAACAAGGAAATCGGCGTCAATTTGCTTTTGCACTTCTTCTTTGATCTTCACTGCTATATTAGGATGAGTCCTCCTCAACTTCTGCTTGACTGGCGGGCATTCTGGCTTCAACGGCAATCTATGCTCCACAATCTCAGAATCTAAACCAGGCATGTCTTGATAGGACCAGGCAAACACATCTGAATACTCTCGGAGAAGATCAATCAACCCCTTCTTAACCTCTGGACACAGTTGAGACCTAATCTTGACTTCCTTCACATCATCTTCGGAACCTAAGTTGACCTGCTTAATCTGCTCTTCAAATGGCTGAATGGCTTTTCCCTCGTACTCAAGCATACGAGGTCATTCATCAGATACTTCTTCATCGGTCTCTTCCTCGACCTCAAACACAAGGAAATCAAAGTTTGGAGAAGGAGTAGGATCATTGTATTCAATGGGTTTAGAAACCAACCTGCATAATGATTTGATATCTTGATTTTAGAGAAGTGAATTGTGACAAAATATTATGCATATGGACAATTATTATTTATTTATTTATGTTTTTTTTGTGATTACCATTTTCAGAAAAGCAAAAAGTAAAAATAAAACATCAAAGATGTGGATGAATAGAATTGCATTTTATTGATGATTAATTTGAAAATGCCCAACAATGTTCACTTCTCCCTTAGGCATAGGAGAAAGATTTTCTAAAAATAATGAAAAAACAAATTACTTAGAGCAATGGACAATAACAGGAACATCAACAGCAACCCAATTGTTGCAAGCCTTTCCATGCATCATAAAATTTATGCAGTCTTCATCTTCATCACCCTCGACCACAGTAGCTGAGTGTTCTTCATTACCATGAATGAACCCTCCGCTATGGAAACTCGATTGCATCTCTTCAGCTTTGTATTTAGACAGTCCTTGTTGGAATCCCAATCCGGCCATATTCTTGTTCTCGGTGACCTCTACCATACGGCCCCACTGATTTGTACTGCCATCTTCAATAATCTTTTGGGCGTCTTTGAAAGAGGACATGGGTTCCCCAGTTTCTTCATTTCAGCAATAGATAAGGCTTGGAATGGAGTTCCAACCTCTTCCTCAACTTCCATATATGTAAAAGACGACAGATGACTTACTAACAACATTTTCTCCTCACCAACAATGACAAGCTTGTCATTCTTCACAAATTTCAATTTTTGGTGCAGAGTAGATGTAACAGCTCTAGCCTCATGGATCCATGGCCTTCCCAACAAGCAACTATAGACCAGGTGGATATCCATTACTTAGAAAGTAATTTGAAAATCACTCGGACCTATCTTCACTGAAAGGTCCACTTCTCCTATAACAGTCTTGCGAGAACCATCAAAAGCTTTGACGCTCACGCCAATGTACCTCATAGGGGCGCCTTGATAGGATAACCTTGATAGAGTTGACTTGGTGAGTACATTCAAAGAAGAACTGGTATCAACCAGCACATTTGACAATGCATCCTTCTTACAGTTCATCGATATATGCAGTGCTAGATTGTGATTTCTACCTTCCTCGGGAAGTTCTTCATCACAAAAGCTCAAGTTTTTGCAGGAAGTGATGTTAGACACAATATGGTCAAATTGATCCACAGTTACATCATGTTCAATGTAAGCTTGCTCCAACACTTTTTGCAGTGCTTCTCTGTGCAGTTCGGAATTCATGAGCAGAGACAACACTGAAATTTTTGAAGGAGTTTGGAGCAGCTGCTCCACCATATTAAATTCACTTTTATTTATCAATCTTAGTACCTCATCATCATCATTAGGCTTCAAATTGCTGGATTCACCAGACTGATCTTTTGGAGCACTAACCGAATTTGCTGCAGGTACACCAACCTTCTTACCAACAGACACATCTTCTATTCCCTCTTTTGGAAAGACATGTCCAAACACATGACCATTACGGGTCACCTTTGCTATATCGACAATGTTCACAACAAAATCGGTCGTAGGCAACGGAACCTCTTGACCATTCTCTAACATGGTAGCATTATACTGATATGGAACAGCTCTATCGGATGCATATGGGACAGGGCCCGTTAACCGTATTACCAACTATGATACCGATCTATTGACACTATTACTGTTGTTGCTGTCAAACTGAATCACTACCCGCTCCGGGGTCTTAAACACCGGTACTATAACATTCACATCATCACCCAAGTGACGAAACTGGAAAATCTGAATCATACCCTGATCCATTAGCTTTTGAATATCTCTCTTGACGATGATGCACCCTCGAGGGTTTATACTGTAAATTGCAAAACCATCATGGTCATGCTCACAATCACTTACCATGCAAATGTCCTTATGCATTGCTACCAAGGACCTTCTGATAAAGCGGACGTCAAAGATTTTGAACTCTCCTGGACAACCATCTACCATGTTAATAGAGGAATTACCATGAGCAGGCAATGGATTAGCTTTCACATTCGGCGCACGGTCCTCAAAGGACACCATCCCACTCTTCACTAGCTTTTGGACCTCATATTTCAACAGGTAACAGTTTTCAATATCATGGTCGGGAGCTCCTTGATGAAAGGCGCAACGAGGTTCGGGCTTATACCACCATGGAAGTGGTTCTGGAATTTGCGGTGATTTTCTTGGCTGAAGTAGGTTCTTGATAACCAAAGACGGATAGAGTTCGGCATATATCATAGGAATAGGGTCGAAAGAGACCTTCTTCCTCTTGAAATTTTGTTGTTGTTGATTATTGTTGTAGTTGTTGTTGTAGTTGTTTGTTCTTTGTTGAGGTTGTTGTTGACGTTGTTGTTGAACTGGTGTTGATTGATTGTTTGAAAATACGGGAATAACGGATGAAACTTGACGATGATGCTGACGTGGTTGCGGATTTCTTTTGACATGAGGCCTCCTCTGCCTCCCCATAGATACTGCATTGGTTTCCCCTTCCTTCTTTCAGGAAAAATTATTTCCATACTTCTTGCTTGATGACACCTCTTCTTTAGATAGACGTCCCTCTCAGACTCCTTCCTCTAACCTCATCCCCATGTTTACCATTTCGGTAAAATCACTGGGGGCACTAGCAATCATTCGTTTGTAATAAAACAAACTCAAGGTCTAAAGGAAAATCTTGGTCATCTCTTTTTCTTACAACGGAGGGTTGATCTGAGCAGCAAGCTCTCTCAACCTCTGGGCATACTCTTTGAGTGTCTCTTTGTCCTTCTGAGACATAAACCTCAGTTGGTCTCTATCAGGCGCCATGTCTATGTTGTATTTATACTTCTTCACAAAAGCTTCGCCTAAACCATTGAATGTGCGAACACGTGCACTATCTAGCCCCATGTACAATATCAAAGCGGAACCAGTCAGACTGTCTTGGAAATAGTGAATCAATAACTGATCATTATCAGTTTGCGTTGACATTTTCCTATCATACATGACAAGATGGCTAAGTGGACAAGTATTTCCCTTATACTTTTCAAAGTCAGGGACTTTGAACTTCATCGGGATCTTGACATTCGACACTAAGCAAAGTTCAACAACACTCTTACCGAACAAGTCCTTTCCTATCAAATTTTTCAATTCCTTTTGCAGCTCAAGAAATTGATCCTTCATCTCGTCCATCTTCTCATAAACGTCCGGACCCTCAGACGATTCGGAATGGTAGATGATGTCCTCGACACGAGGCAGAGTGTGAACAAATGGAGGCGGAACAAACATGATCAGGCTAGATGCCGGCATAGAAGCAAATGTAGGCGCAAACACTTCAGGCACGAAGTTCGATGGCATTCCCCATGGAAATCCGGCAGACATAATTGGAGCAAATTGAGTAGCAGGAACAGTTGAGGTAGAAACCTCTGAGATGACAGTCCTCTGAGGAGGAGGAGTTGTGGGAGTTGGAGAAGACTGATCCTGAGCAGCTAGAACATACTCCATCATAGTAGTCAGACGAGTAATCTCATCCTTCAACTCCCGGTTCTCTTGCTCTAAGTGCTCCATGATTCTAGGTTGATTGGCGTGAGTGTTGTATCAGTGAGTCAGCTTGGCTGAAGCACAGAAGAATAACCGATAAGACATCTGGTGCGGAAGAAAAACCTGTTATGCAAATGATGCATGAAATGCAATGTTTTGTTTATTTTTAATTTCAAGGAACATACTACTTTATTTGCAAATATATATAATAATAACAATTGTAACAATCTGATTGGCCATAAAATCTCTTTTATTCATATAATTTGGAAGGATTACACTAAGTACAATTTCAGAAACCAAAATACAAATACAAGAGCATGGGAAACTAATCATCCTAAGGATCCCCTAACAACAGTGTCAGATGATTTGGCTGCAGGCGCATACTTTCTTTGGATGCGTCGAATCTCGGACTCAAAAGATGTCTTCATTTGAGCCTTCTCATGGAAAAGCTGGTCAACAATCTTCTTCCAAGCACACGAAGGCTAAGGCACACTAGAGGAAGATGGACCCTTTGACTCTCTCTGTCTCTTCACTGCTCAGTCTTCAAGAAGTTCAATAAGTGCATCCTTGTCTTTAGACTCAAGCTGCAACTCCTCATGCTTTCAGCTCAAAGCATGGAACCGCTCTTCCCACATATCCTTCTCTTGCTTCATCTTGGCGAGTGCGTCTTCCAACTCCTCTACATCTTGGTTATGGAGAGTTAATGGCTCAACCATAACCATAGACATAGGTCTTTCACAAGCATACAACATCTTCAACTCTAAAGCTCTTTTCTTCACCCAAGTAGTGTAAGCTTCCAAAGCTACACAGTAGGGCGAACCAAGCTCGGATCTTCCTTTCCTATGCATATTATACCAAGCATGTATCTGTAGCCGTAAATTCATGATCATCAAGCTATGGATAAGCTAGATATCAAATAATAAGAGTCGCCACCGCGCTTTTATTGTTTCCAAGGGAAAAGGGAAAAAGTACGAACAAAACCCAAAAATATAAGAAGTTTTCAAATCAAAACTAATAAAATGTCAGAGAATACAAGTAAGGGGGTTGGTTACACAGAGGGAAGGTGTTAGCACCCAAAGTGTCCTAGGTACTCCTAGGGAGCCCTTTTTGTGTGCATATGTATTTGGTACAAAATGATGTTTACAAACAAATAGATCATGGGGATGAGAAAAGAATTCATTAATTATGTTTTTGTGTTTGGCAAAACCTTCGGCCTTGTGCCTACGTACCAACATAAAAATGAGGGATCAAAACCTCGTAATTCGTTATACAAATTTCAAAGTGGATGCATTGCTTTTAACAAAAATTAAGTTTGAAAGGCACAAAGGCCTAAAAATGGTTTGAATGAGTTAGTTCTTTTTGGCTTTTTGAAAGTTTAAGTCAATTATAGTTAAGTTTATTTATAAGTTTGATTTAAGAAAAGAAGTTTGAAAATGCAATGGCATAAGGCCAAAGTTTCTATCTTTTTTACAAAGTGGTCAAAGTTTAGAACAAAATAAGTTCAATCAAAGAAGGTTTTGAAAAAGGAGGGAGATGTTTTAAAATTAAAGAAATGGGGAGAAGATGAAGAGACTAATCCTATGTACAAAATTAAAAGTTAAGAGTTGAAAAGATCTGACCAAATGGGTAGCAATCCAATAGACAGGTATGTCAATAGAAGCCCTGAATTCCCTTGGACTTTTAGAATTAAGCAACACACAGATGCACAATTATATTATCTTGAATATAAAGGCATCAAATAAATATGGCCACATCCAAGATTATCCATTCCATGATCTTCTTCAAGGTAGCCCATGTAATAGATGAATTCCACAAGTCACAGGTTCAAAGTAACAGCTTCACAATGATCATGTTGCAGATGAACTTAGAGAGATCTTGAATGATGTATTAGATGAAGTTTCAAATTGCAAGCACTTGGTTTCTCAATAAGTTGGCATTGGCCAAGTCCTTTAGCATAGGAATGTTGCCTAAGTTCTAAGTCCATTTGTCCAAGATCAAGCCAGCAGTCCACATAAAAGTTTTTTTTAGGGTTTTTATTGCTATTATGTACATTAATGGTCAAAGACCACACAAACAAGCAAAGCCCAAACAAAATATATCACACAATATGGTCCAAGTGGACAAAGTGAAAATTGCATTAACATAAACAATTAGAATGATATGAACAATGGCAAATCTATAAAAGCTAGAATTAAATGACATTAAAGTAAAGGGCTTGAAATTAAAAGTTAGTAGTTAATAGGTTAGAAGTTAGCATTGTTTTGTTTTTTGCTTTTCGGTATTAGACATTCTTTGGAGAACACTCAACCCACTTATCACAAGCATAGATCCTTGAACCAAGACATCTTCCAAAGGAAGGAAAAAAGGCCAAGTTTCCACACAATACCATGAAAGAGGGGAGACTTACAATCTCACTAACTAGAATGCTATGCCTTTTATGTCACAAATTTAGCGCTATGTTAAGCAATCGTAATTGGACTTATGTAGAAGTCACAACTATTTGAGGTCGGGAAATAGAATTTTGGTGTTAATGCATGTTAGAGACATAGTATTATGAACTATGCTCATGAAACATACCACACACAAAAATAATATGCAAAAGGTGTGACCTAATCTCATCCATACTCATGTTAATTTTTCAATCAACTACCTTTAGGACTTTGAGATATCATAGGCCAGATGAGATGAATGCATAAAGAAGGGGAATGAGATGAAGTAAGATGGGAATAGATGAAATCTCAAATTGATCAAAGCAGGACTTTTACCAAATTAATATCATTCATTCATTTTGGGAGATGGAATGTACATTCCATCAATCCCCTAAATCCAATGATATTAATTTGACAAAGTCAAATCAACCTTGATCAAGGCCCAACAACAAGAGTAAAACATAAACAAGTCATCACAATTGGTCAACAAAATTATTTGGCATTTATTCCAATTAAAAATACTAAAATAATGCATTTAAATTAAATATGGTTTGTCAAATTCCTAAAACCTCATCAAAACACCAAATAAATGGCCATGAGATTTATCATAGGTCAAACAAGGTCAAAGAACCTTGGAGAAATTTTTTTCAGATTTTTTAAAGACTTAAAAGTATTTTTAAACAATTAAAAACAAATGAAAAATCAATTAAATCATGAAAAATATTAATAATGATCCAAAAAATAATTTTAATTCAGAATATGAAATAGGAAAATATTTGAAAATTATTGGTGAAACTCTCATATTTTTTGGATCAATATTAAAATTAATATGAATTAATGAAAATAAAGCAATTAAAATGACATTCAAATAATCAGAAAAAACGTGGACCACTTGATCTCCCTCATTAATTGAGGTGGCAGATCAAGTGGCCACCAGCGCGCGTTCCATGGTGCGCCTGAGTCAAACATCCACACGCTTGGTAATTAAAACGTATGACTGGTAATTAATGGCTCAGGACCACGCCACATCATTGCCGGAGCAAAGCGTTGGTCGTCTTCTCAGGCGACCTTGGCCGGACTGGTCCATTCATCACCACATCATAAATGAAAAAGGAGGACATGATCCGAAAGGAAAAATGGTGTAGATCATGAATATCACCTCAATTTTAACTAACTCCTCACATATAGAAAGATAGGAGGAGTTGAAATTTGAGGTATGTCAACTGAGTTGCTTCGATTTGACCTCTAAGCAACTCAATCTTCTTGCCTACATCGGTAGGACTTCAGACAACTAAAGAATCAAGAGAATTGAGCAAGATTGAGAGAGAATCGAAGAGATGAAATTTTCTGGAAAATACCTTCAATACAGGTCTAGATTCAACTGTTCTTGCCTTGGCTTGTACTTGATCTAACTCGGGATGCTTGCAAGAGTAGAATGAAATGCATAAAATTCCTTGGATCCCTGGAGTTTTGAATCTCAAAACAGTGAGATTCAAACTCAATTTCAAGATGAAATTCTCAGGTTTATCCTCTCAAATGGAAGGGTTAGGGGTTTAGGATCAAAGTTGGCATGAATGTCTATTTAATTCTGATGCTAGATGGCTCTATCTATAGCTGCAACTCATGATATTTGCACCTTCAAATTCACTTTCCAAAATTGGCAATTGCTGATGCATGGGTGCATGGGCATGTACAGGCCCATGAGATCATTGCTTTAGGTCCACAAATGAATGTAAGAGAGTCTGAAATCAACTTGGATTGCAAGGAAAGTGTGTGTGAAGATTTGAAGTTTGATATTTTCCAAATGATGATACCATTTTCAAGCCATGTGCAGCTCTAGCAATTCTTTTCCAAAATGGATGAACTTGGACTTTTTGGAAAGGTTAGATCAATAGGAACAACTTTCATGTTCAACACTTTTCCATTTGGAGCTTGTATCATTATGAATTTCGAGGTGGAAGTTTGGAAATTTCAACATGTTGAAAAGTTTTCTAAGTGTCAAGCCATATATCTCAATATTCCACCTTGCTTAACTTTTTATGTGAGCTTCAAATGAGAAAAGTGTCTTCATAAAAGTTGCATATCTTTCAAAGACCTTAAAAATGGTAACCAATTTCATGTCATTTGGATTTGAAGTGATAGAGTTATGCATTTTTGAAGTTTGGAAAAATCATTTGTTCAATGGTATAGGTCAAAAGTGACCTATAATGTAGCCTCATATCACATGCTCTTAAAAGTTGAATTAGATCTAACTCCAAACATAAAAGTCGAAGTAGACATATTGAATTTGATTGTGAAACTTGGAAAGATTTAATCTCATAAAAATTGAGCAAGTTATGGCCTTGGGAAGTTGACTTTCAAATTAGGGTTTAGACAAAATGGCCTATAATGTTTCAACATAGAAAATGATTTTCCAAGAAAAACTAGCTCTATGTATCAACATGAAAGTTGTTTGTAATGTCATTTAGAGTCAGTTTTCTCTTGAAACCATTTTCATATGGTTAAAATTGTAGGTGATAGGGTCTAGGGAGACCCAGTTTTGATCAGATGAACTCATCTGGCCAATCACCATCAACCAACTTGCTAACCTTCAATTCTCTTGACTATATAGGCTCATGGTAGATCATATATGCATAAGATGATGAAATTTGAAATGTTCATTGAGAAATTTGATCAATTGGTGATATAGCTTGTTGGAGAAGTTACTCAAGATACCCAGTCAAACTAGGGTTTCCAAGGCAAATCACCCTCAAACTCTTGAAGAAAACTTGATCAATAAAACATGTAGTAATCATTGGGACTCATATATGATGCTCATAACCATTCTTGTATCAATTCATGGTTGTGCTCTTTGTCATGAGGGTCTCAAACCCTATATATGAACTTGATATATCAATGGAGATCATGCCCTACCTACAAAAGAGTTAGGCAAATGCAAAGACATATTTTTGGTATTTTGGTTAATAAAATGATAAAATACAAGTATGATACAATCACAAAGTGCTTGGTGATCTCTCCCCAAACAAACACAATGAAGGAGGGGTAAGGAGGGTGCCAAGGTATAATCCCAATGCTAATGCTTATGATGAAATTGCATGAGGGGTCTTAGGGTCAAAATTGGGGTCTTACAGCTGCCCCTATTTAAGGACATTCTAACTAAGGAGGCAAAGGTTAAAATCTTCATGTCAACTCAGTAGAATGGGCTTAAATAACAACATATATAAACAAATTTTTGTCCCTAAGAGACCTCATGATGCATATGATATGAATGCAAAAGTAAATTCTTTATGGGGAAATATTGCCACAAAGGAAAAGAAATCGGAGAGATCGAAAGTCTGCAGGAGTAAAATGCATTCCGTAAGGAAAACTCACTGGAGAGACCGGGACTCTAGGGGGGAAAAGGAGTTATGCGCAGGCCAGGCTACGACTTAAAACTACTGGGGGACTCGAGGGATTCCATACAAACATGGAAAAGACTCATTCGGGGAACAACAACATCTGCAGGGGATGTGAGTAAGTCAGGATAAAACTGAAATACTTGAATCATGCAGGGAAAAGCAATTTCACTAAGGAAATGTGCACTCAACTGGGGAAGAAATAAACTTCAACACAGGAGGAGCAGAAATCTATTATCTACTACCTGTTACTGGGTGAGGAGATAATAAAGATTTGACAAAGAGAACATCTGTCACCGATTAGGATGAACATATCAAGGATGACTCGCTGGGAAATAATCATAAGGGGATATTCATTACCTGTTACTGGGTAAGAATATCTTTGCTATGGAGAACTGCAGAAAATAGGATTTATAACTACCAATTACTGGGCAGAAGACCAAAGGTGAGAGTATCTGTCACCGGTTAGGATGAACATATCAAGGATGAACTCAACAGGGAAGAAAATCCGTCATCGGTTAGGATGAACATATCAAGGATAGACTTGCCTGGGGTTATCAAGGAGGATACCCGTCATCGGTTAAGATGAGCATATCAAGGATAAACCAAATGAACAAAAAGTAGGAATTACATCTATCGAATGCTGGATAGAAGACCAATCAAAGAGAAGATCCCTTACCGGTTAGGATGAACATATCAAGGATAGACTCTGAGAGGAGAGAAAATAGGGATTACATCTATCAGTTATTGGATATAATACCAAGAGAGAGAATCCATCACTAGTTAAAGTGAACATATCAAGGATCAACTCTGTGGGGGGAACAAAGGCAGGGGGTACAACTACCGGTTACTGGGTAGAAGACCGCAAAGAGAAGGAAACCCGTCATCGGTTAGGATGAACATATCAAGGATTAACTCTCTGGGAAACAAGAATAGGGATTACAACTACCTTTTTATTGGGTAGAATACCAAAAATGAGAATATCCGTCATCGGTTAAGATGAACATATCAAGGATAGACTCAGGCAAGGGAGGGAAAGATATATGTCACTGGTTAGGGTGAACATATCAAGGATATACTTCCTAGGGAATCAGATCCACTGGGGACTCTACTACTGGGACACTTGTCGGGTATTGGGCAAGAAGTAACAAACTGCAAATTAAGAAGAATATTACCAGTTACTAGGCAATAGACTCTTAGGGAACTCAAAGTATCTATCTAGGTATGAGCTAGAAAGAAACAGTCAATCAAGACTCAACTCAATGAGGACATAACTCAAGGGGAGTGGTTCCATCCAGATAAACAACTGGGGAGGAAACTGAAGTAATAATCATCCACGAGGAAATAAACTCAGTGGGGAAGAGGAGAAAGGTTAAAGTCTTTCTGCCTAAGGGGCTGACGATCTACAATTGAGGGAGGACAGACACCGGAATTTGTAAGGGGATAAACTACCGCCATACGGGGAATTTGTACTGGGAATTTATATGAATGTATATGTATATGATGATTATGTTGAAAAAGACGGTCACAAAGGATACAAAGGTGTCGCAAAGAAATTGAATCATCGGTACAATCCATGGTCAATCCACAAAATATGGAGACAACTGCTGGAGAACAGAGAGATCAACAATCCAAAAAGGCTCAACCCTAACTGGGGAAGGAGGAGATATGCTGAGGAGAGAGAAATATCACCGAACCTGTGGGGAATTTTAGGTCAACACCATAAAAATGGGAGATAACCCTATAGGGAAAACAAACTGCTCTGGAACCAAGAGGAAACTCTGACTGCGGAGCAAGTCGACTGGTGATTGGCGGGGAAACTAATGCGATCTACTAGGGAGATCAACCACTTCTGCTGAAGGAAACCAAACTCCACTGGAGAAGGCAGAAACTCTTTTGGGGGAGACAAATTGCAGGGCACCTGAATCAACCAACTCAGCTAAGAAAAAGGAATGAAGCTCTACTGAGGAATCAAAAATTTCGCTGAGGAACTGAATCAACACAATCGTCTAGAGATATCTGAAGGGTTAACTACTTGGAGAACCTCTGATGTTTCGCACTCAAAGACTTGTTATCCATCGGAATTCTATTGATATTTCTTTTAATTGCTTTGAAAAATTCTTGCTTTTTATATGTTTTAAGAAAACGAGCTTTAAAAATTTTAAATTTTCAAACAATGATCATAATAAAATTTAAACTATTGGCTGAAATAAATAAGAGTAGAAACAATTGGATAAAAGCTCAACTTTATTTGATAGAATGGTAGTCTGTAAATGACAAGACCCCATAGATTTTTACAAAGTTGAAAATGGTAATTTATATGGAAAAGGGTTACATTGAATACAAATGATCCTTAATCCTTCTACCAACTCTTGATATCCACTGTGCTCTCGACCGCTGTCGGGGTGATGAATTGATGTCAACCCTTGTGCTCAATCAAGTTCTCAAAACACTGAAGATCAGCAGAATGCAATTACTTGCCATAATCCCTAATTTTTGCATAAGTTTCCCCAGGGTGGGGTACTCAACTTATCGGGAAATTCTTTCTGTTTTTATGTCTCTAATTTTTACCTGGATTGCCCTTTTGGGTTTTCAATCCACCGAGACGCTCCTTTTTTGCCTAAGCCACCCTTTTGGGTTTTCAACTTAGCGAGCTATTCTTTTCTCTTTTAGGCAAAGTATTTCTAGATTGCATCTGCGTTCACAGGACGAGTGAACTCTTCACCATCCATAGTTGTAAGAATCAAGGCACCGCCTGAAAAGGCTCTTTTAACAACATATGGGCCTTCATAATTAGGAGTCCATTTTCCTCTAGAATTTGGTTTGAATGATAAAATCTTCTTGAGCACAAAGTCACCTTCTCTGAATACACGAGGTCTAACCTTCTTATCAAAAGATTTTTTCATCCTTTGCTGATACAACTGGCCATGATACATGGCAGTCAATCTCTTCTCTTTAATCAAATTCAACTGGTCAAACCTAGTCTGACACCATTCAACCTCAGTCAACTTGGCTTCCATGAGCACTCGCAATGAAGGAATCTCAACCTCTACGGGGAGTACTGCTTCCATACCATACACAAGAGAGAAAGGGGCTGCCCCTGTTGAAGTGCGGACAGATGTACGATAGCCATCCAAAGGAAACGGGAGCATCTCATGCCAATCCTTGTATGTGACACCCATATTTTGATTAATCTTCTTAATGTTCTTGTTTGCAGCTTCAACAGCCCCATTCATCTTGGGTCTATAGGGAGAAGAATTATGATGTGCAATCTTGAAGTCTTTGCAAAGAGCTTCCACCATATTATTATTCATATTCAATCCATTGTCAGTAATGATCTTACTTGGCACACCATAACGGCATATAATTTTATTCTTGATAAACCTTACAGCAACTTGCATGGTTACATTTGCATATGATGTTGCTTCAACCCATTTCATGAAGTAGTCAATTGCCACCAAAATGAAACGATGTCCATTCGATGCTTTGGGCTCAATCATCCCAATCATATCAATTCCCCACATGGAGAAGGGCCATGGGGAAGAGATAACATTTAATAGTGTCGAAGGAACATGAAGCTTATCAGCATAAATTTGACACTTGTGGCACTTCTTCACAAATTTGCAACAGTCAGATTCCATTGTCAGCCAATAGTAACCTGCTCGCAACATCTTCTTCGCCATTGCATGTCCATTGGAATGAGTACCATGGGAACCTTCATGCACTTCAGTCATCAACAAGTCTGCTTTGTGTCTATCCACGCATCTGAGCAAAACCATGTCGAAGTTTCTCTTGTACAGTACATCACCATTCAAGTAGAAATTACTGGCTAATCTTCTCAAAGTCTTCTTATCTTTCAAAGATGCCCCAGGCGGGTAAATCTGACTTTGGAGGAAACATTTGATGTCGTAATACCATGGCTTCTCGTCTTTAATCTCTTCCATAGCAAACACATGAGTTGGCCTATCAAGACGCATCATAGACAAATTGGGAACTTCATTCCAATACTTGACTACGATCATTGATACCAATGTTGCAAGAGCATCTGCCATCCGGTTTTCATCTCGAGGGATATGATAAAACTCAACCTTTGTAAAGAAAGTTGAAATCCTCCTCGCATAATCTCTATATGGTATTAAACCGGGTTGATTTGTCTCCCATTCTCCTTTGATTTGATTCACAACCAAAGCTGAATCACCAAAGACATCCAAATACTTGATTCTGAGATTCATGGCCTCTTCAAGCCCCATAATGCAAGCTTCATATTCTGCCATATTGTTTGTACACTTGAAAGTCAATCTAGCTGTAAAGGGTAGATGTGTGCCTTGAGGAGTAATGATCACTACCCCAATGCCATTTCCATATTGATTAACAGCTCCATCAAATACCATGCCCCAACGGGAACTAGGTTCTGGCCCTTCTTCAAGCAATGGTTCATCACAATCTTTCATTTTCAAGTACAAAATCTCTTCATCAGGAAAGTCATACTGTACTGAATGATAATCTTCAATTGGTTGGTGAGCCAAATGGTCAGCCAAGATACTACCCTTGATTGCTTTCTGAGATCGGTATTTGATATCATACTCTGATAACAACATCTGCCAACGGGCAATTCTTCCCAGTTAAAGCAGGCTTCTCAAATATATACTTGATCGGATCCATTTTGGATATCAACCAAGTGGTATGATTCAACATATACTGGCGCAGACGCTTAGCAGCCCAAGCCAATGCGCAACAAGTTTTCTCAAGCATAGAATACCGAGTCTCACAGTCGGTGAACTTCTTACTGAGGTAGTAGATTGCAAATTCTTTCTTTCCAGTCTCATCTTGCTGACCAACAACACAATCCATAATCTCATCAAGCACAGTTAAATACATGATCAACGGTCTTTCTTCAATAGGTGGAGACAAAATCGAAGGTTCAAGCAAATATTCCTTGATACTGTCAAAAGCTTTCTGGTAGTCGTCGGTCCAATCATAAGACTGATCTTTCCGAAGAAGCTTGAACATAGGCGCACTCGTGGCAGTCATGTGGGAAATGAATCTGGAAATATAATTCAAGCGGCCGAGAAAACCTCGGACTTGCTCCTCAGTTTTGGGCATAGTCATCTCTTGTATTGCTTTGACCTTGGCAGGATCAACTTCAATACCCTTCTCACTGACAATAAATCCCAGCAACTTAACAGAACGAACCCCAAAAGTACACTTATTGGGATTCAAGCGGAGTTTATATTTCCTCAAATGCTGGAATAGCTTCAACAAATGCTCAACATGTTCCTCTTCATTAATTGATTTAGCAATCATGTCATCGCCATATACTTCAATCTCCTTATGCATCATATCATGAAAAAGAAAAATCGTTGCTCTCTGGTAAGTCGCACCAGAATTCTTTAAACCGAAAGGCATCACTCTATAACAGAATGTTCCCCAAGGTGTAATGAATGTGGTCTTCTCCATATCTTCGGGTGCCATCTTGATCTGATTATATCCGGAAAATCCATCCATAAACGAAAAGAATTTGAATTAAGCAGTATTGTCTACCAACATATCAATGTGTGACGGAGGGAAATCATCTTTCGGACTGGCTTTATTC
This sequence comes from Lathyrus oleraceus, assembly GCF_024323335.1. NCBI lineage: Eukaryota > Viridiplantae > Streptophyta > Magnoliopsida > Fabales > Fabaceae > Lathyrus > Lathyrus oleraceus. Next base: position 441,820,177 of record NC_066581.1, read on the forward strand.
AAATCTCTATAGTCAACACACATGCGGACTTTTCCATCTTTCTTCGGCACAGGCACAATATTGGCCACCCATTGTGGATACTCAGCGGTTACAAGGAAACCGGCATCAATATGCTTCTGCACTTCCTCTTTGATCTTCACAGCCATATCAGGATGCGTTCTTCTCAACTTCTGCTTGACTGACGGGCATTCTGGCTTCAACGGCAATCTATGCTCCACAATCTCATAATCCAACCCAGTCATGTCTTGATAGGACCAAGCAAACACATATGAATACTCTCGAAGAAGATCAATCAACCCCTTCTTGACATCTGGACACAGTCGAGACCCAATCTTGACTTCCTTCACATCATCCTTGGAACCCAAATTGACTAACTCGACCTGCTCTTCGAACGGATGAATGGTCTTTTCATCTTGCTCAAGAAGACGAGATAATTCATCACTCAATTCTACATCACTCTCCTCCTCGGCCTCAAACACAGGGAATTCAAAATTTGGAGAAGGAGAAGGATCATTGTATTCAATGGGGTTAGGAACCAACCTGCATAATGATTTGATATTTTGATTTTAGAGAAGTGAATTCGTGACCAAATATTATGCAGATGGACGATTATATTGTTTATTTATGTTTTTTGTGATTACCACTTTCAGAATAAAGCAAAAAGTAAAAAACAAACATCATAGATGTGGATGAATAGAATTAATTTTATTGATGATCAATTTGAAAATGCCCAAACAATGTTCACTTCTCCTTTAGGCATAGGAGAAGGATTTTAAAACATATAAAAGTAATTACTTAGATCGATGCAAAATAACAAGAATATCAACAGCAGTCCATGTGTTGCAAGCCTTTCCATGCGTCACAAAATTGGTGCAGTCTTCCTCTTCGTCATCCTCTAGCACAGCAGCTAAGTGTTGTTCATTGCCATGAATGAACCCTCCACTACGGAAGCTAAGTTGCATATCTTCAGTCCTTGCAGTATATGAACCTTTCTGGAACCCCAAACCGGTTCTGCCTTTATTGTCAAAGACCTTTACCATACGCCCCCACTGATCAACGTTGCCTTCTTCCACAATCTTCTAAGCATCCTTCAACGAGGACATAGGTTCCCCAACCCTCTTCTCAGCAGCAATAGATAAGGCTTGGAATGGAGTTCCAACCTCATCCTCAGCTTCCACATAAGAGAAAGATGACAAATGGCTAACCAACAGCGCTTTCTCTCCTCCAACAATCACTAGCTTGCCACTCTTGACAAATTTGAGCTCTTGGTGCAAAGTTGAGGTAACAGCTCCTGCCTCATGGATCCATGGCCTTCCCAATAAGCAACTGTAGGCCGGGTGGATATCCATTACTTGAAAAGTAATCTGAAAATCACTCGGACCTATCTTAACTAGAAGGTCCACTTCACCAATAATCGTTTTTCGCGAACCATCGAAGGCCTTGACAATTACACCGCTATACCTCATGGGCACTCCTTGGTAATATAGCTTTGACAAAGTTGACTTCGGAAGCACATTCAGTGACGAACCGGTGTCAACAAGCACATTTGACAAAGCATCCTCTTTGCAATTCATCGAGATATGCAAAGCCAAATTATGATTCCTGCACTCCTCAGGGAGTTCTTCATCACAGAAGCTGAGATTATTGCAAGAAGTGATGTTAGCCACAATATGATCGAATTGATCCACTATAACATCATGTTCTACAAAAGCTTGCTCTAGAACTCTCTGCAGTGCCTCTCTGTGTGCTTTGGAATTCATGAACAGAGACAACACTGAGATCTTTGAGGGGGTTTGGAGTAGTTGCTCTACCATATTAAACTCGCTTCTTTTAATTAACCGAAGTACCTCATCATCATCATTGGGTTTCAAGTTGCTGGATTCACCAGACTTATCTTTTAAACAGCCAACTGGGTTTTCAGCAGGCACTTCCACTTTCTTACTCACAACTGCTTCTTCTTTATCCTTTGGGAATACCGGCCCAAACACTCGACCACTGTGGGTCACCTTAGTAACATCAGCAATGCTCACCATTGAACTAGTCGTAGGTAACGGGACCTCTTGATCATCCTTCATCATTGTAGCATTATACTAATACGGCACGACTTTATCAGATGAATACGGGACTAGGCCCGCTAACCGTATCACCAACGGCGGTACTGATCTTTGACCGGTGTTATTACTGGAGTCATACTGAATCACCAACTTCTCAGGCTGCTTGAAAACAGGCACTATGACATTAACATCATCATCTACATGACGGGATTGAACAATTTGGATCATTCCTTCATCCATCAGTCGTTGGATGTCCTTTTTTACAACTTCGCAACCCCTTGGGTTAATACTACAAACAGCACAACCGTCATGGTCGTGCTCACACTCACTTACCAAACAAACATCCTTATGCCTGCACTAAGGACCTTCTGATAAAACGCACATCAAAAACTTTAAATTCCCCAAGACAACCATCCACCATATTCACAGAAGAGTTCCCATGAGCGGGCATCGGGTTTGCTTTCACATTCGGCGCGCGGTCCTCAATGGACACCATACCACTCTTTATCAATTTTTGAACCTCATACTTAAGCGGATAACAATTTTCAATATCATGTTCGGGTTCTCCTTGATGAAAAGCACAATGGAGCTCAGGTTTATACCACCAAGGAAGTGGTTCTGGAATCTGTGGCGGGTTTCTTGGTTGGATCAGGTTCTTGAGAACCAAGGATGGATAAAGCTCTGCGTAAGACATAGGAATCGGGTCAAAATAGACCTTCTTCCTTTCAAAGTTTTGTTGTTGATGATTGTTGTTGGTATTGTTGTTGTTGTAGGTGTTCGTTTGTTGTTGCGGTTGTTGTTGTTGACGTTGGTGTTGTTGAACTGGTGTTGCTTGTTGATTAGAAAATACCGGGATAACGAAAGATACTTGATGATGATGATGTTGACGGGATGTTAGATTCCTTTGAAGGAGAAGGGTGATCCAAAACGCAGCGGAAATTAAAATCTTCTCCTTTAGTGATCCTTACGAATGGGCATGATCAGTGATAGAATATTTACCTCTTGTGATGATCGAAACCTCTGATGTAGATCTACGGAGCGATCAAGAACGTTGAACGACGACAACGCCTCTACTCAGTCCACACGAACGGATTCCTTCAATCTCAGTGCTAGGTGCTATGAATGAAGGCTTTAAATGTGTGTGTGTGTGTGTGTGTGTGTGTGAGAGAGAGAGAGAGAGAGAGAGAGAGAGAGAGAGAGAAAGAGAAAAAGAAAATGCAACCACAATAAATGCTTCTGCACAAGGGTTCTATTTATAGAACCACTTGTGTGGGCTTCAAGCTAAAAATCCCACTTAAGTGTAAGTGGCCCATATTTTATAATATGCCAAAATCACTTAAGCGTGTCGTACCTTACCATATTTCATATTCTACTTAAGTACACCGTACCTTACGATGTTCTACAATTCACTTAAGTACACCATACCTTACGGTGTTCCTTAGTTACTTTATCTCTCATCAATCCATCCTTTGTGTGTGACCCTGTAGGTTTTTTGCGGCATTGGCAATTATATTAAATCACGTATTTATCATAATAAACAGTGAGCGGTATCTAGCAACACATCACTGCTACCCAAGACACGAAAATGTCATGTGATCTGACAAATCCTTCTACGATAATACTTATGCGTATAATTACCCTTTTGCCCTTATTTCTATATTGAACACAAGGCATAGACTGTGTCATCCTTGTCTAGTTCAATATTGGGCTCATATACATTTATCCTGTTACGCAGGATGGGCAAATTCCATCTAGGTCACTCATGTCCCTCAGCATGCTTCGTGGAGTACCCATTAACAGTCTTTATGGTTATCTAGTTACGGGCAATGTTTGATCAGCAATAAAGCACTCGACTCTACATCTAGGGTCCATAGTGGTTTCAGGTCGAAGGGTGGTATACACCATTATCACCATGAGAATAACTTATGACACTTTGCATAACTTTCTATATAGTATTCTCATAGTGGGTCAATCCAGTATAAATATTACTCTTAACATTCATACCTATGTTTAAGACTTGATAACTCCTTATCCATGATCCATGAGATGTGATCATCAGTCTATATACATAATAGTCTTAATGCTTTAATATTATCACACTTCACAATAAAGCTCGACTACGGATACTTTAAGAATATTGTCCTTATGTTTAATGTGATCTCATTATCAAGTCACACTTGATACATTAAACGGACTAGCTATTCTAGGGACTTTATTAAACAAACATAATAAAGAAAAAACCTTTTATTATTAATAAATAATTCGATACAAGTACCAAAAGTATTGGCCTCTAGGGCTTACACCAACATCCTTCTGATCTGAGGCCTCCTCTGCCTCCCACTGCTTATTGCATTCGTCTCATTGTCTTTCTTCGTACCAAAATTACTACCATACCTCTTGCTTGTTGATGCCTCATCTCTTGACAAACGTCCCTCTCGGACTCCTTCCTCAAGCCTCATCCCCATTTTTACCATTTTAGTAAAGTCAATGGGGGAACTAGCAATCATTTGTTCATAGTAAAATGAACTCAGAGTTTTCAAGAAGATCTTTGTCATTTCTTTTTCCTCCAAAGGAGGAGTGATCTGGGCAGCCAACTCCCTCCATCGCTGTGCATACTCTTTGAATGTCTCTTTATCCTTCTGAGACATAGACCTCAATTGGTCTCTATCTGGCGCCATGTCCATATTATACTTATACTGCTTGACAAAAGCCTCCCCCAAGTCATTGAAAGTGCGAATGCTGGCACTATCCAATCCCATGTACCAACGAAGCGCAGCACCGGTCAGACTATCTTAGAAGTAGTGAATACGCAATTGATCATTGTCGGTATGAGTAGACATCTTGCGAGCATACATCACGAGATGACTGAGCGGACAAGAGTTCCCCTTATACTTCACTGGGATCTTAACGTTGGGCACCAAACACAACTCGGTAACACTCTTCCCAAACAAATCCTTACCTCTCAGCGTCTTAAATTCCTTGCGTAACTCAAGAAACTGATCCTTCATTTCATCCATTTTCTCATAGACATCCGGACCCTCAGACGGCTCGGAGTGATAGATGGTGTCCTCTACGCGAGGTAAGGTGTGCACAATGGGAGGTGGCACAGACATGACCGGGCTAGATGTCGGCATGGAAGTAAAGGTAGGCGCAAAGCCTTCGGGCACAAAGTTGGACGGAATTCCCCACGGGAATCCGGCAGGCATAGTTGGCGCGAAGTAGACGGAAGCAGCAGGCATGGTAAAGGTAGCCACCTCTGAAATAGCAGTCCCTGCAGCATGAGTTGCAGGCGTTGGAGAAGATTGACTTTGAGCAGCAAGAACTGACTCCATCATGGCAGTCAGGCGGGCGATCTCGTTCTTCAGCTCTCTATTCTCTTTCTCTAGGTGCTCCATGATTCTCAGATGATTGGCTCGGGTATTTTACTAGTGAGTCAGCTTGGCTAAAGCACAGAAGAAACATCAATCAGACATCTGGCAAAAACCTGCTTATGCAAATGATGCATGAAATGTAATGCTTGATTATTTTTATTTTTCAAGGAACTTACTATATCGTTTACAAATATATATATATATATATATATATATATATATATATATATATATATATGTTTAAATAGAAATTGCAACAATTTGATATGACCAAAAATCTCTTTTTATTTATATAAATTGGAAGGATTACACTGAGTACAATTTCAGAAACCAAATGAAAAATACAAGAGAAAATGAGACTAGTCATCCTAAGGATCCCTAACAACAATGTTAGAAGATCTGGCTGTAGGTGCGTACTTCCTTCGAATGCGACGAATCTCGGTCTCAAAAGCAGCCTTCATCTGAGCCTTCTCGAGGACAAGTTGGTCAACAATCTTCTTCCAAGCAACAGAAGGCTGAGGCATGCTAGAAGATGAAACCTCTGGCTCTCTCTGTCTCTTTGTCACTCGGTCTTCTAGTAGCTCAATAAGTGCATCTTTGTCCTTAGACTCCAACTGCAACTCTTCATGCTTCTTGCTCAAAGCAAGGAAATGCTCTTCCCACATATCCTTATCTTGCTTCATCTTGATGAGCGCGTCTCCCAACTCCTCTACATCTTAGTTAGGGAGAGTTAATGGCTCAACCAAAACGATAGACATATGTTTTTCACAAGGATAAGGCATCTTTAACTCCAAAGCCCTTTTCTTCACCCAAAGAGTGTAAGCTTCCAAAGCTACACAATTATGCGGACTAAGCTCGGATATTCCTTTCCTATGCACATTATGCCAAGCATGCATAATCTTCTGCTTCAAATGTTGGGAATCTTTACCCTCTTGATAGAAAAGACCTTCTAACAAAGTGTTATTAGGCTTGTCTCTCAAGGGGAACCCAAGTTGACGACGAGCCAAAGCAGGGTTATAGTTAATTCCTCCTTATATACCAATGAGAGGCACATTAGAGAATTCACCACAACTATCAATAATCTCCAAACTGCTCAAAGACGGATCATACAAAACTATATCATCATTAGTGAGAGGCATAAGTCTCTGAGACCACCTTAGACATTGTTTGTTCTCCACAAAAGCAGGTTTCTGAGGCAAGTGCGAAATAAACCACTTGTACAAAAGAGGAATGCAACAGATAATCGTTCCACCACCCTTAGAATTCCTTAGATTCAAAGAGAAATACATATCACCCAATAAAGTAGGTACAGGATTCCAAATCAAGAAAAGTCTAATGGCGTTAACATCTACAAAACCATCAATGTTAGGGAACAAAGTTAATCCAAAATGAGAAACACAAAGATAGCTTCAAAAGCATCCATACTACCGACTTGAGCAAAAGCAATAGCTTCCTTGACGATGAAATCAAATGGCAACCCAAATAACCCTCCTTTCTTCACCCAATGAGCCTCTATCTCAGACTTCTTCAAGTGAAGAGCTTCAGCAATAATACTAGATCGGGGAATCTCCTCCAATCCACTAAAAGGCACTCTACTAGAAATAGGTATCCCTAAAAGATAAGAATACTCCTCCAAGGTAGCCACAAGCTGAAAATCTGGGAAAGTGAAACAACGGTAGAGAGGTTCATAGAACTGCACCAGCATACTCAAAAGTCCTTCAACCACATCAGCAGACAAGATGGACAAAAGCTTCTCATAACGTTGTTTGAAGTCCAAGGGATCTAATACAAAAGATGCTAGCTTCCTTAAATCTTTCAAGTCGGAACATCTAAAACTGTAGTTCTTAGTGTTCCTTCGTCCACAGTCCATGGTCTGAAAATATTTGCAAATAATACCTCAGTTCCTTGAAATTTTTGGGTGATGAATGTTATGATGCGCATGAATGCATGAATGCAACAATAACAAATAAGGGGTCACACAAGGCAAACAAAGGTCAAGGGATGAATCAAGTCATTTTCAAGATCAATCATCCATTTTTGTGGATTATGGTTTACACCTTATCAACACCCAAGTTCCATTGATATTGACAAGACTTGATTGGATCAACCAAGAATCAAGGGTTTGTTGTAAGTCACGAGCATGGAGTCTGGGTAAGAACCATCCCAAAGGAGTGAACTAAGGATAAAAACCTGTAGATCATGTTCTAAAAAGTTCCCAGAATCTTAATTCCATTTATCGGATATTACAGGTTAAGATGACTGACTCATCGACCCATAATATTCTCAACAGAAACTCGTCTGAGTGTAGTATCGCGTAACAATTGTTATCAAGTCTACAATTCAACAATTTCTGCACTACGTCCTAAATAGACCAAGAGGGGGTAAATGTTCTACGGTCCTCAGCTTCTCAGACCCAAATTAGAGATAGTAATGCCTAACCACAAATACTTGTGTGACATTTCCAAATCCAAAAGAGTCTCCACTGAGTTGATGGATCTCAAGCCAAATTGTTAAGGACTACTCCACACAAGTCGAACATGACTATACCATCCTCCTATCTTAATTGCACTCAAGTTCGAATTAGAACATATCTCACCACTCAGAGATCACCAAGCACAACAAGCAGATTATATCACACACATATATATACAAACATCACATATATACACACAAAAAGTAGGCTAAACCCACTGGAGACTACTCCCCAGCAGAGTCGCCATTTAATTTCTGTAGCGGTAAATTCATGACCATCAACCTATGGATAAGCTACAGATCAAATAACAAGGGTCGCCACCGCGCTTTTATTGTTTCCAAGGGAAAAGGAAAAAAGTACGAACAAAACCCAAAAAAGTAAGAAGTTTTCAAATCAAAACTAATAAAATGTCAGAGATTACATGTAAGGGGGTTGGTTACACAAAGGGAAGGTGTTAGCACCCAAAGTGTCCTAGGTACTCCTAGGGAGCCCTTTTTGTGTGCATATGTATTTGGTACAAAGTGATGTTTACAAACAAATAGAATGGGGGGATGAGAAAAGAATTAATTAATTATATTTTTGTGTTTGGCAAGACCTTCGGCCTTGTGCCTACGTACCAACATAAAAATGAGGGATCAAAACCTCATAGTTCGTGATACAAATTTCAAAGTGGATGCATTTCTTTTAACAAAAATTAAGTTTGAAAGGCACCAAAGCCTAAAAATGGTTTGAATGAGTTAGTTCTTTTTGGATTTTTGAAAGTTTAAGTCAAGTATAGTTAAGTTTATTTATAAGTTTGATTTAAGAAAAGAAGTTTGAAAATGTAATGGCATAAGGCCAAAGTTTCTATCTTTTTTACAAAGTGGTCAAAGTTTAGAACAAAATAAGTTCAATCAAAGAAGGTTTTGAAAAAGGAGGGAGATGTTTTGAAATTAAAGAAATGGGGAGAAGATGAAGAGACTAATCCTATGTACAAAATTAAAAGTTAAGAGTTGAAAAGATCTGACCAAATGGGTAGCAATCAAATAGACAAGAATGTCAATAGAAACCCAGAATTCCTTTGGACTTTTTGAATTAAGCAACACACAGATGCACAATTATATTATCTTGAAGAGCAAGGCATCAAATAAAGATGGCCACATCCAAGCTTATCCATTCCATGATCTTCTTCAAGGTAGCCCATGTACCAGATGAATTCCACAAGTCACAGGTTCAAAATAACAGCTTCACAATGATCATGTTGCAGATGAACTTAGAGAGATCTTGAATGATGTATTAGATGAAGTTTCAAATTGCAAGCACTTCGTTTCTCAATAAGTTGGCATGGGCCAAGTCCTTTAGCATAGGAATGTTGCCTAAGTTCTAAGTCCATTTGTCCAAGATCAAGCCAACAGTCTACACAAATGTTTTTTAGGGTTTTTTTGGTTATTATGTACATTAATGGTCAAAGACCACACAAACAAGCAAAGCACAAACAAAATATATCACACAATATGGTCCAAGTGGACAAAGTGAAAATTGCATTAACATAAACAATTAGAATGATATGAACAACGGCAAATGTATAAAAGCTAGAATTAAATGACATTAAAGTAAAGGGCTTGAAATTAAAAGTTAGTAGTTAATAGGTTAGAAGTCAACATTGTTTTGTTTTTGCTTTTCGTTCTTAGACATTCTTTGGAGAACACTCAACCCACTTATCACAAGCATGGATCCTTGAACCAAGACATCTTCCAAAGGAAGGAAAAAAGGCCAAGTTTCCAAACAATACCATGAAAGAGGGGAGACTTACAATCTCACTAACTAGAATGTTATGCCTTTTAGGTCACAAATTTTGCGCTATGTTAAGAAATCGTAATTGGATTTATGTAGAAGTCACAACTATTTGAGGTCGGGCAATAGAATTTTGGTGTTAATGCATGTTAGAGACATAGTATTATGAACTATGCTCATGAAGCATACCACGCACAAAAAGAATATGCAAAAGGTGTGACCTAATGTCATCCATACTCATGTTAATTTTTAAATCAACTAGCTTTAGGACTTTGAGATATCATAGACCATATGAGATGAATGCATAAAGAAGGGGAATGAGATGAAGTGGGAGGGGAATAGATGAAATCTCAAGTTGATCAAAGGAGGACTTTTACCAAATTAATATCATTCATTCATTTTGGGAGATGGAATGTACATCCCATCAATCCCCTAAATCCAATGATATTAATTTGACAAAGTCAAATCAATCTTGATCAAGGCCCAACAACAAGAGTCAAACATAAACAAGTCATCACAATTGGTCAACAAAATTATTTGGCATTTATTCCAATTAAAAATACTAAAATAATGCATTTAAATTAAATATGGTTTTTCAAATTCCTAAAACCTCATCAAAACACCAAATAAATGGCCATGAGATTTATCATAGGTCAAACAAGGTCAAAGGACCTTGGAGAAAAATTTTCAGATTTTTTAAAGACTTAAAAGTATTTTTAAACAATTAAAAACAAATGAAAAATCAATTGAATCATGAAAAATATTAATAATGATCCAAAAAATAATTTTAATTCAGAATATGAAAAAGGAAAATATTTGAAATTTTTTGGTGAAACTCTCATATTTTTTGGATCAATATTAAAATTAATATGAATTAATTAAAATAAAGCAATTAAAATGACATTCAAATAATCATAAAAACGTGGACCACTTGATCTACCTCATTAATTAAGGTGGCAGATCAAGTGGCCACCAGCGCGCGTTCCATGGTGCGCCTGAGTTAAACATCCACACGCTTGGTAATTAAAATGTACGCTCATGATTAAAACAAATTGAACTCATCTAATGGCTCAGGACCACGCCTCATCATTGTCGGAGCAAAGCGTCGATCGTCTTCTCAAGCGACCTTGGTCGGACTGGTCCATTCATCACCACATCATAAATGAAAAAGGAGGACATGATCTGAAAGGAAAAATGGTGTAGATCACGAATATCACCTCAATTTTAACTAACTCCTCACATATAGAAAGATACGAGGAATTGAAATTTGAGGTATGTCAACTGAGTTGCTTCGATTTGACCTCTAAGCAACTCAATCTTCTTGCCTACATTGGTAGGACTTCAGACAACAAAAGAATCAAGAGAATTGAGCAAGATTGAGAGAGAATCGAATAGATGAAATTTTCTGGAAAATACCTTCAATGCATGTCTAGATCCAACTGTTCTTGCCTTGGCTCGTGCTTGATCTTTCTCAGAATACTTGCAGGAGTAGAATGAAATGCACAACAGGTCTTGGATCCCTGGAGTTTTGAATCTCAAAACAGTGAGATTCAAACTCAATTTCAAGATGAAATTCTCAGGTTTATCCTCTCAAATGGAAGGATTAGGGGTTTAGGATCAAAGTTGGCGCGAATGTCTGTTTAATTCTGATGCTAGAGGGCTTTATTTATAGTTGCAGCTCATGATATTTTCACCTTCAAATTTACTTTCCAAAATTGGCAATTGATGATGCATGGGTACATGGGCGTGTATAGGCCCATGAGATCATTGCTTTAGGTCCATAAATGAATGTAAGAGAGTCTGAAATCAACTTGGATTGCAAGGCAAATGTGTGTGAAGATTTGAAGTTTGATCTTTGCCAAATGATGATACCATGTTCATGCCATGCGCAGCCCTAGCAATTCTTGCCCAAAATAGATGAACTTGGACTTTTTGGAAAGGTTAGATCAAGAGGAACAAGTTTAATTTTCAACACTTTTCCATTTGGAGCATGTATCGTAATGAATTTTGAGGTAGAAGTTTGGAAATTTCAACATGTTGAAAAAGTTTCTAAGTGTCAAGCCATATATCTCAATATTCCACCTTGCTTAACTTTTTATGTGAGCTTCAAATGAGAAAAGTGTCTTCATAAAAGTTGTATATCTTTCAAATACCTTCAAAATTGTCACCAATTTCATGTCATTTGGATTTGAAGTGATCGAGTTATGCATTTTTGAAGTTTGGAAAAATCACTTGTTCAATGGTATAGGTCAAAAGTGACCTATAATGTAGCCTCATATCACATGCTCATAAAAGTTGAATTAGCTCTCACTCCAAACATCAAAGTTGAAGTAGACATCTTTAATTTGATTGTGCAACTTGTAAATATTTCATCTCATAAAAATTGAGCAAGTTATGGCCTTGGGAAGTTGACTTTCAAATTAGGGTTTAGACAAAATGACCTATAATGTTTCAACATAGAAAATGATTTTCCATGCAAAACTAGATCTAGGTATCAACATGAAAGTTGTTTGGAATTTCATTTAGAGTAAGTTTTATCTTGAAATCATTTTCATATGGTGAAAATTGTAGGAGATATGGTCTAAGGAGACTCAGTTTTGATCAGATGAATTCATCTGGCCAACCACCATCAACCAACTTGCTAACCTTCCATTCTCTTGACTTTCTAGGCTTATGGTAGATCATATATGCATAATATGATGAAATTTTAAGTGTCCCTTGATAAATTTGATCAACTGGTGATATAGCTTGTTGGAGAAATTACTCAAGATACTCAGTTAAACTAGGGTTTCCAAGGCAACTCACCCTCAAACTCTTGAAGAAAACTTGATCAATACAACATGTAGTAATCATTGAGACTCATATATGATGCTCATAACTATTCTTGTATCAATTCATGGTTGTCCTCTTTGTCATGAGGGTCTCAAACCCTAGATATGAACTTGATAGATCAATGGAGATCATGCCCTACCTACAAAAGAGTTAGGCAAATGCAAAGACATATTTTTGGTATTTTGGTTAGTAAAATGATAAAAGACAAGTATGATACAATCACAAAGTGCTTGGTGATCTCTCCCCAAACAAACCCAATGAAGGATGGGTAAGGAGGATGCCAAGGTATGAACCCAATGCTAATGCTTATGATGAAATTGCATGAGGGATATTAGGATCAAAATTGGGGTCTTACAGTATCATATTATGCTTCAAATGTTGGGGATCTTTACCCTCTTGATAGAAAAGACCTTCTAACTGAGTGTCATTAGGTTTGTCTCTCTAGGGGAACCCAAGTTGACGACGAGCCAAAGCAGGGTTGTAGTTGATTCCTCCTTGTGTACAAATGAGAGGCACATTAGAGAATTCACCACAACTATCAATAATATCCAAGCTACTCAGTTAAGAATCATACCAAACTATATCATCATTAGTGAGATACATAAGTCTTTGAGACCACCGCAGATATTGTTTGTTCCTTACAAAAGCAGCATACAATAGTTTCACAACCTTTAGAATTCCTTATATGTAAAGAGAAGTACATATCACCCAACAAAGTAGGCACAGGATTCCCAATGAAGAAGTTTCTGATGGTGTTAACATCAACAAAACTGTCAATATTAGGGAACAAAGCCAAACCATTGATGAGCAACACAAAGATGGCTTCAAAAGCATTCACACTACCGGCTTGAGCAAAAGCAGTAGATTTCCCAATGAGAAACTCAGAAGTCAATCCAAACATTCCTCCTTTCTTCACCCAATGAGCCTTAATCTCAGACTTCTTCAAATGAAGAGCTTCAGCTATAATATGAGATCTGGGAATCACCTCCAATCCACTAAAAGGAACCTTGTTATAAACAGGTATTCCAAAGGGAACACCAAGCACTTTGTGATTGTATCATACTTGTCTTTTATCATAATCTAATAATCGGGAAAAGTGAAGCAACGGGAGAGAGGGTCATCAAACTGAACCAACACACTCAAGAGTCCTTCAACCACATCAGCAGATAACACAAATATAAGCTTCCCATGATGTTGTTTGAAGTCCAAGGGATTTAATACAAAAGATGATAGCTTTCTTAGCTCTTTCAAATTGGGACATCTGAAATTGTACTTCTTAGTGTTCCTTCGTCCATAAACCATGATCTAAAAATATTTGCAAATAAAACCTCATTTCCTTGAAGTTATTTTTCGTGTGATGAAAGTCATAATGCGCATGAATGCATGAATGTGACAATCACAAATAAGGCACTACACACAAGGCACACAAACAAAGGTCAAGGGATGAATCAAGTCATTGTCAATATCAATCATCCATTTTGGTGGATTATGGTTTTCACCTTATCAACACCCAAGTTCCAATGATATTAACAAGACTCAATTGGATAAACCAAGAATCAAGGGTTTATTGTGAGTCACGAGCATGGAGTCAGGTTTAGAACCATCCCAAAGGAGGGTAATAAGGATAAAAACTTGTAGATCATGTTCTAAAAAGTTCCCAGAGTCTTAATCCAATCTATCTGATATTATAGGTTAGGATGACTGACTCATCAACCCATAATATTCTCAAGAGAAAATCGTCTTAGAGTAGTATCGCCTAACAACTGTTATCAAGTCTACACTTTTATTGTCACCACGCTTTTATTGTTTCCAAAGGAAAAGAGAAAAGTACGAACAAAACTCAAAGATAAGAAGTTATCAAATCAAAACTAATAAAATGCCCGAGATTATAGGTAAGGGGGTTGGTTACACAGAGGGAAGGTGTTAGCACCCAAAGTGTCCTAGGTACTCCTAAGGAGCCCTTTTTTATGTGTGTATGTGTTTTTGGTATAAAATGATGTTTGCAATAAATAGAGTGTGGGGATGAGAAAATAATTCATTAATTATATTTTTGTGTTCGACAAGACCTTCGGACTTGTGCCTACGTACCAACGTAAATATGAGGGATCAAAACCTCGTAGTTCGTGGTATCAATTTCAAAGTGAGTGGATTGCTTTTAATCAAAAATTTAAATTTTAAAGAGGCACAAAGGATCCTAAAAGAGTTTGAGTGAGTGTTAGTTCTTTTTGTCTTTTTGAAATTTTAAGTCAATATGGTTAAGTTCATTTACAAGTTTGATTTAAGAAAGGAGTTTAAAAATGGAATGACATAAGGCCAAAGTTTATAATTTGCAATAAAGGCTAACTTTGAAAATTACAAGCAAAGAAGATTTTGAAAAGGGGAGAGAGATTTGAAATTTAAGAAATGGGAGGAGATGAAGAGACTAATCCTAAGAAAAAATTTAAAAGTTAAGAGTTGAAAAGATCTGACCAATGAGATACGATCCAATAGACAAGAATGTCATATAGAAACCTAACTTTTCCTTTGGACTTTAAATCCAGCAATATCAATAAACAAGCAGAAAGATGAATAGCAAGGCATCAAATAAAGATAGTCACTTCCAAGCAAGCAACTTCATAGTCTTCTTCTTAATCTTCCCATGTGTTAGATGAACTACTCCTTGAATGGCTCAGAATAAGGCATTAGACGCAGGTTCAAAGTAACATTTACATGAAGACCATGTAGCAGATGAACTCAAATGGATCTCCATACTTGCATCTGATGAAAGTTCAATTCACAATGACTTGGTTTCAGAAATGTTGGCATTGGCCAAGTCCTTTTGCATAGGGAATGTTGCCTAATTCTAAGTCCAAAGCTCAGACCAAATCCAACAGTCCACACAAACATTTTTTTATGGTTTTTGTTGTTTATTAAGTATTTTAAGGTCCTAAGACCACAAACACAAACAAGATATACAAACAAATATATACAATCACAATATATGGCTCAAGTGAGCAAAGTGAAAATGACATTAACATAAACAAGTTAAATTATATGTAAAATGGCAAATGAAATGGTAAATGACTTGAATTTAAATTGCATAAAGTAAATGATTTGAAGTTAAACGAGTTAGTCAAATGTTAGTTGATTAAAAGTTAGTGGAGTTTTACTTTTTAATTGTTTAAGTCATTCTTTGGAGAACACTCAACCCTCTATTCACAAGCATGGATCCTTGAACCAAGACATCTTCCAAAGGAAGGAAAAAAGGCCAAGTTTCCACACAATACCATGAAAAGAGGGAGACTTACAATCTCACTTACTAGAATGTTGTGCTTTTGGGTCAAAATTTAGCGCTATGTTAAGCAATCGTAATTGGACTTATGTAGAAGTCACAACTATTTGAGATTGGGAAATAGAAATTTTGGAGTTAATGCATGTTAGAAATATGGTATAATGAACCATATTCCTAAAACATGCCACACACAAAAAGAAAATGATCAAAGGATGGACCTAATCTCATCCATAATTGTATTGATTCATCTAACACAAAGTTATTGATGAACCAATTAGCCTTAGGATATTGAGAATTCATTGGTCAATGAGAGGGATGGGATAGAATGGGATTGAAGATGAAGAGGGGGGAGGGGGAATGAGACAAACACAAATTAGTCATGGGAGGAATTTTATCAAATTAAAATCATTTGTTCATTTTGGGAGATGAAATGTACATTTCATCAATCCCCTAAATCCAATGATTTTAATCCAACAAAACTCAAATCAACCTTGACCAAGACCCAAACACATAGTCAAACTTCACAAGTCAATAAAAATGCCTCAACATAATTTCTACACAATTAAACAATTAAAAATCAAATTAAAATGCATTTAAATTAAATTATGTTTGATCAAAAACATAAAACCTCTTCAAAACACCAAATAAATGGCCAAGAGATTTATCATAGGTCAAACAAGGTCAAAGGACCTTGGATAAAAAATTTCATTATTTTTGAAAAGTCAGAAGTATTTTCAAACAATTAAAAATATGCACAAAAACAATTAAATCATGAAAAATATCAAAATTAATCCAAAAGATAATTTAAATTCAGAAAATCAAAGAGAAAAATTTTGAAAATTTTCTGGTGAAAGTCCCATATTTTTTGGATTAATAATGAAATTAATATGAATTAATTAAAAATAAGCAATTAAATGGAATATTCAGAATTTCAAAAAAAGGAGATCAGTCTGATCTCCCTCATTAATTGAGGTGGCAGATCAGATGGATGGAAGCGTGTGTTCCATGGTGCACTGTAGTCAACGCGACATAGGCTTGATAATCAAAAGCAACGCACGAGATTAAAACATTTAAACTGGATCCTATGGTTGAGATGCGTGACAACACATCACCGGAGCCAGAGCTCCGGTCTTCTTCTCTGATGGACCTCACTGGACTGGTCCATCATCAACCATTACAAAAATGAAAAAGCAAGACATGGATTTAAAGAAAAAATGCTCAAGAGCTCGAATCTGGCCTCAATTTTGTCCAATTCCAAGTATATAAAAAGATACAGAGATTTGAATTTTGAGGATCATGAACTGAGTTGCTTCAATTTGACCTCAAAGCAACTCAATCTTCTTGCCTACATTGATAGGACTTCAGACAACCAAAAATCAACAAGAATGGTGAAGAATTGAAAGAGAATCGAAGAGAAGAAGTTTTTGAAAAATCACCTTAGATTTGATCTAATTCCACTTGATATTGATCTGTATTTGATTGCTTTCTCTTCCTCTTGCTTGCAGAAACCAATTGAGATGAAAAGGGAAGTGAATTTCTGGAGTTTGAACTTCCAAACAGAAGATGAAGTTCAAGCTCGATCTCAAGAGAAACCTTGCGAAATTGTATGGCAGGGGGTGTTTGAATTGGTCTAGAAAAACTTGGGAAGGGTTTTTTTGATGAATAATACGAATCCTTAAGCTTGTTTAAATAGGCAATGCACTTGATATTTGCACCACTTGAAAATTGGCCAATTTTGGAAACTCCTTTGCATGGGTGCATGGGCAATGATTTGGGCCTTATGAATGATTCAATCCACTTCCAATTCGTGTGCAAAGTGTACTGAATCCATCATATGGAAGCATGCAAAAGAATTTGATCATTTGAAATCCAATCTTGCCAAAACACTTCCCATAATGAAGCCATGCACAAGTCCCTCAATTTTGATCCAAATGAGATGATCTTGGACTTTTTGGAAAGGTGAGGTCAAGGGGTACAACTTTCATGTTGAACACCTTTTCATTTGAGGCTTGTATCATGATGAATTTTGAGGTGGAAGTTTGAGAAATCAAACATGTTTGAAATTTTCTAAGTCCCAAGTCAAATGTTCACTTCTTCCACCTTGAATAACGTTTTCTATGGACTTCAAATGAGAACAGTTCCTTCATCAAAGTTGTATATATTTCAAACCTCTTCAATTTGGTCACAAAATTTAACCTCATTTGGATTTTTTATGAAGGAGTTATGCATTTTAGAATTTGAGGAAAATCACTTGTTCAATGGCATTGGCCCAAAATAACCTATAATGTATCCTCTTGGCACATGCATTTGCAAGTTGAATTGGCACTTAATCCAAACATCAAAGTTGAAGTAGACAACTTGAATTTGATCATACAATTTTAATGGCTTTCATCTCATAAAAATTGAGCAAGTTATGGTCTTGGGAATTTGACCTCCAAACTAGGGTTCACACAAAATGACCTATAATCTTTCACCATCAAAAATGACTTTCCAAGAAAACCTATCTCTTGACTTAAACATGAACATTGTTTGGAATGTCATTTGGAGTAACTTTTATCTTGGAATCATTTTCATATGACAAAAATTGTAGGAGATAGGGTCTAGGGAACCCCAATTTTGACCAGTTGACTTTCTCTAGCCAACCACCACGAACCATCTTTCTAGCTTGACATTCTCTTAACTTTTGGGACTTATGGAGGATCATATATGCCTAATGTGATGTAATGTGAAGTATCCCTTTAAATTTTTTATCAATTGTTGAATAAACTTGTTGAAGAAGTCATACAAGATACCCAGATGAATTAGGGTTTCCAAGGCAAACCAACTCCAAACTCTTGATAAATTCTTGATCAAAATGATACGTGAAGATCATGGGGATCCATATATGATAATTAGAGTCAATGTGAACCAATTCTTGATTGAGCTCCTTGCATTGAGGGTCTTAAAACCTAGATATGAGCCTGATAGACATAGGTGAGCATACACACTACCTACAAAAGCAACAAACTATACATTGACATATTTTTGGTATTTTAGTTAGTAAATAAAGAAAAATGAAGTGCGATCCAATCAAATGTGCTTGGTGATCTCTCTCAAGTCAAAACCAATAAATGAAGGGTGAGGATGATGCCAAGGTGTGATCCCAATGCCAATGCATATGATGAGATAGCATGAGGGATCCTATGGTCAAATTGGCGTCTTATAGCATCCATCTCGGATTCTAGAAGGGATAGCCAAAGGTCATTCTTCAGTTATGAAGCTAAGAATTGGTTGTTACAACATTCTTCCATAAATTATAGAGTGTTATGACATCCACCAAAGGGATGGTTGTAACGGTTATCCCACTAATGACCATCAAATCATACTTGTGCCATTAAAAATAATAATAAAATGAGTCTCTTGGGATCCTATGGGGAAGGGGAGTAAAAGTATAATAAGGGCCATAGAAAAGGGAGGCATATTCATGATGAATAACATAGAAAAGAGTAAAATTACAAGAAACATTGGACCACCAACAATGGTGGCCATGAACTCTATACATAAATAGACACTTCAACCAATCATCTGAGGGTCTCCCTAACTAATAACAAGGAATTCAACCTTTTAATGTTTTTAGCAAGAACACACGCAACAATGTATTATGGCTCAGCTATGAATACTGCGGCACTTTCTTGTTTCTTGCAATGCTAGAAGACAAGCAAGTTCCCAAGAAAGTGGCAAGTACCTCTGGTACATTTCCTATCCAATATGCACCCAATGAAATCGAAATTGGTGTACCCAACTAAGTCACAACCCGGTCCCTTGAGTTACCATAAACCCATTAGTTGTATGCTAGACAGATACCTCCTAATGCATTTGACTGCACTAAGATATGATTCCTTTCAGGATGCTTGAAATAATGCACACGTACAAATAATAAACGTTATATCAGGACGAGATGCACTTAGACAGAGAATGTCAGGGATCTGGTGGAAGGCAAAATTGTCACTCTTGAGCATGCAACTACTGAAGAGCAATTGGCATATATTTTTGATAAAGCTTTAGATGCAAATCAATTTGAAAAATTAAGGGGCAAATTGGGTATCTGCATGCTTGAAGAATTATAGAAATCAATGAAGTGGAGATATGGAAATCAATTTTTCTGTTCCCTCCACTTAATTATGCATAAAACTCAAGGACTATCATTACAACTTTTTCTTATTTTTCCAAAGTTTCATCCTAGCCTCTTTCACGTTACCTCCTGCACCCTCTCTCCCAAACTTGCTCTCATACACTCTCATCTCTCCATCTTCTCTCCTTAGTTCATACTGAAAACCTCCAAAATGTCACAACCTTATATCCCCACTCCAAGCAAACACTCCAAAGAGCAATCAAACCCTAAAAATATTGGCACTGAGATAGATTTATCTAATGTCATTACCAATGTTGTTCTTTCTCGATCGTCCCTGTCCATGCAACTCCTATGAGAAAGGCTAGAACTTTATCTTCAAGGAAATTTAAGCCTTCTAAAGTAAGTACCTCTTCCACTCCTTCCATGACTTCTAGAAATATGAATGCTCTTGAAGCCCCACTGTTATGAAGAAACCCCAGTCTATGACTAGTCTATATCTCGATCCCATCAGCCTTGAACTTAATGTTTATGTGTCTAGATATTGTCCCGTTGTGACAAATGTTATGGAAGATGTTGAAGCCTCTGAAACCAGCAATAGACCTAGATCTGTAACTACCTTAAGTAAATCTAGAATGATCATTGCTGACAGAGACGATGTTGATAAGAATATTCGTGTTTTGATCTCTTAGTTGTTGGGTATTGATCCCAAGACTAATGTCGTTATAGATGTCTCCACATCCTTGGCCTAATCGGATAACAATATTGATAACCCTAGGGATAAATATAATGTGAACGCACATACTCTGTCTCCTAAGAAATTGCAAGACAAAGAAAGATCTGGAGAAATGAATGATGATCTGGGTGACAAAGATAAAAACCCTGTTGAGAAAAATGATCAAGCCACTGACATAGTAAATATTAAGGAACTGGACTCTGATGTGGTTCCCATCGGGAAAATACTGGCTCCTGGTATAACTAAAAGGTTGAAGAAAAGAAAAGGACAAGTTGTTGAATCCTCCAACACACCCTCCAAATTTGTCAGGAACGAAAGCAAGTGTTGGTCCTATAAAAAGATGGAGCAAGGTGGTTACTCCTATATCTAATAAGAAATCCCTAAAAAGGAAGGAAGTTCCCTCTGAGTCTAGTCAATCTGATCATGATGTCGAACACAGTGTTCAGGACATCATCTCTACTTCCAGGAAGCAAGCCTCTGGGAAGAAGATGCCAGCTAATATTCTTGAAATTCCAATTAACAACATTGCATTTCACTATGTGGAGAATGTTGAAAAATGGAAATTTGTTTATCATAGAAGATTAGCACTGGAAAGGGAATTGGGGAAAGATTCTTTTAAATGTAAAGAGGTGATGAGTCTGATTCAAGAGGCTGGATTAATGAAAACTATAACTGGTTTCGCCAAATGATATGAAATGCTTGTCAAAGAAATTACTGTGAACATCTCCAAGGAGTGTGACAACAAGAGGGGCAAGGAGTTTAGAAAAGTGTATGTTAGAGGAAGATGTGTGGATTTTTCTCCTGAAATAATCAACATGTTCTTGGGCAGAAATGAAGAAGAAAGGGCTAAAATTGAAGTCTCTGACAATGTCATCTACAGAGAGATTGCTGCTAAGCAAGTGAAGGAATTGCCAAGGAAATGGGAACTGTTTGTTAGTGTCTTGAGTGTCAAGTATGTTGTTCTCCACAGAATTGGAGTTGCAAATTGGGTTCTAACCAATCACACCTCTAATATAGCTATTGGACTAGGTAAGTTTATCTATATTGTTGGGACAAAGTTAAATTTTGATTTTGGATCCTATGTTTTTGACCAAACTATGAAGCATGATGCCTCTTATACTGTGAAAATGCTAATAGCTTCTCCATCATTGATTTGTGGTGTTATCCTTAGTCAACACCCTAGTATCTTAATCAACTCTAATAGTACATGCAAAAGGGACCCTCCTCTCTCATTGCACTATAGGTTGTTCACTGGGAAACATGTCCCAGATATTGTCATGACATCTAGACAGACACCTTCCAGGTCTACTAACAGAACATGCATCCTAGATAAGCTTAAAGATACCTACAAGTCCTTGGATGAAACTGTAAAAATTTGTACTGGAAAGAAAATCAAGATTAAAATGTTAATCAATGCCCTGTCTGAAGAAGAATGAGGTTTGAGAGGTGATGGAATAGATGAAGAAGGGGAAAATGAAGATGGGTCTGGTGCAAGTGATGATGAAGATAGTAAATTGAGTAGTGGAATGTAAAGTAGTAAATTAAATTGCATAAATAAAGAGATCAAGGTTTAGAGAGTTTGCACCATAGATGTATCTAGGTTTGGCCGAACATTGGCCTACTCTTGTACCTAAGATGTCTTCTTGAGATTTTGACTATAAACTTTGAGCTTTTACCATTTATTCTCGCGAACCTTAATACAATCTGATCTTGAGATTTTACAGGTTTATCCCCAACCAAAATGAGAGCTTTTACCCAGGCTAAGCTAACAAACCATTTAGAGATTTTCCAGACTTATCTCAATAACCAAACAAAACTTTTTCCGATAGAGTTCTAGCAACCAAGACAGAGTGATATGACTAGTTTATCTCACAAAACAAACTCAATTTCCCAAAAGCATCGTACTCTTAGTAATTATAACAACATCGTAGCCAATAAAATTTATTCCTCACAAGCGATGTTTCATTCAAAAGCACTAAGGCATTTTAAGTGAAAGAAAAATACTTCTAGAGAAAGAAAGAGATAAAATAAAGAGATAAATTTCAAAGAAAATAAAAAGAGTTAGAAATTGGTGTGTAATGAGGATTATCATACCCTCATTTATATAGGAGAAGGAAAATCCAAAAAAAGGAAAAGACCCATTGGAGAAATTAAAGTCCCATCTATTGGCTCTTAAGCCCATTCAATTGGCTTTTAAGCATAATCGGCCAAATAGTAAAAATAATCAATTATTCAAGCCCATTTTTGAAAGAATGGGTGGAGAGTCGTTGGCAGTCATTAAGACATTTTCATAATCGATTGGTTAATCGTTTAGGCCTTCTTCAATCAATTGTATTAATTCCCCGACCGATTAGGCAGTTCAAAAATATATTTCAAATCGATTGTAATAAGGCCCCAATCAATTTGGTATGGCCTTTAAAAGAAAGTAGACAATTTCCTACTTACTTGGCTAGGCACTTCAATAGAATCTTAATTCTCTTTTCTTGATGAGGCTTGATATGTTTTCCATTTGGGTCACCATCATCAAAGAATTGAAAAGCTACTGCCACCGAATTCAACAATCAGAGAGTTTAAAAGTTATTGCTACCGACTTCAATAACCATTTATATTATCGTCATCAAAACTTTAGACAATATATTTTGCAAGATTACCTGCGAGCACATAGATCCACAAAAATAATCCTCAAAAAGGAATCAATCCATGGACCTAATTAATGGGATAATCAATTAGGATACACAATTATTGACACCCCCCCCCCCTATTATCGATTTTTCAAGCCACAAATGGAAGTTTTTATATTTAGTCGTTACCAATCATTAAGAGACTATCCCAATCAATTTAGACTCAATAAAGAAAAAATAATTGATTAGGTGTTTAGGTCTAATCAATTATTTACTGGGAAAATTCTTCCAGTCAATCAGGCTCTCCCTTAATCAGATGGCTAGGCCCTAAAAATATTTTTAGGTGATTTTATCAAGTAAAGAGAGGCCTTAAAATATTTTAGGTGTGTGTGAGTTGCATTATTATCTTAGGAGTTACTCTCCTACTTTCACAAGAATCTGGTCACTCAGAGAGACATGACCATATGAGCTTTCACACTTCTTCTCTTTCAAAACTCTAAGGATTTCAAGTTCTTTTTCCAGATACGTCGATCATATAAGCAATTCAGTGGAACTTTGAACCTCTTACTTGATGATGCTTGAGATGTCTTCAAGTTTATCTTCATCATCAAATAGTTGGAAAGGATATCACCATCGGCTTCAACAAACATCAGTGTTGTTGTCATCAAAACATTAGGATACTCATTAATATCAAGATCATTAGCTCCATACATGCAAGCACATAGATCCAAGGGATCGCATGCTTTCGAATATATTGTATTTTTTATTTTGTTTTAACCATTACACTAATGTGTCTTATCTTGGTTTTCATATGACATGTTGGTCATTGACAGGGTCCTTTTAAGAAGAAGAATTGGATCATCTTGGAGAAAAAACCTCCTCCTTCTGGTCTAGGTAAAGTAGTCTCTTATCTGCTTACTGGAGGGGTCATAGTTCTTCATGATGTTGGGCCTCAATCCATCAAGGTTGGACAACCGCAATCAGAGGTAACCCAACTAACTTGTGAAAGGTAGAGAAAGAATAATAATGACGCCAGGAATGGAAAGAAGAACCGTGGCCAAGGGGTCGATCCAGTAGGAAGGTGCAAATAAGAAACTTAAAACCTCTAACTGGCTTCTGTTGCCGTTGTTCTTCATAGATGTGAAACCACATCTTTCTGCAAATTTCCTATCGTCTTCAAGTCTCATATTCCTCATACTCATTCATAATTTAAAGCTTTCATGTCTAAGGAATACTACTCCTATATTTGGAGTCTTATTGAATTTTGAAAGTTGGGTTTGTTTCGTGAGCCAGCCTATCATTTGATTTTTAGTACCTATTTAATGTCTTTGGCCGGAGGGGGCAGAAGGAAAACCCTTGCGTCGGGTGAGCTTTTTGGAGAGAAGGATTCATGGAATAAAAAGTATGACCTCATCACTTCTAAGTATCTCTTGATTCAAGAGGATAAATCCAACCTTTAAAAAGAGGCAGATCAGTTGTCCAACCTTAAGGGGGAAGGGGACGTCCATGGTGCACCTTCTGAATTGGTTATCATCATGGTTGACTTGATGTATTCCTCTGAGAAGAAGGGGAAAGATTTTGATAATGTGGGGTCCTCCTCAATAGATGTTTCTTCCCATATTTTAAGGAACGAGATGGCCTTAAAGGAAGAAAAAGATGTTCGTTCCACGGGGACAATGGCCTACCATAATGTGATGTCCAGAATGGAGGAGGATCTTGATGCCACTATAATATCTTCATTTTCCTCATTACCCGTCCTATTTGTTGGAAATTAGTGTAACATCTTTGTGCCACATGGAACATTCCCAACCAAGAGTTTGGTCCTCTTTCGTTCCCCCAGGTTTAAGCCTAGTTCAAAGTCGACGTCTCTTATCCTTCACATTTTTCTCTTTGAGTAGTTAGCTCCTAAAAGGGGGGTGCCAACTACAGCATAATGCGCTTTGTTTTTCTTATTCCTTGTTTTCTTTGAAAAGGAATTTCATACAACTTCACATAAAAGAGCATATGAGCGAAATCCGATTGTGACCGTCATTAGAGCGCTTCTTCCAAAAATCCTATGATATTAAGACGTGAAATGAGGATTGATTCACACTAAGATATTTTCGAAGTAAGAAGACATGTAGAGCCTCATGTGCGAAGTTGCTGATGATATTTGCAGTCTCCGTCATTGGAGAAACACCTCTGAGATACCTCATAGATGATGGATTTCTTGTAACTACTTCTGACCCGTTAGAGTCGAGCAACCAAATCTCTATCAGTCAAATCAGAGTACCTATGAGGATGGAAAAAGGTTTCTTTGAGTAATGTCCATCCTTGAACTTAGCTTCCTCTATATGTGTGCCAAAGTCCGTGTTGTTGACATCTAGCAGGTGTGTTCTCCATATCATAGATGGTAGTCACATCTAGGTTTCTCTGCGGTGCCATATGGAAGCAACAAGATCTTGCCATTTCTACACACACAAAAATTCACCACCTAGATGTGGATTTTATGTTGGACTTGAGACTCCATACACAGGAGTGGGGGTGAGTTGTGGGTTTTAGAAAAACAATAGTTTGAAAGTATTTTGTTATCATTATTAGAGCTTAAAACCATTTTAAAAGATTGTATTAGAAATAGAAACGTAAAGTAAATATGTGGAAAATAAAGAGTTAATGGTAAGAAAAATAACATCACAGAATTATGTGAAGAAAATATACATCCTCTACCAAATTTAGTTTTGAAGAAGGCAAAGATTGATGAAGACTATCATAGAAAAAAAGCTTAAAAAGTCACATGATGAATGCTTACCAATTATGAAGTTTAAATCAATATGTTTGATCAAGATTAAGATTGATGGAGACAATGGTCATCAAAGATTAACATATTTATGGACAAGTGTTGACATATGATGAAGTTAATCAAAAGAAGAGTCAAGTTAATGGATCAAGTTTAAAGGTTCATTACAATTCATGTTATATAACTTTAGATACTTCAAATATCTCATGCATTTTCATCTGTATAGTTATTTTACCATCATGCATTCAAAACACTCAAGCATTTCCATTAAAAAGCTTATTTTTCCATTTTTCAGTTCATTCTGTTTTTGTAAATTATGGCATTTGGAACAATCGTAATAGCACTTTCATAACCGCCATAATTATCTTATTTTTTTGGTAACCTGTTTTATGAATTTTTTGGTTGAAATATGGAATAATGGTAACCGATTACACAAAATACGTGATTGGTTACATGTTCATTGTGTTTGAAAAATATGAATGTTGTCAAAGTGATAATCGATTGTCGCTATCGGGGTTTCGATAACGAGTGAACTGGACGGACTGATTAAAAGAATTGCCTATGGAAGGCAAAATCAAAAGAGTCACCACCGAATTTTATTTGTGTACATCTATTGGAGAGGCGAGGAGAAATAGTCGATAAAACCCTCAAAAGATAAGCGCACGGGAAGCGTTAGAAAAGGATAAGGAGTCGGTCTCGCAACCGAGATTAGGGTTCGGGAGTCGATTATGCAAGGGAAAGGTATTAGCACCCCTCACGTCCATGGTATTTCATGGGAACCATTTAGGTTATTTACGTACATGGGGATTTATCTTATTATTATTTTATTTTCAAAAGAATGTGTGTGAAAGAGAGGAGTTTTGGTTTTTTTGTTGGTGCTCACCAAGGATTGTGGCCCTTGTGCCTATGTATCACTCATTGGGGATGAGGAATCAGAGATCCATAGTTTGGAGTAGAAAATGTTTGTGTGTTGGTTGATTTCACCTTTGAGAAAAGGGTTTTCCGAGTGGGTGCCCTAAGGCACAAAATTAAATTTGATGGGTTTTGTTGATTTTACCCTAAACAAGAGTTTGTGAAAAGAGTTTGTGATTAGATCGCACTAAAGTCTAGGGGTGAAGGTGAATATTATAGACAACAAGCCAAGCGTCTTGTGTCTAAAATAATCAGAGTGAGGGTAAGAATGCTCCATTCTCACTCATTCTCCACCACTTAAGGCTTGTGGCGCAATATACTTATCGTAGTTATTAAGTATTTTGAATTTGATTATGAAAAAGCCACTTGACGTTGAATCGAGGATTTTTTTATTTGATTAAGAAGTTTGTATTATGCAACATGAATTCAAGGTAACCAACAAGAAAGAAAAGGGTCTCATTGTAAGGTAGCCCAAGAGAAAACCTTGTGTGTGCAAAAGTGACCTATGTTAAACAAAGGATAACGGTCTTACAAACATGCCCCTCTAAGGTGGTGCCATGATGCCATTCTTAAAACAAGTATGTAAGTACAGGTGAACCCCAAGTGATTATAAAGTATCATAAATAATAAAGAGAAAAGCCTCCAAGCAAAGGTCCTAAATGGGATCCTCTAAGTCCAAGTTGGTTAAGGTGCGATGGATTGCTTTTGGTCTTACAATTTTATCATGTTTTTGTTGTTTTTTAGGTGTATGATAACAATAAAGTAAAGACAAAAAGATAAACATGCATGATGAAGTTTATACAATGACAATTATGATGATGAGTACTTAAATGTAAATGACATAAAGTAAATAACAATGAATAATAACAATGAAAATGGTAACCAAAGGTTAGTAATAGTCAAAGGTTAGTAAGGTTAGGTTAAGTTATATGGACAAGGCATAATCTTAACAAGGTAATGAGGGTTAGTATTTGGTATAAACAAATGAATATAAAGTGTTAGTGGGTTAGTATAAACCAAGTGAAACAACAATGTATCAGATGAATCCAAGTTAACAAGATACGACTTCATCCACAAGTCAAAGGACCAAGTTATTTGAGTTAGGGGCAACCTATTTATGCTTCAAAGTACCATGGACGAACACTTGATCATCCAATTGTAGATTTGAGGTATGAAAGGTTTTAATCAACCCTAATCCAAACATGTCATAACTTAAATAGATTTCATTAGTCCATAAGTTTAAGACTTCTTAAGTCTACCAAAAATAATTCAAATGAATTGAAATAAAATAAACTCAAATACTAGGGTTTTGGGTTTGATTTTTGATCAATGAGAATAAGAGGGTAGTGGACTTGGTTGTTGTAGAGAAATGCTTGTCCAAATGTGTGTCTTTGGTTCTGAAAAGTCTTTATGCCATGTACCTTTGGTGTTTGGCTTGTTTGGCTTGTTTGGCTCTTTTTGGACAGTTGTAAATTTTTACCACAATGAAAAATAAAATGAGTAAAATATGTTTTTTTGTGTTTTGTGAATTGGTGTGGAATGTTATTAGTGGCATGTTGTAGGTTGTGGATTAATAATGCTAAATTGTTGACTGATGTTTGTTGAATTGTGGACTATTTAAAGTGTGATGTTGTTGCAGGGTTAAATGCATTGATGAAGAGATTGAGGTGAAGAATTGTTGTTGATGTGTAGTGGTGAGGCCATGTGTAGGGCTTGGTGAATTGAATGGTAAGTTGCAATTGAAATGAAGGATATCTGCAGGTCATGGAATTGGGACTGATGCAGGGTTTGTTAAGGTATGATGTTGTAGGTTTTGGAATTGATTTGGTGATGGTAATAGACTGCTAATATTAAATTGATGCAGGGTTGAAGGTGTACTCATGTGATGCCATGGTTTGTTATTGATGCAGGATTGTAGATTGTTGTAATGTTGTGTGCATTGAGTGGGCTGCAGGTTGCTGCAGGTTCTGGAATGCATTGAAGGTGAGTTTGAAATGTAGTTACATGTTTGATGTTGTTTTGATGGGCTTGCTGCAGGGTTTTGATTTTTCGCTTCTACTATGAATTGATGGTTTAGGTTGGTGCATTGCAAGTTGCTCTTGTTGGTTATGGTTTGCGCAGGCAATGTACTGTAAGTTTGCTCATGTTTGTTGCAGGCTATTATTACAATGTTATTTGGTTGCCTTGCCTTTTTGAATCAAATGTTGCTGCTGTTGGTGTGAGTTTGTTTTGCTTCAGGATGGTGGTTTGCTGCACTGATGTTTGAACATTGATGCAGGCTTGATGTTATGTGGATGAAGCTTGAAGCATGATGCAAAGGATTGATGTAAGTGGAAGCATGAAACATGGGAAGATGAAAGTGGATGGAGCATGGACATGACATGGGCTGCCAAGACTTTTTCATCTTTGATTCATGCTAAAGTTGTAGCATTTAAACATGTAATGGTTAAATGGAGTAACATGATTTAATGTAATGAAAGTTCTCATGAAATGGTTATGGCTCGTGCTTGTAATGGAAAAACCTATTTATGATTTTAATTCAAAATGATTCAAAGTTCAAGTCAATCCTCACTTGTTTTGCCATATCCGAAATATGAAAGGCTTTTATGAATGTTATATGGAATGTATATCATGCTTAAGGTCTTGGAAAAGGGTGGGTTGACTTTGGTCAAAGTTGTCCAAAAAGTCAATTGCTGACCAAAGTCAACCTTTGGTCAAAGTTGTGATTTTTTTTTGTATTTTTCTTGTAAGAATGATGTAACTATGAATGGAATAAAGTTAAATGGATGCAAATGAACCAATTAATTAATGCAATAATAATATGAATCAAAGAATTATTAATGGGCTAATGAAATGTATTTCAAACTATAGATCAAGAACATACTTGCATATGCCAAAGTCAAACAAATCAAGTAGCTAAACCTAATCAAATGATTGATAGAAAATTCAAGATGAAATGACCAAATGCAACTTCTATGAAACAAGGCTTCAGTCATCAAGTCAAATCATGGAAAGGTATGGGCAGAACTAGGTCTTGGTGTACAAGCAACAAATAACAAGCAATCCACAGAGAAAGACCTCATAAGCTAGGGTTTCAAGCCTTAAACAAAGATCAGATGAACCGCCCATGATGAGCACCTACAACTAGGGTTTCTTAGGTCAAAAGGGTCAATTAAGAACCAAGTCCAGACAAACTAGGGTTTAGGTGTGCATGAGGTATCATGATGTAGATCCATAAGATTAAAGCATACTCAGGGTTAGGGATTAGGTTTTCCTTCAAGGCCAAGGTCAAAGCACAAAGCAACAAAGTCAAATGATTACTTGGACAAGTCATAGAGAATCAAGGAATTAGGATTATGGCCCAATGGATGACCAGATGAACAAACAATGCTTCCAATCAAGATCTACCATCCAATTGGGGTTTAGGGGTGAATGGGATAACTTGTACAATCTTACAAGATAAATGAGTGTTTGAAGTTGAGATTTAGTGTTTAGGATTGATTAAATAAATCCCAACATGATCAAGAAACCTTAGTGGATCCCAGATATGAATATCATGTCTTGAGTCCGTGTAGCATGCCCTCTTGTTATGAATTCCAATGCACATGAGGTGATGAGGTGATGAATGTATGTCTATGCCTTAGGGCCATGGAAGTTGTATAGGAGGTAGGGTGAATTTGGGGTATGAAACAAGGTACGTAAACAAAGGAAAGGTCATTGGTTTAGAGGTAGGCATTGGTTATTGGCCCAAAAGTATGTATGTAGCTCAAATAAATAGTGTATTTGGCTCAAAGATTATGAATGCCAATGCAAATGAGGTGATGAGGTGATGAATGTATGCATATGCCTTAGGATCATGGAAGTTGTAAAGGAGGTAGGGTGAATTTGGGGTATGACACAAGGTAAGTAAACAAAGGAAAGGTCCTTGGTTCAGAGGCAAACATTGGTTATTATCCCAAAAGTATGTATGGAGCTCAAAGAAATAGTGTATTTGGCTCAAAGAGAAAGTATATCATTGGGATGAATGATTGGTAAAATATATTGAATGAAGGTATCGAAATATTGGATAATGGAATGTGAATGGAATGATAGAGAGAAATAATTAATGTGCTCGCCAAGGATTTGCACCCTCGTGCCTACGTTTTCTCATTGTGCAATGAGAAATTCTATGATATTAAGACGTGAAATGAGGATTGATTCACACTAAGATATTCTCGAAGTAAGAAGACATGTAGAGCCTCATGTGCGAAGTTGCTGATGATATTTGCAGTCTCCGTCATTGGAGAAACACCTATGAGATACCTCATAGATGATGGATTTCTTGTAACTACTTCTGACCCGTTAGAGTCGAGCAACCAAATCTCTATCGGTCAAATCAGAGTACCTATGAGGATGGAAAAAGGTTTCTTTGAGTAATGTCCATCCTTGAACTTAGTTTCCTCTATATGTGTGCCAAAGTCCGTGTTGTTGACATCTAGCAGGTGTGTTCTCCATATCATAGATGGTAGTCACATCTAGGTTTCTCTGCGGTGCCATATGGAAGCAACAAGATCTTGCCATTTCTACACACACAAAAATTCACCACCTAGATGTGGATTTTATGTTGGACTTGAGACTCCATACACAGGAGTGGGGGTGAGTTGTGGGTTTTAGAAAAACAATAGTTTGAAAGTATTTTGTTATCATTATTAGAGCTTAAAACCATTTTAAAAGATTGTATTAGAAATAGAAACGTAAAGTAAATATGTGGAAAATAAAGAGTTAATGGTAAGAAAAATAACATCACAGAATTATGTGAAGAAAATATACATCCTCTACCAAATTTAGTTTTGAAGAAGGCAAAGATTGATGAAGACTATCATAGAAAAAAAGCTTAAAAAGTCACATGATGAATGCTTACCAATTATGAAGTTTAAATCAATATGTTTGATCAAGATTAAGATTGATGGAGACAATGGTCATCAAAGATTAACATATTTATGGACAAGTGTTGACATATGATAAAGTTAATCAAAAGAAGAGTCAAGTTAATGGATCAAGTTTAAAGGTTCATTACAATTCATGTTATATAACTTTAGATACTTCAAATATCTCATGCATTTTCATCTGTATAGTTATTTTACCATCATGCATTCAAAACACTCAAGCATTTCCATTAAAAAGCTTATTTTTCCATTTTTCAGTTCATTCTGTTTTTGTAAATTATGGCATTTAGAACAATCGTAATAGCACTTTCATAACCGCCATAATTATCTTATTTTTTTGGTAACCTGTTTTATGAAATTTTTGGTTGGAATATGGAATAATGGTAACCGATTACACAAAATACGTGATTGGTTACATGTTCATTGTGTTTGAAAAATATGAATGTTGTCAAAGTGATAACCGGTTGTCGCTATCGGGGTTTCGATAACGAGTGAACTGGACGGACTGATTAAAAGAATTGCCTATGGAAGGCAAAATCAAAAGAGTCACCACCGAATTTTATTTGTGTACCTCTATTGGAGAGGCGAGGAGAAAAAGTCGATAAAACCCTCAAAAGATAAGCGCACGGGAAGCGTTAGAAAAGGATAAGGAGTCGGTCTCGCAACCGAGATTAGGGTTCGGGAGTCGATTATGCAAGGGAAAGGTATTAGCACCCCTCACGTCCATGGTATTTCATGGAAACCATTTAGGTTGTTTACGTACATGGGGATTTATCTTATTATTATTTTATTTTCAAAAGAATGTGTGTGAAAGAGAGGAGTTTTGGTTTTTTTGTTGGTGCTCACCAAGGATTGTGGCCCTTGTGCCTATGTATCACTCATTGGGGATGAGGAATCAGAGATCCATAGTTTGGAGTAGAAAATGTTTGTGTGTTGGTTGATTTCACCTTTGAGAAAAGGGTTTTCCGAGTGGGTGCCCTAAGGCACAAAATTAAATTTGATGGGTTTTGTTGATTTTACCCTAAACAAGAGTTTGTGAAAAGAGTTTGTGATTAGATCGCACTAAAGTCTAGGGATGAAGGTGAATATTATAGACAACAAGCCAAGCGTCTTGTGTCTAAAATAATCAGAGTGAGGGTCAGAATGCTCCATTCTCACTCATTCTCCACCACTTAAGGCTTGTGGCGCAATATACTTATCGTAGTTATTAAGTATTTTGAATTTGATTATGAAAAAGCCACTTGACGTTGAATCGAGGATTTTTTTATTTGATTAAGAAGTTTTTATTATGCAACATGAATTCAAGGTAACCAACAAGAAAGAAAAGGGTCTCATTGTAAGGTAGCCCAAGAGAAAACCTTGTGTGTGCAAAAGTGACCTATGTTAAACAAAGGATAACGGTCTTACAAACATGCCCCTCTAAGGTGATGCCATAATGCCATTCTTAAAACAAGTATGTAAGTACAGGTGAACCCCAAGTGATTATAAAGTATCATAAATAATAAAGAGAAAAGCCTCCAAGCAAAGGTCCTAAATGGGATCCTCTAAGTCCAAGTTGGTTAAGGTGCGATGGATTGCTTTTGGTCTTACAATTTTATCATGTTTTTGTTGTTTTTTAGGTGTATGATAACAAT
Source organism: Lathyrus oleraceus (assembly GCF_024323335.1). Taxonomy (NCBI): domain Eukaryota; kingdom Viridiplantae; phylum Streptophyta; class Magnoliopsida; order Fabales; family Fabaceae; genus Lathyrus; species Lathyrus oleraceus. The sequence goes on from NC_066581.1 coordinate 441,853,663, forward strand.
AAAGTAAAGACAAAAAGATAAACATGCATGATGAAGTTTATACAATGACAATTATGATGATGAGTACTTAAATGTAAATGACATAAAGTAAATAACAATGAATAATAACAATGATAATGATAACCAAAGGTTAGTAATAGTCAAAGGTTAGTAAGGTTAGGTTAAGTTATATGGACAAGGCATAATCTTAACAAGGTAATGAGGGTTAGTATTTGGTATAAACAAATGAATATAAAGTGTTAGTGGGTTAGTATAAACCAAGTGAAACAACAATGTATCAGATGAATCCAAGTTAACAAGATACGACTTCATCCACAAGTCAAATGACCAAGTTATTTGAGTTATGGGCAACCTATTTATGCTTCAAAGTACCATGGACGAACACTTGATCATCCAATTGTAGATTTGAAGTATGAAAGGTTTTAATCAACCCTAATCCAAACATGTCATAACTTAAATAGATTTCATTAGTCCATAAGTTTAAGACTTCTTAAGTCTACCAAAAATAATTCAAATGAATTGAAATAAAATAAACTCAAATACTAGGGTTTTGGGTTTGATTTTTGATCAATGAGAATAAGAGGGTAGTGGACTTGGTTGTTGTAGAGAAATGCTTGTCCAAATGTGTGTCTTTGGTTCTGAAAAGTCTTTATGCCATGTACCTTTGGTGTTTGGCTTGTTTGGCTCTTTTTGGACAGTTGTAAATTTTTACCACAATGAAAAATAAAATGAGTAAAATATGTTTTTTTGTGTTTTGTGAATTGGTGTGGAATGTTATTAGTGGCATGTTGTAGGTTGTGGATTAATAATGCTAAATTGTTGACTGATGTTTGTTGAATTGTGGACTATTTAAAGTGTGATGTTGTTGCAGGGTTAAATGCATTGATGAAGAGATTGAGGTGAAGAATTGTTATTGATGTGTAGTGGTGAGGCCATGTGTAGGGCTTGGTGAATTGAATGGTAAGTTGCAATTGAAATGAAGGATATCTGCAGGTCATGGAATTGGGACTGATGCAGGGTTTGTTAAGGTATGATGTTGTAGGTTTTGGAATTGATTTGGTGATGGTAATAGACTGCTAATATTAAATTGATGCAGGGTTGAAGGTGTACTCATGTGATGCCATGGTTTGTTATTGATGCAGGATTGTAGATTGTTGTAATGTTGTGTGCATTGAGTGGGCTGCAGATTGCTGCAGGTTCTGGAATGCATTGAAGGTGAGTTTGAAATGTAGTTACATGTTTGATGTTGTTTTGATGGACTTGCTGCAGGGTTTTGATTTTTCGCTTCTACTATGAATTGATGGTTTAGGTTGGTGCATTGCAAGTTGCTCTTGTTGGTTATGGTTTGCGCAGGCAATGTACTGTAAGTTTGCTCATGTTTGTTGCAGGCTATTATTACAATGTTATTTGGTTGCCTTGCCTTTTTGAATCAAATGTTGCTGCTGTTGGTGTGAGTTTGTTTTGCTTCAGGATGGTGGTTTGCTGCACTGATGTTTGAACATTGATGCAGGCTTGATGTTATGTGGATGAAGCTTGAAGCATGATGCAAAGGATTGATGTAAGTGGAAGCATGAAACATGGGAAGATGAAAGTGGATGGAGCATGGACATGACATGGGCTGCCAAGACTTTTTCATCTTTGATTCATGCTAAAGTTGTAGCATTTAAACATGTAATGGTTAAATGGAGTAACATGATTTAATGTAATGAAAGTTCTCATGAAATGGTTATGGCTCGTGCTTGTAATGGAAAAACCTATTTATGATTTTAATTCAAAATGATTCAAAGTTCAAGTCAATCCTCACTTGTTTTGCCATATCCGAAATATGAAAGGCTTTTATGAATGTTATATGGAATGTATATCATGCTTAAGGTCTTGGAAAAGGGTGGGTTGACTTTGGTCAAAGTTGTCCAAAAAGTCAATTGCTGACCAAAGTCAACCTTTGGTCAAAGTTGTGATTTTTTTTTGTATTTTTCTTGTAAGAATGATGTAACTATGAATGGAATAAAGTTAAATGGATGCAAATGAACCAATTAATTAATGCAATAATAATATGAATCAAAGAATTATTAATGGGCTAATGAAATGTATTTCAAGCTATAGATCAAGAACATACTTGCATATGCCAAAGTCAAACAAATCAAGTAGCTAAACCTAATCAAATGATTGATAGAAAATTCAAGATGAAATGACCAAATGCAACTTCTATGAAACAAGGCTTCAGTCATCAAGTCAAATCATGGAAAGGTATGGGCAGAACTAGGTCTTGGTGTACAAGCAACAAATAACAAGCAATCCACAGAGAAAGACCTCATAAGCTAGGGTTTCAAGCCTTAAACAAAGATCAGATGAACCGCCCATGATGAGCACCTACAACTAGGGTTTCTTAGGTCAAAAGGGTCAATTAAGAACCAAGTCCAGACAAACTAGGGTTTAGGTGTGCATGAGGTATCATGATGTAGATCCATAAGATTAAAGCATACTCAGGGTTAGGGATTAGGTTTTCCTTCAAGGCCAAGGTCAAAGCACAAAGCAACAAAGTCAAATGATTACTTGGACAAGTCATAGAGAATCAAGGAATTAGGATTATGGCCCAATGGATGACCAGATGAACAAACAATGCTTCCAATCAAGATCTACCATCCAATTGGGGTTTAGGGGTGAATGGGATAACTTGTACAATCTTACAAGATAAATGAGTGTTTGAAGTTGAGATTTAGTGTTTAGGATTGATTAAATAAATCCCAACATGATCAAGAAACCTTAGTGGTTCCCAGATATGAATATCATGTCTTGAGTCCGTGTAGCATGCCCTCTTGTTATGAATTCCAATGCACATGAGGTGATGAGGTGATGAATGTATGTCTATGCCTTAGGGCCATGGAAGTTGTATAGGAGGTAGGGTGAATTTGGGGTATGAAACAAGGTACGTAAACAAAGGAAAGGTCATTGGTTTAGAGGTAGGCATTGGTTATTGGCCCAAAAGTATGTATGTAGCTCAAATAAATAGTGTATTTGGCTCAAAGATTATGAATGCCAATGCAAATGAGGTGATGAGGTGATGAATGTATGCATATGCCTTAGGATCATGGAAGTTGTAAAGGAGGTAGGGTGAATTTGGGGTATGACACAAGGTAAGTAAACAAAGGAAAGGTCCTTGGTTCAGAGGCAAACATTGGTTATTATCCCAAAAGTATGTATGGAGCTCAAAGAAATAGTGTATTTGGCTCAAAGAGAAAGTATATCATTGGGATGAATGATTGGTAAAATATATTGAATGAAGGTATCGAAATATTGGATAATGGAATGTGAATGGAATGATAGAGAGAAATAATTAATGTGCTCGCCAAGGATTTGCACCCTCGTGCCTACGTTTTCTCATTGTGCAATGAGAAATTCTATGATATTAAGACGTGAAATGAGGATTGATTCACACTAAGATATTCTCGAAGTAAGAAGACATGTAGAGCCTCATGTGCGAAGTTGCTGATGATATTTGCAGTCTCCGTCATTGGAGAAACACCTATGAGATACCTCATAGATGATGGATTTCTTGTAACTACTTCTGACCCGTTAGAGTCGAGCAACCAAATCTCTATCGGTCAAATCAGAGTACCTATGAGGATGGAAAAAGGTTTCTTTGAGTAATGTCCATCCTTGAACTTAGTTTCCTCTATATGTGTGCCAAAGTCCGTGTTGTTGACATCTAGCAGGTGTGTTCTCCATATCATAGATGGTAGTCACATCTAGGTTTCTCTGCGGTGCCATATGGAAGCAACAAGATCTTGCCATTTCTACACACACAAAAATTCACCACCTAGATGTGGATTTTATGTTGGACTTGAGACTCCATACACAGTAGTGGGGGTGAGTTGTGGGTTTTAGAAAAACAATAGTTTGAAAGTATTTTGTTATCATTATTAGAGCTTAAAACCATTTTAAAAGATTGTATTAGAAATAGAAACGTAAAGTAAATATGTGGAAAATAAAGAGTTAATGGTAAGAAAAATAACATCACAGAATTATGTGAAGAAAATATACATCCTCTACCAAATTTAGTTTTGAAGAAGGCAAAGATTGATGAAGACTATCATAGAAAAAAAGCTTAAAAAGTCACATGATGAATGCTTACCAATTATGAAGTTTAAATCAATATGTTTGATCAAGATTAAGATTGATGGAGACAATGGTCATCAAAGATTAACATATTTATGGACAAGTGTTGACATATGATAAAGTTAATCAAAAGAAGAGTCAAGTTAATGGATCAAGTTTAAAGGTTCATTACAATTCATGTTATATAACTTTAGATACTTCAAATATCTCATGCATTTTCATCTGTATAGTTATTTTACCATCATGCATTCAAAACACTCAAGCATTTCCATTAAAAAGCTTATTTTTCCATTTTTCAGTTCATTCTGTTTTTGTAAATTATGGCATTTAGAACAATCGTAATAGCACTTTCATAACCGCCATAATTATCTTATTTTTTTGGTAACCTGTTTTATGAAATTTTTGGTTGAAATATGGAATAATGGTAACCGATTACACAAAATACGTGATTGGTTACATGTTCATTGTGTTTGAAAAATATGAATGTTGTCAAAGTGATAACCGGTTGTCGCTATCGGGGTTTCGATAACGAGTGAACTGGACGGACTGATTAAAAGAATTTCCTATGGAAGGCAAAATCAAAAGAGTCACCACCGAATTTTATTTGTGTACCTCTATTGGAGAGGCGAGGAGAAAAAGTCGATAAAACCCTCAAAAGATAAGCGCACGGGAAGCGTTAGAAAAGGATAAGGAGTCGGTCTCGCAACCGAGATTAGGGTTCGGGAGTCGATTATGCAAGGGAAAGGTATTAGCACCCCTCACGTCCATGGTATTTCATGGAAACCATTTAGGTTGTTTACGTACATGGGGATTTATCTTATTATTATTTTATTTTCAAAAGAATGTGTGTGAAAGAGAGGAGTTTTTGTTTTTTTGTTGGTGCTCACCAAGGATTGTGGCCCTTGTGCCTATGTATCACTCATTGGGGATGAGGAATCAGAGATCCATAGTTTGGAGTAGAAAATGTTTGTGTGTTGGTTGATTTCACCTTTGAGAAAAGGGTTTTCCGAGTGGGTGCCCTAAGGCACAAAATTAAATTTGATGGGTTTTGTTGATTTTACCCTAAACAAGAGTTTGTGAAAAGAGTTTGTGATTAGATCGCACTAAAGTCTAGGGATGAAGGTGAATATTATAGACAACAAGCCAAGCGTCTTGTGTCTAAAATAATCAGAGTGAGGGTCAGAATGCTCCATTCTCACTCATTCTCCACCACTTAAGGCTTGTGGCGCAATATACTTATCGTAGTTATTAAGTATTTTGAATTTGATTATGAAAAAGCCACTTGACGTTGAATCGAGGATTTTTTTATTTGATTAAGAAGTTTGTATTATGCAACATGAATTCAAGGTAACCAACAAGAAAGAAAAGGGTCTCATTGTAAGGTAGCCCAAGAGAAAACCTTGTGTGTGCAAAAGTGACCTATGTTAAACAAAGGATAACGGTCTTACAAACATGCCCCTCTAAGGTGATGCCATAATGCCATTCTTAAAACAAGTATGTAAGTACAGGTGAACCCCAAGTGATTATAAAGTATCATAAATAATAAAGAGAAAAGCCTCCAAGCAAAGGTCCTAAATGGGATCCTCTAAGTCCAAGTTGGTTAAGGTGCGATGGATTGCTTTTGGTCTTACAATTTTATCATGTTTTTGTTGTTTTTTAGGTGTATGATAACAATAAAGTAAAGACAAAAAGATAAACATGCATGATGAAGTTTATACAATGACAATTATGATGATGAGTACTTAAATGTAAATGACATAAAGTAAATAACAATGAATAATAACAATGATAATGATAACCAAAGGTTAGTAATAGTCAAAGGTTAGTAAGGTTAGGTTAAGTTATATGGACAAGGCATAATCTTAACAAGGTAATGAGGGTTAGTATTTGGTATAAACAAATGAATATAAAGTGTTAGTGGGTTAGTATAAACCAAGTGAAACAACAATGTATCAGATGAATCCAAGTTAACAAGATACGACTTCATCCACAAGTCAAATGACCAAGTTATTTGAGTTATGGGCAACCTATTTATGCTTCATAGTACCATGGACGAACACTTGATCATCCAATTGTAGATTTGAAGTATGAAAGGTTTTAATCAACCCTAATCCAAACATGTCATAACTTAAATAGATTTCATTAGTCCATAAGTTTAAGACTTCTTAAGTCTACCAAAAATAATTCAAATGAATTGAAATAAAATAAACTCAAATACTAGGGTTTTGGGTTTGATTTTTGATCAATGAGAATAAGAGGGTAGTGGACTTGGTTGTTGTAGAGAAATGCTTGTCCAAATGTGTGTCTTTGGTTCTGAAAAGTCTTTATGCCATGTACCTTTGGTGTTTGGCTTGTTTGGCTCTTTTTGGACAGTTGTAAATTTTTACCACAATGAAAAATAAAATGAGTAAAATATGTTTTTTTGTGTTTTGTGAATTGGTGTGGAATGTTATTAGTGGCATGTTGTAGGTTGTGGATTAATAATGCTAAATTGTTGACTGATGTTTGTTGAATTGTGGACTATTTAAAGTGTGATGTTGTTGCAGGGTTAAATGCATTGATGAAGAGATTGAGGTGAAGAATTGTTGTTGATGTGTAGTGGTGAGGCCATGTGTAGGGCTTGGTGAATTGAATGGTAAGTTGCAATTGAAATGAAGGATATCTGCAGGTCATGGAATTGGGACTGATGCAGGGTTTGTTAAGGTATGATGTTGTAGGTTTTGGAATTGATTTGGTGATGGTAATAGACTGCTAATATTAAATTGATGCAGGGTTGAAGGTGTACTCATGTGATGCCATGGTTTGTTATTGATGCAGGATTGTAGATTGTTGTAATGTTGTGTGCATTGAGTGGGCTGCAGGTTGCTGCAGGTTCTGGAATGCATTGAAGGTGAGTTTGAAATGTAGTTACATGTTTGATGTTGTTTTGATGGGCTTGCTGCAGGGTTTTGATTTTTCGCTTCTACTATGAATTGATGGTTTAGGTTGGTGCATTGCAAGTTGCTCTTGTTGGTTATGGTTTGCGCAGGCAATGTACTGTAAGTTTGCTCATGTTTGTTGCAGGCTATTATTACAATGTTATTTGGTTGCCTTGCCTTTTTGAATCAAATGTTGCTGCTGTTGGTGTGAGTTTGTTTTGCTTCAGGATGGTGGTTTGCTGCACTGATGTTTGAACATTGATGCAGGCTTGATGTTATGTGGATGAAGCTTGAAGCATGATGCAAAGGATTGATGTAAGTGGAAGCATGAAACATGGGAAGATGAAAGTGGATGGAGCATGGACATGACATGGGCTGCCAAGACTTTTTCATCTTTGATTCATGCTAAAGTTGTAGCATTTAAACATGTAATGGTTAAATGGAGTAACATGATTTAATGTAATGAAAGTTCTCATGAAATGGTTATGGCTCGTGCTTGTAATGGAAAAACCTATTTATGATTTTAATTCAAAATGATTCAAAGTTCAAGTCAATCCTCACTTGTTTTGCCATATCCGAAATATGAAAGGCTTTTATGAATGTTATATGGAATGTATATCATGCTTAAGGTCTTGGAAAAGGGTGGGTTGACTTTGGTCAAAGTTGTCCAAAAAGTCAATTGCTGACCAAAGTCAACCTTTGGTCAAAGTTGTGATTTTTTTTTGTATTTTTCTTGTAAGAATGATGTAACTATGAATGGAATAAAGTTAAATGGATGCAAATGAACCAATTAATTAATGCAATAATAATATGAATCAAAGAATTATTAATGGGCTAATGAAATGTATTTCAAGCTATAGATCAAGAACATACTTGCATATGCCAAAGTCAAACAAATCAAGTAGCTAAACCTAATCAAATGATTGATAGAAAATTCAAGATGAAATGACCAAATGCAACTTCTATGAAACAAGGCTTCAGTCATCAAGTCAAATCATGGAAAGGTATGGGCAGAACTAGGTCTTGGTGTACAAGCAACAAATAACAAGCAATCCACAGGGAAAGACCTCATAAGCTAGGGTTTCAAGCCTTAAACAAAGATCAGATGAACCACCCATGATGAGCACCTACAACTAGGGTTTCTTAGGTCAAAAGGGTCAATTAAGAACCAAGTCCAGACAAACTAGGGTTTAGGTGTGCATGAGGTATCATGATGTAGATCCATAAGATTAAAGCATACTCAGGGTTAGGGATTAGGTTTTCCTTCAAGGCCAAGGTCAAAGCACAAAGCAACAAAGTCAAATGATTACTTGGACAAGTCATAGAGAATCAAGGAATTAGGATTATGGCCCAATGGATGACCAGATGAACAAACAATGCTTCCAATCAAGATCTACCGTCCAATTGGGGTTTAGGGGTGAATGGGATAACTTGTACAATCTTACAAGATAAATGAGTGTTTGAAGTTGAGATTTAGTGTTTAGGATTGATTAAATAAATCCCAACATGATCAAGAAACCTTAGTGGTTCCCAGATATGAATATCATGTCTTGAGTCTTTGTAGCATGCCCTCTTGTTATGAATTCCAATGCACATGAGGTGATGAGGTGATGAATGTATGTCTATGCCTTAGGGCCATGGAAGTTGTATAGGAGGTAGGGTGAATTTGGGGTATGAAACAAGGTACGTAAACAAAGGAAAGGTCATTGGTTTAGAGGCAGGCGTTGGTTATTGGCCCAAAAGTATGTATGTAGCTCAAATAAATAGTGTATTTGGCTCAAAGATTATGAATGCCAATGCAAATGAGGTGATGAGGTGATGAATGTATGCATATGCCTTAGGATCATGGAAGTTGTAAAGGAGGTAGGGTGAATTTGGGGTATGACACAAGGTAAGTAAACAAAGGAAAGGTCCTTGGTTCAGAGGCAAGCATTGGTTATTATCCCAAAAGTATGTATGGAGCTCAAAGAAATAGTGTATTTGGCTCAAAGAGAAAGTATATCATTGGGATGAATGATTGGTAAAATATATTGAATGAAGGTATCGAAATATTGGATAATGGAATGTGAATGGAATGATAGAGAGAAATAATCAATGTGCTCGCCAAGGATTTGCACCCTCGTGCCTACGTATTCTCATTGTGCAATGAGAAATTCTATGATATTAAGATGTGAAATGAGGATTGATTCACACTAAGATATTCTCGAAGTAAGAAGACATGTAGAGCCTCATGTGCGAAGTTGCTGATGATATTTGCAGTCTCCGTCATTGGAGAAACACCTATGAGATACCTCATAGATGATGGATTTCTTGTAACTACTTCTGACCCGTTAGAGTCGAGCAACCAAATCTCTATCAGTCAAATCAGAGTACCTATGAGGATGGAAAAAGGTTTCTTTGAGTAATGTCCATCCTTGAACTTAGCTTCCTCTATATGTGTGCCAAAGTCCGTGTTGTTGACATCTAGCAGGTGTGTTCTCCATATCATAGATGGTAGTCACATCTAGGTTTCTCTGCGGTGCCATATGGAAGCAATAAGATCTTGCCATTTCTACACACACAAAAATTCACCACCTAGATGTGGATTTTATGTTGGACTTGAGACTCCACACACAGGAGTGGGGGTGAGTTGTGGGTTTTAGAAAAACAATAGTTTGAAAGTATTTTGTTATCATTATTAGAGCTTAAAACCATTTTAAAAGATTGTATTAGAAATAGAAACGTAAAGTAAATATGTGGAAAATAAAGAGTTAATGGTAAGAAAAATAACATCACAGAATTATGTGAAGAAAATATACATCCTCTACCAAATTTAGTTTTGAAGAAGGCAAAGATTGATGAAGACTATCATAGAAAAAAAGCTTAAAAAGTCACATGATGAATGCTTACCAATTATGAAGTTTAAATCAATATGTTTGATCAAGATTAAGATTGATGGAGACAATGGTCATCAAAGATTAACATATTTATGGACAAGTGTTGACATATGATGAAGTTAATCAAAAGAAGAGTCAAGTTAATGGATCAAGTTTAAAGGTTCATTACAATTCATGTTATATAACTTTAGATACTTCAAATATCTCATGCATTTTCATCTGTATAGTTATTTTACCATCATGCATTCAAAACACTCAAGCATTTCCATTAAAAAGCTTATTTTTCCATTTTTCAGTTCATTCTGTTTTTGTAAATTATGGCATTTGGAACAATCGTAATAGCACTTTCATAACCGCCATAATTATCTTATTTTTTTGGTAACCTGTTTTATGAAATTTTTGGTTGAAATATGGAATAATGGTAACCGATTACACAAAATACGTGATTGGTTACATGTTCATTGTGTTTGAAAAATATGAATGTTGTCAAAGTGATAATCGGTTGTCGCTATCGGGGTTTCGATAACGAGTGAAGTGGACGGACTGATTAAAAGAATTGCCTATGGAAGGCAAAATCAAAAGAGTCACCACCGAATTTTATTTGTGTACCTCTATTGGAGAGGCGAGGAGAAATAGTCGATAAAACCCTCAAAAGATAAGCGCACGGGAAGCGTTAGAAAAGGATAAGGAGTCGGTCTCGCAACCGAGATTAGGATTCGGGAGTCGATTATGCAAGGGAAAGGTATTAGCACCCCTCACGTCCATGGTATTTCATGGGAACCATTTAGGTTGTTTACGTACATGGGGATTTATCTTATTATTATTTTATTTTCAAAAGAATGTGTGTGAAAGAGAGGAGTTTTGGTTTTTATGTTGGTGCTCACCAAGGATTGCGGCCTTTGTGCCTATGTATCACTCATTGGGGATGAGGAATCAGAGATCCATAGTTTGGAGTAGAAAATGTTTGTGTGTTGGTTGATTTCACCTTTGAGAAAAGGGTTTTCCGAGTGGGTGCCCTAAGGCACAAAATTAAATTTGATGGGTTTTGTTGATTTTACCCTAAACAAGAGTTTGTGAAAAGAGTTTGTGATTAGATCGCACTAAAGTCTAGGGGTGAAGGTGAATATTATAGACAACAAGCCAAGCGTCTTGTGTCTAAAATAATCAGAGTGAGGGTAAGAATGCTCCATTCTCACTCATTCTCCACCACTTAAGGCTTGTGGCGCAATATACTTATCGTAGTTATTAAGTATTTTGAATTTGATTATGAAAAAGCCACTTGACGTTGAATCGAGGATTTTTTTATTTGATTAAGAAGTTTGTATTATGCAACATGAATTCAAGGTAACCAACAAGAAAGAAAAGGGTCTCATTGTAAGGTAGCCCAAGAGAAAACCTTGTGTGTGCAAAAGTGACCTATGTTAAACAAAGGATAACGGTCTTACAAACATGCCCCTCTAAGGTGGTGCCATGATGCCATTCTTAAAACAAGTATGTAAGTACAGGTGAACCCCAAGTGAGTATAAAGTATCATAAATAATAAAGAGAAAAGCCTCCAAGCAAAGGTCCTAAATGGGATCCTCTAAGTCCAAGTTGGTTAAGGTGCGATGGATTGCTTTTGGTCTTACAATTTTATCATGTTTTTGTTGTTTTTTAGGTGTATGATAACAATAAAGTAAAGACAAAAAGATAAACATGCATGATGAAGTTTATACAATGACAATTATGTTGATGAGTACTTAAATGTAAATGACATAAAGTAAATAACAATGAATAATAACAATGATAATGATAACCAAAGGTTAGTAAGGTTAGGTTAAGTTATATGGACAAGGCATAATCTTAACAAGGTAATGAGGGTTAGTATTTGGTATAAACAAATGAATATAAAGTGTTAGTGGGTTAGTATAAACCAAGTGAAACAACAATGTATCAGATGAATCAAAGTTAACAAGATACGACTTCATCCACAAGTCAAATGAACAAGTTATTTGAGTTAGGGGCAACCTATTTATGCTTCAAAGTACCATGGACGAACACTTGATCATCCAATTGTAGATTTGAAGTATGAAAGGTTTTAATCAACCCTACTCCAAACATGTCATAACTTAAATAGATTTCATTAGTCCATAAGTTTAAGACTTCTTAAGTCTACCAAAAATAATTCAAATGAATTGAAATAAAATAAACTCAAATACTAGGGTTTTGGGTTTGATTTTTGATCAATGAGAATAAGAGGGTAGTGGACTTGGTTGTTATAGAGAAATGCTTGTCCAAATGTGTGTCTTTGGTTCTGAAAAGTCTTTATGCCATGTACCTTTGGTGTTTGGCTTGTTTGGCTCTTTTTGGACAGTTGTAAATTTTTACCACAATGAAAAGTAAAATGAGTAAAATATGTTTTTTTGTGTTTTGTGAATTGGTGTGGAATGTTATTAGTGGCATGTTGTAGGTTGTGGATTAATAATGCTAAATTGTTGACTGATGTTTGTTGAATTGTGGACTATTTAAAGTGTGATGTTGTTGCAGGGTTAAATGCATTGATGAAGAGATTGAGGTGAAGAATTGTTGTTGATGTGTAGTGTAGCACCTCAAATTTGCACCTATCATTGTACATACATTCTCATATTAGGTCATAGCATTAACATGGTCCACTGCATAGCATTGCATTGTCCCTTTGCCTCAAGTGCAAGCCAGTCAGAAGAATTAGGTCAAACTGGTCAGGAGATCAGTCAATCAAGCAAGCAAGTGCAATTTTCATTGAGCCAAGGCCCTAGGGTTGGTCCAACATGTTCACATGACCTAGGGGTCCTCTTGAAGTGTTTTGGTCAAGGATTGAATGTTCAGAAGTCTCCAGTCAATGCACAGTCAGTCAGAAACCCTAAAAAGTCAAACTTGGTCAACTGGGCCTGATTTTATGGTTTTGATGGTTGGATTTGGTTTGAGAGAGTTCCTTCATGTCCATATAGGCCTTATATATCATGTCAAACATCATCATGGAAGAATTTGAAGCCAGACAAGAAATTTCCAAAAATAGAAACTGGACCTGTAACTGAAACTTGCCAAAAATGGAAACTTCTTGATCCTAAACTTACATCATGATACAAGCTTCAAATGAATTTTTGCCCAACATGAAAGTTGAAGATCTTGTTCTCCCATTTCCAAAAAGTCCAAGAACTCTCAATTCCCATGTATGGTTGGCAAGTTATGATCGATTCATTTTCAAAAATTCATGAACTTCAAAAGGCCATATCTCTCAAACCATTTGGCCAAATTGGGTGAGGTTTTTTCCAACAAGTCACATTTGATCCCCTCTTTCCAAATATGTAACCCTCATGCACCAAAACATCATGGATCAAAATGGCATTTTTTGACTTACTTGAATTAATTTTAAGTGAAGTGAAAATTTGACTTTTTGAATTAACCAATTCCAATCCATTTGGCCATTCAAATAAGGTCTGAAATGATATTTGAGACTTGTTACAAGCCCATTTTCGTGCAGCACATACACCCCATTACCAACTTGGTGGAATTTTAGCAAATGATAAAATTGATTCATTTAAGCTAATTGTGATTAGCAATCCTACTGAGCACCTTAAACAGCCAATATATATCATTTTTTCTGCTCATTTTGCAACCCTAGCAGCCACTCAAAAACCAACAGAAAACTCATTTCTCTAAAAACACCATTTTCTTCATTTGCAAAATTCTGCTAAAAACTCAAAAAGCACACGAGTTTGTTTTGGTTTTGTCAACATATACCAACATCTTGGAAGCACTTGGCAGCCAGGTATCACACCTGTAGCATCATTTCTACCTCTGTTGCATCAAAGGGCATGTCCATGGCAACTTTAATTTTGAGCTGATTCCAACATTGCTAAGCCAAAGCCTTCCATCCATTCATCAACACCAACACCATAGCGCATCTGTTTCGACAAAACACAAGGAAACAACCGTTGTTCCAGTTCTGTGCTCCAAATTTGGCCAGGTATCGAATCTCTTCATTTCCAAAATTATGTGATACATCTTGTAGATCTTTTTGCCATTAACTTGCTGAGCTTTGAATCATGTTGAATGGTTGGGTATTTTAAGAGAAATTTGGTTTTTAAAATTCATGTTCAAACTTGTTCTTGGCTATGGCTCGCGTGTTAGCTCGATTTAATGAAAATGAAGTCCAGATTATGCATGCTTGTTGTTTGCTGATTACATTGATGTATCCAATTCCATTTTCTGGGCACAAAGATTTTTCACGAATTTGGAGATGATGAATGTGGTCACTGTACACGATAAACCCTAAAACATTTTCAGATTTTTTCTTTTTTTTTAAACACGTTTTGCATGGTTGAACTATTCTATTACCATGAAGCCAATGCCCTCCTGCCATGTTTCTTTTCGCTGCGCACCGTTTTACTTAATGGTCCCAGTATTTACAAGTTTGCCACTGCCGTGGCATGTGACTCATTAAATAATGTCATTTCTCAATTTTAATTTCATTTACATGGTCAAACTTGCAAAAATCATAAGTTCATCATTTTTAATCCAATTTTAATGGGATTTTTTGCATTTGATTCATCACGATCTCTACTTAATTGTCATATTTTTTCCTGATTTTTTTGATGAATGGATTTTATTTGGTATTAGGGTTTTGCTCATGTGCTCAATTGTTGTACCTTTTACCAAATCATTTGTGAAATAGTGACACTTTATCCATTGGCCTTGAAATTTTTTATGCATAAACTAGACACATCCATGGTGATTTTGGTTTAGAGTTTATGAATTTATCATGTCTGGTCTTTGAGTTATGATTTTTTGAAGTAGGGTGTGACAATTTGTGTCACACCATTGATGTGCAACTTAATGATTTTCATAGCCATGCCTATTGACCTCAAAATGTTTTGATTTTTTCCATGAATTCACTTGAGTATGTCTAGTTTACATGTGATTTTTTGTGGATTTGTTTATGACATTTTCCAATTGATTGAGATTTTTCTCCCCTGTTTGGTCTTAAGTTCACCTTTTGTGACACATGTTCCCATTTCATTTGTGAAATTCTCATACTTTATTAGATGGACATGAAATTTGATATGTGATTACTAGACATCTTAATATTTGCCATGGTTTTAGTCCCATTCATTTATCATATGCCATCCCTGATTTATGATTTTTTTTGAAGTTGATGTGTGTTTGGTTGACTTCTTTGAGCATGTTCAAAATTGCCTTGCCTTTCTGATTTTCATTGGCTATCTTATACTTGTCCAAATGAGATGAAATTTAACATGCTTACCGTGCTGTGGGTTGTGATTGATCATGATTTATTTGATGATTTTTGGAAATGTTTGAGATTGCTTTTGATTCAAGTCTTGCTGTTGACTTCTATGAGCTTCCATATGCCATGCTTTGACTTCTTCTGCTTATAAAATGATGATGATGATTGATATGAATGTGAACCCAATTGAGTTTGTTTCTTGATTGTTTGAATATGATTTTGATTGGATTTCACTTGCTGTTTTGACTTTCTCATCCCCTTTTGACCCTAGGCTTGCCCTAGTGGTCCTGTTACTTACATTTGAGTTCATGTTTTCAGGTTAAGCAACAATTACCCAATGAGACCAATACAAATTGATTGAGTGTGCTTGTTTATCATGACTAATCTATTTGTTTTGTAGGTTGCTTGGCTCACATGCCTTGAGCCTTGTGCTTGCACACTTAGCCTGCTTGTGTTGACTGTTGACTTTTGTTCATTTTGATTTAACTTTGACTTGTGTACTAATGTTGTCTGACTGGTTTCAGGTACTTTTAGTTGCTCAGTTCCTTGTGAACTTTTGCTTTGCTTTGCTTGATAAGCAATTTGCATTGAGGTATACCTTTCTATCTTCATGTAGTCTGGAAGACCTGGCCTGTTACTTGGCCAGGCAACTGTCTGAAGTCCTCCTTAAGAGGCAATGTTTGTGTATGTTTACAATTTGTCCTTGTACATATTCAAAGACCTCCTAAGTGAAGAGGCAATTGGCAGAACCCAAGGGATATGCAACCTATCCCCTGCTATTCTGTGTGTCATCTGTTTTGCTCACACCACTGTGTTGACGCATTACATATACAAACCCAAGATCTTGTACAATTGTACAGTTGAGTCAGTTTCAAATGTGTAGAAGGGTTCCCACTTTCTGAACCCACACATTCTTGTCTTAAGCTCTCCCAGGCCAGGGATAAGAGCTGTGAAGTCTTATCTTCACTCACCTTTCATCTGCTTCACCTTAGCCCCTCAATGGCAAGGTTAAGAGCTAACACTACCCAGTTCCAGTGGTTTGTTTGTTGAGGTTGATATGACCCCTCAACTAAAACCTAGCCTTGATGTTTGAGCCCCTTGTTGGTGTGTTTATTTCATGCTGTATGTGCTTGTGTGGTGTGATTGTATCCCCTAGGTTTGCTAGACTCCGCGTAGTCTCGTTTGCATGTCAATTAAGGTAGCACGGTTCCTTCGTATAGGACTTCCTTTCTTGCTTGAGCTTTCCTAAAACACAAACAAACATTATCCCCTCTAAAGGATACGTCCACTCCTTCTACTACAGGTGAGTAAGTCTCCAAAGGTCGAGCATCAGATAGATTGCGCAGTGACGTTGTCCACTTAAAAAACACAAACCAACGGGAATAGTTTAGCCGAACTACGGCAACTCTGATTTTCATGTCCAAATGAGATACGTAGGCACGAGATGCGATGTCTTGTCGAGTTTGACTAACAACTAACACTAATTCTTTTCTCTCGCCCTCGTTGCGATTGAGACCTTCCCCTTCTCTTGCCCTAGTTGCAATCGAGACCCTTGCTTCCTGTGCAAGTTAGGTTAGGTGTGGCTTGCTTCCTGTGCAAGTCATGTTTAGGATAGGCTTGCTTCCTGTGCAAGTTAGCTAGAAACCTTAACTTAGGGACGACTTTGCATGACAACATCTAGGCTCGAGTCGTAGTCTCCCTAGTGTTGTGTCTCCCTCTGTTATCTGGTTAGGCTAGTCCTTTTTCCCTCCGTAGGGGAACTACGTCGCCCTGATCCTCATACCAGATGAGGTACGTAGGCAGGAGATGAGCTGATCTCTCCGGGCGCCTTTTTTTTCTTTTTCCGCCCTTTTTCTTTTTCAACCCTTTGTGTCTTAACCACCCTTGCGTGTGTTTTGGTTCGGATGCTGATGTAAGTCCAGTGATTGGCATTCGGGCTCCACGTTCGCCCTTTTTTCTTTTTCCACCTTTTGTCTTCAACCCTTTTGTGTGTGTTGTTGTGTGTTCGGAAGCTGATGTAAGTCCATCGAGTGGCATTCGGGTTCCAGTGTGGGTTTGTCTTGGTTTGGATGCTGATGTAAGTCCAGTGATTGGCATTCAGGCTCCACGTTTGCCTTTGCCTGTGTTTGTTTGTGTGCGTGTTAGCCGAGCTATGAATGCTCTGATTCTCCTTCGTCCAAAGGAGATACGTATGCATAGGATGCGACATCCTAGCGAGCATGTGTTGTTTTCCCCTGGTCGAACTACTTAGACTCTGATGTCTATGCCTGATAGACTAAGTAGGCCCAGGATGCGATATCCTGCCGAGTTCAGTCTTGTCTGCTTTCCTGTGTCTCTTTCAGCCCGTATAGATGTTTACTTGAGCAGTGTTTTAGCAACCAATTTCCTTCCTATTGTGCGTGGATCCCGTCGAGTACGACGGATGCGTAGGGGTGCTAATACCTTCCCTTCGCATAACCGACTCCCGATCCCATTCTCTTTGGTCGCGAGACCATGTCTTTTCCTAGGTTTACTCTGAGCGTTTCCTTTCCCTCTTTTGGGATAAATAACGCACGGTGGCGGCTCTGTTGTTCTTGTCTTCCCGCCGGTTTTTCGCGTAATGCGACATGTAGTGGTGAGGCCATGTGTAGGGCTTGGTGAATTGAATGGTAAGTTGCAATTGAAATGAAGGATATCTGCAGGTCATGGAATTGGGACTGATGCAGGGTTTGTTAAGGTATGATGTTGTAGGTTTTGGAATTGATTTGGTGATGGTAATAGACTGCTAATATTAAATTGATGCAGGGTTGAAGGTGTACTCATGTGATGCCATGGTTTGTTATTGATGCAGGATTGTAGATTGTTGTGATGTTGTGTGCATTGAGTGGGCTGCAGGTTGCTGCAGGTTCTGGAATGCATTGAAGATGAGTTTGAAATGTAGTTACATGTTTGATGTTGTTTTGATGGGCTTGCTGCAGGGTTTTGATTTTTCGCTTCTACTATGAATTGATGGTTTAGGTTGGTTCATTGCAAGTTGCTCTTGTTGGTTATGGTTTGCGCAGGCAATGTACTGTAAGTTTGCTCATGTTTGTTGCAGGCTATTATTACAATGTTATTTGGTTGCCTTGCCTTTTTGAATCAAATGTTGCTGCTATTGGTGTGAGTTTGTTTTGCTTCAGGATGGTGGTTTGCTGCACTGATGTTTGAACATTGATGCAGGCTTGATGTTATGTGGATGAAGCTTGAAGCATGATGCAAAGGATTGATGTAAGTGGAAGCATGAAACATGGGAAGATGAAAGTGGATGGAGCATGGACATGACATGGGCTGCCAAGACTTTTTCATCTTTGATTCATGCTAAAGTTGTAGCATTTAAACATGTAATGGTTAAATGGAGTAACATGATTTAATGTAATGAAAGTTCTCATGAAATGGTTATGGCTCGTGCTTGTAATGGAAAAACCTATTTATGATTTTAATTCAAAATGATTCAAAGTTCAAGTCAATCCTCACTTGTTTTGCCATATCCGAAATATGAAAGGCTTTTATGAATGTTATATGGAATGTATATCATGCTTAAGGTCTTGGAAAAGGGTGGGTTGACTTTGGTCAAAGTTGTCGAAAAAGTCAATTGCTGACCAAAGTCACCCTTTGGTCAAAGTTGTGATTTTTTTTTGTATTTTTCTTGTAAGAATGATGTAACTATGAATGGAATAAAGTTAAATGAATGCAAATGAACCAATTAATTAATGCAATAATAATATGAATCAAAGAATTATTAATGGGCTAATGAAATGTATTTCAAGCTATAGATCAAGAACATACTTGCATATGCCAAAGTCAAACAAATCAAGTAGCTAAACCTAATCAAATGATTGATAGAAAATTCAAGATGAAATGACCAAATGCAACTTCTATGAAACAAGGCTTCAGTCATCAAGTCAAATCATGGAAAGGTATGGGCAGAACTAGGTCTTGGTGTACAAGCAACAAATAACAAGCAATCCACAGGGAAAGACCTCATAAGCTAGGGTTTCAAGCCTTAAACAAAGATCAGATGAACCACCCATGATGAGCACCTACAACTAGGGTTTCTTAGGTCAAAAGGGTCAATTAAGAACCAAGTCCAGACAAACTAGGGTTTAGGTGTGCATGAGGTATCATGATGTAGATCCATAAGATTAAAGCATACTCAGGGTTAGGGATTAGGTTTTCCTTCAAGGCCAAGGTCAAAGCACAAAGCAACAAAGTCAAATGATTACGTGGACAAGTCATAGAGAATCAAGGAATTAGGATTATGGCCCAATGGATGACCAGATGAACAAACAATGCTTCCAATCAAGATCTACCGTCCAATTGGGGTTTAGGGGTGAATGGGATAACTTGTACAATCTTACAAGATAAATGAGTGTTTGAAGTTGAGATTTAGTGTTTAGGATTGATTAAATAAATCCCAACATGATCAAGAAACCTTAGTGGTTCCCAGATATGAATATCATGTCTTGAGTCCGTGTAGCATGCCCTCTTGTTATGAATTCCAATGCACATGAGGTGATGAGGTGATGAATGTATGTCTATGCCTTAGGGCCATGGAAGTTGTATAGGAGGTAGGGTGAATTTGGGGTATGAAACAAGGTACGTAAACAAAGGAAAGGTCATTGGTTTAGAGGCAGGCATTGGTTATTGGCCCAAAAGTATGTATGTAGCTCAAATAAATAGTGTATTTGGCTCAAAGATTATGAATGCCAATGCAAATGAGGTGATGAGGTGATGAATGTATGCATATGCCTTAGGATCATGGAAGTTGTAAAGGAGGTAGGGTGAATTTGGGGTATGACACAAGGTAAGTAAACAAAGGAAAGGTCCTTGGTTCAGAGGCAAGCATTGGTTATTATCCCAAAACTATGTATGGAGCTCAAAGAAATAGTGTATTTGGCTCAAAGAGAAAGTATATCATTGGGATGAATGATTGGTAAAATATATTGAATGAAGGTACCGAAATATTGGATAATGGAATGTGAATGGAATGATAGAGAGAAATAATCAATGTGCTCGCCAAGGATTTGCACCCTCGTGCCTGCGTATTCTCATTGTGCAATGAGAAATTCTATGATATTAAGACGTGAAATGAGGATTGATTCACACTAAGATATTCTCGAAGTAAGAAGACATGTAGAGCCTCATGTGCGAAGTTGCTGATGATATTTGCAGTCTCCGTCATTGGAGAAACACCTATGAGATACCTCATAGATGATGGATTTCTTGTAACTACTTCTGACCCGTTAGAGTCGAGCAACCAAATCTCTATCAGTCAAATCAGAGTACCTATGAGGATGGAAAAAGGTTTCTTTGAGTAATGTCCATCCTTGAACTTAGCTTCCTCTATATGTGTGCCAAAGTCCGTGTTGTTGACATCTAGCAGGTGTGTTCTCCATATCATAGATGGTAGTCACATCTAGGTTTCTCTGCGGTGCCATATGGAAGCAACAAGATCTTGCCATTTCTACACACACAAAAATTCACCACCTAGATGTGGATTTTATGTTGGACTTGAGACTCCACACACAGGAGTGGGGGTGAGTTGTGGGTTTTAGAAAAACAATAGTTTGAAAGTATTTTGTTATCATTATTAGAGCTTAAAACCATTTTAAAAGATTGTATTAGAAATAGAAACGTAAAGTAAATATGTGGAAAATAAAGAGTTAATGGTAAGAAAAATAACATCATAGAATTATGTGAAGAAAATATACATCCTCTACCAAATTTAGTTTTGAAGAAGGCAAAGATTGATGAAGACTATCATAGAAAAAAAGCTTAAAAAGTCACATGATGAATGCTTACCAATTATGAAGTTTAAATCAATATGTTTGATCAAGATTAAGATTGATGGAGACAATGGTCATCAAAGATTAACATATTTATGGACAAGTGTTGACATATGATGAAGTTAATCAAAAGAAGAGTCAAGTTAATGGATCAAGTTTAAAGGTTCATTACAATTCATGTTATATAACTTTAGATACTTCAAATATCTCATGCATTTTCATCTGTATAGTTATTTTACCATCATGCATTCAAAACACTCAAGCATTTCCATTAAAAAGCTTATTTTTCCATTTTTCAGTTCATTCTGTTTTTGTAAATTATGGCATTTGGAACAATCGTAATAGCACTTTCATAACCGCCATAATTATCTTATTTTTTTGGTAACCTGTTTTATGAAATTTTTGGTTGAAATATGGAATAATGGTAACCGATTACACAAAATACGTGATTGGTTACATGTTCATTGTGTTTGAAAAATATGAATGTTGTCAAAGTGATAATCGGTTGTCGCTATCGGGGTTTCGATAACGAGTGAACTGGACGGACTGATTAAAAGAATTGCCTATGGAAGGCAAAATCAAAAGAGTCACCACCGAATTTTATTTGTGTACCTCTATTGGAGAGGCGAGGAGAAATAGTCGATAAAACCCTCAAAAGATAAGCGCACGGGAAGCGTTAGAAAAGGATAAGGAGTCGGTCTCGCAACCGAGATTAGGGTTCGGGAGTCGATTATGCAAGGGAAAGGTATTAGCACCCCTCACGTCCATGGTATTTCATGGGAACCATTTAGGTTGTTTACGTACATGGGGATTTATCTTATTATTATTTTATTTTCAAAAGAATGTGTGTGAAAGAGAGGAGTTTTGGTTTTTTTGTTGGTGCTCACCAAGGATTGTGGCCCTTGTGCCTATGTATCACTCATTGGGGATGAGGAATCAGAGATCCATAGTTTGGAGTAGAAAATGTTTGTGTGTTGGTTGATTTCACCTTTGAGAAAAGGGTTTTCCGAGTGGGTGCCCTAAGGCACAAAATTAAATTTGATGGGTTTTGTTGATTTTACCCTAAACAAGAGTTTGTGAAAAGAGTTTGTGATTAGATCGCACTAAAGTCTAGGGGTGAAGGTGAATATTATAGACAACAAGCCAAGCGTCTTGTGTCTAAAATAATCAGAGTGAGGGTCAGAATGCTCCATTCTCACTCATTCTCCACCACTTAAGGCTTGTGGCGCAATATACTTATCGTAGTTATTAAGTATTTTGAATTTGATTATGAAAAAGCCACTTGACGTTGAATCGAGGATTTTTTTATTTGATTAAGAAGTTTGTATTATGCAACATGAATTCAAGGTAACCAACAAGAAAGAAAAGGGTCTCATTGTAAGGTAGCCCAAGAGAAAACCTTGTGTGTGCAAAAGTGACCTATGTTAAACAAAGGATAACGGTCTTACAAACATACCCCTCTAAGGTGGTGCCATGATGCCATTCTTAAAACAAGTATGTAAGTACAGGTGAACCCCAAGTGATTAGAAAGTATCATAAATAATAAAGAGAAAAGCCTCCAAGCAAAGGTCCTAAATGGGATCCTCTAAGTCCAAGTTGGTTAAGGTGCGATGGATTGCTTTTGGTCTTACAATTTTATCATGTTTTTGTTGTTTTTTAGGTGTATGATAACAATAAAGTAAAGACAAAAAGATAAACATGCATGATGAAGTTTATACAATGACAATTATGATGATGAGTACTTAAATGTAAATGACATAAAGTAAATAACAATGAATAATAACAATGATAATGATAACCAAAGGTTAGTAATAGTCAAAGGTTAGTAAGGTTAGGTTAAGTTATATGGACAAGGCATAATCTTAACAAGGTAATGAGGGTTAGTATTTGGTATAAACAAATGAATATAAAGTGTTAGTGGGTTAGTATAAACCAAGTGAAACAACAATGTATCAGATGAATCCAAGTTAACAAGATACGACTTCATCCACAAGTCAAATGACCAAGTTATTTGAGTTAGGGGAAACCTATTTATGCTTCAAAGTACCATGGACGAACACTTGATCATCCAATTGTAGATTTGAAGTATGAAAGGTTTTAATCAACCCTAATCCAAACATGTCATAACTTAAATAGATTTCATTAGTCCATAAGTTTAAGACTTCTTAAGTCTACCAAAAATAATTCAAATGAATTGAAATAAAATAAACTCAAATACTAGGGTTTTGGGTTTGATTTTTGATCAATGAGAATAAGAGGGTAGTGGACTTGGTTGTTGTAGAGAAATGCTTGTCCAAATGTGTGTCTTTGGTTCTGAAAAGTCTTTATGCCATGTACCTTTGGTGTTTGGCTTGTTTGGCTCTTTTTGAACAGTTGTAAATTTTTACCACAATGAAAAATAAAATGAGTAAAATATGTTTTTTTGTGTTTTGTGAATTGGTGTGGAATGTTATTAGTGGCATGTTGTAGGTTGTGGATTAATAATGCTAAATTGTTGACTGATGTTTGTTGAATTGTGGACTATTTAAAGTGTGATGTTGTTGCAGGGTTAAATGCATTGATGAAGAGATTGAGGTGAAGAATTGTTGTTGATGTGTAGTGGTGAGGCCATGTGTAGGGCTTGGTGAATTGAATGGTAAGTTGCAATTGAAATGAAGGATATCTGCAGGTCATGGAATTGGGACTGATGCAGGGTTTGTTAAGGTATGATGTTGTAGGTTTTGGAATTGATTTGGTGATGGTAATAGACTGCTAATATTAAATTGATGCAGGGTTGAAGGTGTACTCATGTGATGCCATGGTTTGTTATTGATGCAGGATTGTAGATTGTTGTAATGTTGTGTGCATTGAGTGGGTTGCAGGTTGCTGCAGGTTCTGGAATGCATTGAAGGTGAGTTTGAAATGTAGTTACATGTTTGATGTTGTTTTGATGGGCTTGCTGCAGGGTTTTGATTTTTCGCTTCTACTATGAATTGATGGTTTAGGTTGGTGCATTGCAAGTTGCTCTTGTTGGTTATGGTTTGCGCAGGCAATGTACTGTAAGTTTGCTCATGTTTGTTGCAGGCTATTATTACAATGTTATTTGGTTGCCTTGCCTTTTTGAATCAAATGTTGCTGCTATTGGTGTGAGTTTGTTTTGCTTCAGGATGGTGGTTTGCTGCACTGATGTTTGAACATTGATGCAGGCTTGATGTTATGTGGATGAAGCTTGAAGCATGATGCAAAGGATTGATGTAAGTGGAAGCATGAAACATGGGAAGATGAAAGTGGATGGAGCATGGACATGACAAGGGCTGCCAAGACTTTTTCATCTTTGATTCATGCTAAAGTTGTAGCATTTAAACATGTAATGGTTAAATGGAGTAACATGATTTAATGTAATGAAAGTTCTCATGAAATGGTTATGGCTCGTGCTTGTAATGGAAAAACCTATTTATGATTTTAATTCAAAATGATTCAAAGTTCAAGTCAATCCTCACTTGTTTTGCCATATCCGAAATATGAAAGGCTTTTATGAATGTTATATGGAATGTATATCATGCTTAAGGTCTTGGAAAAGGGTGGGTTGACTTTGGTCAAAGTTGTCGAAAAAGTCAATTGCTGACCAAAGTCACCCTTTGGTCAAAGTTGTGATTTTTTTTTGTATTTTTCTTGTAAGAATGATATAACTATGAATGGAATAAAGTTAAATGGATGCAAATGAACCAATTAATTAATGCAATAATAATATGAATCAAAGAATTATTAATGGGCTAATGAAATGTATTTCAAGCTATAGATCAAGAACATACTTGCATATGCCAAAGTCAAACAAATCAAGTAGCTAAACCTAATCAAATGATTGATAGAAAATTCAAGATGAAATGACCAAATGCAACTTCTATGAAACAAGGCTTCAGTCATCAAGTCAAATCATGGAAAGGTATGGGCAGAACTAGGTCTTGGTGTACAAGCAACAAATAACAAGCAATCCACAGGGAAAGACCTCATAAGCTAGGGTTTCAAGCCTTAAACAAAGATCAGATGAACCACCCATGATGAGCACCTACAACTAGGGTTTCTTAGGTCAAAAGGGTCAATTAAGAACCAAGTCCAGACAAACTAGGGTTTAGGTGTGCATGAGGTATCATGATGTAGATCCATAAGATTAAAGCATACTCAGGGTTAGGGATTAGGTTTTCCTTCAAGGCCAAGGTCAAAGCACAAAGCAACAAAGTCAAATGATTACGTGGACAAGTCATAGAGAATCAAGGAATTAGGATTATGGCCCAATGGATGACCAGATGAACAAACAATGCTTCCAATCAAGATCTACCGTCCAATTGGGGTTTAGGGGTGAATGGGATAACTTGTACAATCTTACAAGATAAATGAGTGTTTGAAGTTGAGATTTAGTGTTTAGGATTGATTAAATAAATCCCAACATGATCAAGAAACCTTAGTGGTTCCCAGATATGAATATCATGTCTTGAGTCCGTGTAGCATGCCCTCTTGTTATGAATTCTAATGCACATGAGGTGATGAGGTGATGAATGTATGTCTATGCCTTAGGGCCATGGAAGTTGTATAGGAGGTAGGGTGAATTTGGGGTATGAAACAAGGTACGTAAACAAAGGAAAGGTCATTGGTTTAGAGGCAGGCATTGGTTATTGGCCCAAAAGTATGTATGTAGCTCAAATAAATAGTGTATTTGGCTCAAAGATTATGAATGTCAATGCAAATGAGGTGATGAGGTGATGAATGTATGCATATGCCTTAGGATCATGGAAGTTGTAAATGAGGTAGGGTGAATTTGGGGTATGACACAAGGTAAGTAAACAAAGGAAAGGTCCTTGGTTCAGAGGCAAGCATTGGTTATTATCCCAAAAGTATGTATGGAGCTCAAAGAAATAGTGTATTTGGCTCAAAGAGAAAGTATATCATTGGGATGAATGATTGGTAAAATATATTGAATGAAGGTATCGAAATATTGGATAATGGAATGTGAATGGAATGATAGAGAGAAATAATCAATGTGCTCGCCAAGGATTTGCACCCTCGTGCCTACGTATTCTCATTGTGCAATGAGAAATTCTATGATATTAAGACGTGAAATGAGGATTGATTCACACTAAGATATTCTCGAAGTAAGAAGACATGTAGAGCCTCATGTGCGAAGTTGCTGATGATATTTGCAGTCTCCGTCATTGGAGAAACACCTATGAGATACCTCATAGATGATGGATTTCTTGTAACTACTTCTGACCCGTTAGAGTCGAGCAACCAAATCTCTATCAGTCAAATCAGAGTACCTATGAGGATGGAAAAAGGTTTCTTTGAGTAATGTCCATCCTTGAACTTAGCTTCCTCTATATGTGTGCCAAAGTCCGTGTTGTTGACATCTAGCAGGTGTATTCTCCATATCATAGATGGTAGTCACATCTAGGTTTCTCTGCGGTGCCATATGGAAGCAACAAGATCTTGCCATTTCTACACACACAAAAATTCACCACCTAGATGTGGATTTTATGTTGGACTTGAGACTCCACACACAGGAGTGGGGGTGAGTTGTGGGTTTTAGAAAAACAATAGTTTGAAAGTATTTTGTTATCATTATTAGAGCTTAAAACCATTTTAAAAGATTGTATTAGAAATAGAAACGTAAAGTAAATATGTGGAAAATAAAGAGTTAATGGTAAGAAAAATAACATCATAGAATTATGTGAAGAAAATATACATCCTCTACCAAATTTAGTTTTGAAGAAGGCAAAGATTGATGAAGACTATCATAGAAAAAAAGCTTAAAAAGTCACATGATGAATGCTTACCAATTATGAAGTTTAAATCAATATGTTTGATCAAGATTAAGATTGATGGAGACAATGGTCATCAAAGATTAACATATTTATGGACAAGTGTTGACATATGATGAAGTTAATCAAAAGAAGAGTCAAGTTAATGGATCAAGTTTAAAGGTTCATTACAATTCATGTTATATAACTTTAGATACTTCAAATATCTCATGCATTTTCATCTGTATAGTTATTTTACCATCATGCATTCAAAACACTCAAGCATTTCCATTAAAAAGCTTATTTTTCCATTTTTCAGTTCATTCTGTTTTTGTAAATTATGGCATTTGGAACAATCGTAATAGCACTTTCATAACCGCCATAATTATCTTATTTTTTTGGTAACCTGTTTTATGAAATTTTTGGTTGAAATATGGAATAATGGTAACCGATTACACAAAATACGTGATTGGTTACATGTTCATTGTGTTTGAAAAATATGAATGTTGTCAAAGTGATAATCGGTTGTCGCTATCGGGGTTTCGATAACGAGTGAAGTGGGCGGACTGATTAAAAGAATTGCCTATGGAAGGCAAAATCAAAAGAGTCACCACCGAATTTTATTTGTGTACCTCTATTGGAGAGGCGAGGAGAAATAGTCGATAAAACCCTCAAAAGATAAGCGCACGGGAAGCGTTAGAAAAGGATAAGGAGTCGGTCTCGCAACCGAGATTAGGGTTCGGGAGTCGATTATGCAAGGGAAAGGTATTAGCACCCCTCACGTCCATGGTATTTCATGGGAACCATTTAGGTTGTTTACGTACATGGGGATTTATCTTATTATTATTTTATTTTCAAAAGAATGTGTGTGAAAGAGAGGAGTTTTGGTTTTTTTGTTGGTGCTCACCAAGGATTGTGGCCCTTGTGCCTATGTATCACTCATTGGGGATGAGGAATCAGAGATCCATAGTTTGGAGTAGAAAATGTTTGTGTGTTGGTTGATTTCACCTTTGAGAAAAGGGTTTTCCGAGTGGGTGCCCTAAGGCACAAAATTAAATTTGATGGGTTTTGTTGATTTTACCCTAAACAAGAGTTTGTGAAAAGAGTTTGTGATTAGATCGCACTAAAGTCTAGGGGTGAAGGTGAATATTATAGACAACAAGCCAAGCGTCTTGTGTCTAAAATAATCAGAGTGAGGGTCAGAATGCTCCATTCTCACTCATTCTCCACCACTTAAGGCTTGTGGCGCAATATACTTATCGTAGTTATTAAGTATTTTGAATTTGATTATGAAAAAGCCACTTGACGTTGAATCGAGGATTTTTTTATTTGATTAAGAAGTTTGTATTATGCAACATGAATTCAAGGTAACCAACAAGAAAGAAAAGGGTCTCATTGTAAGGTAGCCCAAGAGAAAACCTTGTGTGTGCAAAAGTGACCTATGTTAAACAAAGGATAACGGTCTTACAAACATGCCCCTCTAAGGTGGTGCCATGATGCCATTCTTAAAACAAGTATGTAAGTACAGGTGAACCCCAAGTGATTATAAAGTATCATAAATAATAAAGAGAAAAGCCTCCAAGCAAAGGTCCTAAATGGGATCCTCTAAGTCCAAGTTGGTTAAGGTGCGATGGATTGCTTTTGGTCTTACAATTTTATCATGTTTTTGTTGTTTTTTAGGTGTATGATAACAATAAAGTAAAGACAAAAAGATAAACATGCATGATGAAGTTTATACAATGACAATTATGATGATGAGTACTTAAATGTAAATGACATAAAGTAAATAACAATGAATAATAACAATGATAATGATAACCAAAGGTTAGTAATAGTCAAAGGTTAGTAAGGTTAGGTTAAGTTATATGGACAAGGCATAATCTTAACAAGGTAATGAGGGTTAGTATTTGGTATAAACAAATGAATATAAAGTGTTAGTGGGTTAGTATAAACCAAGTGAAACAACAATGTATCAGATGAATCCAAGTTAACAAGATACGACTTCATCCACAAGTCAAATGACCAAGTTATTTGAGTTAGGGGCAACCTATTTATGCTTCAAAGTACCATGGACGAACACTTGATCATCCAATTGTTGATTTGAAGTATGAAAGGTTTTAATCAACCCTAATCCAAACATGTCATAACTTAAATAGATTTCATTAGTCCATAAGTTTAAGACTTCTTAAGTCTACCAAAAATAATTCAAATGAATTGAAATAAAATAAACTCAAATACTAGGGTTTTGGGTTTGATTTTTGATCAATGAGAATAAGAGGGTAGTGGACTTGGTTGTTGTAGAGAAATGCTTGTCCAAATGTGTGTCTTTGGTTCTGAAAAGTCTTTATGCCATGTACCTTTGGTGTTTGGCTTGTTTGGCTCTTTTTGGACAGTTGTAAATTTTTACCACAATGAAAAATAAAATGAGTAAAATATGTTTTTTTGTGTTTTGTGAATTGGTGTGGAATGTTATTAGTGGCATGTTGTAGGTTGTGGATTAATAATTCTAAATTGTTGACTGATGTTTGTTGAATTGTGGACTATTTAAAGTGGGATGTTGTTGCAGGGTTAAATGCATTGATGAAGAGATTGAGGTGAAGAATTGTTGTTGATGTGTAGTGGTGAGGCCATGTGTAGGGCTTGGTGAATTGAATGGTAAGTTGCAATTGAAATGAAGGATATCTGCAGGTCATGGAATTGGGACTGATGCAGGGTTTGTTAAGGTATGATGTTGTAGGTTTTGGAATTGATTTGGTGATGGTAATAGACTGCTAATATTAAATTGATGCAGGGTTGAAGGTGTACTCATGTGATGCCATGGTTTGTTATTGATGCAGGATTGTAGATTGTTGTGATGTTGTGTGCATTGAGTGGCCTGCAGGTTGCTGCAGGTTCTGGAATGCATTGAAGGTGAGTTTGAAATGTAGTTACATGTTTGATATTATTTTGATGGGCTTGTGTCGCATTGCGCGAAAAACCGGCGGGAAACAAAAACAACAGAGCCGCCACCGTGCCTTGTTTATCCCAAAAAAGGGAAAGGAAACGCTCAAAGTAAACCTGGAAAAGACATGGTCTCGCGACCAAAGAGAATGGGATCGGGAGTCGGGTATGCGAAGGGAAGGTATTAGCACCCCTACGCATCCGTCGTACTCGACGGGATCCACGCACAAAAGGAAGGAATATGGTTGCTAAAACACTACTCAAAAACATCAAACACTGGCTGAAAGAGACACAAGAAAACAAAAGAAACTGACTCGGCAGGATATCGCATCCTGGGCCTACGTAGTCTATCAGGCATAGACATCAGAGTCGACGTAGTTCGGACAGGGGGAAACGTGCTCGCTAGGATGTCGCATCCTATGCATACGTATCTTCTCGGACTAAAGAAGAATCAGAGCACTCATAGCTCGGCTAACGCACGCCAAACAAAACAACACAGGAAATCGACTGCCAATCGCTGGACTTACGTCAAACTCCACACAAACAGGCAAACCTGGAAACCGAATGACAATCGCTGGACTTACATCAGACTCCGAACCAAACACACCCACACTAGAAACCAAATGCCAATTGTTGGACTTACATCGGACTCCAAGCACACAACAATAGGATACAGAATGCCAATCGCTGGTCTTACATCCATCTCCTAACACACGCAAGACAAAACAAAAAGGGCGCCCGAAGAGATCAGTTCATCTCCTGCCTACGTACCTCATCTGGTATGAGGATCAGGGCGACGTAGTTCCCCTACGCAGGGACAAAGGACTAGCCTAATCAGATAACAAAGGGAGACGCAACTAGGGAGACTATGACTCAAGCCTAGATGTTATCATGCAAATCATCCCTAAGTTAAGGTTGCTATCTAACTTGCATAGGGAGCAAGCTATCCTAAACAGCACAACAGTCATACAAAAGCACACAGCAAGCACACACACTATATACGAACAGAGGGAACCCTGGCCTGGGAGAGCTTCAGACAAATGAAGTGTGGGTTCAGAAAGTGGGAACCCTTCTACACTTATGACACTGACTCAACTGTACAACTGTACAAGGATCTTGGGTTACTATCCACAATGCATCAACACAGTTGTGTGAGCAAAGGGATGACTCAACTGAATAGCAGGAGATGGATTGCACATCTCTTGTATCTTCCAATTTCCTTATCAAAGGTCTTTTCCTGCTTGGGGACAAGGATAAACAAACACAAGCATTGCCTCTTAAGGAGGACTTCAGACAGGTGCCTGGCCAAGTAACAGGCCAGGTCTTCCAGACTACATGGAGTTAGAGTCATTATACCTCAATGCTCAAGCTATCAAGCAAAGCAAAAGCAAGTTCACAAAGGAACTATAGCAACTAAGGTACCTGAAAACAATCCAACATAATCAGTACTCAACTCAAACAAAAGTCAAACAGACAATGGTCAACAGTTAACTGTACACAGTCAAACAACAATCAAGCAAAGCAATGCACAAAGGTGCAAGCCACAAAGCCCAAGTACAAGTCTCAAAGCCTACAAAACAAACTCAAGGTTATCCATAAACAAGCAATGGACCAACTCCAATTGAGTGCACATCATCAAGTATAAGCAATTGTGCTCTTTGACCTGAAACAAAGCTCAAACATTAAGCACTAACCACTAGGACAAGGCCTAGGGTCAAAATGGGAGCAATAAACCAAAACAGAACATGAAAATTATCAAGAATCAAGTTCAATCAAATAAGAAACAAATCCAAGTGGTCTCACATTCATATCATCAACTAATTTCATTTCATAAAGCAAAGAAGGCAAAGCATGCAATTTGAAGCTCATAGAACCAAACAGAATGAATCAATCCACTTCAACTCAAAAACAATTCAATAAATTCCAAGAATACTCATGGCTTAACAGCATTCATCAATTGATCATCATACCAAAATTCAAGTCATTTGGATAAGTGGAAGCATGTCAAATAAATTCCCTAAGTCAAGGCAAGGCAAAACAAGCTCAAACAAGGCACAAAATCATACATCAACTTCAAGCAAGCATAAAACATAATCCAAACATGATATGGACATCAAACCAAAACCAAGACAAGCTTCAAAGTGTCTAGAATACATGTGCAAAATTTCAGGTCCATCCAATAAACATCAAGAATTTCACAAATCAAAGAAGTTCATGACTCCCAAAAAGTCCACAAATGGTCAAACAGAAGAGAAATTCTCAAACAAATTGGAAAAGCACTCAAAAATTCTACAAAAATTCACACTCAAGCTTAACATCCAGAACCGTCAACATGCAAAATTCATACCAATTGAAGTTCATATGGCATGGTAAATAAAATCAGCAAATCAAGCAAACAAAGGTGTGACATAAATTGTCACACCTACATTCATCATAGCATATCTCCACAACCAGAAATGATAAAATCACAAACTCTATACCAAAAAATCCCTAAAGGTGTCTAGTTTATGCATGTAAATTTTCAGCCTCATTGGATTAAGCATCATCATTTCACAACCAAAATAACAAGCATTGTGCAACAAAACACATGTAGGAACATTCACTAGCCAAAATAAAAATCCACACGTGCACAAATTCTGGAAAAATCACCATAAAATAGTAGACATGGCAAGAATCATGGCACAAAAAATCTCATGTGAATTGGACAAATATTTTTGGAGTTATGAATTTTTTAATGTGGAGAAAAAATAAAAAATGATGAATGAAGGCATGTGAACATGATAAGCATACAAGAGAAAAATGCAAAAGCCTAAAAATGCAAATGTTGGAGCGGAGGATCGAACTCCGCTTGAATTCAAACTAGCGCGTGCTACATGAAGCGCTGCGTTTCACTAATACAAATGGCACGGTATGGTTGGCTGCATGGCACACAAACAACAAAAACATGCAAAACATGAACTCAGCAAGATCTAACGCGTTTCTGGGAAAAGAAAGCTAGGGTTCTTCGCATTCATACGTGTTCATCATCATGATGATCCAACATGCACAGAAAATCACAAACAATACACCATTCGGTTCATCTCTTAACCTACATCATCAATCCAGCATCTATTTCCTCTAATTCTTACTAACATGGAAGGATCGATCAAAATAAGATTCACATGCCAAACTTCAAATCCACATATCTTTCTTAATTCTTGATGAAAATCAATTCCACAAAGCTCAGGCTACTCTATAATCAAAGATCTACAAGAAGCATATCCTAATTTCAATAATTGCAAGGATCAAATTCTAACCTTCAAAGGATTGCAGATCTGGATTCGAGGTTTTTGGGCCTTGTAATGGTGAAACAGAAACTCCTTAATGCTCAGGTAGATGAATGGAAGAAGGAATGTTGCTCAATTGCCTTGGATCTAGCTCAAATCCGCGTTTGCCATTGATGAAGCTTGATGCAACAGTTCTTGATTCAGCTCAACAGTGATGAATTTTGGCTTCAATTCAACTCCAAAGTGCTTGTGAATGATGGATCCTCGAAGAACAATGCAAGTTCTATGAAAAAATTCGCAGAAAAATGGAGAGAAAAAGTTTGTGCAATTTGAAATTTTCGATATAGATCTGGTTTGAATGAAGTGTTAATTGTGTTTTCTGTTATGATTAGCAATATATATGGTTTGCTAATGAGGTTTGTTAAGCATGATTAGCCAAAACCAAAGTGATTAATGAAATGCAAGTGTATGTGCAAATTGGGAATTCACCCTCATGTGCATGAAACCTGTTGCTACAATGCACGTTTTATGAACCAAACACACTCCAAATATCATGTAGTAGCCAAATGTGAAGCTTAGAAGTGTGAAAAATGCTTAATTCTCAAAATCAACTTTTCCCTCCAAAATTCAAATTCAATTCTCATGGAAAATGCAATATTTTTGTGATGATTTTTGATGAATGGTAATGCATGATTATGATAGAGCACATTAAAAGTGAAATGTTCCAAAAAGAACCACATGATTTGGCCATTTGGTGTGAAAGTTATCCAAGCTTGAAGTTCAAAATTTCTTGACAATGATTCATCCATAACTTCTCAACCATGCGTGAGAAATTCATGTCCTTGGACTTTTTGGAAAGGTGAGAGCAATACCTTCAACTTTCATGTTGGACAAACTTTCATTTGAAGCTTTCTTGATGATGTAAATTTAAGGAGAAGACCTTTCCATTTTTGGCAGTTTGAAATTACAGGTCACTTACTATTTTTGGAAACTTTTCATCTGACCTCAAATTCTTCAATGTTGAACTTTGTAATGTCAAATGAGACTTGTATGGACATGAATGAGGCCTCTCTAACCATCTCCCACCTTCAAATCCATGATTTCATGCACAGTTGACCACAGTTGACTTTCTAGGGTTTCAGATGAAATTCAGCTTGACTGTTGAGCTCTGATCATCCAACCTTTGGCCAAACCACTTCATTATGATCCCTAGGTCACATAAACCTGTTGAACCAACCCTAGGGCTTTGCTTCAATAGGAATTGCACTTACTTGCTTGCTTGACTGGATCTCCTGACCAGTCTTGACTGATGACTTGCACTAGGCAAAGGACAATGCAATGCTATGCAGTGGACAATGTAATGTTAATGACCTAACATGAAAATGTATATACAAAATGGGAGGTGCAAATTTGAGGTGCTACAGCTGCCCCTATTCAATCAACTGGGAACCTGAACGGATGAGAGCAACGGCTGTCAGACTTTCAGGGTAAACAGGGATTGAATACCAAAAGAACCGGAAAATTTGCACTCTGAGGGGATCCAAGAAAGGAAAATGCACCAACGGATGCTTCCAACGGGATCTGATGTTTATCACTAGGGATTTTGGTTTTCTTCAAAGGTACAGCCACATCCAGACGTCAACGGACGATGAATGGGAATAGAGAAATCACAACTAGACGCCAACGGACGACTAGGAAAAACTCGACGTTTATCGAAACCAACAGAGAGGTAACCAGGCATTAATGAATGACTGGGAAAGAAATACATCCATATGTCAACGGACGTAGTGGGAAAAACTCAACGTTTACCAAAACCAACGGAGAGGTAACTCTACTGGGGACGACCAGGAAAAACTCAACGTTTATCAAAACCAACGGAGAGGTGACCAGACACCAACGGACGACGGATGAACTGGGAAGACTCGACCAGACGTCAACGGACGAACGGGAGAAGCTCAACGTTTATCGACACCAACAGAGAAGGAGAAACTCGACCAGACGTCAACGGACGAACGGGAGAAGCTCGACGTTTATCGACACCAACGGAGAAGGAGAAGCTCAACGTTTATCGACACCAACGGAGAAGGAGAAGCTCAACGTTTATCGACACCAACAGAGAAGGAGAAGCTCAACGTTTATCGACACGAACGGAGAAGGAGAAGCTCGACCAGACGTCAACGGACGAACAGGAGAAGCTCGACGTTTATCGACACCAACGGAGAAGGAGAAAACTCGACCAGACGTCAACGGACGAACGGGAGAAGCTCGACGTTTATCGACACCAACGGAGAAGGAGAACAGACATCAACGGATGACCTGTGGGGAAAATACAACTAGATATCAACGGATAACTAGGAAAAACTCGACGTTTACCGAGACCAACGGAGAGGTGAATCTGAGGGGAAAGATATCATTATAAGTCGACGGACATTATAGGAAAAACTCGACGTTTATCAAAACCAACGGAGAGGTAAATCTTGTGGGGAAAAGTGAACACAACCAAACGTCAACGGACGATTGGGAAAAACTCAACGTTTACCGACACCAACGGAGAAGGTGACCCTGCGGGGAATCATCAGGCATTACCAAATGATCTGTGGGGAACAAGCAACTATACGTCAGCGGACGCATAGGAAAAACTCAACGTTTACCGAGACCAACGGAGAGGTGAATCTTCTGGGGAAGAACGACGATGTTACGAACATCAAAAGATGATGTTTACCGACATCAAAAGAAGACCAGACATCAACAAATGACCGGGAAAGACTCGATGCTTACACCGAAAGATGGTGTTGACCGACACCAAAGAAGGAACACACGCGGGTGCTGACATGACACTGACCAGTATCACAAGATGACATCTACATATGTCAGGGCAAGGCTAAACACTTGCAGGGGATCTCACTGGGGAGAAACAGGCTTTCCTTTCACCAACGGATGAGGAAATAAACCTCTCTGGGGTATCAATCTTGAATGCCGTCAGGCGCAACTGTAGCAACTGTGCCGTACAGATATTGAACAAAGATCCGCCTCTGCCGGGGATATGGGTTGATTGATTTCGGACACATGAATGCATATGTTTGAATTTTTCTATGGCGTAATGCTCCATATCAAATGGAAATGCTACGCATTTTAAGGATGCAATGATCACTATATGCCAGATGCAAAATGATGAAAAACTCCGGCTGGGGAGCCAACTGGTCATATACTCCGACTCTATGGGGAGACTCTGCTTAAAGAATACTCTGCGGGGAGAGCACCAACTTCTCACTCATGCTGGAGAGAGGCATCACTGCTGCTGGGGAAAGGATAGACTCCGCTGGGGGGACATCCTTCGTAGGACCCAATCCACTCGGGGACTCCGCTTGGGGAAAAACATCAACACACATCTCGCCAGGGGAACATCTTCACAACCCTGATGAGGACATGCACATACAACCCTACTGGGGAAAAGCCCACACCACTCTGTTGAGGAGAGCATAATTCTGGTGGGAAAAGTATAATTCAGTTGGGGAAAACATTCACGACCATGCTGGGGATAACAGTACTTCAGACCCGACTGCTGGGAAACAAAACCGCTCCACTGGGGAACCAGGCTTACTCCGCTGGGGATTCAACATCCTTCCAACTCGGTGGGGAACTCAACTTAGGAAACACCTGCTGGGCACTCAGCTAGGGATTCAGCCCACCTCTAAAGCTGCTAGGGAATAGAAGGTACTATCCATAGACACCTCTGCAGAGGAGCATAGCTCTTATAGCTTCCATACTTGCTTGGGGAAATATCTGCTGGGGAAACCGTCCTCAACCTTTAGAAACATTCTTCCCCCGACACTCCGACTAGGGACGTGGCAACCTTCAGGCTCACTGAGGAGACACCGATCTCGAATCGGCTAGGGAAATAATACTTTCAGACCCACTGGGGAAATACGGCTTCTTCGACACGGAACACCTGTCGACTCGTCGAACAGCAGTATTCATCCTCAAACCACAGTGTCGACTTTCCACTTTTGAGAACTCCCAGACTCGTCTGGACTTTTCTGATTCATCACCTTGTATTCCCAATTTCCCCATACTCCACGGAGATTGAACTCCTGGGATTCACACAAACTTTCCAGTCATCAGACTTTGAAGAATCCTCTTGATTAACTTTCCAGGATCGTCGTCGTAATCCTTCACCATCCTTTCACTATTCATCTATCCCTTGCCCCTGGTCGGGCTCCACGGGGATCTTTCTTTTCAAAAGGTTTCATACAAACTGCCAGTGAATGAAGATATCTAACAGTACCTGCACAAGAGATCGTTAGATAAAAACGTGCCCCAGGCGTGCCCCATATTTTAACACCTAGGTCACTCAAGCTTCCGAATAAGATTTCCAGATTTCAATCTTATATGCATGCATCGGAAGGGATATCCATGTTTCAAAATGCAAATATTCTTATCCAAATAAACGGATGTTTTCGCAATCAAAGTGGTAATGAAGACAAAAACAGAATTATTTGACTGAACACGCATTTATTGACTGAGAACACAAAAAGTGGCTCAGAACCGAGCAACACACATGAAGCAAACCCTGAAAAGAGGTGATTGCACATAAAAGGAGAAAAAAATCTATCCTAATGGAAACGTGAAACCGTGATCTCATCGGGTTCCAACCTGGTTACACCTCATATATCCTCAAGACTTTCCTAACTTTCTGTTTTCTGAACAAGACGCTTCCGATCAATCTCTGTCGAAGATTAGCCGAGTCATATCCAAAGCACAAACGATCATGCTAGACGCAGTTGTTCGTTTCAATCCCTCTTTTGCCTGGACCGCCCTTTCGGGTTTCAATCCACCGGGATACCCATTTTTTCCCAAGTCGCCCTTGTGGGGTTTTCGACTTGCCGGGTGTACAGTTTTTTCTCTTTTATTATCCCTAACTTTTGCCCGAACCTTTTCTTTCTGTTTTTTGGTTCGCCGGGATGCCCCTTTTTGCCTGGACTCTTTTATTCTTTTTGTCCAGCGGGTCTCTTTTTCACGAAGTATCTTTTAACTGCGTCCGCATTCCCAAGGGATGGAAAATCCTCATCATCCGTGGTCGTCAACAATGAGGCTCTGCCGGAGAAGACCTTTTTGACCACGAATGGACATTCATAACTGTTTATCCACTTGCCCCACGATCGTCTCGAGGAGGAAGGATCCTTTTCAACACCACATCTCCCACGTGGTACGCACGAGGTCGCACTTTTCGGTCAACGACACGCTTCGTTCACTAGGTACAACTGCCCCATAACAAGTAACCGCCAGCCTCTTTTTCCTCAATCAGGCTCAATGCGTCATACCGAGTCCTCATCTACTCAGCCTTCTCTAATTTCATCCATCAGGGCTCTTCACAATGGGACCTAGACTTCAGTAGATAATATCAGTAGGTAATATCACTTCCAGCCCATACTGAGTGAGAAAGGCGTTGCCCCAGTAGATGCACGCATCGCGGTTCGGTACCCGGGATACCAACTTTGCACTTAGTCACCATCGTTGGTGCATTCAACTGCTAACCGGGCAACGAATGGAATGTGGGATCCCTTTGGCGTGACCAAAGTAGCACTAACTCATCCATATTACTCTCCCCATCAGACATCAGAATCCGTTCAGATTCAGGGTCAGGCCCCTCCTCCGGGATCGGTTCCTCACAATCTTTCGATTTGAGCACCTCTAGATGTCCTCATCAGGGACCTCAAACTTCCTTGATTGATAATGCTCCATGGGTTGCTGGACGAGATAATCATACCGTACACTCCTCTTGATTGCTTTTTGGGAGGTATACTGAATATTGTATTCAGTCAATATCATTTGCCCTTTCGCAACCCGTCCGGTCAATGCTAGCTTTTCAAGCACATACTTAAACAGATCCATCTTGGACATCCACAAAGTGATATGAACCAGCATATACTGTCTCAGTCGGCGAGCAGCCTATGCCAAAGTACAGCAAGTTTTCTCGAGCAGTGAATGTATTGTCTCACAGTCGATAAACTTTTTGCTTAGGTGAATTGCATGCTCTTTACGACAAGACTCGTCATGCTGACCCAGAACACCTCAGGGACCCCTTGAGGACTGTCAAGTACCAGATTAACGACCGTCCCTTCACGGGAAGCATCAGAATCAGAGGTTCCTGCAACCTATCCTTTGGTCTTTCTATGCCCCTTGGCAGTCATTATCCCACCTGACCGTTTGATCTCTCTCTTTTGGTTCAGGCATTTCTTGCATTGCTTTTCTTTTTCTTTTTTTTCTTTTTTCTTTCTTCTTTTTTTTTTTGCATGATCAACCTTGATTCCTCTTATCTTCTCACAATAAGCCTTAGCAACTTACCGGACAGCACTCCACAAGTGCACTGATTCAGACCCAACAGTCTGAGTTGTCTCAACTGGTCAAACAGCTTGATCAAATCCACCGGATGCCCCTCTCCTGCTCGGGACTTTGTCATCATGTCCTCAACATGGAATTCGCTTTCACGATGAATCATATCATGAAACAAAGTTACCCTTGACCTCTGCTACGCGGCGCCGGCCTATTCGAGGCTGAATGGCAACATCTTATAACAAGAAATGTGCCCCTTGGTATGATGGACATTGTTTACTTCATATCATCTGGCAGTAGTTCAATTTGACCTTGGCCAAGAAAGCCATCCATGAAGGCAAACACTGAGAATTAAGCGTACCCATACATCAATGTGGTCATCTTTCAGACTGGCTCTATTCACGCCTCGGTAGTCCGCACACATTCTCATCTTATCATCCTTTTTCGGCACCATCTTCCATTTCTCTAGAGGACAGTCTTCTCTCAATGGTAGCTTGTGCCCTACGACATTGGCATTCCACCCTGGTGTATCTTGATGCAACCAGGCGGAGATATCACAACACTTTTCCAACAGGGCTACCATTCTGCTCTCGACTTGCCTCTGAAGCGACCCTAATTTTCACTTTCTGACCTCGGCGGTGTCTGGAGTATCAATCTTGAATCACTCCTCGTGCGGTTGAATCACCCTCTCCTCTTGTCTTAACAACTTGGCTAATTCCAGCAGATCACAATCTTCTTCGCCTTATTCTTCGGCATGATAGATCGGATTGTCGAAGTCATACAAAGGTGTAACCGAATTGTTATCAATGAGATCAGGAGGATAATCACTTTTGTGGTCGGAACCAAATAAATCAAAAGGAAAGAGAAAGAAAAACATTGCCATTTTTATTTCTTAAAACTGCGAAAATAAGTGAAAAACAGGGAACACCGCTTTTAATCACAAAAACATCCATTTATTACTGATGCAAAATGTTGCACAATGAAACACATGAGATGGCCCTTACAATGGACCATTACGTTTCGGGCAAAACGTATGGCTTTCATGCAAACAAAAATTTAAACAGAAATACTATTCTTCCGGATGAGCGACAGTGGTGATCTTTGAGGCCTTCCAATTCCCTGGCACGCACGATTTTATCCACAACTCAAGCTCGCGGTCAGTGTCGATCTCTTCACCCACTGAACAGGCGTGACTAGGATCCAGCATTCCTGCACTGACGAAGGTGTACGATGGATGACGTCCTCTGCTTGGTCTAGACGACTCTTGATCCGGCTGATACCCGACCCCAAACATGTTTGCCTTTACCACTATGTCAATGATCCTGCCCCAGCCTTGGGCCTCTTGGTTCTTCACCACCTCTAGGGCTTATTTATAAGAAGAAATGGACAGCTTCTTCTCTTTCTCAGCAACAAGGGCATTCTCCACCTTGACGGTTTCAACTGCCTGACTTGGTGTTTCAAATTTTTCACTGTCCGCTTCTACTTCCATCATCCTCTGGGTCGTATCCCCCTTGAATACACACCCCTCTGTGGTGACGGCCGCACAGCAATTATCAATACTAGGGAAAGCTCCCTCCTTCCTCAGAGGTTTTGGGACCACATACGTTGGAACTTCTAACTAATCCTCCTCAGTCACCTCCACTCCTCTCTTATCCTTTTTCACCATCTTTACCCTTATAGGTCCCTGCCTGGGCACGGGGTTGACCTCGCCCTTCATTATCTGTGTCAAGCTGATGGTCTTGGAGTCCACCATATCTTGGACGACATGCTTAAAAGCTCTACAACCCTCAATGTGGTGTCCGGGCGCCCCGGAATGGAAATCACACTTAGCATTCTCATCATAGTTTGGAGGCCTTCGCTGCCGTTCCACGGGAATCAATATCCTTGGCCGGACTAACCCCAGATCTCTCAACCTTTTGAATAGAAGGGTATAAGTCACAGGTGGCTCATCAAACTGACGATCAACCTTCCCCTTCTTCACTAGGCTCTTGGCTTTTAGTGCTCTCTGTTGAGGTGGTGGTTGTTGTTGTGGTACAGGTGGATTACCAACAGGAGTGGTTACAGCGGCAGCATAAGGGTGATGACGATCCTTACCGCGTTCTTTCTTTGTCTCCACACCTCCTGATTCAACCTCCTTTTTGAGTGGACCACTGCCGGAAGGTTTCTTTGCTACTGTGCCAGAGGGGTTGTTTGCTTCGGATGACGGAGCCTTTCCCTGAACTTTATCCACTATCAGCCATTTCTCAATCTTTTCCAATCTCTCAGCCATGGCTTTCTGCCCCAAGGCAAGCCCTTGCACCATACTGAACAACTCCCTCATCATCTCTTTCAGTTCAAGAAAGTCGACGCTGGGTGGATCCATCCTGAACAGAAGAGCTATGCGCACCGGTTGACACCTACAAAACAGCAAATGGGTTAGTATGACTCACGCATGCAATGTCTATCCGTATGAGGAATATCCTGTCCTTTGACTCTGGTTTCTTCAAGACGGGTAAAAAAAAAATTTGTATCCATAACATTTTGACATCTGATGTCTCTCAACCAGAATCTTAATCAAAAATGGACCCTGAGTACGGATAGACATGGGTTGAATGCAGATGAATGTGAAATGATAATGATGCAAATGCATGAATGCAGGTCACTGTGCCATCAAGTCAACTGAAGACCCATCAAGTCTCTGAACCAGTCAAAGTCATCTGAGGGACTAAGTCACTATAAATCCAACTTGGGGAGTTCCGAAATAAACGGAACCGGAGATTACATCACTATCATCACAAGAACATCCACTGAACGGACGACAACCAGATCCTCTGAACGAGTACTCTCAAATTCAACCCGGGGATCCGAAATAAACGGAACCCGCTGATAGATACCAAGGTCAAACCTCCGGCGTCTTGAAATAAAGATCCATAAATCCGACTTAAAGTCACCAACACAGCATCACTGGTAGAAATCTGTACTCGCAAGAATCAAACCCTTCCCTCACAGGTGAATTCTAACAAGGGCATCCTAAGGCGGACAATGGTCTCGACCATCGGGCAAAGATACTCAACGGGTTTTCCCTTTCGGGTGTGCCGTTGTAGCTCTCTTAAGATCATCTAAACCAAAGATCTGGGAAAGAACGGTCACCGAAGTCAACAGCTCAGATGAGATCATCCAACCTAAGTGGAATAACTCCAAACGGAAGGACTCTCTTAAATGAACCTCGTCCGGCTGTGGTGACACGTCGCAACAACATGCTGATACAGCAAGTGAGGAAACGCAAGACCACACTAATCCTAGGTGTATACTCGGGCCTGGGTTTTAGCCCCACTCAGAACACCCACCCAAAACAGAGGAACCACCTGTACAGAAGACAGCTCAATGACAGTATGATGCATGCAAACAGATATGCACTTATATACAACATAATAATCATAAATGCAATAAATAACAGCAAATAGCAACCAAAACCCTAACCTAGAGAGCGCTAGGAGAGACTCGCTTAGGGAAGATGGACCAGCAAAAGGTCAACTTCTCTTTGTCCCCAGCAGAGTCGCCACCGTGCGTTATTTATCCCAAAAGAGGGAAAGGAAACGCTCGAAGTAAACCTGGAAAAGACATGGTCTCGCGACCAAAGAGAATGGGATCGTGAGTCGGTTATGCGAAGGGAAGGTATTAGCACCCCTACGCATCCGTCGTACTCGACGGGATCCACGCACAAAAGGAAGGAATATGGTTGCTAAAACACTGCTCAAAAACATCAAACACTGGCTGAAAGAGACACAAGAAAACAAAAGAAACTGACTCGGCAGGATATCGCATCCTGGGCCTACGTAGTCTATCAGGCATAGACATCAGAGTCGACGTAGTTCGGACAGGGGGAAACGTGCTCGCTAGGATGTCGCATCCTATGCATACGTATCTTCTCGGACTAAAGAAGAATCAGAGCACTCGTAGCTCGGCTAACGCACGCCAAACAAAACAACACAGGAAATCGACTGACAATCGCTGGACTTACGTCAAACTCCACACAAACAGGCAAACCTGGAAACCGAATGCCAATCGCTGGACTTACATCAGACTCCAAACCAAAAACACCCACACTGGAAACCAAATGCCAATTGCTGGACTTACATCGGACTCCAAGCATACAACAATAGGATACAGAATGTCAATCGTTGGTCTTACATCCATCTCCTAACACACGCAAGACAAAACAAAAAGGGCGCCCGGAGAGATCAGCTCATCTCCTGCCTACGTACCTCATCTGGTATGAGGATCAGGGCGACGTAGTTCCCCTACGCAGGGACAAAGGACTAGCCTAACCAGATAACAAAGGGAGACGCAACTAGGGAGACTATGACTCAAGCCTAGATGTTATCATGCAAATCATCCCTAAGTTAAGGTTGCTATCTAACTTGCACAGGGAGCAAGCTATCCTAAACAGCACAACAGTCATACAAAAGCACACAGCAAGCACACACACTATATACGAACAAAGGGGATCAAACAAGGCTAGGCTTTAGTCAAGGGGTCATGTCAACCTCGACAAACAAGCCATTGTATCAGGGTGATGTTAGCTCTTAACCCTAACATTGAGAGTTAGGGTGAAGCAGATGAAATAGGAAGTGAGGGGTGTGCCTCACAGCTCTTATCCCTGGCCTGGGAGAGCTTCAAACAAATGAAGTGTGGGTTCAGAAAGTGGGAACCCTTCTACACTTATGACACTGACTCAACTGTACAACTGTACAAGGATCTTGGGTTACTATCCACAATGCATCAACACAGTTGTGTGAGCAAAGGGATGACTCAACTGAATAGCAGGAGATGGATTGCACATCTCTTGTATCTGCCAATTGCCTTATCAAAGGTCTTTTCCTGCTTGGGGACAAGGATAAACAAACACAAGCATTGCCTCTTAAGGAGGACTTCAGACAGGTGTCTGGCCAAGTAACAGGCCAGGTCTTCCAGACTACATGGAGTTAGAGTCATTATACCTCAATGCTCAAGCTATCAAGCAAAGCAAAAGCAAGTTCACAAAGGAACTATAGCAACTAAGGTACCTGAAAATAATCCAACATAATCAGTACTCAACTCAAACAA
Source organism: Lathyrus oleraceus (assembly GCF_024323335.1). Classification (NCBI taxonomy): domain Eukaryota; kingdom Viridiplantae; phylum Streptophyta; class Magnoliopsida; order Fabales; family Fabaceae; genus Lathyrus; species Lathyrus oleraceus. The sequence continues at coordinate 441,898,035 of NC_066581.1, forward strand.
AAGTCAAACAGACAATGGTCAACAGTTAACTGTACACAGTCAAACAACAATCAAGCAAAGCAATGCACAAAGGTGCAAGCCACAAAGCCCAAGTACAAGTCTCAAAGCCTACAAAACAAACTCAAGGTTAGCCATAAACAAGCAATGGACCAACTCCAATTGAGTGCACATCATCAAGTATAAGCAATTGTGCTCTTTGACCTGAAACAAAGTTCAAACATTAAGCACTAACCACTAGGACAAGGCCTAGGGTCAAAATGGGAGCAATAAACCAAAACAGAACATGAAAGTTATCAAGAATCAAGTTCAATCAAATAAGAAAAAAATCCAAGTGGTCTCACATTCATATCATCAACCAATTTCATTTCATAAAGCAAAGAAGGCAAAGCATGCAATTTGAAGCTCATAGAACCAAACAGAATGAATCAATCCACTTCAACTCAAAAACAATTCAATAAATTCCAAGAAATATCATGGCTAAACAGCATTCATCAATTGATCGTCATACCAAAATTCAAGTCATTTGGATAAGTGGAAGCATGTCAAATAAATTCCCTAAGTCAAGGCAAGGCAAAACAAGCTCAAACAAGGCACAAAATCATACATCAACTTCAAGCAAGCATAAAACAGAATCCAAACATGATATGGACATCAAACCAACACCAAGACAGGCTTCAAAGTGTCTAGAATACATGTGCAAAATTTCAGGTCCATCCAATAAACATCAAGAATTTCACAAATCAAAGAAGTTCATGACTCCCAAAAAGTCCACAAATAGTCAAACAGAAGAGAAATTCTCAAACAAATTGGAAAAGCACTCAAACATTCTACAAAAATTCACACTCAAGCTTAACATCCAGAAGAGTCAACACGCAAAAATTCAGACCAATTGAAGTTCATATGGCATGGTAAATAAAATCAGCAAATCAAGCAAACAAAGGTGTGACATAAATTGTCACACCTACATTTATCATAGCATATCTCCACAACCAGAAATGATAAAATCACAAACTCTATACCAAAAAATCCCTAAAGGTGTCTAGTTTATTCATGTAAATTTTCAGCCTCATTGGATTAAGCATCATCATTTCACAACCAAAATAACAAGCATTGTGCAACAAAACACATGTAGGAACATTCACTAGCCAAAATAAAAATCCACACGTGCACAAATTTTGGAAAAATCACCATAAAATAGTAGACATGGCAAGGATCATGGCACAAAAAATCTCATGTGAATTGGACAAATATTTTTGGAGCGCGCGCTACATGAAGCGCTGCGTTTCACTAATACAGGTGGCACGGTATGGTTGGCTGCATGGCACACAAACAACAAAAACATGCAAAACATGAACTCAGCAAGATCTAACGCGTTTCTGGGAAAAGAAAGCTAGGGTTCTTCGCATTCATACGTGTTCATCATCATGATGATCCAACATGCACAGAAAATCACAAACAATACACCATTCGGTTCATCTCTTAACCTACATCATCAATCCAGCATCTATTTCCTCTAATTCTTACTAACATGGAAGGATCGATCAAAATAAGATTCACATGCCAAACTTCAAATCCACATATCTTTCTTAATTCTTGATGAAAATCAATTCCACAAAGCTCAGGCTACTCTATAATCAAAGATCCACAAGAAGCATATCCTAATTTCAACAATTGCAAGAATCGAATTCTAACCTTCAAAGGATTGCAGATCTGGATTCGAGGTTTTTTGGCCTTGTAATGGTGAAACAGAAACTCCTTAATGCTCAGGTAGATGAATGGAAGAAGGAATGTTGCTCAATTGCCTTGGATCTAGCTCAAATCCGCGTTTGCCATTGATGAAGCTTGATGCAACAGTTCTTGATTCAGCTCAACAGTGATGAATTCTGGCTTCAATTCAACTCCAAAATGCTTGTGAATGATGGATCCTCGAAGAACAATGCAAGTTCTATGAAAAAATTCGCAGAAAAATGGAGAGAAAAAGTTTGTGCAATTTGCAATTTTCTATCTAGATCTGGTTTGAATGAAGTGTTAATTGTGTTTTCTGTTATGATTAGCAATATATATGGTTTGCTAATGAGGTTTGTTAAGCATGATTAGCCAAAACCAAAGTGATTAATGAAATGCAAGTGTATGTGCAAATTGGGAATTCACCCTCATGTGCATGAAACCTGTTGCTACAATGCACATTTTATGAACCAAACACACTCCAAATATCATGTAGTAGCCAAATGTGAAGCTTAGAAGTGTGACAAATGCTTAATTCTCAAAATCAACTTTTCCCTCCAAAATTCAAATTCAATTCTCATGGAAAATGCAATATTTTTGTGATGATTTTTGATGAATCGTAATGCATGATTATGATAGAGCACATCAAAAGTGAAATGTTCCAAAAAGAACCACATGATTTGGCCATTTGGTGTGAAAGTTATCCAAGCTTGAAGTTCAAAATTTCTTGACAATGATTGATCCATAACTTCTCAACCATGCATGAGAAATTCATGTTCTTGGACTTTTTGGAAAGGTGAGAGCAAGATCTTCAACTTTCATGTTGGACAAAATTTCATTTGAAGCTTTCTTGATGATGTAAATTTAAGGAGAAGACCTTTCCATTTTTGGCAGTTTGAAATTACACGTCACTTACTATTTTGGGAAACTTTTCATTTGACCTCAAATTCTTCAATGTTGAACTTTGTAATGTCAAATGAGACTTGTATGGACATGAATGAGGCCTTTCTAACCATCTCCCACCTTCAAATCCATGATTTCATGCACAGTTGACCACAGTTGACTTTCTAGGGTTTCAGATGAAATTCAGCTTGACAGTTGAGCTCTGATCATCCAACCTTTGGCCAAACCACTTCATTATGATCCCTAGGTAACATAAACCTGTTGAACCAACCCTAGGGATTTGCTTCAATAGGAATTGCACTTACTTGCTTGCTTGACTGATGACTTGCACTAGGCAAAGGACAATGCAATGCTATGCAGTGGATAATGTAATGTTAATGACCTAACATGAAAATGTATGTACAAAATGGGAGGTGCAAGTTTGAGGTGCTACAGCTTGCTGCAGGGTTTTGATTTTTCGCTTCTACTATGAATTGATGGTTTGGGTTGGTGCATTGCAAGTTGCTCTTGTTGGTTATGGTTTGCGCAGGCAATGTACTGTAAGTTTGCTCATGTTTGTTGCAGGCTATTATTACAATGTTATTTGGTTGCCTTGCCTTTTTGAATCAAATGTTGCTGCTATTGGTGTGAGTTTGTTTTGCTTCAGGATGGTGGTTTGCTGCACTGATGTTTGAACATTGATGCAGGCTTGATGTTATGTGGATGAAGCTTGAAGCATGATGCAAAGGATTGATGTAAGTGGAAGCATGAAACATGGGAAGATGAAAGTGGATGGAGCATGGACATGACATGGGCTGCCAAGACTTTTTCATCTTTGATTCATGCTAAAGTTGTAGCATTTAAACATGTAATGGTTAAATGGAGTAACATGATTTAATGTAATGAAAGTTCTCATGAAATGGTTATGGCTCATGCTTGTAATGGAAAAACCTAGTTATGATTTTAATTCAAAATGATTCAAAGTTCAAGTCAATCCTCACTTGTTTTGCCATATCCGAAATATGAAAGGCTTTTATGAATGTTATATGGAATGTATATCATGCTTAAGGTCTTGGAAAAGGGTGGGTTGACTTTGGTCAAAGTTGTCCAAAAAGTCAATTGCTGACCAAAGTCAACCTTTGGTCAAAGTTGTGATTTTTTTTTTGTATTTTTCTTGTAAGAATGATGTAACTATGAATGGAATAAAGTTAAATGGATGCAAATGAACCAATTAATTAATGCAATAATAATATGAATCAAAGAATTATTAATGGGCTAATGAAATGTATTTCAAGCTATAGATCAAGAACATACTTGCATATGCCAAAGTCAAACAAATCAAGTAGCTAAACCTAATCAAATGATTGATAGAAAATTCAAGATGAAATGACCAAATGCAACTTCTATGAAACAAGGCTTCAGTCATCAAGTCAAATCATGGAAAGGTATGGGCAGAACTAGGTCTTGGTGTACAAGCAACAAATAACAAGCAATCCACAGGGAAAGACCTCATAAGCTAGGGTTTCAAGCCTTAAACAAAGATCAGATGAACTGCCCATGATGAGCACCTACAACTAGGGTTTCTTAGGTCAAAAGGGTCAATTAAGAACCAAGTCCAGACAAACTAGGGTTTAGGTGTGCATGAGGTATCATGATGTAGATCCATAAGATTAAAGCATACTCAGGGTTAGGGATTAGGTTTTCCTTCAAGGCCAAGGTCAAAGCACAAAGCAACAAAGTCAAATGATTACTTGGACAAGTCATAGAGAATCAAGGAATTAGGATTATGGCCCAATGGATGACCAGATGAACAAACAATGCTTCCAATCAAGATCTACCGTCCAATTGGGGTTTAGGGGTGAATGGGATGACTTGTACAATCTTACAAGATCAATGAGTGTTTGAAGTTGAGATTTAGTGTTTAGGATTGATTAAATAAATCCCAACATGATCAAGAAACCTTAGTGGTTCTCAGATATGAATATCATGTCTTGAGTCCGTGTAGCATGCCCTCTTGTTATGAATTCCAATGCACATGAGGTGATGAGGTGATGAATGTATGTCTATGCCTTAGGGCCATGGAAGTTGTATAGGAGGTAGGGTGAATTTGGGGTATGAAACAAGGTACGTAAACAAAGGAAAGGTCATTGGTTTAGAGGCAGGCATTGGTTATTGGCCCAAAAGTATGTATGTAGCTCAAATAAATAGTGTATTTGGCTCAAAGATTATGAATGCCAATGCAAATGAGGTGATGAGGTGATGAATGTATGCATATGCCTTAGGATCATGGAAGTTGTAAAGGAGGTAGGGTGAATTTGGGGTATGACACAAGGTAAGTAAACAAAGGAAAGGTCCTTGGTTCAGAGGCAAGCATTGGTTATTATCCCAAAAGTATGTATGGAGCTCAAAGAAATAGTGTATTTGGCTCAAAGAGAAAGTATATCATTGGGATGAATGATTGGTAAAATATATTAAATGAAGGTATCGAAATATTGGATAATGGAATGTGAATGGAATGATAGAGAGAAATAATTAATGTGCTCGCCAAGGATTTGCACCCTCGTGCCTACGTATTCTCATTGTGCAATGAGAAATTCAGAGCTCCGTAGTTCTTAGAACTAATGCAGAAAGAACTGAAAGATTTGGCAGAAGTGACGAAATGTATGATTTTGAATCAAAAGATAATGGTATTGTTTGAATCCATAAAGGAATGAAATTTGAACCAAAGAGAATAGCAGGCATATTGGCCAAAAATAAAAGGGAATGAAATGTCTGTCGACGAGATGAACATCTCTTATTTCAAAGATGGACACTGGTTATTTGCCCAAAAGGTATATATATATATATATATATATATAATATATATATATATATATATATATATATATATATATATATATATATATATATATATATATATATAATATATATATATATATATATATATATATATAATATATATATATATATATATATATATATATATATATATATATATATATATATATATATATATATATATATATATATATATATATATATATATATATATATATATATATATATATATATATATAATATATATATATATATATATATATATATATATATATATATATATATATATATATATATATATATATATAATCCAAAGGGAGTATGGTATTTGGTTTCAAGAAAGACAGTATAACGCTGAGATGAATGGTTATGATTGAAGATATTGGGTAATGGATCATGAAAGATATGAATTGTGCCCTAAGGAAGAAGAAGGCATAATAATAAATATGTTGAAAGGAGAATCAATAATTAGTATGCTCACCAAGGGTTCAAACCCTTCTGCCTATGCATTTTCATACTGCAATGAGAAAGTCAGAGCTAGGTAGTTCGGGGAACTATGGCAGAAAGAACTGAAAAATAAAGAGTTGTTTTCCTAAGAAACATGGATTAGCAAGACAAACAAGAAGAGTGAGAAAGTATGACTGAAGTGATGAGAAGTATAACTTGGTACCAAAAGACAATGGTATTTCCGGAATCCATAAAGGAAAATAACTCTAAACCAAAGAGTAAAGCATGCATCAAGCCAAAAAACAAAAGGAATGAAATGTTTGCCTATCAAGGCAAACAACTCTTGGTTCAAATGTGGACACTAGTTATTTGCTCAAAAGGTATATATGGGACCCAAAGGAATATGATATTTGGTCCAAGGAAATAGTATATCACTGTTGGGGAACAGGTAATCTGAAACCAAAAGATAATGGTATTATTGAATCCATGAAGGAATAAACTTTGAACAAAAGAGTAAAACATGCATCAATCCAAAAACAAAGGAATGAAATGTTTGTCTATCGAAACAAACAACTCTTGGTTTAAAGGTGGGCATTGGTTATTGGCCCAAAAAGTATACATGGAATTCAAAGGAAAAGGTATTTGGTTCCAAAGAGTAGACAATATATTATTGCTGGGGAATATGAATGATAGATGCACAATACTCGACATTCATTTTATTTGAACCACATTAAAGTCTATGAGTAAAGGGGAATACTCTGAGCAACTGGTTCATTCGTCTTGTACCCCAAAGATATTCAGATTGAGGATATAAGTGCCCTTTCTCACCCTTTCTTTACTACTTAAGGCCCATGGCATGTGATACTCATCATAACTGGAAAGTTGTTGAAGAAGACTTTCTTTGCTGCTCCTTATGATAAAGTGTTGCTTTGAAGAAGAAGACTTGACAATCATTTGACTTGAATTATGCTAAAGTCTATGAATAGAGGTGAATACTCTGAGCAATTGGTTCATTCGTCCCGTACCCAAAGATAAGAATGAGGATAGGAATGATCTCTCTCACCCCTTCTCTATTGCTTAAGGCTCGTGGCACACAATTTGAATCGTGATTGACTGTGTTGATACACCTTTGTTGTGCTTGCACAGTAGTTCACTTTGTCTGCAATGTGAATTCCTTGTACTGACTTGAAGTCTTGAACTTGAACTTGAGTTTGAGGTCTTGAGCTCCTGGGATCCAATACAGTTTGAACACAAGGGACTTTCCCTATCAAGTGATCAAGGGTCATTTGATCACTTGAACAGGCTTGTGGAATTGAGCATAAATCAAAGGATTTGGTTTATTAAAGTAAACTTTGATCAACACAATTAGTGGGCATGGAAAAGATCAGTTGAATTACATACACAACCTAATGAATTAATTAGTCAAACTATACCAATTGATTATATACAAGCCCTGAACTAAGGGAGCATGCATATTAAGAGTTTTCTAAACCCTAGGGGCAACAATGTCAACAATGTCAACAGTTGACCAAAAGTTAACTTTTTTAAAAAAATGTAATTTTTTCTTTTTGTAATGAACATTTTTTATGCTAATTTGTGAATGCAACTCCTTTTATTTGAATGAAATGACTCTTGATTGAATGTTAAATAAAATTTGACTTTTGAATGAATTTTACATAGAAACCAAATTGGATCCATGACTTCTAAAACCTTTAAATCACCAAGATCATGAATGTATGATAATCACATGAGTTAAATGGACTAAAGTACATGGATAAATCAATAATTAATGGACCAAAATGCACCATGAACCACAGTGAATCAATGGGAAATAGTGGACCATAAGATCAAAGACCTATGCAATCATGAATCATACACCAAAGACCATGGACCTATGGATCTTGAAAGCATCATAGGCTTAGAATCAATGGATTAGGAATGTCCAAGTAGAATGCATATGTATGGATGCTTGAACAAAGCCTTGAATTAGATGAAATCCCAAGCATATAGACATGTAGCTCAAATGAATGATTCTCATGCACAAAGCAAGTTTGATGATGCATGACATGATGGTCAAGAACCTCCTCCCCATGAACTATGGTTTCAGTCAATCCCATGGTCAAAAGTCAAGTCAAAATGGCACACAAGTACCAGGCACCCCTAGTATCAAAGTCCAGAATTGGGGTTTTGATACACAGATGAATTCCAAGTTATGATCTCCATAAACTCATGTCCCAAAGATCAAGAAATTAAGGTTTCACCCCATTGATCCCAAATGATGAGCAGTACCACAAATCTAGGGCTTGATCCACAAGCAAACCCTAGCTCTTGTTAACCAAAAAATTTGAATATATGTTGATTATTAGAAAGTGTTAATATGAATGAATGATGTACATGAATGAGGCATGAATGATCACAGATGAATCTCAAGCCAAATGTTAGATAAAAAGTGAAAAAGGGAGGGAAAATTTTGGATTATGACACTTAGAAAACTTGGATATTGATGCAGAATTATCATTTTGAGTATAAGCATATGAGAAGTGGGAGTTCAGATATTTTGGTTTTACCTTAGGTTTGAAATATGTTTTTCTTTAGACACATAACCAATTCCTCTTCTTCCATTTCTGCTAACTCCATAAATCATTGATCGTCTTGCTTCTATTTATGTTTCTAGTAAGAAATTTCTGAAAAGATTTGTCATATTTCTTTATGACAGTTTCAGAATCCACAGAAGCTTCTGAAAGAATTTCTTCCTCAAGTTTGGAACTTTTACTTTGAAGAGCATAGTTTTTATTTTTTTAAATGAATTTCTCTTCATTCAAAGTGGAAAAAGATTTCTTAAGCGTACTATGTGATTCATATTCAAATACATGGACTTGTTTCAAATCATTGTATCTTTTATGAAGCTTTTGTTACTTTTCCAGAATTTCAGAAAGACAAGATTCTAATTCTGGGCGAGATAAGTCAGGGAATACCTCTTCAGAGTCTGACTCAGATTATGATTCTGATTGAATTTTCTTATCAGGTGATTTTGTGCTTGTCATCAACGCCATGTTAGCTTGCTCTTCCTCAGAGTCATCTTCTGAGGATTCAGAGTCCTCCTAGGTTCCCATCAGACCTTTCTTCTTTCCTCTGAAGTCTTTCTTCTTTGGTTTGTCTTTCTTCAGCTTAGGACACTCATTCTTATAGTGATTTGACTCCTTGCACTCAAAGCAGACAACTTCCTTGCCAACATCTGACTTCTTTTGTCCAAATGTAGACTTAGAGCGTCCACCTGTCCTTCTGGAGCCTCTGAAATTGCCTTGTCTTTTCTTCTAGAGTTGATTGACACGTCTAGAAAGAAGAGACAATTCATCTTATTCTTCAGAGTTTTCTTTAGAGTCCTTTTCTTCTTCAACTTGAAAGGCTTTACTCTTTTCAGAATTTCCCATGGATTTCAGAGCCACAGATTTAACTTTTCTTTGAGGCTCATCATCTTCAAGCTCTGTCTCATGACTTCTCAAAGAATTAACAAGTTCTTCCTGAGTTGTGTTGTTTAGATTCTTAGAAAGCTTCAGTGCAATTACCATAAGCCTTCATGTCTTGGGTAAGCTTCTGATCATTTTCTTTAGATGATCTGCAGTTGTGTAACCTTTGTCCAGAACCTTCAGTCCTACAACAAGTGTCTGAAACCTTGAGAACATGTTCTCAACAGTTTCATTCTCTTCCATCTTGAAGGCTTCATACTTTTGTATTAAGGTAAGTGCCTTAGTTTCTTTAACTTTAGTATTTCTTTCATGAGTCATTCTTAGAGAATCAAATATAGACTTTATTGTGTCTCTGTTAGTGATCTTTTCATACCCAGGGTATGAAATAGTATTCAACAAGATGGTTCTTACTTCATGATGATTCTTGTAATCTTTCTTTTGCTGATATGTCATCATTCTTCATTCCACCTTGCTACCACTTCCATCTACAGGATGTGTGTAGTCACCAACTACCATATCCCATAGATCTACGTCATGACCAAGAAAAAAAATTATATTCTATCTTTCTAGTAATAAAATTTATCTCCATCAAAAACTGGAGGTTTTGCACTATAATGATCTCTATCAGCAGCAGGAGCAGCTGAAGGTGAAATAGCAACCATTGTGTTTCACAAACTGGATCTTTATCTAACACGGTAAAGTGTTTGATACGCAATCAATACCGCAACCGGAGCTCTGATGTCAATTGAAGGTGACGAGAAACACAAGAAATGGAGGTTTGAATTAGGTTTCTAAAAATGAAAAAAAAAATCAATCCAACATAACAAGCAAAAAACAAAGAACAAAAATAAGAAACAATTATTTTTATCCTGATTCGTTGTTAACTAAGCTACCTCTAGTCCACCCGCCAAGGTGATTTCGTCTTATAAACAAGGACTTAATCCACTATAACCAAACCGATTACAACACAAAGACCTATTGTCAATATCTTCTTGAGTATTCTGACTAAATCCTAGTCTTCTCAAGGAAAATACAATCAAATAGATTGAGATACAAAGTGCTTATTAATAAAGTTGAATACACAAATGAATTACAAGATTTTCACACAAAATATATTCTATGAAAAATGTGAACAAAAGTTCTAGTGTGTGTTCTTTTCTCTCAAAATATTTCACAAAATGCATTGTTCACGCTATAATAATTTCTCAGAATGTGTAGCACTATTTCATTCTTCCAAGTCTCTTTTATATAGGCAGTGAAAAGATACGTTGGAGGATAGAGTTAGAATACTAAAATGCAATTGTATCCTTGCATAATGACTTGTGAAAATGGGAGGCAAAATGGTACAATAGTACAGTCCTTAGCCCACAAAATCAGTATAGTGGAAGGAATATTTGATCTTGTATTGTGTATTATTTCCTTACGTAAAACCTTTTGATCTTTTCTTCAATACTCATAGGCTTCTGATAGATAGGTGGTGAAGCATGCATAAGAGAAGAGTAAGATTGTATTTCATCCTTCGATTAGTATCAATCCAATCTTCATGAAACTCAATATTTCTCACGTTTATGTTATCGATATCAGGCAACACTTCATTCAACTTGGATGTCAAGGCGGCGAGTAGGCATAGCAACGGGGCGGATCGGGAATGGTTTTTACCTCCCCCAAACCCAAACCCGAATCCTTAACACAATCCTCGTTCCCCGCCCCAAATCCAAACAGGGATGGAGAATTAAAACTCAAATTCATCCCAAACGGGTTCGGATATCTCCGTCCCACCACCATTCGTTTAGTGAAATCAATTTTTTTAATAGAAGTATTTACTTTTTCCAAAATAAAACTACATTACAAATAATAAAATAAAACAATCTAAAAAAATTCCATACATACATTTCAAATATTTTAAATAATAAATTAAAATTAAAATATCAAATATTGATCACATATTTAATATTCTAAATTATTAAAAATAAATAATAACATACATAATAAGATAAACTGGACGTGTTTGAAAACGGGTTGGGGGTGGGTACCTGTGTCTCCGTTACCCGACTCGTCCCCATATTTTATAATCGGAGAAAACCCAAACCCGAACCCAAACCCAGTCAAAGCGGATTTTCCGTCAACTTCGGGACGGGTTCTAATGGGTATCCACGGATACGGATTATATTGTCATGCTTAGCGACGAGAGATGTGTGTCATCCGGAAGTCGGAACTCTGACATATTTTTCTCAACAACATGTGATCCCTATTTATACAACTTTGAATTCATTATGGATCATACTAAACGGTATGTGCAATCATAGTCGTCCAAAACTGTCGGCAAAATCGTAACCATTTGAAATCTTATAAAACTGAATTACCGAAAAATTCATTTTGGTTGAAGTTTCCATTTAAAAATACAGATAAAATTTTAAACTCACAATTTTTAAAATTCTAGTATACTAAAATATCTTAATACACTACCAAAAATTATGATTAATTTTGATTATACCGGAATTTGAGTTGTCTATCGAAAATTTTGTAAGTAAATTTGATTCAATTTTTTAACAAAGACGCTATTGGAATTATTATATTATATGGGGGTGTCATGTAAAAAAGAAGAGGTGGCAAGTTAAATGATTGTGATTTAGCCGATGCAACTATACAAAATGAATTGTTTAGGAATTTACTTCAAGAATTGAAGTTGTGATCAGAACCTATAAAACTTGCTTGGAGGAACCGATTAGCTTAATTTTCACAAATGATCTTAAATATCTAGAAGTTGATTGTTATCATTTCATTAGAAGAAACATAAATATGTAGCAAACAAATTGCTTGAGATATGCTTCTACTTAGAATTTCGATCGTAAATATAAGGTTTGCATTATTAATTATACTTATCAAAGGTTTTAGTTATCAAGGGTAATGTTCAAGAAAAGAAATCAATATTATATTGTAAACAAAAACTTTACTGTAGATAGACAATAAAAAATATTATTATATATCCTAGCTGCGGTGATAGTCTATATTTTAGTATACCTCTAATAATCTAAATTTTTCCTTTACCACAGAAACAGGAACTTCATTGATCATTCAAAAGATCTTCCCGTATAAACAACAAGCAAACATACCACGAGAAAATGAATAGGTGGCCACCACATGAATATAGCTTCAACAATTTCCAACCAAGAGCAATTTCCTTTAACTTATGAAGTTATTTGAGGTGCATCAATAATCAAACCATAATATAGCATAAGTGATATTTATAATAGTGACCAAAATCTAAACTAAAAACACACTCCCAGCGTCAACAAGTAGATGCATTGGACGTGAGCGCGTCAGCGGCAAAAATAGACCATAATTATTTTAAAAAATCAATCAACACTGTTTTGAGTTTGAGTTTCTGCGACATAGCATCATAACAGCAATAACCAGCTTAAGCTTTTCATCACAACAAACTTTGAATTAATAGAATATCAGTAATGCAAACATAATGGACAAACACATAGGGGCGTATACAATCATAATTGTGTTGAGTTCAAAAAGAACAATGAACCTTTTATCACTGTATCTGTTGCTAGACTTTTACTATTCTTTGATAAACCAATAAGGCGTCTATTTAAGTCTGTATAGTTGGTTTTTATAATTATTTCTTACTTAGTGGTACATCAACCAAAAAAAATAGGGTCCTCAAACAACCTAGAACACATTATTAGAGCTTAATTCAGCCTGACCTTCTGTAAAGTTTGTAAACCACAGCAACAGCCGCCACAGCTCCAAGCACACCAACTGCTGTGAGAACATCACTCTCCTTCAATGTAGGCCAATTCTTACAGATTTTACTCCCTTTAGTCTTGTTGTTTTGTGCAGGACTTGGAAAGCTGCAACAAGAAACCCCATTAACACCCTGGCAACATCCGGTCACATTTTCTTCCCTGTTCACACTGGCACTTTCAATACTCTTCTCAATCTTGTTGGCATGTTCTCCATTAGTAAGTTCTCCATTGGAAAGTTTCTGCTCAGTTGCTCCCTTCCCTTCTGGAACAGACGGCCCCATTTGGCCTCTACAAAAAAATAAAGAAGTTTTACTAATACACCTCCATAGATGACACACTACTAAATAAAAGTGTTCAATAGTTTTTTCCTTTGGTTATAAATGGTAAGACCATGGTGGATTATAAAGGAAATAAACGAATTCAATCAGACACAATCATAACAAAGGAGACAACAAAAATGAGTTGAAATAATAAGAATAACAATAATAATAAAGCTTCAAAATACTTCATGCATAATTGTAGATCATTATTCAAAGATTGTGCGTAACTTTTTTTAAGAGAGTAATAAGATGGTGATCTTATTTGCAGTTCAAAATAAGAGACATATTCCCAATTGGCTACATCAGCACAACTTAAAATAACACGGCTAAAAAATATTTAAACTCAATTCAATATCAAATCAGAATGCAGGGACAGAAGAGGAGAAAAAGAGGGGGGGAAAAGACAACAACCCAAAAGCTTGAAAATCATCCAGAGTAAATACTAAAACGGTAAATAAGGATGGGGCAGTCTTCGATGATCTAAACACTCAAAAGTATCTCAAACCATGATCATTTTTATAAGTCTACACCATAGTTCAGTAACAAACCAGTGAATACTTTGTTTAGAATCTAAAAGATCACACTGCATATGTTACTTTTGTCTTTACAAACAATGTGCCCCTCAAAGTTTCATTTCATATAAAGATATAAAATGCATAATCACAAAAATACCAACCTCCAAAGTCGGTGTATGACCTCTCCTTTAGCAATGTGTTGGTCCAACAAATCCGGAACATCATTAGGAGTAACATAACCATACCTATGAACAGTTGTTATGTGATACAATTAAACTTGCAGCAATGAAATGTTTCAAAATTTTGAGGATGCAACTATGCAAGTTTATGAGCTTACCAGTGACCGGTAGTTTTCCGGTCAGGTCCTGGACTGTATATGATTACATTCCCAGCATATTTGTGCCCCCCAATGTGAGAACAAGCCGTAACAGATATCTGATCCTTCAGACCTCGAAGCTCAATTTCGTCATTAAAATTCTTGATGAGAACTGGCCCACAAGTACCACATCTAACATCACGACTTCCATGAGCACATACATAAACATGTGAACCGGTTAAAATCTCCGGCACTCCAATAGCCCATGGTTTACCATTCACCAAAACATCTTCAAAAAAGCTCTCAACATTTGACTCCACCAAACCCCTTTCAATTAAAGAAAAGAAAAGAAAATTGGCCTCAGAAACAACAGAAAATTCTCAACATAAAAAACCCTCATTCATCAATGAAGACCAAGTTTAACAGAAATATCATCATTTAAAGAAAGAAAAGCATGAGAAAACTATACAGAAGGGGAAAGAAAACCTTGCAACTCAATAAAATCTCAAAAGTATAAAAGATTCAATCTCAAAAATAATTGAATAAACGGAACCCTAGTAGTAATCAATGGCAACATTTCTCGTTTACCTATACTTAATCATTTCAGGGAAAATCAAAACGTCGCCGTCGGAGAAGCCAGCTTCCTCGCGCGCTTCGCACACAGTGATTTTGGTCTGCAAAGAATGAAACCAAACGAAATTAGAACGGAATAAACAAAGAGAAAACCGAATCACTTCAATTTCAAGTAAACCGAACCTTAAAAGTGAAGTCGTTTTTACGAGCTTTCATCGAGGCGGCGACGAGTTTAGGGAGGGGGTCGTCGTCGGAAGCCTCGACACGTGGAGGCCAGGAAAGGTGGTTTTTGTAGTAGAGGAATACGTGGCGGTCGTAGGCGTCGACGGTTCCGGCGAGATTCTCGGTGTACATCTCAGGGCGAGTGAAACCATTGTCGGTGGAAGGGTTATCGGAGGCCATTGAAATGAAGAACGAGAGAGCGTTGAAAGTTTAAAGGGAAACAGAAAGGAGATTTTTATTTATGGAGAAGGTGATATATTATATTTTATTTTATTTTTAGTTTTTTATATATATATTTTAATACCATTGACTTCACCAATGGGCATAACATGGTTTAATTAATTAATTCACGCACTCCTCGTGGCCTACTAGCCTTTTCAAAGTATATTAACTACTTCAACATAAGTTTATTTTTGAATTAGTATAAGATTAGATCATCTCCCATTGGAAGTTGTTTAGAAGTTCATTAATTGAATATAAAAATAATCGTAACGTTCATGACTTTACATTTATTGATTAGAACATGGTCAATGGCGTGTTGGTCGTCAGATTTTTGTGTGGATTAATCATACAAATACGAGATGAATATATTCTTCGTAACAATATGCCATCTAAAGATACTTGAAAAATTGTTGGAGGATTTATACTTAAAAATGAGGGTTTTTTATAAAAATAATCCACTTTTTTTAAGGAAATTCTCAAAATACCTCCGATTTCAAAAAAATTCTCAAACTATTCCATTTTTAGGAGGAGTCGTCAATTGAATTGGAGACTCCTCTTAAAACTTGAATGGAGGCGCCAATTGGATTGGCTAGGGCTAGGGCACCTGCCCTAGCCAATCCAATTGGCGCCCCTGTATAGGTTTTAAGAGGAGTTGTTAATTCAATTGGAGACTCCTTCTAAAATGCAATTTTTGTGTTATATGGTATACGTGATAGATAAATTTGATATAAGACCACTTGATATTAATAAAATTTGGCGTTTACACAAAGAAATCTAATGGTGATGACCGGGATCACCTAACCGACCTCCGGTCCCACATCCTCTAGCTACCCTAACCCTTGGCCCTAACCCACGTTGACGATTCTGCACCGGTGTTTGATCATCTGAGGGGCCAGGAGCGTCACTACCAACTACAGGAGAAGGTCCGTTGAGGTATTCAGACAAGTCGGCATAGTCTTCAGTATGCATCGATGGTGTACCGCCGTAGCTGAGCTCATGATCCATGCCAGAGAAGTTGGAATGTGGTTGACTCATTGGTGGGCGACCGGGACGGTTGAAGGGAGACATGGGTGTGAACGATGCATCGAGGAAAGGTTGGAAAGGTTGTTGGGGTGTTTAGTAGAGATAGGGTTGTTTGATGTTTTGGTTTTGTGAAGTTTGGCCTTCTTGGCTACGGTAGGAGGAGGGGCGGTTGGTGTTGAATGATCGTTGGGTGTTCTAGCTAAGGCGACTTTGGTAGGGTGATGGGGTGGGTGCGAAGCGATGTTGGGTCTCAGGTTGATGGTCAATTTGTTGGTGGTGGTATGGGGTATGCTCTTGGTATTGGGGTTGGGTGAATGGCATGTTTTGGTTGTATGTTTGTGTGTTGGTTGAACGGAACGGTTGACGGACAAGGGGTTGTGTGTATCCGGTCTGACATTGTTGTTGGGGGTTTGATGTTGAGGTGTCAGGTGTGTAAGTCATCTGGCGTGGGTCGTACAAGTACATATCCTCGGCGATGAACTGAAAACCAACCGATATGTACCAAGCCATATAAGTATGACTTAGTTTTTCTTCAGTTGGCATGACTGCGTCAGTTAACACATGGTCACAACGGTGCTTCCATTTGCGACACTCCGATCTTGTGAAGCTTTGCCATGGATTGAAGTTCCATTGGTTGTTAACTTTACGCAGATGCCATTCTCCTAAGCTAGCTGGGGGATCTGGGATATTCTGGAGCATACCGAACTGCAGCTTCACACGATCACTGTTGTGTATCTCCACAGTTGTGAACCGTATTATCGGTGTGCATGCAGTCCATACGGCTGCGTCTTCAGCGTTGACCTCATGGTCACAATCCAAATTAAGGTATGGACGCCAAATGAACTGAAATGTGAAAGAAGATAGGATTATAATCAATGTAGAAAAAGTTAACAAAATATAACGAAATAATTAAGTTATTTTGCTTATGTTTGTCTGTCGAAGGTGATCCAACAGGTTGCGATACTGAATAATACAGTGTCTTGGACATCTGTTGTAACTCATACCACGTGCAGACCATCTACACCAAAAAGTCAAAAAATATTAGTTAGAGGTAATAAACTTTAAAGAAGTAAGTAAAGATATAGCAATTTAAACAACTTACTTTTGTGCATACGGAAATGTGAAAGGGTTGTTATTGACGGGTGCTAGAGACGGTAGTCTTGACCAACCTCATGCTTGTAGAAAAACAACACATCCAAAAAATGTAGATGTGTCTTTGTGTGAGTTTTTGCACAAGGAGCTATAGAGATAGGCTAGACAAGCAGATTCCCAACTGTAACTTCCTATTCTATCTACATGTCTAAGTAGAGGTAAGTACATAATATGCATGCTAGAACCACTACCTTCAGGAAATAAAAACGATCCAATTAACAGCATAATGTAACACCTAGTTTTTATTATTCGAGCATCTTCGGTAGAATGCTCATCTAAGTATAAACTATTATAGTACGACTTAAGGCGTGAGAGTAGTATACCTTGACCTCTTGCATTATCATCTAACAAATCAGTCTCTAAGAGCTCCATGCAAATTGAATTTGCATAGTTAGTTTTACCATTAATAGCCTTACCTTCAATGGGTAGTCCCAAAAGCATGTAGACGTCTTCTAACGTCACGGTACACTCACCGGTTGGGAACCAAAATGTGTGTGTCTCTGGTCTTTATCTTTCGCATAAAGCTAGAATGAATTTGTTATCTATGGACCAAGACAAAATCTTGCTTATATGACCAAAACCGACAAGTTCAACATAAGGTTGAATCATCGGGTCCATATGGACATATTCGTGGACCCGAGTTCGGAACCTTGATACATCCTATAAAAGAAAGAATAAAAAACTTGACTAAGTTGGTATGTTAAAATAAAAGGGGGTTGGTGAAGATGAAAGATAAAAAGTTAACAAAAGAAAAAACTTACATATGTTGCAATCTTTGCAACCGTTCCTCTATGTGCTTCGCCCATTGTGAGGATAGACATTTTGTCGGGGGGTTGGTGTAGATGAAACTACAAGAAGTTGTTGAAAATGAAATTGTAGAAGAAGTATTGTAGAGGAAGTAGTGAGAATGATGGTGTGGACGAAGTGTTGATGGAGTGGATGTATTTATAGGCAAATGGATGGGAGCATGAAAAGTTGTGCTTGTATGGTGTCTCCACTTGAATTGGCGACCACGTACAACCTTTAAGAGGGGTCGCCATTCAAATTGGCGCCTCCATAGAGACATGCATGCAAGACCTAGGTCTGATTGCTTGGTTTCGAAGTCTGAATGCATGGTGTCTCCACTTGAATTGGCGCCCATGTGCAAGGAATGAGTGGGGGCGCCAATTCATTTGGAGTGTGTGTCTGCATGTCTGACACATGGATGTCTTGTCTCTTGCATGCTGAACATGTCACTTCTTAGTAGCTTGCATGGTTGACACATCATTTCGGAGTATCTTGCATGTGTGACACATCATTTCGGAGTAGCTTGCATGTGCGACACGTCACTTCGAACTAGCTAGCATGTGAGACACTTCACTCCTCTATTTAAGTGTCTTACTATCAACATCCAAGACACTTCACTCACATTCATCTGCAGTAAGAAAATAGTTTTCATCTGCACAATGTCATCTTCATCATTATACATTGTCAAAGTTCACTACAACGGTGAAACATACGAGTCTGAGCTATATGGTTTTTGTTTTCGAAATACCGATACCATTAGACTCACGATCAAGAGAAACGCAACCTTCTTGCATTTGAAAAAAAGAATACAATCTTGTATAGGATCGGGCATTGTGTCAAAGATCACATATCAAAATCCAATATTTTTTTAGAATAGCCAATGCAAGTATTTCCCCCTTAAGGTACGAGACGATGAAGATGTTGAATACATGTTTGTTAGTCATGAACATTCAGGCTGCAATTGTATTGAGTTATACATTACTCTTGAACCATGTATACCATCTCAACAGTCTCAACTAACCGGTCAGGATGAATCCGGTGAAGATGATCCACAATGGTCAGATGACGTCAACCCAGAAGCAGAAGCAGAAGTGGACGTCGTTGAACAACGACGACGAAGATGATGATCAACCACCACCAATACCTCCTACTCATGTCTACAATCCGCCTCAACATATGAAAAATATGGATCTTCACGATGATGAAACATCCAACAGTGTTTTCTATAATCTGTATCTGAGATCAGAAGGAGAATTAAAGGTGGGAGACATGTTTCGTACCAAAGAAAAATGTGTTCTGGCTATCAAAAAATTCCACATGAACAACTCTGCTGACTTTATAGTGAAACACACTGATTCTAGAAGGTATGTTATCGAATGTCATAACATGCTTTGTAAGTTTCGTTTGGCTGCGTCTTACAAGAAGAAAAGCGACTCTT
The DNA here is from genome assembly GCF_024323335.1 of Lathyrus oleraceus. NCBI lineage: Eukaryota > Viridiplantae > Streptophyta > Magnoliopsida > Fabales > Fabaceae > Lathyrus > Lathyrus oleraceus. Next base: position 441,917,719 of record NC_066581.1, read on the forward strand.
GGGAGATCGGTTTAATAGACCCACCTCACAGTTGCATTACAACTAACGTTGAACAAGATCACCGTAAACTAAGCGCAACGTTGATATGTCAAGACATTCTGTCATTGGTTAATAAAGACTCATCAGTGAAGGTGAGTATAATTATATCTCATATCAGATCAACATATAATTATACTCCATCTTACAAGAAAGCATGGATTGCGAGGACAAAGGCTTTTGAACAAGTTTTCGGCAACTGGGAGGATTCATACAAGGAATCGCCACGGTTTTTATGGGCACTAAAAACATATGTCCCAAGAATTGTGGCAATTATGGAGACATTGCCAGCGATGATGCCAGACGGAACCTGTGCTACAGGTAATAGAATCTTTCACCGTCTCTTTTGGGCATTTGACCCGTACATCAAAGGTTTCGCATTCTGCAAACCTATTATTCAAATTGATGGCACTTGGTTATACGGAAAATACAAGGGTACTTTGCTCATGGCGGTTGCACAAGACGGAAACAACAATGTCTTTCCCATTGCCTTTGCTCTTATTGAAGGTGAAACGACTGGTGGATGGGGTTTCTTCCTTCGACATCTCAGAACGCATGTAGCTCCACAAGCCAATCTCTGTTTGATTTCTGATAGACATGCTGCCATTGAGAGTGCCTACAACAACCATGACAACGGATGGCATGATCCTCCTTCTACCCATGTCTACTATATCAGACACATTGCACAAAACTTCATGCGTGCTATAAAAGATAAGAATCTTCGCAAGAAGGTGGTGAATGCTGGGTATGCTCTAACTCAGCCGTCATTTCAATATTATCGTGATGAAATTAGACTATCTAATGAAGACGCAGGGAGATGGCTAAATAACATACCAGTAGAGCAGTGGACAAGGGCATTTGACAGAGGTTGTTGATGGGGCCACATGACAACAAACATTATGGAATGCATGAACGGGGTATTCAAAGGAATTCGAAATCTGCCGATAACCGCCTTGGTAAGATCAACCTATTATAGGTTGGCTTCTATGTTCGCAACCAGAGGTGAAAAATGGAGTGCAGAGTTAATGTCCGGGCAAGTATTCAGTGAGTGTTGCATGAAGGTCATGAAAGAGAAGAGCATCAAAGCTAGCACACACACTGTAACAGTCTTTGACCATCATAGGCAAAATTTCAGCATCAAGGAAACAATGGACCACAACGAGGGGAGACCAAATTTAGCCTACGCTGTTAGACTAAACAAAAGTTGGTGCGATTGTGGAAAATTCCAGGCCTTCCGCATACCTTGCTCCCATGTCATTGCAGCATGCGCTTATACTCGTCAAGATGCTTACAGCCATTTATCTGATGTGTACAAGGCCAACACCATCATGAATGTATATAATCAAAGCTTCTCAGTACTACCAATGGAGGATTACTGGCCTCCATATGAAGGTGATATTGTTTGTCACAATGACGAGATGCGTAGAAAGAATAAAGGAAGTCCAAACAGCACATGTATCAGAACAGAGATGGATTCCATAGATAAAATGATAAGATTATGTAGTATCTGTCGTCAACCATGACACAACAAGAACAAATGTCCCAATCGAGGAGCATCATCTAGGTCTTAAGATTTTTGTAACATTGTATTTCTGTAACCTTCAATCATTATATATCATTAAGTTTTTGTTACAACGAAGTTCACAACAAACATCAGTACAAAATAAGCTATCTGAAAACATAAATATTTCTAACTGATTACAACAATCAAATTGATGTCGTCTCGACCGAACATCATTTCCCTAACATCCTTATCAGTCTTCATTCGCACCAAACCAAAGATACTGTCAAGTCTCTCAATACTTCTAATTTTTCCCCTTCTGGTATTTTCCCATCTAACCAATGAACCAGCTCCCGCTTCAGTTGATCGAACGTAGTGATGTTCCAGAACAACATCAGCATCTGAGGTTCGTCTCTCGCATAAATTACCTTACCGTATCGGTGACGAACACCAAACATGATTTCCAAATGATTGTGTGAGATGTGGAACATTTACTCACATAACGCATCTATTTATAACACAAAAATTGCATTTTAGGAGGAGTCTCCAATTGAATTGGCGACTCCTCTTAAAACCTACACAGGGGCGCCAATTGGATTGGCTAGGGCACCTGCCCTAGCCAATCCAATTGGCGCCTCCATTCAAGTTTTAAGAGGAGTCGCCAATTCAATTGGAGACTCCTCCTAAAAATGGGGTAGTTTGGGAATTTTTTTGAAACTAGGGGTATTTTGGGAATTTCCTTGAAAAAGTGGGTTATTTTTGTAAAAAAAAACCTAAAAATGATTTATATAAATCATTAATATTTATGTACTGGTACTATAAAATTAGTGATTTACATGTATGTATATATCTATAAGAGACAATTGTTTCTTGTCCCATTATTTTGTTCTCCATTGACTTACTTCATTTGGTTTTGAGTACAAGTGACTCAAACAAGACACCCTTAATTATATTTGTGAATTTTCTCAAAGCTTAACAATTAATTAATGCTGAGAACATCAATTTTAATATAATTATCATAAATTTAATGTTTAAAAGCATAAGTAAATATTTGTTTCTCCTATTTGTCACATATGTGAGCATCGACATGACATGCATATAATAGAAGCAGTGTCATGTCCTTTAGGCCTCGAAGAAATTCCTCAAGTGGGGAAGGAGCGGGTCCAACAAAAACATGTGCGAAAGGATATGTGAAACAATAGTATATGTGGCAGTAGTAGTTGCATCGACATAAAATCTGAGATCCGTGACAATGGGACGAAGAATTCCCTGTAGTATAATATGATTGTCTAACTTCATGGAAAGATTTAGCTTTCTCTTTGTACTAAAGCATGTTGAGATAATTATACATGTATTTCGGTCATTCGTCAATCGTTTTTCTATAATCACTAGTAGACAATATCAATAAAACCCAACACAACATAGATAATTTATAATCTCAAGATATGTTATATAATGGGCATATGTGGTGCTCAGATAACATTATTCAGACGGGGGCTCTGAATAGCACTATCTAGACAATTTCACACCAGTGGCAGAAGAACAGAACCTAAAACCATAAATCAATTAAAATCATAAATCAAACAAATAAGCAATATATGAGATATCAAACAAACAATAAATGAGATATCAAGTGATACATATATGGGATATAAAAAATAAAATAAAAATGAATTTATCATATTCACTGATATGAAGATGTCAAGCGGTTAATATTACCAAATATCCTTCAAATGTTGCAACCTCGATCGCATGAATCTCGGGAGTTGATTAATGAAGTTAATTTGAATGAATAAGAGCATGAATTGAGAGATTTTGAAAGATGTGTGTTTCACCAACCCCACTTGAGAAAGAGTCTATTTTTTTTAATTACTAAATGAGTGGAAAAGCGGGGCATTATTTATATTTAGGGTGTATTTGGATAACATTATTTAGTATTCTCTGAATAAATAATATTTTTCCTCAAATTGATCATTCCGAATAAAAGATGACGTGTTAAGTGAATTGGGGGTGTCCAGATTGTATTATTCAGACAAGGCGAAAGGAGAAATTTTAAAAATTCATTGGGTTTGGGAGAACCAATAAATATGCAATGAGCATACCTTTTTTATGAATATGTAAATAGATCAATCACTATATTATGCATTTATGTGTTTATTTATTAATTATATTTAGTTCAATCATATTTTAACTTTGTACATAAATGTTAAAATAGCCTAAAAGTTCATTATGGCCCCTGATAGATGTCGGATGGTCAGGTTAATAGCCCACCATAAAGGTCAAGAGGTAGACTAAAGGTTGTTTGGAGGTTACGAAATTGATGTTTGAACTGTTACAACTCATGATTAGTAGTTATTAGTGAGACGACAGATGTTACCTTAAACATTCAAGCACGGGACACGTAGGGGAAGCTCATTATGGCCCATTATGGAAGAAGTCATAGAATTGAAGAGAAAGTTATATAAGAGGGTTCAAAGAGAATAACAAAGGGGGAAAGACGGAGACAAAGAAGAATTTGGAAGACCACAAAAATGGTGGTTATTCCTCTCTTCTAAAAGAACCTCTAAACACTTGATTCTCATTGCGTTTGTGGTCTCGCCTGACTCACTTCAGAGAGATTATTCAAAAATATTTATCAGAAACATTAGGCGCCCACGGTGGGCCCCGATAAAACCCTCTTGGGTCATACAATTAAACCTAAAACAATCACTTTTTCATAGCAGCTTAATTTCCAATTTCACATATCGGCAGCTTGAACATACCACTACACTGGGCATATTGAACCCTTAAACACTTTCTCTCTTTGTTGAGTTCATCCATCAAACATCATAGTAATGAAGTTCGTCTACTTTCTAATGACTCCATAATGCAGAGAAACCTCGCCGAAAAACTCGCAACTCTTTATAATCTCTTCAAAATTTGGAACTATTCTTCAATCGAATCCTTCTCCAAAACACACACTGATTCAGTTTGTGCATTTGTTTGCAACGTCGAAGCCGGAATCGACGCTAAATATATCAACTTTATTCTGAATCTAGAGATTATTTCCACTAACAATGTTGGACTTGATGAAATCAATCTCAGAAAATACAGAGATATCAGAGATTGATACAAGAATCTGGCATTCACGCATCGAAGATCATGTTTGACTCAATGGGCCGATTTGCCGCGAGTTAGATCAAGATTTAGATTGGAGCTTGGCAGCCCGAATTTTGGTGTGTCGATCCATATTTGCTATCACTCTCTGTTGTGTGGTACAACATCACCTATTCGTTGAAGAAAATCATAACATAGTTTCATCGGATGTCTGAACTTGATCGCAACGCCATTATCACTACATGGTGATTTTCCAAGGCAAGTGTTTCTCTTGTCACAATTGTATCCTCGAATGGTTGAGCAATAACATAGGAAAACTATTTCTCATATTTATCATTTTCTCTGTCAAACACCCTCATTAATATGAGTTTCTATATTACTTATAAAAATCATTAATTGATATCTCGTTAATGTTGTTGTCGGTAATTCTGTTGTGACCCGACGAAAGATGTCTCTTCAAATGGAGTTTAATTCCAAAATGTTGTGATAGTTGTACCGGGTGCTGCAGGGTCTGAACCGAATCATTCAATAAATATTCTGAGTGCAACATATACCGAATTTAGTCGCATAAAACGAAACAATTAAGAAAATTCGCAGAAATAAAGTTTAGACGAAGCACAATATAATGGTGGGAATGCCATACATACATTAATGATGTCTATGTTAAGAGAAAAAGTTTCAAAGGAGCACATAAATATTATGAAATGCGTCATAAAGATGACAGACAAAACTTATCCCTGACACTAGCGCATAACTCGGATAAAGAATCACTGAACATCCCAAGCATGCCGGATGGCGAGTTCTGTGCACATCACGGATATAATTTGTCAGGCTCTTGAAGGATACGTTATGATATTCCAAAATCTGTTTGTCCATTACAACATTCCTCCATAAATCAAGGAATATTATGACTCATGAACTACGTGAACCTTCTTCTTAACAAACGCAGACGAGGAACAACGTACCGGAAGAATTCAGGATACGGGGCGAATTCTTTGCTCAGTTGGATAAGGAATGGCGGTTACCACAATTACCTTATTTTGACAATTCAGATCCTAGAACATCATACCCTTACTCAAAATAGTACAAGGGGAAAATGAGTTGTTTAATGATCAATGACATTCCTGTTGGCCTTGGTAGATTCGGGAATACTGATTGTCAACAACCAAATTGTTGTTGGGACTCTTATGAGTCTATGTGACAATCCTAAAAGAATTAGTGTTGGTTAAGATTGGCGAGAATCATATGTCACAAACATAATTCCAATTATTGTAACAGAGAATGCTCTTTCAACTAATTATGCTCCACTGATACAGGATGGAAGGATGGATAAATTTTACTGCCAGCCTAACCGTGAAGATATATTGAATATTGTTCAAAGAATGTATGAGAAAGATGGCATATCTAGGGATGAAGTTGAAAAAATTGTGGACATTTTTCCTAATAAGCATTAGACTTTTATGGAGCTCTAAGATCGCTCACATATAACAAATCTATTTTAAAGGTATGTAGATACTTGAGATTATATTAATATCTTATCGATCTATTTGACTTTTCATTTCATATGTAAAAAATCTAATTTTCGATTATTGTGGACCATCGGCTATAATTCTGAAAGATACGTTACTATTTTAGAAATGGCTATTATTTTTCATATTTTGTTGTTGAGAATGTATCAAGTGTGAGTAGTGTAGGTAATAATTTCACATTGGTTAGAAATATGGAGACTTGAGCCCACATATCACCTTAAGGTTTTGGGAATATGTGGTGTGTCTCTCACAAAGGTGTTGCTCCAAAAGAAGAAGTCTCACAATGTTCAATGCTCCCTAGTAAAAAACTTCTCCAACAAAAGATGGTGAATAAGAAAAGTTTTGTGCGGTGTCACAATATCAGAGCCTTTGGTTCGAGAAAGGGATTGACTTACTTGTATCGAAAGTCAACGGTGTCACAAGGGTGGTGAGTAAGAAACGTTTCGTTGAAGAGTGTATACAACGTCAAGATGGTGAATAAGAAAAGTTTTGTGCGGTACAACAGTTTGTGGAAGTAAGAAGAATTTTCACTTGAGGGGGAGCATTGTGGACTCGCACTTGAGGGGGGAGTGTTGAGAATGTATCAAGTGTGAGTAGTGTGTGTAATAGTCTCACATTGATTGGAAATGTGGAGACTTGACCATTTATAAGTGAGAGAACTCATTCACCTATCACGTTAAGGTTTTGAGTGAATATGTGATGTGTCTCTCACAAAGGTGTTGCTTCAAAAAAAGAAGTCTCACAATGTTCAATGCTCCTCAGTGAAAAACTCCCCCAACATTTGCCAACCGATTGCATCAATTATTATGTAAGTGAAATTAAGGATAAATATAAGGTGAGTATTTAAGCATTTCTGGCTGGTGCAAATTTATCAGAGTTGTGATGATAAATATGATAATGTTAGGTAACATTACCTCTCCTGAAATGGTGGAACAATTAGTTATATGAATCTTGGTGTATCCTTTATTTTTTGCTACTTAAAGAGCAAGTGATGCTTAATACTTGATAAAATCTATTCCTTGCCGACAAAATATGGGTCCGTTCGTTTTGGCTTTTTTTTAAAATGATTTTTATAGTGTTATATATTTTAGTGTAAAAAAAATTTGTAAAGAAACTTTTCATAAAAGTTTCAAATGAAAATTTTGTTTGAATAGTTATTCTTAAAATGTTAATTTAGGTATTTTATCAAAACTTTTTTTGGATATCAAAATTTCAAAAAAAAATCACTTAATTTTGAATCTATTTCAAATAGCTTTTTCTAAAAATCATTTTTGAGATATAATGTTTTTTTAAAATTATGATTTTGACTATGTTTTGATCTTCAATAATATATATTTATATTATACAATGAACAATTCAATCTATTAATTTATAAAAAATAAATTTAGAAAAACTTATAATATTTTAAAAAACATTTTTGTAAAATCTATTTTCAAAAATACACAAAAAAAAAATTTATTTTTTAAAGCTAAAACTGGCCATATATATCACTATAATGAATTTCTGGTCATAGTTTCATATACTAGGATTTATAGTTTTTAGAATGATACAAATTCTAAAAAGGTATATACTAGTATAATAAAGGTGTGCTAATAAGGTATATACTGGACACACATATTATGCTCATACAAAGACACTCAATGGTATAGTCCCATAAATATGATATGAAGCTAAAATCTCTTTTTCTTGCGGTGGTTGTATATGGAAGAGTTATGGAACTACATATTTGTAATATTCATGTCAATGAAGTAATACTTGCTACATATATTGGTAGCAGAGTACTTGGACTACAGATTTGTACTAACCCGGTTTCAATCCTAGCTAAAAGCAATGCCGAAGCTGAATCGATAACCATACAAAATCATGAAGGTTTTCAATCCTACATTCAGGCTTCCTCGTTCAGAACCATTCTCGCCATCACCAGTGTGAATGATATGTCATTATAAATTAAATTACATGCTACCATTGATAAGATTAATTAAAACTTTATTGTTTGCCAAAGAGAAACAGCTTTGCAGATGCTTTTGTGAGGATATAGTATAACCATATTTTAGCAAGGATGCGTACTACACCCTATCATGCTTTCGGCAAGCAGCACAAATTGAAAATAGAAGAATAGCACTTTGCTCGAGTATTGCTTATCGATATAAAAACTCGTACATAGACTTAAGCAGCCATGTTGTAAAAGTCACTTGTCGTCCAAAGGTGTGGTAGTGAAAATCTCGCCATCAGCCACTCACCTAGAAAATTGTGCATAGGGAACCAAGCCCGACAACAATGTCTTCATTGTTAAAAGCCGACTTATGTTTTAATCCTTATGCCTATTGTTGGATAAGGCAAACTAATGTCTCGGTCTTTTGGAACTCAATTAAAAACTCTTTGAAATTTATTGTGAATAATGGACGTCGCTCATTTCCCCTACGCGGACAAAAGTGGAAGTGGCAAAAAAACACAAGAAAGCATATTAACACAAGTTAATACGATGAATATTTCTCACACGGTAACAAGCAAAAACCCTTGTGTGTTTACAAAACTATACACATAAATAATATGTTTTCAGCAAGAGCGTTTGAAGTAGTGTTATTAAAACATTAACAACTTCTTCCAATCTTCAAGTCTCCTTTATATAGATATATAAAAGAACGGTAGGAGGGTAGAATTGGAATAGTGAATTGCAACTGTCTCTTTTATAATAATTTGTGCATGAGAGGCAAAATGCTACAATAGTATTGTCCTTAGCCCACAAAATCAGGGTAGTGGAGGAAAGGGTAATCTTGTACTGTGTACTATTTTCCTGACGCAAAACCTTTTGATCTTATCTTCTAATCTTTAGAGGCTTCTGATGAAATAATGTTGAAGCATGCTTAGAAGGATCAAGAGACAAGTTATCAGAATCTTCAGAACTTTGGTCTTCAGAATCTTGACACGGTTCCTCAGAACCTGATCTTCAGAGTCTTCAGATCTTATTTTTCAGAATCTTCAAAACTTGAGCGAGGAATCTTGAAGGTATACAAACCTTCAGAGGCTTTTCAATCAGAATCACAGTCAGAACCTTTAACACGAACGTTCTTCAAAACTGTTGTTTAAGAAGAGCTTTCTAGAACTTGACAGCATCTTGTAAAGCACTTATATATCCTTAGAGTCAGAGTGTGTTGATTCCCGAATCTGATGACATCACACGTCATTGCTTCAGAGTCAGAACATGTTAACAAAAGCTATACACTAGACAAAAACCATTAGTATATAAAATCGTACCCTAACAAATAATGCATTGTTATCATCAAAACTAAAGGCCAGATGCATAACCAAATTTTGTTCTAACAATCTCTCCCTCTTTGATGATGATAAAACCACGTATTTTTATGAATAATTTTTACTTGGTTTAATCACATAAAAATATTAGAGCGAGGTTTGTAAGCTCCCCTTGAATTTTATATTGTTAAAAATTATTTTTCAACTTAGAATGTTAGAGTTAGGTTTGCAAGCCCCCTCTGAATTCAAGACTTAAAATAATCTTAACACATATAAAAAAATTTAATCAACATGAAAGAAATAACTTCCCATAAGGCAAAAACCTGGTTGTTACTCTCTTTGAGAAAGGCAGACGTCTGGTTATTATATGATTATTATTTTCCCATAAGGTAGAAGCCTGGTTGTAATGGATGAAGTAGCTTCCCATAAAACATCAGCTTGGGTTCAGAAGTATCTCATTCAGAGTCCTGCTTGAGTGTCAGAAAGTCTGGTTATCAGCATCATCAATGAGTATGATTTGTCAGAACTTTCATAGCCTAGTCATATCAGAATTTTCATAGCCTTGTTGAATTGTCCATGACAACTGATGCCAGGATCCGAAAATATATACATCTGGTTCAGAGCTTGTATACGCCTGGTTCGACTTAAGCACTTGGCTCAATAAGCACCTGAAAGACTTGGTTAACATGATGAACTTATTCAAAGTTCTCATAAGGGTTACCAAAGTCAGAAACATTTAAAACATGTTTGGATTTCAAAATTGGAAATTAATATATCAAAATCAATAATTATTTGTCCCCCTTTGTCATAATTCAAAAAGAAATTAAAGAGAAAGTAAACACTATTATTCCAACAAAAAATATTCATTTCAGTCTAAGAGAATTCAGAATACACAAGTAAAAAGAAAACAAATACAATCAACAAAGTTTTTTTTAAAACTAAGGTTTATGAGGGGGGACAGTTTTTATAAGATCTATCCAAAAATCTCTTCTAGCTTTGATGTCCTTTCCTTCACTTCAGAATTCTCAGCAGAAAGACGCTCTAGAGCCTTCAAAATGAATTCCTTAAAATTTGAAGTCTTCTTCTCACTAGAGACACTTCCAACTTCTAGAGTAGGCTCAGAAATGAGCAGAGGAGCCTGAACTAGAGAAGGAGGTGGCATCACAACATGAGCAGGAAGCATAAGAATTTAAGGAACCTTCTAAAGTAAGGGTTTAACAATACCAGAGAGTCTGGTATAGAAGTTTCATATTTGCTTCCTTTAGTAAAGCAATCTCCATCAATTCAGAATTGCCTTTAATCTAGCTTCTGAAGTCGTTGGTCAGAGCACACACCTCAGAAAGGTTTGTGTTGGAAGCACAAGCCTTAGAAAAGGAGTGGAGTATGCTAGTAGCTTCGTCTTCAAACTGAGTTAATAATTCATCCAAGGGTGTAGGATGAATGTTGGTTTGAGAAGGTGTTTGGTTAGAATATGGTTGAGGAGTTCTATCAGGAAGAGCTATGTGGTCAACATCAAAATCAGTGTCAGAATCAAAGTTTGATTTGATAATGGGAGCATCTGAGTGAGTGGGAGAGATGGTTCAAGATCTAATGGATGGTTACTTGGATTGATGAGTTGTGATAAGAGAGAAGAAGGTATTATAGTGGAGGTTAGAATTTCATGAAGGTGTGAAAAACACAAGAAATCGGGGGTTTGAATTCGGTTTTACAAGCAAAATCTTTTTCCAAAATAAAAACACCACTAACAAGTTTAATAATAAAGAGATAAAAACTCTTCGCTTGAAACTCAAAGCTAATCCATTCCACCCGCCAAGGTGATTTTCCTTATACACAGGGACTTAATCCACTATAATCAACAGATTACAATAAACATAAAGAATAACCTTTTTTGTCTTCTCAAGGATCCAACTAAACCTTAGTCTCCTCAAGGACTCACAAAGAATAACTTTCTTTATCTTCTCAAGGACCTTAAGGAATCAAACAAATGGTTTAAATAATAGTTTGTGTGTTATAAGATGCTTCTACACAAGCTGATTTTTACACAAATAAATAACAAACACTTAAAGAAAATTGTATACAAAGAATGATAGCTTTTCACAAAGAAAAATAGTTTGTCAAAATACTTGTGCAAAATCAGCGTTTTCTTCAAGTCTCCAATGCATGCTTATATAGAGAAGCAAGTGACTGTTGGAGGGAAAAATGGGGAAATCTCCTTGAGCGACTGTCCACTATTGGATGAGAAAGTAATGATACCATGTACTGCCCTTTCGCCCAGAAATTCAGTGACAGGTGTGATATATAATATTGTCATTGCCTACGAAATCAGGTAGTGGAAAGGTTGTTCGGTTTGTACTATCTACTATTTGATCATGTTCCCATTTGATCTGATCTTCAGATTCATTGGCTTCTGATAAAAGATGATTGAAGCATGAAGTGAAGAAGGAGAGCGCTAGATTCAGAAACTTCACAACCTTGGGTCAGAACCTTGACAGCGTCAGTAGCCTGGCTTGAGTTCTTCAGAATCCTCAGTCAGAACCTTGATAACTTCAATTGTCTGCCTTGAGATCTTCAGAATCTTAAGCTACATAATACAACTTCAAAAGCTTGCCATTCTTCAGAAGTTTGGTGATCAGAGTCACATCCATAAGCAAGAACTGAGAGAACATTGCAGCAGCAACATAGAGTCTCCTCAGAAGCTTTTGATGGGTGAAATAACACAGAAGCATAAAGAACATTTCAGCAGCAATATTGACGTCTTTCAGAACTTCTAATTATGGCACAGAAGCGGATTTGGAATGCAAAGTTCAAAAACTGAGGATGTTGCACATCATATGATCAGAATCATATCTGGTTGTTAAAGCTACACAATAACAAACCATTACGGTACCAAAATTGTTCTTACATAAATACAATATTGTTATCATCAAAACTCAAGGTATAGATGCAGAAATAAATCTTGTTCTAACATTTCATATATGGATGGTGAGGGTGGTGGATTTGTGATATTTGGATTATTGGTTTGGGGAACAGAAGTAGCCATGGGTTCTATAACAAATGGAATAGAGTATGGAAATGTGGTTGGGATGGATGAAGTGATAGTAGGGGTGGAATGGATGAACTGTTAATAGAAGTAATCAGAAGATTATCAGAAGGAACATAAATTCCAGTAGAAGTAGCTTTAGAAGCTCTGGGTGCTTCAGCAGAAGTCTCTATATGCTCTCTAGAAGCTTTAAACTTCTTATCCATCCTTTCAGAGTGATTCTTAGCAATCTTCCTCTTCTTCTTCTAAGAAATAGCATTAGAAGTTGCCAGAGGAACATCTGCATGACACTTCTCGAAAAACTTAACCACATCTTCCAGAGAATATGGCTTAGAGAAGATAGGAAAATCATTCAAAAGTATCCTTATGTTGCATATCTTTTCTTTGGACACTTCAGCAGGAAGACTTATTACCTCAATAATGATATTCATATTCTTCAGACCATTGTCGTTGAGCCATTTTCCAGAAGTGGGTTTCATGACTTCTGTAAATGGATCATCTGTTAGAAAGTCAATCAACTTGCTTTCCATCAGAATATCTAAGATCAACCTATCTAGAAGAATGTAGCTCTTGGTCCCTTTGCTACCATTTCTGGTGTCTCTCACAGTATCCCTTAGATTTTGAAACAGAAGTGCATGAAGGTTCACCTTATTTCCAGACTCAATTTCGTAAAGGATATAATGTTGATCACCATTGATGTAGTCATATGTGTTGGTTGCTAGACTAGGATTAACGCATCCAAGAAGAATCCTAGCCCAAAACCCTTTAGATGAGGAAGAAAATCCTTGATTTTGCTAGAGTGTTTTCCAGAAGATAAAATCACTTTAGACATTTCAGTAATATTTGAATCCTTTTCCACCATTTGTTCACATATTATTTTAGACCTATCATGCTCTATGAGTTTGGCAATAAGTTTCTCATATATCACAATCTTCTTCCCAAACACGAAAGATATGACTTGGAACGGATAAGATTTAGCATGAATCCAGAAATATTTTACCATATTGAAGTAAACTGGACCTTGAAAACGATTGAAGAAATTTTCCCAACCTTGAAATCTGATAGCAGGAAGAACATCAATCCCATTGTCCTTCAAATTGTTGAAATCAACAAGAAGTTCTCCCAAAACTTTTAGTCTCTCTGAAGAGATGTTCAAGTTAATCTTAGGAACATCGTATGCGTATTCAGTATGAACAAGATCACCTGAAGAAGATCTTGTAGAAACAACTTGAAGCAGATGAGGAAGTTGTTATGGTGGTTGGGATGATGAAGAACCACGTCCAGTTCCTTGAGGACTAGCAACCCCTTGTTGTTGAGCTTCTTGATGTTCTTGAGTTTGTTGATCAGATTGTTGAGTAGAAACCATTGTTGAAGAAAAGGGATTTTAGGGTTTGTAGAGAAATTGGCTCAACGAGTGAAAGTGTAGGAAGTGAGAGTAGCGAAAGTGGGTGGAGTGAGTTTAAATAGAAATTTTTGCAATCATGACAAAAAAAAAGTGAACGGAAAAAATTATGACAAGGGGGTAGAGCGTGAGAGATTTTACCTAATCCCAAGGTTTATTCACCCAACGTGTCACATCATCTATTCAGAAACAATCCAGTTTTATAAATAGTTCTCTTAAAATTGTTCCATTTATTGAGATTGATTGACAACTATTAATGAAATAAATCGTTAAGTATCCTTAAAGAAAATTTGTGTAACCAAACAAAATCTGACAAGATACATCTGAACTTATGAATTCTTCTCACTTCAGATGTCTCACACGTTCAGAACTACCAACAAATCTTAGAGTCTCATTTTATCATTCTGAGAGGTAAACCTTATGAGAAAAACATCTCTGTCATTTTGGACATAAGTTCATTTTTAAAATTTTCAGAATGAAAACAAACATATCTTCAGCAAGGGGTTTTGTAAAGATATCAACCTATTGATGGTCTGTATCAATAAATTTTAGATTTAAAATACTCTTCTGAACATAGTCACGAATAAAGTGATGTTTTATCTCTATATGTTTTGCTCTAGAATGCAGAATGGGATTCTCAGATAAAAAATAACACAAGTATTATCACAAAGTATCCGAATGTTACTCTCATATATCTGGAAATCTTCTAGTTGACTTTTCATCTAGAGCATCTGAGTGATGCATCCAGAGGCTTTTATGTATTCAACTTCAGCAGTTGAAAGTGTTATTGTTGATTTCCTTTTACTGAACCGTGAGATCAAATTATCTCCTAAAAACTGACACCTTCCAAAAGTGTTTTTCCTCTCAAGTCTGTCTCCAGCATAATTAGCATCACAATAACCCACTAGCCTGTAATCTTTGGATTTTCTATAGCACAAGCCAAGATTAATAATAGCTTTCAAATATCTTAAGATCCTTTTAACAACTGTTAAGTGGGACTCTTTAGAATCAGATTGGAAACGAGCACACAAACAGACACTAAACAAAATGTCAGGCCTAAAAGAAGTCAAGTATAAGATAGGACCAATCATACCTTTGTATACTTTATGTTCTACCTTAGCACTTACATCATCCTTCTCAAGGATGCATGTAGGATGCATATGACCCATTGACATCTTGCATTCAGACATGTCAAACTTCTTTAGAAGTTCCTTGGTGTATTTGCTCTGATGGATCTAAGTTCCTTCTGAAATTTGATTGATCTGAATCCCCACAAAGAACTTGAGTTCTCCCATCAGACTTGTCTCAAACTCTGCCTACATATACTTAGCAAATTCTTTGCACAAAGCAGTGTTGAAAGTGTTTTTTGATTAGTATTTGTTTTATCGTCTCCACAGGCATTGGTGCGATATTGCCGTTGTTATGTAGTTTAATATATGTTTTAAGCAAGGGTTTTAGATGGTTTTTTATTGGTAAAAGTATTGTTCGCATGAAAATAAGTTACAACGGTAAAATATTTGGAAAGTTTTACGTTTAAAAAGCATATCAAGACTAGATTTCATCAACCTATTTTGTATGTATTCGATTAATCAAGCATGCGAACTTCATTTATAACCAACATAACCACATATTGCTCATTTATACCGCTCATGTCTAAGACGATATTGCAATTTTTACGGTATTGTTTAATCGACGATGTCTCAACCTATTAAACAATACAAATAACATTAATGATCCGATACAAAGTGAATACCAAATTCCATTTCCATGTCTAGACTTGGTCTTTCATAGATGATAAACTTAGGTCATGACTTAAAAGATATTTCTCAACAATGATTTAAGTCACACATATAAAATAGAAATAAAGCTTATCATCTATATTGATCATAAAGTTGTTCACATACAAAAGATCAAAATAAATACGTACTAGTTAGGTTAACTACCTCTAATCTTGATACAAAGTGTTTAGGTACACATCATTTTAGCTTGCTTTACAAGAAATAAAGAGATATGAATGAGCGTCCAACTTGAATAATAAAAAAAGGATGTGAATCCAGCTCCGATTGAATAATCAACGATCATCAAGGTCAACAAAATGACGTCGTTGTCGGGGATTATTGTTATGATATTACAAGCATTGCAATAGTTTATCCTGTTTTAAGTTTTTTTAATTATTATCTCTTATCTCATCTCTTATCCCTTGTGTTTTTTAATTTGCTTCGTTAGCTTATCAGAACTCTGTTTATGCGAGGAAGTGTACATGCAGATCAACGTTTTTTTATCCTGAGATTGAAAGAACTGCTCGTAGACTTAATAGCAGAACAAAAAGGAGAAGACAACTAGCTAAGTAAATAAGAGAACGTGAAGGAAATTGAGTTGGTACTTCGTCAACAACTCCTACTTTTACACCAGCCATGGAACACCCACATGAACCTCCTAGAGGTCGTTGTACAAATAGTTCGAGGAGAAATGATCAGTTTGCTAGAATTGAAAACAATGGAAAACACTCTGAGATGAAAACCCGGATACTTCAACTTTTGTATCCAAATACTTTCACAGGGCTTGATCATGAAGATCCTTACACTCACCTTACCAAATTCTATGAGATTACCGGTGCACTCGGAGCTTCAGAAGTGGAAGAAGAACTAGTGTTCAAGAGATTATTCCCATATTCTTTGATTTGAAAAGCAAAAGAATGGTATCTTGATCAACCTAATCAAACAATGACCGATTGGAATGTGTTAGAAGAACATTTTCTTGAGAGATTCTTCCCATATAATAGGTTCATGGAAGCAAAGACTTCAATTGCGGTTTTCTCTCAAGGTACAAGTGAATCCCTTAATGAAGCTTGGAAGCGGTTCAAGCTAATGTTAAGGAAATGTCAAGGTCATGGCTTTGGTGAACTTACTCAAATCCATATATTTCGCCATGGACTCCAACCATAACCCAAAACTCTATTGGATGCTACCGCGGGTGGTTCTTTGATGTCGAAGAGTGCAGAAGAAGCAATAAACATTATTGATAGAATGACACTCATCAATTATCAAGGTCAACATAACCAAGGTACGACACAAAGGAAAGCAGGAATGATTGAATTTGGCAGAAAGGATAGAACTCTATACTAAAACAAATTGTTATCTCAACAGGTGGAGTTACTCACACAACAAATGTCGAGGCTTCTACAACAAATCAAAGAGATGCAAGAGATTCCTAACAAGCATCAATAAGTTACTTCTTATGAATTGTGTAAAGGAGATCATCCTACCGATTATTTTCCTCTGGTTGGAGAGGAAGTGAATTATACGGGAATTCAAAATAGAAATCAAGGTTACCAACCAAGGCAAGTGTAACACCCCGATAAAATATGATAATTATTTAATTTAAGTTTAATAGTATATTATGATGATAATATGAATGAGAGGGTATTATTTTTTAAAATAAAAGATAAACCCTTCATATATATTATTATTAGTATATTTATTAATTTAATTAAATAATTGGAATATTATTGGATTATTATTATTGGAATAAAAAGTTGGAATCAGTAAAGAGTCCCATTTGGTAAAAAGGTTTTACACGTGAAAACAGAGAAGAAACTGAGAAAGGGAGAAGAAGAGGCTAGGGCTAAAGAGGAGAATTCACGATTGTTGAAGGTCAAAGAAGGATTTGCCGGATTAACTCAGGTAAGGGGGGTTTATCGTCGTTTAATGGGTATTATGGGTTAACATGTAATGGATAGTAATAAGTCATTGAATCGACTCTAATTAGGATGATGAATGTTGCAAATTGTGAACTTATGGATGGATGAGATATGGGTTTATAATTGAAGAAAATTCGTAGGAATTAGATGTAATAAGGTTAGAAATTATGAAATTGAATGGGTATGATCTGTGTTAGATAATATGAACGAATGCTGTGTAAAAATTGGACTGTGGGAGGTTGGATCTGAGAAATCTCGTAGCAGAGAAAATCCATAGCAGATCTGGAATTTGGTTTCTGGTCATACGCGTATGACACTAGGCCATACGCGTATGAGATGGCCTGGTACGCGTATGGGGTGAGGCCATACACGTATGAATGAGGAAGATGATGTTCTAACGTAGTTTTGTCTCTGTTGGTACGCGTATGGGAGAAGTGGTACGCGTAGCATACGCGTATGAGACAGGCCATACGCGTATGGGCTTGGCTAGGAAATGTGCCATACGCGTATGGGCATGAGGCATACGTGTATGGGCAGAAGTTTGATTTTTCTGAGCTGTTGTTGTGCAGTTTTGGTCGTTTCAGTTGAGTGATGTAATTTAGCTGATGTATGATATACTAGGGATCATTTCCCGTTGTTTTGAGCAGTATAAGTATTAGTAGAGTGTGCTAATACTGTGATTTATTATTTGGCATGACATGATATGATTATGTGATAAATATGCTGATGATGTATGATGGTATGCATAATGCTGTGAATATATCTATTATGTATGCAATTGTGGATGGACTGTTTATGGCTTAGAGTGTGAGCATATGTCCATTGTGGATTGTTATTGATGTTTGCATGCTAGGTGATTTAGCGTGCATAGCATGACCTTTATGGTGGTAGCTAATTCCCATGGTGAGGAATTAGTGAGTGAGTCACTAGGTCTCAAATGAGTGGGACTAGTGAGCTTGGTAGCCGTATCTGGGTTTGATCGATGAGGTTGAACTATGTGTTCACGAATAGTCGGTACCGCATGCATGGAGTCTCATTTCATAATGTATGTATGGCGTATAATATGAATGGATGTATTCCAATATTATACGTGTGTTTGGTGTTTGTGTTGAGTATGATTATGAGTTGATGTTGCCGTTGCTGAATGTGTGATATGATTAGGGTGATGAACGTGTTAATTTACTTAACATTACATGATATTTCATAATGCTTATTATATCGATCGAGGAACTCACCCTTACAACTATGTTTCAGGTAACGAGCAGTGATTGAGTAGAAGCTAGTGCTTGGAGTCTAGTGTAGTTCCTTAGTGGATCATGCTCTGGTATATGTAACATCGGGACGGGATGTTTTACTTTGTTTTCATTTTGGTTGATTGAACAACTTTACATGTAATGTGTTACATGGCTTGCATGTTGTTAGATTTCTATCCGCTGCGAATTGTGCAATGTTTTATTTTGATTTAATAAATGAGCATGACAAGTTATTTTGGTGAATGGTGTGAAGTGTCAAGTGTGACACCCTGATATTGCATATCTACTCTGATTCATATTTGTTGTTTTAATTAATTATTGGGGTATTTTAGCAGGGTGTTACATTAGTGGTATCAGAGCATAGTCGGTCGAGTCGAGTCGTAATTATTCTGTTTCTCTGTATGTGATAGGTGTTGTGTAACCCTATCAGTACTTATTGTTTTAGCTTGTTGGATTAACTTAGAATAGAGATGGCTGGAAGAGGTAGAGACGATGCTGCGATTGCTGAGGCTCTGGGTATGCTAGCTGGAGTACTTGGAGGGAATCCGAATGTTGTGGGACTGGGAGCTGCTCGTCAACTGAGTGAGTTCCAGAGGAACAATCCTCCAATGTTCAAGGGAGCATACGATCCAGATGGTGCTCAGAAGTGGTTGAAGGAGATCGAGAGGATCTTTTGAGAGACTGAGTGTGCCGATAACCAGAAGGTCAGGTTCGGTACGCATATGCTGTCAGAGGAAGCAGATGATTGGTGGGTTGCTGCCCGCACTGAGTTGGAAGCTGCTGGGAGTGCTGAGATCACTTGGGCGGTGTTCAGAGAGAGATTCCTGAGGAAGTACTTTCCAGAGGATGTCAGAGGAAAGAAAGAGATAGAGTTCTTAGAATTGAAGCAGGGCAACCGGTCTGTTACTGAGTATGCTGCTAAGTTCACAGAGCTGTCAAAGTATTACACTCCCTATGATGAGGCTACTGGGGAATTTTCAAAATGTGTGAAGTTTGAGAACGGGTTACGTCCCGAGATCAAGCAGGCTATTGGGTATCAGCGGATTAGAGTGTTTTCTGACTTGGTTGACTGTTGCAGGATTTTTGAACAGGATACTAAGGCCAGAGCGGAGAGCTATCAGCAGAGGGTTAATGGGAAAGGCAAGAGTCAGAATGATTGTGGGAAACCGTATGCAGCTGGCAAAGGTTTCCAGAGACAGAGTGGGATGAAGAGACCTAGTGAGGGAGACTCCAGTGCCCCTGCTAAGTGTTACAGATGTGGTCAGGCTGGACATCGTATCCATGAGTGTACCAATACTGAGAAGAAGTGTTTCAAGTGTGGAAAAGGTGGTCACTTGGCTGCAGAGTGCCGGTTGAAGACTATGACTTGTTTCAACTGTGGAGAGGTGGGTCATATCAGTCCACAGTGTCCTAAGCCTAAGAAAGAGAACCAGTCGGGAGGCAAGGTCTTTGCTTTATCGGGTTCTGAGACTTCTGCAGATGATCGTTTGATCCGAGGTATGTGTTATATTAATGGCTTTCCTCTTGTAGCTATTATTGACACAGGTGCGACTCATTCCTTTATATCTTTGGATTGTGCGGTGAAACTTAAATTAGAGATATCTGAGATGCATGGGAGTATGGTGATTGATACTCCTGCGAAGGGTTCAGTGACTACTACTTCAGTTTGTTTAAATTGCCCTTTGAGTATTTTTGGTAGAGACTTTGGGATGGACCTCGTGTGTCTTCCACTAGTGCAGATTGATGTTATCCTGGGTATGAACTGGTTGGTGTTTAACCGAGTTTATATCAACTGTTTTGATAAGACTGTGATCTTTCCTGAGATTGAGGAAGGAAAGAGTTTGTTTCTATCAGCAAGGCAGGTGAATGAGGCAGTAGCAGATGGGGCAGAGTTGTTTATGCTGTTAGCGACTTTGGAGGCTAAAGATAAACTGGTGATTTGCGATCTAGCCGTGGTGTGTGATTTTCCTGATGTGTTTCCTGAAGAAGTGAATGATTTACCGCCAGAGCATGAAGTTGAGTTCTCGATTGATTTGGTACCTGGTACTAGGCCGATATCGATGGCTCCGTACCGTATGTCTGCTGTTGAGTTAACTGAATTGAAGAGTCAGCTGGAAGATCTGTTGGATAAGAAATTTATTCGTCCAAGTGTGTCACCGTGGGGCGCACCAGTGTTATTGGTTATGAAGAAAGAAGGTACTATGAGGTTGTGTGTGGACTACAGGCAACTGAATAAAGTGACGATCAAGAATCGATATCCTTTGCCGAGGATTGATGATTTGATGGATCAGTTGGTTGGTGCGAGTGTGTTCAGCAAAATAGATTTGAGATCGGGGTATCATCAGATACGCGTGAAAACTGAGGATATTCAGAAGACTGCTTTCAGAACAAGGTATGGACATTATGAGTATTCTGTAATGCCTTTTGGTGTGACTAATGCGCCTGGGGTATTTATGGAGTATATGAATAGGATTTTCCATCCGTACCTAGACAAGTTTGTTGTGGTGTTTATTGACGATATTTTGGTGTATTCGAAATCTGAAGAAGAGCATGCTGAACATTTGAGAGTGGTTTTAGGAGTTCTACGAGAAAAGAAGTTATTTGCTAAACTGTCCAAGTGTGAATTTTGGTTAGAAGAGGTTAGTTTTCTTGGTCATGTGGTTTCAAGAGGTGGTATTGCTGTTGATCCTTCTAAGATAGAAGCGGTATCTAAGTGGGAAGCTCCGAAGTCAGTTTCTGAGATAAGGAGTTTTCTTGGACTTGCAGGTTATTATAGGAAATTCATTGAGGGATTTTCTAAGTTGGCGTTACCGTTGACGATGTTGACTAGAAAGGGGCAAGCGTTTGTTTGGGACTCAACATGTGAAGAAGGTTTCCAAGAGTTAAAGAGAAGGTTAACTACTGCTCCTATTCTGATATTACCAAGTCCGTCGGAACCATTTGAGGTTTACTGTGATGCTTCATTGTTGGGTTTGGGTGGTGTTTTGATGCAGAATAAGCAGGTTGTAGCTTATGCTTCGAGACAACTGAAGGTTCATGAGAGGAACTATCCAACACACGATTTAGAGTTGGCAGCTGTGGTATTTGTTCTGAAGTTATGGAGGCATTACTTGTACGGGTCAAGATTTGAGGTTTTCAGTGACCATAAAAGTTTAAAGTATTTGTTTGATCAGAAAGAGCTGAATATGAGACAGAGGAGATGGTTAGAGTTTCTGAAGGATTATGACTTTGGTTTGAATTACCATCCGGGTAAAGCAAACGTAGTGGCTGATGCATTGAGTCGGAAATCATTGCATATGTCTATGTTAATGGTTAAGGAATTGGATTTAATTGAGCAGTTTAGAGACTTGAGTTTGGTGTGTGAGAGTACTCACAATAGTGTTAAATTGGGAATGTTGAAGTTAACGAGTGGTATTCTGGATGAGATTAGAGAGGGTCAGAAATCCGATGTGCTTTTGGTTGATAAGTTGACTCTAGTGAATCAAGGTCAAGGTGGTGAATTCAGAGTTGATGAGAATGGTGTTTTGAAATTTGGTAATCGGGTGTGTATTCCGAATGTTACCGAACTTAAGAAGAGTATTCTTGAGGAAGGACATCGTAGTGGCCTGAGTATTCATCCCGGGGCTACGAAGATGTATCATGATTTGAAAAAGTTATTTTGGTGGCCGGGAATGAAAAGGGAAATTGCGAGTTTTGTTTATTCTTGTTTGACTTGTCAGAAGTCAAAGATTGAGCATCAGAAGCCGTCTGGGCTAATGCAACCGTTGGCTATTCCAGAGTGGAAGTGGGATAGTATCAGTATGGATTTTGTTTCTGGTTTACCGAGAACAATTAAGAATTTTGAAGCTATTTGGGTGATTGTTGACAGATTGACAAAATCGGCTCATTTCATTCCGATCAGAATAGAGTATCCGTTAGAGAGATTAGCTGAGTTGTATATTGAGAAAATTGTAAGTTTGCATGGTATTCCGTCGAGTATTGTTTCAGATAGAGATCCTAGATTTACATCGAAGTTCTGGGAAGGTTTGCAGAGGGCTTTGGGAACTAAGCTGAGATTGAGTTCTGCATATCATCCGCAGACTGATGGTCAGACTGAGAGGACGATTCAGTCACTGGAGGATCTTTTGAGGGCTTGTGTTTTGGAAAAGGGAGGTGCTTGGGATTGTTATTTACCTTTGATTGAGTTTACCTACAACAATAGTTTTCATTCGAGCATTGGTATGGCACCGTTTGAAGCTTTGTATGGTAGGAGATGTCGGACACCTTTATGTTGGTATGAGTCCGGTGAGAGTGTTGTGGTTGGACCGAAGATTGTTCAACAAACTACGGAAAAGATTAAGATGATTCAGGAGAAGATGAGGATTGCTCAGAGTCATCAGAAGAGTTATCACGACAAGAGGAGGAAGTCACTTGAGTTTCAAGAGGGAGATCATGTGTTTCTTCGTGTTACTCCGATAACTGGGGTTGGTCGAGCTTTGAAGTCGAAGAAGTTGACACCTCGATTTATTGGTCCTTATCAGATTTTGGAGAGGATAGGGGAGGTAGCCTATCGTATCGCTTTACCGCCGTCACTTGCGAATTTGCATGAGGTTTTTCATGTGTCTCAGTTGAGGAGGTACATTCCTAATCCGTCGCATGTGGTCCAAGTAGATGATGTACAGGTGAGAGATAACCTGACTGTTGAGACATCACCTGTGAGGATCGAGGATCGAGAGTTGAAGCAGTTGCGGGGTAAAGAGATTGCTTTGGTAAAGGTAGCTTGGGGAGGACCAGCGGGTGGCAATGTAACTTGGGAACTTGAGAGTCAGATGAAGGAGTCTTATCCGGAGTTATTCGCTTGAGGTATGTTTTCGAGGACGAAAACTCTTTTAGTGGGGGAGAGTTGTAACACCCCGATAAAATATGATAATTATTTAATTTAAGTTTAATAGTATATTATGATGATAATATGAATGAGAGGGTATTATTTTTTAAAATAAAAGATAAACCCTTCATATATATTATTATTAGTATATTTATTAATTTAATTAAATAATTGGAATATTATTGGATTATTGTTATTGGAATAAAAAGTTGGAATCAGTAAAGAGTCCCATTTGGTAAAAAGGTTTTACACGTGAAAACAGAGAAGAAACTGAGAAAGGGAGAAGAAGAGGCTAGGGCTAAAGAGGAGAATTCACGATTGTTGAAGGTCAAAGAAGGATTTGCCGGCTTAACTCAGGTAAGGGGGTTTATCGTCGTTTAATGGGTATTATGGGTTAACATGTAATGGGTAGTAATAAGCCATTGAATCGACTCTAATTAGGATGATGAATGTTGCAAATTGTGAACTTATGGATGGATGAGATATGGGTTTATAATTGAAGAAAATTCGTAGGAATTAGATGTAATAAGGTTAGAAATTGTGAAATTGAATGGGTATGATCTGTGTTAGATAATATGAACGAATGCTGTGTAAAAATTGGACTGTGGGAGGTTGGATCTGAGAAATATCGTAGCAGAGAAAACCCATAGCAGATCTGGAATTTGGTTTCTGGTCATACGCGTATGACACTAGGCCATACGCGTATGAGATGGCCTGGTACGCGTATGGGGTGAGGCCATACACATATGAATGAGGAAGATGATGTTCTAACGTAGTTTTGTCTCTGTTGGTACGCGTATGGGAGAAGTGGTACGCGTAGCATACGCGTATGAGACAGGCCATACGCGTATGGGCTTGGCTAGGAAATGTGCCATACGCGTATGGGCATGAGGCATACGTGTATGGGCAGAAGTTTGATTTTTCTGAGTTGTTGTTGTGCAGTTTTGGTCGTTTCAGTTGAGTGATGTAATTTAGCTGATGTATGATATAGTAGGGATCATTTCCCGTTGTTTTGAGCAGTATAAGTATTAGTAGAGTGTGCTAATACTGTGATTTATTATTTGGCATGACATGATATGATTATGTGATAAATATGCTGATGATGTATGATGGTATGCATAATGCTGTGAATATATCTATTATGTATACAATTGTGGATGGACTGTTTATGGCTTAGAGTGTGAGCATATGTCCATTGTGGATTGTTGTTGATGTTTGCATGCTAGGTGATTTAGCGTGCATAGCATGGCCTTTATGGTGGTAGCTAATTCCCATGGTGAGGAATTAGTGAGTGAGTCACTAGGTCTCAAATGAGTGGGACTAGTGAGCTTGGTAGCCGTATCTGGGTTTGATCGGTGAGGTTGAACTATGTGTTCACGAATAGTCGGTACCGCATGCACGGAGTCTCATTTCATAATGTATGTATGGCGTATAATATGAATGGATGTATTCCAATATTATACGTGTGTTTGGTGTTTGTGTTGAGTATGATTATGAGTTGATGTTGTCGTTGCTGAATGTGTGATATGATTAGGGTGATGAATGTGTTAATTTACTTAACATTACATGATATTTCATAATGCTTATTATATCGATCGAGGAACTCACCCTTACAACTATGTTTCAGGTAACGAGCAGTGATTGAGTAGAAGCTAGTGCTTGGAGTCTAGTGTAGTTCCTTAGTGGGTCATGCTCTGGTATATGTAACATCGGGACGGGATGTTTTACTTTGTTTTCATTTTGGTTGATTGAACAACTTTACATGTAATGTGTTACATGGCTTGCATGTTGTTAGATTTCTATCCGCTGCGAATTGTGCAATGTTTTATTTTGATTTAATAAATGAGCATGACAAGTTATTTTGGTGAATGGTGTCAAGTGTCAAGTGTGACACCCTGATATTGCATATCTACTCTGATTCATATTTGTTGTTTTAATTAATTATTGGGGTATTTTAGCAGGGTGTTACATTAGTGGTATTAGAGCATAGTCGGTCGAGTCGAGTCGTAATTATTCTGTTTCCCTGTATGTGATAGGTGTTGTGTAACCCTATCAGTACTTATTATTTTAGCTTGTTGGATTAACTCAGAATAGAGATGGCTGGAAGAGGTAGAGACGATGCTGCGATTGCTGAGGCTCTGGGTATGCTAGCTGGAGTACTTGGAGGGAATCCGAATGTTATGGGACTGGGAGCTGCTCGTCAACTGAGTGAGTTCCAGAGGAACAATCCTCCAATGTTCGAGGGAGCATACGATCCAGATGGTTCTCAGAAGTGGTTGAAGGAGATCGAGAGGATCTTCCGAGTGACTGAGTGTGCCGATAACCAGAAGGTCAGGTTCGGTACGCATATGCTGTCAGAGGAAGCAGATGATTGGTGGGTTGCTGCCCGCACTGAGTTGGAAGCTGCTGGGAATGCTGAGATCACTTGGGCGGTGTTCAGAGAGAGATTCCTGAGGAAGTACTTTCCAGAGGATGTCAGAGGAAAGAAAGAGATAGAGTTCTTAGAATTGAAGCAGGGCAACCGGTCTGTTACTGAGTATGCTGCTAAGTTCACAGAGCTGTCAAAGTATTACACTCCCTATGATGAGGCTACTGGGGAATTTTCAAAATGTGTGAAGTTTGAGAACGGATTACGTCCCGAGATCAAGCAGGCTATTGGGTATCAGCGGATTAGAGTGTTTTCTGACTTGGTTGACTGTTGCAGGATTTTTGAACAGGATACTAAGGCCAGAGCGGAGAGCTATCAGCAGAGGGTTGATGGGAAAGGCAAGAGTCAGAATGATTGTGGGAAACCGTATGCAGCTGGCAAAGGTTTCCAGAGACAGAGTGGGATGAAGAGACCTAGTGGGGGAGACTCCAGTGCCCCTGCTAAGTGTTACAGATGTGGTCAGGCTGGACATCGTATCCATGAGTGTACCAGTACTGAGAAGAAGTGTTTCAAGTGTGGAAAAGGTGGTCACTTGGCTGCAGAGTGCCGGTTGAAGACTATGACTTGTTTCAACTGTGGAGAGGTGGGTCATATCAGTCCACAGTGTCCTAAGCCTAAGAAAGAGAACCAGTCGGGAGGCAAGGTCTTTGCTTTATCGGGTTCTGAGACTTCTGCAGATGATCGTTTGATCCGAGGTATGTGTTATATTAATGGCTTTCCTCTTGTAGCTATTATTGACACAGGTGCGACTCATTCCTTTATATCTTTGGATTGTGCGGTGAAACTTAAATTAGAGATATCTGAGATGCATGGGAGTATGGTGATTGATACTCCTGCGAAGGGTTCAGTGACTACTACTTCAGTTTGTTTAAATTGCCCTTTGAGTATTTTTGGTAGAGACTTTGGGATGGACCTCGTGTGTCTTCCACTAGTGCAGATTGATGTT
Source organism: Lathyrus oleraceus (assembly GCF_024323335.1). Taxonomy (NCBI): domain Eukaryota; kingdom Viridiplantae; phylum Streptophyta; class Magnoliopsida; order Fabales; family Fabaceae; genus Lathyrus; species Lathyrus oleraceus. Next base: position 441,944,766 of record NC_066581.1, read on the forward strand.
ATCCTGGGTATGAACTGGTTGGTGTTTAACCGAGTTTATATCAACTGTTTTGATAAGACTGTGATCTTTCCTGAGATTGAGGAAGGAAAGAGTTTGTTTCTATTAGCAAGGCAGGTGAATGAGGCAGTAGCAGATGGGGCAGAGTTGTTTATGCTGTTAGCGACTTTGGAGGCTAAAGATAAACTGGTGATTTGCGATCTAGCCGTGGTGTGTGATTTTCCTGATGTGTTTCCTGAAGAAGTGAATGATTTACCGCCAGAGCATGAAGTTGAGTTCTCGATTGATTTGGTACCTGGTACTAGGCCGATATCGATGGCTCCGTACCGTATGTCTGCTGTTGAGTTAACTGAATTGAAGAGTCAGCTGGAAGATCTGTTGGATAAGAAATTTATTCGTCCAAGTGTGTCACCGTGGGGCGCACCAGTGTTATTGGTTAAGAAGAAAGAAGGTACTATGAGGTTGTGTGTGGACTACAGGCAACTGAATAAAGTGACGATCAAGAATCGATATCCTTTGCCGAGGATTGATGATTTGATGGATCAGTTGGTTGGTGCGAGTGTGTTCAGCAAAATAGATTTGAGATCGGGGTATCATCAGATACGCGTGAAAACTGAGGATATTCAGAAGACTGCTTTCAGAACAAGGTATGGACATTATGAGTATTCTGTAATGCCTTTTGGTGTGACTAATGCGCCTGGGGTATTTATGGAGTATATGAATAGGATTTTCCATCCGTACCTAGACAAGTTTGTTGTGGTGTTTATTGACGATATTTTGGTGTATTCGAAATCTGAAGAAGAGCATGCTGAACATTTGAGAGTGGTTTTAGGAGTTCTACGAGAAAAGAAGTTATTTGCTAAACTGTCCAAGTGTGAATTTTGGTTAGAAGAGGTTAGTTTTCTTGGTCATGTGGTTTCAAGAGGTGGTATTGCTGTTGATCCTTCTAAGATAGAAGCGGTATCTAAGTGGGAAGCTCCGAAGTCAGTTTCTGAGATAAGGAGTTTTCTTGGACTTGCAGGTTATTATAGGAAATTCATTGAGGGATTTTCTAAGTTGGCGTTACCGTTGACGATGTTGACTAGAAAGGGGCAAGCGTTTGTTTGGGACTCAACATGTGAAGAAGGTTTCCAAGAGTTAAAGAGAAGGTTAACTACTGCTCCTATTCTGATATTACCAAGTCCGTCGGAACCATTTGAGGTTTACTGTGATGCTTCATTGTTGGGTTTGGGTGGTGTTTTGATGCAGAATAAGCAGGTTGTAGCTTATGCTTCGAGACAACTGAAGGTTCATGAGAGGAACTATCCAACACACGATTTAGAGTTGGCAGCTGTGGTATTTGTTCTGAATTTATGGAGGCATTACTTGTACGGGTCAAGATTTGAGGTTTTCAGTGACCATAAAAGTTTAAAGTATTTGTTTGATCAGAAAGAGCTGAATATGAGACAGAGGAGATGGTTAGAGTTTCTGAAGGATTATGACTTTGGTTTGAATTACCATCCGGGTAAAGCAAACGTAGTGGCTGATGCATTAAGTCGGAAATCATTGCATATGTCTATGTTAATGGTTAAGGAATTGGATTTAATTGAGCAGTTTAGAGACTTGAGTTTGGTGTGTGAGAGTACTCACAATAGTGTTAAATTGGGAATGTTGAAGTTAACGAGTGGTATTCTGGATGAGATTAGAGAGGGTCAGAAATCCGATGTGCTTTTGGTTGATAAGTTGACTCTAGTGAATCAAGGTCAAGGTGGTGAATTCAGAGTTGATGAGAATGGTGTTTTGAAATTTGGTAATCGGGTGTGTATTCCGAATGTTACCGAACTTAAGAAGAGTATTCTTGAGGAAGGACATCGTAGTGGCCTGAGTATTCATCCTGGGGCTACGAAGATGTATCATGATTTGAAAAAGTTATTTTGGTGGCCGGGAATGAAAAGGGAAATTGCGAGTTTTGTTTATTCTTGTTTGACTTGTCAGAAGTCAAAGATTGAGCATCAGAAGCCGTCTGGGCTAATGCAACCGTTGGCTATTCCAGAGTGGAAGTGGGATAGTATCAGTATGGATTTTGTTTCTGGTTTACCGAGAACAATTAAGAATTTTGAAGCTATTTGGGTGATTGTTGACAGATTGACAAAATCGGCTCATTTCATTCCGATCAGAATGGAGTATCCGTTAGAGAGATTAGCTGAGTTGTATATTGAGAAAATTGTAAGTTTGCATGGTATTCCGTCGAGTATTGTTTCAGATAGAGATCCTAGATTTACATCGAAGTTCTGGGAAGGTTTGCAGAGGGCTTTGGGAACTAAGCTGAGATTGAGTTCTGCATATCATCCGCAGACTGATGGTCAGACTGAGAGGACGATTCAGTCACTGGAGGATCTTTTGAGGGCTTGTGTTTTGGAAAAGGGAGGTGCTTGGGATTGTTATTTACCTTTGATTGAGTTTACCTACAACAATAGTTTTCATTCGAGCATTGGTATGGCACCGTTTGAAGCTTTGTATGGTAGGAGATGTCGGACACCTTTATGTTGGTATGAGTCCGGTGAGAGTGTTGTGGTTGGACCGAAGATTGTTCAACAAACTACGGAAAAGATTAAGATGATTCAGGAGAAGATGAGGATTGCTCAGAGTCATCAGAAGAGTTATCACGACAAGAGGAGGAAGTCACTTGAGTTTCAAGAGGGAGATCATGTGTTTCTTCGTGTTACTCCGATAACTGGGGTTGGTCGAGCTTTGAAGTCGAAGAAGTTGACACCTCGATTTATTGGTCCTTATCAGATTTTGGAGAGGATAGGGGAGGTAGCCTATCGTATCGCTTTACCGCCGTCACTTGCGAATTTGCATGAGGTTTTTCATGTGTCTCAGTTGAGGAGGTACATTCCTAATCCGTCGCATGTGGTCCAAGTAGATGATGTACAGGTGAGAGATAACCTGACTGTTGAGACATCACCTGTGAGGATCGAGGATCGAGAGTTGAAGCAGTTGCGGGGTAAAGAGATTGCTTTGGTAAAGGTAGCTTGGGGAGGACCAGCGGGTGGCAATGTAACTTGGGAACTTGAGAGTCAGATGAAGGAGTCTTATCCGGAGTTATTCGCTTGAGGTATGTTTTCGAGGACGAAAACTCTTTTAGTGGGGGAGAGTTGTAACACCCCGATAAAATATGATAATTATTTAATTTAAGTTTAATAGTATATTATGATGATAATATGAATGAGAGGGTATTATTTTTTAAAATAAAAGATAAACCCTTCATATATATTATTATTATTAGTATATTTATTAATTTAATTAAATAATTGGAATATTATTGGATTATTATTATTGGAATAAAAAGTTGGAATCAGTAAAGAGTCCCATTTGGTAAAAAGGTTTTACACGTGAAAATAGAGAAGAAACTGAGAAAGGGAGAAGAAGAGGCTAGGGCTAAAGAAGAGAATTCACGATTGTTGAAGGTCAAAGAAGGATTTGCCGGATTAACTCAGGTAAGGGGGGTTTATCGTCGTTTAATGGGTATTATGGGTTAACATGTAATGGGTAGTAATAAGCCATTGAATCGACTCTAATTAGGATGATGAATGTTGCAAATTGTGAACTTATGGATGGATGAGATATGGGTTTATAATTGAAGAAAATTCGTAGGAATTAGATGTAATAAGGTTAGAAATTGTGAAATTGAATGGGTATGATCTGTGTTAGATAATATGAACGAATGCTGTGTAAAAATTGGACCGTGGGAGGTTGGATCTGAGAAATCTCGTAGCAGAGAAAACCCATAGCAGATCTGGAATTTGGTTTCTGGTCATACGCGTATGACACTAGGCCATACGCGTATGAGATGGCCTGGTACGCGTATGGGGTGAGGCCATACACGTATGAATGAGGAAGATGATGTTCTAACGTAGTTTTGTCTCTGTTGGTACGCGTATGGGAGAAGTGGTACGCGTAGCATACGCGTATGAGACAGGCCATACGCGTATGGGCTTGGCTAGGAAATGTGCCATACGCGTATGGGCATGAGGCATACGTGTATGGGCAGAAGTTTGATTTTTCTGAGCTGTTGTTGTGCAGTTTTGGTCGTTTCAGTTGAGTGATGTAATTTAGCTGATGTATGATATAGTAGGGATCATTTCCCGTTGTTTTGAGCAGTATAAGTATTAGTAGAGTGTGCTAATACTGTGATTTATTATTTGGCATGACATGATATGATTATGTGATAAATATGCTGATGATGTATGATGGTATGCATAATGCTGTGAATATATCTATTATGTATGCAATTGTGGATGGACTGTTTATGGCTTAGAGTGTGAGCATATGTCCATTGTGGATTGTTATTGATGTTTGCATGCTAGGTGATTTAGCGTGCATAGCATGGCCTTTATGGTGGTAGCTAATTCCCATGGTGAGGAATTAGTGAGTGAGTCACTAGGTCTCAAATGAGTGGGACTAGTGAGCTTGGTAGCCGTATCTGGGTTTGATCGGTGAGGTTGAACTATGTGTTCACGAATAGTCGGTACCGCATGCATGGAGTCTCATTTCATAATGTATGTATGGCGTATAATATGAATGGATGTATTCCAATATTATACGTGTGTTTGGTGTTTGTGTTGAGTATGATTATGAGTTGATGTTGCCGTTGCTGAATGTGTGATATGATTAGGGTGATGAACGTGTTAATTTACTTAACATTACATGATATTTCATAATGCTTATTATATCGATCGAGGAACTCACCCTTACAACTATGTTTCAGGTAACGAGCAGTGATTGAGTAGAAGCTAGTGCTTGGAGTCTAGTGTAGTTCCTTAGTGGGTCATGCTCTGGTATATGTAACATCGGGACGGGATGTTTTACTTTGTTTTCATTTTGGTTGATTGAACAACTTTACATGTAATGTGTTACATGGCTTGCATGTTGTTAGATTTCTATCCGCTGCGAATTGTGCAATGTTTTATTTTGATTTAATAAATGAGCATGACAAGTTATTTTGGTGAATGGTGTGAAGTGTCAAGTGTGACACCCTGATATTGCATATCTACTCTGATTCATATTTGTTGTTTTAATTAATTATTGGGGTATTTTAGCAGGGTGTTACAGCAAACACCTTATCAAAACAGCCAAGGTTACCAACAAAGAGAAAATAATCAAGGTTATCAACAAGGTTGGAGACAAGAGGCCGGACCTTCAAACCGTTAAAATCCTTATCAAAACTATAACCAACCTCCACAACCTCAAGGTGGAAATTCAAAGATAGAAGACACTTTCCCCCAATTAATGCAAATGTCAATGGCTAACCAAAAGAGTACCGATGCGGCCATAAAAAAATCTTGAGATGCAAGTTAGTCAATCGTCTTCAATTAGCCGATGAACACAAAGGAACCTTTTCCACAAACACTCAAGACAACCCGAAGGGGCATTGTAAGTCTATTCTAACTCGTAGTGGTAGAAAAATTGACATGGGCATTGGTGATGAAGTGGAGGAAGAGGAAAGTGTAGTAGAAAAAGAGAAGGAAAAATATGAGATTGAAGTAGAAAAATGTTGAAGGAGAATTAGTTGAAAAAGAGAAAAGTGAGAAAGACGAAGTAGAAAAGAAAAATAGAGAGGAAAAGAAGAAAAAGAATCAAAAGGGGAAGGAGAAGTTGAATAATATTCCAATTCAAAATTTTCCATATCCTCATGCTCCTTCCAAGAAGGACAATGCTACGCACTATGCTCGGTTCTTGGATATATTTATTCAGTTACAAATCAATATTCCATTTTCCGAGGCCCTTGAGAAAATGCCTACATATGAAAAGTTCATGAAGGAAATACCTACAAAGAAGACAAGATATACGGATCAAGAAACAATCACTCTTGATGCTAGTTATAGTGCAATCATTCAAATGACTCTACCGCAGAAAGAAAGTGATCCGGAAAGGGTTACATTACCGGTCACGATAGGAAATGTTTACATTGAAAAAGGTTTTATTGACTTGAGCTCTAGAATCAACTTGATTATGTTATCCATTGTGAAAAGGTTAAGAAGCATGGAGTTTAAAACAACAAGGATGACATTGCAATTGGCCGGCAAGTCTATAACCCGTCCTCATGGAGTAGTGAAGGATGTGCTAGTAAAAGTTGTAATTTGAGTGTGCACCTTTGAGGGGGGGGGGGGGGGTGAATTAGGTTCTATGAAACTTTTTTCGGTTTTGACTTGTTTTAAGAATCTTTCCTTAGAGATTACTATGTGATGAATACGGTAAATGCTGAAAAGATAAAGAAAACTGAGAGATATCCTGGTTCCCCTCATAGATGGAGAGTACTCCAGTCCCCTCTCAACATGAAAGAGATTTTATTGTTAGGACTTTTACAAGACTCTTCCTAGTCTTTCTATATAGACACTAACAATCACACCAAGAACAATCCTCTTGGACTTTTCACTAAGTTCAAAAAGAGAACAATCCTCCCTTTAATGAACCTTTTATTTCCAACAATCTTGGACAACAAGGATACACAAAGTAATCTGAATTTTTGATAAGTATATAAAATGGAATTGTATAACTATCAACCTATGGATTGATCTTCTCCTTATAACAAACAAATCTCTCAATGATATACAAGTGTTCACTATGAATGAAATAAAACTTATGATGATTTCCTATGAAGGTTAAGAGCAGAAAGTTTCACTCTAAAAATTCTGGTTTTGAACACTTAAAGAATTTTTGAAAGATGAAGAGAATATTTGAATGTTTGAAAATTTTGCAAAAGGGGGTGAGATTAAAATCTGAAGAAATTATGTTTATATAACACTAATGCACCTCTGCAAATCATTATAATTCATGAAAGGATGTCATGCTTCAAGAGCCAATTTTTAAAACCAACAGAATGAAAAAATGTAAATTTCTCAGGCACTGGTACAGTGGTAACCGGTTAACCAAATATGGTTAATCGGTCCCTCCATCCCCCACTAACGTGCAGATTATTTGAAAATTTTAGCCTGTTAATCGATTAGCACCAGTATGTTAATTGATTAATAGCTCTCCAGAATGTAAAAATGGTTAATTTTCAAAGAGAAAAACTTTAGTAAGATGCATCCAAACATATTAACTAAACATGATATGAATGTATGAGGACTTGAACACTTGTATACTCATTAGAAAGATTGAATTCTATATACCTTATCATGCATGATCATTCCATAAGAATTTCTCCAAGACTTCACATAGTATGAAAATTGTATTTGCTTTAAGTCTTTGGGCCATTTCTTTTTCTCAATCCATTCTTGCTTTGTAGAATCTTGTCGTCATCAAAACTCTTGAGAAGCATGCCTTCACATTATCCCTCTTTTTGATAATGACAACCATATCTTGAAAGTTTTCTTCATTCTTGATTCTCTAACACAAAATGATCCTCGTAGATTAATGCTTTAAAGAGTTCAAAATGCTCCCCCTTGATCAATGCTCAAACGAGATTTTGCTAGCTACACTTTGTTAGAGAAAAAGCATACAACACAATAACAATACTTCTCCCCCTTTGTCATTACCCAAAAGGAAGGGGAAAGACTTAAACAATCAAACATATAACACAAAAACATAGAATAATATAATAGTGATACGAAAACATAACATAATTGTTCAAAAACATAGAGTAATTAAAAACATAACACAAATATTAGAACAAAAACTTAGAAACTATAAAAGAAAAGAAATAAAATAATAAAAACAATGACATCTAGTCACTTTCTAACATCTCTTCGGTTTCTTTATCATCTCCTTCTTCTCCTTCTTCACTTTCTTCCTCTTCAATAGTTTCACGGTTACGGGAAGAGGTTAGGTTTTTAAAGAGTCTTTTAAGTGATGCCATATAAAGTTTGTGTTCACGATGGTTATGGTTCATTGTAGCTTCAATGGAACACATCTTGGAGTAGAGTATCTCATTTGAATAACTGCCTTCCGGAAAGGGGTGTGAGGCATTTGAAGAAGAATCCTCCTTGTACTTGAAGTGCCTGTCTTCATCCTTGATAATTCTGGTATTTTTAAGAGAGTCCTTGCATTTATTTCACAACCTTTTGAGGTCATATTCTTTTGAGGTTCTCTCCTCAAAGCCAAACCACTTTCTTCCAAAATGCGAGAAATCAACCTTGCATACGGAAGACCACCACTAAGGATTTGTTGGTGTTTCATGAGATACATGATAGTGAGCGCCCAATTTACCTTGATGTTCTTCTTGATGGCATAGATTAATTGCATCTCAACATCATTAATTTGGTAATGATTTGAATTCTTCGGCAATAAGATGTAGCACCTCAAATTTGCACCTATCATTGTACATACCATTTCATATTAGGTCATAGCATATCATAATCCATTGCATAGCATTTGCATTGTCCCCAGTTGCCTCAAGAGCAAGCAAGTCAAGAACTAGGTCAAACTGATCAGGAGATCAGTCAACCAATCAAGCAAGGGTGTTTCTCAAGGAATCAAAGCCCTAGGGTTTGTCCAACAAGTTCACATGACTTGGAGGTCTATTTGAAGTGTTCAAGTCAAGGGTTGGATGTTCAGAAGTCATCAATTCATGCACAGTCTGTCAGAAACCCTAGAAAGTCAAAGTTGGTCAACTGTGGTTGATTCTATGGATTTGATGGATGGAAATGGTTTGAAGGAGCTTATTCATGTCCTAATAGGCCTCATATGTCATGGCAATCAACATCATGGAAGAATTTGAAGCCAATCAGAAAATTTCCCAAAATAGAAAGTGGACCTGTAATTTCAACTGCCAAAAATGGAAACTTCTTGATCCTCAACTTGCATCATGATACAAGCTTCAAATGAATTTTTGCCCAACATGAAAGTTGAAGATCTTGTTCTCCCATTTTCAAAAAGTCCAAGAACTCTCAAATCCCATGAATGGTTGTCAAGATATGATCAAATCATTTTCACAAAATCTTGAACTTCAAAGAGGCATATCTCTCAAACCATAAGGCCAAATTTGGTGGGGTTTTTTCCTACAAACCACATTTTTCCTCCTCTTTCCAAAAATGTAAACATCATGTACCAAAACCTTGCCAATCAAAATGGCATTTTTTGACCTATTTCATTTAAAAATCAAGTTTGACCAAACTTTGACTTTTTGATTCATTGATTTTTTCACCATTTTGCCAATTGGGATTCCTTCTAAATGTCATTTGCAACATGTATCAAGCCAAAATTCAAGTTGTTTCTTGTCACACCACTTCCATATTTGCCTTTGTTGTCAAGTTAGAAAATAGTGCATTTTCACTTCATTTCACTTAAACAAGATAACCATTCCATGGGCAGACCTAAAACAGCAGAAATATAGGTCCTTGGCAGCCTTTCCAAGCCCAGTTCGTGTACAAAACATGCACCCCCATATTCATTTGGTTCACATTTAGAAATTTGCAAATGGTTTCATTAAGTGAAAACAAGTTAACCATTCATTGAACAAACATAAAACAGATGGATTAAGGGTCAGTAGCAGCTTGGCTAAGGCCCATTCTCGTGCCAAACTCACACCTCCATACTCACTTATGCACAACTTAGCAATTTGCATTTGGTTTGATTTAAGTAAAACCAGATTACCATTTGATCAAGGGACTTTAAACAGCATATATAAAGTGTTTTTCTGACAATTCACAACCCTAGCCACAGCCTGAAAACAACAGAAAACTTCATTCTCTCCTCTCTTGCATTTTTGCATATTGACAAATTCTGTTCATAAGCTCAAAAGACTCGAGCCTCCCTTCCTTGAGCCATCACCAGACCATCATTTTGAAGACATTTGGAGCCTTTAGAACCAACTGTAAGCAGCTTCATTACCATTGTTGTCCAAAGCATTCATCCATGGTAAGAATCGGGCTGAACCATTGCAAGAGTTTGTAAGCTGAATGCCACAGTCTTCCACCTCCTAGGACCATTATCTTCATCTGTTTTGACTGCTCAAGGCCAGGAAACTGCTGAATCCTCACTTGCTCTTCAACAGGGGTTAGTTTTCGATCCTCTTCTTTCTCCAAACTATATCATGTTTAGGGTAGGTTTTTGCATGCTGATTCTAAAATGCTATGCCTTGCTTGAAATGGTTGTGACATGAGGGAGAAATCTGAGTTTACATTTTTGCATCCAAACATACTTTCCATCGATTTGCTCACATGTGGTTGATTCGATGAAAACCATTGCTATATTCTTGTTACTTGATGTATGATGATGCTATTAGCATGGTTGATTTTAATTTCTGGGCATATGAAATTTTCGAGTTCATGGTGATGATGAATGTTGCTGCTGCTTAAAACCTAACCCTGTCCAGAATTTCCCATGATTAATGTTTGTTTTGTTGTTGGTTGATGTTATATGATGATGGTGTTTCATAGGCCGTGCTTGATTGTTGATGCTGGATGTGTTTATTGTTCATAATTTTTGGTCGATTGCATGATGAACATGATGCCATGCTGCTGCTCTTTAAACCCTAGCTGCATTTCCAGATTTTTTCCCCATTGTATTTGGCCCTTTGTTGTTTAATGATTGCATGATGTTATTTGCCACGATGCCTGTGAAGTTATGTGTGGTTGTTGCTCATGATATTGGTTGAAGATGTTGATGCCATGCTGCATAAACCCTAAGGGTTTTGATCTTGAACTTGGATTGGTTGGCTTGTTTGAATTTCCTGCGTGTGCACTGTTCTATTGAAATCCAACCAATCAAATTATTTGGTTTCTGTGGCCAAAACGCACAGTTTAGTTAAGTGGGGCGCTATATTACGAAATTGCCATTCAGTTGACCATTGTTTGACTTATGCCATGTTATGTTACTCATGATTGCTACCAATTATTCCTCATCTTGCAAAATTCATTTCTCTCTCAAATTGAATCCAAAAATCATGAAACTTTTTCCATCATGTTCATGAATGTGTCTAGTATTTAATTATGATTTTTAATCATTTTTTGGTTGACTGGATTTTATTTGGCATGAAGTTTCTTGACATGTATGCATATTTGACACCCTTAGCCATTCCTTTTGTGAAATTGTCATGATGTATCCAATGAGCTTGAAACTTTTTGTGGTGAAACTAGACTCATTGACCTTTGTTTCCATATAGAGTTTGTACATTTCTCATTTGTGGTTTGTGAGTTACAAAATTTTGAAGTTATGTGTTGCATTTGGTGCTACATGAATGATATGCATCTGCCCAATTTTTGTTCACATGTTTCCTTACATCCAAATGATCCCAAATTTTGCATGATCCCTCCCTTACATGTCTAGTTCATGTGTGATTTTTCCTGGAATTGATTGTGCTGTTTTCCATTTGATTGTGAATTTCCTTCCCTGCCTAGTCAATGGTTGACTTTTTGTGCTACATGTTGCCAAATCCTTTGGGAAATTCTCATAACATATTGTATGATCATGAAATTTCATATGTGATAACTAGACATCTCAAGCTTTGCATTGTTGTTAATCTCATTCATTTCTCATCAGTTTTCAATTTGATATGATTTTTTGAAGTTGACCCATGTTTGTTGACCTTCATTGTGCATGCTTGAAATTATGTTGACTTCTTGATTTTAATTGACTGCCTTCCTCTCATCCAAATGCCATGAAATTTGACATGCTTGCCATGCTAGATGTTAGGATTGAACATGAATTATTTGGTGATTTTTGAAAATGTTTGGGTTGACTTTTGATGCAAGTCATTCTGTTGACTTTTTTGTGCTTTCATTTGTCATGCCTTGCCTTCTTTTGCTTATGAGTTGATGATGATGCATGATATGATTGTGAATCCAATTGAGATAGCTTCTTAAATGTTTGACCTTGACTTTGGTTGACTTTTCTTTGCTGTTTTGACTTTTTCTTTCATCCTTGACCCTAGGCTAGTCCTAGTGGTCTGTTGAGCTTACAATTGAGTTCTTGTTTCAGGTTAAGCACCAATGCCTCAAAGATCATTCAAACTTATTTGGACTTGATTGTTTTATCATATGCTAACCTTTGTTTTGTAGGTTTGACTCATGTGTTTGAGTCTTGTGCCATGCACTTTGGTCCTTCTGTGGTTGACTATTTGCCAATTTCTTTTGATTTAAACTTTGGAACTGTTTACTAATTGGTTTGACTTTTTCAGGTACTTTAGTTGCTTAAGTTCTCTGAACTTGCTTTGCTTTGCTTTTTAGCAACTTGCTTGAGGTATAATCTCTTTTACTTCATGTAGTCTGGAGACCCGGTCTGTTATTTGACCGGGCAAACTGTCTGAAGTCCTCCTTAAGAGGCCATGCTTGTGTGTGTTTAAAATTGTCCCTGTACATATTGAAAGTCCTTCAAAAAGGCAATTGGTGGAAGGTAGGGATATGCAATCTATCCCCCACTACTCTTGTTGTGTCATCCCTCTGCTCACACTGCTGTGTGTTGATGCATTGGGATACAAACCCAAGATCTTGTACAAAGTGTACAGTGTCAGAGTCTTCGAGTATAGAAGGGTTCCCACTTTCTGGACCCATGCTCATTTGTCTATTAGCTCTCCCTGGCCAGGGATAAGAGCTGTGAGGTCTCATCCTCACCTCATCCTTTCATCTGCTTCACCTTAGCCCCTCAATGGCAAGGTTAAGAGCACACTTCACCCCATTCCAGAGGTTTGTTTGTTGAGGTTGATATGACCCCTCAACTAAAACCTAACCCTTGTGTGAGCCTCTTGTTTGCATATAGAGTGTGCTTCCTGTGATTGTCTGTTTGCTCTGCCTCTTTAGGTGTAGTTTGGACTTGCCCTTGTGCAAGGTAGGTTGTGCTTGACTTGCTTCCTGTGCAAGTCAAGTCTGTGTGGCTTGCTTCCTGTGTGAGCCATGCTTAGAGTTGTTTGGCCGAACTACGGCAACTCTGATTCTCATGTTCAGATGAGATACGTAGGCACGAGACGCGATGTCTTGCCGAGTTTGACTAACCACTAACATCTAATTCTTTTCTCTCGCCCTCGTTGCGATTGAGATATCCCCTTTCTCTTGCCCTTGTTGCAATCGAGACCCTTGCTTCCTGTGCAAGTCTTGTTTAGGATAGGTTGGCCCTTGTGCCATTTAGCTAGAAACCTTAACTTAGGGTTGATCTTTGCATGACAACATCTAGGCTCGAGTCGTAGTCTCCCTAGAGTTGTGTCTCCCTCTGTTATCTGGTTAGGCTAGATCCTTGTCCCTGCGTAGGGGAACTACATCGCCCTGATCTTCACACCAGATGAAGTATGTAGGCAGGAGATTGAGCTGATCTCTCCGGGCGCCTTTTCTTTTCTTTTGTGTGTGTTATCTGACCTTTGCTAGGCTCGAGTCCCTGACTCCTTAGCATTTGCTGTCTGTCTGTTTGTTTGTGTTTGACAGTTGTAGGCTGAGTCCCAGACTCCCTATCTATCTGTTGTGTTGTTTAGGTTCAGATGTCAATGTAAGTCCAGTGATTGGCATTTGGGCTCCACGTTTGCCTCTTTACGTGTGTTTAGGTTCGGATGCTGACATAAGTCCAGCGATTGGCATTCAGGCTCCACGTTTGCCTTTGTCTTGTTTTGTTTGTGTGCGTGTCAGCCGAGCTACGAATGCTCTGATTCTTCTCTCGTCCGAGAAGATACGTACGCATAGGATGCGATATCCTAGCGAGCATGTGTCATTTCCCCAGTCCGAACTACTTCGACTCTGACGTCTATGCCTGATAGACTAAGTAGGCCCAGGATGCGACATCCTGCCGAGTCAGTTTCAGTCAGTCTCTTTTGTCTCTTTCAGCCAGTGTGTGTGTGTTTGAGCAGTGTTTTAGCAACCATTTTCCTTCCTTTTGTGCGTGGATCCCGTAGAGTACTACGGATGCGTAGGGTGCCTAATACCTTCCCTTCGCATAACCGACTCCCGAACCCATCCTCTTTGGTCGCGAGACCATGTTCTTTCCTAGGTTTACTTCGAGCGTTTCCTTTCCCTCTTTTGGGATAAATAACGCACGGTGGCGGCTCTGTTGTTTCTTTCTTTTCCCGCCGGTTTTTCGCGTGATGCGACATAAGACATATGCAATAATATAGTGAAGCATTCAGTCACTAACCGTCAAATTCTTAGCATAACAAAAGACCCTAGAAGATGATAGGTTCTTTCCACTTAAGACATCAGCTTGGCTGCCCCGACAGATTTGAAAATAAAAATCCATTTTGCTGTAATGTTCCCATTCTCCGTCATTAGGTTGAAAACCTTGATAAATAAATTCTCCTTCATCAGGAATACCTAACATTGTTCCAAAACTATCCATATCCTTACTAATCTCAAAATTTCTAAACTTAGCATAAATCATGTGATCTTCGAATTCATCCATACCAATTTATAGAGTAGTAAAAACTTCTTTGACTAGGCCAGGATAATAGGAACCAACCTCAAACACTAATTTATCAACACCTTGTTCTTTCAACTGTGCCGGAAAAGAAAAACTATGCTCAGGAAAAAATATGAGGTTAACATATTTTACCGGCATTAGAGATCGATTTCTGACATCAAAGTTCAACCTCCTTGACTTTGTTGTAGGAGCTTGTTCTTCAACATCAGCTGGGTTAGAGCTAGATGTTGGTGTAAGCCCTAGAGGCCAATACTTTTGGTACTTGTATCAAATTATTTATTAATAATAAAAGGCTTTTTCTTTATTACGTTTGTTTAATAAAGTCCCTAGAATAGCTAGTCTGTTTAATGTATCAAGTATGACTTAATCATGAGATCACATTAAACATAAGGACACTATTCTTAAAGTATCCATAGTCGAGCTTTAGTGTGAAGTGGGATAACATTAAAGTATTAAGACTATTATGTTTGTAGACTGATGATCACATCTCATGGATCATGGATAAAGAGTTATCAAGTCTTAAACATAGGTATGAATATTAAGAGTAATATTTATACTGGATTGACCCGCTATGAGAATACTATATAGAAAGTTATGCAAAGTGTCATAAGTTATTCTCATGGTGATAATAGTGTATTCCACTCTTCGACCTGAAACCACTATGGATCCTAGATGTAGAGTCGAGTGCTTTATTGCTGATCCAATGTTGTCCGTAACTGGATAACCATAAAGACAGTTGATGGGTACTCCACAAAGCATGCTGAGGGACATGAGTGTCCTAGATGGAATTTGCCCATCCTGCGTAACAGGATAAATGTCTATGGGCCCAATATTGAACTGAACAAGGATGACACGGTCTATGCCTTGTGTTCAATATAGACATAAGGGCAAAAGGGTAATTATACACATAAGTATTATCACAGAAGGAATTGTCAGATCACATGACATTTTCGTGTCTTGGGTAGCAGTGATGTGTTGCTAGATACCGCTCACTGTTTATTATGTTAAATGCGTGATTTAATATAATTGCCAACGTCACGAAAACCTACAGGGTCACACACAAAGGACGGATTGATGAGAGATAGAATAACTAAGGAAAACCATAAGGTACGGTGCCCTTAAGTGAGTTATAGAGCATCGTAAGGTACGATGTACTTGAGTAGAATACGAAATATGGTAAGGTACCATGAGCTTAAGTGATTTTGGGCATATTATAAGATATGGGCCAAAATACACTTAAGTGGGCTTTTAGCTTGAAGCCCACACAAGTGGTTCTATAAATAGAACCCTTGTGCAGAAGCAAAAAAAATTTGCGGTTGCATTATTTTCGTTTTCTATCACTCTCTCTCTCTCACTCAAAGCCTTCATCCGTACCAGCTAGCACTGAGATTGAAGGAACCCGTTCGTGTGGACTGAGTAGAGACGTTGTCATCGTTCAACGTTCGTGATCGCTTCGTGGATTTGCATCAAAGGTTTTGATCGTCACAAGAGATCTGCACCAAAGGTTTCAACCGTCACAAGAGGTAAATATTCTATCACTGATCATGACCATTCGTAAGGATCTCTAAAGGAGAAATTTTTATTTCCGCTGCATTTTGGACCGCAATTCTCCTTAACTAGATTCTCCCATGGGAAGCTTTCCTCTGTCTTTTCTTGATGGAGCCATGGTTGAGAGTGAAGGTTTTGAGAGTTAGGGTTTGAGAAGGGATTTTTCGAATTTGGAAGGTAGAGGGTTTTGAGATGGAATATTAGAGGTGTGAAGGGGTTATAATGAAGATTTAGTGGGGTGGGTTTTAATTTTGTTTTAATGGGGTAAAAAATTTGGAAGAAGAAGTTTGAAGAAGAGAGTAAATGAGACTTGAAGGCTTTGATGAATATTGCTGAAGAAGTTGGAAAGTGAAAGACTTTTCAAACAAAAGCACTTAAGTGAATAAAACATAACAAGAATGAAATACATTTAAGTCTGAATAAATTAAATTAAGTGGAAATTTGTACCAGGTGTAATCGGTTAACCATATATGGTTAATCGACTACACCACCAAATAGAACAGAAAATACGCATGGAAAAGAGGTGTTAATCGGTTAACGCCTGACAAAAAACATTGACTTCATAGCAGACAGTAGGAAGGAATTTTCCACAAAATATCACTTTGGCATGTTATAATATATAATAATGCAACTTTGGATTAACCTTTCATGTCATGAAAATTATTTTCGCATCATATAAAATGAAAATTTGTAAATATAATGATAAACTCACATTAAGTAAAATTTTGAAAGTTAAAATTTTGTGTACCTTTGATTCATTATAGAGTATAATGAATAAATATTGAGGAATTATATGTCACCTTCATTTAGAATTCCAAACTCTCCTCTAATTTTGTAAAAAGCGTCTCGAGAAAGCGACTTTGTGAAGATATTCGTGAGTTGATTGTGAGTATCGATAAAGGAGATATCAATGTCACCTTTTAGAATGCGATTCCTTAGGAAGTGATGTCTAATGTCGATGTGTTTGGTTCTTGAGTGCATGATTGGATTCTTTGAAATATTGATTGCACTTGTGTTATTGCATTTGAGAGAGATGCTACCTAGATTTATACCATAGTCGAGAAGTTATTGCTTCAACCAAAGTATTTGTGCACAGCAACTATCGACAACGATATATTTTGCTTCTACAGTGTCGAGAGCCACAATTGCTTACTTTTTACATGACCAAGAAACTAGAGCATTTCCAAAAATGTGACATGTTCCACTCGTGCTTTTCCTGTCTGTCTTACATCCTGCATAATCTCCATCAGAGAAACCAAGAAGACTACATATACTACCTTTGGGGTACCATAAGCCGACATTGGATGTTCCTTTGAGATACTTCATTATTCTCTCGATACTTAGTGATATCAATTGGAGTTTCGGATTTGTCATGATCAAGATATGTCCCCGATCCCATTGGAGTGGCTATATCTTTGCAAGCATCCATGCCAAATCTTTTGAGAAGTTCTTTGCAATATTTAGATTGATTGATGAATATCCCATTCTTTGTTTGTTTGATGTGCAACCCAAGGAAGTAGTTCAAATTACCCATCATGGACATTTTAATATCTCCTTGCATGATTATTGACAATTCTTCATATAAGGATTCATTTGTGGATCCAAATATGACGTCATCTACACAAATTTGCACTAAGATAGTATGATGGTTAATTCGTTTGATAAACAAATTAGTATTCACTTCACCTTTTTCAAAACCATGTTTGCAAAGAAAGTTACTTAACCTATCATACCAAGCCCTTGGTGTTTGCTTCAATTCGTACAAGGCCTTTTTGAGTTTGTACACATGATTAGGATGTTTGAAGTCTTCAAATCCTGGAGGTTGACTTACATAAACTGCTTCAAGTATGTATCCATTTAGGAATGCACTTTTAACGTCCATTTGGTACAACTGAAAATTCAAAGAACAAGCATATGCTAACAATAATCTAATTGCCTATAGTCTAGCAACCAGAGCAAATGTTTCCTCAAAATCTATACTATCCCCTTGATTATAGCCTTCGACTACTAATCTTGCCTTGTTCCTTACAATGATACCATTTTCATCTAGCTTATTTTTAAAAATCCATCTAGTACCAATAACATGCTTACCTTTTGGTCTAGGAACTAAATCTCATACTTGATTTCTTTCAAATTGATTAAGTTCCTCTTGCATGGCTAGAATCCATTGATCATCATCCAAGGCATCTGTGACTTTAGAAGGTTCTATTTTAGAAACAAAAGCCATGTTAAGACAAGCATCTTTAAGATTCAACCGAGTAGATACTCCTTGATTTATGCCTCCAATAATTTTGTCAATAGGATGATCTCTATGCGTTCTCCATTCTTGATAAAGATCTTCTTGTTTTGTCTCTTGTTGAAAGTGTTCCTCTTGGTCTTTTATTTGATCATCATTATTGACTTTGGTAGAATCTTTCGTAGGATTTCCTATAATTTCATCATCATCATAAATTGTTGGTGTAAGCCCTAGAGGCCAATACTTTTGGTACTTGTATCGAATTATTTATTAATAATAGAAAGGTTTTTTCTTTATTATGTTTTTTTAATAAAGTCCTTAGAATAGCTAGTCCGTTTAATGTATCAAGTGTGACTTGATCATGAGATCACATTAAACATAAGGACACTATTCTTAAAGTATCCGTAGTCGAGCTTTATTGTGAAGTGGGATAACATTAAAGCATAAAGACTATTATGTATATAGACTGATATGTTGCTAGATACCACTCATTGTTTATACTTAACCTATCATACCAAGCCCTTCGTGTCTTGGGTAGCAGTGATATGTTGCTAGATACCACTCATTGTTTATTATGTTAAATATGTGATTTAATATAATTGCCAATGCCGCGAAAACCTACATGGTCACACACAAAGGACAGATTGATGAGAGATAGAGTAACTAAGGAACACCGTAAGGTACGGTGCACTTAAGTGAATTGTAGAACATCGTAAGGTACGGTGTACTTAAGTAGAATACAAAATATGGTAAGGTACCATGCGCTTAAGTGATTTTGGGCATATTATAAGATATGGGCCACATACACTTAAGTGGCCTTTTTAGCTTGAAGCCCACACAAGTGGTTCTATAAATAGAACCCTTGTGCATAAGCATAATTTTGCGGTTGCATTTTTCGTTTTCTCTTTCTCTGTCTCTCTCACTCAAAGCCTTCATTCATAGCAGCTAGCACTGAGATTGAAGGAATCCATTCGTGTGGACTGAGTAGAGGCGTTGTCATCGTTCAACGTTCGTGATCGCTCCGTAGATCTGCATCAAAGGTTTCAATCGTCACAAGAGGTAACTATTCTATCACTGATCATGCCCATTCGTAAGGATCATTAAAGGAGAAAATTTTAATTTCCGCTGCGTTTTGGATCACCCTTCTCCTTCAGTGGTATCAGAGCCACTTACGAAACCATGCATCGGATAGCTGTTTATTTTCTGTTTTAATATGATTAAAAGACAGAATGAATCAAAGAATAAACGAGTAATTAAATTTGGCATCATGTGTGTACGATTTGGATGATTGATGTTGACTATGCTTCGGAACCGACATTAGTATGGTGAAGCAGCGATACATCGATCGTCCATAGGTTACGCAATTGAGACCGATCAACTTATATATGATATAATTAAATTTAATGCAAAGTACGAAATATATGATATATTGTTTCTATTTCGTTCATTCAAACACTAAATGTTTTTTTTCCTTTGAGCGATCAATGGTCATTCGCTTCGGAATCCGACATTAGTATGGTGAAGCAATGACCTGTTGACCAATCATACTGAATCAACAATCGAGGTGTGTTTGACGGTCTGAAATTGGTGCATTAGGGTTAGTGACGGCACAAGGGTTGTGCCGTCAAGGAGTTGTGAATTGAGGGCATGCTGGAACACGTCTGTTGACTGTTTCAAAGCGCTGTTTTTTTGGCCGTGTGACGATCGTCATGGACCTGTGACGATCATAACAAGCTGGACGTGACGGTCGTCACATGCTTTGTGATGGTCGTCACATTCACAGATCCAGAATTCTATGTGTTTCTGTTGTTTTGGCCGCGTGACGTTCGTCATGGGTCTGTGACGGTCGTAACAAGCTGGACGTGACGGTCATAACATGCTTGTGACGGTCGTCACATTCACAGAGTCAGAATTCTCGGGGTTTCTGTTTTGTGACTGCACAAGAGTTGTGTTGATGCAAAACGACGTCGATTTCAAATGAATTGTTCATTAAAAATTTCAGACAGGGGCGCTGCCCCTACAACCCCGCAAGGGGCGCTACCCCCTTGACCCTCGTCTGCTTATCGGTCAGCGGAACCATTGTTTGCTGACCGGGCAATGGACCCCCGGCTAACTCTGCGTAGTGTGATTGGTCGCTGAAATTTAATTTGGTTTTAATTAATTAAAGGAATTAAAATTAATAATAATAATGTGTTTATTATTGTCTTGTGGTGATCGGTTATGGCCTTGGTTTTCCTTTATTTAATTTTGGGTTTTAAACTACGACCTGTGTGTCGTGCCTCTCTTTTAATCTCTTAATGTAACTTCTTTTCTCATCTCAATCCCTCGTATATAAAACGAGTTTCTTCTGTAATGAAATGTTATGAAGAAAGAGAAGAATTCAATATCAAAGGAGGACAATATTATGAAGAAAGAGAAGAATTCAAAGGAGGACAACCTTGAAGATCTTGCTTGGAGAAGCTTAGATCGTTATTAGGTTAGCTTAGGTTCTCTCATTGGCTTGGGAGAACAATTGCGCTAGGGGCCATAACTGTTTCATTATGTATGTTGATGCATGTGTATGTATGTTGATGCATGTGTATGTATGTTGATACATGTGAATATATGTTGATGCATGTGAGAGACAATTTATATGATAAATAAGCCGGTGAGATCAGAACAATTGCAATTCCCTCAAATTAAATATTAAGTTTAAGCTTTCCAAGTTTTAGCACTCATCAAGACTAGTATCGGATAATGTAGGTTTCTCTAACGCGAGGTGCATGTTCTATATTAGTAAGGTGCGATTGGATAATTGTAATATCCAATTGCTAAAATAATGGGTCAAACTTAACTAAACAAATTGTAATAAGATTATATTGTAAGAACAAAATTAGTTCTACAATAGATTCCAGGATTTTGATGATAACAAAGGATGAAACCAAAAATGGCACCCTAACGAAATTTCTCTAAGTGTGCAGGACTCTGAACAAGAACAAAGGAATTTGATCGCTTTATCAGATACAGAATCTAATCAGATACAAAGTTCTAGAAGATCAGAAGCATCTGAAGAAGAAGCGCGCTCTAGAAGTTCTGACACTGAGCAAAATAGAATAGCAAAATACCAGAAGCTCTAAACTTCCTCTGGAATCAACTCTGATGATCTAAAAGACCAGGACTATCAGAAGCTCTGATGTAACTTCAACACAATCTCAGATTGACAGAGTTAACGTAGATTCTGACGAAGGATCTCCTAATCCAGAAAGAGTAACAGAAACAACAACTTCAAATGGAAAGAAAGTATATTTGGAAAGAAGTTATTCAGGGAGACAAATTGGTTATGGCAAGAAACACAGAAGTAATGGCATTAAACTCTCATCAAAGACAAATATTCTGCCATAACTATAACGGTCCTTTCACCACTATATAAAGGACGACATACTTCATTGAGAGATACACCTGAACGCACAGAATACTTTGTATCTTCTCTCTTAGTCTTTCACGAGTTGTTGCTCATACGTGAAAACACTTGCTTGCTCTACTTGCTGTAATATTTGCTTAATCTTAGAAGCACTTTAGATTACAAATTCCTCTTGTTAAATTAATTTTGTTCCTCAAGTGACTCTGCGTAGTCTGTATACTTGGGAGGACTAAGAGATCCTTCTCTTAGACGTTGGTTGTAATAATCTTTCAAGATTAGTGGATTAAGTCCTTTTTGAAGGCGAAATCACCTTGGCTGGGTAGACTAGAGTAGCTTTGTGTTATAAGCGAACCAGTATAAAATCCTGTGTGTTCTTATTCTACAAAAGCGCTTATTTTCCAAAACAATTCAAACCCCCATTTCTTGTTTTTCTCACCTTCAATTGGTATCAGAGCTTCGGCTCTGTTATTGATTTTCTAATCAAACACTTAACAGTGTAGAGAGATCCAGAACGAGAAAAACTATGGCCCACACAAATGAAAGAAACAGTTACAATGCTAAGCCTCATGTCTTTGATGGAGAGAAATTCGATTACTGGAAAGATAGAATTGAAAGTTTCTTTCTAGGCTATGACGCTGATCTCTGGGACATTGTCACAGATGGATACAAACCTCCTGTAACAGATACTGGAGTTGAAGTTCCCAGAAGTAAGATGACAGATGATTAGAAGCGCGACTTCAAGAATCATCACAAAGCCAGAACGATACTTCTCAATGCCATATCTTACAATGAGTATGAAAAAATCACCAACAGGGAAACATCTAAAGATATACTCGACTCCCTGAGGATGACTCATGAAGGAAACTCTCAGGTCAAAGAAACAAAGGCTCTGGCTCTAATCCAGAAATATAAAGCCTTCAAAATGGAGGATGACGAAGTTGTAGAGGTAATGTTCTCTAGATTCCAAACTCTTATTGCAGGTCTCAAAGTACTAGACAAAGGATACACAACTGCAGACCATGTCAAAAAGATAGTCAGAAGCTTGCCAAAGAAGTGGAGACCCATGGTCACTGCCTTAAAGCTTTCAAAGGATCTGAACAACATCAGCCTTGAAGAGCTTGTCAGTTCACTCAGAAGTCATGAGATAGAACTGGAGGAAGATGAGCCTCAGAAAAAGAACAAATCTGTAGCATTAAAGTCCAGATCTGAAAGGCGCAAGTCTGACAGAAACAAAGCCTTCTAGGCCGAAACAGAAGATGCTGATGACTCTGAACAGGAAGATTCTGATGATGAAGAAGAATTATCCCTCCTGACCAGAAGAGTAAAACAACTCTGGAAAAAGAGGAATAATAACTTCAGGAGACCAAGACCCAGAGGGGATCGATCAGAATCAACCTCAAAAGGTAAAACTAACAAAGATGTTACTTGTTATGAATGTAAAGAAACAGGTCACTACAGGAATGAGTGCCCCAAGTTAAAGAAAGACAGTTCCAGAAAAGAGAGCTTCAAGAAAAATTCCCTCAGAACCAAAAAGGGATTGATGGCTACCTGGGATGATAGCGAATCTGACTCATCAGAATCTGACTCTGATGAACAGGCTAATGTGGCGCTCATGGCTACCACATCCAGGAACACCTCAGATGAAGAATCTGAATCAGAAGAGGTATTTTCTGAATTCTCTCGATCTGACCTAGAATCATGTTTGTCTGAAACTCTCAGCTCATATCAGAAACTAAAACAAAAATTTAAAGCTATAAAAGGCGTTCTTGAAGAAACATTTGAAGAATGTGGCAAACTTGAGAAAACCATTTCAGAACTAAAAGATGAAAACAGATCTTTGACATTAGAAAGAGATGCAACAAAGAAAAATTGCTCAAAACTTGAAGAAGCGTTATCTCAAGCTCCATAAACTTCAAACACAATAATTTATAAATATGAAAAAGCTTTTCAAAAGTTTCTGAAAAATGGGATAGGGAGGAGTATTATGGCATCCATGATTTATGGAGTCAGTCAAAACAATAGAAGAGGAATTGGGTATGATCCTAGTGAAGATAAAACTTCTACTAATGACCAACCTAAATCTCCATTCTCATATCACTATACACACACACAAGAGCAAAAATTTGATAATGCTAGAAAACCCAAAGTGATAAGAAACTCTGGGAAAACTAATCATAAAGGACCCAAAAGACTCTGGGTATCAAAGGATAAGATTGTTTATGTTGCTAATATCTTATGCAGTAGAGTTCAAACACCAGTCATGGTACCTGGACTCTGGATGCTCGCGACACATGACGGGAAGAAAGTCTATGTTCCAAAGCCTGGAACTTAAAGATGCTGGATTCGTAGGCTTCGAAGGAGATCAGAAAGGAAGGATCAGAGGCTCCGGAACTATTGGTAATGGTACTCTTCCCTCTATATCTGATGTCCTTTACGTAGAAGGGTTAATGCATAACCTGTTATCCATAAGTCAATTAAGTGATAACGGTTATGATGTAATCTTTAATCAAAAAACATGTAAAGCCATAAATCAAAACAATGGTTTTGTCTTATTCACAGGCAAGAGGAAAAACAATATTTATAAAATAAACCTTTCTGATTTAAAAGAACAAAATGTGAAATGTCTGATGTCTGTTCACGAAGAGCAATGGGTATGGCATAGACGCTTGGGCCACATTAGCATGAGGAAATTATCTCAGCTAAATAAACTCGAGTTAGTCAGAGGCCTACCTAAGCTGAAGTTTTCTTCAGATGCTCTGTGTTAAGCATGTCAGAAAGGAAAATTTTCAAAAACATCTTTCAAAAAGAAAAATATTGTTTCTACCTCTAAGCCTCTGGAACTTCTTCACATTGATTTATTTGGTCCTGTGAAAACAACATCAGTCAATGGAAAGAAGTATGGACTAGTCATTGTTGATGATTTCAGCCGCTGAACATGGGTGAAATTCCTAAAACACAAGAGTGAGTCTCACTTTGTATTCACTAGCTTCTGTTCCAAAGTGCAAAAAGAATTTGACTCTAAAATTATAAGAGTCAGAAGTGATCATGGTGGGGAATTTGAAAACAAATTTTTTGAGGAATTATTTGACTCTAATGGAATATCCATGATTTCTCCTGCCCTAGAACTCCACAACAAAATGGAGTTGTAGAGAGGAAGAATAGGACACTCCAAGAGATGGCCAAAACTATGATCAATGAAACAAATGTGGCTAAGCACTTTTGGGCCGAAGCTGTAAATACAGCGTGTTACATTCACAATAGAATCTCCATTAGACCTATTCTAGAAAAGACTCCCTATGAACTGTGTAAAGGAAGAAAACCAAACATTTCATATTTTCATCCTTTTGGATGTTCTTGCTTTATCTTAAATACTAAGGAACATCTGAACAAGTTTGATTCCAAAACACAAAAAGGTATTATGTTAGGATACTCAGAACGCTCTAAAGGCTACAGAGTATACAATACAGAAACCAAAATTGTGGAAGAATTAATTCATGTCAGATTTGATGATAAGCTTGACTCTGAAAAGTTAAAGCTAGTTGAAAAACTTACAGATTTGGAGATCACTCTTGCAGGATCTGACGAGAAGATTGAAGCTCCAGAAGCAACTGCCAGTCAAATTCCAGAAGGAACTAACTTCCCAGTAATCCCAAAGAAAGCTAAAAGTCACCTCAACATATCTGAAGAGTTGATTCTGGGAAATAAGGACGAACCTGTCCGAACCAGGTCCACCTTCAAGATCTCTGAAGAAACTCCTCTGGGACTAGTATCTCTGATCGAGCCTACGTCCTGTGATGAGGCACTTCAAGATGACGACTGGGTTCTAGCCATGCAAGAAGAGCTAGATCAATTCACAAAGAACGGTGACTGGGATCTTATTCCTAAGCCCAGAGGCACTCACGTTATCGGAACCAGATGGGTGTTCAGAAACAAGCTGAATGAGAAAGGAGAAGTCGTCAGAAACAAAGCTCGACTGGTGGCTCAAGGTTACAGTCAACAAGAAGGTATTGACTACAATGAAACCTTTGCTCCAGTCGCCAGGTTAGAATCTATTCGCTTACTTGTGTCATTCGCTATAAATCATGCTATCAAATTATATCAAATGGATGTCAAGAGCGCATTCCTTAATGGTTATATATCAGAAGAAGTGTATGTCAACCAACCTCCAGGTTTTGAAAATCCAAATTATCCAGAACATGTCTTTAAACTTAAGAAATCTTTATATGGACTTAAACAAGCTCCCAGAGCTAGGTATGAACGATTAAGTAATTTCCTTCTGGAACATAATTTTATCAGAGGGAAAGTTTACTCCACACTCTTCTGTAAAAACCTTAACAATGATCTCATAATATGCCAGATATACGTTGATGATATTATTTTTGGTTCAGCTAACGCCTCTGTATGTCAAGAATTCTCTGAGCTAATGCAGGCAGAAATTGAAATGAGCTTAATGCAAGAACTAAAGTTCTTTCTAGGAATTCAAATTAACTAAACTTCAGAAGTCACGTATGTTCATCAAAGAAAATACATAAAAGACGTTATGAAGAAATTTGATATGGCTGAATGCAATTCTGCAAAGACTCCCATGCATCCAACCGGCATTCTTGAAAAGGAAGAAGTCAGTAAAAAGGTTTGTCAGAAGCTCTATCGTGGTATGATAGGCTCCCTTCTCTATCTGACTGCTACTCGCCCTGATATTCTATTTAGTGTTTGTCTCTGTGCCATATTTCAATCAGATCCTAGAGAAACTCACTTAACAGCAGTTAAGAGAATTTTCAAATATCTGAAAGGAACTCCTAACCTGGGCCTGATGTATGAGAAAACATCAGAGTATAGACTATCTGGTTTTTGTGATGCAGATTACGCAGGAGACAGATTGGAACGAAAAAGCACATCTGGAAATTGTCAGCTCTTGGGAAACAATCTGATATCCTGGGCCAGCAAAAGACAATCAACCATTGCCCTGTCCACGGCAGAAGCAGAATACATCTCAGCATCACTGTGCACTACTTAGATGCTCTGGATGAAGAATCAGTAAGAGGATCTGCAAATCTTCGAGAGTAACATTCCTATCTTTTGTGATAATATTGCTGCCATTTATTTAAGTAAGAATCCCATTTTACACTCCAGAGCTAAGCACATTGAAATTAAACATCATTTTATCAGAGACTATGTTCAGAAAGAGATAGTAACATTGAAATTCATTGATACAGATCATCAATGGGCCGATATCTTTACTAAACCCTTAGCTGAAGATATATTCCTATTTATTCTAGAAAATCTGAACATTCAAAACTGCCCTGAATAAAATGTGCCTCTGAAGTAGTTAAATGAGACTCTGATGTAAACACAATGGATTCCGCCTCTGACTCTGATGCTTCTACCAAGATAGAAGTTATCTGAGTTAGAATTCTCCAGGAACCAATCCTTTGGTATTCCTGAAGATCAGATAAAGCAAACACGTGGAGTGCCTTGCGTCTGACCTTGGAACTTCTAGACAGTTGTCTAGCAGTAATCAAGGAACAGTCCCTTGAAATCTCCTCGAGCAGTGTACCAGTTGTTGGGATTAGACATCATTTATGAGCTATAATCATTTTCCCCCCAAACGTGCTAACTTGGTTTTTGTGCTAAACTCTGATTTGTGCGTCATTTTGCATGCGCCCTAATTTGGGTATTTAAACACATTATTTTCACACATTGCACACTTCTCACTCTCACGCACTCTTAAAACCTCAGTTATCTCAAGGCATTTCTGCAAGCAGTTCTTCATCTTCATCTCAGTTCTTCATCAACATCATGGATGCTCAACAACAAGCTGTGTACAACTACTCTCAACAAATGGGTTCAAGCGAACAAGTTCAAAGCTCAAGCAACCCAACAGTTACAGGCGTCACCACAACACCAATCTACAAGGAGCCTCACATTCTTGATCGTGAGCCTCATATTCATCTTGCAACACCATTTGAAAAACTGGAAGTCTTATGTGAATCCTTGGTGGATTTTGACAATATGAAAAGGAATGGCATAAACCTCACTGAAGAACTCAACAAACAAGGTTGGGGAAACTACTTTCAACGTCTCTATGGTCCAGTCTACCCAAATCTTGTGAAGGAATTCTGGAGATTCGCAGACGCTGACGATCACTTCATTGTCTCCTATGTTCTGGGAGTCAAGATTGTGATAACTGAGAAGGCTATTGCTGCTCTTCTGGGTATGGAAAAGGATGGAGGCAGAAGAATCTACAACATCAATCCCAGGGCAAAATACATATCCCAAGAGATTAACCCAATAATCTTCAAGCAGAACGCAGAAGGCAATCCCTCCAAGAACAAGGAGCTACTTCAGAACCTCCGGGTTTGGCTGAAGATCATTCTGGGTACCATCCATCATCGCCCAGCATCAAACTCCTTAGACTACATCAACACAGATCAGAAATGCATTCTGTACTGCATTCACAAGGGTCTGAAGCTCTGCCTTCCAGCACTTCTATTCAAGTACCTCAGAGACTCTGTGCGGGATACCAGAAACCACATGAAGCCCGGAACCTACATCCCTCTGGGAAGGCTAATTTATGACTTTTTGATTGAAAGTCAGCTGGTGGATCATCTGTTAAAGCACAGAGTCATGGAGGATGTGGCGATCGACGTTGGAAAACCTATCAACGCCAAGAATCTGAAGAGCATGGGGATTCTGGATAAGGTCAACGTTAGACCTACTCTGGACACTTCTTGGGATGCTTTAAAAGATCAGAGGAAAATTCCCCATGGTCTATATCTGTTCTCAAAGGAAGAGCCCCGAGATGTAATCCTCTTTTATCTACAAAGTCTGAAGGACGAAGGCGTAGATATCTCAGACTTCCACTTAAGTGATCTACCAGATAAAGCTCTGAACTTCATGAGGCATAAAAGAGGTCCCTCTGAGAAGACATCGCAGGCGAAGAAAGCAAAACTAGGAGAGTCCTTCGGATCAAGACCTCCAACACCTCTGCATGAGCCTTCTGGTAAGTCTGTCTCTCTTGCTCCCTCTGTACAAACACACCAAATTGCTTCTTCTATCCCTCAACCAACACCCATATACACTCAATCTGAAACCTCCCCTTCAACCACCAGAACATCTCAGCAACCATCACAAAAATTCAACCTTGCCACCACCACCTTACCCTTATCTGAAGCTGAAAAGCTAAATGAAACCACCTCTTCATCCTCTTCCCCAGAATCACCCCCCTACTTCATCATCTCATCTGACACATAATTCTCTGACCCCTCTTCTCCCACTCTAGCCCAACTTCAGACTCAGAACCTTGCCTCACAACAACCACAACAATCTCCACCTGAACCTGAAGTAACCTCACCACCCACAAAACAACCAAACCTAACACCATCTAACATTCAACCCTCTGACCTAAACACTTCTGACACACCCCCACCAAACACTTCCGCTGAACCACAAACTCTCAATCTAAGCCCTCCCACTTCTTCACATATACCATTTGAACCACAAAACTCCCTGCCAACCCTAGAGGAAGCAATTATGTTGTTTGCAGGAGCATCAGTTGACAAGGTCAAGTCTCTGACCATCAACTCTGGCATCAATGATATTCCTTCCTCTGTTAGGACACACTAGAACAGAGTTATTGGCTGGATGACCTCTGAGGCCTTTAAGCTGAAGAACCTCTCTGAGCAAGTCAGAAACGACTTCATCAGAGACGCTGAGGCAAGACTACAGGAGCGCTTAGCCAGAGAAGCTGAGGAGCAAGCCAGAAGGGAAGCGGAAGAAAAAGCAAGGCAAGAAGAAATTCAAAGGGTTAAGGAAGCTGACGCCAAAGCTCTAGCTGACGCTGCTGCTGCTGAAGCTGAAGCTCTCCGTGCTGAAGAACACAATGCTCTGACTCAGGGGGAGTCCTCTACCTTTGTCCCTCTGGTTCTCAAGACTCTTAAGGAACTTCAGAAAGAACAGAAGGAAGTCCGAGCCATATTGGATCAACAGGACACAGTCAACGCCAACATCCAGAATTTGCTGACCCAACTGCTTCAGAGGATGCCTCCTCCTCCCAACCCTTAGGCACCTAGGATTTTTTTTGCTTGTTGCTATGTGTTTCTGTTTTTGGCTTTCTGCTGGTTATGCCTTTATCTGGATATATATATATATATATATATATATATATATATATATATATATATATATATATATATATATATATATATATATATATATATATATATATATATATATATATATATATTCTTTTCTTTCCTTTATCTTTGCTAAGTCTTTTTGATTCTGACAAAAAGGGGGAGAAATAAAAACAGTTCTGATGAAAACATATCTAAATCCTTCAGTACTCTGCAAACATATTATTCAATAAAAATCTATCTAACCCTCTATGACTCAGATATTTGCAGAAGAGTATCTAGAAACATCATTGCATGGAAGCTCTGGTAAGAACTTCTGAATTCCCAGGCTTATCTCAGGGGGAGCTCACTTCTATCTAATCTGATAAACTCTTATATCTGAATGTTTCAATTAAGATTGTTTTGTCATCATCAAAAAGGGGGAGATTGTAAGAACAAAATTAGTTTTACAATAGATTCCAGGATTTTGATGATAACAAAGGATGAAACCAAAAATGGCACCCTAACGAAATTTCTCTAAGTGTGCAGGACTCTGAACAAGAACAAAGGAATCTGATCTCTTTATCAGATACAGAATCTAATTAGATACAAAGTTCTAGAAGATCAGAAGCATCTGAAGAAGAAGCGCACTCTAGAAGTTCTGAATCTGAGCAAAATAGAATAGCAGAATACCAGAAGCTCTAAACTTCCTTTGGAATCAACTCTGATGATCTAAAAGACCAGGACTATCAGAAGCTCTGATGTAACTTCAACACAATCTCAGATTGACAGAGTTAACGTAGATTTTGACGAAGGATCTCCTAATCCAGAAAGAGTAACGGAGACAACAACTTCAAATGGAAAGAAAGTATATTTTGAAAGAAGTTATTCAGGGAGACAAATTGGTTATGGCAAGAAACACAGAAGTAATGGCATTAAACTCTCATCAAAGACAAATATTCTGCCATCACTACAACGGTCCTTTCACCACTATATAAAGGACGGCATACTTCATTGAGAGATACACCTGAACGCACAAAATATTTTTTATCTTCTCTCTTAGTCTTTCACGAGCTGTTGCTCATACGTGAAAACACTTGCTTGCTCTACTTGCTGTAATATTTACTTAATCTTAGAAGCACTTTAGATTACAAATTCCTTTTGTTAAATTGATTTTGTTCCTCAAGTGACTCTGCGTAGTATGTATACTTGGGAGGACTAAGAGATCCTTCTCTTAGACGTTGGTTGTAATAATCTTTCAAGATTAGTGGATTAAGTCCTTTTTGAAGGCGAAATCACCTTGGTCGGGTGGACTGGAGTAGCTTTGTGTTATAAGCGAACCAGTATAAAATCCTGTGTGTTCTTATTCTGCAAAAGCGCTTATTTTCCAAAACAATTCAAACCCCCCTTTCTTGTTTTTCTCACCTTCATATATATGTTTAGAAGCAAGAGTTGGAGATGATCCATATGATGGATTGGAATAAGGAGTTATTCACCCAACTGAATTTTTTAAGATTTGTATTAGATACAATTGGAAGGAGTTCCTACCTAAATAACCTAGTTTTGTGTAATCCGCCTATGCGGACTTAGAACAAAGTGAAATATGGATCTCGACCCACTAGAAAATCTTCCAACGGGATTTTTCGAATCAAATGATGAGGGTTATTTGTTTTGAGTAAAATAGTGGGAGCATATTTAATTAAAGGCCTAATTAAATATGTTATTGATACTTATATTTTCATTAATTCTTATGTAGATTACCATGACAACAAACACCTCTAACAACATTTTGGGATCAATCCTTGACAAGGAAAAATTGTCTGGGACAAATTTTTTGGATTGACACCGAAATCTGAGGATTATCCTCAAACATGATAAAAAGTTGTATGTCTTGGAGAAACTTGTTCCTGAAGAGGAACCTCCTAGTTCTGCACCTAAGGCAGAAAAAGATGCTTATAAGAAGCATGCCGATGATGCCAATGAAATTTCTTGTCTCATGCTGGCTACCATGAACTCAGAGTTGCAAAAGCAACATGAGAACATGGCAGCGTTTGATATGATCAAACACCTGAAGATGCTCTATCAAGAGCAAGCAAGGCATGAGAGGTTTGAAGTTTCAAAAGCCCTTTTTCAAGGCAAGTTAGCTGAGGGAGCCCCTGTAGGTCCCCATGTGCTCAAGATGATTGGGTACGTGGAAAACCTTGAAAGATTTGGTTTTCCCCTCGGAAAGGAACTTGCGACTGATGTGATCTTGCAATCGTTGCCAGATGGATTCAGTCAATTTGTCCTAAATTTCAATATGAATGATATGGACAAATCTCTTCCTAAACTGCTAGCCATGTTAAGAACTGTTGAGCAGAATCTGAAGACTAAAGGGAAGTCCATTCTGATGATCAAAAATGCAAAGAGATAAAATAAAAGGTCCACCAAGCAGGGTGATAAAGGGAAAGGCAAGGAAGTTGCCAAACCCAGACCCACTGTTGCTGCTTTGAAGCCTAGTGGAGGCATAGCAAAGGCAGGCACCTGCTTCCATTGCGGTAAGACCAGACACTGGAAGAGAAACTGCCCAAAGTACCTGGAAGATACGAAGAATGGAGTAGAGACTTCAACTTCAGGTAATTTTGTTATTGAAATAAATTTATCTACTTCTGCATCATGGGTATTAGATACTGGATGCGGTTCTCACATTTGTACAAATATGTAGGGGCTGAAAAGGAGTAGAGATTTGGCAAAAGGTGAAGTTGACCTACGAGTTGGCAATGGAGCAAAGGTTGCTGCTTTAGCCGTAGGAACTTATGTATTGACTTTACCTAGTGGTTTAATAATTCAGTTAGAGAACTGTTATTATGTACCTGCAATTAGCAGGAATATTATTTCCATTTCTTGTTTGGACAAGTTTAGTTTTTCATTTATAATAAAGAACAATTGTTGCTTAATTTATTTGAATGATATACTCTATGCTACTACACAAATGAGCAATGGACTATATATCCTTGATCTCCAAATGCCTATTTATAACATTAATACTAAAAGGATGAAACCTAACGAGTTAAATCCAACTTACCTTTGGCATTGTCGATTAGGCCACATAAATGAGAAACGCATTTCCGAACTCCATAAAGATGAACTCTTGGACTCTTTTGATTATGAATCATATGAGACATGCAGATCTTGTTTAATTGGAAAGATGACAAAGTCTCAATTCACAGGAAAAGGTGAAAGAGTGAAAGATCTTTTGGGCCTCATACATACTGATGTATGTGGACCACTGAACATAGGAAATGCGAAAAAACAACCGGCGAGAAAGAAATGACAGAAGAGTCGCCACCGTGCGTTATTTATCCCAAAGGAGGGAAAGGAAACGCTCGAAGTAAACCTGGAAAAAAAGAAAGGAAAAGACAAGGTCTCGCAACCAAATCTTGGGTTCGGGAGTCGATTATGCGAAGGGAAGGTATTAGCACCCCTACGCATCCGTAGTACTCTACGGGATCCACTTTTGTTGTTCTTGTCTAAAGGGTGTAGGTTTATCTAATGTACTATTTATTAAAGGGGAGAGGCAAAAGAAAATGACTCGCACGAATGTCGCATCCACTGCATACGTATCTCATCTGAATATGAGAATCAGAGTCTTCGTAGCTCGGCTACCTATGGGTTAGGGGAAGTGTGCTCGCTAAGACATCGCGTCTTATGCCTACGTATCTCATCTGGAATGAGAATCAGAGCAAGCCGTAGTTCGGCTAACTATGGGGTAAGGGTTGTGTTTTGGGGTGAACGACGTTACTACGCAATCTACCGGATTCTCGACCTTTGGAGACTTACTCGCCTGTAGTAGAAGGAGATAACATGTTCTTAGGAGAAGAAAAATCAATGAGTTGTGGTGTTTCAGGGATGCTCATGCAAAAAGGCAGTCCTAGACGAAGGAACCGCGCTACCTTAATTGACATGCAAACGGGAGACTATACGAAGCCTAGCAATCCTATGGGGAGACGATCAAACCATACAAAACAAACATGCATAAAGTAAACACGCCAACAAAGGGGCTCAAACACACAGGGGTAGGGCTTTAGTCAAGAGGGGTCATATCAACCTCGACAAACAAGCCATGGAAGGGTAATCAAATGGGCTCTTAACCACTGACATTGACCGTCAGGGTGAGCAGATCAAAAGGGTAATGAGGATAAGACCTCATAGCTCTTAACGCTGGACAGGGTGAGCTCATGACAAAAAGTGGGGATTCAGAAAGGTGGAACCCTCACCACTGACTGACCGGACAAAAGATCTTGGGCTTTTGTTCTGAAGCATCGACACGTAGTGCGAGCATAAAGAACGACACACTGAATAATGGGGGATTGATTACTAATCCCTTTTATCCGTCAATTGCCTCTCTGTGGAGGTCTTTAGAACTGGTGCCTCTTCTTGGAGGTCTTTGGGCACAAAAGTAAACACACAAAACATTGCTTCTTATCGAGGTCTTCCAGCTAAGAAAGCGGTAAAATGCGGGAAAAATAAAGGGATCAAGAACTCTACCACACGGATAAAGATCCGAAGCTACAACAAATAAGGAAATAAGAAAACCGGGGATCTCTCAAGCTAGCATCCTCAAAGAAAGCGAGTCAATACAGGTAATCGGAATAAACCTCCAGATGGTATCCCACAAATAAAGTGGAATACCAAGCAAGCTATCCCTGCAAGAGTATGTGAGCCCTCACAAAAACTCAATAAAAAGGTTAGAGTAACAGGATGGAATCAGGGGAAAACAATGCCATAACAAACATAAAACGGGTTAGAGCGAACAGAGAAAAAGGCAACTACTGTCGCGATCGCTGCTGCGTCGCTTAGCGAAGGCTTAGCGAAGCCTCGCTACAGGCTCGCCTAGCGATGGTGCTAGCGAACGCCTGCGGGTTCTGGATTTCCCATTGATAACAGTACGATTTTAGGGACTTCAAACCCTATGGTATCCCTTCCAGAAATTAAGTGATCAAACATTCAAGGCATTGTTTTACACATTCATGCATATCTAAACCCGTGGGTGAAAACCTCACGATAATACCTCATACATTCAGAGTATTCAAATGGAAAGCATAGAGTAATGGGTATAAGGGCAAACCTGATTGGAGATATCGAATGAAAATAAGTTGCACCCTTGGGTTCACAGAGCAATGTTAGGGTTTGCGTGAGATGGAGGTGAAAAAGTGTGTGAGTCAGAGTGAACTTCTCAGAGCTGCCTGGAGGTTGCTGCAGATTAGTTCATAGGTTTCTGTCTCTGCCTCTTTTTTCTGTGTCTGTCTCTGTCTCCTTTTGTTCTACTGAAACTTTGGTATTTATAACCTGATTTAGTGGCTTTGTGGGCTCAAATGAGAGCAACTCAAGCCCATGACTCTCTGTTTTATTTTTAGAAATGCGCGCGCTTCGCCTAGCGAGCATGATAGTTCTCTTTGCTAAGCGAACCACTCTGCTCGCCTAGCGAGCATGACAGCTCGGGGACAGAGTTTTGCTTCTTCAAGATTAGCGCTTTGAATGATGAATGGGCCCCATTTGAACCTGTTGGGAGTAACTCAAGTCTTTCCCTTGTGTTGATTGATCACCCGGATAGAACCCACAAAGTGTCTTGGATGATGTTCAAGCTTCTTGGTTCTGATCCTGATTGACATGATGAAATGCAATATGAAATGCTAAATGACCTAAAATGAATGCATGAATGAAGAGGGCAAATATTGGGGTGTTACAGCTGCCCCTATTCGATCATCAGCTAACCCGAGCAGGATGAAAGCGATCAGCTTATCAGACAAACAGGGTGAGCTATGATTGAATACCAAAGATAGACCGAAAATTTGCACTCTGAGAACACCACAAAAATGCTGAAATGCACCGCGCGATCCTCTAGCTGAATCTGAATTAGTCTTCTGACTTAATCTGGAGTTTCGATCCTCTAGCTGAATTTATACTCAATTTAGTCCTCCGGTTGGATACTAATTTTGATCCTCGGGCTGGATACGACTTTGATCTTCTGGCTAGATCTGGAGTTTCGATCCTCTGGCTGAATCTGTACTCCGATCTTCTGGCTAGATCTTCTTTGTTTCGATTCTCTGGCTGACTCTATTCTCTTTGACTCTCTGGCTGAATCTATTATCGATCTTCGGGCTAGACCTGACTTCGATCTTCTGGCTAGATCGACTTCAATCCGATTCTCTGGATGAATCCATTCTCGATCTTCTGGCTAGATCTTCTCCGATCTTCTGGCTAGATCTACTTCGTTTCGATTCTCTGGCTGAATCTATTCTCTTTGATTCTCTGGCTAAATCTACTTCGGTCTTCGGGCTAGACCTGACTTATTTTGATGATAAAATCCCATCATCAGGATCTCGCATCTGAGGCATGCGCTGGTTGACCCTCTTTCGAAATCTACACCCAATCTTCGTGTTAAATATGCAGCTTCGAGAATGTTCCACTTTTTGGGCTTCGTACATATTCTTCAGGCTAGAACATGTTGTAACGACCCTTCAATTAGGCTTTGTTTTTAAATTGCAATCCGCGGGCTGGATCCCCTTGTAGGTTGATTTTCTGTTGAGCTGTCAATCTACTCCCCTAGCTGGCTTGCTGGGGAAATGACGCTTGCAGGCGACTCTCTGGCTGAATCTTCAAGTTGAACCTCAGGCTGGCTCTTTGGAAAACGATTCTCAGGCTGAATCTTCGAAATGACCCTCATGCTGGATCACACACACTCGATCCTCTGGATGAATCTCATGACTTTGGCTGTAAAGTAACTCTTCAGTCTGCTTTGAAGAACCTGTTTATCAGCTTATGTGTATGCTTGATATGCATGCAAATGCAAATGTTATGCATGGTGCAAAAAGAAATCTGCTTGGGGAAGCAAACTCCGGTAGGGAACGGATCGCTGTATCAATCATTGAATGCTCTGTGGGGAATGATCCGTCTGCCGGGACCGGGGAGCCACCGAAAATAAATCGGATTCCCTTTGGGAGGTTGACCTTGCTGGGGGAGTATTAACTATGGGAACTTGTTTGGCGAGGCTCTGTGAGGAGAGTCTGTGGGGAAAGCACTTCCTGGGGAAATATCGTAGGAATCGACCTTTGCTGGGGATATGAACTTGTCAATCGTCCTCAGGCTGAGGATCAAAACAAATCTGTTAAAAATAATTTGCTGGGGAATGGGATGAGCACTGGGAACACCACCCTCTTGTCTGTTGGGTACGCAACTACTCTGCTGTTGCCGGGGATACAAGGTGCAACTCTACTGGGGGACATGCTCTGCTGAGGAGAGACTTTGTCAACCGCTTGGGGATGATGACTTGGCATCCAATTCCTGTGACCTGCAATTATACACGTGTGTCCCGGGGGAATTACTCGGTTTGAATTCACCGTCCGGGATTAAGCACATTCAAAGCAATTTTAAATGTTTTCCTGTGCAAATCATCTGCAAAAGCCACCATTATATTCAAATGCAATATGTTTCATCAAGAATTCAGACATCTTTTGCAAACAAACTGATAAATGAAAAATAAAGAGGCTTTTTAACTGAGTTATTCGACTTTTACAGGTTGAAAAATTTGTGCCAGGAATAGGCGAGTACATCAGGAAGCTGATCCCTGAAAAGAGGCGATCGCTATAAATTGAACAAAAGAAAACTATCCTAATGGCAATGTGGATACGGGGTCCCACTGAGTTTCGACTCTGCTATGGCTCGTATGTCCTCAAGACGCTTTGCTCATCTTGATTTCTGAAGTGGATGATTAGTCGATCTTTAACCTTCGGAGATTGCCGGATTGAACGAAACGGTGATATAACACGGATGAACTTAGACTGCAGTCATTCGCTTATTCCCTCTTTTGCGTGGATCGCCCTTTTGGGTTTTCAATCCACCGGGATACCCTTTTTTTCCTGAGCCGCCCTTTCGGGTTTTCGACTCACCGGGTGTACGTTTTATTTTTATATCCCTAATTTTTGCCCGAACCTCTTTTTTTCTTGGTTCGTCGGGATGCCTTTTTTTGCCTAGACTCTCTTTTTTTGTCCAGCGGGTCAGTTTATGCGAAGTATTTTTTTTTACTGCGTCTGAGTTGACAGGGGATGGGAAGTCTTCGCCATCCATGGTTGTTAGCATCAAAGCTCCTCCAGAGAAAACTATTTTAACCACGTATGGACCTTCATAGTTCGGTGTCCATTTGCCCCTGTGATCTGTGTTGGGAGGAGGAATTCTTTTGAGTACCAATTCACCGACTTGATACTCCCGAGGGCGCACTTTCTGATCAAACGCTCTCTTCATCCATCTCTGATATAGTTGGCCATGGCATATAGCTGCCAGTCTCTTAGCTGATTGTATCGGGAACGGACCCATTCTGCTTCGTCCAGCTTATCATCCAGGGTTTTAATCCGTAGGTTGATGGCTTCCTCAAGTCCTAGGATACAAGCTTCGTATTCGGCTTCATTGTTGGTGCAGGGAAAAGTTATTCTGGCACAAAATGGCATATGAGCTCCCTCCGGTGTGATCAACATTGCACCAACTCCGCGACCATTGACGTTGACCGTCCCATCAAACATCATAATCCATTTGGATTCAGGGTCAAGCCCCTCCTCCGGGAATGGTTCCTCGCAATCTTTCGATTTGAGAAACATGATGTCCTCATCAGGAAAGTCGAACTCATAGGTTGGTAATCATCAATCGGTTGCTCTGCAAGATAGTCTGACAAGACACTTCCTTTGATGGCCTTTTGCAAAGTGTATTGGATGTCATACTCTGTCGGTATCATTTTCCACCTAGCAACCCTTCCGGTAAGCGCTGGCTTTTCAAAAAATATACTTGACTGGATCCATCTTTGATATCAATAGAGTCGAGTGAGTCAACATATACTATCTTAGTCGGCGAGCAGCCCATGCCAAAGTGCAGCAAGTTTTCTCGAGCAGTGAATATCTTTGATCATAGTCGGTAAACTTTTTGCTAAGGTAGTATATTGCATGCTCTTTTCGACCTGACTCGTCATGCTGACCGAGCACACAACCCATTGACCTTTCTAACACCGTTAAGTACATGATCAACGGTCTTCCCTCTACTTGAGGCATTAGAATCGGGGCTCCTGCAAATACTCTTTTATTCTTTTCTTTCTTGTCGTCTTCGGTACCAATGTTGACGGTCTCATTCACCTCCTGATAAGGTGTAATAGCTCGGTCCTCCTGTTTCAACAACCTGGCTAACTCTTCAGGCAATTCACAATCTTCCTCAAACCCTTCTTCGGCTTGATAGATAGGATTGTCGAAGTCATACTTGGCCATAGCAGTGCCGTTAGCAGTGAGATCCGGGTGATCATCTCTGCTTGATGGAGGATCATGCTTTACGAGATTTTTGGAAAGAAAAGCGAAAAAGAAACATTGCCATTTCTAAAAGTAAAAAAAATAATTGAAAGAAAGAGAACACAAAATTGTTTGCAAAAGTTGTCCTTTATTAATGATGAAAATAATTGCGAAATGCGACTAAATGGATGGCCCTACAGATGAGTCATTACACCTTGGGGAAAGTGTAAGACTTCATTATGCATGTAATAAAAGGAAAACAATAAAAATTACTCTTTCAGTAGAGTAACCCGGACGACTTTTTCAGACGACCAATTGTTGAGCTTTTCTCCCGGGACACACGGTCGAATCCAGCTATCTAAGTCACAGTCGCTGTCAGCCTTGTCTTCATCTGCAGCATTGATGATGTGGGGAGAAACCAAACCCCCGCTGGAGAAAGTACCGACTTCATTCTTCTAAGACTCCGGAGTAAACCCTAATCCAAACTTATCTTCTTTGATGACTGGCTCCACAAATTTGCCCCAGCCTTGGGCATTACCAGCTTTAACTACTTCAACAACATTAATCCCCTGCCCGCCGTGGGCTGGCATCGGGTTTTGGATAACATTAGGTACCGGAGAAAAATTGATAGCCCGGGCATCTCTCAAATCTTGTACCTTTAGCTGGAGAGCCTTGCAATTATCTGTAGTATGGCCAGGCGCGTTTAAGTGAAAAGCACATCTGGCGTTGACATCATAATCTCTAGGCAAATTATTGGGATCATTTGGTGGGGCCAGAGTTCTTAACGTGACCAGATTCAGGTTAATCAGCCTGGGGAGTAATACAGAATAAGGCATTGGGATTGGCTCAATGACCCGGTCTGTCTGTCTTGGACGTTGTTGATAGTGTCTCTGCGGACCCGGATTACCTCCTTGTTGTTGATTGTTGTACCTGGGTTATTGTTGCGGATGATACTGCGGTTGTTGTTGTTGTTGAGGAGTAGGTGTTGGAATAGTGATTGCGGCCACTTGATCTAGATAATAATTAGGGCGCCCTCTGCCCCTGCCTCTTCCGGCATACACAACGCTGGTCTCGCCTTCTCTTCTTCGCTGACCGTTACCAGCAAACGGTTTTTTGGAAGCACTATTGTCTTGAATTCGGCCCATCTTCAACAGACTCTCGATTCTTTCTCCAGCAATTACTATCTCTACAAAGCTGATTGACGGGCAAGCAGCCAACCTCTCAATATAATTGCCTTGAAGAGTGTTCATGAACATGTCCGTCATCTCCCTTTCAGACATAGGGGGTTGGACAGATGCAGCAATCTGTCTCCAACACTGAGCATATTCTCTAAAGGTCTCCTTGGAAGTCTGAGACATTCCTTGCAACAAGTTCCGATTTGGAGCCAAGTCTAAGTTGTATTGATATTGCTTGACAATAGCCTCTGCCAAGTCTTTCCAGCTCTTGATGGTAGTACGAGACAAATGAGAATACCATTCATGAGAAGCTCCAGTTAGACTGTCTTCAAAATAGTACATCCACAGCTTTTCATCTTCCGTGTGAGCTCCCAACCTTCCCAAGTAAGATTGGAGATGAGTGTGTGAGCAAGAAGCCCCATTGTATTTCTCAAAAGTAGGGGGTTTGAACTTGTGAGGAATCCTTACTCCCTGAACCAGACCAAGATTTGTGACATCAAAACCTAAGGAATTTTGAGACTCCAAAGATTTGAGCTTCTCAGCAAGCTCATCCATACGGCGAGTGGTCTAGTGGGCTTCGTCGTGCAAAGAGAATTGATCATACTGATAGTCTTTAGTAACGGGGCGCCCGTTAATCCGAATTCCTTGATTCACATTGTACCTTCCGCCAATACCATTTCCAACATTCCTCGTTGTAGCCAATATTACCCGGGTTTCCATCAGCATTTGCGTTACCCGCGTTACCAGTATTCACCGGGTTATCAGGGTTACCAGGGTTTCCCCCAGCATTTAGTATCTCTACCTCTGGATCGGGCCTCGGTTGCTCAACCAATTCCCTCAGCTTCTCCTGGCATTATGCCATACCAGTCATCAATGTCATGAACTGATCCATCCTTTCACGCATATCAGCCAGCTCTTTCTATACCTGGTCCATCGCTAGTCGTGGACGATTTTCCTTTGTCGGGTACCTGTGGACTCGCTTGGGACCAATAATGCCTGAGACAGGGAACAAACATTAGACACGGTGCTGACACCTGCAAAACAAACAAGGGTTAGTATGCATGGTATGCGATGCACTGCTTATTCAATTTTAAGGCACCCCCCTTAAAAAGGGAATACCCTGCAAATGAATAAGCATGAGATGTTGGATGCAAATATGCAGATGATGTTATGCAATGCAAAGGCATGTCAATCAGGATTGCTGGATCCGCTTGAACATCTGTCAGGTTGCACTGCTTGGAGAGAAACCCACTGAGTAATACAATACCGGATCAGCACTTCGGCATGAATTCGGAACCGGGAACCATAGAACACAATCATCAACTCAGAACCCATACTTTAGAACCAACGGTCACCAACAAGAACCGAACAATAGTTACCAACAGAACAAGTCACCATCAGTACCGGTAAATGA
Organism: Lathyrus oleraceus; assembly: GCF_024323335.1. Taxonomy (NCBI): domain Eukaryota; kingdom Viridiplantae; phylum Streptophyta; class Magnoliopsida; order Fabales; family Fabaceae; genus Lathyrus; species Lathyrus oleraceus. The sequence continues at coordinate 441,986,265 of NC_066581.1, forward strand.
TTCATTCCCGCCCCACTCACGGGTGTAGTCTAGGCCAGGGTAAGGTCAAGAGAAACGCAGGATAAACAATCCTTTCAAGAATATCATCATATGCACACCAGGTGTATGCAACGATAATACCCCATCAGAATCTGAACTGCTCGTGATACCATGTTCCGCTAAGTGGCGCCATACCACCCGCTTCCCATGAATCACTCTATTCCTAGGTGTCCTAAAGTTCACTCATAGCCTGTGTATTGGGCCTTTTACCTCTTGTGGAACATCCCACCCCAACAAACAGAACCAGCAGATACGGCAATCATATGTACACAATGCAATAAGATAAAGCAGGTAAATGCTGAAAAATAAATAATTGTACGAAAGAATAAACACCCAATAAACAAGCAACCTACAAAAGCTAGGAGGGACTCGCTCAGGGAAACAAGGTCCCCAGCAGAGTCGCCAGCTGGCGCAACCTGAAAAATAGGAAATGCGAAAAAACAACCGGTGAGAAAGAAATGACAGAAGAGTCGCCACCGTGCGTTATTTATCCCAAAGGAGGGAAAGGAAACGCTCGAAGTAAACCTGGAAAAAAAAGAAAGGAAAAGACAAGGTCTCGCAACCAAATCTTGGGTTCGGGAGTCGATTATGCGAAGGGAAGGTATTAGCACCCCTACGCATCTGTAGTACTCTACGGGGTCCACTTTTGTTGTTCTTGTCTAAAGGGTGTAGGTTTATCTAATGTACTATTTATTAAAGAGGAAGGGCAAAAGAAAATGACTCGCACGGATGTCGCATCCACTGCATACGTATCTCATCTGAATATGAGAATCAGAGTCTTCGTAGCTCGGCTACCTATGGGTTAGGGGAAGTGTGCTCGCTAAGACATCACGTCTTATGGCTACGTATCTCATCTAGAATGAGAATCAGAGCAAGCCGTAGTTCGGCTAACTACGGGGTAAGGGTTGTGTTTTGGGGTGAACGACATTACTACGCAATCTACCGGATGCTCGACCTTTGGAGACTTACTCGCCTGTAGTAGAAGGAGATAACGTGCTCTTAGAAGAAGAAAAATCAATGAGTTGTGGTGTTTCAGGGATGCTCATGCAAAAAGGCAGTCCTAGACGAAGGAACCGTGCTACCTTAATTGACATGCAAACGGGAGACTATACGAAGTCTAGCAATCCTATGGGGAGACGATCAAACCATACAAAACAAACATGCATAAAGTAAACACGCCAGCAAAGGGGCTCAAACACACATGGGTAAGGCTTTAGTCAAGAGGGGTCATATCAACCTCGACAAACAAGCCATGGAAGGGTAATCAAATGGGATCTTAACCACTGACATTGACCGTCAGGGTGAGCAGATCAAAAGGGTAATGAGGATAAGACCTCATAGCTCTTAACCCTGGACAGGGTGAGCTCATGACAAAAAATGGGGATTCAGAAAGGTGGAACCCTCTCCACTGACTGACCGGACAAAAGATCTTGGGCTTTTGTTCTGAAGCATCGACACGTAGTGCGAGCATAAAGAACGACACACTGAATAATGGGGATTGATTACTAATCCCTTTTATTCGTCAATTGCCTCTCCGTGGAGGTCTTTAGCACTGGTGCCTCTTCTTGGAGGTCTTTGGGCACAAAAGTAAACACACAAAACATTGCCTCCTATCGAGGTCTTCCAGCTAAGAAAGCGGTAAAATGCGGGAAAAATAAAGGGATCAAGAACTCTACCGTACGGATAAAGATCCGAAGCTACAGCAAATAAGGAAATAAGAAAACCGGGGATCTCTCAAGCTAGCATCATCAAAGAAAGCGAGTCAATACAGGTAATCGGAATAAATCTCCAACTGGTATCCCAGAAATAAAGTGGAATACCAAGCAAGCTATCCCTGCAAGAGTATGTGAGCCCTCACAAAAACTCAACAAAAAGGTTAGAGTAACAGGATGGAATCAGGGGAAAACAATGCCATAACAAACATAAAACGGGTTAGAGCGAACAGAGAAAAAGGCAACTACTGTCGCGATCGCTGCTGCGTCGCTTAGCGAAGGCTTAGCGAAGCCTCGCTACAGGCTCGCCTAGCGATGGTGCTAGCGAACGCCTGCGGGTTCTGGATTTCCCATTGATAACAGTAAGATTTTAGGGACTCCGAACCCCATGGTATCCCTTCCAGAAATTAAGTGATCAAACATTCAAGGCATTTTTTTACACATTCATGCATATCTAAACCCGTGGGCGAAAACCTCACGATAATACCTCATACATTCAGAGTATTCAAATGGAAAGCATAGAGTAATGGGTATAAGGGCAAACCTGATTGGAGAGATCAAATGAAAATAAGTTGCACCCTTGGGTTCGCAGAGCAATGTTAGGGTTTGCGTGAGATGGAGGTGAAAAAGTGTGTGAGTCACAGTGAACTTTTCATAGCTGCCTGGAGGTTGCTGCAAATTAGTTCGTAGGTTTCTGTCTCTGCCTCTTTTTTCTGTGTCTGTCTCTGTCTCCTTTTGTTCTACTGAAACTTTGGTATTTATAACCTGATTTCGTGGCTTTGTGGGCTCAAATGTGAGCAACTCAAGCCCATTACTCTCTGTGTTATTTTCAGAAATACGCACGCTTCGCCTAGCGAAGGATCTGCTCGCCTAGCGAGCATGATAGTTCTCTTCGCTAAGCGAACCACTCTGCTCGCCTAGCGAGCATGACAGCTCGGGGACAAAGTTTTGCTTCTTCAAGATTAGCGCTTTGAATGATGAATGGGCCCTATTTGAACCTGTTGGGAGTAACTCAAGTCTTTCCCTTGTGTTGACTGATCACCCGGATAGAGCCCACAAAGTGTCTTGGATGATGTTCAAGCTTCTTGGATCTGATCCTGATTGACATGATGAAATGCAGTATGAAATGCTAAATGACCAAAAAATGAATTAATGAATGAAGAGGGCAAATTTTGGGGTGTTACATTGTTTAATTGGAAAGATGACAAAGTCTCCATTCACAGGAAAAGGTGAAAGAGTGAATGATCTTTTGGGCCTCATACATACTGAGGTATGTGGACCACTGAACATACCAGCCAGAGGAGGTTTTCAGTACTTCATCACATTTACTGATGATTTCAGTAGATATGGTTATGTGTATTTAATGAAACACAAATAGGAGTCCTTTGAAAAGTTCAAGGAATTCAAGAATGAAGTACAAAACCAACTAGGTAAGAATATTAAAACTCTTCGATCCGATCAAGGTGGTATTTAAGCCTAGAGTTTGATGACCATCTGAAAGAGTGTGGGATTCTATCCCAACTTACTCCTCATGGAACACCCCAATGGAATGGTGTATCTGAGAGAAGAAATTGAACCCTGTTAGACATGGTCCGATCCATGATGAGTCACGCCAATCTTCCAAACTCCTTTTGGGGACATGCACTATTGACAACAACTTACACACTTAACCGTGTTCCATCCAAAAGGTTGAGAAGACACCATATGAGATATGGAGTGGTAAGAAACCACATATGTCTTACATGAAGATTTGGGGTTGCGAAGTTTATATGAAACGACAAGTTTCAACTAAGCTTGAGCCCAAATCTAACAAATGCTTACTTGTGGGGTATCCTAAAGAAACAAGAGGGTATTATTTCTACAATCCTTCTGAGGGCAAAGTGTTTGTCGCTCGAACTGGAGTTTTCCTAGAAAAGGATTTTTTTCCAAAGGAATCAATGGGAGGAAAGTAGAGCTTGAAGAAATTCAAGAATAAAAAAGCATTGATACACCTATGGAGGAATTAGAGCAGGAAACACAAGTAGTTGTGGAAGAGTAACCTGCTCAAGTAGAACAAGACCAGCGTAGGTCAGGCAGGATACGTCACCTACCTGAGAGATATGGATATCTCATAACTGATCAAGGTGATTTATTACTCATGGATCAAGAACGAAGATGAGCCTTGTGTCTACAAGAAGGTTAGTGGGAGCATGATCGTTTTCCTGGTATTATATGTAGATGACATATTACTCATTGGAAATGATGTCCCTACCCTGCAGCAAGTAAAGTCTTGGTTGGGGAAATGCTTTTCTATGAAGGACCTAGGTGAAGCAGCCTATATATTAGGAATCAGAATCTATAGAGATAGATCACAAAAACTGCTTGGCCTAAGTTAGAGTACATACATAGACAAAGTGCTGAGACGCTTTAATATGCATGATTCCAATGGTTATGTGTTTTGCTTAAACGGTGGTGATGTGAGCTGGAAAAGTTCAAAGCAAGATACAGTTGTTGATTCTACAACCGAGGCCGAGTATATTGCTGCCTCAACTATAGCAAAGGAAGTTGTTTGGATCAAAAAGTTCATTAGTGAACTTGGCATAGTTCCTAGCATTGTGGATCCCATTGGTGTCTATTGTGATAAGAATGGTGCCATTGCACAAGCTAAGGAGCTTAGATCTCACCAACGATCCAAACACATACTTAGGCGTTATCACCTCATTCGAGAGATAATAGATAGAGGAGATGTGAAAATATGCAGAGTACCTACACTTGACAATATTGCTGACCCACTGACAAAGTCTCTTGTGCAGTAGAAGCATGATGGCCATACTAGATCAATGGGCATTAGGGGTATGCCTGATTGGCTCTAGTGTTAGTGGGAGATTGTTGGTGTAAGCCCTAGAGGCCAATACTTTTGGTACTTGTATCGAATTATTTATTAATAATAAAAAGGCTTTTTCTTTATTATGTTTGTTTAATAAAGTCCCTAGAATAGTTAGTCCGTTTAATGTACCAAGTGTGACTTGATCATGAGATCACATTAAACATAAGGATATTATTCTTAAAGTATCCGTAGTCGAGCTTTATTGTGAAGTGGGATAACATTAAAGCATAAAGACTATTATGTATATAGACTGATGATCACATCTCATGGATCATAGATAAGGAGTTATCAAGTCTTAAACATAGGTATGAATATTAAGAGTAATATTTATACTGGATTGACCCGCTATGAGAATACTATATAAAAAGTTATGCAAAGTGTCATAAGTTATTCTCATGGTGATAATGGTGTATACCACCCTTCGACCTGAAACCACTATGGACCCTAGATGTAGAGCTGAGTGCTTTATTACTGATCAAACATTATCCGTAACTGGATAACCATAAAGACAGTTGATGGGTACTCCACGAAGCATGCTGAGGGACATGAGTGGCCTAGATGGAATTTGCCAATCCTGCTTAACAGGATAAATGTCTATGGGCCCAATACTGAACTGGAAAAGGGTAATTATATGCATAAGTATTATCATAGAAGGAATTGTCAGATCACATGACATTTTCGTGTCTTAGGTAGCAGTGATGTGTTGCTAGATACTGCTCACTGTTTATTATGTTAAATACGTGATTTAATATAATTGTCAATGCCGCGAAAACCTACAGGGTCACACACAAAGGACGGATTGATGAGAGATAGAGTAACTAAGGAACAATATAAGGTACGGTGCACTTAAGTGAATTATAGAACATCGTAAGGTACGGTGTACTTAAGTAGAATATGAAATATGGTAAGCTACCATGCGCTTAAGTGATTTTGGGTATATTATAAGATATGGGCCACATGCACTTAAGTGGCCTTTTTAGCTTGAAGCCCACACAAGTGGTTCTATAAATAGAACCCTTGTGCATAAGCATAATTTTGCGGTTGCACTTTTCGTTTTCTCTTTCTCTCTCTCTCTCTCTCTCTCTCTCTCTCTCTCTCTCACTCAAAGCCTTCATTCATAGCAGCTAGCACTGAGATTGAAGGAATCTGTTCGTGTGGACTGAGTAGAGGCGTTGTCATCGTTCAACATTCGTGATCGCTCCGTAGATCTGCATCAAAGGTTTCAATCGTCACAAGAGGTAACTATTTTATCACTGATCATGCCCATTATTAAGGATCACTAAAGGAGAAAATTTTAATTTTAACTGCATTTTGGATCGCCCTTCTCCTTCACAAATAACTTCATCCTCTTTCGAGGTGTTAGATTCATCAAACGAAACATGCATAGATTCTTCAATTGTTAAAGTTTTTTTGTTATGAATTCTAAAAGCTTTACTAGAAAGAGAACATCCTAGAAAAATATCTTCATCAAAATTCTCATCAAACTTACCGAGATTATCTTTGTCATTGTTTAAGACAAAGCACTTACATCCAAAGATGTGAAAGTAAGAGATGTTTGGTTTCCTTCCTTTGAAGATTTCATAGGGGGTCTTTTTTAATATAGGTCTAATAGTAATTATATTACTTACATAGCATGTTGTGCTCACTGTATTCACCCAAAAGTACTTTGGAAGATTTGAGTCGCTAAGCATTGTTCTTGCAAGTTCCACAAGTGACCTATTCTTTCTCTCCACCACTCCATTTTGTTGAGGAGTTATTGGTGCTGAAAAATTATGAAATATTCCGTGTTCTTCGGAAAACTCTTCGAAGGAGGCATTTTGGAATTCTCCACCATGGTCGCTTCTTATGGAGGCAATAGTTAGAGATTTCTCATTTTGGATTTGCTTTGCATATTTCTTGAACGCCTCGAATGCATCACTTTTCTGCACTAAAAAGAATGTCCAAGTGTATCTAGAAAATAATCAACAATAACTAAAGCATACACATTACCTCTGGAGCTTCTTGTTCTTGATGGACCAAATAAGTCCATATGCAACAATTGTAATGGCCTTGTAGTGGACACCATATTCTTTGATATGAAAGATGATTTGGTTTATTTTTCCTTTTGACATGCATCACATAATCTATCTTTGACAAACTTTAACTTAGGAAATCCAATAACAAGATCATGCTTTATTAGTTTATTCAAATGTTCCATATGAATATGAGTGAATCTTGTATGCCAAAGCCATGACTCATTATTGTTTGCCATAAGACATTTTACCTTCAAAGACACATCATCAAGTGAAATCATAAATATATTATTAAATCTTGTACCTTTGAGTTTTACCATATTTGTGACTTCATTTTCAATCAACAATTCATCCTTGGTGAACTTTATTTTGAAGTCTTTGTCACAAAGTTGGCTAATACTTAGAAGATTGTGCTTTAGTCCTTCAACATAAAGAACAACTTCAATGGATGTGAAAGGTGGTACTCCAACTTTTCCTATGCCAAGAATTCTTCCTTTGTTGTTATCTCCATATGTAACAAAACCCTTTGCCTTAAGCACTAGATTTGAAAATTTGTTAAGGTCTCCCGTCATATGCTTGGAACAACCATTATCGAGATACCAAATATTTGATGTGGTTTTCAAGCATACCTACAAAACAAATTAAGTTTTGTTAGGCACCCAAATTGCTTTGGGTCCTTCATAATTAGCACCTTTCTTTACCCCACACATAATGCCCACTTGCCATACCAAAGTTTCTAACATAGCAATCATTGGGTGTACAGCTAACTATTCCATAATAAAAACAAGTAGGTTCGAAATTGCTTATATATCTAGGAACATAAGATTTCTTTTTAGCAAATATTTTCCTTTTAGAATAGTGATGAACAACTTTTGGCTTGTTCACTTTCTCTTTGGATGGTTGGTCATTAGCTTTAACAAAGATATTTTTACTCGAACTTGGTTTGGAAAACTTTGAATAACCAAGTCCACTTTTATCATTGGAATATCTTTGTTGGCTAAGGACACCTTCCAACCCAATTTGTCCTTTCTCGTAACTTTCAAGAACCCTTTTTAATTGGACAATTTGGAAAGAAAATGATTCACAATTTTGACATACAAAATTCTGTTTTTCACTAATCATCTTTTGTTTTTCATCATCGACATCTTTTTCCATTGTCATGACTTTTTCTTCTAGATATGAAATTAGTTTCTTTTGTGATGATATTGTTTTATACAGAATTTTGCATTCTTTAAGAAGTTCATTTATAGCACATTGTGCATCACTGTCATAAAGAGATAAATTGTTACTAACCTCATCTTCTTCATCATCGAAATGGTGTGAAGCCATTAATGCTAAATTTGCATATTCGTCGCTTTCCGATCCGGATGAAGAACTTATCTCATTATCTTCCCATGCAACATACGCCTTTTTATTCTTTAATTCCTTCTTGCCTTTCAATCCACCTTTCTTGGAGAGTTTCGGATAATCCAGCTTTATATGACCTTGCTTTCCATATTCATAGCATGTGACATCTTGTGTAGATGTGGGAGCCTCCGTTTTCCTGAAATGTTTATTTCTTTTTGCATAAAACGATTTGTCATTTTTACCAAAAAACTTTCCAAGCCTTTTAACAAGGAGCATGAAGTTTTCATCTTCCTCTAGTGTGCCATCATCTTTATCTTCCTTTGAGTCTACTTTCAAAGCAATGCCTTTGGATTTCTTCTCTTGACTTTCATGCTTTTCAAGTCTTCCAAGTTCAAGTTTATGTTCTTGGAGTTTTTCGAATAATGATGTGGACGTCATGGTAGAAAGACTTTTATTCTATGATATATCCATTACTTTTGGTTGCCATTCTCTAGTCAAGGATCTTAGCACTTTAAGGTTTAGATCATCATTATAAAGGTCTTTCCGAGAGCAATTAAATGATTCGTCAAGTGAACAAATCTTTTCTACAATGCAACAATGGATTCTCCGGGCTGCATTCTGAACATTTCATATTCTTTACTCAATGTGTTTAATCTGGATCTTTTAACTTCAACGGTTCCTTCGTGAGTGTCCACCAAAGTGTCCCGTATTTATTTTTTCGATTTACATTGAGATATGCGGAAGAACTCGTCCATACTTAATACATTTTGAAGAATATTGATAGTTTTCTTTTCATTAAGTACTATTTTCTTATCGTCTTCATCATATGAACTTTTAACCTTAGGAGTGCCAACACCATTGACCATACTAATTGGATTATGCGGACCATTTTTGAAAACCGGGTTTGCACTTGCGGAAGCCATCTTCTGAATCTAAGGAGTAAGTTACCAATAACCCACTCTGATGTCAAATATAAGTTGAGTGTGCACCTAAAAGGGGGGTGAATTAGGTATTATGAAACTTTTTCCGATTTTGACTTGTTTTAATAATCTTTCCTTAGAGATTACTATGTGATTAATACGGTAAATGATGAAAAGATAAAGAACACAAAGAGATATTCGGGTTTCCCTCACAGATCAAGAATACTCAAGTCCCCTTTCAACATGAAATAGATTTTACTATTGTTAGCACTTTTAAATGACTCTTCCTAGTCTTTCTATATAGACACTAACAATCACACCAAGAACAATCCTCTTGGATTTTTCACTAAGTTCAAAAAGAGAACAATCCCCCCTTTAATGAACCTTTTGTTTCCAACAATCCTGGACAACAAGGATGCACAGAGTAATCTGAATTTTTGATAAGTATGTAAAATGGAATTGTATAAGTATCAATCTATGGATGATCTTCTCATTATAACAAACAAATCTCTCAATGATACACAAGTGTTCACTATGAATGAAATGAAACTTGTGATGACTTTCTATGAAGGTTAGGAGCAGAAAGTTTCACTCTAAAAATTCTTGAACACTTAGAGAATTTTTGAAAGATGAAGAGAATATTTGAATGTTTGAAAATTTTGCAAAAGGAGGTGAGATTAAAATCTGAAGAAATGGTGTTTCTATAACACTAATGCACCTCTACAAATCAGTATAATTCATGAAAAGATGCCATGCTTCAAGAGCCAATTTTTAAAACCAACAAAATTAAAAAATGTAAATTTTTCAGGCACTGGTACAATAGTAATCGGTTAACCAAATATGGTTAATCGGTTACACCCTTGTAACGTGCAGATTATTTAAAAATTTTAGTCTATTAATCGATTAGCACCAGTATGTTAACCGATTAACAACTCTCTAGAATGCAAAAATGGTTAATTTTCAAAGAGAAAAACTTTAGTAAGATGCATCCAAACATATTAACTAAACATGATATGAATGTATGAGGACTTGAAAACTTCTATTCTCATTAGATAAATTGAATGTTATATACCTTATCATGCATTATCATTCCATAATAATTTCTTTAAGACTTCACATAGTATGAAACTTGTCTTTGCTTTAAGTCTTTGAGCCATTTCTTTTTGTCAGTCCATTCTTGATTTGTAGAATCTTGTCTTCATCAAAAATCTTGAGAAGCATGCCTTCACAAAAGTGGAGAAATTCTTATTCCCGATTGACTTTGTTGTCATTAACATGGAGGGAGACGATGATGCATCATTGATTCTTGGTCGACCTTTCATGAAGACTGCTAGAATGATGATTGGCATTGATGATGGTGTTATGAAGTTGAGAGTTCAAGTTGAAGAGTTTTGCTTCAATCTCTTGGAAGCCATGAAGCATTCGAAGGATAAAAGTGATTATTTCTGAATTGATGCAACCGATGAGGCTATAATGGAAGTAAAAAGGCAAGTTCACGTTTCCACTCCCCTTTAAAAAGCTTTTACCAATGCAATCAAAGTTCTCAATGAGAATGAAGAAAAAGAAATTGAATAATGTCTAAGAGAGCTTGAGGCATTGGAAGAAATTCCTCCATTTGAAGCAAAAGTTGAAAATTTGAAAGAAGAACCAGAGATAAAAGAGTCTAAACTTGAATTGAATATTTTACCTTCACACTTGAAATATGTATTTCTTGAAGAAGATGAGTACAAACCAATGACAATAAGCAACACACTATCTAAGAATTAAGAAGAAAAAATGATTGATGTCTTGGAGAAAAATCAAAGTGCAATGGGTTGGACTCTTTCCAATTTACAAGGAATAAGTCCATCTTATTGTATGCATAAGATCTTGATGGAGGATAATTTCAAACCGGTAGTCCAACCTCAACATCGCTTGAATCCTACCATGAAAGAGGTGGTAAGGAAGGAAGTGGTGAAGATGTTGGAAGCCGAAATGATTTATCCAATTTCGGATAGTGCGTGGGCTAGTCATGTTCAAGTGGTACCTAAAAAGGGTGGAATTACGGTGATTCAGAATGAAAAGAAAGAATTTATTCCTACTAGAACCGTGATGGGTTGGAGAATGTGTATTGATCACCGTAGGCTTAATCAAGCTACGAGGAAAGGTCACTTACCTTTACCTTTCATGGATCAAATGCTCGGGAGATTGTCCGACCAAGAATTTTATTGCTTTTTGGATGGATATTCGGGTTACAATCAAATCATAGTCAATCCGAAAGACCACGAGAAAACTGCTTTTACATGCCCCTTTGGTATATTTTCTTCTCGAATAATTCCTTTTGGGTTTTGTAATGCATCGATAACCTTTCAACGGTGTATGCAAGCTATTTTTTCTGACTTGAACGAGAAATGTATCGAAGTGTTCATTTGATCTAGGCTTGAAGAATTTGGATACCGTGTTAAGAAGATACATGGAAACCAACTTGGTTCTCAATTGGGAAAAATACAATTTCATGGTTATAGAAGGTATTATGCTTGGCCATAAAGTCTCTTCCAAAGGCCTTGAAGTTGATCAAGCCAAAGTTGAAGTCATTGAAAAATTACCATCACCATTGAACGTGAAGGGGATTAGAAGTTTCTTGGGTCATGCAGATTTTTATCGAAGATTCATCAAAGACTTTTCCAAGATTGCAAAGCCTTTAAGCAACTTGTTTAATAAAGATAAGTCTTTTATTTTTAATAATGCTTGTTTGCTTTTAGTGATCTGAAAGAAAAATTGATTCTCGCAACCATAGTCATCGCGCCCGATTGGAATCTCAATTTTGAATTAATGTGTGACGCGAGTGATTATGCAGTTGGCGTGGTACTTGGTCAAAGAAAGACAAAGAAAAATTCATGCCATACACTATGAAAGTAAAGTCTTGAATGAAGCTCAACTAAATTATACAACAACTAAAAAAGAGCTTCTTGCAATAGTGTATGCGTTAGAGAAATTTAGGTCCTACCTCATTGGTTCAAAAGTTGTAGTGTACATTTACCATGTGGTGATAAACTATCTGCTCACCAAACCTGATTCAAAGCAGAGGCTTGTTCGATGGATCCTTTTGTTGCGAGAATTTGATTTAGAAATTTGTGACAAAAAGGGCTCGGAGAATTTGGTGGCGGATCACTTATCCCGTTTGGCCAATGTTGAGGTGACCAAGCAAGAAATTGAGGTAAAAGAAGAGTTTCTGGATGAAACAATGCTCATGGTGCAAGTTAGACTGTGGTTTGCCGACTTTGTAAATCACAAAGCAACCGAGTTGATACTGGAGGATCTAACATGGAAGCAAAAAAAGAAGTTATTGTCTGATGCAAAATACTATGTGTGGGATGAATCTTATTTGTTTAAGATTGGTGCCGATGATATTCTAAGAAGGTATGTTTCAAAGGAGAAGTCTAGAAGTATTCTTTGGCATTGTCACAACTCACCTTATGGTGGTCACTATAATGGTTTAAGAACGGCAACAAAAGTCCTTCGATCGGGCTTTTATTGGCCTTCTTTGTGTAAAGATGCGCATGTGCATGCTAAAAGCTGTGACAATTGTCAAAGGGTTGGAGGAATTGGGAAACGAAACAAAATGCCCCTATAAAGTTTGTTAGAAGTTGAAGTATTAGATTGTTGGGGCATAGACTTTGTTGGCCCATTTCCCCCATCCTTTTCTAATAAGTACATTCTAGTAACGGTGGATTACATATCCAAATGGGTTGAAACGATTGCTTCACAAAAACCCGACGGTAAAATGGTGATCAATTTCTTAAAGAAAAATATTTTCTCCTGTTTTGATACTCCTAGAGTGTTGGTAAGTGATGGAGGATCACACTTTTGCAATTCACAACTTGAAAAAGCCTTAGAGCATTTTGGTGTAAAACACAAAGTGGCAACACCGTACCATCAGCAAGCAAACAACGGTCAAGTCGAGGTATCTAATAGAGAGATTAAGGAAATCTTGGAAAATATGGTGTCTAATTCAAGAAAAGATTGGTCTCTAAAACTTGATGAGGCATTGTGGGCGTATCGTACCGCTTTCAAATCTCCAATTGACCTAACCCCGTTTCAGATGGTATACAGTAAATCTTGTCATCTCCCGGTTGAATTGGAACATAAAGTGTTATGGGCTTTGAAATTTTTGAACTTCGATCCTAAGTTATCCGGGGATAAGTTGCATGAGTCGGAAGAAATAAGGTATCATGCATATGATTCAAACAAGCTTTACAAAGAAATGGTAATAATTTATCATGACAAGAAGAATATTTACAAGGATTTTAAAATCGGATAAATGGTACTTTGTCCAATTCGTGACTTAAACTCTTTTCGGGCAAGCTAAAGTCAAAATGGTCAGGACCGTTTGTAGTAAAAGAGGTTAAACATTATGGTGCGATTGTGCTAGAGGATCTGATGTCAAAAGAGGTTTGGACAGTAAAAGGACAAAGACTAAAGATTTATCTTGGTGGTGAATTTGATCGGGAGACAACTACAATTTCTCTTGGTGATCCATGAATTCGCCACCAAACCGTCGATCTAATTTACGTTAAACAAGCGCTTATTGGAAGGCACCCCAATGTTGTAAGTATTCTGTTTTGTTTTAATTTTAATCATGTTTAGTGTTAGTATAGAATTGTGCAAAATTTGGTGTGGCAAAAATTCTGCAGAAAAATGGTATATTGCTGGTTCGCCCCTGGTTCGTTAGGCGAGCTCGCCCCGAGGTCGCTCTGTCTCGCCGAGTGAGATTTGCGAATTTTTGCAAGTTTTTTTTTTACCACAACTATTTTAAGTAAAATGGTCATTTTTATTTTGGGTTTTTTATGTGTCATTGGGCCATAGCAGTATAGTAATGTGTTTGGTGTTTTGACTTGTTGCATTTCCCTCTCACTCACTCTATTCTACTCCAAACCCTAACTCAAGAGAATCCCAATTTTTTTCGCTTGCATAAGTTCTTGAAGCTTCAATTTAACTCCACTTGTGTTTTCTATGTTTTACTCATCCAACCAGGTATGTAATTTTTGTGCTTTTCTCTTTGATAAAGAATTTATGGAAATGGGGGTAGTTTGGGTGTTAAAATATTATAAGGATTTAGAAATTTTTCGGATTAGATTAATATTTGTTGTTATACCCTATGCTTCATGAATTTTAGGGTTTAGGTTTCTAAATGGCAGAATGTGCGTTTAGGTTTTAGGGATTTAGTTTGTTGGTCTGCCTGGCTTCTCTCATGGAGAAGACTGACTTTTGTGCCTTCGCCCCAGCTTCACTGGGCGAGCTCTCCCCAGGTTCGTCGGGCGAGCCTGGTAGAAATTGTGAAAATTGTGATTTTTGTTGATGTATGATTGTTGATTTGTTGTCTATTGCTTTCCCTATATTCCTAACAATTGTGTTTGTTATTCCTAGTTGTTGTTCTGGTTTTGTAGATGGCACCTCCAAAAGTTCCCAGAGCTCAAAGAAGCAAAAGACGGGAGGAAGTACCTCTCGTCAACCTAGGCCATTTGATTCAAATCATTTCAATGTTGAGCATACTGAGAGGTATAAGGAATTAGAGAAAAGAAAGATTTGGTCTGAAAAACAGTTCAACATTAATCGGGAAGGGACATATAGAGAAGTTGCACATGTTTTCGAAAGCAAAAGGTGGGATGGCTTGGTAAGTCCTCCGGAGTACATGAACTACAACTTGGTAAGGGAGTTCTATACGAACACCCTTCCAAATGATGGAGAAGCCTTCACTTGTACAACTTTTGTGCGAGGAAGAGGTTTGAGATTTTATAGAGATGCTATAAATGAGGTCTTAGGAAATCCTCTCACTTTGGAAGTGTCGTATCCCAAAATTTGTCCTCCCTTTTTGCTATTATTAGATCCTTGGTCTTTGGTTCATCTACATGATCATATTCATTCATGGCTACCCATTTGGCCCTCGTCCATGGTCATCTTGTTTAGACTTTAGGTTTGGTTTTGTTTAATATGTTTTTATTTCGGAGTCGGATACTCGGCTTTGTTCTGAGCTTAGTTGAGGTGCTCATTTGAAATTACAATGTTATTTTCATTTATGACTCTCGCATTTACATTGACATTGTTCATGTTTAAAGTAGTTGGCCATATTGTAATCTCATACTCATATGCATTGGATTTGAATTTACACATTTTTAGTTTAACCATACTTATAAATTAATGTGAAGTCTTGGTGAGATTTGAATCAATGTGATCATTGGGTCAATGGTTGAGGCCCATTTGCTTGTTTTCTTATGGATGATAGGTGGAGTTTTCAAGGGTTTTTATTGAGAACTTATTATTTAAATCAAGGTTTTTGGTAAATTACAAGTCAAGGGTGCAATCATTAGCCAAAGTTATCTTGTTCTCATTTCATTACTTTAAGGGCCCATTACATTTCTCTTTCAAAGAAGTCAAAGGGTGGATGTATTTTCCAAGTTTGAAGTAGTCCTAAATATCATTGCAAATCAAACCTCATTATAAATTAAGTTTTTATTACCAACCAAGTTCTATTGCAAATTAAAATTCTTTTACAATTTAAAGTCCTTTTCTAAAACTCTATTACAAATCAAAGCCTTATTGCATAGTGTTCAATTACAAATTAAAGTGGTGTTTCCTCCTCCCTCCACTAGCTTGCTTGGTGGCGCTTCCAGCTGCAAAATCCTTCAACATTTCAACGACATTAGGACCATTCATAAACGTCACATAAGTTTGGTAGCAATGCCCCAAGTGTGAATTTTCAAACTACTCTCTAGCATTTTGTAACTATAATAACTAATTACAAATCTCTAACTGTACTTTCGATCTGCACTTACAGTTTAACAATCCAAATTAATAACTAACAGCTCACTAACGGTAACAGTTCAATCCCTAATACTAACATAACAACTATCACGATCCCTAATTTCGAAATTTAGTAAACCTGCACAACCTGAAGGATTTCATTTTTTTAAACTGCAGTAGTAAAATTACGACAACCTGATTCATAACTTTACTTGAAAGCATTAACACAACCCTAACAATGCATCAATTATCTAGCAATAACTTCAATTTGACTATCACGATCACACTTGATTTTCATAACAAAATTGATATCATTTTCCAAACCTAACAACTAATAGCAACATAACTGCAAAACCACCAATTCACAACAATCCATGGCATTCATCTTACAGATAACATTCAATCCAAATTTACTGAAATCATTAAATTCGCAAAAATAACAATTTGAAGCTAATTGACAAATTAACAAGTTAACAAATTTCACTTACAGCAAAGTGAAATTTTAATTCCCACTGTAAGTATATAAACGCAACACAAATGCAAATGACATAAAAACGAATTTCAAGCTAATTTCATTTCACCAATGGAATCTCTAACTAACACTAACTAAATTTAAATTTGCAACTGACTCATTTCATTTCCAACCGACTTTGCATTTCATATAAATTTAGCGTTCATGTCGTGTAAATTTCTAACTGAATTTTAGAGTCCTATATAATACCTCATAGGCCTCAGAAACCAGGGACTTATTCATGATGTTGCACCTTTTTCTTCAACACTCTACATTCTGGATCTTCTTTGTTCTACATTCTGCATCAAAAGCTTCTTGAATCACGCATCAAAACCTCAAATCAACATCCTCACTCTCAATCCGTTCTCAACACCACAACTGCAACACATCAACAATAACGAGGAAGAAAGAGGTTGTTGAAGAAGGATCCACGATTCACACTCCGGAAGCACGATTCAATTCTCCCTCACTTTTATTTAGCGCTGCTACAACTCCAATCCCCCAAGTGTAATATGTATCTGCAGTTGTTCACAATGACAAACGCACGCATCAAATTCACGATGACTACAAGGCTGTGAATCACGGAAGTAGATTCAAGAAGAATCGAGAAGATAAAGGAGAGTTGCAGGAAAGGTGGAAATTCGAATTGCATACCTGAGTTTTCTAGCCCCATCTTCATTGCAACAGCTTCCGAGGCAGTCTTTACCCCGAAGGTATAATCTTCATCTTGTTCTCGTTAATCGCCTTCAAAGTTGTCATCATCTGGTAACACTAACGATAGGAAGTTATAACACCATGCTGAAGAAGACAGATTTCGCGTTACCGTTGTTCATTTCCAAATTCGGTATATAGGTTTCTCAGACGGATGGTTCCGATTTGGGAGATTCGAGAAGGTTATAGGACAAATGGAGGAGAGAATTGGAAGAAAGAAAGTGCGGAGGTTCGATTGGAGTGGCGAAGCGTTTGGGTTGGTTCATTTCGCCGCCACTGGCACGACAGAGTCATGCGAAGCCGAGGAGATTCTCAGAACGGGAGAGAAGATTGTTTAGGTCACGTTTTGGTGGAAAATTTTACCATATACCCTTACATTTATCCTTATACCCCTACATTTTATAAAAAATACCAATTTTATCCTTATATATTTTTAAATAATTTATTATTTTATTATTTAAATATTTTTTAAATTTTATTTTATATACCGGAAGACTTTGTAAAAGAATTCCAGTAATCATTTTTCACGTATTTTTTAAACTTTCTTTTATGTATCGGAAGACTTTACAAAAGAGTTCCGGTACACAAAAATTGACTACCGGAACTCTTTTACAAAATCTTCCGGTATACAAAAAATAAGTCAAAAAATGTTTGAAAAATGAGTACCGGAACTCTTTTGCAAAGTCTTCCGGTTCACAATAATTGACTACCGGAACTTTTTTGCAAAGTCTTCCGGTACACAAAAAGAATGATAAAAAAATATTTGAAAATGAGTACCGGAACTCTTTTGTAAAGTCTTCCGGTACATAAAATTTGACTACCGGAACTCTTTTGCAAAGTCTTCCGGTATAAAAAAAAATGTTAAAAAAATATTTGAAAAATGACTACCGGAACTCTTTTGCAAAGTCTTCCGGTACACAAAAATTGACTACCGGAACTCTTTTGTAAAGTCTTCCGGTACATAAAAAAATACTTGAAAAATGACTATCGGAATTCTTTTGCAAAGTCTTCCGGTACACAAAAATAAATATTTAAAAATATTTAAAAAATAAAATAATTAATTAATTAAAATTATATAAGGATAAAATTGGTATTTTTTATAAAATGTAGGGGTGAAAGGATAAATGTAGGGGTATAAGGTAAAACTTTCCGTTTGGTGTTGTTGATTTTCTTGTATTGAGTTTTGGGCCCATACCCCTCAAAGCCCACTGGATATTTCTCTTGCACCCCATTCAAACGAGTTTGCCCTTTCACTTGCCATAGATGCACCTCTCTTCTGGATCAAACTTTTGGAGTTTTGGGCATGTGGCTGAAAGCCCATGCAAATCTGCTTGCTACACCTTTCCATTGACACCTCCAATTCGTGATTAACACCCCCAAGGCCCATGATAGTCTTTCTTGGCCCATTTCCATTCTTTTCTTTAGTTTTTTTGTTTTGGTTTTCTTCTTATTGATTAGGATATGTTAATTATGTTTTAATCTTGATTAGTATATTGATTAGGTAATTTTAGAATTAGATTTTAATTCAATAAATCTTGATTAATTCTTAGAAATAATAGATTTTAGATTAATTAGGTTAAATAGTTTTTAGATTAAATACGAATTAATTAGAGATTTTAGAACCTTTTTTAAAATTTTAATTAGATTTTAGAAATATTAGAAATCAATTAGTATTATTAGAAATCTTTGGATAATTAGAATTTTTAGAATATTTGATTTTTAGAATTGGAGTTTAATTAGAAATTTGCATGATTAGAAATTAATGATTTGTGAGTTGACTATTTTGTCCCTAGGTTAGAAATCTTGATTTATGCATGCTCGCTTAGTTTAGGGCCTTAATCAGAATTGTATGATTTTACGTAGTTGATTAATTCAATAGATTATTATTGTACATAGTTCAACTATTATGTTAATCCCATTTATTAGTGTTGACCAAAGGTCACTTTGATCAACCAAAACCTTTGTAATCGTGTTGTAAGCCCCAAGCATATTCAAGTGATCAAAAGACCCTTGATCACTTGATATGGCAAGTTCATTACGCTCAAGCTATTATGAATATGCTAAATCCCAGGAACTCAAGACCTCAAGGTTCAAACGCAAGATTAAGACTTCAAAGTCAACATCAATCAAGCATAGCTAGAAAAGTGGACTACTTCTCAAGCACTGCAAAAGTATCAACACTTATCGATCATAATTTAAAGATTGTGGCACGAGCCTTAAGAAATAGAGAACAAATGAGAGTGTATAATTCCATTAACTCATTCTGAATATCTTTGGGTATGGGACGCTTGACCCAGTTGCTCATTGTGTTCACCTCTATTCATAGACTTTAGCATAATTTGAAGTCTTCTTCTACAACAAGTAGCATCGCATCAATAAGATCAACACTTAGAATCTCCTATCAGCAACTTGTTAATTTTGATTTGAGTTGCACGCTATGAACCTTAAGCAACAAAGAATGGATGAGGGTGGAGAATTCCATTAACTCATTATGGATATCCTTGGGTACAAGATGCTTGACCCAGTTGCTCAGCCTTTGTTCATAGACTTTAGTGTAATTTGAATCACACAATTGATAAGTCTTCTTATTCAAACAAGCATCGATCATTCAAACACTTCAATAATGGAGCATAGTAGCAACTTGTGGTTGTACACCCTCTTTCATTCAATTCTTTGCTTTGAAAGGTGGTAAACATTGGCACTCGTTCCTTGCCTTGTAAGATGGTAAACCTTGGCACTCGTTCCTTGCCTTGTAAGGTGGTAAACCTTGGCACTTGCCTAGTAAGGTTATAAACCTTGGCACTTGTTCCTTGCCTTGTAAGGTGGTAAACCTTCGCACTTGCCTAGTAAGGTGATAAACCTTGGCACTTATTCCTTGCCTTGAGAGGTGGTAAGCCTTGGCACTTTTTCTTCGCCTTGAGAGGTGATAAACCTTGGCTATTCGATTCAGTTCTTTTCCTTGAGAGTCATGGACTCTGGCATTTGTTTCTCCTTGCCTTGTGAGGTGATAAACCTTGGTTATTCAATTCAGCTCTTTGCCCTGAGAGTCATGGACTCTGGCATATGTTTCTCTTCGCCCTGTAAGGTGATAAACCTTGGCACTTGCCTTGTAAGGTGGTAAACCTTGGCACTTGTTCCTTGCCTTGTAAGGTGGTAAACCTTGGCAATTCAATTATATGCCTTATGAGGTGGAAAACCTTGGCAATTCAATTCTTTTCCTTGAGAGGTGGTAAACCTTGGCACTTATTCTTTGCTTTGAGATGTGGTAAACCTTTGCACTTGTTCTCTTTGATTTGAGAGGTGGTAAACCTTGGCAGTTCATTTCTTTGCCTTGTGAGGTGGTAAACCTTGGAAGACCAGTCCAATTCCTTGCCCTGAGAGGTGGTAAACCTTGGCAGCTCAGTTCCTTGACATCACCGGTTTTAAACTATGGTACTGATGCCTTGCCTAGAAGGTTGTAAACCTTGGCGCTCCTTTTTCATCCTTGAAGGGTAGTGTACCCTGAAAAATCAATTTTGTTCCCTTTTGTTTCATCCTTAGTGGGTTGAACTACGATTGCTCTAATTTTCTCATTGCACGATGAGAATACGTAGGCCCGAGGGTTCGAATCCTCTGGGAGCATACTTATTTATTCCTTCTTCCTTAGGAAATTCTCCTTCATTCATCTCCATGATGCATTCATATTCTACCTTCATTCACTTCATGTGATATACCTTATTTTTTGAGCCAAATACACTATCTCTTTGAGCTTGATCTTGTATCTCCTTGTGAACCAAAAGTTATTTGTGTTGTGAAACTACACACCTAATTCTCTTTCTTTTCGGTTATTCCAATACAGTGATACCATGCCTTAGGCCCCTCACTTGTTGGTTCATACCAATTTACTCTTGGGTTCATATTTCACCCCTTTGTTGGAGTTTAAATCATATAATCCTTTGGTTTAAACCATACTTTGATCATAATTCTTTTAACCTCCCACCACTAGTTCTATGAACTACGGAGCTCTTAATTCCTCATTGCACTATGAGGATACGTAGGCATGAGGGCCCTAATCCTCACCGAGCACTTTATCTATTCTTTGTCTTCTCCCTCATTCTTTCGTGAGCAATCTTTAAATCTCACACCTATTTAAGCTAGAACAATCAAAACAGTTCCCATGGAGTACCATGGATGTAAGAGGTGATAATACCTTCCCCTTGGATAACAGACTTCCTTACCTAGCATATTTATTCCCCCAGGTTTTATCGATGTTTTCCCTTTCCCTCGGGAATAAATAAAGTTCGATGGAGACTCTGTTGTATGTTTGAGCGTGCGATACGTTCGGGTATATTTCTGCTAGCTTCAGGAAGCTGGAGAAATTGATGAATACCACCTCCAGCTCAATATGCATAGAAACATTGAGAAGATATCCCACTCTCTCTTGCTTGAGGGGCGAAGCGTAAAGTATAACGCATTTAGTATTATTGTCAGGTACTTGAGGGAGGATATGAGGTCTCATGCTCAAATTGTCTTTCTTCTTGTCCTACATAACATAGTGAGGGTAGGAATGCTCCATTCTCACTCATTCTCCACCACTTAAGGCTCGTGGCGCACAATACTAATCGTAGTTATTAAGTGTTTTAAACTTGATTAGGAAAATTCCGCTTGATGTTAGATCAAGGGTTTGTTTATTTTATTATGAAATTTGGCTTATGCAACATGAATTCAAAGTAACCAACAAGGAAGTAAAGGGTCTCATTGTAAGGTATCCCAAGAGAAAGCCTTGTGTGTGAGAGGAGTGACCTAAGATAAACAAAGGATAATGGTTCTACTAACATGTCCCCCTAAGGTGGTGCCTTGATGCCATTCTTACAATCAGAATGTAAGTACAAATGAAACCCGAAGTTCACAAAGTATCACAAAGATAATGGAAATGGCCTCCAAGGATAGGTCCTAGGATGAGATCCTCTAAGTCCAAGTGGATTAAGTGAAATGGATTGTTTTTGGTCTATTAATTTAATCATGTTTTTGATGTATGATGACAATAAAGTAAAGACAGATGATAAACATGCATGTTGAATTTTATACAATGAATAATGATGATGAGTACTTAAATGTAAATGACATAAAAGTAAAAAATAATGAAATATAACAATGATAATAATAATAACAAAAGGTTAGTAGTAATTAAGGTTAGTGAAGTCATGTTAAGTTAGGATTATGAACAATGAATCAATACTTGAGGATCATCTATCCTTAGGTCAATAGATTCAAAATATGGCGCATCAAGGGATAACTTATCAATTGATGCAAAGTATGGAAGATGATCAATGGGCCAACTTACCATAGATTTGTACAATGAAAGTTAATCAACCCCAAGTCCATCTTTCAGTAGATTGACAAAAGGAAGACTATAACAAACCCAAGGTTGAAAGTTAATGATTAATTAAGTTATAAAGTTAGCAGGTTATATGACCAAGGTATAATATTAACAAGGTAATGAAAGTTAGTGTATGGTATAAACAAGTAAGTATAATGTTAATGGGTTAGTATAAACCAAGTGAAATAATAATGTATCAGATGAAACTACAAGTTAGCATATGTGCAAGTATGGCTTCATCCACAAATCCAATGACCCAAGTTATTTGAAATAGGGGCAACCCATACATGCTTAAAAGTACCATGGATGAAAACTTGATCATCCATGGTAGGTTTAAAGTATGGAAGGTTTAATCAACCCTAAACCAAACAAATCATGACCTAGGTAGATTTCATTATCCCATGAATTCAAAACTCCATAAGCCCCTCAAAAATAAGAGAATACTATAGGCAAAAATAATGGGGGTCAATGTTGGACATTTTTTCAGAATAAATAGAATAAGTGGCATAAAAATGGAAAAAAATGAAAAAAATTAAAAATGAAATAGAGGATTTGCACATGTCGGGGGTTGATCCCCAATAACCCCAAGGTCATGGGGGATCAACCCCCTCTCCCACTGGGCCAAGCGCTCGGTGGTGAAAGTAAATACATTAAACAAAATAGATAAAATAACCACAAATAAAAATGAATGTGTGTGTTGATCAACCAACTCGAGTGGGATACGACACGCTTTTGAATTCAAATTTTCACGCGAGGTAACGACTTAATGTCATTTTCAACCTCCAAACTTCAAAAATCCAACTCCATAAATCAATGTTTTTGATCAGATTTTTTCATGGAATCAGATTGCATAATCATAAACAAAATGTCCTCCACATTCATGAGCCATTTATTGGCTCTGAGTGTGGAGTATTTCACCATGAGCCAGAAGGATGAACTTAACCTAATTTAAAAATTAAATTATAAATATGGAGTAATCAAAGCTGGAAACTTGGGGGAAATGATTAGAAGATCATTTCAAGTTGAATGGTAACTTGTTTGAATGATGGGGATGAAGGGAACTACCTGATCAAAAACAACTCAGGGAGATTTTCCGATGACCTGACTTAACTCAAATGAAGCTTGGGAAAGGTGAGTTAAGAGTTTGAAAAGCTTGAATGAAGGTTAGTGAAGGTTTCTGGATGGTTGTTTGGAGTTAAAACACTTTGAAACTCATAAATGCAATATTTGTTTTGGATGGTTCAGGTCGAAGGTTCGGAAGAGGTTTGGGGGGATTTCAAGCTTGGAAAAGGAAGGGGACACCTTCACCTATTTATAGGGAAGGTGTCTGGATGATTTTGGAGGGAGAATGTGAAGTGTTGGTGTAAGCCCTAGAGGCCAATACTTTTGGTACTTGTATCGAATTATTTATTAATAATAAAAGGCTTTTTCTTTATTACGTTTGTTTAATAAAGTCCCTAGAATAGCTAGTCCGTTTAATGTATCAAGTGTGACTTGATCATGAGATCACATTAAACATAAGGACACTATTCTTAAAGTATCTGTAGTCGAGCTTTATTGTGAAGTGGGATAACATTAAAGCATAAAGACTATTATGTATATAGATTGATGATCACATCTCATGGATCATGGATAAAGAGTTATCAAGTCTTAAATATAGGTATGAATATTAAGAGTAATATTTATACTGGATTGACCCGCTATAAGAGTACTATATAGAGTGTTATGTAAAGTGTCATAAGTTATTCTCATGGTGATAATGGTGTATACCACCCTTCGACCTGAAACCACTATGGACCCTAGATGTTGAGTCGAGTGCTTTATTGTTGATCAAACATTGTCTGTAATTGGGTAACCATAAAGACAGTTGATGGCTACTCCACGAAGCATGCTGAGGGACATGAGTGACCTAGATGGAATTTGTCCATCCTGCATAATAGGATAAATGTCTATGGGCCCAATATTGAATTGGACAAGGATGACACAGTCTATGCCTTGTGTTCAATATAGACATAAGGGCAAAAGGGTAATTATGCACATAAGTATTATCACAGAAGGATTTGTCAGATCACATGACATTTTCGTGTCTTGGGTAGCAGTGATGTGTTGCTAGATACTGCTCACTGTTTATTATGTTAAATGCGTGATTTAATATAATTGCCAACGTCGTGAAAACCTACAGGGTCACACACAAAGGACGGATTGATGAGAGATAGAGTAACTAAGGAACACCGTAAGATACGGTGCACTTAAGTGAGTTGTAGAACATCATAAGGTACGATGTACTTAAGTAGAATACGAAATATGGTAAGGTACCATGGGCTTAAGTGATTTTGGGCATATTATAAGATATGGGCCAAAATACACTTAAGTGGGCTTTTTAGCTTGAAGCCCACACAAGTGGTTCTATAAATAGAACCCTTGTGCAGAAGCATTCATTGCGGTTGCATTATTTTCGTTTTCTCTCTCTCTCTCTCTCTCTCTCTCTCTCTCTCATACACACACACACACACACACACACACTCAAAGCATTCATTCGTACCAGCTAGCACTGAGATTGAAGGAATCTGTTCGTGTGGACTGAGTAGAGACGTTGTCATCATTCAACGTTCGTGATCGCTCCGTAGATCTGCATCAAAGGTTTTGATCGTCACAAGAGATCTGCACCAAAGGTTTCAATCGTGACAAGAGGTAAATATTCTATCACTGGTCATGACCATTCGTAAGGATCACTAAAGGAGAAAATTTTAATTCCCGCTGCGTTTTGGACCGCAATTTTCCTTCATGAAGGTCTACTTAAAAAAAGGGAGTGGCTCGAAGCATGGTTGAGGTTGGATCATGGGGGACAAGTGTGGTTGTTGATTGAGCATGTTTACACCTCATACCACTTTGTCTTGGTCCTTAGCATCGATCTAGAACAAACAAGGTCAAAGAGATAGTCTGCTATGGATTTTGCTTTTTGCCATTTAGGGCAAAATCTGATTTTTGCACATGGGATCAGTTTTGGCATTGTGAGGAGCTTTGCCATCCAAGTTGACTTCCTTCTACACCACACTACCATATGCAAAGTGCTTGGGGACCATTGGGATCAGAAGGGATTGATTTGGTGACTTGGTGTATCCATTTGCAAATTATAACAAGTGTGGTCTAGCTTGTGCATCAGGATGGTCACTTATGTTTGAACCAAGGCCTAATAAAATTGGCTCCTGCATTTTGTCTCAATTTTTTGCAATTTGTTCCTTTCCACGATCTTAATTGAATGCAAAAAGAACCTGGTCAAAAGGGTTTGTGTTTTTGAAATGGCAATGTGTCAAAGTAGTGGTCATGACATGATTTTAGGGCATGGTGGACCAACTTGGCCAATAGCAAAGTTGAAGCCCTTCCTCATTGAATTAGGTCTTGGACGTTGAAACAAAGTTGGAGAGGAAGTTATTTAGGACATTTTGCTCGAAATAGAATTTAAAAAACATGAGAAATGAGAAATTTATGGTCTTTGGAACTTTCCATAAGCCATTCTTGCCAAAATGTGACCAACCAACATGACCTAAATATGAGATTTTGTGATTTCTTGATTTCCAAGGCACAATGGTGGATGTTTTGAGTTCATATGATCATACCATGATGGGAAATAATATTTTTACCTTTGTGGGATGACTTTAGGTCAAATTGATGGGTGGATCAAAGCATTGAAAGGAGAAAAATCATGAACAAACCAACTACTTGTAACATGGATTGAATGAATGTTTAAAAGGCGTATTTTGATTGTAATGGACATAAATTGATGTTGAATGAATGGTAGGGTGATTGGATGATCAAAATTAAGAAAGGTCCATGGTTGAAGGATCCCCAAATTAGGGTTTCTTGAGCCACAAGTTTTGTCAAGAACCAAAGTCAGATGGATTAGGGTTTGAGATGCAAAGGTCACATTGAGATGTTTCAAAGGTGTGAGGCATGAACAAACTTTGGATTTGAGGGGTCCTCAATGACAAGGTCAAGATTCATGGAGGATCATGACTTATACAAGCCAAATGAGTGTCAAGAACTAGGGTTTGGTCCTTGGGTGACCAGATGAATCTTGAAGTTTCTTCAAAGGGCACTCACCATCCAAATTGGATTTGGAGAGTAAGTAAGATGATTTGGATGATCCTCCAAGCTTTATAGGATGCTTGAGGATGATATTAGGGTTAACGTGGCTTGGGCGCACCTCAACATGGCCTGGGGAACTTGATTCTTCACAGATGAATCCCATGCCTTGAATTTATGGATTATTATAGATTGTGAAGTATAGATGCATATGAGATGACATATGTGGTATGTATGCTATTGAATTAGGGTTTAAGAAGGTGATATGAGGTAGAGTAAATTTGAGGGTATGACAACGCCCAATTAATGTTTGTTGGAAATGCCAATATTTTTCATCTTCCCCTCTTGTCAAAGGATTGTCGCATTTGGGTCTGTTAGTAGTGTTAATTTCATGTATTTGACAAGCTTTTTTTCCAAGTCAACATGGACGGATAGAAGTTCCTCGTGTGTTTTAAGGTACTTTATCTTTAGGTGGATGATAGAAATAATGATGTTAAGAGTTACAAATAAGGGTTTTCCTATGATACAATCGTAGACACTTTGGCAGGGGGGACCACCAGGAACTACACGTCTATCATCTTTGTGCCTCTTCATTCTCCAAGAGATACCATTAACTCTATGCTACCACAAGGGCGTGTTACATAGTCATTGAACACTTACTTATTAGTGCATGTGTAAGGCCATAGTTTTCCCCTTTCAAACACTAATTCTTTGAGGAGGTTGGCATACATGATGTCACATGAGCTTCCCTTATCAATTAGGATTCTTGATAAATTATTATTGGCTATTTTAACTATTATCACTGACATAAGTACTTTGTTTTAGATACCATCCATCTTTTCATTGTCTCAGAACCCTGGAATGGATCTTTCACCTTTTAATTTCCTTTCTTCATCCTTCATCTCTAATTCTTCAGCGTGTCTCTTTGTAGTTTTCTTGAGTGGTTCTTTTAGTCGAGATAATCATATGGTTATTGAGGAGATGAACGAAGGTGGCAAAGTGAAACAAGTTGAAGTTAGTGTAGTGGTGCTCCAATGAATGGTTGAATGAGTTGTTTTCTAAGCTACCATCATTGATGGTTATGAAAACTTGCGGTGATCAAATTAGTTAACATAAATTGTTATGGTGGCACAACATATGGGATCAGAGGAATTTGGAATAGAATTTCGTGAGAATCAAGAATTGCTTCCAACATACGATACTAGTATTTAGACGAAACCTCAGTCTATACGATCCAACTCACCCGAACCAAATTTTAAATGGACAAAAATAATCCAAAACTCACGCGGACCGTAATTTAAATGGTATAAGCACATATGTGGTTCATATACATAACTCTACGTGCAACTAATTGAGCTCACTTACAAGACCATAAGTGACCAATTCAACAAGGGGGAAAAGTTAAAATTACCTTCTTAAAATTACCTTTTTAAAAATGACATTTTTAAAACATAACTATAACATCTTTATTAACTAGGGTCTTTTTAAATAAATGTGTATGATAAAAATTAATAAATTTTATTGTTATGATAAAAATAACTCTAAAATCTTTAAATAATATTTCTTTCATTATATTTTTCTATTTAATAAATAATTATTGTAAATGACAGCTAAACATAAATAATAAAAAAATCTAAAAATAAACTCATAACATATTAAGATGAAGGGTTGTCAATATTTTGAACCAACTCAAAAATAGTTTGAATCTTAATTCGCCAGTTAAGTCGTAAGGTTTAGTTTATGAAACAAATGGATGAAACTTGAACTCAAAATTAAGTTTGTAAAATAAGTATATTGAACTTGAATCATGGATAATTTTACTCGTTTGTTTCATGAATCGGCTATATAAAAGTTAGAAATGTTATATATAATTTGTATGCATACAATAGATAAATAAACTATTTTAATCATCGTATTATTACTCAAAGTTGACTATTTTCTTAAATTTAACAATCAGAAATTCAACATTTAAAAAAATCTCTATAATATTACAATTCAAGTCTCATTGAAAAATATACTTCCTTACATTTTTATTCTTCTCTTGTATAGAGTTCACTAACATAAACATTCAAGATTTTGAAACATTATGCCACTTGAATCTAGTGTAAATTATATGACCCTAAGTTAATTTTTGAGTTTTCATTTTTATTTTAAATTTTTTTGTCTATTTTTTAGCAATGAACCAGACTAACTTCGAGTTGAACTAAATTACTCACAAACTTTGAGGTTAAAAATGCTCACAAACTTTGAGTTGAAAAAAATTATGATAATCTCAAGTCGAATTTTAAATTGAACTTTAATCGAGTTGAACCATGTTTAACTCAATTGGACTCATATTTAGCTATAGGGAAATATTGTTGTTAAAAAACAAAACAGAGCATAGGAAAAAAAAGGGGAACATAATCACAACACAAGAACATAATTTGAAAATTCCAAAACTGGAGAAAAACCACGATCGTTGTCAATAGACAACTAGAGAATAACACTATGTGATAATATACTCTCAACTAACCTAGACCCCAGTACATTCACACCCTCTAAAACAAATATTTAACTACATCTCATTACACTCTAATACAAGAGGATAAGAGAACAAAGAAAGTCAAATATAAGCTTAAAATACTTTTGACGGGTGCATCTTAGAATAAAAAACTTGAATTCTATATATAGCCTTGAACTCCGTCTTCCTTCACAAAACTAAGCAATGTGGGACTTCAAAAAACGTGTATCTTATATATAGCCTTGGACTCTCTCTTCATTCACAAAACCAAACGATGTGGGACTGCTTCAACATGTATATTTTCAACCAACCCCAATAATTTTCACCTTTATTGAAAATAATACATAAGATTTTATTGTCTTCGCCGACAATCATATTCCACCATAAAGAGTATCAACATGTATATTTTCAACCAACCCCAACAATCTCCACCTTGATTGAAAATAATACATAAACTTTCATTGTCTTCACCGACAATCGTAAAGAGTATAGTCACTTGAAGCTACACCACTTCAAGAATTTTCACATTGTCTTCACCGGCAATCATAGTTTAAAAAAAATATCATACTCTCATGAAGAATATATTTCACTTAAAGATAACCTACTTCAAGAATTTCACATTGTCATCACCAATAATCATATACTTTATCATGAATAATAAATTTCACTTGAAGTTAAACCACTCCAAGAATTTCATATTGCCTTCACCGATAATCATACTCTACCATAAAGAGTATAGTCACTTGAAGCTACACCACTCCAAAAAAATTCACATTGTCTTCACCGACAGTCATAGTTTTAAAAACTACCATACTCTGTCATGAAGAATATATTTCAATTAAAGATAAACCACTTCAAGAATTTTACATTGTCATCACCGACAATCATATACTTTATCATGAAGAATAAATTTCACTTGAATCTAAA
The DNA here is from genome assembly GCF_024323335.1 of Lathyrus oleraceus. Classification (NCBI taxonomy): domain Eukaryota; kingdom Viridiplantae; phylum Streptophyta; class Magnoliopsida; order Fabales; family Fabaceae; genus Lathyrus; species Lathyrus oleraceus. Next base: position 442,016,032 of record NC_066581.1, read on the forward strand.
CCACTCCAAAAATTTCACATTGTCTTCATCGACAATCATAGTTTTAAAAACTATCATACTCCGCCTAAAGAATAGTATACTTCACTTGAAGTTAAACCACTTCAAGAGTTTTCACATGTCGAAAACCAGGTTGAAACATTATAGTGTAACTTCCTTGTTGGCAGGAAGCTCTTAAACCACTTGCATAATCTTGCATCTTGTGTAATCTTGATTGTATAAACACATCTTTGACTTGAACTTTCCACAAGTAAAAAAAAATCTTCCATCAATTTTCTCTAGCCCAAACTACACAACGGAATTTGTGACTGCAGCTCAACAACTCTTTCACAACACTACCCTTCTTTTATAATGTGGAAGATCAAACAAAACTGCAACTACATAGCATACTAAGAACACTTATCCCTGGATCAAACCAAAATTTGTGATACCAGTTGTTGGGGAAAAAAACAAAGCAGAGCATAGAGAAAAAAATAGAGGAACACATGAACATAACATGGAAACTCCAAAATTGGAGAAAAAACCACGGTCGTTGTCAACAGACAACCAGAGAATAACACTATGTGAAAATTGTTACAACACGTAATATATCATTAACTAACCCAGGGCCCCAGTACATCCACACTCTCCAAAATAAATATTTAACTACATCTCGCAACACTCTAATACAAGAGTATAAGATAAAAAAGAAAGTCAAATACTAAGCAATGTGGGACTTCAAAGAACTTATATCCTAGGACTCCTTCTCCATTCATAAAACTAAGCGATGTGGGACTTCAAAGAACTTATATCATATATATAACCTTGATTGAAAATAATACATAAGCATTCATTGTCTTCACTGACAATCATATTCCATCATAAAGAGTATCAACATGTATATTTTCAACCAACCCCAACAAATATATTATTTTGGGGAACTTTTTAATGCACCATATATTTTAGTTATACACCACACAAAAATACTAAAATATTCCCCAGTTTCAGGAGATGCATCTCCGGACGCACCATGCACCAATGTTATGACCCGCAAAATGAGTGTCACCATAGATGAATACTAAAAAAAATCCGGAGATACATCTCCAGAATATTTTAGCAAATATGTTGATAGTTGATCAGCCTAGTGGACTTTCTAGAGATTCATCTTTAGAAGTTTGGGGCAAAATTTTGAAATATGTTATCACCTTTGCATGCCAGATATTTTCGGAGATACATCTCACAAATAATTTGATAAAAGGCAGAGCTGCATGATCACACAACCATACTTGTTTTTCACTTAAAGCCCTCACCGAAAACCCTTCCATTCTCAATCCATATTTTCAATCCAAATCTCCAATATTGTGTTTCATCACATCAAAGGGAGCAAAAGAAGTTGGAATTCTAGGTAAAGATCATGTATTTCAAGCCCAATTGCTCACATTAATCTTGTTTTCTATCTGAAAATTTATCATTTTTTCTTCCGAAAATGTATCTCTGGAACGAGTATGAACTTACCCAGAAACGCATTTCCGGTATTAGTCAGTGTTTATTTTTCAGCTCTATTTACAGCATTAGCGTTTATTTATTGTCCATTGGTAATTGTTTTTATTAGACATGATGCACCCCAATGTTTTTCCCAAACAAGTTGTGTCTCTGAATGCCAAAGGTGTTGTTATGAAGACCGTAGATATTGACAACCAATTTAAAAATGAGCAAGAGTTTGAATCTCATGATCACATGATTCAATGGTATCGTACAGATGCTTCCAAACTGGGTTTTGGTATGGTTATCTAAAGGTCTGATGATGGTTTGGATAGAAGATGTGCTTTTGTGACAATGACGTGCGAAAGAAGCGGGAAATATAGATCTCCTCTCCGGAATTTTAAACGTGACGACACCAGTTCAAGAAAATGTGAGTTCCCCTTTAAGGTGGATGGTTATATGTTGGAAAACAATAACTTGAGATTTAATGTCATATGTGGTTTCCATAACCATGATTTGTCTCAAAAATTAGTCGGTTCCAATTGTGTGTCGCCTCATGCCGGAAGAGAAAGAATGTGTTGCTGACATGACATTGAATTTGGTTCAATCGAAAAATATACTTGCAACTTTGAAACGTAAAAGACCGAAAAATATCTCAAATGTCAAACAAGTGTACAATATTTGATACCAAACTAACAAGGTGCTTAGGGGGGGATAGAACTGAAATACAACAACTGTTAAAATTGCCTGATGATAACAGTTATGTGTCTAAGTACCGAACGTGCGAGGATGAAGTTACCATTAGAAATATATTTTGGGCTCATCCTGATTCCATCAAGTTGTTCAACACGTTTCCTATTATGATCATACTTGATTTAACGTACAATACCAACAAATTAGACTTCCATTATTGGAGATGATTGGTGTTACCTCAATTGAGAAGACCTATTTTGTCGAGATTGTATTTCTCGAGAGCAAAAAAAAAGGAGAATGTTACTTGGGTCTTAGAGGTGTGTCGGGCAATATTGAAGGACCTAGAAAAGATGCCTAAAGTGATTGTTTCCGACTATGATACCACCTTGATGAATTCGATTGCAAAGGTATTTCCTACTTCTTATGCATTACTTTGTAGGTATCACATAACAAAGAATGTGAAAAGTCGGGTTAAATTTGCAGTAGGGACAAAACAGATAGAGTCCGAAAATGGAAAAATGCTAAAGGCGAGTGTGGTTGTGGAAAACATAATTTATGCATTGAATCCTATAATAAGGTCTTCCACAAAATAATTATATGTCGATTCCGTTATGTATTTCAAGAAAGTGCGCGAAAAATATCTTGATTTGTTGAAATATGTTGAAAGCACAATTCTTGAACAGGTGAAGGAGAAAATTGTTTATGCTTGGACTGATAAGGTTAGACACCTTAGAAATGCAACAACTAACCGAGTTGAGTTTGCCCATGCTACATTGAAGAATTGATTGAGAAATAGTAAGGGCGATTTGTGTAGAGATTAGGACTTCGTAAACCAAATGATTCAGAACCAGCATAATAAGATACATACATCATTTGGTCTGAGCATCACAGTTTTGAAACACAGGTTTAAAGACAACAATCTTTATTCTCAATTGGTCGACAACATATCTCGAGCGGGTTTGAATTATATTTTTCACGAGGCTAAACGAACTTATAATGTAGACTTTGATAGCGTAAAGTGTGGATGCACAGTTGTGAAAATATATGATTTCCCATGTGCTTGTGTTAATGGAAAAAAGGTGAAACTTAGTCTCCCGATAAGAATGGATGAGTTTGCACTCACTGAAAGAGGTTTAGGTTTGATGATGTTGGTGTCATAAAAGACGGCAAATCAAATATCCCTATCTTGACCGAATGGAAAGTGATACAATAGCGATTTTCGAAAGCCGATGACAACATAAAACTCAAAAATCAAAGAATAATTGAGGAAGATTGTTTATCCGAAAACCATCGAATTTAAACCACTCTCTCAACCGGTAAAAACTAAAGGTGTTCCGAAGAAGCTCATGTCTACATCGAGTGACAGTTCAACGGTGCGGTCTTCTTCGTATTTTGAACATGTTGACAAAGTTTTTTCGGACTCACCAACTTCAAAATCTCAAAAAAGTGTTTTCAAAGGAGCTCGCATTATTAAACCACCTCCTATGCCGCCTCCACCAAAGATTTCGTTCATTGACAAGATTTTGGTTTTTATGCACAAATACATCGAGCGAATCGTCAATGTTGAGGGGGACGATAATTGCGGTTGTCGAGTTGTTTTGACTTTACTCGGTAAAGGAGAAGATAACCATACATTTGTTTGCCATTAACTTATCCAATAGTTAAGGGCACATAAAGAATCATACACACAGTTGTACGGAAAGAAATAAAACTTCAATGAAATTTATGAATATTTTGTTCCTTGCCTTAGTGGACCCGCACTGGAGGCAAAATGGATGCGCTTCTCTGAAATGAGTCACTTCATAGCATGTGGGTATGATAGAGTATGTATTGATCTTACACGAAACAGTTTTTCGAAAACCTTTTTCCCAATACGTACCACCCAACCTCAAAATCCAAATGATCGCATTATGTGTATTGGGTGGCTTTCAAAATCATGACATTTTGTTCAAGTTTACTTGAAACCAGGATGCCATATACGACTTACATCACCGAAATGGGCGGCTCACTCAACAACAAAAGTTAAGACTTGGCCGACCATTTTATGAAAAGGATGCAAGAGTTTTAGAAATTGAACAACATTGAAAGATAATCAAATGTACAAAAGTCAAAGCGGGTACCGCTCATAGATTTAGTCAGCGACAAATATTTCGATTCGTTTTAATTTCCTGTTTACTTTGACAAAAAAAGTGTATTAAATTGTGTCTCAATATTAAGAAAGTGTAGAATATTCAATTTTTTTATATTTTAATACTTTTTTTTATCTTTCATATAACATTTGTTCATTTGTCAAAAAATATTTTCAATTAAGTTATGTTTTCAAAGGTTCTGTTTTTTGCGTGTTCAAGAGAGATTTCGGAGATGCGTCTCCAGAACAAGATAATAGGATGTGGAACCGGAGATATATCTTTGGAATCAGTATGCCAGGTTTTGAATGGTCCACATTTGTTTACAACTTCTATAAATTAAGGTGCTTTTATTTTTTATTTCACACAAACTGAAAATGTCACAAATAAACATCATCTGGTATATATTGCAAATGTCTCCTTCTCCAACGCGATACTCAGGCGAAAGTTTAAGCTCAACGAGTACACCTCTTTTGCCGATATTAAATACGAAATTCATAATCTCCTACCTTACAAAGACAATTAAAGAATTGTGAAGCTCGAGTAGCGTTAACCATCGATTGACAACGGAGGAAAGATTGAATTCATCAACTTTGAACTCAAGGAGGATGCATATTTCGATTTTGAAACAAAAATTTCACTCGAGTTGGAAACAACGATTTCAAGATCGGTCGAAAATATTGAGAAGATGATGAAGCATTCACCTGAATATTTAAGTGTAATGTTGCATTTTATGTTTAAATCATCTATATAATGCTTATTTTATTTTATGAATGTTAATTTTATTTTGTCAAATTACAAATTTTTAATTTCTGCATCTACTATTGGTGGGTAAATGTGACGACGTTGTATCTACGAAAATCTACTAGAGATGCATCTACGAAAATAAAAAAACTCAATTATATATTAACTGCGTTTGAAAATGCCCCTCTGAACTCTATTAACTACATATTTTAACATTTGTTCGTGGTGCTGTACGTGGTGCACCCTTCACGAGCCTCATTGCTATTGCTTCCAACAACGAGGGTGGGAAGAGTAAGTTGCTAAAATAGTTAAATACCACCCTACAATTTCATATTCAAGCTTTGAGTATAAAGTAAACTAGGTGTTATTATTTTTAAACTTTTACAATTTCATTCGACTATTGAATTATTAACATTTTTCTCGAACCAATTGAATTATTGATAGTTACACATTATTAAAAAAGTTGTGCGAAAAAAGTCGGCAAAGGAACGAGAATAAATTAATAAACCAGAGACTTTGTTCATCAATTTAAAACAATTGGGAGTATCTTACAAGTAGTGATTCATTCAACGTAGACGAATGAGTTGCATTCTTTTATACAATGGAAACAACCATGGACGAACAACAACACAAATACAAGATGAAAAATAATTAGTTCAAAGGAGAAAACATGCATAGGGATCAAAAGAAATCAATATCTAAATAGTTACCAGAAGGCTTCACACCAGGCGCCTTCTTCTCGGCTATGAGTGCTTCTTTCATGGCCTGTCTCGGCACTTCGGGAGGAGTTGCACAACGGATCAGGGCCCAGTTAATATTTTGAAAGAATGGATGTTGTTTTATCTCCGTAGCTCCACGTCTATACGCAAGACGATGCTGAGGCTCTTTCACAAGTAGACCCCTAATCAAGTCTCTAGCAGCAAAGCTAACACTAGGGGATTCGGGAAATCTTAAGGGCTGCCCAACTACATTAAATAAAGTCGCTCGATTCGCCGAACCTTTGAATGGTGTTCTACCAAACAAAAGCTCGTATAAGAATATACCAAATGTCCACCAGTCTACAGCACTGCCGTGACCTTCGCCTTTGATGATTTCAGGCGCCAAATACTCATGCGTGCCAACGAAGGACATTGATCGGGCATTTGTGGGCTCGGCCATAAGCTCAGGGAGAGGTGTCACCTGATTGTGCACGTCATTCTTAGGTTTCACCTTCTTTTCTTTCTTTTTGGATTTGCCTGATAGGAAACGCGGCGTGAAGCATGAAGGTTTGATGCAGTCTGGCTGAATTACACAAGTTGGTTCAATGCATGCTGGCTGAATGCAGTATCCCGAGCTTTTAGTCTCCAAGCTGGTGTTTGATGACTTTACGAGAGTTGGACTGACGGCACATCTTAGAGAGAGATCGAAATCTGATAGCATGATGTGACCATCTTCTCTCACCAACACATTCTCAGGTTTGAGGTCTCTGTAGATGATCCCAAGCATGTGCAAGTACTCTAAAGCAAGGAGAACTTCTGCCACATAAAACCTGCACAGTAGGCATTAACCAAATGACAAAATGCTTATTTATACTGTCTTTGATACTTCTCAAAACATTCAACCAAAAAATAAAAATAAAGCATCTATGCCGAAGTGCAGGTCTTCTAAACATGTTATTAAGAGCTATATGTTGATCATTCGTATATATGTCTTCTAGATAGGACTGAAGATATGAGGAGTGATAAATTAACTGATATTGGATTCTTTTTAGCTGTCAATCAAGTGCAGAAGTTATTGGCAAAAAACAGCAAATACTAATTACTCACATAAGTAAAAAAAAAATACTGATATTTCTTACATATCTCCTTGTAAAGGCCATTAACAAGGATCTGTGTATGGAAGAGATCCAACTCACATGACATTCAGCAGAATTGAAGTGAAAAGTGACAAGAAAGTGGTGAACTGTAAGACCACTAAGCAATAACAAAGTGTATTGAATTCATTTAGAATGTTGTAGCTGTATAATCACAACAACAACAACAACAACAACAACAACAACAACAACAACAACAACAACAACAACAACAACAACAACAACAACCAAGCTTTATTCCACTAAGTGGGATTGGCTACATGGATCAACTTTCGCCATAATGTTCTATCTAGGACCATACTTTTATACAAATCGTTAATCTCGAGATCTTAATAATTTCGCTTATAATCTTTCTAGGTCTTCCTATGAAGCCAGAAAATAACTGTAGACTATTCAAAGAAGTATAATTGATAACTTTGCAGACATCCATAAACATAAACAGTTCAGAGATCATGAACTTCTTTTAGACAATAGGAGAGTGGAAAGTAATATGTTGGCTATATAGAAAATGAATGACCAAGTTTTGCACAAGTCTTAATTGAAGTAAAAACCTTAATCAAGCTATTTCTATAAAAATAATGAATTGAAATGGTTTTTATAAAAATAAGCTATAAGCTGTTTCATAAGCTATCCTGAAGAGCTTATGGATATAAGTTGAAAACAACCTATGGATATGCCATAGTTTGCTTTCATAAGTTTTGCCATAAGATGTTTTCACAAGTTTTGTCAAATAGTCTCACAAGTATTTGTGTCGGTAGATAAGTTCAAATAAGGGTTTTTCATGTAGATAGAGAATTGAAAGCCGCGTAGATTACAATTAGTGGCAAATGACATAATAGAAAATTTGTGATGGTCCTTGACGCATAATTGATGGAAAGTACATCATGACAGTCCAGAAATTCATTTACACTAGGGAGAAAAAGGATATGCTAACCTTGCAGCATGCTCTGAAAAATACTTCCCAGGTTGTCGTTGCCTGAGTGCATGGAGATCCCCACCAGGACAAAACTCCATAACCAAGCAAGAGAATGATTCTGTCTCAAAGTGCGTGTACAATGACGGTAGAAATGGATGATCTAGAGACTGCAATATCTCCCTCTCTGTCTGCGCTCTCGGAAGTTTCTTGCGACTTGACAATTCTGTCTTGTTCATTACTTTCATAGCAAAACAAGTCCTTGTGCTGCTTAACTCTGCTAGATATACACTTCCTATGTCTCCACATCCCAATTTCTTCAACAACCGGAAATGTCTCATTTCCAATCCACCGTCCCGAACCCTGATCGCTTGAATCGCTTCCCATCTTACATCATTTGCTTTATGTGGTTTATACAAAGAACTGCTCAAACTACTGATGCTGCTCTCATCACTAACATCACTTCCAGTACTCCCTCTACAGATGCTCGTCTTCCTGCTCTCACATGAATACCTAACCTCCCCACTTTCAACTGACTTATCGACACTAACACATTCGTTGATTCCGGTGTTGGTGAAACTTTCTTTAGCTTCTGAATAAACAGTGGCAGAATATAAACTATTCTGAGGACTTGAGCAAAACGTAATCTCGGAGTTTTTCTGATCAACAACTTGTTTCGACAAACCTAATATGTCATTCTCAGATTCTAATATGTCATCAGAATCGTGATTCGTGGAACCATCGCTGATGCACAATTTTGTTTCAATTGTCGAAATATTCTTGGCCAAACAACTTTCAAAAGTTTCAATATCATCAGATTTACCATTAGGCTTATAACATTGCTTCTCCATTTTAGTTGAACCTTCACGATTCACATTGTTAGCCTCTTGATAGGAATCATTCATCTTTCCTTGATTATGATGATTGGAAGAAGGCCCTTGATCTCTAGATGCTCGTAAAGTAGGCCGAGAAGAGCGAGGGATCCCAGATGTCGAAGGTGGATTGTGATCTATGCCAGAAACCGAATTCTGAACTTCTGGTAAAGATTCAACTCCACCAACAGGTGACTCCATCAATAAATTCTTAATAAGCTGCAAAATCCAAATCAACTAAGAAAATTAATGAGATCTACTTATAAAAAATAAAAAAATAAAAACTGAACACTAAGAGCTACAGAATCTCATGAAAAAAACTACAAAAAGGAGTAACAAAAATATTTCAGTTTAGACTTCAAAACAAAACAAAAAATAAAACCAGAAAATTTCCCAAAAAAAAATTCTTGAGAAAAAATCACCAAACACCCATCCAATTAAACATAATCCATTGACAGAACGCGATTGAAACACCAAATTAAGAAAACAAAAACAAACCCCACTATCCCAAAACAAAACAATTCAAAAAAGCAATAAAAAAAAAAGCTTTCAGATAACAAAGTTTCAATCTTTCAACAAACTTACCAAACCACCCAGAGTATACAGAAACAAAAGAAAAACTTCAAAATTTCCACACCCTCTACTGTTTTTTTATTCCAAAAACTGTGGTAAGTCGTAACAACACTCCAAGTTAAAGTTTTTTCTTTAATTATTCTTCAGAAGCCAAGTTAAACTTTTTCTTTGATTATAGTACAAGAACAGTAAAAGGGTATGGTTAGAGTAGGAAAGAAAGATTAGAGAGAAACCTGATTAATGGAAAAAATTGGCAATGCAATTGAAGAGAAAGAAAGCTTCTTCCATGGCTAAGAAAAAAAGTTGTATGTGCCGGAAAGTGATGTTCCTTTGATTTGGCTTTCTGCAATTCTCAAGAGCCCTCAGATCCGATCGGAAAAAAGAAAGGACAAAAGAAAAACAAAACAAAAAACAAGAACAATATTAATAAATAAAAAATACTATGTTGTTTGTTTTGTGTTGGTTTTGGGGGCGAAGCGGGGATTGGGTTAGGGAAATGGGAATTGAAGAAAACGAAGGGAAGTTGAGAAGCAAAGGCAATAAAAAGAATAAAGAAGTGCAGTGATTTAGTCTAAAAAAATGAATCTCGCCGAGTTTCATGTTGGTGTTTCCCCAAAAGTTGAGTGCTTTTTTTGAGTCCACAAAAGGGAAGTGAAACCAAACGGGTCATGGCCTCATGGGCATTCTCGACCCACCAGCACGCGGAACTCTTTTTTCCTTCTTTTGACAGATGTTTAACTAATGAGGGTTTTTGAGGGAAACGGAGAAAATATCATAATGGAAAAGGAAATGTTTTTTATTATTTTTAATTTGTTAAATGTTGTAACTATTTTGAAAAAGAAAAAGAGGATTTCAATTAGTATCTCTTGGGATTTTCTTCACAATTGTGTAAGAGTATATCTTCATTTAAAAAAAAATCTTTTCGATTAGGCTCAAAACTCAATAATTAATTAAATTATTGAAAAATATTATACGAAGATTTTTAAATAAAATTTCAAAAAATATATCAAAATAATTACATTTAACTGATGCGTCATGTGGACTGACACATTCAATTAAGCTAGAGAGGAGACGTCCAGAGTTTTGACGCATGTATGCAAATTCAATGCATGTATGCCTCATGCTTCGCGCATGCATGTGTGGTGCCACATGCATACACTACATAGTGTATACGCCAATGCATGTGGCACATGCACCTTTAATTTTTTTTTAAAGATTGTAAATGTTACAATTTTAATTAATTAAAAAAAATACTGAAAATAAAATTTTTATTTATATTATAATAAAAAATTATATGGAATTGACAAGAAATTCAATGACTCGCCCAATTGAAACGCCCTATGTTCCACATCCAGGTGCGTTAGTCTGTCTTCGAGGTCTCCCACGATTTTCTTAAGGTGTTTGGGATTTTTGAGTGCTGACATGATCCAATGATGGCTGGTGTGAAGGTCTGGTGGAAGGTCCATCGGTATTTGATAGATGTGTCATCATTTGTCCCCAATAGTTAGGGGATTGTCGCAACCGACGCTTCCATAATTGTGTAGGAGTATTACATCGTTTGGTCCAATATGGTCCAATAGATTGCGATAGACTACTACAGCGTGTTTCAGACACCTGTTATAGTTCATCCCTTTAACTGACCACCTAGATCAAAAATATTTGAAAAATATTATTTACAGTTAGTTGTAATATAGAGTCTAATAAATTAGATGGTAAAGTTTTAAATTTACTTTGTTGCAAAGGGGAATATGAATGGTTTCTCGTTTATCGGGACGAGTGACGACATTCTTGACCAACCCCATGCTTGTAGCAAATATGTGCATGAATAAAACATACAAGTTTTTTTTGGTATTTTTACACAACGCACTATATAGATTGGCCAAAATAGCTAAACCCCAACTATATATGCTTACCTTATTTATGTTTCGTAACAACAGTAAATACATAATATTTACCGTATTACCAGTACTTTTGGGAAATAAAAAATTACCAAATAGAATCATAATATAACACCGAGCTTTAATTATTTTTTCATACTCGGTAGATTCTTTGGTCAATGTTATACTCGCATAATATTATTTGAGATATTTTAAGTTAATACCTTGACCCCTAGCTTGATCAGAAGTCTCTCCCGTAGCTTGGTCGTCATACAAAGGGGCACCCAACAATTCATTGCAAATAGAGTTATCCTGGTTAGCTCTACCATTTACGACCTTACCATCAATATGTAGACCTACACATGCATGCGCTAAGAAGCATGACACCTTAGTGCAATGCAATTGGGAGCATGCGTCAGCTCCAATGGCGCCTCCTCTCTAGCTTAATTGGATGCGCTAGTTCAACTGGCGCATCAGTTAAAAAATATGGTCATTTTGGTATATTTTTTGAAATTTAGGTTATTTAGGTATTTTAATGAAAATGTTGGTTATTTTATAAAAAAAATCATGAAGATGTACAAATAGAGAACTTTAGAAAATCGATGATCTTAGACGTTAATCCATGAATTATGTTCTTTGCAATCAAATAGACTCAATGGATTTTACCATAAAACCCTAAAAGCTGGCATTCGGTGTATGTTAAAGATAAACTTTCTCAAATCCTAAAAACTTCACACACTCGATCATGAACTGGCTTTATCGTCGGAGTGTTGGCATATGCTTTATCCCTTATAAGGAAATGTTGTTGCTTCCATTGTGCTTCCACAAATCTGATTGTCGTATATGCCCACTTTAGATAATTGGCGTCATTTGTGGAGATTGAAGTTATACGATCTCACTACAACATTATTGCTAATGGTCTTAAAATGTCCTATAAGCACTTTAAACTAAGGAAGGTCATGAGTGTCATAGATCAGCAAGTTCATCATATCCTTATGGTTCAACATATCTCGACTCTCATAAACATGATTATTTGAATTAATATGTGATGCTAGTAATTTTGCTATAGGAGCTGCTTTGGGAAAATGGCATAACAAGTTATTCCATTTTATCTATTGTACAAGTAAGACCTTGATTGAGGCTTAAGTCAACTATGCCACAACTGAAAAGAACTGATATGTGTTGTGTTTGCTTTTTACAAGTTCATATCCTATTTGGCAGAAACCAAAGTGATGGTATATACTAATTATTTTGTAATTAAGTACCTAATAGCCAAAAAGGACGACATGCAAAGTTTAATAAGATGGGTGTTGCTATTGCAAGAATTTGATTATGAAATTAGAGACATATAAGGTGTGAATAATCAAGTGGCATATCATATTTCACATCTTCTATATGAAGTCCAGAGTCATGAGAGTGTGGTATCAAAGAATAATTTTCTAATGAACAATTGTTTCTTATGTCAATTGTCATGAATCCATGGTATGTTGATATTGTGAATTATTTGGTCAGTGGTTATGTGCCTCCAAAATTCACTCTCAACAACAGAAAAGATTGTTCCATCTTTCAAAGAGTTATTTCTTGAACGAGCTTGTGTTGTACAAGAAGTGTGTTTACCAACTATTGCGAAAATGTGTTGTTTAGCCAGCGACGCGTCAGATCATGTCATCTTGTCATGCATCATTGTATGGAGGACATTTTAGTGGAACAAAAAACAAGAGCAAATGTATTGTAATATGGTTACTATTGACCTTCATTATTTAAAGATGCTCATGAATTTGTGTAAAATGTATGATGGGTGTAAAAGAATGAGAAATATTTCCATGAAGTAAGAAATGTCATTTACAAATATTTTAGAGATTAAATTGTTTGAAAGGTCGAACATTGATTTTATGGGACCACCCACCTAATCTTTTGGCAACCTATATATTCTTGTGGATGTTGATTATGTTTCTAAGTGCATATAGGTTGTGACATCACTAAAAAATGATGTCAAAGTGGCGACAAAATTTTTGAACAAAAATATTTTTACAAGATTTCGCACACCAAGAGAAATTATCAATGATGAGGGAACTCATTTCTGTAACAAAATGTTTGAGGACCTAATGACTAAATATGGCATGAAACACAAAATTGCCACATCCTACCATCCACAATGTAGTATCTAAGTCAAATTGTGCGATAGGTAGACGAAGATGATTTTTGGAAAAGCGACAAAAATTCTTCTAAAAAGGACTCTCTATAAAAACACCTTTTGGAATACCTTCTTTAGGTTATGTTGGTGTAAGCCCTAGAGGCCAATACTTTTGGTACTTGTATCGAATTATTTATTAATAATAAAAGGCTTTTTCTTTATTATGTTTGTTTAATAAAGTCCCTAGAATAGCTAGTTCGTTTAATGTATCAAGTGTGACTTAATCATGAGATCACATTAAACATAAGGACACTATTCTTAAAGTATCCATAGTCGTGCTTTATTGGGAAGTGGGATAACATTAAAGCATTAAGACTATTATGTATATAGACTGATGATCACATCTCATGGATCATGGATAAGGAGTTATCAAGTCTTAAACACAGGTATGAATGTTAAGAGTGATATTTACACTAGATTGACCCGCTATGAGAATACTATATAGAATGTTATGCAAAGTGTCATAAGTTATTCTCATGGTGATAATGGTGTATACCATCCTTCGACCTGAAACCACTATGGACCCTAGATGTAGAGTCGAGTGCCTTATTGCTGATCAAACATTGCCCGTAACTAGATGACCATAAAGACAATTAATGGGTACTCCGCGAAGCATGCTAAGGGACATGAGTGACCTAGATGGAATTTGCCCATCCTGCGTAACAGGATAAATGTCTATGGGCCCAATATTGAACTGGACAAGGATGACACGATCTATGCCTTGTGTTCAATATAGACATAAGGGCAAAAGGGTAATTGTACACATAAGTATTATCACAAAAGGATTTGTCAGATCACATGACATTTTCGTGTCTTGGGTAGAAGTGATGTGTTGCTAGATACCGCTCACTATTTATTATGTTAAATACGTGATTTAGTATAATTGCCAATGCCGGGAAAACCTGCAAGGTCACACACAAAAGGACGGATTGATGAGAGATAGAGTAACTAAGGAATACCGTAATGTACGGTGCACTTAAGTGAATTGTAGAACATCGTAAGGTACGGTGTACTTAAGTAGAATACGAAATATGGTAAGGTACCACGCGCTTAAGTGATTTTGGCATATTATAAGATATGGGCCACATACACTTGAGTGGGCTTTTTAGCTTGCAGCCCACACAAGTGGTTTTATAAATAGAACCCTTGTGTATAAGCACTGGTGTAGTTGCAATTTCATTTCTCTCTCTCTCTCTCTCTCTCACTCACTCAAAGCCTTCATTCGTAACAGCTAGCACTGAGATTGAAGGAATCTGTTTGTGTGGACTAAGTAGAGGCGTTGTCATCGTTCAACGTTCATGATCGCTCCATAGATCTGCATCAAAGGTTACAATCTCCACAAGAGGTAACGATTCTATCACTGATCATGCCCATTCGTAAGGATCACTAAAGGAGAATTTTTTAAATTCCGCTGCATTTTGGATCGCTCTTCTCCTTTAGTGGTATCAGAGCTGTCATACGGTGAACTGACTTGGGGTATTTTGCTTTTTATCGCAATGTCGCGGATAGCAAGAGTCGCCACCGACTTTTCTTTTATCCAATAAGGAAAGGTGGAAAAGAACAGGAAAGACCTCAATAGATTTTGGGTTCGGGAGGTACATTATACAAAGGGAAGCTGTTAGCACCCTTTGTATCCATGGTTATCCATGGGCTCTTAATTGCTGGATCACTTATATTTTTGTCTGAAAAGTGTTGGTGAATTGTTTAGAAAATGTTTTGAAAAAGAGAATTTAACTTTGTAATGATTCTCGTATGAATGTATACAAAGTGGTTATCTCGTTTAGTTTTGAAAGCGGTTTAGAAAAATGTAACTTGGTAATGATTCTAGTATGAATGTATACCAAGTGGTTATCTCGTTTAGTTTTGAAAGCGGTTTAGAAAAATGTAACTTGGTAATGATTCTAGTATGAATGTTGATCTCACCTGATCAGGAGGGCCTTCCAAGGTCTTGGTGAATGGGCCGGAGAATGAAATGAGAGGGGGGTGTACCTGCAAGGTGCTCCAACGCTTAAGTCAGAAAAGGTACAGAATGAGATTATCAGAGTGTGAGTTAGAATACCTGCCCCTTTGCCATGAAAGGGTTATTTATAGTGAGCCCCCAGCGCTGGGCCAAGGCTCCTCATGGGCTGGATTAGCTAGGCCCAAGGAGGAGCTGCCAGGGGACGCGTAAGAAGCGTTAAGACCTAGACCAAAGTCTGCCCCCTGGTCCAACTGCCCCTATCCCTAAGGCGACAATATAGGGGAGTTGGGTGACGTGGTGAGTGGGATGCCGTTAGGGCCCTGCCCGACACAACTGAGGTGCCCGCGACGTGGGTTGATGGTGAGTGGATGGAGATCGTATGAGGAGGACCCGCTCGCTGTCCGACACGTGTTTAAGGGGCCGGGGAGACGTTCGTCGGGCGGACTGTCTTCCACCTGACGTGTCCTCGTGGTCGTGTGGACATGGCCGTTTGGACGTGGGCTTGGCGAGCATTGGGCCGTGCCGTGCCTAGGGTCGTGGCCCAGTCCGGAACAGGAGCCCCCCAAGTCGAGTCTCTGAGCCAGAGGGATGACTTATGTTTCAACTAAGGGTTCCCCGAGACGATGGGGAAGCTTGATCGTTAGACAGGCGAGGTCGTACCAGACCTATTCATGACCGACCCTTTCTTCGGGAATGTCGGGGATGGAGGTGATCGGTTGATCTGCGCCTTCCTTGTAGTAAACGTGGGTATGACGCGGGGAGGTGGCGTCTTGGTGAGTCGAGGAGACGGATAGGTGCTCGGGTCGTTTCAGCTTCTCATCTTTGACAGACGTGTCTCAGAATTAGTGGGGTCGCTTCGTTTCGCGTGCAAAGACGGCGTAGGCAGGCTAGGCAATGATGACCTAGCGCGTTGGTCCACGTGCCAAGCCCTATAAAAAGGGGTTGAGTAACTTCATTTCCACTTTTTCTTTTTGCTCACGCGTTCACCGGAGTTCTCCACATTCTCTCTCGTTTGCTCTCTCAACCGTCTGGACCGCCGTCTCCGCCCGTCCTCCTATCTGAACCACCGTCTTCTGCTCGGACACCACCGTACCTTTTCAACTTAACTATGTCAGGTATGATTTTCCACTGTGACCCATTCTTTTTCCTTGTTGTTTTCTGTCAAACGCATGCTATTTTCGTAGAAATGTGGTTAGGTTTAACTTAGGGACAGTGTAGTGGACTGTAGGTGTATATTAGATGGTAGAAAATAGGGTTGGGATCCTACTGTACCGGGCATAAACTTCATATGCCGGGCAACACTTGCATAGGTTGTATGAAGTTTATGCCCGGTCTCCATAGAATGCGCGCGCCACCGAGTTGAGCACGGTTAGTGTCCGTCGCCGCTACGCCCTTTCACTTGACCTGCGGTGGAAGGGTGGATTTGATATGACGTCGAATTCACTCTTTCTGTCTGCGTTTCAGGTGCTACCGGGCGCTTACGACCGAGGAAGGAAGATTCTGGGTCCTCCACCGAAGACGCGACAATCGCTCGTCTCCCTGTCGGGGATGGGAGTGTCCGAGATGGTACCGAACACGCCTCCTCTTCCGGGCAGGTCGACTTCTCATGGGTTGCGGACGAGCCCTTGGAGGAGGAATCCGACTTCTGTGACGAGGCCATCACTGCTCACGCTATGGTCGAGACCATAAGGCGGGAGGATCCACCAAACTGGTATTGCTGCGCCCCCAAGGAAGAAGACCGCATCTGTCATCATTTCCCGGGGAAGCAGTTCACCATGTATGAATTTGCTTTTCGTGAGGCGGGGATCAGATTGCCCTTCAACTCCTTCCAGATGTCGGTCTTCAAGTGGCTCCGGCTGGCGCCGTCCCAACTACATCCTAATGCCCTCGCATTTATGCGGGCATTCGAGTTAGTTTGCCAGTTCCTCGGCATTGGCTGCACCCGGGCTCTCTTCTTCCACGTCTTCCATCTCCAGAGGTCCGGTTCCCGTGGTCGCCACAGTTGGGTTTCTTTCAAGCAGCCCGTGCGTCTGTTCAAGACGTACGAGGATTCTGTTCGCCATTTCAAAAGCCGGTGGTACGTGATGATGCCGATTACCCGGGCTGCCCTTCACTCTCTATACTACTATCAACGGGAACCCAACGGGGAGGAGACGCTGATGTCGAAGATACCGCTGAGGTGGCAGCGTGATCATTTCGATCTCTCCACGGCGCATTACCGGGTCAAGTACGCGATGCTCGGCGAGGAGGATAGGCTCGCGTACAAGAAGCTGGTCGATTACGTGCAGAGCTTCAGCTTGGCGTTCTGGGCGAATCGACAGGGCGTGCCCTACCTGGATGAGGCCGGGGAGCTAATCACCGAGACGCGTTATATCAATACGAAGGCTTTGCTCGAGTGTGATACCGAGGAGGAAGCTCTGGCGTTATTGAGTAGGCAGACTTTGTTTAGCTTTTTATTTCTGTTTATGACTTCGGTCGCTAACGTTTGTGTGTAATTTACTTGCAGGTGCCATGCCCAATGCTCGTGATCGGGTGCTGAAGCTAGCGAATCAGGTCGGCGCTCCTGAGCGGGTGCCCAAGAAGAAGAAGAAAACTGTGGCCCGTGTCTCGGAGACTGCTGGCGATGCCGGGGTCGGTCCCTCGCAGGCGGCGAGCGTGATTCCTTCCTCTCCTCCTCGATCCAACCCGATCACCATTCCTGATAGCAGTCCGTCGCCAGCGGCTTCTCCCCTCCATAAACGGAAGCGTCCGGCTGGGGCCCTTACCAGGTCGTCTCCAGGAAGTTCGCATGGACCGGGCAGCTATCTTCTGCCTCCCTGCTATGTGGAACGGTCGTTCTTCAAGGCCGAGGAGTCAATTGATGTGCCTGCGCCTGAGGCCAAGGCTATTCTGGACCAGGATGTCGCTGCCCGGAGGAAAGATCTGGCCAGGGATATTGCTGCCGTCATCCGGGTGATGGAGACGGCCATGGTTCTGACCGACACTTCGGTCTCCACCGCCTCGCTGGAGGAAGCCCTTTTGCAGGTTCGGACAGAGAAGGAAAGACTATCTCAAGATCTGTCGGACTACAAAGAAGAGCATCAGCTGCAGGAAGGGCTGAGCCAGAAGCTGGAGGAGGTGGAAAAGGAGAGGGACCAGTTGAAGGCTGCTAAGGCGAGCCTGGAAGAGCAGGTGGTCGACCATCAGAAGCTGACCGAGGACAACGCCTACCTACGGGCTCAGGTTGAGTCTCTCGAGGGAAAGGTCCGTCCTCTGGCAGATGAGACCGAGGAGGAACGCGCCCTTGGTTCGCGCGGTGAGCTGCTAGGGCATATTCGGACTCTCAACCAAGATCTTGTGGCCTGCTTCAAAGAGGGTTTCGACAATGCTGTCGAGCAGCTCGGGCTTCTGAACCCTGAGTTGGTGACAGAAGGGTCGGCCTATAACTGCTGCGTCCGGGATGGTGAGATTGTCTGCCCGTTTGAAGCGGAGGAGGAGCTGGGGGGAGGAGAAGAAGAAGAGGATGAAGAGGTGCTCCGAGCGGAGTCTTAGTTTGTATGTTTTTCTTATCATGGCCTGCGTGCCTTATGTATTTTGGCCTTCGGGCGTTGTAATATGGCCTTCGGGCGTACTTGGCTTCGGCCGCTTTTATCGTTTCTAATGTATGAATATTTTCGTTACCGTTCATTGTGCTCGTTTGTGTTTGATACTTGTTTGCATGAATTCGTACTCTGCTCGACTTTGTTAATCTCCTCGGTTTAGGGAACCGACGAAGTGTCGGGCTTTGTGCCCGTGGGTATCGAAGCCCGGGTCCGTTGTTCGAACCCTGGTCCCGAGGCTTGGGTCCTCCCATCGCGAGCTGGGTGCCCTGCCAGTCTTGGTACTTCGACGTTGGGTCTTGGTCAAGATCCCAACTGTCGGGGAGGGTTGTGTTTGTTATGTGACCCCGGATCGTTCCCGGGTCTCGTGGTTCCTCCCTGGGGTTTTGGGGACGAAGAGCGTGGCCGTACCTGCCACGTCTCCCCGTGGCGTACTTAGCTGTAATATTGTCTAAGTTTTTCTGCGTTCCATGGTCGAGCGAGTTGTTCTCCTTGTAGGTTTTCTAGGTAATAGGCCCCGTTGCTCGTTTTGTCGCGGACGCGGTAAGGGCCTTCCCAGTTGGCCGCCAGTTTGCCCTCTCTCGGGTTTTTCTGGTTTCTTCTGAGGACCAGGGTGCCGACCTGGAACTCTCTTTTTATGACTTTCGCGTCATGGCGTAGTGCTATTTTTTGTTTGAGGGTTGTTTCCTGGAGAGCTGCTTCGGAACGTATCTCATCGACTAGGTCGAGCTCGGCTCTAAGGGTCTCATCGTTCATTTCCTCGTCTAGGGGCTCCTCTGTCCTCCTCGTTGGCGTCCGTATCTCCACCGGGATGACTGCCTCGGTGCCGTAAGTTAGTCGGAACGGGGTTTCCCCGGTGGTAGAATGTGGTGTCGTGCGGTAGGCCCATAGGACGCTATGTAGCTCCTCGACCCATGCCCTCTTTGCCTCGCCGAGTCTGCGTTTGAGGCCACGTAAGATTACCCTGTTGGCCGCCTCTGCCTGCCCGTTCGTCTGCGGATGCTCGACAGACGTGAAATGTTGTGTGGTGCCCAGGCTGGCGATGAAGTCCTGGAATCCTCCGTCCGTGAATTGTGTCCCGTTGTCTGTGACAAGTGCCTGGGGTATACCGAACCGAGCGAGGATGTTGCGTTTGAAGAACCGGAGAATGTTCTGCGCGGTTATTTTAGCCAGTGCCTCCGCCTCGATCCATTTGGTGAAGTAATCCACCCCGACGATGAGGTATTTATTCTGATATGATCCGGTGACGAAGGGCCCGAGGATGTCCATGCCCCACCACGCGAAGGGCCATGGGGAGGACAGCGATTTGAGGTCGTTCGGGGGTGCGAGGTGCATGTCGGCATGTCGTTGGCATTTGTCACATCTTTTGACGTGCTCTTTCGAATCGTTTTGCATGGTCGGCCAGTAGTAGCCTGCTCGAAGGGCTTTTCGTGCGAGCGATCGTCCGCCGAGGTGTTGAGCGTTAATTCCCCGGTGTATCTCTCCAAGTATGTCGGGGACTTTCTCTTCCTCGACGCATTTGAGTAGTGGGATGGAGAATCCTCTCCGGTAGAGTTTGCCTTCGAGGAGTACGTACGAGCATGCGCGTCGTTTGACAGTGGTCGCCTCTTTCGGGTCAGCCGGGAGTTCGTCTCGTGTGAGGTAATTGTAGATGGGTGTCATCCAACAGTGGGCATCTCCAATAGCGTTGACCTCGAGTGGAGGCGGTAGTTTGTCGATGCTGGGCCGAGGGAGGATTTCTTGGATTACTGATTTATTCCCACCCTTTTTCCTCGTGCTGGCTAGTTTGGAGAGAACGTCTGCCCGTGTGTTGTGCTCGCGGGGTATGTGTTGAACTTCCCATTTTTCAAATCTATCAAGTTTTTCTTTGACGAGGGACAAGTACTCGAGGAGGTTGTCGTTCTTGGTTTGGTATTCTCCTCGCACTTGTGAGGCCACGAGCTGGGAGTCGGTGGATATTTTTACCTCTTTTGCTCCTAGGTCCTCGGCTAACCTCAGGCCTGCGAGGAAGGCTTCGTATTCGGCTTGGTTGTTTGATGTTGGGAACGCTAGCGCTAATGATACCTCTATCAGGATCCCTTCTTCATTTTCGAGGATGATCCCGGCCCCGCTGCCTGATGTGCTAGAGGCGCCATCGACGAAGATCGTCCATTTGTGGGCGCTTTCTGCTGGAGTCGGGCAGTGGGTCATCTCCGCGACGAAGTCGGCCAGTGCCTGAGCTTTCAAGGCTTTTCTATTTTCGTATTGTATGTCGAATTCGGAGAGTTCTAGTGACCACTTGAGCATCCTCCCGGCCATATCCGGGCGCCCGAGCAGCTGTTTGATTGGCTGGTCGGTCCTCACCTTTATCGTGTGTGCGAGGAAGTAATATCGTAGTCTCCTTGCTGTGTTGACGAGGGCCAGGGCGACCTTTTCGATTTGCTGATATCGGAGCTCGGGACCTTGGAGTGCTTTACTCGTAAAATAGATGGGTTTTTGTCCTTCGTCGGTTTCTCTTATTAGAACGGCGCTGACGGCCTCGGTTGCCACGGATAGGTATAAGTATAGGGTTTCCTTTTCTGATGGCCGTGATAAGACCGGGGGTTGGGACAGAACCTTCTTTAGATGGAGTAGCGCTTGCTCGCATTCATCGGTCCAGTCGAAGGTAGCCTCTTTGCGAAGGAGTCTGAAGAACGGCAACGCGTGCTGGGCGGACTTGGCGATGAAACGGGAGAGTGAGGCGAGCACTCCATTGAGTGACTGGATCGATTTTTTGGTTTTCGGGGTCGGAAACTCCGAGAATGCCCGGCATTTGTCGGGGTTGGCCTCGATCCCTCTTTCGGTGAGATAGAAACCGAGGAACTTGCCTGCCCGGACTCCGAACGTGCATTTCTCGGGGTTGAACCTCATTTTACACTGTCTCGCCTGCTCGAATACCTTCGTAAGGTGTCGAGCATGGGTTATCTCCTCGTGTGATTTGACGATCATGTCGTCCATGTATACTTCGAGCATGTCCCCTATTTCGTCCTTGAAGACTTTGTTCATCATGCGTTGGTATGTAGCGCCAGCGTTCTTGAGCCCGAACGGCATCACGTTGTAATAGTAATTGCCCGTTGGGGTCATGAACGCTGTGTGTTTCTTGTCTGCGGGCGACATAGGGATCTGGTTGTATCCACTATATGCGTCCATGAAGGACAAGAGTTTAAAACCTGCAGAGTTGTCAACGAGCGAGTCTATATTAGGGAGGGGGAAAGCATCTTTCGGGCAAGCCCTATTAAGATCAGTATAATCAACACACATACGCCATTTTCCATTATTTTTCTTAACGAGGACTACATTAGAGAGCCAGGTTGTGTACTGGGCTTCAGAAATAAAATTTGCCTCTAAAAGGTCTTTTACAGCTCGCTCGGCAGCCTCTGCCTTTTCGGGCGATTGCTTGCGTCTACGCTGTGCTATGGGCTTGGCTGCCCGGTCTATAGCTAGCTTATGACACGCGATCTCGGGGTCCAGCCCGGGCATTTCTGCGGCATTCCATGCGAAGAGGTCGGAGTTCTCTTTGAGGCATGCTACTAGCTCTTCTCTTGTTTCCTCGGGTAGTCCCTTACCTATCTTCACCGTCCTTTCCGGATCGTCCCCAAGAGGAATGAGTTCGAACTCCCCGTCGGGGATTGGTCGGACCGGGTGTTCGAGAGAGCGTTCCTTGGGGAACCTCCCCTCTTCGGTCTCGTCCAGCCCGATGCGACAGTCGAGGTCGATGGCGTTGACTCCTCGGGCAGGATCCTCGGTCTTGAGTTTTTTGTTGTTGCAGCTGCTCTTCGTGCTGACTACGGCCTGTCCTTTTACTGCGGCGTCGTAGCATCGTCGGGCTGCTTCGATGTCACCATGGATGGTGACCACACGTCCCAATTTGGTGTAGTATTTCATCTTCAGGTGGACGGTGGATGGGACCGCAGTGAGTTCGGCCAGTGTCGGGCGTCCAAAGATGCAATTGTAGAGAGACGGACAGTCTACGACCAGGAATTGGATTTTGACTTCCCTGGCCGTTTCTTGTTCGCCGAAGGTGACGAGGAGCTCAACATATCCCCACGGTCTGGTTGTTGCTCCGTTGAATCCTTGGAGATCTGATCCGACGTAGGGGGCTAAGTTGGTCTTGTCTAGCTTCAGAGTCTTGAAGAGGTGGACGTACATGATATCCACTGAGCTGCCTTCGTCGACCAGGATGCGTCGTACGTCGAATCGGGCCATCTTTGCTCTTATCAATAGTGGGATGGCCGAGTTCGGGGATCCGCCCGGGAGTTCCTCCAGGAAGAAGGATATTGGGTTGGATTTTCCCCGGTATTTTGTCAATGTCGCTTTCTGCTCGGGGGCAGTCAGTAGGAGTTCGTCGAACTTACGTTTGACGGAGAGGGCCGCGGATTCCCCGTTAGTTCCTCCTCCTGATATCACCAGTGTGGTAGGGAAGTCTTCCCAGGGGCTGAGTGCAGTGATCTTGCCCTCGGGTAATGGTTCGGGGAGGAAGAAATCTTCCGGTCGTGACACGCAGAGGGCCACTTGATAGGGAGAGTTGTCAGGGGGTGTGTTTTCCCGGGGTCTCTTCTTCTCTGGCTCGTCGTGTCTGGGAGCTTCGTTCTTCCTCGTGTACTGCTTCAGGTGCCCTTCTTGGATTAAAATTTCAATCGCATCTTTCAGGTGGACGCAGTCTTCGGTCACGTGCCCGTGACTTCTGTGGAACCGGCAGTACTTTGATTTGTCGGTGTGGGGCTTTGGTGCAGACGGTTTTGGGAACCTGACCCTGCCCTGCTTAAACTCAGAGTTGATACATTCTGCGAGGATACGCTCTCGGGGAGCTGTCAGTAAGGTGTACTCGCTATATCTGCCCGCGGGGCCTCTTCCTTCCCGGAGCTCGCGAGGTCTTTCTTCTCTTCGTTTGTCTCCGTTGCGACGGGAAATGCTCGTGTCCTCGCGTTTTGAGTGCTCGGTCTCCCCAGCGTTACGTCCGCTGCGGGCATTGTGTGCCACCTGCTTTTCCTCGTATCTGATGTAGGCCTGGGCTTTATGCAGGAGCTCGTTTAAGGTGCGGGGAGGCTCGATCCCTACGGCTCTGCTAAGTTCACTGCCGGGTAAGAGACCTCTCTCGAGGAGATACTTCTTCATGTGCTCGGTGGTATCTACCTCGACAGCTTCCTGGTTGAATCGCTCGATGTATGAGCGCAGTGTTTCATTCTTCTTCTGCACTATGGCTTCAAGGGTCGCCTCAGTCTTGGGGTGACGACGGGAAGCTGTAAAGTGCCGGGTGAACATGGACCTCATGACTCTCCATGACGTAATGGACTCAGGGGCCAAGCTTTTGTACCAGGCCATGGCCCCTTTCCTGAGGGTCGTTGAGAACAGTCGGCATTTGAGGTGCCCGGTTATATCATTGCGGTAGTCGAGCATCGCGTTGACGTTGTCGACGTGATCGTCGGGATCTGTAGTCCCGTCGTACACAGCTAGGTTTGGCGGTTTCTCCATGCCTTTGGGGAGCGGGGCCTCCATTATTGCCCGAGATAGGGGGCAATGCAAATCTTCCTCGTCGCTCCTTAAGGGAGACAGTTCGTTGTTGTCGGGGTTGTGCCCGCGCCTTGGTGATGTTCTCGCTCGACCACCGTCACGACGGGCGCGTGCCCTGCTGGCGTAGGGTTCGGGAGAGCGACGTCCTCGCTTCTTCGTTGGCTCCGAACGTTGTTGTATCCTACTCACCGGTTGGGGCCGGGCTTCTTGTCGTTCGGCTTCGAGGGCCATGATTCGTTCGTGCTGCTGGTGGAGCATAGAACCGGCTTGATTGAGGGCATTCACCATGGCAATCATTACGGCGTCTCCTTCAACGGGAACGGGAATGGGACGAAATGTCTCTGCCCCTAAATTGTGGGCGTGAGAGGCATCTCCGTTGTTTTGGGGCTCTGGAGACGGGGTGGATGGATGACCGTCCCGAACGTCCGCTTCATGGGATGGCGGGCCGTCGTCCATATTGTAGTTGACGAGGGGACGGCTGTGATCGCTATGTTGTTCTCCGGCCATGTTGGAAGGACAGAAACAAATGAGCTTTTGATCCTCGTTTGATGAAGATGGGGATAGCTAGTTCCCACAGACGGCGCCACTGATCTCACCTGATCAGGAGGGCCTTCCAAGGTCTTGGTGAATGGGCCGGAGAATGAAATGAGAGGGGGTGTACCTGCAAGGTGCTCCAACGCTTAAGTCAGAAAAGGTACAGAATGAGATTATCAGAGTGTGAGTTAGAATACCTGCCCCTTTGCCATGAAAGGGTTATTTATAGTGAGCCCCCAGCGCTGGGCCAAGGCTCCTCATGGGCTGGATTAGCTAGGCCCAAGGAGGAGCTGCCAGGGGACGCGTAAGAAGCGTTAAGACCTAGACCAAAGTCTGCCCCCTGGTCCAACTGCCCCTATCCCTAAGGCGACAATATAGGGGAGTTGGGTGACGTGGTGAGTGGGATGCCGTTAGGGCCCTGCCCGACACAACTGAGGTGCCCGCGACGTGGGTTGATGGTGAGTGGATGGAGATCGTATGAGGAGGACCCGCTCGCTGTCCGACACGTGTTTAAGGGGCCGGGGAGACGTTCGTCGGGCGGACTGTCTTCCACCTGACGTGTCCTCGTGGTCGTGTGGACATGGCCGTTTGGACGTGGGCTTGGCGAGCATTGGGCCGTGCCGTGCCTAGGGTCGTGGCCCAGTCCGGAACAAATGTATACCAAGTGGTGATTTTCTAGGATTTGCAAAGTGTGAGGGGGTGGAAAATGTTTCAGGTTATGATCCAGCAATTGAGAGTTATACCTTCCTAAGGTCGTTATGAACGTTTCCTATCCTTATGAGGGTAAAACTGTCCTTACTATTGAGAAGTAAGTAATTTTACCCTTTGGATGTTTAAGGGTCATTGTAGGGTCATCGATAGGTCATTGAAGGCAACAGTTGTAAGGATACCTTAGCATTCGAAGGGACGATCATCATTTAACCGTAGGCTATACCGAAGGGTCATCGAAGGACAAAATCATATATTCGAAGGCAACATCCGAGGGACTATGATTTATTTTAAAGGGACATGATGATTTAATCGAAGGGTCTTTGCTAAGGGTATCCCCACATTCGCGGGACACGACCGTAATACCGTAATATCGTAAGGCAAAAGAGAGGTCCAAGATCACATATTTAAAGGTCATATTTTAAAGTTAATTAGGTAATTAGGATGAATCTCCACATTAAAATCAATACATTAAAAATAATACATTAAAATTAATACATTAAAATTAATTATTAAAATTAACACATTAAAATTAATTATTAAAATTAACACATTAAAATTAATTAAGCAATTTAGGGTGAGCCTCCACAAGGGTATCCCACAAATAAAGTGGAAGACCTAACGGCGGTCTTTTTTTCTGGGACATATGAACCTTTGCAAAATTCAACAAACGGGTTAGCATACCAAATCCGGGCGCAATCGAGGATTACACCGCAAAAGAAATCACAACAGTAATAGGATCAAATAAACAATGCCTGGCTATGATAAAACATGAATGAAAAGTCAGAACAGAAAAATTGGCTACTGTCGGATTCGCGCTTGCCTCGCCTAGCGAAGGCTTAGCGAATACTCGTTGCATGCTCGCTTAGCGATGTGCTAGCGAGCGGCTGCGGATTCCGGTTTTAATAACGATATGATGGCAGCAAGCTTCACACTTTATAGCATTCATTACAGAGATTATGTGGTTAGACATTCAACGGTTCATGCATACTTAAATTCATATGTAAAACTTAAGATAGTTTCATAAATTCAATCATGGTATCATATGCAAATTAAGAACATAGGGTAGTAATAGCAATGCCAACCTGTTTGTAATTGAATTGTAACCTTGAATTGGCTGATCGGATCGAATTGAGCGGAAGTGACCTTGCCGCCGCCGGCTTTTCCTTCAGGGCTTCCTTTAGGGTTTTCCGTCTGTGAGCGCTAGGGTTTGCTTGCTAGAGTTCTCCTCTCTCCTCTTTTCGTTCCCTTTTCATTACTGAAGTGCTGGTATTTATAATGCCCTTTTTCATGACCTAATGGGCTCAGAACGAAGCCCGAAATTTTTTGTTGTCTGTCAGCTTCGCTAGGCGAGCTGGTAGCGAACGTTTGCTTCGCTAGGCGAGCGTGTAGCGAACGTTCGCTAGGCGAGCGTGTAGCGAACGTAACGTTCGCTAGGCGAGTGTGTAGCGAACAGGCCAGTTTGGGCCATTTTCTGGATTGGGCCATTCGTGAGCTAGGCCTTCGTTCCTTTGGGATCAGTGTCCTAAAAATGAGTCAGAGTGCCCTGACAAATGTCTTGAAATATTAATGGGCAAATTTTGGGGTATGACAGCTGCCCTGTTCAATATTCTTGAACCGAGAGAGTAGAATGGTATGTGCCGTTCGTGGTCTGGAGGTGAAAGATTATTGAACACTAGAATGCCCCAAAAATTTGTGTTCTGAAATGTACCTGTATACTAGACTACCATTCAGAAATGTACCTGTCCGAAGGTAGCATCAGAAATGTACCTGTCCGAAGGTAGCATCTGAGTAAGGGAGTATACTAGACTACCATTCAGAAATGTACCTGTCCGAAGGTAGCATCTGAGTAAGGGAGTAGCCGTATACTAGACTACCATTCAGAAATGTACCTGTCCGAAGGTAGCATCTGAGTAAGGGATGAAGGTTTAACTTGGTCGTACATTAAACCATACTTGAGTTGTTGAAGATCAGAATGGATCGTACGTTAGATCGTATCTGAGCTGAAGATCCAAATGGGTCGTACGTTAGACCGTATTGGAGTTGCAGAATGAACCGTACGTTAGGTTGTATCTGAAGAAGAAAGCAGTCGTACGCTAGACTACACCCCGGAATATACCGTACGCTAGGCAGTATCTGGGGATTTGAAGGTCCAAATGGGTCGTACGTTAGACCGTGTTGGAGTTGGTTGAAAGTCAGAATGGATCGTACGTTAGACCGTATCTGAGCTAAAAGAGTCATATGTTGGGCTGAATCAGAATGAACCGTACGTTAGGCTGTATCTGATAATATTTGTTGTATTTGCAGCGAATATCTGAGGTGGGCTTAGAGATGCCACCATTGGGAGGACGTCAGAATGAATGTTGACATGGCGTATATCTGAAAGCCGTATTTGTAATTGAGAAGGATGTCCGTCTGAATGGATCTTTATTTTGACTGTATCAGGAGGATAATTAACCTGAAACATGAAGTTAGTTTCATGCAATGTCATGATGCATGAGATGCAAATGTTGTATGCATGCGTGTGCTGTGAAACGATGTGATGAGTGAATTATGCGTCTGGAATAAATGCGAGCATTGTGTGCATGTATATGAAATGATGTAATGTATATGATGCGGAATGAAAATTGTATATAGGTATGTGATGTGAAATGATGTAATGAATGCATTAGGCGTCTGAAACATTCTTCCAGGGGACACTACTGGGGAGATAAATCTCAGTCTGCTGGTCGGAGACATTGGTATTGATGACCCTGTCTCGGCTGAGGGATACTTGATTTCTGTCTGATGGTGGAAACACTCAACAGAGCCTGGATGGGGATGAAAGAGATGACCTTTCGGTATGGTGGTGCCGACCTCTTCTGGGGAATAATTGGCGTTGCCGGGGAATCGAATTAGCAACAGATTCATTGGAAAGCATGGTTAGACCTTCTCCTTGGTCCTGAAGTCTTGTAGTAATCGCTATTTCTATTTTAGGCATGTATTTTTGTAAACATTGATCATATTCAAATGCATATATCAATTCAAATTAAATCAATGGACGTTTATGCAATCAAAACAGAAAAAGTGAAAACAAAAGCATCTTTTTTGGGGATAAAATTGTATTGATTTTGAAAGAGGGCCTATAAACAGGCAATTTGTGTACAAGGAGACAGAAATCCTAGTAAGAGGAAATTGTCAAGACAACAAAGAGAAAGCCATGCAGAGAAAGTCCTATTTATTTTAATTCCACTACTGTCATCATGTCTTCAAGCATCTCATCTCCTGCTGTCGGATAGAGGTGATTCGCTTGTTCAGTCCCTTGGAACTTGGTTGAAGCTGACAGAGAACGGGACATAGTCATACGCTTTAATCCCTAATTTTTGCCTGGACCGCCTTTTCAGGTTTTCAGTCCACCGGGATACCCTTTTTTTTGCCCAAGCCGCCTTTTCAGGTTTTCGACTTGCCGGGTGTACATTTTTATAGGTTTATCCCTAATTTTTGCCCGAACCCTTTTGGTTCGCCGGGATGCCCTTACTTTTGCCTAGGTACGTCGCCCTAGCGGGTCTCTGTTATGCGTAGTACTTTTTAACTACGTCCGCGTTCACAGGATGCGGGAAGTCTTCGCCATCCATTGTAGCAAGTATCATGGCTCCACCGGAGAATACCTTCTTAACCACAAATGGCCCTTCGTATGTGGGAGTCCACTTGCCTCTGGGATCCCCTTGTGGTAGAATGATACGCTTGATCACTAAGTCGCCAATTTGATACACCTGTCTCTTGACTCTTTTGTTAAACGCCTGGGTCATGCGTTTCTGATATATCTGCCCGTGACAAACAGCCGCAAGTCTCTTCTCATCAATCAAATTTATCTGATCGAGCCGAGTCTGAATCCATTCATCCTCGCCTAAACCCGCCTCTTTCATGATCCTTAGGGAGGGAATCTGAACTTCCACTGGTAAAACGGCTTCCATTCCGTAGACTAAAGAGAAAGGAGTTGCCCCTGTCGAAGTGCGTACTGAAGTGCGATAACCGTGAAGAGCAAACGGTAACATCTCATTCCAGTCTTTGTACGTTACTGTCATCTTTTGTATGATCTTCTTGATGTTCTTATTAGCAGCCTCTACGGCGCCATTCATCTTTGGCCGGTACGGAGAGGAGTTATGGTGCTTAATTTTGAACTGCGTGCAGAGTTCAGTAATCATCTTGTTGTTCAAATTAGTACCATTATCAGTGATAATTCTTTCAGGGATGCCATATCGATAAATAAGACTATTCTTGATGAACCATGCCACCACATTCTTGGTGACAGAAGCGAATGAGGCTGCCTCTACCCACTTTGTGAAGTAATCAATAGCGACGAGAATGAAGCGATGTCCATTAGAAGTCGTAGGTTTAATCTCTCCGATCATATCGATGCCCCACATTGCAAAGGCCCAAGGAGCTGTCAACACGTTCAATGGAGCAGGAGGCACATGTACTTTGTCCGCATAGATCTGACACTTGTGACAGGTTCTGGAGTGATGGTGGCAATCCGCTTCCATGGTAGACCAATAATACCCTGATCTCAGAATCTTCTTGGCCATTGTATGTCCATTAGAATGAGTCCCAAAAATACCGTCATGCATGTCTTCCATAATCCTTTCTGCTTCCTTTTTATCCACACAGCGAAGCAGAGTCGAATCATGATTACGTTTGTATAATACTCCGTTACTCAGAAAGAATTTAGCGGAGAACTTCCTCAGGAATTTTCTATCATTGATGGATGCCCCTTCAGGGTATTCCTGAGCTTCTAAATATCTTCTTACGTCGTGGAACCAAGGTTTCTCCGGTACCTTCTCAGTGTTAAGTTCATAACAGTATGCTGGTTCATCTAACCGTCCAATGGTGATCCTGGGAGCTTCATTGTCCCATCTGACTCTGAACATAGATGACATGGTAGCTAATGCGTCTGCCAACTGGTTCTCTTCTCGTGGGATATGTTCGAATGTTATCTCTTCAAAGTATGGGATTAATGTCATCACCAGTTCTCGGTAAGGGATGAGATTCGGATGCTTAGTGTCCCATTCTCCTTTGATCTGACTGATTACTAATGCTGAGTCTCCGTACACACTCAAAAATCTGACCCGCCGGTCTATAGCAGCCTTGAGTCCCAAAATACATGCTTCATACTCAGCCATATTATTGGTACAATGAAAACATAGTCTAGCAGTGAAAGGCGTATGGTAACCCTCGGGAGAAATGATTACCACACCAACACCATTGCCCAATGCATTAGAAGACCCATCAAAAACCATAGTCCATCGGGATCCCCATTCGGGTCCTTCATCCGGTCTAGGTTTTTCATAATCAGTGACAAGCATGACATCCTCATCTGGAAACTCAAAATTCATAGATTGGTAATCGTCCACCGCTTGATGAGCCAGATGATCAGCTAGCACGCTTCCTTTGATTGCTTTCTGGGTAGTATACTGGATATCGTACTCTGTTAAGATCATCTGCCATCTCGCTATTCTTCCGGAGAGGGCAGGTTTCTCGAATATGTATTTGATGGGATCCATCTTAGAAATCAACAAAGTGGTATGATTCAACATATACTGTCTTATTCGGCGAGCAGCCCAGGCCAAAGCACAGCAAGTTCTCTCGAGCAGTGAGTATCTTGTTTCACAGTCGGTAAACTTTTTGCTAAGGTAGTATATGGCATGCTCTTTTCGACCAGACTCGTCATGTTGCCCCAACACACACCTCATTGAATTTTCTAACACGGTCAAATACATGATTAGATGTCTTTCTTCAACTGGTGGTATCAGAATTGGAGGTTCTTGGAGATACTTCTTGATTTTGTCATTCATCATTCCATACCATCTCTTGATTTTTCTTTTTTAGTAATTTGAAGATGGGTTTGCAGGTAGCGGTCAAGTGGGAGATAAATCGAGCAATGTAGTTCAAGCGTCCCAAGAAACCTCTGACCTCTTTCTCCGTACGGGGAACTGGCATTTCTTGAATAGCTCTCACTTTAGCCGGGTCAACCTCAATTCCTTTACCACTGACAATAAAGCCCAAGAGTTTACCGGATCTTACTCCAAAAGTGCATTTGTTCGGATTCAATCTCAACTTGTACTTCTTCAACCTCTCGAACAGTTTGTATAAATGATCGAGATGTTCTTCTTCAGTATGAGATCTAGCTATCATGTCATCCACATATACTTCTATCTCATGATGAATCATATCATGGAACAAAACCACCATAGCACGCTGGTACGTTGCCCCTGCGTTCTTTAGACCGAATGGCATTACTTTGTAACAGAAAGTGCCCCATTGCGTCACAAACGTAGTTTTCTCCATGTCCTCAGGTGCCATTTTAATCTGATTATAACCCGAGAATCCATCCATGAATGAGAATACTTTGTGTTGAGCGGTGTTATCTACCAGAACATCAATGTGCGGGAGTGGAAAGTCATCCTTGGGACTTGCTTTATTCAAATCTCTGTAATCTACGCACATTCGTACCTTACCATCCTTCTTTGGCACTGGCACCACATTAGCAACCCATTGAGGATAAGAAGTAACAGATAGGAAACCGGCATTGAACTGTTTCATAACCTCGGCTTTGATTTTCTCGGACATTTCAGGACGCATGCGGCGAACCTTTTGCTTGACAGGACGGCAATCTTCCTTCGTAGGCAGCCGATGCACCACTATATCAGTATCCAACCCGGGCATGTCTTCATAAGACCAAGCGAAAACCTCTACATAGTCATGTAACATCCGAATCAATCTTTCCTTGACACTGGTTTCCAATCCTGCTCCTATTTTGACTTCTTTTCTGTCTACCTCAGTACCCAGAATTACAATTTCGAGGGACTCTTCATGTGGCTGTATAGTCCTTTCCTCTTGCAGTAATAGTCTGGCAAGCTCTCCAGGGACTTCACAATCTTCCTCACTTCCATCTTCGGCTTGGTAGATCGGATTTTCAAAGTCATAATGAACAGTAGCGGAATTATTATCAATAGGATCCAGAGTGGATACGGATCTGCAATTTGTTACGTGAGTGTGTGTAAGAAAGCATAGCTTGTTCGAAAGACGACAGGAAAAATAAAGAGCGCAATATTTGAATGCGAAAAAGTCTACTGATTTATTGAATATGAATATGCTTATGAAATGACAAAACCCTTAACAAATTAGCTATTGTGCCCCGGGCGTAGACACAATGCTTTAAGAAGTTCAATTGAAAAATTAAAGATTTGCAATACTAAATGGACAATAACAATTACTCCTGACTAAAGGAGATCGGGATAGTGTCTTCAGCCTTCCAATTATTGAGTCCGTCGCCAATTGTTGGGTAGATCCAGCTATCCAGGTCACAATCACTATCAGCATCTTCTACAGCATTAATTTGACTCTTGTCAGGGCTGAACCCCAGGCCAAATTTGTCAGACTTGTATGGTACTTCGATCAATTGACCCCAGCCAGTACGACCACCATCCTCAACCATGGCTTGAGCATCCTTCAGAGAAATCATAGCAGGAGGAGCACGAATAACCTTGGGTACACAGGTAGTTGGCTTAAGGACAGGAACGGTCGGAGAAACTACTTCAAACGACTGACAAGGAGTCTCAATGAATTCACCATCCATCTCGACGTATCTGAAGGTATGCACACTACTGACAATGTACTCTTCTTCTCCACACACGGTGACAATCTTACCCTCTATCGGATATCTCAACTTTTGATGGAGAGACGAAGCTACAGCACCTGCCCCATGAATCCAAGGGCGTCCCAGTAAGCAGGAATAGGCAGGACGAATGTTCATTACATGGAAGGTAGTATTGAGGACTTGAGGTCCTATCTTGATAGGGAGGACTACTTCGCCATGGACAACACTCTTCGCACCATCGTAAGCACGTACCACAATGTCACTAGGTTTCAGTTCAATGCTTTTACAATCCAGCTTATCCAGCACAGCTGTCGGCAGCACATTCAAGGAAGAGCCATTATCGATCAACACATGAGACAAAGTGATTCCCCTACACTCAATGGAGATATGCAGGGCTTTATTGTGATTCTTTCCTGCTGGTGTCAGATCAGCGTCGGAAAAGCCTAGGCCATTGTCAACAGCCAAGTGAGCAACATAATTTTCGAACTGATCGACAGATGTTTCCTGAGGCACATGAGCAGTCTTCAAGAATTTCATCAATGCATTGGCATGAGATTCAGAAGATAACAGCAAGGATAACATCGAGATCTTAGACGGGGTATGCCCCAACTGTTCTACCACATCGAAATCACTCTTGCGGATGATTTTCAGCACTTCTTCCATTTCCTGTTTGGCAACATCTTCGGGAGTAACTTCAACCGGTGTCTCTGACTGGGAAGGGTTGACTGGTTCCTTTCCCCGAGTTTCAAGGACAGGAGGTGAGATTTCTGGAGAGAAGATCCTTCCGCTTCGAGTAACTTTACTAGTCCCAACAATATCATTAGGATTAGCAGAATTGCCAACTTGCTTTACACCATGGATGTAAACATCACCTCCATAATTCCACGGAATGGCTTTGCTCGAGGAATATGGTACTGGGCCAGGTGTAGTAATGATCAGGGGGCTACCTTGGGCTCAGCAATGATCTTCACAGGTACTCTGGGAGCAGTAATCTTTACTGGACCTTTGGACCTTGCAATCACAGATACTTCTTCAATAGGGTTTTCCGCCTTAGAAACCCTTTTAAAGAGGATTGTACGATCGTCCATCAGTCGTTGGATACCATTCTTCAATTTCAAACAGTCTTCGGGCCGGAGTATGCAGAGATTGCAATCTTCAGTACAACCTGGAAATAAACCAGCTTGCAATAAATTCCTCTTTATGATCGGGAGAGGAGATGTTAAGTCCGCTACAGTAGTGATGAGAGGATTGTCATCGAGAGCATTAACAGCCTTGTCACGATTAGGCATAGGAGCAGTGATGACATTAGGAGTCTCCGGAGGCTCGAACTCAATTTCCCCAGCGTCGATCCTGTCCTGAATTTTATTCTTTAACAGCCAACAATCGTTTGTATCGTGCCCGGGGCTATCGGAGTGATATGCACACCTGGCATTGGGATTATAACGAGGCGAAGCAGTGTTGACATTTGCAGGAGGACCTCTGAGAGTGATTAAGTTTACCTTTAGCATACTTTGCAGTGCTTGTGCTAAAGTCATATTGAGCTTGGTAAACTGCCTTCTTGGTCTGTCTTGTCTTTGCTGGAAGTTTTGAGCCGGCGGGGCTGCGATCGTCACTGCTCCAATGGCATGGTCACCATTTTTCTTATTATGATTCTTCTGACCATACACAGCATTCGATTCATTCTTCCCATGGTAGGACTTTTTGCTGCTTGTAGAAGTAGCTGCCTGTAACTTCCCACTCCGAATGCCGCTCTCCACCCGTTCACCCGTCAGTATAAGTTCAGTGAAACCTGATGAAGAACTCCCCAGTAGGTGGCTGTAGAATGGGCCAGTCAGGGTACCCATGAACAGGTCTACTAATTCTCGGTCAGTCATAGGGGGTTTGACCCTGTCGGCCAAATCTCTCCATTTCTGAGCATACTCTTTGAAGCTTTCTTTAGATCCCATGGCCATACTCTGCAACTGCAGCCGAGTAGGCGCTAGCTCAGAATTGTACTGGTACTGCTTATAGAAGGCTGTTGCTAAATCAGTCCAGGTGCGGATGTCAGAGCTCTCGAGCTGATAATACCATTCCAACTGAGCGCCAGACAGACTTTCTTGGAAGAAATGGATCCATAGTTTCTTATCAGTGGTATGCGGCTGGATCTTTCTCACATAAGCCCTTAGATGCATCTGAGGACAAGACGCACCATCGTACTTAGTGAAAGTGGGGATTTTGAATTTGCGAGGAATGGTCACATCGGAGACCAGACCCAAACTTTCGAAATCCAGACCAGGCGCCTTCTGACCCTCCATGGCTAGCATGCGTTCTTCCAGCAATTTGTACTTATCATCTCTTGGAGAGTACTGTTCATTTTCATAGTTCTCATCGTCATCCTCAGGGTTGGAGAAATCAGCATTCTCTTCCTCTGAGTCATTCTCCGCCCCCTCTTCTGGACCATTCGGGATTCCAAATTTGATTCCCGTAGCCTGTCCTTTACGCCTTCTTCCCGGGTTAATGAAACTCACAGCTTTCTTGCCTTTCTTCTTTTCAACCAAAAGAGCCTTCAGTTCCTCCTGCCCCTTGGATAAGCTTAGCATCATCTCCTTGAACTGAGCATTCTGAGTCTGGAGATCTTTGACAGTTTGTTCGAGATCCATTTTTCTGTTTAAGAGGCAGACCGTGAGAATATGGTCCTTTAGAACACCTGTCATGCAATGTTATGTTATGCGATGCAATGTATGAAATGTTTTCAAGGACTTTTGGAATTTAACTTTGCGTAAATAACCAACAAGGGAGAAATGTTTATTGCTAATTTTTTTTTTGACCAATATTCATTACAAAAAGAAAAATAATAAAAATACAATGAAAGCTCAAGTCTCCCAGGGGCGACTTCTTTTTGGGCGAAGATATGCATTGAGTCTTCGTTCCTCATTGAGCTGACTGGTAAGTTCTAACACTTTCTTCCTTTCTGCGACGAACTGAGTCTCGAAAGTATCCCTTTCTTCTCTCAACTGGATCCAGGATCTCTTTAGTTCCTCAACGTTGGTAGGCATATCTGGATAAGGAATGATCTGAGGAGCACCTCCTTCAGCTTCAGGTTCGACAATCTGAGGTCCGATTGCAAGATATGGCATGACAAGTTCACGAGCTCTGGCGCGTACCCATCTGAGATAAGGTTCCATAGGAATAGAGTTTTTCTGTCCTAAAGTGCTTCTTTTCATCATGCCCCAAGCTCGTACAAACCTTTGACGGAGACCTTGAGAATCGTTGTCATAGTCGAACACAATGCCTTCGATGATCATTTCATGTGGACCATCTCTTCGAGCATGCCCGAACTGACGTAGGGCTAAGGCAGGATTATAAGTAATACCTCCCCTTATCCCCAGGAGTGGTACATTAGGGAATTCTCCACAACGGTCGATGATGATAACATTTTCTCTGAGGTTAGAACACCAACGGATGTCTGAATGGGAGAGTGCCATTATCCTTTGAGACCACTTCAGATTTTGATCATTCTTTAAAACTGATTGAGGAAGGTGCGAAATAAACCACCTAGACAATAGAGGTATGCAGCACATGAGAGTCCCTTGCCTCTTCATGGTACGAGTGTGGAGGGAATGCAAAATGTCTCCCAGCAAGGTAGGTACAGGGTTATGAGTGAGAAATATCTTAATAGCATTCATGTCTATGAATTGGTCTGGATTAGGGAATAACACCAAGCCATAGATTAGCAATGCCAGGATGTCTTCGAAAGCACGGACATTCATAACTTTTAAGAATTCTCGGGCCTTATTTATCAGAAATTTGGCAAGTAAACCCTTAACTCCACTTCTTGTTACCCAATTGGTTTCAATGTCGGACTTTGTCATGTGTAAAGCTGCGGCAACTTCTTCAGACTTCGGAATCTTTTCTAAACCACTGAAAGGTGTTTGATCAAGGATAGGTATCCCAAGCAGCCTGGAAAATTCTTCTAATGTGGGTACCAACTGATAATCTGGGAAGGTGAAGCAATGATGTTTAGGATCGAAGAACTGGAATAGAATTCTCATCATATCTTCTTTGAAACCGGTAGTAACCAAATTGAGGAGGGAACCATGCTTCTTAATGAACTGAGCATGATCGGGAAGTTCTGACACTAAATCCTTTAGTTGAGGAAAGATTGCTACAAAATTGATCCGGATGGTCTTCTTGGAGGCCATAACCTGTTTAACAGAGCAAAGCTAAATTCCTAAGTCCTTGAAATGGTTAGTATAATGTCATGATGTTATGATGTTATGATGTTATGATGTTATGATGTTATAATGTTAAGTAAACAACAAGCACAAGCAAGTCATACAACCATCATTCCTAGGTTTTAAGGCTTGCATGAGTTCCATAGGTAAGTACCCTCCCCACTGAAGTTTGGTTGGTTCGACCTGTCCTAGAATAGTAACCGGGTTCTAAAAGGATCTCCAATCATTGACTTTCCTTTAAGTCCACTTCAGTGCAACGCCAAGTGGTTGACCGAAGCTTCCCTAAAGTCCAATCTCAAGGAGTGTAGTATCGAGTCTCAACCAAGCCCCAGTCGGAACCGAAGTCAGTTAGCTCACTACTTTCTAATGGCCAGGAAGAGTCAATTAGGGTTCTAAAGGTCTGGTTAATGCTTTGATGACACCACGCGGAAGCCAAATTTTTCCTCAAGTAACATGAGGAACATCAGGACAACCAAAGTGTCACATTAACCGTAGCCATCATTTTGACCATTCCAGTATACGCCGGATAGTCGCGATGATCTATTGCTACTTACCTAAGGTACACTAGATCCGGGTGTAGGATCTTTCACTCAAGAATACCCAAGCAATCCCTTAAAAGTAAATCAGACAATTTTAAATAAGTGATCTTGTTTTTTAAGGTAACCTCTCTTGTAAGTCCCCAGCAGAGTCGCCAGTTCTGTCATACGGTGAACTGACTTGGGGTATTTTGCTTTTTATCGCAATGTCGCGGATAGCAAGAGTCGCCACCGACTTTTCTTTTATCCAATAAGGAAAGGTGGAAAAGAACAGGAAATACCTCAATAGATTTTGGGTTCGGGAGGTACATTATACAAAGGGAAGGTGTTAGCACCCTTTGTATCCATGGTTATCCATGGGCTCTTAATTGCTGGATCACTTATATTTTTGTCTGAAAAGTGTTGGTGAATTGTTTAGAAAATGTTTTGAAAAAGAGAATTTAACTTTGTAATGATTCTCGTATGAATGTATACAAAGTGGTTATCTCGTTTAGTTTTGAAAGCGGTTTAGAAAAATGTAACTTGGTAATGATTCTAGTATGAATGTATACCAAGTGGTTATCTCGTTTAGTTTTGAAAGCGGTTTAGAAAAATGTAACTTGGTAATGATTCTAGTATGAATGTATACCAAGTGGTGATTTTCTAGGATTTGCAAAGTGTGAGGGGGTGGAAAATGTTTCAGGTTATGATCCAGCAATTGAGAGTTATACCTTCCTAAGGTCGTTATGAACGTTTCCTATCCTTATGAGGGTAAAACTGTCCTTACTATTGAGAAGTAAGTAATTTTACCCTTTGGATGTTTAAGGGTCATTGTAGGGTCATCGATAGGTCATTGAAGGCAACAGTTGTAAGGATACCTTAGCATTCGAAGGGACGATCATCATTTAACCGTAGGCTATACCGAAGGGTCATCGAAGGACAAAATCATATATTCGAAGGCAACATCCGAGGGACTATGATTTATTTTAAAGGGACATGATGATTTAATCGAAGGGTCTTTGCTAAGGGTATCCCCACATTCGCGGGACACGACCGTAATACCGTAATATCGTAAGGCAAAAGAGAGGTCCAAGATCACATATTTAAAGGTCATATTTTAAAGTTAATTAGGTAATTAGGATGAATCTCCACATTAAAATCAATACATTAAAAATAATACATTAAAATTAATTATTAAAATTAACACATTAAAATTAATTATTAAAATTAACACATTAAAATTAATTAAGCAATTTAGGGTGAGCCTCCACAAGGGTATCCCACAAATAAAGTGGAAGACCTAACGGCGGTCTTTTTTTCTGAGACATATGAACCTTTGCAAAATTCAACAAACGGGTTAGCATACCAAATCCGGGCGCAATCGAGGATTACACCGCAAAAGAAATCACAACAGTAATAGGATCAAATAAACAATGCCTGGCTATGATAAAACATGAATGAAAAGTCAGAACAGAAAAATTGGCTACTGTCGGATTCGCGCCTGCCTCGCCTAGCGAAGGCTTAGCGAATACTCGTTGCATGCTCGCTTAGCGATGTGCTAGCGAGCGGCTGCGGATTCCGGTTTTAATAACGATATGATGGCAGCAAGCTTCACACTTTATAGCATTCATTACAGAGATTATGTGGTTAGACATTCAACGGTTCATGCATACTTAAATTCATATGTAAAACTTAAGATAGTTTCATAAATTCAATCATGGTATCATATGCAAATTAAGAACATAGGGTAGTAATAGCAATGCCAACCTGTTTGTAATTGAATTGTAACCTTGAATTGGCTGATCGGATCGAATTGAGAGGAAGTGACCTTGCCGCCGCCGGCTTTTCCTTCAGGGCTTCCTTTAGGGTTTTCCGTCTGTGAGCGCTAGGGTTTGCTTGCTAGAGTTCTCCTCTCTCCTCTTTTCGTTCCCTTTTCATTACTGAAGTGCTGGTATTTATAATGCCCTTTTTCATGACCTAATGGGCTCAGAACGAAGCCCGAAATTTTTTGTTGTCTGTCAGCTTCGCTAGGCGAGCTGGTAGCGAACGTTTGCTTCGCTAGGCGAGCGTGTAGCGAACGTTCGCTAGGCGAGCGTGTAGCGAACGTAACGTTCGCTAGGCGAGCGTGTAGCGAACATGCCAGTTTGGGCCATTTTCTGGATTGGGCCATTCGTGAGCTGGGCCTTCGTTCCTTTGGGATCAGTGTCCTAAAAATGAGTCAGAGTGCCCTGACAAATGTCTTGAAATATTAATGGGCAAATTTTGGGGTATGACAAGAGCCACTTAAGAAACAATGCATCTGATAACTGTTTATTTTCTGTATTAATACAATTAAAAGATAGAATGAATCAAAGAATAAACGAGTAATTAAATTTGGCATCATGTGTGTACGATTTGGATGATTGATGTTGACTATACTTCGGAGTCCGACATTAGTATGGTGAAGGAGCGATACATCGATCGTCCATAGGTTATGCAATTGAGATCGATCAAGTTATATATATGATATAAGTAATCCTGATGGAAAATACGGTATATATGATATAATGTTTCTGTTTCGTTCATTTAAACACTTAATGGTTGTTTTCCTTTGAGCGATTAATGGTCGTTTGCTTCTTGATCCGACATTAGTATGGTGAAGCAATGACATGTTGATCAATCATACTGAATCAACAATCGAGGTGTGTTTGATGGTCTGAAATTGGTGCATTAGGGTTAATGACGACACAAGGGTTGTGTTGTCAAAGAGTTATGCGATTAGGGTTGTGACTGCGCAAGGGTTGTGCTTTAAAGTATCAAGTGTTGATGCGAAAAATGACGTCGATTTCAAATGAATTAAGGGCCTGTTGGATCGCTTCTGTTGACAGTTTCAAAGCGCTGATTTTGCCCGCGTGACCGGGCAACGGACCCCCGACTAAGTCTGCCTAGTGTGATCGGTCGCCAAAATTTAATTTGGTTTTAGTTAATTAAAAGACTTAAAATTAATAATAATAATGTGTTTATTATTATTGTTTTGTGGTGATCGGTTATGACCTTAGTTTTCCTTTATTTTGTTTTGGGTTTTTAAAATACGACATGCGTGTCGTGCCTCTTTTTTAATCTTTTAATATTACTTCTTTTCTCATCTCACTCCCTCGTATGTAAAATGAGTTTCTTTTATGTAATGTAATGTTATGAAGAAAGAGCAGAATTCAAGATCAAAGGAGGACAACCTTGAAGATCTTGCTTGGAGAAGCTTAGATTGTTATTAGGTTAGCTTAGGTTCTCTCATTGGCTTGGGAGAACAATTGCGCTAGGGGCCATAACTGTTTCATTATGTATGTTGATGCATCTGAATGTATGTTGATGCATGTGAGAGACGATTTATATGATAAATAAGCCGGTGAGATCAAAATAATTGCAAATTCCCTTAAATTAAATATTAAGTTTATGCTTTCCAAGTTTTAGCACTCATCAAGACTAGTATCGAATAATGTAGGTTTCGCCTACGCGAGGTGCATGTTCTATATTATTAAGGTGCGATGGGATAATTGTAATATCCAATTGCTAAAACAATGGGTCAAACTTAACTAAACAAATTATAATAAGATTATATATGTTTAGAAACAAGAGTTGGAAATGATCCATGTGATGGATTGGAATAAGGAGTTATTCACCCAACTAAAATATTCGAGAGTTGTATTAGATACAATTGGAAGGAGTTCCTACCTAAATAACCTAGTTTTGTGTAATCCGCCTACGCGGACTTAAAACAAAGTGAAATGTGGATCTCGACCCACTAGAAAATCTTTCTGTAAGACCCCAGTTTTTGCCCTAAGATCCCTCATGGCATCATGTCATATCATTCATTTGCCTCAAGGATCATTGTGCACCTTTGCTTCCCTCCTAGTGGGTGGGTACCTTGTGAGTGTGATTCTTGATCACCAAGCATGTATTGCATTTGTATATCATTGCTTTTCATTTGTTCACTAACCCAAAAGTACAAAAATATTGTCATCTAACCATGTTACTTGCAGCTGAAGCAATCATGAGTCAATCAGTCAAATCAGCCATTGAGCAATGGATAGTGGCCATTCTTGGAGAATTTGGGGACCATGATCACTCATCAGAGGTTCATTTAAGTTGTGATATCATTTTGGATCAAGATCTCACGTGGTAGAGGCTTGGAATTCATCAGAACATGGCTCAGTCAACCAAAACCCTAGAAAAGTCAACTGTGGTCAACTGTGCATTTAATCAGGAATTGGAAGGTGTGAGATGGTTGGAAAGGTCTCATTCATGTCCATATAAGCCTCAATTGGCATTTCAAAGATCAAGGTTGAAGGATTTGAAGTCAGACAAAAAGTTTCCCAAAATGGAAATGACCTGTAATTTTCACCTGCCCAAAATGGAAAGTCATGCTCCTCAAAATTACATATCCAAACAAGCTTCAAATCAAAATTTTTCCAACATGAAAGTTGAAGATCTTGATCTTACCTTTCCAAAAAGTCC
The DNA here is from genome assembly GCF_024323335.1 of Lathyrus oleraceus. NCBI lineage: Eukaryota > Viridiplantae > Streptophyta > Magnoliopsida > Fabales > Fabaceae > Lathyrus > Lathyrus oleraceus. The sequence goes on from NC_066581.1 coordinate 442,058,499, forward strand.
GAGAACATTCATTTCTCATTTATGGTTGGCAAGTTATGATCAAATCATTTTCAAGAATTTTGGAATTTCAAAGTGGCATATCTTTCAAACCATTAGGCCAAATTGGGTGATTCTTTTTTGAGCAAACCACATTTGATGTGTACTATCCAAATCCATCATTACAATTCATCAAAAACCTTCACATAAAAAGGTCATTTTTCAAGTGGACCATTTAAAAAATTGGTGGGAAAAAAGGCCAAATTTCAAAGTACTTGGAATTTTTACATGAAACCAATTGGAATAGCTTCTAAATGTGATTTATGGTTTGCCTCAAGTGAAAAATTACTGTTACATTGCATGGGATTGCATAAGGGCAAATTGGCCAATTTCCATAACAAGCTTCATTTTGCTAATCATCCAAATTATGCTAAACATGATTAAGGCATGGATTAAGTGATGATATAAAAGCCTAATCATAACAGAAAACGAAATCAACAATCATTTTTTCAGATCCAATCCAAAAACTCACAAATTCTCTCAATTTTCTCCATTTTTTCACATTCACTTTTTTCACCAATTCGTCAAGAATCCATCAATCTTTGTGCTATTTTTTGCTGTGATCATCATTTGCAGGTGATTTGGAGGAGTTGTTTTTGGTAATTGATTGAAGAATCGAGCAAAAACTCCAACTATTACAAGATTGCTCTCACATGGCAGTTACAAGTTTCCCTTGATTCAAGCATCGTTGAGCTGAAAAATCACCGCTATTCACCTTCTACATCAATCTACTCCATCTGTTTTCACTCATTGGAACCAAAACTCGCACGGATTCCTCATTGCATAATCACAAGGTGAATTTTCGAAATCTCCGATTCTTTAAATCAACATATGGATTCAATAGATCATTCATCATAGAGTAATCTGAAAGTTGAATCGCGCGATTTCATCCATTAATCATCATGAAATCTTGAATTAAAGTTTGTATGTTAAAACATTTCTTGATCGAATCTTTTTGTATACTGAATTCTGGATAAAATCATGTTGATATTATTGATGTACATGATGAGACGATCGCAACGATATATGGCATGATAGTTTTCGTGGCAAAAAGTGAACGACGATGATGAACACGAAGAACGCGCGTTGCTGTTCGAATTTCCGTCTAATCCCGCGTGTTTGATCCGACTGGCTCGGCTTCTTTTCAAACTTTGTGTTTACTGCCCGAACCAACCAATAGCAACGCGCCATGCAGTTTAATGAAACTGCAGCGTTTTGGCCCTGGCCATGCGAATTACAAAACTGCCATCAGCATTCACTTAATTCATTTTAAAACTTAAATAATTATTTCATTTTATAACCTAACTTCTAAAAATCATAATAAATCCATTTTTGCTCCAAATTGGATGGGGATTTTTGTGTTGATCTCCAAATTCCCTCTAGTTTTTTTTAGATATGATAATGAAAGTTGTGCCTGGTGGATTTTTGGTTTGGCCTAATGATTTTTGACATGTATGCATTAGGTGTATGTTTTACCATATTGATCATGAAATAATCATGCATTATCCAAAATGAATGAAATTTTATAGGCATGTTATTGACTCTTTCCTGGTGATTTTGATGTATAGTTTGTTATTTTTGAGTCCCTGGTTAGAGAGATATGATGTGATCTTCATGAGTGTGACAATGTGTGTCACACTATGTTATGCCATGTCCCTGATTTTATTTTCCATGCCTATGCTATGCCTATGGCTCTGAATTTTTGCATGAGATACCTTATGTATGTCTAGTTTCACCATGAATTTTTGTAGGAATTGTTGATACATTTCCTATTTGATTGGGATTTTTGTTGGCTGTTTAGTCATTTTAGGGTTTTTCTTGAGTAGTTCACTTACATATCTTGTAAAATCCTCATCCCTTATCATATGAAGATGAAATTTGGTGGAGTGTTTTTTGACATGTTTAGCTTCACTTTGGCTTTGGTCCCATTCATTTCTCATTTGTTTTCACTATTTTACACTTGATTGAAGTTGAGACATGATTTGTGACCTTGTTTAGGTTGATTTTTGCATACCATGACTTCCTGATTTAATTCCCCTACTTCCACTTGTCCAAATGCTATGAAATTTGATATGTGCCTCATTGAATGTGTTATGTTTGAGCTGGAATTTTTGTGGAATTTATTGAGCTGTTTTGGTATTTGTTTGATTGTAATCATTCTGTTTACTCATATGTGGTTCACACTTGCTTACTTTGACCTAAATTGTGCATGAAATGAAATTGGTGTATTGTTTTGATATGAGACCAATTAGACTTTCTTCTTAATTGAATTATCTTGGTTTTAATCATGTTTCACTTGCTGTTTTAAGATTTTTCCCTCCTTGTTGACCCTAGGCTTGTCCTAGTGGTCTTACTTCTCATGTTTGAGTTTGACTTTGACTTTTCAGGTTAAGAAGCAAAGTGCTTTAAAGGAATTAATGCAAGTTGATTGAGTTGTCTCATTTGACTATTGTAAACTAACTTGTTTGTTTTGTAGGGTGCTTAGCTCATTTGAGCTTTGAGCTTTGTGCTTTGCACACATGGTTGATTGTGTTGTCTGTTGGATCATAACTTGTCTGTTTTGATTTTGTGATTGGTGCTGATTATATTTGATTGATTTCAGGTACCATAGTTGCTTATAGTTCTTTGAGAACTTGCATTGCTTTGCTGGTATAGCATTTGCATTGAGGTATAACACTTTCTTCTTCATGTAGTCTGGAAGACCTGGCTTGTTATTTAGCCAGGCACCTGTCTGAAGTCCTCCTTAAGAGGCAATGTCTTTGTGTGTTTACTTTTGTCCCCAAGCAGGTAAAGACCTCATGTGAGGCAATTGGTAGACAAAAGAGATATGTAGCCTATCTCCTACTATTCTGCGAGTCACTCATATTGCTCGCACTACTTGTGTTTGATGCATGTTGAGTAAAAACCCAAGATCTATCGAGTCTAATTTGGGGAGAGAGTTCCATCTTTCTGAACTCCCCCACCTTCTGATATTCAATGCTCTCCCTGACCAGGGATAAGAATGATGAGGCACACCCCTCATATCCATTCATCTGCTTCACCTTAGTCCCTCAATGGCAAGGTTAGGAGCAACATTAACCCTATTCCAGTTGGCTTTAATGCCTCACCCTTGTTTGAGACTGATTGTTTGGTTATAGTGTGTGATAAATGACCTTGCTTGATTATTTGCTTGATCCATATGTACATGATTACTTGAGTTTGCCATTGTGCATTTATCATCATTGATTTCCATTAGTGCATGATCATTTCATTTGTCCTTGTGACATTGATGTTTTCCCATTGAGGACAATTGTAAGTCCATGTTGATTGGCTTTTGATCCTATGATTTGGAAGGGATAGAGTGTAAGACCATTTCATTGGTCACTCATATCCTCTTTGCTCTTTGATTGAGCTGGTTGTTGTATGTGAGGATCCATTGTAAGTCCATGTAATTTGGCATTTGTTTTCCTATGATCATATGTGGAAGTTAGCATAAGTCCAGATAGATTGACAGTTGACATCCATGTTTCGTTTTTGTTTTGCTTTGAGGAGATTGGAGTAAGACCATTTATTGGCATCTGACATCTTTATTTTGTTTTGCTTTGTGAGATTGGAGTAAGACCATTTATTGGCATCCGGTATCATTGTTTTGTTTTAGGAGATTGGTGTAAATCCATTTATTGGTATCCGGTATCCGCTTTTGTGTGAGATTGGAGTAAGACCATTGAGTGGCATCCGGTATCACCTTGTCTTTAATTTGCTAACTTGCTTTGTTCCTCATTCCAAAGGACACACTTGAATCATCTTCTATATGATTTCAAGAGGTGAACCTCTAGGAAGTTTTACACTCCATCATCCATACCCTTTTGTTTCAAAACTCCCTTTTCACATTGTTGACCTTTCAAACTTGTATATTCATGTTGTGCAAACATTCTCACCTCTTTCAAATTAGAAACCTGGACCTTAAGTCCTTGACTTTTCAAACTTCACTTTTGTTAATACTTCTTTTTGAATCAATCTTAATCATACTTTGACCATACTTTGTGAATAATCATAATCAATTAACTTCACCCATTCAATTGTTTTGGCTTTGTCCATTGTTAATATGTTTTCATACATTAGCCGTAGGTTTTAATTACCATAGTGGTTGATGTAAATCTTACCTTGTCCTTAGTGAGTTGATTGTAAGTCTTCCATACTTATTATAGGGTTAACCCCTCACTAGTATGTTGAAGCCGTCCTCGCATGGTGGATTGTTGATTCGGGTTGAGTTTTCTCCCATTGGTAATGAAAAGCCTTAGTGTTTGTGTTTAAAATGAGCTCACTAATTTTTGGAAATCTTTTAGTCGAACTACAGCGTTTTGATCCTTACCTTTGATGGAAGGTACGTAGGCAACGGGTTCATCCGTTCGAACACAAAAATAATAGAATTGTACATTCTTTTCTCATCATCCCATTCATGTTTGCACAATATGTCATAAACAAATAAACATTTTCTTATACAACAAGTGTGAAAAGGGCTCCCTAGGAGTACCTAGGACGTGATGGGTGCCTAACAGCTTCCCATTGCGTAATTTACCCCTTACCCAGATTCTCTGATCTTTTTCATTAGTTTTCTACGTGTAAAACTTCTTAGGTTTTTGTTCGCTTTTTAACCAGTCCTTAGGATAAATAAAAGTGCGGTGGCGACTCGATTCATTGTATGCATTGCTTATGGTTTAATCAATAAATCATATAGCGACGAATACACCGCTACACTTCCAACGGGATTTTCCGAATCAAATGGTGAGGGTCATTTGTTTTGAATAAAATAATGGGAGCATATTTAATTAAAGGCCTAATTAAATATGTTATTGATACTTATATTTTCATTATTTTCATGTAGATTACCATGACAACAAACACCTCTAACAATATTTTGCGACCAATCCTTGACAAGGAAAAATTGTCTGGGACAAATTTTCTGGATTGACACCGAAATCTGAGGATTATCCTCAAACATGATAGAAAGCTGTATGTCTTGGAGAAACCTGTTCCTGAAGAGGAACCTTCTAGTTCTGCACCTAAGGCAGAAAGAGATGCTTATAAGAAGCATGTCGATGATGCCAATGAAACTGCTTGTCTCATGCTAGCTACCATGAATTCAGAGTTGCAAAAGTAACATGAGAACATGGCAGCGTTCGATATGATCGAACACCTGAAGATGCTCTACCAAGAGCAAGCAAGGTATGAAAGGTTTGAAGTTTCAAAAGCCATTTTTCAAGGCAAGTTAGCCGAGGGAGCCCCTGTAGGTCCCCATGTGCTCAAGATGATTGGGTATGTGGAAAACCTTGAAAGGTTGGGTTTTCCCCTCAGAAAGGAACTTGCGACTGATTTGATCTTGCAATCGTTGCCAGATAGATTCAGTCAATTTATCCTAAACTTCAATATGAATGATATGGACAAATCTCTTCCTGAACTGCTAGCCATGTTAAGATCTGCTAGCCATGTTAAGAACTGCTGAGCAGAATCTGAAGTCAAAAGGGAAGTCCATTCTGATGATCGGAAATGGAAAGAGACAGAACAAAAGACCCACCAAGCAGGGTGATAAAGGGAAAGGCAAGGAAGTTTCCAAACCCAAACCCATTGTTGCTACTTTGAAGCCTAGTGGAGGCATAGCAAAGGAAGGCACCTGCTTCCATTGCGGTAAGACCGGACACTGGAAGAGAAACTGCCCAAAGTACCTGGAAGACAAGAAGAATGGAGTAGAGACTTCAACTTCAGGTATTTTTATTATTGAAATTAATTTATCTACTTCTGCATCATGGGTATTAGATATTGGATGCGGTTCTCACATTTGTACCAATGCGTAGGGGCTAAAAAGGAGTAGAGATTTGGCAAAAGGTGAAGTTGACCTACGAGTTGGCAATGGAGCAAAGGTTGTTGCTTTAGCCGTAGGAACTTATGTATTGACTTTACCTAGTGGTTTAATAATTCAGTTAGAGAATTGTTATTATGTACCTGCAATTAGCAGGAATATTATTTTCATTTCTTGTTTGGACAAGTTTGGTTTTTCATTTATAATAAAGAACAATTATTGCTCAATTTATTTGAATGATATATTCTGTGCTACTGCACAAATGGACAATGGACTATATGTCCTTGATCTTTTCAATCAGATCGAGGTGGTGAGTATTTAAGCCTAGAATTTGATGACCATCTGAAAGAGTGTGGGATCCTATCCCAACTTACTCCTCCTGGAACACCCCAATGGAATGGTGTATCTGAGAGAAGAAATTGAACCCTGTTAGACATGGTCCGATCCATGATGAGTCACGCCGATCTTCCAAACTCCTTTTGGGGACATGCACTATTGACAACAGCTTACACACTTAACCGTGTTCCATCCAAAAAGGTTGAGAAGACACCCTATGAGGTATGGAGTGGTAAGAAACCACATATGTCTTACATGAAGATTTGGGGTTGCGAAGTTTATATGAAATGACAAATTTCAACTAAGCTTGAGCCCAAATCTGACAAATGCTTATTTGTGGGGTATCCTAAAGAAACAAGAGGGTATTACTTCTACAATCCTTCTGAGGGCAAAGTGTTTGTCGCTCGAACTGGAGTTTTCCTAGAAAAGGATTTTATTTCTAAAGGAATCAGTGGGAGGAAAGTAGAACTTGAAGAAATTCAAGAATCACAAAGCATTGATACACCTTTGGAGGAATTAGAGCAGGAAACACAAGTAGTTGTGGAGGAGCAACCTGCCCTGCTCAAGTAGAACAAGACCAGCGTAGGTCAAGTAGGATACGTCACATACCCGAGAGATATGGATATCTCATAACTGATCAAGGTGATGTATTACTCATGGATCAAGATGAGTCTGTGACCTACCAAGAGGCCATAACTGGTCCCGAGTATGAGAAGTGGCTAGAAGCCATGAAATATGAAATGGATTCCATGTACACAAACCAAGTTTGGACCTTGGTATAGCCTTCTGTAGGAGTTAACCCTATAGGATGCAAGTGGGTCTTCAAAAAGAACTCTGACATGGATGGTAAGGTACATACCTATAAGGCAAGACTGGTCACAAAAGGATATAAACAAATTCATGGGGTTGACTATGATGAAACCTTTTCACCAGTTGCAATGCTTAAATCTGTTCGAATTTTACTTGCTATCGCTACATATCATGATTATGAAATATGGAAGATGGATGTCAAAACTGCTTTCCTTAATGGGAATCTTCTTGAGGATGTGTACATGATACAACCTGAAGGATTTGACATACTAGAAGAAGCCCAAAAGATATGTAAGTTACAAAGATCAATCTATGAATTGAAGCAAGTTTCCAGAAGATGGAATCTTTATTTTGATGAAATAGTAAAACAATATGGATTCATCAAGAACGAAGATGAGCCTTGTATCTACAAGAAGGTTAGTGGGAGCATGATCATTTTCCTGGTATTATATGTAGATGACATATTACTCATTGGAAACGATGTCCCTACCCTGCAACAAGTAAAGTCTTGGTTGGGGAAATGCTTTTCTATGAAGGACCTAGGTGAAGCAGCCTATATATTAGGAATCAGAATCTATAGAGATAGATCACAAAAACTATTTGGCCTAAGTCAGAGTACACACATAGACAAAGTGCTAAGACGCTTTAATATGCATGATTCCAAGAAAGGATTCATACCTATGCAACATGGCCTGTGTCTATCAAAAACACAATCCCCTTCAACTAAGGAAGAAAGGGATCGCATGAATAAGATTCCATATGCATCTGCAATAGGATCTATCATGTATGCCATGTTATGTACTTGACCAAATATCTCGTATGCTTTAAGTGCAACGAGTAGGTACCAATTTGATCCTGATGATGCTCATTGGGTAGCTGTCAAGAATATCCTTAAGTATTTGAGAAGGACTAAGGACTCATTCTTGATATATGGAGGTCAGGAAGAGCTGGATGTAATTGGATACACCGATGCTAGCTTCCAGATAGATAAGGATGCTTTAGATCGCAATCTGGTTATGTGTTTTGCTTAAACGGTGGCGCTGTGAGTTGGAAAAGTTCAAAGCAAGATACAGTTGCTGATTCTACAACCGAGGCCGAGTATATTGCTTGCTAAAGTGCAGCAAAGGAAGATGTTTGGATCAAAAAGTTCATTAGTGAACTTGGCATAGTTCCTAGCATTGTGGATCCCATTGGTCTCTATTGTGATAACAATGGTGCTATCGCACAAGCTAAGGAGCCTAGACCTCACCAACGATCCAAACACATACTTAGGCGTTATCACCTCATTCGAGAGATAATAGATAGAGGAGATGTGAAAATATGCAGAGTACCTACACTTGACAATATTGCTGACCCACTGACAAAGCCTCTTGCACAGCAGAAGCATGATGGCCATACTAGATCTATGGGCATTAGGGATATGCTTGATTGGCTCTAGTGCTAGTGGGAGATTGTTGGTGTAAGCCCTAGAGGCCAATACTTTTGGTACTTGTATCGAATTATTTATTAATAATAAAAGGCTTTTTCTTTATTATGTTTGTTTAATAAAGTCCCTAGAATAGCTAGTCCGTTTAATGTATCAAGTGTGACTTAATCATGAGATCACATTAACATAAGGACACTATTCTTAAAGTATCCGTAGTCGAGCTTTATTGTGAAGTGGGATAATATTAAAGCATTAAGACTATTATGTATATAGATTGATGATCACATCTCATGGATTATAGATAAGGAGTTATCAAGTCTTAAACATAGGTATGAATATTAAGAGTAATATTTATACTGGATTGACCCGCTATGAGAATACTATATAGAATGTTATGCAAAGTGTCATAAGTTATTCTCATGGTGATAATGGTGTATACCACCCTTCGACCTGAAACCACTATGGACCCTAGATGTAGAGTCGAGTGCCTTATTGTTGATCAAACTTTGTCCGTAACTGGATGACCATAAAGACAGTTGATGGGTACTCCACAAAGCATGCTAAGGGACATGAGTGACCTAGATGGAATTTGCCCATCCTGCGTAACTGGATAAATGTCTATGGGCCCAATATTGAATTGGACAAGGATGACACGGTCTATGCCTTGTGTTCAATATAGACATAAGGGCAAAAGGGTAATTGTACACATAAGTATTATCACAAAAGGATTTGTCAGATCACATGACATTTTCGTGTCTTGGGTAGAAGTGATGTGTTGCTAGATACCGCTCACTGTTTATTATGTTAAATACGTGATTTAATATAATTGCCAATGCCGCGAAAACCTACAGGGTCACACACAAAAGGACGGATTGATGAGAGATAGAGTAACTAAGGAATATCGTAATGTGCGATGCACTTAAGTGAATTGTAGAACATCGTAAGGTATGGTGTACTTAAGTAGAATACGAAATATGGTAAGGTACCACGCGCTTAAGTGATTTTGGCATATTATAAGATATGGGCCACATACACTTGAGTGAGCTTTTTAACTTGCAGCCCACACAAGTGGTTTTATAAATAAAACCCTTGTGAAGAAGCATTGTTGCATTTGCAATTTCGTTTCTCTCTCTCTCTCTCACACACACACACACTCAAAGCCTTCATTCGTAGCAGCTAGCACTGAGATTGAAGGAATCTGTTCGTGCGGACTGAGTAGAGGCGTTGTCATCGTTCAACGTTCATGATCGCTCCGTAGATCTGCATCAAAGGTTACAATCTCCACAAGAGGTAACGATTCTATCACTGATCATGCCCATTCGTAAGGATCACTAAAAGAGAATTTTTAAATTCCGATGCATTTTGGATCGCTCTTCTCCTTCAGGTTAGTCTATGGTAAAACTCTCTCTCTCTCTCTCTCTCTCTCTCTCTCTCTATCTATCTATCTATCTATCTATCTATCTATCTATCTATGTATCTATGTATCTATCTATCTATCTATCTATCTATCTATCTATCTATCTATCTATCTCTCTTTCTATCCATCCATCCATCCCTCCCTCCCTCTCTCCCTCCCTCCCTCCCTCCCTCTATCTATCTATCTATCTATCTATCTATCTATATATATATATATATATATATATATATATATATATATATATATATATATATATATATATATATATATATATATATATAAATAAATTTAATTTAGTGAAATCAAGTAAAATAATATATGTTAAACTCTTATGTGCCTAGAGTTACATTGGGATAGAAAATCACTTAATGGAAAAGTAAGTGGCTTGGAATTAAGTAAAAATAGAAAAAATATCTATATATTTTGTAAAAAGTTGTAAGAGGTTGATAACAGATTAATAACTCAAATTACCCAATTTTTAACCTAGAGAAAAGGTTGGTAAAGTTTCTCCAATTTCTTTAGCATTGGTCAAAATTCTCACTCCATTCTCTCTTGGTCATAAAAAAAATCTCAAATACTTAAAAGAGAATATCCCATTTTTTTCTCATGGTTCAAGTTAGAATCAAGTCTAGATCATTGCAAAGAAAGTGTTTCCCTCATTCATATGAACCTTAGGGGTTTCTAAAAACGGTAAGAAAATATTACTTCCCTATATTTTTTCCCTTGGTTGTGGCCTTCATATATGTTTGGAGTTTTGGGGTTTTTAATTTCTAATTTCATCAATGTTGTATGTATATGATTTACAATGATTAATCTTGAAATAATTATTATTTGGTGTATGTGGGACTTTTGTCGTTGTGTAATTACTTAACAAATCATTTTGAAAATTTGAAAAAAATGGTGTTATTGATGTTTATGAAAAAAGTGTGCAGTTTCAAATAAAAACTAAATGTGATTTAAGATAAATCTTATATAAATTAATTTTTTGTGCCTTGAGTTTATTTTTAAAAAAGAAGTATTTCTAGTATTTACGTTTTGCCTTAATGGCTTGTATGTATGTAGGATCTTGGGTGATTTTTTTATACTTAGCATATAGGATTTGTATATATTTAATAATGTTGTTGTGAGCTTAAAACATTTTGAGAAAAAATGTTATGATATGGTTGTTGTTGATAATATTTTAAGAAATAATTTTATTGTGAAAAACTTTGAAAAAAGTTAAAACTCCTTGAGATTTTAATGAAAATGATTATATCTCTCTGACATTTCATAGAAATGGGGAGATTGATATGTTTGTTTTTGGAAGTGATGTTCATTTTAAATTTGAAAAATATCATAAATATAAAGGAGATTATTTTGTAGATTATTTTCATGTGAAAAATTTTAAGTGTCGGAGTTTTAAAAATGATTGATTTATTTTGAAAATATTGAACCCTAGTGGTTGTTGGTTAGATTTGATGTGTGCTAAATTATTTTTGTGAGAATAAGGAAATATTTTTTTTTGCGTGTGGTATTTGAAAATAAAGCATTTAAGTAATTTGGTGGTGGTGCTTAAAATTACATAAGGTTTTTACGCGTATTATTTGGGGTTTTAGATGGACTTGAAATACGATGAACTAAAACCTAGGGCTTATAAAGAGTGAAGGTGAAAAATAAACCCTAAGGGATGATTTTTTTAGATATTGTATCAACTTTTTAGTTGTGTGGTTTAAGGTACATTATCAAGCGAGAAACACTCGTAGAACGGTATCAAGCAATACTTCTTAAATTAGTGTAGTATCAAATGAGAAACACAACCCTCTACGGAGTGGATTTAGTAATATTTTGGAATCATATGAATTAACGTGTAATAAATGCATCTAGATGATTTATGAATGATTGAGTTGTTTGGTGAAAAAAGTTAAACATTATATATTGTCATAACATGTTATAAAAACTTGATATGCATTGTTGTCATATGTTATTTTTAGATTATCATCTATTTTTTATGTGGACTATACTGAATGTCACGAATTATTAGTAACTTGACTTGCATGGAGATCACACCATTGATGAAAGTATGAAAGAACAAAATTTTGGATATGTGATTGCTGACCACGAGACTTGATTTCACTAGTGGGTCTTAACACTTTGTATTCTTTATCTTAATGTTAAGATCAACTTACGAATTTTTTTTTTGAGTTTTTTTTTTGGAGTTGTGTTATTGTAAAGGAAATAATTTAACTTTAAAACATTTTTGGTGATAATATTAAATACTTGATTTTGAAATGTGTCTTAGTTATGGTGGAATTAATTTATAAAATGTGGCATATTCTTTATTGTCGTTATTAGGAAAAGGTTTGAAAAGAAATATTTTACTCTTGACTTATGAAAAGATAATCATGGCTTGAATTACAAACATGTTTTGATATTATTAATTAAAAAAAATGGATACTTAATGTTAAAGATTTGGGTGTTACACCTGACGTTGAGGAGTTATCCTCAATTCACTTAAGAGTTTCTCCTTATAAGATCCTCAAGATTTATCATATTTTCCTAAAGATTAATTGTATTGACCTACACTAACAGAATCTTTAAGTCATACTTCCCTAACACTAGAATATTGAACTCTCACATACTATAATAGTATGCATAGTCCACTAGGTTATTGAACCATGTCATATATTTTCCTTCCATTGTCATCTAAAGTTTCCCCTTATTAAGGACCATAATAGACACGAGTTGGATAATTTAATAATTTCGTAGTTCACTTATATAACACTCATTCATATACTCATGCTAATCATAACATTATTTCATGACTTCATTAACTTTATTTTTAAATAATATACTAATAAATCTAATATTATACATAAATCATGAAAATTACTGCAAATCATTCATTCACCATTGAGCCAATTACATCCACTAATAATTGTATATGGATATATTTTAACACCTAACACTTAAAAATTTCATGATATATCATATGATTTCTAAAAGGGTTAAAGGCGTAACAAGCCAAAAACACATTTTGAGAATACAATATTCTCATTTGTCATACACGTTAGCATGCCTATGTCTCCGACTAGAGTTGTTAAAATGGGCTACACGATCTTAAACGGGTGGGCCCTGGCGGATCTCATATTTTTTAGGGTTGAGGCAGAAAAGCCCTATTGTAATATGCACTCAAAAATTACTACCTGAGCCCTGTCATGTACGGGCTTCGGGCTATGCGACCCTAAATGTTTTTTAAAAAAAAATATTTTTATATAAAAATTAAAATAAAAACTCTATAATATTTATTATAAATACAATAAAAATTATACTATTTTTAGCATAATACATTTTTAAGTACTTGTAAGACCCTAATTTTGACCCTAAGATCCCTCATGCTATCTCATCATTTGCATTGACTTTGGGATCACACCTTGGTATCCTCCTCCCCCCTCATTCATTGGGTTTGCATTGGGAGAGATCACCAAGCACTTTTTGATTGTATTATACTTTTTTTTTGTTTGTTTACTAACCAAAATATCAAAAATATGCCTAGTATAGTTTCATTTCTTTTGTAGGTAGTGTGTGTGTCCACATATGCCTCATCAAGCTCATATTTAGGGTTTGAGACCCTCAGTGCAAGAGATAAATCAAGAAAAGGTTCACATTGATTCTATGTATCATATATGGATCCCCATGCTCTTTAATTGTCATTTTCATCAAGAATTCATCAAGAGTTTAAAGTTTATTTGCCTTGGAAGCCCTAATTCATTGGGGTATCTTGTGCGACTTCCTTAGCAAGTTTCTTCACCAATTGATCAAAGATATCAAGGGATACTTCATTATATATCATCTCAAGCATATATTATCCTCCATGAGCCCCAAAGATCAAAATAACTTCAAATTTGCAAGTTGGTTCAAAGAGGTTGACCAGAAAAGTCAACTAGTCAAATCTAGGGTTCCCTAGACCCTATCTTCTACACCTTTTGTCATATGTAAATGATTCCAAGAGAAAAGTTACTATTTATGATATTCTAAACAACTTTCATGTTGGCATCAGGAGTTAATTTGTCTTGTAAAGTCATTTTTTTATGGTGAAAGATTATAGGTCATTTTGTTTGTGCCCTAGATTGAGGGTCAACTTCCAAGAATCATAACTTGCTCATTTTTTATGATATGAAATCCATCCAAGTTTCATGATTAATTTCAAGATGTCGTCTCCAACTTTTCTTCTTTTAGAGAGGTCAAATTCACTTGCAAGGGCATGTACCAAGAGAAAACATTATAGGTCATTTTGGGCTATCATCATTGAACAAGCAATTTTCCTCAACTTCTAAAATCCATAAGTCCCTCATGCAAGATTCAAAGGGTGTAAAATTTGTGACCAAATTGAATAGGATGAAATAGATACAACTTTGAAGAAGTAACCATTTTCATTTGAAGCTCATGGCAAAAGTTATTCAAGGTGGAAAAAGTGGCCATTTGACTTTTAACTTAGAAATTTTTCAACCATGTTTGATTCCTCCAACTTCCACCTCAAAATTCATCATGATCCAAGCTCCAAATGGAAAAAAAATTCAACAGAAAAGTTTCTCTCCTTCATGTTACCATTCTAAAGAGTCCAATATCATGGCATTTGGAGCATTTTTGAGTGACTTGCGCATGGGTGTAATACATGGCCCCATTTGGTAAGATTCCATGATAAATTTCCATTTCACTAATGCATGACTTCATGCTATTGTTTTAGGTTGGTTTGCACATGAGTTTGGACCTTTTGACATCATTTGATGAGCTTTATACACACTCATGCAAATGTGCATGAGAGCATTGCTATTTTTTGGATTTTTTGATGGAAGTGTGTGAAAAGAAATCCTCATGCTATAAATACAAGTGCCTTGAGATCAAAAATGGATCAGTCTTGTCCAAGCTTTGCACTGCGTCTTCCCTAACCTCCATTAAAGGATAAACTTAAAGATTTATTTTGAAGTCGAGTTTCAATTCTCATTCTGTTTTGGAATTGAAACTCCAAGAATCCAAGCTTCTTAATCATTCATTTCATCTCCTACAAGTGTATAGAGGCAAGCCCAAGAAAATTGAGATCAAGATCGAGCTTCCTCACTACAAACAGAAGGTGAATTTTGTGAAACTTTTCTTCTTCGATTCTCCCTCAATTCTCCATCATTTCACTTGATTTTTGGTTGTCTGGAGGCCTACCAATGTAGGAAATAAGATTGAGTTGCTTTGAGGTCAAATCGAAGCAACTCAACTCATACTCCTCGATTTTCAATTCCATGTATCTTTCAATATACTTAGAATTGGAGAGTTTAGAGGTCAGATTTGGATTCCTGTCAATTTCCTCTTCAAATTAGTGTATGCACTTTTTATTTGGGTGAAGGTTGATAGTGGACACGTCTGGTGAGGTCCACCGGAGAAGATGACCGGAGCCCTAGCTCCAGAGGTGTGTTGGCACCCTCTCATCTATTTGATCATGTTTAAACATTTTAACCTTGGCCCTTAGTTTGCATGACCATGTTTGCAGCGCGTTTGACTAGTGTGTTTGGTGGACACCAAATGCGTGGCCATCAGATATGCCACCTCAGTTAATGAGGGAGGTCTGATGGCCCATGTTTTTTTCCATTTTATTTTTAATTATGATTTTATTTTAAATACCTCTATTTTATTTAATTCATATAAATTTCATTTTTGATCCAAAAAATATGGCACTTTCACCAAAAACCGTTATATATTTTCCTCTTCCATATTTTGAATTAAAATATTTTTTTGGATTAATTTTGATATTTTTTGTGAATTAAATGATTTTTGGCTTGTTTTTAAATATTTTAAAATACTTCTTGAAATTCTGGTATTAGATATAAGATGTCGAAGGTAATGTCACGACACTGATATCTGGTTATAAACAATGGATAAACAGAAACAGAATGGTAAATCAAATAACACAAGCAATTGTTAACCCAGTTCGGTGCAACTCACCTACGTCTGGGGGCTACCAAGCCAGGAAGGAAATTCACTATAATAGAATTAGTTCAAAGACTATCCGTACACTTCACCAAGTTACAGTCTTTCTCACCTAATCTCTACCCGTGCAATTTCTACCTAAGCACTCTTAGATATGAGAACCCACTCACTTCCCTTACAATCACACACCCGTGATTTTAAACAACAATCCCTTGTGAAAAGAAAATACTTTTCAATTACAAACTCTTGATTTTACTTCACAGTTTCAAACAAGAAGACACACTCTTGATCTTGCTTCAAAGCTTTGATCAAGAAGACAAATCAGTCCAATTCAATCATCAATGGATGACTTGAATGACCTACAGACACAAACCCTAGCTCTCTCTCTAAATTTCGCTCAGTCTTGGTTGTGTGTTCAAACAGGTTTTCTGAGTCCCCTTTTATAGAAACATTGGACATCTTGAAAACCCTAAATCTATTTTCCAATCAAATCTTTTTATAACAGCTGTATAGATCTCCCTAGAAAATAAGTAAATCTGGTTGAAATCCCTGAAAGAATGCGCCAGCTAGCCATATCTTCAATCAACCAATGATTGCCATTAATTGTGCAATTACAAAACACCAGACATTCATACTGAATGTTCTGTGTACAAGATGTCATGACATCGGGTCTGACATCTGGAAAAATCCTGCATCATCCATATTTCTTTTTATAGCAGGTACATGTAAGTTGTAAATGCGCCTAAGAGGGGGGGGGGGGGGTGAATTAGGTGGTTAAAAATTCTTCGATCTTGTTTCCGGTTTATGGTTATTTTCGTTTAAGTGCAGAAAAATAAATTGCGGAAAGTAAAAAGACACCGGAAATTATAGTGGTTCCCTTCACAATCCGAAGGTACATCCACTCCCCTTTCCACACGAAAGAGATTTCACTATAGTTAGAATTATGGTACAGCCTATTCACACAAACGGTGATGCCTACTATCTAACCTATAGGTAAACAAGTGTATGAAGAACAATCCTCTTCAACACCAACCCCTTGTGTCCAACAATCCTGGATCACAAGTCAAACAGAAATAATTCTATGAATGATTTGAGTAAAGTATAGTACTATCAATCTTCTCTTGATTGATCTTCTCCTTATGTAACAATCACTTTAATAATGTACAAGCAAGTGTTCAAGTGTATGATGAAACTTAGATGAATAATATATGAAAGTTTGATGCACAAGTTTTACACTTTTGAAAGTTTTATGAACACTTTGTGAAAAAGAATATTTTATGTAAATGATTGTTTTTGAAGTTTTATGCAAAGGAGGTGTCTTTGAAATTCTGACATTATGATGTTTATATATTGTTAAAACATCTCTACAAAAAGGTATCAATGATGAGGGGATGCCATGATTCATTTGAGAAAATTTTTAGACACAACAAAAGTAAAAAAAAAACTGTTTCAAAACGCTGCAAATTACGGCGGTTCAAAACGCCATAATTTACTAACAACTGCACGTTTAAAAATATTCAAATATTCAAATTTCAAAAGGAAAAAAAACTGTTTCAAAACGCTGCAAATTACGGCGGTTCAAAACGCCATAATTTACCTACAACTGCATGTTTTAAAAAATATTCAAATTTAAAAAGTAAAAAGGATTTAAAAACAATTTTTTAAAAGCATGAAACTCATGGCATATATTTTCTAACACCCTTAAACTTATATAGCATGCATGAGACACTTTTGAACACTTGCATAAACATTATCAAGAGATGAATGTTATACCTTTGATCAATCTAAGATAAATCTTCAAGACTTTAAATAATATGAAATCTTGTTCTCGCTTCAATGTCTTGATCCATTTCCTTTTTGAGCATGCATAACATTTTGAATGAATAATGTTGTCTTCATCAAAACCATTTAGAGGCTTGCCTTCACAGTACATCCATATCAGATACCATGACATAGTGTATATCATCTGAAACAATCCTGCATGAACATGTCTTCTAGTTAAGCTCCAGCAGGTACAACCAATATCAGAAGCCTTGTTATTTTATGTGGCATTCTGAAACAATCCTGCTTGCACATGTTCTTTAACTCCAGCAGGTACATAGGATATCTTATGTTAAGACATCACACATGACATCTTGTGAACACTCTTTGTTTTACCAAAATTGCTGCCAACACTTAGAATCAACAAACTCCCCCTTTGGCAAATTTTGGCTAAAACATATATCTGTCCTTTTTGTTCACAAGGCAAACTATCAGCAGTTTAAACCACATAACTGTAGTTTAATCAGCAGCAGAAGCAAAACAATTACTAGCTATGGCTACTAGTAATACACATATGCACAAGGGTACTTCTCCTCCCCCTCAATCTGTGCAACAATCAATAGAATTACTAGTTATGGATGCAACTAGTAAGACACATAAATGCACAATGCACAAGGGTACTTCTTCTCCCCCTAAATCTGTGCATTCACCAAAAAACAGCTACTATAACTCCAGCACCTGTACCGGCCAGAATGTCACACTGACATCTGCTATAACATCAACACCTGTGCATCATATCAGACATCCTCTTTGACATCTGCTAACAGACCAACAGAAACATTCTGTTTTAACACCTGTGCACTTCTTCCAATAATAGTTGTTCTTTTGTCCAGCCACATACGTCTCTCCACAACTGCTTTCATATCAACACTTCTCCCCCTTTTTAGTCAAAATTGACCAAAGGTGACCAATCAGACAAAATAAATGTACATTAGTCTGTCAGAGAATGTCAGGACAAATGTTATAACATTAAACATGTTAAAACATAATATTCATGCAGTACAAACCATCATTATACACAGCTGAAAGCTGAGACAATGAACAAATCCAAGGAACTCATTAAGAGTCATAAATATTACATAACAGGCATCAAGAGGACTGCCACAAAATACAAAAACAAACAACCAATCAAGACAACAACCTTCCAAACAGCAGCCTAGCTTCCACCACACCTCCCAGTTTTCAATACAGGCAGGAACCATTAATAATAAGAAGAAGCATCTCCTTCACCTTCATCTTCATCTTCAGCTACACCTTCAGAGTCTTCTGAGCTTTCAGAACAGGATTGGGATCTTGTATTTGAGTCCTTTCCAGCCTTTTCTTTGTCTTCCCTTTCCAGGCTACTGATGAGAACTTCTAAAGCTTCCTTTCTAGCCTTGGCCACCCTTATACCATTTTCCAATTCTTTGCAGGTCTCTTTTAGTTGGTCAATCAGACTTCCTTTGGATGCAGACTCCCTTCTGGAAGATGTCATGACATCATTGACATGACTTCCCTCAAACAGCTTATAGTGAATTAATAGAGGGGTCTTTCTCCTGCTTGGAATATCACTTGTACTCAGGATTCCTGGTTGTTGACTCAGGATGATCCCACAGATGTTAGAAGGGAATGCAATGGGCAACTTCACAACATTGGTGGAGGCATGTCTGATGGTTTGATTAAACACAAACTTTCCAAAATTATAGTTTATCTTAGTTCCGATGGCATGAATGATCCTCCCAAGAGCAATGGAGATGGTAGATATGTGATTAGTAGGTACCCAATTTGCAGAACCAATCTTATGCAAGATGGCATACTTGACAGTTAGTTTACTAGCCGCAAGGTGTTTCCTACTGGGCCATTCATTAACTTGGCCAACTGTAATCATCCTACATATCTCATTATCTGTGGCTTCTAGATCTACCCCTTCATCAGTTCCTCTCCCCAGGAACCTGTTGATGATGGTTGGTGAAAGTTTCACACACTTACCCATAACAACCACTTTGCAGACCTCCCTGCTGCTTTTTCCATAACTCTCATCAGGAATGTTTACAATGAATTCTTTGACTAGCCCTTCATAGCATTGAGGCAGAGCAGTCACAGTTTTCATAAGACCAGCTGCCTTGATTAACTCCATTACTTCCTTTACTTCACTTGCTTCTTTTCCCAATTCTCTTTCAACTGCTACCCTTCTTTGAGTCACAAACTTCCATTTGGCAGCACCACCTTCCACGTGAAACGAGATATTGCCAAGATGAACAGCAACCACTTTGTTTGGAGACTTCTTTACAGGCTTCCTTTTAACAGGGGAAATGTCTAAGACATCATATTCGACATCCTCATCAGATTCAGAACTCTCACTCTCCTTCATCTTCCTGACCTCTACTTTACTCCAAGTCTTGGAGGGACCTATACCAGCAACCCTTTTCTCCTTCCTACCTGTCCTTATCTTAGCCATACTCTTCCTTTTTCTCAGTCTATTAGCTACACTTGTTTTCACAAGATTGATCAACATGTCATCTTCTTCCTTAGACCCTTCTTCCTCAATGTCCTGAGCAGTATCAGGGGACATACTAGGTAAGTTTTTTCCAAGAGAACATAGTCCCTCAGCAGCTACTTCCTTTTCTGTTTTAGATGAGTCATCATCTTTCTCAGCTTGGGTTTCCACCTTAGGTGAGGGGTCCCTTCTGGACAGAGGGGTAAAAATGTCCTTAACTCCATGTTCTTCATTCAGTATCCTAGTAACTAGGTTACTTATTATGCGATCAGTAGAGTGCATGTCCTCTTTATCAGGCGATTTTTCAGGAGTGTTGCCTTGCTTAGCTCTAGCCATGGAAGGTGAGCTTGGAACGTTACCTGGTATCATACGCAGTGGAGTTACTTCCATCAAATCTTCATCTGAGAATTCCATGGAGGAAGTTCTAGTATGAAAGGATTTTGAGCTAGATGTTGGCGGATGTTGAGACATGTTGTTGAACTTTTGAGAAAACTTTCTTTGCCCTAGCAGAGGTTCTTTGAGAAGTTTGATGAAGATGGAGAGAATTGTGTTCAGGCAGAGTGTGCTATTTCCAATACTAGGAGATGGTTCATTATTAATGTGGCTTTTTCTTTTCATTGGGCAGACAATATTTTTGTTGCCTTTTCCACTCCTCATTAATTGCCATATTTTCTCAAGAACCCAATCACCTAATTTTCCCTTTTCATATTTCAGTTGAACAACATACCAATCCCTTGCAGTTCTGTTGGTTAGTTGCATCTCATGCTGTAGAACTATGAGTTTGTTTTCTACATATTTTCTACATGAGTGATGAAAACAAGTGATGTACTTGGTCCAGCTGTGCTGAATATGATCTTTGGACAAGGGTGTACCATCCAAGTTGTCATAACATCGAGTGTGACACTGATAAATGAAAAGTAAAGAGGCTTTTTAACTGAATTATTCGACTTTTGTTGGTTGAAAAATTTGTGCCAGGAATAGGCGAGTACATCAGAAAGCTGATCCCTGGAAAGAGGCGATTGCTATAAATTGAACAAGAGAAACTATCCTAATGGCAATGTGGAAACGGGGTCCCACCGAGTTTCGACTCTGCTATGGCTCGTATGTCCTCAAGACGCTCTGCTCATCTTGCTTTCTGAAGTGGATGATTAGTCGATCTTTTACCTTCGAAGATTGCCGGATTGAATGAAACGGTGATATAACACGGATGAACTCAGATCGCAGTTATTCGCTTATTCCCTAACTTTTGTGTGGACCGCCCTTTTGGGTTTTCAATCCACCGGGATACCCTTTTTTGCCTGAGCCGCCCTTTCGGGTTTTCGACTCACCGGGTGTACTTTTTTTTTTATATCCCTAATTTTTGCCCGAACCTCTTTATTCTTTTTTTTTGTTCGTCGGGATGCCCTTTTTTTCCCGGACTCTTCTTTTTAATGTCCAGCGGGTCTATTTTATGCGAAGTATTTTTTTAACTGCGCCTGAGTTGACAGGGGATGGGAAGTCTTTGCCATCCATGGTTGTTAGCATCAAAGCTCCGTCAGAGAAAAACTCTTTTCACCACGTATGGACCCTCATAGTTCGGTGTCCATTTGCCCCCTGTGATCTGTGTTGGGAGGAAGAATTCCTTTGAGTACCAATTCACCGACTTGATACTCCCGAGGGCGTACTTTCTGATCAAATGCTCTCTTCATCCGTCTCTGATATAGTTGGCCATGGCATATAGCTGCTAGTCTCTTTTCCTCAACTAGGCTCAGCTGATTGTATCGAGAACGGACCCATTCTGCTTCGTCCGACTTCATTGTTGGTGCAACGAAAAGTTATTCTGGCACAAAATGGCATATGAACCCCCTCCGGCATGATCAACACTGCACCAACTCCGCGACCATTGACGTTGACCGCCCCATCAAACATCATAATCCATTTGGATTCAGGGTCAGGCCCCTCCTCCGGGAGTGGTTCCTCGCAATCTTTCGATTTGAGAAACATGATGTCCTCATCAGGAAAGTCGAACCTCATAGGTTGGTAATCATCAATCGGTTGCGCGGCAAGATAGTCTGACAAGACACTTCCTTTGATGGCTTTTTGTGAAGTGTATTGGATGTCATACTCTGTCAGCATCATTTGCCACCTAGCAACCCTGCTGGCTTTTAAAAAATATACTTGACTGGATCCGTCTTTGATATCAATAGAGTCGTGTGAGTCAACATATACTGTCTTAGTCGGCGAGCAGCCCATGCCAAAGCGCAACAAGTTTTCTCGAGTAGTGAGTATCTTTGTTCACAGTCGGTAAACTTTTGCTAAGGTAGTATATTGCATGCTCTTTTCGACCTGACTCGTCATGCTGACCGAGCACACAACCCATTGACCTTTCTAACACAGTCAAGTACATGATCAATGGTCTTTTCCTCTCGGCCTGTAGACTGGCCCCAATCTTGATCTCTTTCTTGCCGTCTTCGGTACCAATGTTGATGGTCTCAACCACCTCCTGGTAAGGTGTGATAGCTCGGTCCTCCTGTTTCAACAACCTGGCTAACTCCTCAGGCAATTCACAATCTTCCTCAGCCCCTTCTTCGGCTTGATAGATAGGATTGTCGAAGTCATACTTGGCCATAGCAGTGTCGTTAGCAGTGAGATCCGGGTGATCAGTTTTACGAGGTGTTTTTTGGAAAGAAAAACGAAAAAGAAACATTGCCGTTTTGGTAAAAGTAAAAATAATTGAAAGAAAGAGAACACAAAATTGTTTGCAAAAGCCGTCCTCTATTGATGATGAAAATAATTGCGAAATGTAACTAAATGGATGGCCCTACAGATGAGTCATTACACCTTGGTCAAGGTGTAAGACTTTGTTATGCATGTGATAAAAGGAAAACAATAAAAATTACTCCTTCAGTAGAGTAAACCGGACGACTTTTTCAGACGACCAATTGTCGAGCTTTTCTCCTGGGACACACGGGCGAATCCAGCTATCTAAGTCAGAGTCGCTGTCAGCCTTGTCTTCATCTGCAGCATTGACGGTGTGGGGAGAAACCAAACCCCCGCTGGAGAAAGTACCAGCTTCATTCTTCTGAGACCCCGGAGTATACCCCAATCCAAACTTGTCTTCTTTGATGATTGGCTCCACAAATTTGCCCCAGCCTTGGGCATTACCAATTTTAACCACTTCAACAGCTTGCTTATATGAAGAGATAGAAGTCCCGACCTTCTCAGACTCAGGTGGAAAGACAGTTTCGGGCGCGACCTCACTGATGTTTATGGCTTCGAAGCCCTGACACAGCATCTCATGCATCTCGCCATCCATCTCCACATACTTAAATGTAGACAGATGGCTAACAAAAATATCCTCTTCACCACAGACGGTGACGATCTGACCTTCTAGTCCATATTTGAGCTTCTGGTGGAGAGTAGAAGTAACAGCACCGGCAGCATGAATCCAGGGTCGACCTAGCAGACAACTATAGGCAGGCTGGATATCCATCACATAAAAGGTACTCTTGAATACCTGCGGTCCAATCATAACTGGCAACTCAACTTCGCCACAAACAGCTCGCGTAGAGCCATCAAAAGCCCTTACAACTAAATTACTCGGCCTCAGGGTGGCGTCATCGCAATCCAACTTCGTTAAGGCTTTCTTTGGGAGAACATTCAGAGAAGAACCTGTATCAACCAAAACATGGGAAAGCACCGTCCCTTTGCATTCCATTATGATATGCAAGGCTTTGTTGTGATTCCTGCCCTCAGATGTTAGGTCATAATCGGTGAAACCTAGCGCATGGCTAGTGTGTACATTCGAAACTACCGACTCCAGCTGGTCAACAGTTATCTCTGGGGGAACATAAGCCATATTCAGTACTTTCAACAAGGCTGCTCTGTGTGCCTCAGAGCACATCAATAGTGAGAGAATGGCGATCTTTGAGGGTGTCTGATTTAGCTGGTCGACTACCTTGTAGTCACTTTTCTTGATAATCCTCATAAACTCATCCACTTCCTTCTCGATTGCGGTCTTAGGAGGAGCTTCCTCGGTAGTAACCTCTTCGGTGGATACCTGTTTTCCTTTAGCCTTGGCAGCTGCCTCAACTTCAGCATTCGTGCGCAATGTTGATGGTGCAAATAGGCGTCCACTGCGAGTGAAGCCACCAATTCCTCCAACATTGTCTACAGCGGAGCTACCAATGTCAAAGTCTTCTTCATTAACTTTCTGCCCCTGGAAATAGATATCAGCCCCATAGTGCCACGGGATAACACTGTCTTTCTCATACGGAACAGGTCCTGGTACCGTGATGGTGACCGGACCAATCAAAGTCGGTTGAGGGTTGTCAGAGTAAATTGGTGCTGGACTTTCTGGGAAATATATTGTTGTCGGAGCGGGTCTCTCGGGAACATATATTTCTTCAGGAGTGAAATAAAACGTTACGGTCGACACATCATTCTTCACTGGACGAGTCTGATCGAACTGAAGACAACCTTCATCTATCAGTTGCTGAATACCCCTTCTCAAACTATCACATCCGTTCTCGGCGTCTTGACAATTTCTGAACTCTTCCCCACAACCCGGGCAAATCCTTCCTTTCAAGAGTCGGTCTTTGACCACCGATAGCGAAGTCTTCACTTTAGTCACATCAGAAACCAAATTCAAAGTTTCCCCACTATCAACAACATTAATCCTCTGCCCGCCGTGAGCTGGCATCGGGTTTTGGATAACATTAGGCACCGCGGAAAAATTGATGGTCTGGGCATCTCTCAAATCTTGTACCTTTAGCTGGAGAGCCTTGCAATTATCTGTAGTATGGCCAGATGCGTTGGAGTGAAAAGCACATCTGGCGTTGACATCATAACCTCTAGGCAGATTGTTGGGATCGACCGGTGGGGCCAGAGTTCTCAACGTAACCAGATTCATGTCAATCAGCTTAGAAAGTAATACAGAATAAGGCATTGGGATTGGCTCAATGACTCGGTCTGCCTGCCTTGGACGTTGTTGATAAGGTCTCTACTGACCCGGATTACCTCCTTGTTGTTGATGGTTTTACCTGGGTTGCTGTTGCGGATGATACTGCGGTTGAGGAACAAGTGTTGGAATAGTGACTGCGGCCACTTGATCTTGATAATAATTAGGGCGTCCTCTGCCCCTGCCTCTGCCGGCATATACAACGCTCGTCTCACCTTCTCTTCTTCGCTGACCGTTACCAGCAAACGGTTTCTTGGGAACTAATGAGTTGGAAGCACTGTTGTCTTGAATTCTGCCCATCTTCAACAGACTCTCGATCCTTTCTCTAGCAATCACTATCTCTGCAAAGCTGATTGACGGGCAAGCAGCCAATCTCTCGATATAATTGCCTTGAAGATTATTCATGAACATGTCCGCCATCTCCCTTTCAGACATAGGGGGTTGGACGGATGCAACAATCTGTCTCCAATGCTGAGCATATTCTCTAAAGGTTTCCTTGGCAGTCTGAGACATTCCTTGCAACAAGGTCCGATTTGGAGCCATGTCCAAGTTGTATTGATATTGCTTGACAAAAGCCTCTGCCAAGTCTTTCCAGCTTTTGATGGTAGTACGAGACAAATGAGAATACCATTCACGAGAAGATCCAGTTAAACTGTCTTCAAAATAGTACATCCACAGCTTTTCATCTTCAGTGTGAGCTCCCAACCTTCCCAGATAAGATTGGAGACGAGTGCGTGGGCAAGAAGCCCCGTTGTATTTCTCAAAAGTAGGGGGTTTGAACTTGTGAGGGATCCTTACTCCCTGAACCAGACCAAGATTGGTGACATCAAAACTTAAGGAATTTTGAGACTCCAAAGATTTGAGCTTATCAGCAAGCTCATCCATACGGCAAGTGGTCTCGAGGGCCTCGTCGTGCAAAGAAAATTGATCATACTGACAATCTTCAGTAACGGGGCGCCCGTTAATCTGAATCCCTTGATTCACATTGTACTTTCCGCCAATACCATTCCCAACATTTCCCGTGTTGCCAACATTACCCGGGTTTCCATCAACATTTGCGTTACCCGTGTTTCCAGTGTTCACAGGGTTATCAGCGTTCCTAGGGTTACCAGGGTTCCCAGGGTTACCAGGGTTCCCAGGGTTACCAGGGTTCCCCTCAGCACTTGGTATTTCCACCTCTGGATCGGGCCTCGGTTGTTCAACCAATTCCTTCAGCTTCGCCTGGCCTTCTGCCATACCAGTCATCAATGTCATGAACTGATCCATCCTTTCACGCATATCAGCCAGTTCTTTCTGTATCTGGTCCATTGCTAGTCGTGGACGGTTTTCCTTTGTCGGGTACCTGTGAACTCGCCTGGGACCAATAACTGCCTAAAACAGGGAACAAACATTAGACACTGCGGTGACACCTGCAAAACAAACAAGGGTTAGTATGTATGGTATGCGATGCACTGCTTATTCAATTTTAAGGCACCCCCCTTAGAAATGGAATACCTTGCAAATGAATAAGCATGAGATGTTGGATGCAACTATGCAGATGATGTTATGCAAACTAATGTGAATGCAATGCAGTGGCATGTCAATCAGGATCGAGCAAATCAAGGGTTCGTTGCAAGTCACGAGCATGGAGTTTAGGTTAAGAACCACCCAAAGGAAGTGTACTAGGGTTTAAACCTGCCAAACATGTTCTACAAAAGGTTCCCATAGTCATCATCCCATCTTTCGGATATTATCGGAGGAACGACTACTCGTATTCCAAAAATATTCTCAAGAGAGACTCTTATGAGTGTAGTATCGCGTAACAATCATATCAAATCTTACACTTGAACGAATTTCGCACTACATCCTACAAATAGGCCAAGATCGGTTTGGTAAACTAAGGTCCTTGGCTTCTAAGGTCTATATTGGAAAAAGTAATGTCTAACCACAACTTACTTGTGTGACATTATTGATCCCAACATGACCTCCACCAAGTGAATGGGCTTGCAAGTCAACTTGCTAAGGAATAACTCCACACAAGTCAACAAGACTATGCCATTCTCCTATCCTAAGTGCACTCGAGTTCGGGTATAGAACTCATCTCACAAACAGAACCAGCAGATACGGCAGTCATATGTACACAATGCAATAAAGTAGGTAAATGCTGAAAGATAAATAATTGTACAAAAGAATAAACACCCAATAAACAAACAACCTACAAAAGCTAGGAGGGACTCGCTTAGGGAAACCGATTCCCCAGCAGAGTCGCCAGCTGGCGCAACCTGAAAAATGGAATTCGAAAAAAAACAACCGGCGAAGAAAGACAGGAGAGTCGCCACCGTGCGTTATTTATCCCAAAGGAGGGAAAGGAAACGCTCGAAGTAAACCTGGAAAAAGGAAAGGACAAGACAGGGTCTCGCAACCAAATCTTGGGTTCGGGAGTCGGTTATGCGAAGGGAAGGTATTAGCACCCCTACACATCCGTAGTACTCTACGGGATCCACTTTTGTAGTTCTTGTCTAAAGGGTATGGGTTTATCTAATGTGTTATTTACTAAAAAAAGGGGTCAAAAGAAAATGACTCGCACGGATGTCGCATCCACTGCATACGTATCTCATTTGAATATGAGAATTAGAGTCTTCGTAGCTCGGCTACCTAGGGGTTAAGGGTAATTGTGCTCGCTAAGACATCGCGTCTTATGCCTACGTATCTCATATGGAATGAGAATCAGAACAAGCCGTAGTTCGACTAACTACGGGGTTATGGATTGGGTTTTGGACGAACGACGTTACTACGCAATCTACCGGATGCTCGACCTTTGGAGACTTACTCGCCTGTAGTAGAAGGAGTTAACGTGTTGCTTTGGGTTTTAGGGTTTGGGGGATGCTCAAGGGCAAAAGGGCAGTCCTTGACGAAGGAACCTGTAAAAATAAAAAATAAAATAAACACACAAAAATATTGCCTCCTATCGAGGTCTTCCAGCTAAGAAAGCGGTAAAAATATGGGAAAATGTAAAAGTACCACACGGATAAAGATCCGAAGTAACAGTAATTAACGGAACAAGGAAACCCTGAGATCCTTCCAAGCTAACACCATCAAAGAAAGTGAGTCAGTACAGGTAATCGGAATGAAACCTCCAGGTGGTATCCCACAAATAAAGTGGAACACCAGACAAACCATCTCTGCAAGAGTCATATGAGCCCTCACAAAATAAAACTCAACAAACATGTTAGAGAAACAAAATAGGGTAACCAAGAGTTGCCCCCAAATCAAAATGTAACCACATGAATCATGCCATTAAAATTCACAAAAAGCTCACAAAAAGCAACCAAGGGTAGGAGGCCTAAACCTCTTGTCAAACACATGCATCAAAAGGGTATCAAATTCACCCATAATACCTCATACATTTAGAGCATTCAAATTAAAGGCATAAAGATGATGGATATAGGGCAAACCTGATTGGAGAGATCGGTTGAAATCAAATGGCACGGCTGGATTTGCAAACCAATGTTAGGGTTTGCTTGAGCTGAAAGTGTGTGAGTCAGAATGAACCTTTCAGAGTTGCCTGGAGGTTGCTGCAGATTAATTCTCACTCTTTCTGTCTAGGTTTCTCTCCAGGTTTTGTCCAGGGTTTTGTTTCAAGGAAACCTCAGAGTATTTTGCTTCTCTTCCTTTTTCTGTTTGTTCTCCCTCTTTTATAACCTGATTTTCATGGCTTTGTGGGCTCAAATGAGAGAGGTCCAAGTCTGATATTTTTTCTTTTGTTTATTTATTTATTTAATTTTATTTTTTTCGTTTTCCGTTTTTTTTCGATTTTCGTTTTTTTTGTGCATAACACGTGGGCTTCGCCTAGCGAGTATGACAGCTCATGAACAAACCTTTGCTCCTTTAAGATAAACGTTTTGACTGACGAATAGACCCCTGTTGGAAGTAACTCAACTCTTTCCCTTGTGTTGACCGATCATCTAAATAGAACCCACAAAGTGTCCTGGATGATGTTCAAGCTTCTTGGAGCTAATCCCGATTGACATGATGAAATGCAATGTATATAATGTTAAATGACCTAAAAATGAATGCGTGAATAAGGAGGGCAAATTTTGGGGTGTTACAGTTATGGTCTTCAATTCAAGAGAATCAAGTTCTAAGGATTCATAAAGTGACCTAGGATCAATTTGTTTAGGCAAACATTGCGCCCCTCATGAATCTTGGTTGCTAAGGCTATAAACTTCTTAGCTATTTACAGATAACTTGAACAAAAGATGAAATAGGATAACCATAGAGTGAGAGAAGAAATGTGCTCACAGTTAGAGAAATTGGGTTTAAATCTTATTTTTAAGAGTATGGTCGAAAGTATCCCTGGTTGGTCGAAGGCCAGTAATGACAACGACGTCGAAAAGAGTAAGGGTTATCATTATTCAGCAAAGATGAAATGTATTTGCCAAGCCCTACCAAAAGTAAAGGTTTGAGATGAACATGTTAGTGTTGTACTTGGGACCAGTTCTTGACTGTTGAATCAATTCAAAAATGCCTTAGTCTTTCCAGATTTATCCTTTCTTCCTTTCCACTTTGTTCAACCAATCGAGATAAGCTTCATTGTTGGTAGAGGGAGAAGAACGAAATACACTGTGGGGTGAATCCATAAAGCTTAACCCAAAGATTTTATCCTTAAACACACGAGGTTTATAGTAAGGTAAATAGGGAAAAAAATTGGTCAACTTAACAGGTTTTGCAAAAGATTTGGGTAAAGGACCAAAAGATGTATGAACACTACCTGAGATAGAAGTGAGACCTTTAAATTTTCTCCTTCTGAAGTTAAACCCCACTAACGTTTTAATTTATGTTTTGTTAAAAATTATTAGTAATTAAATTATTTTATCTTTTCATTTAAATGGTTAATTTTTTTGTCCCACAGTGGCCTAGGAAATTGGAACCATGATGGTAGGCGCTTGCACGTTGCTGATATGATAGTTGAGTGAAAACATGCATGGTGCCAATTAAATGGAGGAAGTCATTATGACAATGACATATGCATGATGTCTATAATATTGTTGTGAATTCGACTGAAAATGCTATATTTCTATCATACTGTAGATATGATTGAAAAATGACCTTTTTGGGGGGTATCTTTTAGCCGGAAAATTTGTGCTTAGTATTTTGACATGAATGTGTAATATAAAGGTATGAAAATGATGAGTTTAAGATGACCATGCTATATTTTTGACATATTAATTGTTTTGACATAGGAGACGAATTCAACTTACCTATCAGGGGTTATAGGACTTAACATATTCTTAAATCCATGGATTGGACGACTTAGAAGCATTTTCGACACCAGATTATAAGATTTGATAGGAGAACTATTCGACAAAGGATATTAGAGGATTTGAAGACAATTTTTACAATGGCAGCAATTTAAGGAAGTTCAATAACTAGAGACACGTGGAAACACAGGAGAAGATAAAAACCCACGTAGCAAGATATGTGTCAAATTATAGAGAAATAACTGTTATACACGGTTATTGATGTATATAGTATATAAATAGATTTTGTCTTTAGGACAAGGGTTCACATTTATCCTTAGAATTCACATATTTGAGTAATAGAGATCAAGAATTCATGAGAAATGTATGAACTTGTGTCCCACTTTTAACTCAAACACCTTTTATCCAATTGTTTTGTTATTTTCCTCATTTACTTTATCCTTTTTAAAAAATTATGCATTTACTTATTTACATTCTTATCCAATTTCCATAAATTCAAATATATAACCTTTTAACATGAACACATTTCTAAAACATATCACACAAAACGTCCTTAAGATTTTTTCGAGTTTAATCCTTTAAGTGAACTAAAATTTATCATTTGTTTACTAAAAACACTAGTATACAAGTTTATGATACCAAAATTCCTTAGCATATTAGCAGGAGAGTTGATAAGGTTTATGATTCTCTTGGAGATCAAATCCCAAATATTTATAGGATCCCTATTTGCAAGTGCGAGAAACGCAAGCATCCTTGGGGTGGCACGATCAGTATGGTTGGAAGTGTCTTCTGTCATACTCTAATTTTTAACCGTAAGATCCCACATATCATTTGCATCGTTGCATACAAACAAGGTCACATCTCGGTCTTTCCCCTTTTCCTTCTTTGGTTTGCTTCTTGCAAGGATCACCAAACACCTCTTTGTTATTTTGTTTTCCTTTGTGTTTACATGATTGATTGCTTATCTAACCAACTAATCAAAATATCAAAAATATGTCTTGTTTAACTTAATTTTATTGTGAAAGGTATGATCTTTTTAACCAAGGACATCTCAATGTTTTGTGGCTTACTTCTCAAAGAAAGTCAAAGGTTCATGTGTTTATTTTCAAGCTTTGAGCAATTTAATCAAGAGGCAATCAATGAAACCTTATTTTGAGTTCATATTATCACCCATGTGCTTTGAAATTCAAGGAAAACCCAAGTAGACAATTTTGTTCTTAGAGGTTTGACCAAAAAGTCAATCTTTTGAAGTCAAAGTTCCAAGGATCACAACTCCTTCAATTCTCAATATTTTTGAATGCTTATTTTTTCACATGACTCTTCTAAACCTACTCTACAGCCTATATTTACATGGAAATATCCAATTATACTTGGAGGATAATAAAAAGTTTGGAGACATTATAGGTCATTTGTGGACTTAGTGAAATTTGACTTATTTTCAAGTGATTTTCCCCCAATTTTCAAGATTCATAACTTCTTCAATTCTCAACATATGAGGCTGATTATTTTTGCATAATGACATTTGTGATTATATCTACAAGTTTTCTTCAAGGCCCAATGTCAGAATACGCTTGGAAGGCCATGGATTTCATTGAGACATTACAAGTTATTTTCAGCCATGAAACACTCAAATTTTTCTAAGTTATATGATCAGTTTTTCATGCCAACTTCAACATGAGATAACTTTGTTATCAAGCATCCAAATGCAACCTTCCTTGGCGCATTGTAATCTTCTCCATGATGTTAACATATTGCAAAATGAATGGGATCAAAAAGCCTCATGAGTAGGGTGCCCCATTGGGTTGAACATGGCGACTTGTAACTGAAGAAATTGCCATTGTCTGGGTTTTGAACTTCACTAATCTCAATTTCAAGCCAAATTAGCATGTGTTTTAGACCTAAACATGTTGAACCAAGTCTCCAGAAGTTAATTGACCCTTTAAACGCATCATTTGGCTGAGTTTTGATGAGTTTCAAGTCACACTTTTCACACACTCAGATCAACTTCATTTTGCATGAATTCTTCATCATTTCACACGTATTTGGATCCAATCACATGCCCTATAAACAAAGGAAGCTATTGCATTCATTTCCAAGCTTTGGAGAGCCATGAAATCCCTATTGCAACATGAAATTTTTCCAGAAAATTCAATTATCATGTTTTGAGTTTCAGCTTGTTTCAATCCAATTTCTTGATTCCATTAGCACCTTCGACATCCTCTGAATCTTTTGCAACAATTCCCAACCTCTGAGACGTTCTGAAGTGCTCTAACCAGACCAAGCTTCATCAACTTCTGATCACCGTCTGAACAAGGTAGTTTTGAGCATCATTTGAACCCAAACATGTCACCACAATATAGTCTTTCACTTTCTAATGTTTCTCCCTAACTTATCTGGTGTTGATTGATCGTGTTCATCATTTAATTTTATTTTTCGTGGCTTGGTTGTTCCTGAAACTTCTCTGAAACTCCCTTTGCTCAAAATTTACCAAACGATGAAACTCCGATGAGAGCTCACCGGAGAAGACGACCAGAGCTTTCTCAGGTTGTCTGAGTTTGATCGGACACGTTGGCAGAATGAAATGTTTTGATTGGTTGGATTTAAATTGGATCCTGTGTTTGGCTTGCAGCGCATTCAATCGTGTTCTCTAACATTTGGAGTGTTGGGTCTGCCACGTCAATTACTGAGGCGTGATTCAAAGCTCAGTGTTTTTTTCTGATTTTAATTATTTTTATTTTATTATTTTTAAATGCTTTTTATTTAAAAATTCATAGTAATTTAATTTTTTCATACAAAAAATACCAAAATAATTGCTAAAATTCACTTTTATTTTTCTTCATATGTTTTTTATATTTCCACATTTTATTTCACTGATTTTCTATTTTTCTTGAATTTTCTCTTTTCTCCTTTGTTTTAATTAGTTTAAAAATACTTTTATGTATTTTAAAATTGTGAAAATAAATTTATATCTTCTTATTTTATTTCCAACATTCCAGATTTTTCATGGCAATTTATTTGGTGTTTTGAAATACTTTGTGGATTTTCCATTTAATTTCCATTTTAAAATTTAAAAAGACCTTTAATGCATTTTAATTTCATTTAATTGCATTTTTATTTGTGTGACCCTTGTGAATTTTTTTTGGCATTGGATATGATGGTTTGGACTTCTAGTGTCATCAAACTCAATAGGTATTGGGTGTTGATGGGGTGAAAAACCTAATCCACCAAAATGGATAATTGATTTTGATGATGACTTGATCAAACTTTTGGTTCAATTTGGGTGTGACTTCTCTTGTGTCTTGTAGCGGGGTATTCGTTACCTTTAGATTTATTGACTAAATCAAAAGTAAATCATACAATTCGAGTCGCCACCGCACTTCTATTTATCCAAAGGAAATGTTAGAAAGCAAACAAAAACCGAGAAGTTTTATCAAATCAAAAACTAATAAAAATGTCAGAGATCTGGGTAAGGGGGTTGGTTATGCAATGGGAAGGTTTTAAGCACCCAAAACATCCTTAGTACTCTAAGGGAACCCTTTTTACAAATGATGTATGGTAGGTTGGTATTTGTGAAAAAATATTTGTGCAAACATGATTGGGGAGATGAGAAAAGAATATACAAGTTATTTATAATTTTGGGTTTGAATGGATAAACCCATTGCCTACGTACCATCACAAAGGTAGGATCAAAACCTCGTAGCTCGGGGTAAAAATCTCAAAATAATTTGGTGAATAGATTGGTCAAAAGCCTTAAGGTCTTTTGTTATCAAAGGGAGAAAACTCAACCTAAAACCATAAATCCACCATGTGAGGAGAGCTTCAACATGCTAGTGAGGGGTTAACCCTATAATAAGCATGGAAGACTTATGGTCCAATCACTAAGAATACATGTGAGTATTATATCAAACTCTATGATAACTCAAACCTAATAGCTAATGTTTATGAAAAGCTTTGGCAAAAGTGGCCATTGAAACCACAAAAACAATTGAGTGAGTTGTATTTACAAATGAAAAGTATTCACAAAATAAAGTCAAAGTTGACTTAAGATTCAATTCAAAATAAGTGTTATGAAAAGAGTTTGAAAAAAATCAAAGGCATAGTGCCTAGGTTTCTAATTTTGAAAGCAATGTTAATGTTTGCACAAAAGTTTGGCTTGGGTTATAGTGGAGAGAAAAAGAGAAGTTCTAGATCCTAAACATGCAAAGATGAGGGAAGAGAAATAAAACCACTTGGAGTTCCCTTCTTGAGATCATAAAGATGATCCAAGTTGCTCATTTCCTTTGGAATTAGCAAGCAATAAGCAATAAACTCAAGCAATCAAGCAAATATTCAATCAAGCTCCTAGGAATCTTCCAATTGGCTTTTGTCTCTCTTGTCTTGGATGCTCATGACAATGGTCTTTCTAATAGCTCAAGTTTGGTATCCCTATCACAAGAACACACAAATCAAAAAGTTCCACAATGCAATAAAAGAATGGACAAGAGTGAGTTTAGAATTAGGGTCCTTTCAATTCATCTTCAAGATTAAGCATTCTAAAGGCATGAGGCGTAGTTGCTCTTCAACATATTTAGCATTCTAAAGGCATGAGGCCTAGTTGCTCTTGAAAACTCCATTTAGCATAGGTAAGGTCCTAAATCTAAGTCCTTTCTCCATTTGCATTGGGTTCACACAAACAAAAACAAAACAAGCACAAGACAATAATATATACACAATAATATGCTCAAGTGAGCAAAAGGCAAATTGCATAAACATAAACATGAGCTCAAGTGAGAAAAGGGCAAAGACAAATGAATTAATGAGCAAGAAATTAAATTGTATTAAAGTAAATTGCAAGAATTAAATGCTTGAATTAAAAGTTAGTAATTAGTAGTTAGTGTTAGTGTGCCATAAGGCAATTTAGCGCTATGTTAAACAATCATAAGTGGACTGAGGCCGGTCAATAAAACTATAGGCAAATAAACACAAGTTAGAGATCATGACTAGTAAGCCAAGCTCCTACAACTTGCCATGCCAAAAGAAAAGAATAACGACCTTGTATGGATTTAGGTTTTTTGCTTGACCAAAAAGCAACCTATCTCTAATGCAAAGCAATTCACTTGATATTTTATCAAGATGAATTTGATTTGAATCAAAGAAAGTTAAGCCCCTCATATGTCAAGGCTAACCATCAATCATTAACTCATTGGTCAAAAATAAAAAGAAGAAGAAGAAGATGGAAATGGAATGTACATAATTGAAATTCAAATAACATAAGCAAAACACATTGACCAAATATGAATGGAATCAACATCAATCAATGGTAAACAGAAGTGAGATGAAGCTTAGAAGTCAAGAAACAATAAAAATATTTTTGGTAATTTTTGGAATTAAAATAATACTTGAATTAAAATAAACAAATAAAGGTCAAACTTCAAATCCAATTCAAATTAACTTGGAAAAGTCCAATTGGATCATTATAAGTCTAACATCGTCAAACTAGGTTTAAAAAAAATTTCACCATTTTTTGAAAACAGAAACTAATTTTAAACAATTAAAAATGGAGAAAAATAACATAATTGGACTAAAATCTGAAATAAATCTGAAATAAATTAAGAAATTGATGAGAATATTTTTCATAGATTCATCATCATCCAAAGATGTTAAGCAAATATTTTTGGCATTTTTGAATATTGAAAAGTATTTTAAATGAATTAAAAACAATCAAAAATGAAATAATTCACAAAAAATATTAAATGGAATCACAAAAATAATTAAAAATCATTTTTAGAAACTAGAATTTAAGAGAAATTTTTTGCAATTGGTCCCATATTTTTGTGATTACAAATAAAGAAGTTATGAATTTTTAAAATAAAATGGAATAAAAGAAATTAAAATGAAAATTCAGAAATTGCAAAAAATCCACAGCGCTTGGATCTTGGTTCATTAATTGACGTGGCGCATCAAAAGGCTGGTAAACGCGCGCGCATGAAACACTTGAGTCAACAGCGTAGCACAGAGCATTTAAAATAGTCAACCAAACCAAGAGCCAAGATTAGATCTGAAGCAATGGATCCAAGGGCCAGGAACTCATCCACGTGGGGACGGTGGTGGAAACCACCGTCTTCTCTAGTGAACCTCACTGTTCCGGCCAGAGTTGCAGGTTTCACAACTTCAACCAAAATGCACGATCCATACATCATTCGAAAGATGGGGTGATGTACATCTACCCTGTACCCTTTGTTTCCACTCAAGATCCCTATAGAGAGAGAAATCTGAGATGAAAAAATATGGTGTTCAATCTGATCTTACTCAATTCACAAAATTAAAAGCACAAACCAATTGCCTCTCACATGAGGACTTCAGAGGTACCAACCAAACCAAGCAATGCACTATATTAAGAGAGATTAGAATTAAAACAGTTTGAATATAAACCTTTGAAGTGCAGCTTTCAATGGCACGATCTGATCCAATTCTTCAGTGCAGCTTGCTCTTGAAGTAACAAAGAAAATAGGCTAAGGAATTGTAAGTTAAAGATCAACCAATGAAGTTGAAAATTGAACTTGAAAAATTGAGAGAAAAAATTAGAATTCCTTTGAGTGAGGGTTAGGGATTCAAATGTGCAGAGCTTTAGGCGCCTTTAGGTTGAAGTTTGAATATAGGCAAGGCTGATGCAAGCAAGGAAATACTCGTGTGTGCATGAGCTTGGGTCCTCCATGCATGGGCCTGTACAGGCGCATGTGAGGCCCAAAAGCAATGGCAATTGAGTGCTAAACATCAACCAAATGAAATTGGACGTGCATATTGCAATGTGTAAGCTTGTGCATGGAGTTTTAATATGGTATGCATAATTGAAACAAAAACTTCACCTCTTCGAAAATGCCATTTGCAAAATTGAAACATAGGCATGTGGGTAATGGTTAGAAAGTGTCGCGGCGGGATTTTTCACGAGATTAAGTATTGATTGAACTTAACCCGTTTGAAAAATATTTTAAATGCAAGAGTCGCCACCGTCTTTTATTTTATCCAAAAAGAGGAAGGGAAAAATAACGATAAATCCCTTTAGAGTTACGGGTTCGGGGGTTGGTTATGCAAAGGGAAGGTATTAGCACCCTCTACATCTGTGGTACTCCACAGGAACCTTTTTGCTTATGTTTATGTGAATGCTTTGCTTTTTTCGCTTTGATCGTTTGATTGGGGAGATGAGAAAAGAACTTGATTTTATTGCTTTTGGACTCGATAAAGTCGTAGACTTCATGCCTACGTATCTCCAAGGCGCAATGGAGAAATCAGAATCCACGTAGTTCTCCCAAAAGAAAAGGGGAAAGTCTGTTTTGTTGATTTTAGATTGGCATGTCTTGCCATCTCTTGCTCGACCTAGGCGGGAGGCTTCGAGACTGACACGTCCTTTTGAAAATGTTTTTAAACTGAAAAGCTAAAGCTGGCAAAAGTTTTGAATGAGCCTAAACCCTGAAACAATAAATAAATGGGCTCATTATAAGGAAGCCCAAGAGTAAGCTTGTGAGTGTGTGAAAATGGTTTCTTAAACGGCGACCGTTGGAATCGCATCGGGTTTCTCTTTTTTGGATTTTTCGATTTTTTAACATAAAACGTGAACAATACGATTAAACACATAATACAGAACATAAAAAATGCGAGAAAGTAAATTATTACAACATAGTTAGCTATGAATAGTTAGTATTACGAATAGTCAGTTGAGTTAATCGAGCTGAAACTGAAACGAAACGGTTAGTAACAACATAAACAAATATAAAAAAACAATATAAATATTTACTTTAGACAAAATAAACATTTGATATAAATAAACATTTAAAAATAAACATTTAAACAAATAATTAATTTAACTAACATTTAAATAAAACATATATGCAAAATAATAATAAAAGATAAACAATATTTAGTAAAAAAAGTAATATATATATATATATATATATATATATATATATATATATATATATATATATATATATATATATATATATATATATATATATATATATATATATATATATATATATATATATATATATATATATATATATATATATATATATATATATATATATATATATATATATATATATATATATATATATATATATATATATATATATATATATTTTAGACAATAATATATAGTAGACAAAAATATATATGTACATTTAGACAATAATATATAATAGACAAAAATATATATATATATATATATATATATATATATATATATATATATATATATATATAGATAAATAATATATTAAAACACATGTCGGCAAGCCGGAACTTTGCCGATTTCAGAGATAAGTGAAGAATATTACCTTGTGTGAAGAGGATGAACTTCTGATCGTCCAAATGATCGACCGAAAGCTGGAAACCGTCACCGACGCAGTGCTGGCTGCCTTCGTGAGTACCTGACTTCAACGTCGCTTTTGATCGGTGAAACGACGCCGGAATGAAATGAACCTTGGATATTTGTGACCTGGACTCAACGAACTTCAAAGATATGAAATCGGTTTTGTGTTTCGGTGAATAATCGGGACGATTTTGGGTTACCGAAAATGAAGAACAAGTGAAATACGGTAATGCTTTTGGAAAAATATTTCTTTTCAATTCTCTATTTCTCTCACCACACGTTTTTTTCTTACTGATCCACCTTTTTCTTTCTTTTTTTCTTACTAACCACATCTATATATATATATATATATATTTAGATTACTTAAACAATAAGAAACCTAAAAAATATCTAACATAAATTAATAATATATATTTAGATTACTTAAACAATAAGAAACCTAAAAAATATCTAACATAAATTAATAATATATATTTAGATTACTTAAACAATAAGAAACCTAAAAAATATCTAACATAAATTAATAATATATATTTAGATTACTTAAACAATAAGAAACCTAAAAAATATCTAACATAAATTAATAATATAATTTATATATTATATAATAATAATAATAATAAACTAATATAATATTAATCCTAATTAAATAAACTAATTAACAACTAAACATAATTAATATTAAGCACAAATAATATTAAACGGCACACGATTAAAATACGATAAAATCGAGCGACACGAACGCGATAAAAACGATGACAATTTGCACAGCAAAACAGACAAATTGATAAAACCAATAAACCAGTAAACCGGTAAACCAGTAAAATCAACAACACGACTCAAACAGACTTGATTAAATCACACGGCACAACACGTAATTAAATAAACAACCCTAGGCAATAATAAAATCAACACGACATCACGAAAAACATTGACAAACACAAATCACAAATAATCGGACAATACGAAAACTCTAATATATTCGAAATACAGTCAAAATACCGATAAACAAACAATTAAATAGATAAAAACGCACAAAACCTAATCGAAGCGATGCCACGCACAACAGAGATAAGTGAGATAAATACGAGGCAACGATATCAGCCAGGTTTTGCTAAAACAACGAAATACAACACGGTAAGCAACGAAAACACACAAAACCTAATCAAACCAGTTGTCACGCGAAGTTTAAGAAATTGAGATGAATACGAGACAACGAGATTAATCAAGATGTGGTCAACAAAGCCAAAGTCAAATTTTGGGGTGCGACAGATGCCCCTATTTAATTAACTTAGGCCAGATAGCCGGAGGCTATCGAATGGCGTAAGGTAATTAAATATGACAAACGCCAAAAAATTTGACCGCAAATGCATGTATGCATGATGCAAAAGACAGACAGACACAGAGACACAGGAGTGCAAACTCTACTGGGGAAGGACATACACCGACTCAATGCATGAAGGTAAACACTGCGAACACTCAGCTGGGGAAGATTCACTACCTATTCATAGATGGAAAATAGGAGGAAAAGAGATATCGACTCAATGCATGACGATACATCACTATCTCATAGATGAAAGTGGGAAAAGATCAATATAACAAGAGTACTGATGTGACAGTACATTACCAACTCAAAGATGGAGGTAACAGAAAAGATGAATACCAACTCAAGGATGAAGGTATAACAAGGGCATAATAAGAATCGAACTGCGTTGACTCATGGTTGATAGCTCACTACCCACTCATTGATGAGGTAAACAGGACATGCCAACTCAAAGTTGAAGGCAAGCTTCAAAAGATTGATAATAACACTGCTAGGGAAATCAAATTCCAACTCATTGATGATGGTGTAGATGAAGAATCAGATCTAAGGATCATTGTGCAGACTTACAGCTGAATGCACACTACCAACTCATTGATGAGGTAGACAGAGAAATGCCGACTCAAAGTTGAAGGCAACCACCGATTCATTGACAAAGGTGTTTAAAAGAATTTAGAACATATTTTCC
This sequence comes from Lathyrus oleraceus, assembly GCF_024323335.1. Taxonomy (NCBI): domain Eukaryota; kingdom Viridiplantae; phylum Streptophyta; class Magnoliopsida; order Fabales; family Fabaceae; genus Lathyrus; species Lathyrus oleraceus. The sequence continues at coordinate 442,099,147 of NC_066581.1, forward strand.
TGGAGATGTTTATCATTACCGACTCAAAGATGACGGTGGAAGGACAAAATGTACCTAACTCATAGATGAAGGTACTCCATCAACTCAAAGACGAAGATGGAATCAGAAGTTATCTGTGCAGACTCAAAGATGAAAGCACACTATCAGTTCAACAAGGATCAAACATACCCTACTCATAGATGAAGGTACTCCATCAACTCAAAGACGAAGATGGAATCACAGGAAAATGTGCGAACTCAAAGATGAATGCATATTACCAGCTCAAAGTTGCAGGTACTTCACCAACTCAAAGACGAAGGTGGAATCAAAAGGAATCTGTGCTAAACTCAAAGACGAAAGCACGCTACCAACTCAAAGTTGCAGGTAGAACCATGGAACTTTCTGTGAGGATGTTATCAACTCATAGATGGAGATAGTAATTAATTTATCCTAGGGATAACAAAGGTTACCACTCATGGATGTAGGTAACTCAAGTTTGTAACGGGTACCAACTCAAAGATGAAGGCATAAAGGACTTGGACACAATATCTGTCATGTCTGTTTTACTGAATGAGAGTCACAAAGACTATATTGTTGCCTTCTTTTACTGGCAATTTCTGAGCTTTATCTGGAGACACGAGGTTCAAACTAGGATAGAACTAGAATGAAACGGTCAAACAAGACTTCAACTGAAGAGGAATGAACTCATCAGGATTTACAACTGAAACAACCATCTTCCACGAGGCATAGATCTCTGTGGGGAACATGACCAATAAAAGGTATTTTGCTGCTTATGAGGATACTCTATATGGAGAGATTGACTCAACCCACAATATAAACAAGGAAACAAGGTGCATATGAATGCAAGCATGATATGTCATAGATATGCATGAATATTTAGTAATGAATGCATGATGGACAGACAAAACTAGGAATAACTAAAAATGTTAACAGCTGCATAAGGACTTGCTGGAGATTTGCACTGAGACTCGCTAGGGAGTAGTACAAAGACTTGCTGGGGAATTGGTACAAGAGCACCATATCCAGGTTTCTTTAAAAGTCTGTCTCTACTGAGGTTTCTGTAGAAGAATGGAGATGCCTTCTTCTTCAAAAATACAGGAGATCCCCTCTGGTTTTTGAATTCATGAGGTATATGAGGATTGGACCTTTCTGAGGACTCCGCTGGGGATACAAGGTGTTATCCTCTAGAAATAAGATGATATTGTAAGAGAAGTCCTGCAATTCTTGAATTTGCTGATAATGCAGAAGGGATTATTCTTCTAGAAGACTCCGCTGGGGATAAAGTCCGCTGGGGATAGGTGGTATCTTTCCAGGGAATAAGAATATAGGGGAAATCCATCCTTGATTTTTTTGCTTTAATTATCATGGAGACTTTCTGTATCTGAAGACTCTGCAGGGGATTATGGTGTCTGATATCTGGTTACGAGATCTTTCCTCTAGGAGACTCTGCCGGGGAACAGTGATGTCTGACCTTTGAATGTAAATGAGAATTCAGGAGGAATCCTGTAATTCTTGAATTTGCTTAAAATGCAACACACTCTTCTTTACTACAAAACATTACTGAGGAGGAGACATATCCTTCTATTGAATGGACAGAGAACAACAAGAGATTCCCTGTAGTTTCTGAATATCAACTTTCTTCACTCGCTGAGGGATGGAGACCTCTGTATTACTCCTGCTTGGGGAAATCAAAGCTTCCTTCTCATCCTCTGCTGGGGACATTGCTGATCCCTCCTTAATAAATTACTGGGGAAATACCTGTAGTAATCCCATAGGCCAAATCTGTAACTTAAAACCTGGATCAAAGTCTTCATGATCAATTAACCGGGGAGTCTTCATGCCCCAAGTGAAGGGAACAATCTTCTTGAAATATTTCTTGCATGATCTCTTGAGGAAAACTAGGAAGCAAAACTGGGGATATCCAGAATTACAACCTCTGCTGGAGAAATATTACTGCCAAGACACCTGTGGAGATCTTTTCATCATATACATATGAGGATAGTAACATGAACATGTCTAGTTGGAATCACATGATTTTAGAATTACTGCGACCGCATGTCTCAATCCTTTTATTGATGTCCACAAATCAAAGTAAAGAATCTTTATAGTTTTCAAAAACTGTTTTTAATTCAAAACTTTTGTTTCAAAACATATCTGTCAAAGTAAAAGAACTTTCGTAAATTGAAATGAAAATTAAGAGTGCCAAGAAATATAGAAAGGCTCAAATTGATTTGATAGGATGGTAATCAGCCAACAGCATGATTCCATATATCTTTACAAATTGGAAAATGGTAATTTCGTGGAAAAAGGGTACGTTGAAATACAATGACATCATTCTCTCTTCCACTTTTGAAACCTGTATTGCAGCCTTAAGAACGTTGGAGAACTGTTGAAAATATTCTGATACTTCAATGATCTTGTCTCCGTTATGCAGTTACTTGCCTGAAATCCCTAACTTTTGCCTAGATTGCCCTTTCGGGTTTTCAATCTACCGGGATAATATTTTCTTTGTTTTTTATGTCTCTAATTTTTGCCTGGACCGCCCTTTCAGGTTTTCAGTCCACCGAGACGCTCATTTTTGCCTAAGCCGCCCTTCGGGTTTTCAACTTAGCGAGTTGTTCTTTTCATTTTTTAGGCGAAGTATTTCTTGACTGCATCTGTATTCACGGGACGTGGAAGCTCTTCACCATCCATGTTTGTAAGAATTAAAGCACCGCCTGAGAAGGCTTTCTTGACAACATAGGGTCCTTCATAATTAGGAGTCCACTTGCCCCTAGAATCATTGTGAAATAGTATCATCTTCTTGAGTACAAGGTCACCCTCTTTGAATTCTCTCGGCTTAACCTTCCTATCAAATGCCTGCTTCATTCTCTTTTGATATAACTGTCCATGGCACAAGGCAGTCATTCTTTTTTCGTCAATCAAATTCAACTGATCGTATCTGCTTTGACACCATTCAGCCTCTGACAACTGAGTTTCCATTAGTATCCTCATTGATGGAATTTCAACCTCTATCGGTAACACAGCTTCCATACCGTATACAAGTGAAAATGGGGTTGCCCCAGTTGAAGTACGGACTGATGTTCTATATCCGTGTAGTGCAAAAGGCAGCATTTCATGCCAATCTTTGTAGGTAACAACCATCTTTTGAATGATCTTCTTGATATTCTTATTTGCAGCTTCAACTGCCCCATTCATCTTGGGACGGTAAGGAGAAGAGTTGTGATGCTCGATCCTGAAACTTTCACATAATTCATCCATCATTTTGTTGTTCAGATTGGAGCCATTGTCAGTGATGATCTTGTTTGGAATGCCATATCGGCAAATGAGATTATTTTGATGAATCTGACCACCACTTGCTTTGTCACCTTTGCATACGAAGCTGCTTCCACCCATTTGGTGAAGTAATCAATTGCCACGAGAATGAAACGATGTCCGTTGGAAGCTTTGGGTTCAATCATACCGATCATGTCAATGCCCCACATTGAGAATGGCCAAGGAGCAGAAATCACATTCAAAAAGGTTGGTGGTACATGAACCTTATCAGCGTAGATCTGACATTTGTGACACTTCTTTACAAATTTGTAGCAATCTGATTCCATGGTCAACCAGTAGTAACCAGCTCTCAACATCTTTCTTGACATAGAGTGGCCGTTTGCATGAGTACCAAAGGACCCTTCGTGAACTTCTTTCATCAACATTTCTGCTTCCTTTTTGTCAACACATCTGAGTAAGACCATGTCATAATTCCTCTTATAGAGCACATTTTGATTAAGGAAGAAACTGCCTGACAATCTTCTCAAAGTCTTTTTATCTTTTTCTGTTGCTCCAAGAGGATACTCCTGAGTCTGAAGGAAATGCTTGATATCGTGGTACCATGGTTTATCATCAAAACTGGCCTCAACTATAAACACATGTGCTGGTCTATCAAGTCGCTTGATCACAATTCTGGGTACTTCGTTTGGAAAACCCACTTGATACATTGAAGACAACGTAGCTAGAGCATCCGCCATATGATTCTCATCCCGAGGAATGTGATGCAATTCAACCTTGGTGAAGAAAGTCAACAATCTTCTTGCATAGTCTTTGTATGGGATCAAGCCAGGGTGGCGTGTTTCCCATTCTCCTTTGATCTGATTGATAACTAATGCTGAGTCACCATAAACAGTAAGATTTTTGATGTGGAGGTCAATGGCTTCTTCAAGACCCATGATACAGGCTTCATATTCAGCAATGTTGTTTGTACATTCAAAGCAAATTCTTGCCGTGAAAGGAATATGAGAACCTTCTGGAGTGATAATGACTGCACCTACTCCATGTCCATAAATGTTGGAAGCTCCATCAAATACTAAACCCCATTGAGAATCTGGTTCAGGCCCTTCTTCAGGAAGTGGCTCTTTACAATCTCTGGATTTTAGGAACATGACATCTTCATCAGGAAACTCATCCTCATTATCATCGTGATCTTCAACGGGTTGGTGAGCAAGGTACTCAGCCAACACACTGCTCTTGATAGCTTTCTGGGTATGATACTCAATGTCGTATTCTGATAACAGCATCTGCCATCTGGCAATCTTACCAGTGAGTGCAGGCTTCTCAAAAATGTACTTGATTGGATCCATTTTGGATATCAACCAAGTGGTGTGACTTAACATATACTGCCTCAATCTCTTAGCAGCCCAAGCCAATGCACAACATGTCTTCTCGAGTAAGGAGTATCGTGATTCACAGTCAGTAAATTTCTTGCTTAAGTAGTAAATGGCATGCTCTTTCTTTCCAGTTTCGTCTTGTTGACCCAGAATACAGCCCATAGAATTCTCAAGCACTGTCAAATACATAACCAACGGTCTTCCAGCAACAGGTGGTAACAAGATAGGAGGCTCCATGAGGTACTCTTTGATACTGTCAAATGCTTTCTGACAATCCTCTGTCCAAACACAATTCTGACTCTTTCTCAGCAATTTGAAGATAGGTTCACAAGTGGCAGTCATGTGAGAAATAAACCGGGATATGTAATTCAATCGTCCTAGAAAACCTCTCACTTGCCTTTCGGTTTTTGGTGCGGGCATCTCTTGGATAGCTTTTACTTTATCTGGATCAACTTCAATGCCTTTTTGGCCGACAATGAAGCCCAAGAGTTTCCCTGACCTGACGCCAAATGTGCATTTGTTCGGATTGAGGCGAAGACGGAACTTCCTCAATCGTTGAAACAGCTTCAATAGATCTACTAAGTGACCTTCTTCTGAACGAGACTTCGCGATCATGTCATCCACATAAACCTCAATCTCTTTGTGCATCATGTCGTGAAAGAGCGTTGTCATGGCTCGCTGGTAAGTAGCACCTGCGTTCTTCAACCCAAACGACATCACTTGATAACAGAATGTTCCCCATGGTGTTATGAATGTAGTTTTTTCCATGTCTTCGGGAGCCATTTTGATCTGGTTATACCCGGAGAATCCGTCCATGAAGGAGAATATGTCAAACTTTGCTGTATTGTCTACCAACATGTCAATGTGAGGCAGGGGGAAATCATCCTTTGGGCTTGCTCTATTTAAGTCACGATAGTCGACACACATTCGTACCTTCCCGTCCTTCTTAGGAACTGGCACAATATTTGCTATCCACTCTGGATACACTGAAGTGGCAAGAAAACCAGCATCTATTTGCTTCAGAACTTCTTCTTTAATTTTGACGGCCATATCTGGATGTGTTCTTCTTAATTTCTGTTTGACCGGTGGACATTCTGGCTTCAAAGGTAGCTTGTGCTCTACGATGTCAGTGTCGAGACCAGGCATATCTTGATAAGACCAAGCAAACACATCTACATACTCTTTCAACAGGCTGATCAATTGCTCCTTGACTTGTGGGGATAACAATGCTCCAATTTTGACTTCTTTTTCACATTTTCTTCTGAACCCAAGTTGACTGTTTCCAAAGGCTCCTTGTATGGCTGAATAGTGTCTTCTTCATTTTCAAGCTGGCGGGCGACCTCTTCTGGAATCTCATCCCACTCTTCCTCTTCAGCTTCGAATACAGAATGTTCAAAGTTGGGAGAGGGCATGATGTCATTGTGTTCAACGGGTTTAAGTAACCTGTACAAACAATTGTTTTTAGAGGACTGACCATGCCATGCAAAAATGTGTTCTTTTTAAGGTTTTTTTGTGTTACCATTTTCCGAAAAAGCTGAAAAGATAAAAGGACACAAGTGTATAGGAACACAAAAGATCTTTTTCATGGATAGTACGTTTTTGACAAAAGTGCCCATTTTACAAAATTAATGCTTCGCGCTTTGGGCTAAAGCGGAAGGTTTTTGAAAACTGAAAAGCTTAATTACTTTGATATGTGGACACAATGTGGGATGTCAACTGCGGTCCAGTTCTTCATAACTACTCCAGTCTCCATTCTGTCTTTCCCTCGAAGAGCTTTTATCTCTTTTTGTAATTCCGCAAACTGATCCTGGAATTCATCCATTCTATCATTGAGACCAGGATCCTCACTTGGGGTAGGGCCGTGATAGACAGGTTCTCCTAGGTGAGGAGTATAGTGAACAATGGGAGGCACATTAGTGAAGACAGGAGCATTTGGTGGAACGAACTCTTGTTGATATCTATCTTGATTAAGATCCCTGGGTATTGCCCAAGGACGGGATGCTGTGATGGTAACAGAAGTGACTGGGACAACGTTGATTTCTGAAGCGATGACTGTAGTGACGGGTGCTGCTGTTGTCTGATTCTGAATTTGAGGTTGATTCTGTGCCGAAGTCTGTCCTGAATTATGAACTTGAGCCCTAGCCTGGGCTTCCTCTACTTGTAGACGGGCGGTTAACATTTGGTTGCGCATCTCTGCTGCCTGTGCTTGCGCCTGGATCTGTGCATCTTGTGCTTCGGCAACCTGAGCTTGTGCTGTTTGAAGTTGAGCAGCTTGGGCTGCTTGGTTTGCTATCAGTGTCTCGACCATAGCAGAAAGGCGGTCAACCTGAGCTTTCAATTCTCGGTTCTCGTTATCTGTTATCTCCATTCTTCTTTTGTAGTTGGCTCTTGTGTTGTAATTATGCGTCAGCTTGAAATGGATCTGCTGGCGGGAAGCAACTGTTTAGAAGACTGGACCAAGACAGACAACCTGTATGCACGTGATGCATGGATATGCAAAATGAATGATTTTCCAAGGAACTCTAAGTGAAGGAAAAGATAGAATTGCAAACATTTTTGATAACAAAACAAAGTTATCAACCTAAAATACAACCAAGAAAACCATTTAAGGACATGTGTCATCAGGACGAGCATAAACAAGTAGGAGTTGTCCTTCAAGTCTCTCAATTCTTTCTTCATAGGCCTTCTGCATAAAAGCTTTCTCCTTCACCAAACTGTCTACAAGACCTTTCCATGCACCTGAGGACTGTGGAATCTGGGAGTAATCTGTTGTGCCTGAGGAAAATAAATCCTCTTGCACCCTTGGACGTTTACCTGCACGATCTTCTCCACTCTGCTCCTTTAACTGTCTCTGAAGTTCTTCATTTTCCATTTCGAGCACCTGGGCCTTATCCTTCCAAGCGTCTCTCTCTTTCTTGACCCTCTCCAAGGTGGCTTGGAGTTCTTCTTTGTCATCTAGCGGAAGGTAGGGGGTCTTCAACGGAGCGGGTTTGATAGGATCATGATGTGGGTATGGAATTTCCAACTGTATAGCTCTGGCTCTGATCCACTAGAGGTACGGCTCATAAGAGGTACAATCTTTCTTACCCAATTCAAGTCTCCCTTTGCGACAAACACGATGCCAAGCTCTTACTACTCTCTCTTTCATGGTAGGGTCCTCCTCGTTATCTCTCAAGAAAATACCTTCTAAAAGAATGTTAGGAGGCTTGTCCTTCATAGGGTAACCGAGTTGTCTCCTAGCAAGTACTGGATTATAAGAAATGATTCCCTTTGTGCCCATGAGGGGCATATTGGGGAACTCCCCGCAACTATCAATGATCTTCACATCGTCTAAAACTCTACTATACCATGCAATATCTGACTGGGTAAGAGACATAATCCTCTATGACCACTGAAGTCCTGACTTGCGATCCCAAAAAGTAGCTGACTTAGGAAGATGAGAGGCAAACCATTTGTAGAGTAACGGTATACAGCAGACTATGGTTCCTCCTCCTTTCAAAGTACGGTAATGGATGGAATGATAGGTGTCTCCGAGCAAAGTTAGAACAGGATTACCACTTAGGAAGATGCGTATAACATATGAATCCACAAAACCTTCAATATTAGGAAATAGTAACAAACCGTAGATCAACAAGGAGAACAAATGCTCCACAATAATATCACAACCTTGACTGGCAAAATAAGAAACCTTCCCCATTAAGAACTTGGCAGTGAAACCTGGAAGTCCTCCTTTGGTGGTGAAGTTATTCTTGAATTCTGACTTCTTCATGTACAACACTTTTGCAAGAGAACTGTGCTCGGGTAACTTTTCTGAACCAGAGAAAGGTACTGTATCAGCAACTGGGATGTGAAGCAACTGGGCATACTCTTCCAATGTAGGCATGAGTTGATAGTCTGGAAATGTGAAACGGTGATAGACTGGATCATAGAACTGTACTAATGTCTGCAATAACCCTTCTTCCATCCTAAGTGTCAATAAAGATATAAGTGCCCCATATCTGTCTCTGAAACCAATAGGATCTGCGATTGAAGAAACCAGTTTCTTTAGTTCATCTATCTTTGGATTGATGAGATTGTACTTTTTCACACTTCTCCGTCCAAAATCCATGTTTCCGGCAATATTTGCAATTCTCACTTTAAGTTCCTTGGAAAAAGGTTGAAATGATGGGAATGAATGCATGTCATGCATGAATGCAACAAACACAAACATGGTCAAACAATACAAGGTTCAAAGTTCATCACCAGCATGGAGTTTAGGACAAAGCCCTAAGATAAGTTCTAAGGTTCACCTGCCAAACGGGTTCTAAAAGTTCCCAAGGTTATGGATCCTTCTTCGGATAATACCGGGTTAAGCAACTGCTCGCTTTCCAATATTATTCTCAAAAGAATCTTGCTTGAGTGTGATATCGCGTATCAACCAAACCAGACTTTTGGTCCGAAGTGGTCACCGCATCACATCCTAAGTAAGGCCAAGATGGGGTAAAGGTAAACTAAGGTCCTTGGCTTCACGGGCCCGTCGAAAGCAACAATGCCTCACAAATGACTTGTTTAGCACTATCACCCTCAAAGAGGCCTCCACCAAGCGGACAAAGGCTCAAGTCAACTCGGTAAGGATTGTCTCCTATCAAGTCAACCTGAATTATCATCCATCCTATCTCAAATGTGCCCCAAATCCGGGTATAGGATTTATCACAAGTATCCCCCAAAACCCAAAATAACAAACATTACAAACAATACAATTTAGCAAATATTCACAAAGCAAACATATAAACAAGCAAAGATAGGCTAAACCCTCAAATAAGTTTTAATCATGTATTCCCCAGCAGAGTCGCCATTCTGTCGCGGCGAGATTTTTCACGAGATTAAGTATTGATTGAACTTAACCCGTTTGAAAAATATTTTAAATGCAAGAGTCGCCACCGTCTTTTATTTTATCCAAAAAGAGGAAGGGAAAAATAACGATAAATCCCTTTAGAGTTACGGGTTCGGGGGTTGGTTATGCAAAGGGAAGGTATTAGCACCCTCTACATCTGTGGTACTCCACAGGAACCTTTTTGCTTATGTTTATGTGAATGCTTTGCTTTTTTCGCTTTGATCGTTTGATTGGGGAGATGAGAAAAGAACTTGATTTTATTGCTTTTGGACTCGATAAAGTCGTAGACTTCATGCCTACGTATCTCCAAGGCGCAATGGAGAAATCAGAATCCACGTAGTTCTCCCAAAAGAAAAGGGGAAAGTCTGTTTTGTTGATTTTAGATTGGCATGTCTTGCCATCTCTTGCTCGACCTAGGCGGGAGGCTTCGAGACTGACACGTCCTTTTGAAAATGTTTTTAAACTGAAAAGCCAAAGCTGACAAAAGTTTTGAATGAGCCTAAACCCTGAAACAATAAATAAATGGGCTCATTATAAGGAAGCCCAAGAGTAAGCTTGTGAGTGTGTGAAAAGGGTTTCTTAAACGGCGACCGTTGGAATCGCATCGGGTTTCTCTTTTTTGGATTTTTCGATTTTTTAACATAAAACGTGAACAATACGATTAAACACACAATACAGAACATAAAAAGTGCGAGAAAGTAAATTATTACAACACAGTTAGCTATGAATAGTTAGTATTACGAATAGTCAGTGGAGTTAATCGAGCTGAAACTGAAACGAAACGGTTAGTAACAACATAAACAAATATAAAAAAACAATATAAATATTTACTTTAGACAAAATAAACATTTGACATAAATAAACATTTAAAAATAAACATTTAAACAAATAATTAATTTAACTAACATTTAAATAAAACATATATGCAAAATAATAATAAAAGATAAACAATATTTAGTAAACAAAAGTAATATATATATATATATATATATATATATATATATATATATATATATATATATATATATATATATATATATATATATTATATATATATATATATTATATATATATATATATATATATATATATATATATATATATATATATATATATATATATATATATATATATATATATATATATATATATATATATATATATATATATATATATATATATATATATATATATATATATATATATATATATATATATATTTATATTTTAGACAATAAATATATAGTAGACAAAAATAATATATATGTACATTTAGACAAATAATATATAATAGACAAAAATAATATATATATATATATATATATATATATATATATATATATATAGATAGATAGATAGATAGATAAATAATATATTAAAACACATGTCGGCAAGCCGGAACTTTGCCGATTTCAGAGATAAGTGAAGAATATTACCTTGTGTGAAGAGGATGAACTTCTGATTGTCCAAATGATCGACCGAAAGCTGGAAACCGTCACCGACGCAGTGCTGGCTGCCTTCGTGAGTACCTGACTTCAACGTCGCTTTTGATCGGTGAAACGACGCCGGAATGAAATGAACCTTGGATATTTGTGACCTGGACTCAACGAACTTCAAAGATATGAAATCGGTTTTGTGTTTCGGTGAATAATCGGGACGATTTTGGGTTACCGAAAATGAAGAACAAGTGAAATACGGTAATGCTTTTGGAAAAATATTTCTTTTCAATTCTCTGTTTCTCTCACCACACGTTTTTTTCTTACTGATCCACCTTTTTCTTTCTTTTTTTCTTACTAACCACATCTATATATATATATATTTAGATTACTTAAACAATAAGAAACCTAAAAAATATCTAACATAAATTAATAATATATATTTAGATTACTTAAACAATAAGAAACCTAAAAAATATCTAACATAAATTAATAATATATATTTAGATTACTTAAACAATAAGAAACCTAAAAAATATCTAACATAAATTAATAATATAATTTATATATTATATAATAATAATAATAAACTAATATAATATTAATCCTAATTAAATAAACTAATTAACAACTAAACACAATTAATATTAAGCACAAATAATATTAAACGGCACACGATTAAAATACGATAAAATCGAGCGACACGAACGCGATAAAAACGATGACAATTTGCACAGCAAAACAGACAAATTGATAAAACCAATAAACCAGTAAACCGGTAAACCAGTAAAATCAACAACACGACTCAAACAGACTCGATTAAATCACACGGCACAACATGTAATTAAATAAACAACCCTAGGCAATAATAAAATCAAGACGACATCACGAAAAACGCTGACAAACACAAATCACAAATAATCGGACAATACGAAAACTCTAATATATTCGAAATACAGTCAAAATACCGACAAACAAACAATTAAATAGATAAAAATGCACAAAACCTAATCGAAGCGATGCCACGCACAACAGAGATAAGCGAGATAAATACGAGGCAACGATATCGGCCAGGTTTTTCTAAAACAACGAAATACAACACGGTAAGCAACGAAAACACACAAAACCTAATCAAACCAGTTGTCACGCGAAGTTTAAGAAATTGAGATGAATACGAGACAACGAGATTAATCAAGATGTGGTCAACAAAGCCAAAGTCAAATTTTGGGGTGCGACAGAAAGGTGTTGGCATAAGGAACAAATGTTATGTTGAAGAAAAATCCATTTGGAGTTGGGAAAATATTGAAAAATGGCCATGAAGTTCAATGTACAAAACATGTATATGGAAATTTTGCCAAAATGGACCAACTTCAAGCCCTTATGTTTCGATGATTCAAGCCTCAAATGACAAAACCTCCAACATAAAAGTTGTATATATTTTCAATAAAATAAATTTGGACTTAAATTTTTCATCATTTGGGTTTTTTATGAGAAAGTTATGGGCACTTGAAGTTGGACTTTTTCACATTTCAATGACTTTGGTCCAAAGTGACCTATAATGTTTTGTATTATCACATGTGTTTATTTTAGGATTATGAAATTTTGTCCAACATAACAATTGAAGTAGACATCTCAAAACTTCCAATTCACTTGGTCCCACTTCAAAATCATAAAAAAAGAAGGAGTTAGGTCCTTCGGAAGTTGACCCAAAATTAGAGTTTCAGTCAAAATGACCTATAATGTTTTGAAATGAATGATGATATTACAAGTTTAAAATGAATTTTTAATGAAAATGAAAGTTGTTCATATGGGTCTTAAGAACATTTTTTATCTTGGGGTCATCTTCATATGACAAACACATCAAAAGTTAGGTCTCAGTGCATTTCAAAATAGTCAGATGAATTGACTGATCAACTTCTCAAGTCCAAACTTCAAATCTTAATGAATGAATGATTGAGGACACTCTCATGAGCTCAAATATGCATAAAATTATGAATGAAAGAACTTCCCTTGATTGTATTTGATCATGGGTTGAGGTTGCTTCATGAGCAAGGCACAGTCAATGCACAGTTGAATTAGGGTTTCCTTGGGCAACAATCCCCAAGCCCTTTGGTTTATCTTGATAAAATTGAAAAATTAAGATACTTGGGAGACATATATGATGATTGAGAGCTTTGGGAACCATTGTCATGCTTGCTTCCAACTTCATCTGGCCACTTCAATGGGCATAGGAGCCATCCTAGGAGCCTTGGATCACATGATTGCTCAAGCTTTAACACAAACAAAGTTAGTGACATGTTTTTATGCTTTTGGTTAGCAAACAAAATAATAAAAGCAATAATATACAATTCAAGCATGCTTGGTGGTCTCAAACCAACTCACACAAGTCCCAACCCAAGGGTTAGGAGCCAAGATGTTATGATCCTTGAGGCAAAATGCAAATGAGCAATGATATGATGCCATAAGGGATCTTAGGGTCAAAATTAGGGTCTTACATGTCTCTCTTATGCATCTCCTTCTTTTCCCTTTGATCAATTGGATGGCTTGTGTCCATCTTGTTCATGATGTATGGACTGGTACTTGATGAACTTTCATCATTTCAAATCTACCTTATAATTGATCATGGATCATTTAAGGTGCTTTGGATTGATGCATACGTTTATCCTAAGTGTCATGAAGTGTGAATTGAAGTAACGAACCATCCTCCTAGCCTTTGTGTTTGATCCTCCCTTTTTCTTTTTTGTGTGGCATGTCTTTAGGAGAATGATTTACATATCATTTATATAGCATGTATTAACACAAACGTTATTATTGACTGAACACAGATAGTTGTGACTTCTACATAAGTCCAATTACGATTACGTAACATAGCGTTAAATTTGTCCCACTGAAAACAAAGGCATTTTTATAAGTGAGATTGTAAGTCTCCTATTCCTCATGGTATTGTGTGAAAATGTTGCTCCTTTTCTATTTGCGAGAGCTAGTGGCATAACTGTTGATTTTATTCAAGTTGGAGCCCTTCTAATGAATGGTGTATAGGATCATATTTTCATGTTTGTGAGTGGATAGTTGAGTGTTCTCGGTAAAATGACCAAAACATCTTTTCATCTCTTACTAACATCCTTTACTAACACTTTACTTGTATTAACCTTTTACTTCAAAGTCATTTACTTTATGCTCTTTTATTTTTATGCCATTTACTTTAGAATTTATGTTTAGCATTTCATATCATATTGTTTGTGATTATGTCATTTGTTCTTTGGACTTTACTTTCATATCTTTGTAAAGAAAACATTAATAAAGAAAACACCTAAAAATAAACTTGGTTATCCTGATTCATTGACTTGTGGTTACTATCCTTAACATCATTGTGGTGTTATTGACTTATAATTAGGACCTTGTCCTTTTATTTGGATTTGTGATTTGAGATCTTGAGATTCATCTAATACCTTTGACTTTGGACTACCTCTAGAGATTTGGTTGAGTTAATTTGCTTTCATTTGATGCATGGGTTATTATTTGCTTATTCTGGCTTACTTGAGGCTTAATCCAAATGAGGGAATTCTTTCTTGACTTATGTCATAAAGCTTTTATATTTCTTGGTTAGATCTTTCCTTCCTAGATTTTACTTTATGCTCTAGGATAGTCTCTTCTTCTTCTCCCCTTTCTTTAATTTTCAAAAGCTTCTCTCTTTTTCAAAACCTTCTTGTTTTTTAAACTTGAACACTTTCTCAAAAAACCTTTATTTTTTATCAAGTGATTTTCAAAACCTTTTTCTTAATAAATGCTAATCTATCTTAAGCATATACATACCAATTTTAAGACATTAAAAAAACGCCTCACTCATTTAAATCATTTTTGTGCCCTTTGTGCACTTTTTCTTTTTAAAGAAAACTTTTCCCAGAGCATTAGACATGACTCATTTCCATAGTTGACATATAATTCTCCTATCCCCATAGCATTTATGACAATTCTTTTCCATTTGTGATAGCTAGTGGCATGCTTGTTGATCTTAATCCAATTTGGAACCTTCTCATGATGATGAAAGTACTCATACTTGTGGGTGACTAGTTGATTATTCTCCTTAAAATGACAAAATGTCTTCTCATTAAAAATGAATAAAAACAAAAATCTTGGTACGTAGGCATGAGACTTAAAAAGTCTTGGCAAATACAAAAATCATAAAAAAAATTCTTTTCCCATCTCTCCAATCTTTTTTACAAATGATCGGGAAAATAGCAAGTGTACTATTTTGCCTTTTATAGTAATAATGGGGAAATTCCCCGAATGTCGATCTTAAGGACTGCACGTTAATATCGAGTTTAAATTATCATTCAATTAAGCAAAAAGTATTAATTTGGTTTTTGAGTGTAAGAATATAATAATACAAGTAAAGGTAAAGAAATATGAAAATAAAGGGTTATAAAGAAAGAAGAACAATGCCTGAGAAGGTGTATGATTTATCCCTGTAACAACTCTGAGTTACGATTGCATCAACAACTACGAATTACTACCAGTTCTCAAGGGTATTTTCTCCCAAGTCCTTGGTGAGAAAACCTTTAACCAATATACCCTAATTCCTATGTCCATAGCCAATTAGGGTGAAGTTAAGTTGTATAATATCAAGAATGCTCTGGTTCATACAGGGTATCCCTAGTCCTAGGTGATATCTACGGCAGAGTAACCTGGTGAAAACCTCATCAATGGCGGTCCAGCCTAATTGATAACCATAAATCAATCTCAATTGGTCCGAAAGAGAAAGCAATAAACACATCAAAAGGTTACCGTAAACAAAATATTATAAATGCAAATGTAAACTTAAATTCATTACAATTCTAAATCAGGGACACCCCCTAGCATTGGGGGGTTTAGCTACTCATATTGTTTAAACCAAATTCAAGATAAAAATTACACATTACAAGTAATTGGATGACTTTGATCTTCAATCGCTCCCGCTCATGAATATCTTCAGCTCTCCAAATGCCTTGATCTTTGTAATACTTGATTGCTTCACAATATTGTGGTTTGCTGTATTCCAAGATGATTTTTCCTTTGGCAGAAGACCTCCTTTTATAGTGAAAGTTCCCAGCAGCAGTTAGACAGGTCCAAAGATGTCTCCAAAAAGCCCGAAGAATGAAAAGCCCGAGAAAATTGGAAATTTTGGGCTTGGGCTGACACGGCCCGTGTCAGCTGACACGGGTGGCCGTGTCAGCCTACTGTTTAAGTTGACACGCCCATGGCAGTGTTGACACGGTTGGAGTTTCTGCCTGACACAGCCCGTGTCAGCTGACACGGGTGGCCGTGTCAGGCTACTGTTTTCTTCCTTTGCTTCCCTTGCCCTGACACCGGCCGTGTCAGGTGACACGGGTGGCCGTGTCAGGCCTCTTGTACCGGGGTTTTCTGCTCTTTTGAGTGCCGGACTCTCGCACTGTCGTGTTCTGAGTTTTCCGGTTCTTCTACCTGGATCTGTCGGACAAAAACATAGCTATCCCACACATAAAATCAAGATAAACAAAGTAAAACATAACAAAGATTATAAACGCGTAAATAAAAGAACAGAAGTAAAACTACTCGAATTGTACCATAAATGCTTGCACAGTGTATCAAATGTTTTTGTCTTGCGTCGGATTAGTAATGAAAACTTACTATAAATGGTGACTGATCACAACCCCAAACTTAGCTCATTACTTGTCCCAAGTAATGTTTCATTGTCACTCCCCATAATTCTTTATGCTTTCCACCACTGCTGAGATCATTCGCGAACGTCTTCCCTTTTCCTTCCACAAGTCCTGCCCATCCTCGTAAGTCATCATTCACACTTCCACTTCAAAGCACCGTTTCACCTGTCAGCTTATTTCACATTCTCACAAATTCTCTCGGGGTAAGCTATTTACACTCATATTTCAAAGTATGTAATATCACTCACAAGTTTGAATAGTCTCTCTTTTCTCATCACCTACACACACACTTTTTGAGGTCTTTCGGGTTGTAGCTTGGCTTGGGTTAGGGTATGGATTCAAAAAGGAAAACAAGGGGCTTTTGGTTCAGAGTCGATGTTACATCCTGTGTTTGTTTCTTTTATTTCCTCGGTTTTCTTTTCTTATTTCTTGAATTTTTACCGACTGCCCTTTTCTGTGCTTCTTTCTTTTGAATCTTCGAGTATTTTATTTTTATTTTTCTTTCTTTTTCTCAATTCATCAATTTTTTTTCTTTTGTTTTTGCACTTTCTTGGGCTTTGAGAGCTTTTGGGGTTTTTACCCCAAACTTAGCTTTTCAACACAACTTGAATACATTCTCATGACTCTGAATAGGGTGAGGAAGTGTTTTGGCCAATGATTACATTTATGGTGTTTTAAACAAAAAAATGGATATAGGCTCAAAGGGGGTTAACGAGGGATATAATAATTCGGGATGGCTAGAAAGGCTCGGGGTTAAGTACAAACAACGTGTCTCAGTGTGTGTATCATGCAATGACAGTCCTAGAGAGTCTACGCAAATTTAGAGTGATAAAGACAAAACTGAATGACGCTCATGATTATTAATGTGTTTGGCTTTTTATGACTCACTTGGTTTAGCTCAGCTTTGACAGGATCCACAGTGCTCCTTAATTTGGTGCAATTGCTTTCTTACTTCGGAATGTGCAGGATACTCGTGTCGGTCAAGCTGTATACCTTGCGTCCGATCTTTACTTTCAACAGTGTCACTTTCTAGGGAGATCCTTCGCAACAAGTCATGGTGAGTGGTGTGATCTTTCATCCACTCTCAATTGTGATCATCACTTTTCCAACCTGTCAACACATACTTGACACACACACTTGCAGCATAAAATGTACTTTCAACAGAATTAAATCTAGACTACAAAAGTAAAAATAACACAATAATCAAATACTAATAAAAGACATAAAATCTCCCCCACACTAGAACTCAACATTGTCCACAATGTTTGGGAACAAGCACGGAGGAGGGAACTCACAAGGTCCTACTGAGGAGGTGGGTGCGGGAAATGCAACATCAACTGTTGCATCATGCTGCTCATCTCATCCAACATCACTCCCTGACGGGCTTTTTCGATGCCTTGCCTTTGTTGTTCAGTCCTCAAGTCACCTATCTCGGTCTGTACCCAACTCCATTGGTCAGTTGACTAAGATGAAGAACCCGCCGCCTGTTGGGTGGGTTCCTGATGCTGTGGAACAAACTGCTCAGGAGGTGCTTGAGGATATTCTTCTTCTATTTCCGTTCCTTCTTCCTGGTCATCTACAAAGTGCCCACCTGCATTAAAATGGTCAGTTTCATGGCCTTCATCCACATCGGGATCGACGCTCACATATAACCAATTAGCGCAGTCAGTAATAACAACTTTGTCTAGATCCAGAAGAGCGATGATAAACCTTTTATGAATGAGTACGGAATAATAAGTAGGGGCAACCACAATCATACCTCGGGAAATCAGAGCAGACATGTCAATTTTTGTATTACCTGCAATTGGCGTGTCTTCGAGTAAAACAATGTGATACCCAAAATGCAATGCAATTTGGGTGATCATACCTCCCACGGATATGCCTCCTGAGTTTGCTCGGCCGACTCTACCCAGGTAGTCCGCTGCAAAGGCAGCTACATTGATGGTCTTGGTTTGAGCCATCTATTACATGAAGAATAGCTCTCTCTGAGCAGCTACCCCAGTGTTGTCGCCTCTACCGAACATGGTGTAGGCTAAACCTTTTTGGGCGTACCTGAAACAGGGATTCTGGATGCCCGAGGCTTTTGCACATTTGGAGGAGTAATCCGTCCTCCCAGTTATAACGATCTAGAAATCCTGTGGAGAGAACCCATTTGGGACCGCTACGGGTCCATTGAGAGGGAGTCGGAGTATTGCAGCTAACTCCTCAATAAACAATTCATGATAATTGTTAAACAATCGGAAACATAAGGTGCCGAAATAATACCTGGTTGTGTTAATCCACCACTTTTCCAGCTAGAACTCCAAAGTGCCGAGGAACTCGAGAGTAATGCGCTCGTAGGTCGGCGCCTCCAAACTCATAAATTCGAGCATGCCCAAAACATGGAACATTCGGTCGACCTCAATTTTCAGCCCTAGAGCGTTCAGAAACTGCTTACACATATACCTGGTCGGCGTGAGCTTGCACTTCCGGTGAATTTGGTAACGTCATTCTTGCTCCGGATTGTCAAACAAAATGTTGTGGGGATTAGGATTCCGGCTCCGGCGTTTCCAGGACTTCGCCATCTCTGCATGTTGTTGCTTTCCGGTAAGGATTCTTTGCGGGGGCATTTTGGACCTGCAAAAAATAGCAATATTTCGAACATTCGAGTTTGGAAAATCTAAAACCGTGGTTGTGACCGGGACGACGAGGTGAGAAATATTTGTGAAGGGTGTTTTAGCGATAGGTGAGTGGAACTTGGGTGTATGGAGGGTTTTGTGTGGTGAGGTGAGTGAGGTTTAATGGAGTTTTTAAGAGAGTGAGAGAAGAAAATGAAAAATGATGAGAGAGATTAATGAGGTTTGTGGTAAAAATATGATAATGATGAGGTGATAGGGAAAAATGTGTGGTTAAAAGTGGATTAAGGGGGTGGGCCCCACGAAAAATAAAAAATTTCAAAAAAATTGCAAAAAATCCGCCTGCCTGACACGGCCGTGTCAGCTGACACGGGTGGCCGTGTCAGGCTACTATTTTACCACATTCTACAATTTCTTTTACAGTGCTCCTGACACGGCCGGCCGTGTCAGGCCACTATTTTACCATTCCCAAAACCATTTTTCCTATAGTGCTCTTGACACGGCCCGTGTCAGCTGACACGGGTGGCCGTGTCAGGCCACTCTTTTCCAACATCCTTCATACATTTTCCCTCTCCTGACACGGCCTGTGTCAGCTTACACGGGTGGCCGTGTCATGCTGTCCTTTTGGCTGCTTTGTTATTTTCTTGTCAGGTCAACCGCTGGTTCCTCTGGCTCCTCCTTGTAGAACTCTTGTATACTTATAGACACATACAACTGATTAGAAATAAAAAGCCTGGGTTGCCTCCCACGAAGCGCTTCGTTTAACATCGCATGGCTCGACGGTTCTCCGTCTGCTTAGGTGAGACAGATCTTTTCTATAGGACCACCCTCCTGGTCTTGTATGTAAGGTTTCACTCTCTGCCCATTTTCCTTGAACGTGTGTCCGTTGCTGGATTTCTTAGTTCAACGGCTCCATGTGAAAATACCTTTTGTATCTCAAAGGGTCCGTACCATCGGGACCTCAGTTTCCTTGGGGAGAGTTTCAACCTTGAGTTGAATAATAACACCAGTTGTCCTTCCTGAAGGTCTTTCTTCTGAATGCGCCTGTCATGCCAGGTTTTGGTTTGTTCTTTGTATATCTTGGCATTTTCATACGCTCGATTCCTGAACTCTTCCAGCTCTTGTAATTGGAGGATCCAAGATTTACCCGCTTTGGCCAGATCATAGTTGAGGAATTTGGTAGCCCAAAATGCCCTATGCTCAAGTTCGAGTGGTAGGTGACAAGCTTTACCATAGACTAACTGATAAGGGGACACACCTATTGGTGTTTTGAACGCTGTTCGGTATGCCCAGAGTGCGTCATCGAGCTTGATTGACCAATCCTTTCTTGAGGCACTGACAGTTTTTTCTAGGATTTGCTTGATCTACTGATTGGATACCTCAACCTGTCCACTGGTCTGGGGATGTGAAATTCTGGCGTAGTCAGGGTTCAGATGTTCTACTCCAAGTCATGACATCTGATCCAACATTGTTACTAATACAACAAGACAATTATACAAATTAACACCCAGTACTAATATGCACACGTTCACCGATGTCACTACATCTGCTACTATATCACCATAGAAAGGAAGAACACCCAGTTCTGTCCATCTGGTACAAAGACACAGCAGAGATCAAACATAGCACTAACTTTTGTTGAGCCTGCACAGTTATCAGCATGATGTCTCAATAGTGCTTTGAACATCACCTGTTACAGTATTACAGTTTGCTGGCCTTGTACTTGTATTTCCTAAAATAAAGGTTAAACAAGTTAGTATAATTTCCACATATTAGGGTGCTAACAAATAGGCTATTTGTTAGGTTCATTAATTGTAGCTCAGTTGTTAGTTTCCTGGATTTTAGCTCAGCTGTTGGGTTCCTGAGGAATAGCCTGGGAAAAATACTGAAACAGAAAAACTAACCATCCTACAATTTAGCATATGCTGTCAGGAATGAATGTCTCAACATTCAGTTTGACGACCAGAACATATACCACATGCTAAGTCTGTTATGTTCCTGAAAACGGACTGTACAAAATGCTGTACTGTAAAAGACCAGCCAGTATATACTTCAGTATCAGCTTATAGTAATAAATGTCAAAACATCCAGTTTAACATTGCAAAATGTGCCTTATGCCAGGTCTGTTATCCTCTTGAAGAACAGACTAAGATACATACTGAACTGAAGCAGAAAAACCAACCTGCCTATTATTCAGTATATGCTGTCAATGATGAATGTCAAAACATTCTGATTGACATTCAAACAGTATGCTATGTACCAGGTCTGTTACTCTCTTGATAAACAGACAAAAATACATGCTGAGTTATAACAGACAGGATTATAACGTGCAGAAGGAAAACAAACACAGGAAATTGTTAACCCAGTTCGGTGCAACATCACCTACTCTGGGGGCATACCAAGCCAGGAAGAAGATCCACTATGAGTAGTACTAATTCAGAGTTAAACTCCCCCGTTTACAACTCTTCACTTAATCCCTTCCCAATGCAATCTAGACATAGGAACTCCTAGATAGAAACCACCAGTTTCCATTCCTATCACTACAATTTCAAAGTAATGCTAAACAAATTGAACTTGCTTCACAGCTTAGTTCAAGACCATGACAACTCTTACCTACAGGCTTTGAGTTACAAAATAATCTCAGCTTTGAGCACTGAGAAACACATGGTAACCTTCCCACAGGTTGGGAGGTTTACCTCACACACACCCCTAATTTTTTACATTGTTTGAGGCTCACTTAACCTAGGTTACATTCTGCTATTTATAACCTAAACACCCAACTGGATTTGGGCCTTAGAAATCGCAGCAAGCTTCTCCTTTGCTGTTACAAAGTCAGCAGAAAACTTCTACTACAATTAAGGTCTTCAATCTTTTAGTTCCTAAAATATCTCCTTATCCATCTCCATATTTAGAAACTGTATATTCGGATTGAGTCTTTAAGACCTCCACAAGGAAGTTAGGATATTCACCAAATATCCTCACTAATCCCAGAATATATGCCTGAATTAACTAATTCAGTTTTCTACATATGTGTGATGTCACAGTCACGATGTCGTGACATCGTAGATGACATGTTGGTCCAGATGTTGAACTTCTTCAACCCAACATATTAAAACAACAGAGGTGATTACATTATTTGTTTTGCAAAATTAATGCCAATCCTAAGGTATTAACAATCTCCCCCTTTGGCAAATTTTAGATAAAACAAATAAACATTACACTAGACACTACATCCCAATATGGGTATGCACTTCCTCTCTGTCATTATCTGCACCACCACGAACACCAAAGTTGGTGTACATGAGGAAGTAGATGTACAAGAATCAGTTGCATCAAAACCCTTCCCCTCAACAGTAGAGCTTCCTGAAGAATATGTAATGCTGAGTACATAGATAATGTAACTCAGATCACAAGACACAACTGTCCTCTTAACTCAGATCACAAGACACAAGTGGTATACCCAGTTGGTGACTTTTGTGCCTGAAACCAACTTCTGCTCGCTACCATATTTTGCTTGCTTTTGGTACATCCTCATGACAGTGTTTCTCTCCCCCTTTTTAGCTAAACATTTATAAATGAAACCTTCGCAAAACCAGATCCAGGCGCAATATGCCCAAATCTTACCAAACCCCATGGTTTAGAGAGAATGGAATGTCGCTCTATTGAGAGGAGGAGCGCTGATGCATCCTTTAAATAGACCAGACCGTGCTTAGGAATTAACGGTAGGAATAAATGCTTGGTCAAGATTCATAAATATTTGCTGAGAAACAGTCAGAGAATCACCAACAATATCTCAGACTATCTTTGAATACCTTTTATAGATCTTGACTGTTTCTTTTCCGAAACAACAGTTCCAATGCATGAATATTATTCCATATATGCAGTCAGACACGTTGCGCGCGATGTCTTGACATTCAACGCGGCTTTTTCCTGCATTCTTCATGTATTCTTCCTATCATCATTTCCTAAGACCACTTTCGTACCTCCAGTGGTAGCTTGACATCTGGCACCACTACAACCAAACTCACAAACACCAGTAGGTGGTTACTCCCCCTGTACCACACAACTGTAACACTCGGGCTTATTCTACTACACCACACCCATATTTCCTAATGACTGTAAGTTTCAGAAGGAACTAACAATATTGTCTAAGGCAATGTCATGACATCCGGTCAGACATTCTTATGCTCACTCAGCCTTGACACACACCACATCATCCCAATTACCAACAAGGGTCCATACCTTGTTATCTGAGAACACATAGACCACAAGCTTGATGATTACTTGCAGCACAAAGACAAAACTCCCCCTGTCATGAACAACCAACTCTCCTCTTGAAACTTGGAGATTACACATGAACATATCCAACACCCCAAAGTTGGACCTTCACATACTTCCTGATTCAAAGAGAACTCAGACCACTTGATGAATGGAGAACATAAGACGCATCTTCATGTCTTCAAGAGCACTCCCTCTATTCAACCTTCTTGGCTGAACACATCCACACTCAGTGTCAATCTCTCTTCTAACCAGAACAGAAAGTCACTTCACAAAATGTTCTAACATTAGTTAGGACATCCTTCACAAAGGACACCATCTGATAATCTTCAGATATCACTGAGTCACCCGCTTGATCCAAAAGAAACCAGACACAAATTTGGACATATACATTCTCATCCCATTACAAGAGATAATCTTCCCTAGATAGCTTAGAACTCCTACCACAAGCTTCAAGAGATGAATAGACAACACCTCCCTTTGTCTTCAACTTACTACTTTTCTGCTCAAAAGTAATTTGTCTCAGACTTTCCTCAAGAATAATCAGCTGCCATATGTTGATTATCTTGATTCTTCGAACTCACTTCTGAGATGGACCAAATGCCACTGGTTGATTACCTCCTCCATGAATCCTCATATGAAAAAGTCAAATTCCACTTTTTGACCTCTCCACGTTTATCAGACTTCTTCCAAAGATATTCTGACCTTCCAAGTGAGACTTGAACTTCAAGCTACATGTCAAACAAAACTTAGATTCTCTAAGACAAGAACCTGTAACATCTTCTCCATCCAGTAACTCCAAAGAACTGCAATGAGAATGATCTTTTTGAAGTACTCAATCTACAACTCTGTAGCCCCTTCTATCTTAAGTTGATGTGCCACTTCACCAACTAAGATTCTGATGTTGAACCAAATGTCACAACATGGTGTTTTAACATCTAGTTGTTGAATTCAGCTCCTTCTTCTGCCACTTGAAAGAACTTCCTCCCTACACAAAACAAGAGTTCAACGCTCTCATAGACTTGATTGTGGAACCAAGTTTGAGTAAACAACCTCCATCCTACAGGTTTGCAGTTAAGTCATCCAAGCTCACAACTTGATGAATCCCTGCTTCTTCTCCAAAGACATCAGACACTCTGATGCATGAGTCTTCAGAAGGACCAGTTAGAGACTAACCCTTCAACTATACCAAGGATTCCACTTCCAAAGCAAGGCTGTTTCCATGATGTCAAGAATGCTGCCACTTGTTCTTAACTCCACAGTGTGCATTAGCCAATGCACTTCCTTACCTAGATCAGAAATAAACTGATCCAAGTAACCACCATCAAGACTATGATGTCTTCTTCTTCTTGTACACACCAAGGCTGAGCATGTTTCTTGCCAGGAAACCTTTTTAGAGATCCTATGCTTTTGCTTCCACCAAAGAGATAGATCATAAACCAATGTACTATCCTTCCTGTGATTCTGCACAGGGTCTTGAAGAAGAGATGTTCCAACATCTTTAAGAACATCAGTTATCTGGAGCTCCAAGGATACTCAATTAAATACTTGTACTTGGCACAAGTAGACATTGATCTTAAATCCTTTCCCAATTATCCATTCAGATACTTCCACCATAAGAATACTTTGAAAATTCTCTTATTGTGTCAACATCTTCTGCTTGCAAACACCTTAATAGTTTTGAGAATCTTTCCAGATTAGATTCACCCTTATGAATGAGAGAGATGGATCCTTCCTTGCAAATGTGTCACACAACAACCAGAACCCATGTGACACAGGTCAACAGCCAACCAGACCCTAGGCTGACCATACTTGTTGAACAACATGTTCTAACATCACATAGAACATTAGTTCCACCTCCTTGGAACAAACCCTCCTTGAAAGTCTTCACGGTCTTCATATACACTACCCAAGAGAGTAAAAAAATCAGTGATCAGGTGATTCTTACCATGATGAGTGGACTTGAGAAGACTCAAGTATCTTTGACATCTTCAGTAGATTATGATGAAATCCTGACTACAGCAGCCTTTCATCCACATGAGGGGAAACTACATCAGAGTTTTCGTTTTGCCAGGTATGATGCAGCGGAAATCATAATACAACTCAACCTATGAACACGCACTTCACCAGATCAGCCTCCAAGAACATACCAAGTTTGAATATGATTCAATACTAGCACAGCTGTCCCACACAAAGCCAATTGCCAACCTCCAGAGACAGGTACACGCAGTTCCTGCCATGAATAGTCCATCCACCTACTTCAAGGGACCATTCAGGGAAATCACAAAACCTTCCACAAGTTCCAACATCAGTACTAACATAACTCTTTGCACGATACCAGAAAGTGTCACCCATGGATCTCATCTAGAAATAGAACAGGATGCCTGCTCTGATACCAATTGAAATTCTGGCGTAGTCAGAGTTCAGATGTTCTACTCCAAGTCATGACATCTGATCCAACATTGTTACTAATACAACAAGACAATTATACAAATTAACACCCAGTACTAATCTGCACACGTTCACCGATGTCACAACATCTGCTACTATATAACCATAGAAAGGAAGAACACCCAGTTCTGTCCATCGGGTACAAAGACACAACAAAGATCAAACATAGCACTAACTTTTGTTGAGCCTGCACAATTATCAGCATGATGTCTCAATAGTGCTTTGAACATCACCTATTACAGTATTACAGTTTGCTGGCCTTGTACTTGTATTTCCTAAAATAAAGGTTAAACAAGTTAGTCTAATTTCCACATATTAGGGTGCTAACAAATAGGCTATTTGTTAGGTTCATTAATTGTAGCTCAGTTGTTAGTTTCTTGGATTTTAGCTCAGCTGTTGGATTCCTGAGGAATAGCCTGAGAAAAATACTGAAACAGAAAAACTAACCATCCTACAATTTAGCATATGCTGTCAGGAATGAATGTCTCAACATTCAGTTTGACGACCAGAACATATACCACATGCTAAGTCTGTTATGTTCCTTAAAACGGTGTACAAAATGCTGTACTATAAAAGACCAGCCAATCTATACTTCAGTATCAGCTTACAGTAATAAATGTCAAAACATCCAGTTTGACATTTACAGAATGTGCCTTATGCCGGGTCTGTTATCTGTCGCAACGCGAAAAACAACCGGCGGAAAAAAACAGAGTCGCCACCGACGCTATTCATCCTATGACGGAAACGGAGCGCAGGACTAACCTAAGAAAGGGAAAGGAACGGTCTTACGACCAGAGATTTCGAGGTACGGGAGTCGGTTACGCAAGGGGGAGGTATTAGCACCCCTCACGTCCTTCGTACTTGACGGGATCCACGCTCAAAAGATAGCTCAAAGAATAGGAAAAGGTTGCTAATAAAACTGCTCAAAGAAATTGCACAAACTGGAATAATAAACAGGTGAAAGAAGAAAGAAGACGGAGGAAATGGACTCCGCAGGATGTTGCATCCTGGGCCTACGTAGTTTGTCAGAAACAAACATCAGAGTCAAAGTAGTTCGGGGAAAGGGAGACATGCTCGCTAAGACATCGCGTCTTATGCCTACGTATCTTCTCTATCCAGAGAAGAATTAGAGCACTCGTAGCTCGGCTAACACACGCTGAAACAAGACACCAATAGGGACGCTGAGACGTCAAAAGAAACACCCAAAAGGAAACAGAATGCCAATACATGGACTTATATCCGACTCCCAACAATAACAAAGAAAAGGAAACAGAATGCCAATACATGGACTTATATCCGACTCCCCACAATAACAAACACTAACCAGCGAACACCACAGAAAAAGGTTATCAGAATGAACCCCAACAGAGTAATCAAATATCCAAATATGAACCCCAAAGAGGAACCCCAAGTGAATAACCATCGTCATAAATGATCCCCAATATGAACCCCCAAGTAACAACCGTTATAGATGAACCCCGAGATGAACCCCAAGTAACAACAACCGTCACAGATGAACCCCGAGATGAACCCCAATATGAATGACAACCGTCATAAATGAACCCCAATATGAACCCCAATATGAACCCCAACTTGAATGACAACCGTCATAAATGAGCCCCGAATAATAACAGAAGAAATTCCCAAGGTATAAACATACCACCACACACACGCTGAACAGACGGGTACTCACACCAAAACAAAGAAAAGGGTGAACACACACAAAAACAACACAGCAAAAAAAGAAAAAAAAGGTGCCCGGAGAGATTGCTCGCAACCTCCTGCCTACGTATCTCATCTGGTATGAGAATCAGGGCGACGTAGTTCCCCTTAACAGGGGTACAACACTCTCCTAACCAGAGACCAGGGAAACAACAAACTGAAGGAGAATTGCGACCCAAAGCGCAGCGGAAATTAAAATTTTCTCCTTTAGAGATCCTTACGAATGGTCATGATCAGTGATAGAATATTTACCTCTTGTGACGGTTGAAACCTTTGGTGCAGATCTCTTGCAACGATCAAAACCCTTTGATGCAGATCCACGAAACGATCACGAACGTTGAACGATGACAACGTCTCTACTCAGTCCACACGAACGGATTCCTTCAAACCCAGTGCTAGCTGGTACGAATGAAGGATTTGAGTGAGAGAGAGAGGGAGTGATAGAAAACGAAAATAATGCAACCGCAAATTTTGCTTCTGCACAAGGGTTCTATTTATAGAACCACTTGTGTGGACTTCAAGCTAAAAGCCCACTTAAGTGTATTTTGGCCCATATCTTATAATATGCCCAAAATCACTTAAGCCCATGGTATCTTACCATATTTCGTATTCTACTCAAGTACACCGTACCTTACGATGTTCCATAACTCACTTAAGGGCACCGTACCTTACGGTATTCCTTAGTTACTCTATCTCTCATTAATCCGTCCTTTGTGTGTGACCCTGTAGGTTTTCGTGACGTTGGCAATTATATTAAATCACGTATTTAACATAATAAACAGTGAGAGGTATCTAGCAACACATCACTGCTACCCAAGACACGAAAATGTCATGTGATCTGACAAAACCTTCTGTGATAATACTTATGTGTATAATTACCCTTTTGCCCTTATGTCTATATTGAACACAAGGCATAGACCGTGTCATCCTTGTCCAGTTCAATATTGGGCCCATAGACATTTATCCTGTTATGCAGGATGGGCAAATTCCATCTAGGTCACTCATGTCCCTCAGCATGCTTTGTGGAGTACCCATCAACTGCCTTTATGGTTATCCAGTTACGGATAACGTTGGATCAGCAATAAAGCACTCGACTCTACATCTAGGATCCATAGTGGTTTCAGGTCGAAGAGTGGAATACACTATTATCACCATGAGAATAACTTATGACACCTTGCATAACTTTCTATATAGTATTCTCATAGCGGGTCAATCCGGTATAAATATTACTCCTAATATTCATACCTATGTTTAAGACTTGATAACTCTTTATCCATGATCCATGAGATGTGATCATCAGTCTACAAACATAATAGTCTTAATGCTTTAATGTTATCCCACTTCACACTAAAGCTCGACTACGGATACTTTAGGAATAATGTCCTTATGTTTAATGTGTTCTCATGATTAAGTCACACTTAATACATTAAACGAACTATCTATTCCAGGGACTTTATTAATCAACCATAATAAAGAGAATGCCTTTTTATTATTCGATACAAGTACCAAAATGTATTGGCCTTTTTATCACACTTGAGGCAGCAATATACTCGGCCTCGGTTGTAGATTCAGCAACTGTATCTTGCTTTGAACTTTTCAAGCTCACAGCGCCACCATTTCAGCAAAACACATAACCATTGGAATCATTCATATTAAAGCGTCTTAGCACCTTGTCTATGTACTCTGACTTAGGCCAAGCATTTTATGATCTATCTCTATAGATTATGATTCCTAATATATAGGCTGCTTCACCTAGGTCCTTTATAGATAAGCATTTCCCCACCCAAGACTTTACTTGTTGCAGGGTAGGGTTATCGTTTCCAATAAGTAATATGTCATCTACATATAATACCAGGAATACGATCATGCTCCCACTAACCTTCTTGTAGACACAAGGCTCATCTTCGTTCTTGATGAATCCATACAGTTTTACTGTTTCATCAAGGCGAAGATTCCATGAGTAGGTCACAGGCTCATCTTGATCCATGAGTAATACATCACCTTGATCAGATATCCATATATCTCAGGTAGGTGACGTATCCTGCCTGACCTACACTGGTCTTGTTCTACTTGAGCAGGTTGCTCTTACACAACCACTTGTGTTTCCTGCTCTAATTCCTCCATAGGTGTATCGATAATTTGTGATTCTTGAATTTCTTCAAGTTCTACTTTCCTCCCACTGATTCCTTTGGAAATAAAATCCCTTTCTAGGAAAACTCAAGTTCGAGTGACAAACACTTTGTCATCTGAAGGATTGTAGAAGTAATACCCTCTTGTTTCTTTAGGATACCCCACAAATAAGCATTTGTCAGATTTGGGCTCAAGCTTAGTTAAAACTTGTCGTTTCACATAAACTTCACAACCCCAAATCTTTATGTAAGACATATGTGGTTTCTTACCACTCCATATCTCATATGGTGTCTTATCAACCTTTTGGATGGAATACGGTTAAGTGTGTAAGCTGTTGTCAATAGTGCATGTCTGCAAATGGAGTTTGGAAGATCAGCGTGACTCTCATGGATTTAACTCATTAGTTTTCATCCTTTTAGTATTAATGTTATAAGTTGGCATTATGAGATCAAGGACATGTAGTCCATTGTTCATTTGTGCAGAAGCATAGAATATATATCATTCAAATAAATTGAGCAACAATTGTTCTTTATTATAAATGAAAAACCAAACTTGTCCAAACAAGAAATGGAAATAATATTCCTGCTAATTGCAGATACATAATAACAGTTCTCTAACTGAATTATAAAACCACTAGGTAAAGTTAATAAGATCCTACGGCTAAAGTAGCAACCTTTGCTCCATTGCCAACTCGTAGGTCAACTTCACCTTTTGCCAAATCTCTACTCCCTTTCAGCCCCTGCACATTTGTACAAGTGTGAGAACCGCATCCAGTATCTAATACCCATGATGCAGAAGTAGATGAATTAATAACAAAAATACCTGAAGTTGAAGTCTCTACTCCATTCTTCTTATCTTCCAGGTACTTTGGGCAGTTTCTCTTCCAGTGTCCGGTCTTACCGCAATGGAAGCAGGTGCCTTCTTTTGCTATGCCTCCATTAGGCTTCAAAGCAGCAACGGCGGGTTTGGGTTTGGCAACTTCCTTGCCCTTCCCTTTATCACCATGCTTAGTGGGCCTTTTGTTCTGTCTCTTTCCATTTCCGATCATCAGAATGGACTTCCCTTTTGACTTCAGATTCTGCTCGGCAGTTCTTAACATGGCGAGCAGTTCAGGAAGAGATTTGTCCATATCAATCATATTGAAATTTAGGACAAATTGACTGAAACTATCTGGCAACGATTGCAAGATCAAATCAGTTGCAAGTTCCTTTTCGAGGGGAAAACCCAATCTCTCAAGGTTTTCCACATACCCAATCATCTTGAGTACATGGGGACCTACAGGGGCTCCCTCAGCTAACTTGCTTTGGAAAAGGGCTTTTGAAACTTCAAACCTCTCATGCCTTGCTTGCTCTTGATAGAGCAGCTTCAGGTGTTCGATCATATCGAACGCTGACATGTTCTCATGTTGCTTTTGCAATTCTGAGTTCATGGTAGCCAGCATGAAGCAAGCAGTTTCATTGGCATCATCGACATGCTTCTTATAAGCATCTCTTTCTGCCTTAGGTGCAGAACTAGGATGTTCCTCTTCAGGAACAGGTATCTCCAAGACATACAGCTTTTTATCATGTTTGAGGACAATCCTCAGGTTTCGGTGCCAATCCAGAAAATTTGTCCCAGACAATTTTTCTTTTTCAAGGATTGATCGCAAGATGTTGTTAGAGGTGTTTGCTGTCATGGTTATCTACATAAGGATTAAGAAAATATAAGTATCATTGACATATTTAATTAGGCCTTTAATCAAATATGCTCCCACTATTTTACTCAAAACAAATGACCCTCATCATTTGATTCGGAAAATCCCGTTGGAAGATTTTCTAGTGGGTCGAGATCCATATTTCACTTCGTTCTAAGTCCGCGTAGGCGGATTACACAAAACTAGGTTATTTAGGTAGGAACTCCTTCCAGTTGTATCTCATACAACTCTCGAAAATTTCAGTTGGGTGAATAACTCCTTATTCCAATCCATCATATGGATTATTCCCAACTCTTGCTTCTAAACATGTATATAATCTTATTATAATTTGTTCAGTTAAGTTTGACCCATTGTTTTAACAGTTGGATATTACAATTATCCCATCGCACCTTACTAATATATAGATCATGCACCTCGCGTAGGCGAAACCTACATTATCCATTACTAGTCTTGATGAGTGTTAAAACTTGGAAAGCATAAACTTAATATTTAATTTTGAGGGAATTGCAATTGTACTGATCTCACCGGCTTGTTTATCATATAAATCGTCTCTCACATGCATCAACATACATTCACATACATTCACATGCATCAACATACATACACAATGAAACAGTTATGGCCCCTAGCGCAATTGTTCTCCCAAGCCAATGAGAGAACCTAAGCTAACCTAATAACGATCTAAGCTTCTCCAAGCAAGATCTTCAAGGTTGTCCTCCTTTGATCTTCAAGGTTGTCCTCCTTTGATATTGAAATCTTCTCTTTCTTCATAACATTGTCTTCTTCTCTTTCTTCATAACATTACATTCCAGAAGAAACTCGTTTTACATACGAGGGATTGAGATGAGAAAAGAAGTTACATTAAGAGATCAAAAGGAGAGGCACGACACGCAGATCGTATTTAAAAACCCAAAACAAAATAAAGGACAACTAAGGCCATAACTGATCACCACAAGGCAATAATAATAAACACATTGTTATTATTAAATTTTAATTCCTTTAATTAATTAAAACCAAATTAAATTTCGGCGACCGATCACACTACGTAGAGTTAGCCGGCGACCAAAATTTTAATGAACAATTCATTTGAAAATGGACATTGTTTTTGCATCCACACAACTCTTGCGCAGGCACAAAACAGAGACCCCAAAGTTTTTGACTCTGTGAGTGTGCCGACCGTCACAGGCGTGTGACGACCGTCACAGGCCATGTGAGTGTGACGAGCGTCACAAGACACGTTACGACCATCACAGGTCAAAAACAAAAACGCCTAGAATTCAGTGAGTGTGACGACCGTCACAAGGCATGTGACGACCGTCACGTCCTTGTTACGACCGTCATGGGCGTGTTACGACCGTCACACATCCAGTTTGTTACGCTTCTTACGCTCGTCACACGAGCTTCACGCGGCCAAAATAACAGACTTTGAAACAGTCAACACGCTCGTCACACGAGCTTCACGCAGCCAAAATAACAAACTTTGAAACAGTCAACAGACGTGTTCCAAAAAAAAACCCTAAATTCACAACTCCTTGACGGCACAACCCTTGCGCCGTCACCAACCCTAATGCGCCAATTTCAGACCGTCAAACACACCTCGATTGTTGATTCAGTATGATTGATCAACAGGTCATTGCTTCACCATACTAATGTCGGATTCTGAAGCAAATGACCATTGATCGCTCAAAGGAAAACAATCATTTAGTGTTCGAATGAACGAAACAGAAACAGTATATCACATATACCGTATTTTGCATTAGGATTACTTATATCATATATAAGTTGATCGGTCTCAATTGCGTAACCTATGGACGATCGATGTATCGCTGCTTCACCATACTAATGTCGGATTCCGAAGCATAGTCAACACCAATCATCCAACTCGTACACTCATGATGCCAAATTTAATTACCCTTTTAATTAATCGATTCATTCTGTCTTTTAATCATATTAATACAGAAATTAAACAGCTATCCGATTCATGGTTTCGTAAGTGGCTCTGATACCACTGAAGGAGAATTGCGACCCAAAGCGCAGCGGAAATTAAAATTTTCTCCTTTAGAGATCCTTACGAATGGTCATGATCAGTGATAGAATATTTACCTCTTGTGACGGTTGAAACCTTTGGTGCAGATCTCTTGCAACGATCAAAACCCTTTGATGCAGATCCACGAAACGATCACGAACGTTGAACGATGACAACGTCTCTACTCAGTCCACACGAACGGATTCCTTCAATCTCAGTGCTAGCTGGTACGAATGAAGGCTTTGAGTGAGAGAGAGAGGGAGTGATAGAAAACGAAAATAATGCAACCGCAAATTTTGCTTCTGCACAAGGGTTCTATTTATAGAACCACTTGTGTGGACTTCAAGCTAAAAGCCCACTTAAGTGTATTTTGGCCCATATCTTATAATATGCCCAAAATCACTTAAGCCCATGGTATCTTACCATATTTCGTATTCTACTCAAGTACACCGTACCTTACGATGTTCCATAACTCACTTAAGGGCACCGTACCTTACGGTATTCCTTAGTTACTCTATCTCTCATTAATCCGTCCTTTGTGTGTGACCCTGTAGGTTTTCGTGACGTTGGCAATTATATTAAATCACGTATTTAACATAATAAACAGTGAGAGGTATCTAGCAACACATCACTGCTACCCAAGACACGAAAATGTCATGTGATCTGACAAAACCTTCTGTGATAATACTTATGTGTATAATTACCCTTTTGCCCTTATGTCTATATTGAACACAAGGCATAGACCGTGTCATCCTTGTCCAGTTCAATATTGGGCCCATAGACATTTATCCTGTTATGCAGGATGGGCAAATTCCATCTAGGTCACTCATGTCCCTCAGCATGCTTTGTGGAGTACCCATCAACTGCCTTTATGGTTATCCAGTTACGGATAACGTTGGATCAGCAATAAAGCACTCGACTCTACATCTAGGATCCATAGTGGTTTCAGGTCGAAGAGTGGAATACACTATTATCACCATGAGAATAACTTATGACACCTTGCATAACTTTCTATATAGTATTCTCATAGCGGGTCAATCCGGTATAAATATTACTCCTAATATTCATACCTATGTTTAAGACTTGATAACTCTTTATCCATGATCCATGAGATGTGATCATCAGTCTACAAACATAATAGTCTTAATGCTTTAATGTTATCCCACTTCACACTAAAGCTCGACTACGGATACTTTAGGAATAATGTCCTTATGTTTAATGTGTTCTCATGATTAAGTCACACTTAATACATTAAACGAACTATCTATTCCAGGGACTTTATTAATCAACCATAATAAAGAGAATGCCTTTTTATTATTCGATACAAGTACCAAAATGTATTGGCCTCTAGGGCTTACACCAACACAAACTAATAGGGAGACTAAGACTCGAGCCTAATAGTTGTCATGCCATCAAATATCCCTAAGTTGAGGTCTCTAACAAGAATCCTACTTCCTCAGAAATCAATCACAACTCCTACAGAAATGGAGATGAGAAGAGGAAAGCAGATAAACACACCAGCACAAGTGAACAAGCATCACACACTATATCCATACAAGAGGCCCAAACAATGGGTAGGCTTTAGTCAAGAGGGGTCATATCAACCTCGACAAACAAGCCAAACTGTAATGGGTTATCTGTAGCTCTTAACCACTGACATTGAACGTTAGGGTGAAGCTGATCAAAATGGTAATGAGGATGAGAACTCATGCTCTTAACCCTGGCCAGGGTGAGCTCATGACACAGAAAGCATGGGGATCCAGAAAGAGAGACCCTATTCCACTTGACATACACAGGACAAAGACCTTGGGTACATGTTCAGAAGCATCAGCACGTAGTGCGAGCATAAAGAACGACTCACTGAATAATGGGGGATTGGCTACTAATCCCTTTTATCCGTCAATTGCCTCTACTCTTGGAGGTCTTATCAAATGTCACATGCCTCATTTTGGAGGTCTTTGGCACAATTGTAAACAAACACAAACAGAGCCTCTGAAGGAGGACTTGCCAGCCAAATGCTTGCCAAAAAGGTGACAGGACTTCCAGACTACATGAAGTAAGGAGATAACTACCTAAGTGGTGTATCAACCATAATCCAAAGCTCAAGCAAGAGCTAAAAGCAAGCAACTAAGGTACCTATACAAAAACTAAACAGTTAATATTTCAATCAGAAAACCAACAGACAAACAGTGAAACCATTCACAGTTACACAACTCAATGAACAATGCTCAAGCACTCAAATGAACTCAAGAGCTCAAGCACATCAATTAGATCCTACAAAACAAACACAAATTAGAACTCAAATCATTTGCATCTCACAAAGTGAGAACAAATCAACCATCAATGCTAAACGTCCAAACCTGAAACACAAAGCACAGTTAGTTTATGTACAAAACACTAGTACAAAGACTAAGTTCAAAACCAAACCAAATGATCAAAACAGAACTCAATCTTTTACATAATGCACATTCAAACAATCCACAAAATGTCCTTAAAAGGACCAGCATCAAATCACTAAGCAAGTATCACAAATGATCCATGTAATGCAATGACCAAACAATGTACACAAATGAACTCCCAACTTAAAAAATTCAAATCAAATCAGAAATGCATGCAATGACTTTGAGATTTTTCACACGAGTTCCTCATGTCATGAATAACCAACATGCAAAAAACCAAATCCAGAAAGGTTCAAATGATTGGTGAACAAAAATACACAAATGTAATGCAAATAATGTGACACAAATTGTCACATACATCTTCATGTGTCAAAAACAATGATAGCATATGAGAAAAATTCCAAACCAGTTATCAAAAGTTCACATCATGTATGAATATCAAGAATGCAAAAAATCAGATCAATTGGCTCAAAGATAAAGATTTCACAAAGCATTGAATGCAACATATCAAAATAGCATGGCATGGATCAAAAAATTCACACATTAAAAATCCGACATCAACATTTCATGAAAATAATACTAAAACAAACTAGACATCAAAACAAATCTATGAAAAAAAATTGGAGTTAATTTGGATCATTTTTCTATTTTTT
Source organism: Lathyrus oleraceus (assembly GCF_024323335.1). Taxonomy (NCBI): domain Eukaryota; kingdom Viridiplantae; phylum Streptophyta; class Magnoliopsida; order Fabales; family Fabaceae; genus Lathyrus; species Lathyrus oleraceus. The sequence goes on from NC_066581.1 coordinate 442,135,750, forward strand.
ATGCATTTTACAAAATAAGCAAAAACAATTGAATTATTAAATGAAATGGAGGGAAATAATTTGATTAATCCAGAATTAATCATAACCACATGATCTAGCGCGCAAAAGCAATTAAACGGTCCATATTTAAACATCAAAACGCACAACTTCATTAATTGAGTCAGCAACACACATCATCAGTCAACACACACATGGCATGGTCAAACAAATCAGAACCAAACATTCACACACATAAGCGCCTACATGGAAGACAACTCAGCTAAATGAAACGATGCGTTTCATTAAATGATTTGGCACGCACACTCAGTGTTCAACTGTACGCATGGCATAGTCAAACAAATCCTGGCCAATCGCTTATCCAAGCAAGCATACACGTGGATCCAGCAAGGCAAAACCCCAGCAATTACAGAGACGCCGGAGCTAAGCTCCGGTACTCTTCTCAGGCGAGCTAGACGGTGGCGCCGCCGTGGAAAAATGCAGAAATGAACAAAATCTATATCAATCGAATCATCTTTCAATAAGGAATCCAAATATGCTAATGGATCAACCTAATTCCTCCTAACTTTTCCAGATCGAACACAAACATATTTGAGATCCAAACTTCAAGTTCATCATACATGCTCAATATTCATCCATTTTCAAATCTAATCATATCTACATGATCCATGCAACATGAACTACACATCTATGTACATAAAACAGCAAAAAGAGAGGACGAAAATTTGGTCACCTTGAAATGGAAGCTTCTGAAATCGTATCCTCAAGCTCTCATATGCTCCAGATCATCTCCTCTATCCTTGCCTTAAAGCTTTATGCAAGAAGCAATGCTTGAAACCTTCTGAATTCGCCTCAATTTCCAAGTTCCATCTTCATGCTCATGTACATGAACTGCTCGAATTCTGGATCAATTGATCAAAACAATGGTTAATTCTTGCTCAGAATTGCATGAGGATCAAGAATCTACAAAAATATTTGGTGTTTGTGTGGAGAAATTGAAGAATCGAAGAGAGAGAAAATTTGGAGAATTTCTTGAATTTTGATCTCAAAAGTTAGTTATGGTGGTTATGGCTAGGGTTTCTGTATTTATACTTCATGCTAATCACCATGCTAATCATATTTTCCCTTGGCTAATCATGATTAATGAGATACGAAGTGATTTGAAAAAATGAAAAATGAGCTCATTATAGCCATGCTACACGTGAGACATCCCATGCAAGGCTTGAATTCACTCAAAATCATCCAATGGTCATGATGGAATGGTTAATTTGCTTGTATCATAAGTCAAATTTGAATTATGGAAATTCCCTCCAAAATGAACACATGAGAAATGATGAGCATACACACTTTTCCCATGCATGGCAAAGGCTATTTTGAGATGTCTTGATCAAGAGAAACATTTTGCAAAAATAATGGACCAAATTGGAGCATTGCATCAAAAGTTATGCCACTTTGAATTTCCATGCACACCTTGTGATCAAATGACCATAACTTCTCAAACATTCATCATATGGGTATGAATTAGGACTTTTTCGAAAAGGGAGACAAAGATCTACAACTTTCATGTTCACCAAAAATCGATTTGAAACGTCTTTGATCTTGAAAAGTCAAGTTGAATATGGACCAAAAACTTGCCAAATTTGGAAACTTTGAATTACAGGTCACTTTCCATTTTTAGTAACTTTTGCCATGACCTTTGAATCTTCCAGATGAATGTTTAAAATGATGAATGAACCTCTTTTGAACATGATTGAGGTGTCTCAACTCATTTCCCCATCTCATAGCCCTCAGTTGACTGTACAATTGACTTTTTAGTCCTCAGATGACCTTGAAATGCCTTGATCCACTTGAGCCTCTACCACTTGGGGAAATTCCTCAAAAATGAAACCCTAGCTCATGTAAGCTCCTCATAACAATCATGTGATCCTCATCCTCAACAAATACCTCATCTCTTTGAGAAACCCTAGTTGGAAGAATAACATTGATTAGGGTTGACTAGAGGTCACAACCCTAATTCAGAGGAACTTGAGGAAGAACTCTGAAACCCTTGATGATGATAGAACCATGATGATTGTAATATATCCTTGCAAATAAGATGATACTCAAGACCTTTGAAGAATCAAGAAACCCTAATGAAAAGCAAACCCTCAGATGGTTGATCATCAATTCATAGAGACCCTCAGGCTTGAATCATGTAACTTCTCCATCTTTTTGAAAAGACTTTGGAGGATGATCTTCTTATCTTCATATGAGATGCAAAATGCAATGTCTAATGCTCTAAAATATGAAATGCAATGTGTCAAACTAGTCTCAAGAAGAGGAGGGCAAATTTTGAGGTGTTACAACTGCCCCTATTCAATCCACTGTGAACTTGTCGATATGAACAACCTCGGCTTTCAGATGATCAGGGTGAAGAGTGGTTGAATACAAAGAACAAACGAACAATTTACGCTCCGCCGGGAATTAAGTAACAATGCCTGTCAGAATCGACAAAGAGGTGGTCTTGAAAGAAGAATCTGTCTGGTACGGTGAGAGTCGGTCTGAATACCGTAACAAAATGTTAACCTGGATACCAAAATAAATGGTACACAAAAATAACCATGGCCTGAACGCCACTCATCAGTCTGAATACTGGAAATGACTTCGATATGAGCATCGGAAGATATGAGATTATTAATATCGGTCTGAACACCGAGAGACTGGCCTGAATGCCACTTCGGTCTGAATACCGGAAAATTGGCCTGAATGCCACTTCGGTCTGAATACCGGAAACCTGGCCTGAATGCCACTTCGGCCTGAATACCGGAAAATTGAGATTATTAATATCGGTCTGAACACCGAGAGACTGGCCTGAATGCCACTTCGGTCTGAATACCGGAAACTTGGCCTGAATGCCACTTCGGTCTGAATACCGGAAAATTGGCCTGAATGCCACAAGTTGCATCGACCTGAATGTCGGAAAACCTCTTCGATCTGAACATCGAAAAACTGGCCTGAATGCCACTTCGGTCTGAATACCAGAAAGCTGGCTTGAATGCCACTTCGGTCTGAATACCGGAAACCTGGCCTGAATGCCACTTCGGTCTGAATACCGAAAAATTGGCCTGAATGCCACTTCTGTTGGGGATTTTCTCCTTGTTGTTATTATTTTTGCTTTTCTTGGACCCCCAAAACTTCTTTGATTCTTACTGTCAAACAATGAACCCCGTTCTCCATTTGAACCCCGTTCTCCAGAAGACACTCTGCGTCTCCTTTTCTCCTGATGGACCCCGATCTCTGCGCTGATCGCGTAACATTCTTCAATCTTGACTTCCCTTTCCGAACGACGAAATTTTTTCCCCCAATATCGCACTACTGGGGAATACTGTGGATTCAAAATCACGATGCCAAACTCCTTAGAGTAACATCTTCACCAACCAGTTAAACCAATTCTCAAACGGTAACCACGACTTGAGACTAGTTATGCTTTATAAGCGTATGTTTGAATTTTTCAATGGCGTAATGCTCCATAACCATGGAAATGCTACGCAATTTGGGAGGATGCAATGCAATATGATTCTCTAAATGACGAATGCATAAAAAGTATCCCCCTCAGGGGACGGCACAAGTAACTCTGTTGAGGAACTTGATATCACTCCAATCTCCAACCCTGCTTGGGATAACACTACTGCTGGGGAAAGAGGAACCCTTACTGGGGACGATCTCCACTGAACTCGATCCGCTTGGGGACTTCACTGGGGAAAAACTACCAACGCACACCCCTGCCGGGGGAACAACAACCTTCAGACCTGCTGGGGAAATAACAATCTTAACCCTGCTAGGGAAAAACGACATATTTGACACGGAACACCTGTCGACTCGTCGAACACTGGCATTCACCATCTAACCATAGTGTCAATTTTCCACTTCTTCAGACTTTGAAGAGTCTTCTTGATTAACCCTCTAGGATCGTCGCAATTCTTTCGCCGTCTTTACACCATTCCTCAACTCCTTGTCCCCGATTGGACCTCAAAAGAATCTTCAGTCCAAAAGAAACGCTTCATACCACAACCTGCAAGTGAGTGAAAATAAACCAACAACACCTGCAAAAGAGATCGTTAGATAAAACGTGCCCCAGGCGTGCCAAAATTTCAACACCTAGGTCACTCAACCTTTCGAATAAGATTTCAGGTTTCAATCCCATAAACATGCATTGGAAGAGACACCTATGTCTCAAAATGCAAAGATTCTTTATCAAAATAAACGGATGTTTTTGCAATCAAAGCGGTAATGAAAACAAAAACAAAATTATTTGACTGAATATGCATTTATTGATTGAAAAAGGTGGCTCGTAACTGAGCAATACACAGGAAGCAATCCCTGAAAAGAGGTAATTACGCACAAAAGGAAAATCTATCCTATTGGCAATGTAAAACTGTGATCTCATCGAGTTCCAACCCGGTTACAACCCATATGTCCTCAAGACTCTCCGCGCTTTCTGCCTTCTGAAACAAGACGCTTCCGACCGATCTCCGCCGGGGATTATCCTCTTGTCTTAACCAAAGTACAAACGATCATGCTAGACGCAGTTGTTCGTTTCATTCCCTCTTTTTCCTGGACCGCCCTTTCGGGTTTTCAGTCGTCAGGGATACCCTTTTTTGCCAAAGCCGCCCTGTGAGGTTTTCGACTTGCCGGGTGTACAATTTTTTCCTTTTTATCCCTAATTTTTGCCCGAACCTTTTTCTTCATTTTTTGGTTCGCCGGGATGCCCATTTTTGCCTGGACTATTTTATTCTTTCCGTCCAGCAGGTCTCTTATACGAAGTATTTTTTAACTGCGTCCGCATTCACAAGGGATGAAAAATCCTCACCATCCATGGTTGTCAACAACAAGGCTCCGCCAGAGAAAACCTTATTGACCACGAATGGACCCTCATAATTGGGTGTCCACTTGCCCCGACGATCGTTCTGAGGAGGAAGGATCCTTTTCAACACCATATCTCCCACATGGTACACACGAGGTCGCACCTTTCGGTCAAAAGCACGCTTCATTCGCTGCTGGTACAACTACCCATGACAAATGGCTGCCAACCTCTTTTACTCAATCAAGCTCAACTCTTCATACCGAGTCCTTATCCACTCAGCCTCTTCCAATTTCACATCCATCAGGACTCTCAATGACGGAATCTGGACCTCAACTGGCAGCACAACTTCCATCCTATACACAAGCGAGAAAGGTGTTGCCCCAGTAGATGTACGCACCAAGGTTAAATACCCGTGCAATGCAAACGGCAACATCTCGTGCCAATCCTTATAGGTCACGACCATTTTCTGCACAATCTTCTTAATATTCTTATTAGTCGCCTCGACCGCCCCATTCATCTTTGGACGATAAGGAGAAGAATTGTGATGCTCAATCTTGAACTCCTGGCACAGTTCTGCCATCATCTTGTTGTTGAGATTAGAACCATTATCAGTGATGATTCTTTCGGGAACCCCATATCTGCAAATAATGTCTCTTTTCAGGAACCTGGCTACGACCTGTTTCGTCACGTTTGCATAAGACGCCGCTTCCACCCACTTGGTGAAGTAATCGATAGCCACTAATATGAACCGGTGCCCATTCGAAGCTGTAGGTTCGATCTTTCCGATCATATCAATACCCCACATGGAAAACGGCCATGGAGACGACATCAAACTCAACGGGTTTGGAGGCACGTGCACCTTGTCAGCATAAATCTGGCATTTATGACATTTCCGCACGAAGTTGAAACACTGAGCCTCCATTGTCATCCAATAATATCCAGCCCTTAGCAACTTTTTCACCATCGCATTCCCACTAGCGTGGGTACCAAACGACCCCTCGTGCACCTCTTTCATCAATTGGCTTGCTTCTTTGTCATCGACACATCTGAGCAAAACCCAATCAAAATTCCTCTTGTACAAAACTCCATCTTTGTTCAGATAGAACACCATGGCCAATCTCCTCAGAGTCTTTCGGTCCTTCTTTGGCGCTCCCTCAGGATACTCTTGGGTTTCCAGATAACGCTTGATGTCATAATACCACGGCTTTTCATCATCAGGCACTGTCTCGATAGCAAACATATAAGCCGGTCTATCCAGTCGTCCGACCTCAACACTAGGGAATTAATTCCACCATTGCACTTTAATCAAGGTGGCCAGAGTAGCCAAAACATCTGCTAAAGGATTTTCCTCTCTCGGCACATGGTGTAATTCCACCTTGGTGAAGAGCATCAACAACCTCCTCGTATAATCCCGGTATGGAATTAAGTGAGATTGATGTGTAAGCCATTTCCCATTAACCTGGTTCACAACCAAAGTTGAATCTCCATAGATAATAAGGTTTTTGATCCGCAAATCAATCGCCTCTTCGACCCCCAAGATACAAGCTTCGTATTCAGCTACATTGTTGGTGCATTCAAACGTTAGCCGGGCAGCAAAAGGAATGTGGGATCCCTTCGGCGTAACCAAAACAACACCAACTCCGCTACCATTCACGTTAACGGCCCCATCAAACATCAGAATCCATTCGGATTCAGGGTCAGGCCCCTCCTCCGGGATCGGTTCCTCATAATCTTTCGACTTGAGAAACATGATGTCCTCATCAGGGAACTCAAACTTCATCGGTTGATAATCCTCAATGGGTTGTTGGGCGAGGTAATCAGACAATACACTCCCCTTTATTGCTTTTTGAGAGGTGTACTGGATATCATATTCAGTCAAAATCATTTGCCATCTCACAACCCGTCCGGTCAATGCTGGCTTCTCAAAAATATACTTGATCGGATCCCTCTTGGAAATCAACAAAGTGGTATGAACCAACATGTACTATCTCAGTCGGCGAGCAGCCCATGCCAAAGCACAACAAGTTTTCTCGAGCAGTGAATATCTTGTTTCACAGTCGGTAAACTTTTTGCTAAGGTAGTAAATTTGATGCTCTTTTCAACCAGACTCGTCATGTTGCCCCAGTACACACCCCATAGACCCCTAAAGGACTGTCAAGTACAGGATTAACGGTCGTCCTTCCACAGGAGGCATCAGAATCGGAGGCTCCTGCAAATATTCTTTTATTTTTTCAAATGCCTCTTGGCAATCATCATTCCACCTGACCGTTTGATCTTTTCTCAACAACTTGAATATGGGTTTATACGTGGCTGTTAGATGAGATATGAACCGTGAAATGTAGTTCAATCTAACTAAGAAACCACGAACCTCCTTCTCTGTTCTCGGTTCAGGCATTTCTTGTATCGCTTTTACTTTAGCAGGATCAACCTCGATTCCTCTTTCGCTTACAATACACCCCAGCAACTTACCAGACCGCACTCCGAAAGTGCACTTATTCGGATTCAACCTCAATTTGAATTGTCTCAACCGGTCAAACAATTTGGCCAAGTCTACCAAATGCCCCTCTTCTGTTTGGGATTTCGCTATCATGTCATCAACATAGCATTCGATCTCATGATGAATCATATCATGAAACAAAGTCACCATGGCTCTTTGATACGTGGCACCGGCATTCTTGAGACCGAATGGCATCACCTTATAGCAAAAAGTGCCCCATGGTGTGATGAACGTTGTCTTCTCCATATCATATGGCGACATTTTAATTTGATTATAGCTAGAAAAGCCATCCATGAAGGAAAACACCGAGAATTGAGCTGTATTATCTACCAACACATCGATGTGAGGTAATGGGAAATCATCCTTCGGGCTAGCTCTGTTCAAATCCCGGTAGTCCATACACATCCTCACCTTTCCATCCTTCTTCGGCACCGGCACAATGTTCGCGACCCAAGGCGGATAATTAGTGACAGCTAGGAAACCAGCATCCAACTGCTTTTGTACCTCCTCTTTGATTTTCATGGCCATCTCGGGTCGAGTTCTGCGCAACTTCTACTTCACTGGAGGACAATCTTCTCTCAATGGCAACTTGTGTACAACGATATCGGTATCCAACCCTGGCATATCCTGATAAGACCAGGCGAAGATATCAACATACTCTTTCAACAATGCTACCATTTTGCTCTTGACATTCACCTCCAAAGCGGCCCCAATTTTTACTTCCTTTCTGACCTCCTCGGTACCCAGATTAACCATTTCGACTTGATCCTCGTGCGGTTGAATCACCTTCTACTCTTGTTTCAATAACCTGGCTAATTCTTCCGACAGTTCACAATCTTCTTCGCCTTCTTCTTCGGCATGATAGATCGGGTTGTCGAAGTCATATGAGGGTGTAACATGATTGTTATCAATGAGATCCGGAGAATAATCCCATCTGCATGAATGTTGATTCATGCATTGCTTTAGAATCGGGACGCGACAAGTTAAAAGAAAGAAAAAATGAAAATAAACATTGCCATTTTTATTATATATTTTTTTTAACTGTAAAAATAAATGAAAAACAGGGAACATCGCTTTTAATGTGAAAACTTCCGTTTATTACTGATGCAAATATTGCAAAGTGAAACACATGAGGTGGCTCTTACAATGAACCATTACGTTTCGGGCAAAATGTATGGCTTTCATGCAAACAGAATTGAAAAATAGAAATATTACTCTTCACGCAGAGTGACAGTGATGATCTTTTCGGCCTTCCAGTTCTGGATCTCCATCCCTGGTACGCACGGTTTTATCCACGAGTCGAGCTCGCAGTCACTATCAATCTCTTCACCCACCGCACAGACGCGATCTGGATCTAGCATTCCAGCACTAGTGAACGTAAACGGCTGACGACGTCCTCTATTCTGTCCAGACGAGCCTTGGCCCGACTGATAGCCAATCCCAAACCTGTCCTCTTTTGCCGCAATGTCTATCATTCTTCCCCAACCTAGGGTTTCTCCATTTTTCACCACCTCCGCGGCCTGTTTGTAAGAAGCAATGGATGGCTTCTTCTCTTTCTCAGCAAAAATGGCATTCTCCACCTTAACGGTTTCAAACGCCTGACAAGGTGTTTCAAATATTTCACCGTCCATTTCTACATATTTGAACGATGACAATTGGCTGACAAAAATATCCTCCTCCCCACAAACTGTTATGACCTGCCCGTCCCAGACAAAAATAATCCAGAATTAATCACAACCACATGATCTAGCGTGCAAAAGCAATCAAACGGTCCATATTTAAACATCAAAACGCACAGCTTCATTAATTGAGTCAGCAACACACATCATCAGTCAACACACACATGGCATGGTCAAATAAATCAGAACCAAACATTCACACACATAAGCGCCTACATGGAAGACAACTCAGCTAAATGAAACGATGCGTTTCATTAAATGATTTGGCACGCACACTCAGTGTTCAGCTGTACGCATGGCATAGTCAAACAAATCCTGGCCAATCGCTCATCCAAGCAAGCATACACGTGGATCCAGCAAGGCAAAACCCCAGCAATTATAGAGACGACGGAGCTAAGCTCCGGTCGTCTTCCCAGGCGAGCTAGACGGTGGCGCCGCCGTGGAAAAATGCAGAAATGAACAAAATCTATATCAATCGAATCATCTTTCAACAAGGAATCCAAATATGCTAATGGATCAACCTAATTCCTCCTAACTTTTCCAGATCGAACATATACATATTTGAGATCCAAACTTCAAGTTCATCATACATGCTCAGTATTCATCCATTTTCAAATCTAATCATATCTACATGATCCATGCAACATGAACTACACATCTATGTACATAAAACAGCAAAAAGAGAGGATGAAATTTTGGTCACCTTGAAATGGAAGCTTCTGAAATCGTATCCTCAAACTCTCATATGCTCCAGATCATCTCCTCTATCCTTGCCTTGAAGCTTTATGCAAGAAGCAATGCTTGAAACCTTCTGAATTCGCCTCAATTTCCAAGTTCCATCTTCATGCTCATGTACATGAACTGCTCGAATTCTGGATCAATTGATCAAAACAATGGTTGATTCTTGCTCAGAATTGCATGAGGATCAAGAATCTACAAAAATATTTGGTGTTTGTGTGGAGAAACTGAAGAATCGAAGAGAGAGAAAATTTGGAGAATTTCTTGAATTTTGATCTCAAAAGTTAGTTATGGTGGTTATGGCTAGGGTTTCTGTATTTATACTTCATGCTAATCACCATGCTAATCATATTTTCCCTTGGCTAATCATGATTAATGAGATATGAAGTGATTTGCAAAAATGAAAAATGAGCTCATTATGGCCATGCTACACGTGAGACATCCCATGCAAGGCTTGAATTCACTCAAAATCATCCAATGGTTATGATGGAATGGTTAATTTGCTTGTATCATAAGCCAAATTTGAATTATGGAAATTCCCTCCAAAATGAACACATGAGAAATGATGAGCATACACACTTTTCCCATGCATGGAAAAGGCTATTTTGAGATGTCTTGATCAAGAGAAACATTTTGCAAAAAGAATGGACCAAATTGGAGCATTGCATCAAAAGTTATGCCACTTTGAATTTCCATGCACACCTTGTGATCAAATGACCATAACTTCTCAACCATTCATCATATGGGTATGAATTAGGACTTTTTGGAAAGGGGAGACAAAGATCTACAACTGTCATGTCCACCAAAAATCCATTTGAAACATCTTTCATCTTGAAAAGTCAAGTTGAATATGGACCAAAAACTTGCAAAATTTGGAAACTTTGAATTACAGGTCACTTTCCATTTTTAGTAACTTTTGCCCTGACCTTTGAATCTTCCAGATGAATGTTTAAAATGATAAATGGACCTCTTTTGAACATGATTGAGGTGTCTCAACTCATTTCCCCATCTCATAGCCCTCAGTTGACTGCACAGTTGACTTTTTGGTCCTCAGATGACCTTTAAATGCCTTGATCCTCTTGAGCCTCTACAACTTGGGGAAATTGCTCAAAAATGTAACCCTAGCTCATGTAAACTCCTCATAACAATCATGTGATCCTCATCCCCAGCAAATACATCATCTCTCTGAGAAACCCTAGTTGGAAGAATAACATTGATTAGGGTTGACCAGAGGTCACAACCCTAATTCAGAGGAACTTGAGGAAGAACTCTTAAACCCTTGATGATGATAGAACCATGATGATGGTAATATATCCTTGCAAACAAGATGATACTCAAGACCTTTGAAGAATCAAGAAACCCTAATGAAAAGCAAAGCCTCAGATGGTTGATCATCAATTCATAGAGACCCTCAGGCTTGAATCATGTAACTTTTCCATCTTTTTGAAAAGAATTTGGAGGATGATCTTCTTATCTTCATATGAGATGCAAAATGCAATGCCTAATGCTCTACAATATGAAATGCAATGTGTCAAACTAGTCTTAAGAAGAGGAGGGCAAATTTTGAGGTGTTACATTATCCTTTTGAAGAACAGACTGAGATACATACTGAATTGAAGCAGAAAAACCAACCTGCCTATTATTCAGTATATGCTGTCAATGATGAATGTCAAAACATTCTGATTGACATTCAAACAGTATGCTATGTACCAGGTCTGTTACTCTCTTGATAAACAGACAGAAATACATGTTGAGTTATAACAGACAGGATTATAACGTGCAGAAGGAAAACAAACACAGGAAATTGTTAACCCAATTCGGTGCAACATCACCTACTCTGGGGGCATACCAAGCCAGGAAGAAGATCCACTATCGGTAGTATTGATTCAGAGTTAAACTCTCCCGTTTACAACTTTTCACTTAATCCCTACCCAATGCAATCTATACCTAGGAACTCATAGATAGAAACCACCAGTTTCCATTCCTATCACTACAATTTCAAAATAATGCTAAACAAATTGAACTTGCTTCACAGCTTAGTTCAAGACCATGACAACTCTTACCTACAGGCTTTGAGTTACAAAATAATCTCAGCTTTGAGCACTGAGAAACACATGGTAACCTTCCCACAGGTTGGGAGGTTTACCTCACACACACCCCTAATTTTTTACATTGTTTGAGGCTCACTTAACCTAGGTTACATTCTGCTATTTATAACCTAAACACCCAACTGGATTTGGGCCTTAGAAATCACAGCAAGCTTCTCCTTTGCTGTTACAAAGTCAACAGAAAGCTTCTGCTACAATCAAGGTCTTCAATCTTTTAGTTCCTAAAATATCTCCATATCTATCTCCATATTTAGAAACTGTATATTCTGATTGAGTCTTTAAGACCTCCACAAGGAAGTTAGGATATTCACCAAATATCCTCACTAATCCCAGAATATATGCCTGAATTAACTAATTCAGTTTTCTACACATGTGTGATGTCACAGTCACGATGTCGTGACATCGTACATGACATGTTGGTCCAGATGTTGAACTTCTTCAACCCAACATATTAAAACAACAGAGGTGATTACATTATTTGTTTTGCAAAATTAATGGAAATCCTAAGGTATTAACAGGATGGTACGGTGTGGCGATTCTATGCTTGACATTATATTTCTGCAGTAGGTTTTCCATCAATTTATTAGGAAGTGGGCACCTTCGTCATTAATCAGTGCTCTTGGTACCCCAAACCGTGCTTAGATACTATTTTTGAGGAAATTGATTACCACCTTTGCATCATTCGTGGGCAGTGCAACTGCTTCCACCCATTTTGACACATAGTCAACCGCAACCAGAATGTATTGCTTTCCAAAGGAAGGTGGGAGGGGTCCCATAAAATCTATCCCCCATACATCGAATAGTTCGACTTCTAACATGGCATTCTGAGGCATCTGATTTCTTTTAGATATGTTGCCTGTTCTTTGACATCTGTCGCACTCTTTTACCATTGCTTGTGCATCTTTGAACAATGTGGGCCAGTATAATCCAGACTGGAGGACTTTGGCTGCGGTTCTGCCTCCGCTAAAATGTCCTCCATATTCTGAGTTATGACAGGCTTTTAAAATGTCCCTCTACTCTTCCTCTGGAACACATCTCCTGACTAGGCCATCTAATCCCTTTTTGTAAAGGAATGGATCGTCCCATACATAGAACCTACAATCATGCAAAAACTTTTTTCGTCTGTTAGAGTCAAAGTCATCAGGTATCAGTCCACCTACCACAAAGTTCGCGTAATCGGCGAACCATGGGATATGCGTAACGGCTAGAATGCGTTCGTCCATGAACTCATCTCTGATGGGGTGCGTTTCTTCTTTTTCTTAAATTGGAGTCATCCGAGACAAGTGATCAGCAATAGTGTTTTCACTACCCTTTTTGTCTCTGATTTCCAGATCGAAATCCTGTAGTAGGAGGATCCATCGCAGCAGCCTCGGCTTGGATTCCTGTTTTGCAAAAAGATATTTCAAAGCAGCATGGTCAGTATATACAACCTTTGATCCCAGGAGATAGGATCTGAATTTGTCAAAAGCGTATACCATCGCCAGGAGTTCTTTTTCTGTGGTTGCATAGTTCATTTGAGTAGGGTTGAGTACATGGTTTGCATAGTAGATCACATGCAAGAGCTTCTCCTTGCATTTCCCTAGTACCGCCCCCACTGCGTTATCACTTGCATCACACATTCTCTCAAAAGGAAGGGACCAATCTGGGGCAATAACTATGGATGCTGACACCAGCTCCTTCTTTAAGGTCTCGAAGGCTTTTCTGCATTCTTTGTCAAATAAGAATGGGGTATCTTTTACAAGTAAATTAGTCAATGGTTTGGAAATCTTGGAGAAATCTTTTATGAACCTGCGGTAGAAACCCGCATGTCCTAAGAAGCTTCGGATTCCTTTTTCATTCACCGGTGGTGGTAAATTTGCTATTACCTCCACTTTTGCTATGTCTACTTCGATACCTTTGTTAGAGATCTTGTGTCCCAAGACTATTCCTTCACGGACCATGAAGTGACATTTTTCCCAATTCAGGATCAAATTTGTTTGCTAGCATCTCTCTAAAACAAGTGACAGGTTAGTCAAAAAATTATCAAGTGAAGAACCGAATACAGAGAAGTCATCCATAAATACTTCCATATACTTTTCGAGCATGTCAGCAAAAATAGAAGTCATACACCTTTGAAAGGTGGCTGGTGCATTGCACAAGCCAAATGGCATTCTTCTATAAGCAAAAATACCATAAGGGAAGGTGAATGCAGTCTTCTCTTGGTCTTCAGGGGCAACCGCAATCTGGTTGAACCCCGAATATCCGTCTAGGAAACAATAGTAAGCGTGTCCTGCTAACCTTTCCAACATTTGATCAATGAATGGTAACGGGAAGTGATCTTTCCTCGTTGCCACGTTTAGCCTTTTGTAATCGATGCACACTCTCCAACCTGTAACAGTGCGGGTTGGAATCAACTCATTCTTTTCATTCTTTATTACTGTTGTTTCCCCTTTTTTTGGTACCACGTGGACTGGACTTACCTAAGAACTATCAGAGATAGGGTAGATTAGGCCCACATCCAAGAGTTTTACAACCTCTTTGCGCACCACTTCTTTCATGGATGGGTTAAGTCTTCGTTATGGTTTCACTACCGGTTTGTGGTAATCCTCCATTAAGATCTTGTGCATGTAAATAGTAGGGCTTATACCTTTTAAGTCCTCAATTGCCCATCTGATTGCACCCTTGTATTTTTTTAGCACTTGAATGAGTTCTGCCTCTTGGACACTCTGTAGACTAGCATTAATGATGGCTGGGCATTTTTCTTCAGTGTCTAGAAATACATACTTCATATTTGTTGGCAACTGTTTCAAATTCATCCCTTTTTTGGGTTCTTCAGTGACATCGGATGGTGGTGGTCTTAGATCTTCCCACCGGTGTGGTCTAGATCTAATCCATTCAGGTTGTTTTTCCATCAGAGCAAGCACCTCAGATTCTTCTTCATCTTCATTACTTTCAAAAATGGACAAGCTTAAGACCCAGTTTAGTGGTGATCGGGGTCTATGCTGGTCATTTTCTTAAGCAATTACTTGGTCGATTATCTCTATAGTGTTGCTTGTGTCGATACCATCTTTGTATTGCATGGTATTTCTCACATCTATCTTTAACTCTTCATCATAGACCTTGAGGGTCATAGTTCCTTCCTTAATATCTATCATACATCGTCTTGTTTCCAAGAAAGGTCTTCCTAATATGAGAGGAATCCCCTCATCCTCCGGCATTTCCAGAATGACGAAGTCGACTGGAAAGACAAACTTGTCAATTTTTACCAGAACATCTTCCACAATACCATAGGGTCGTCGAATAGAACGATCCGCAAACTGAAGGGTTATTCGAGTATCTTGAACAGAACCGATGCTAATTTCTTATAGATGGATAGTGGCATCAAGCTTACACTTTCCCCTAAGTCAATCAGAGCCTTCTTGAATTTTCTATCACCAATAGTGCAAGGAATAGTAACTGATCCCCTGTCTTTCTTTTTCACTGGGATTTTCATGCCTTGGAGAATGACACTGCATGTTTCAGTCAGGATGATCGGTTCCGTATCAGTGGAACGCTTCTTGGAAATTATGTCTTTCATGAACTTGACATGTATTGGCATTTGTTCCAATGCTTCAGAAAAAGGGATATTGATTTCGAGTTTTTTGAACATCTTCAGAAACTTCTCGAAATTCTTCTCATGTTGATTTTTCTTCTTCTTTCGTGGAGGGTAAGGGAGTTTGATTACGGGTTTAGGAACCTTCTCTTTCTCCCCGACAGGAGGTGGTATTGTTTCTTCATCTTGGACTTTTGTTTCCTTGATTTCTAAATCCACCTCTATTAATCCATCTTTTTCTATATTATTTTCCTCTGTTGACTTTCCACTTCAGGTTGTGACAGCGTTCACAGTGTTATGTTCCAGCGGATTTGTCACCGTACCACTAGATAAGGTGCCTGGGGCTTGAGAGTTTGAAGCTAACTATTGTGATATCTGCCCCATTTGAACTTCAAGATTTTTGATGGAGGTTGTGGTGTTTTTCTGATTAGTCCTTGTTTCTTCTTGAAACTGTATGTTATGGGTTGTTAACTTTTCAATGGCAATCTCCCATTCAACCTTTTTAGGTGCCTGTTGTTGTTGCTGATACTGAGTCTAATATTGCCCTGTACCCTATTGCGGAACATTCCCTCTTTGATCTTTCTAGGAGAAGTTTGGATGATTCTTCCAACCTGGGTTGTAAGTGTTAGAGTAGGGATTATTCTGCTTCAAGAATTTGATCTCTTTAATTTGTTGGGGAGTCGCAAAGCAATAGACCGTGTGATAAGGTCCATTACAGATTTCACAAGTGCTCGCCTGAGCTGGCTGAACCTGCGCTATTTGTTGAGTACCTATATTCATAGCTTTCAGTTTTTTGTCTACTTCGGCAGCAACAGTGTCTTCCAGACAGATTTTATTTGTCTCTAATTTTAGATCAACTACCCCGTCTGGCTGACTGGTACACCTGTCATATAGCTCTAGATGCTCATTAGCGTCTATTGCTTCTATAATCCTCTTGATACCAGTGGCTGTTGAGAAATTTGTTGAGTCACCGGCTGCTGTATCAATCAACTGTTTTGTCTTTATTTTCAGCCCATTAACGAACATTTGCATTTGTTCTGTCTGATCCTTATTATGAGTGGGACACGCGACTAAGATCCTTTTGAATCTTTTGTAAGTGTCTCCCAATGATTCACCATTCTTCTGTTTGAAATTCAGAATTTCATACCTTTTTCACAGGAATACTGATGCTGGAAAATACTCATTTAAGAATGCAATTTCCATCTCCTCCCATTAAGTGATACTACCGGCAGGGAGAGAATAGAACCATTCTTCCACGTCTTTAGCTAAAGTGAACGGGAACATTCTTAATTTTTTTGCTTCATTAGTGTGACCATCAATTTTCAGGGTGGTGCTCATGGTCAGAAATCTTTGTAGGTGTTTGTTGGCATCTTTGTTAACCTTTCCGGTGAAAGGTTTTCTTTCCAATTGATTGATCGTGCTAGGATGCAGTTTAAAATTTATCACATTCACCGGTTGGTTAACAATGGTCAGTCGACCACCCGTTGCGTTTGCACCTCCATAGTCACCTAGGAGTCTTTCCGAAGGTGGAGGAGGTGGAATTGGAGGAACTTCAGCCATTGGTTCCTTGACTTCTGGTTGATCCGAGGTACTTTCTTCTGTAGAATCCACTCTTTGTTCTCTGTGTCTTCTATGAAGGGTTCCCTCGATCTCTGCATCAAAAAGAATTTCAGTTGAGGGTTTTCCTCGCATACACAAATTAGTAAATTATAAATGACAGGAAAATAATTTTATTGCAGAGCAACAAAATTTCAATTGAAATAAAATTAAACTCTATATTTTTGGCAGTCCCCTGCAACGGCGCCAAAAACATGATCGGGAAAATAGCAAGTGTACTATTTTTCCTTTTATAGTAATAATGGGGAAATTCCCCGAATGTCGATCTTAAGGACTGCACGTTAATATCGAGTTTAAATTATCATTCAATTAAACAAAAAGTATTAATTTGGTTTTTGAGTGTAAAAATATAATAATACAAGTAAAGGTAAAGAAATATGAAAATAAAGGGTTATAGAGAAAAAGGAACA
Organism: Lathyrus oleraceus; assembly: GCF_024323335.1. Taxonomy (NCBI): domain Eukaryota; kingdom Viridiplantae; phylum Streptophyta; class Magnoliopsida; order Fabales; family Fabaceae; genus Lathyrus; species Lathyrus oleraceus. The sequence continues at coordinate 442,153,210 of NC_066581.1, forward strand.
ATGCCAGGGGAGGTGTACGATTTATTCCTGTAATAACTCTGAGTTACGATTGCATCAACAAATATCAATTACTACCAGTTCTCAAGGGTATTTTCTCCCAAGTCCTTAGTGAGAATACCTTTAATCAATCTACCCTAATTCCTATGTCCATAGCCAATTAGGGTGAAGTTAAGCTGTATAATATCAAGAATGCTCTGGTTCATACAGGGTATCCCTAGTCCTAGGTGATATCTACTGTAGAGTAACCTGGTGAAAACCTCATCAATGGCGGTCCAGCCTAATTGATAACCACAAATCAATCTCAATTGGTCTAAAAGAGAAAGCAATAAACACATCAAAAGGTTACCGTAAACAAAATATTATAAATGCAAATGTAAACTTAAATTCATTACAATTCTAAATCAGGGACACCCCCTAGCATTGGGGGGTTTAGCTACTCATATTGTTTAAAACAAATTCAAGATAAAAATTACACATTACAAGTAATTGGATGACTTTGATCTTCAATCGCTCCCGCTCATGAATATCTTTAGCTCTCCAAATGCCTAGATCTCTGTAATACTTGATTGCTTCACAATACTGTGGTTTGTTGTATTCCAAGATGATTTTTCCTCTGGCAGAAGACCTCCTTTTATAGTGAAAGTTCCCAGCAGCAGTTGGACAGGACCAAAGATGTCTCCAAAAAGCCCGAAGAATGAAAAGCCCGAGAAAATTGGAAATTTTGGGCTTGGGCTGACACGGCCCCTGTCAACTGACACGGGTGGCCGTGTCAACCTACTGTTTAAGTTGACACGCCCATGGCAGTGTTGACATGGTTGGAGTTTCTGCCTGACACGGCCCGTGTCAGCTGACACGGGTGGCCGTGTCAGGCTACTGTTTTCTTCCTTTGCTTCCCTTGCCCTGACACGGCCCATGTCAGGTGACACGGGTAGCCGTGTCAGGCCTCCTGTACCGGGGTTTTCTGCTCTTTTGTATGCCGGAATCTCGCACTGTCGTGTTATGAGTTCTCCGGTTCTTCTAACTGGATCCGTCGGACAAAAACACAGCTATCCCACGCATAAAATCAAGATAAACAAAGTAAAACATAACAAAGATTAAAAACGCGTAAATAAAAGAACCGAAGTAAAACTACTTGAATTGTACCATAAATGCTTGCACAGTGTATCAAATGTCTCTGTTTTGCGTCGGATCAGTAATTAAAACATACTATAAACGGTAACTGATCAACAAATAACACCATTTTCAAAGAGGTTTCCATGGAGTACCATGTATGTTTAGGGTGCTAATAACTTCCCTTTCCATAACTAACCTCCAGACCCTTGTTCTCTTTTTTATTAGTTTTGTTTAAAAACTTCTTTGGGTTTTGTTCGTACTTTTTCCCTTTTTCTTTGGAAACAATAAAAGCGTGGTGGAGACTCTTGCTTTATGAGTTAAGTTAATCAATAGCTTAATCTCTAAATTTTTACTGCTACAGAAAAGTTGCAACGCTGCTGGGGAGTAGTCCATAGTGGGTTAAGCCCATATTTGTTTTTATGCGTATATTATGTTCGATGTTGTTTGTTATTATTTCTTCTGTCTGGTGCTTGGTGATATTTGTGTGTGTGAGATAAGTCCTATACCCGGGCTTAAGAGCTCTTATGATTGGAGGATGGTATAGTCATGTTTGGCTTATGTGGAGTTAATCCTTAATAAGCTGACTTGAGATGCCCCGCTCAGTGGAGGCCCCTTTGGAATTACTGATGTCACATGAGTAGTCATAGTTGGCATTACTTTTTCCGACCTGGGATACCGAGAAGCTGAGGACCTTAGAACCCTTAATCCATCTTGGCCTTTTAGGACGTAGTGCAGTTGCTATTCAGGTGTAAACTTGAATTAGCTATTACGCGATACTACACTTAGACGAGTTTCTCTTGAGAATATATTTGGTTGACGAGTAGTCATTTAAGTCGGTAATATCCAAAAGATGGAATGGTGACTCTGGGAACTTTGTAGAACCTTGTTCTTTAGGTGATTATACCCTTAGTACACACATTGTGGGTTGGTTATTACGCTTGGCTCCATGCTCGTGACTCCAAACCTTTGGACCTTGTTTGTGTGCTTTGTGTGATTTTGTTTGTGGTTGTTGCATCATGCACTCATGGTATTCATAAGAATTTTTCTCAATTTTCAAGGAACTTAGAGACTCTTTTTGCAAACATTGCATATATTTTGATCATGGATATTGGAAGAAGGAATACTCGGAAATACAATTTCAGATGTCCCGATCTTATGGAGCTAAGGAAGATAGCATCTTTTATGGATGATCCTAAGAGTTTCAGAGACCGGTTGGGAAGACTTCTATCTATGCTATCTACTGATGTTAAGGATGGCCTTCTCTATACTTTGGTTCAGTTCTATGATCCTGTTTATCAGTGCTTTTATTTCCATAATTATTAGTTGTTGCCTAGGAGTATGCTCATCTTTTGGGCATGCAGTGTCTGATAGAGTTCCTTTTAGTGGAGTGGAAGGAATCATGGAATCCCAAGTTATTGTTGAAGCCATTCACCTGAGGAAGTCTGACATAAATGCCAATCTCACTGTCAAAGGAGGTATCAGAGGGTTGAATTCGAAATTTTTGATTGAGAAAGCCTTTTATTTTGCTAATGCTGGTAGCATGGTGGCCTTTGAAACTATTCTAGCCTTACTCATCTATGGTTTGGTCTTGTTTTCTAACATTGATAACTTCGTCGATGTTAATGCTACGAGGATCTTCTTGATTAGAAATCCAATTCCAACTTTGCTCGGTGACACTTATTTCTCCATTCATCATAGGAATCCTAAAGGGGGTGGAACTATTGTCTATTGTGCGCCTTTACTATACAAGTGGTTTATTTCGCACCTGCCGTAGTCTCCTATTTTCACAGAAAACCAGGATTTTTTAAGGTGGTCCCCAAGACTTATATCTCTCACCAATGATGACATAATTTGGTATTCTTCAGTTTACGACGATGTTGAGATTATTGATAGTTGTGGGGAGTTCTCTAATGTTCCTCTTTTTGGTACACAAGGAGGAATTAACTACAATCTGGCTTTGATGAGACGTCAACTTGGGTTCTCTATGAAGGACAAACCTAATAACACTTTGTTAGAGTGTTTATTTTTCCAAGAAGGGAAAGACACTCAAGGGTTGAAAGCTAGGTTGGTACGTGCTTGGCACAATGTTCATAGGAAAGGAAAAGGTGAGTTGGGATTGAAGAATTGTATGGCTTTGGAGCCCTACACTAGTTGGGTGAAGAAGAGAGCAAAAGAATTCAAGATATTGTACGCTTATGAAAGACCTACGTCCTTGTTAATTGTCAAATTGCCCAATATTAAAGGCATCTAGGAGTTGCAAGAGTCGTTGGATAGGATGAAGCAAGAGAGGGATGATTGGAAAGACAAATCTCACACCTCACACCTTGAGAAAGTAGAATTACAGGAGCAGTTAGAGGAAAAGGACGACTTGATAGAATTGCTTGAGCAGCGTGATGTGAAGAGATCAAGGGACCAATAGGATTTTTTTCCAACTAATAGCTCATCATCTACTCATCTTCCTACTTTCGGTGTTTGGAAAGGCATTGTAGACCAGATCGTGATAGAGAAAGATGTTTTCAATAGCAACTACAGAAGAGAGATCAAAAGGTTTTCGAAGAAGTATCAGCTTGGCGTTAGGTCGACATCGGATATGATTCCATAGGTCTAATTTCTTTCTGTTTATGGTCATTGAAATTGTATTTCTGATTGTAATGCCTTACCTTGTTAATGAAATGAGATTTTTAGTACATCAAAATTGTGTTATTCTTATTATGATGTTTGCAATTTATGTCTTAAAGTTCCTTGGAAAATAATAATAACATTCGCATTTGCATATCATGCATCATGTTGCATCTTGGTCTTGCTTTGAGAAAGTTCTCCAGGAGTCTTATTTCTCTCTTTGTCTTCATCCAGAAAAGTCATGTCACCGATATAATAATCGATCTAATCAGTTGAAGAAGATAGACCTCCTAGAGAAACAGAATCGTGAACTCTGTGAAAAGGTAACAACTATGAGAGGCTTACACGTAGAGATGGCACGAGATCTCTGCACAAATTAGTCCTCTGTTGGAAGAAAAGGAAATGACAAAGCTGTTTTTGAAGACATTAAGTTCGTTCTATTACAACTGGATAGTTGCAAGTGCGCCTAACGACTTTACTAAAATGGTAAATATGGGCTTGCTATTAGACGAAAGATTTTGTGGAGGACGATTGAAAGAAAATGGTTCAACCGAGAGTTCCAAGAAGTATGGGAATGGGCTACCTAAGAAGAAAGAACATGATGCTAATGCTATTTCACAAGAGAAACCTAGGAGGCTTCCAAGGAATAATCAATATCACAAGCATGTGGCTTCTATAACTCCAGTGATTAATGTAGCGGTGTATTCGTTGCTATATGATCTATCGATTAAATCATAAGCAAGAGATACATTGAAATTTCGAGTCGCCACCGCACTTTTATTTATCCAAAGGACTGGCTAAAAAGCGAACAAAAGCCTAAGAAGTTTTACACGTAGAAAACTAATAAAAGATCAGAGATTCTGGGTAAGGGGTAAATTACGCAATGGGAAGGTGTTAGGCACCCACTACGTCCTAGGTACTCCTAGGGAGCCCTTTTCACACTTGTTGTATTAAATTGTTATTTGTTATGACATAAACATTGTGCAAACATGATTGGGATGATGAGAAAAGAATATACAAGTTATTTATTGGGTTATTGGGTTTGAACGGATGAACCCGCTGCCTACGTACCTTCCATCAAAGGTAAGGATCAAAACGCCGTAGTTCGGCTAAAAGATTTCCAAAAGTGGGTTAAGTTCAATTTTAAACACAAACCCTAGGTCTTACGTTATCCACGGGAGAAAACTCAACCTTATACAAACAACCACGTCCACCATGTGAGAACAGCTTCAACTTGCCAGGGAGGGGTTAACCCTATAATAGGCAAGGAAGACTTACAATTCAATCACTAAAGACAGAAGGTGAGATTAACATCAACCACTAAGATAAATCAAACCTATAGCTCATGTATGAAAGGATTAATGGACAAAGCCAAAACAAGTGAATGAGTGAAGTTACTGATTATGATTATGAAAATGGAGTCAAAGTATAATTAAGATCAATTCAAATAAGTATTATGAAATGAAGTTTGAAAAAAAGGTCAAGGACTTGAGTCCAGGTTTTTAATTTGAAAAGAACATGAAGATGTTTGCACAACACTTATGTCAAATTTGAAAGATAAAGTGTGAAAAGTTTTAGGACATAATGAATGATGAATGGATGAGGATGGGATTGTAAAACTTCTTAGAAGGTTCACTTCTTGAAATCATATAGCAGATGATTCAAGTGTGTCCTTTGGAATAGCAATGGATAATAATAAACAAACAAAGCAGAGAAAGGCGGATACCGGATGCCAATCAATGGTCTTATACCAATCTCCTAAAACAAAATGGGATATCAGAAGCCACTCAATGGTCTTACACTAATCTCCACAGGCAAAGAAATAAAAGCGGATACCGGATACCAATAGATGGATTTACACCAGTCTCCTAAAACAGAAATGGATATCAGATGCCACTCAATGGTCTTACACTAATCTCCACAGGCAAAAAAATAAAAAGCGGATACCGGATACCAAAAGATGGATTTACACCAGTCTCCTAAAACAGAACAGGATATCAGAGGCCACTCTATGGACTTACACTAATCTCCTCAGAAGAAAACAAAAATGAAACATGGAAATCAACTGCCAATCTATCTGGACTTAGGTTAACTCCACAGTATGGTCCTAGGAAATCCAATGCCACATTACAGGGACTTACAATGGATCCTCACATACAAGAACAAAAGCAACAATATGATCACGGGAATGCAAATGCCAACTTACAGGGACTTATAATTGCAACCTCTCATACAAACAGATAAAACAAACTATGATCACAGGAAAGCAGATGCCAACTTACAGGGACTTATAACTGCAACCTCACATAAACAAACAAACCCAATTGTGATCACAGGATAACAGATGCCAACTTACAGGGACTTATAACTGTATCCTCACATACAAACAGAGCAATGACAGAAGATAGGAGTGACCAATGAGGTCTTACACTCTATCCTTCCATATCATAGGAGCAAATGCCAAAACAATGGACTTACAATTGTCCTCAATGGGCAAACAACAATGATAGCATCACAAAAGCAAGTGAGATGATCATGCATTAATGGCAATTGATGATGATAAATGCTTAACATACAAGCAAACATGTGCATATGAAGCAATCAGTCAATCAATGAATATCAAACAGCACACTCTATAGCCAAAACAATGGGGGGCTCACACAAGAGGGTTTGACTATGAAAGTCCACTGTAATAGGTAAAGGTCGCTCTTAACCTTGCCATTGAGAGGCTAAGGTGAAGTAGATGAAAGGAAATGAGGGGTGTGCCTCATTGCTTCTATCTCAGATCAGAGAGAGCATCAAATAATAGAAAGTGGGGGAGTTCAGAAAGTAGGAACTCTCTCCACATTATCGACTCTATAGATCTTGGGTATTTATCTCAATGCTTCAGCCATGTAATGGGAGCAAAGAGAGGACACACTGAATAGTGGGGGATAGATTACTTATCCCTACCTTCCACCAATTGCCTTACTTGAAGGACTTTTCCTGCTTGGGACAATTTTAAACACACACAGGCATTGCCTCTTAAGGAGGACTTCAGACAGTTTGCCCGGTCAAATAACAGACCGGGTCTCCAGACTACATGAAGAAGAAGTAATTATACCTCAAAGCAAATGCTAAATAGCAAAGCAAGCAACTAAAGCAACTAAAGTGTACCTGAAAAAGTCAAACTTATTAGTAAACAAGTCAACAGTTCAAACCAAAAGAAATGGATAAACAACAGTCAACCATAAACAGAGGTGCCAAGGCACAAAGCCAAACTCATATGAGTCACACCTACAAAACAAGGGTTAGCACAATATATATAATCCAACTCAATCAAATTTGAAAGGTCTTTGAGGCATTGATGCTTAACCTGAAACAATAGCTCAATTGTAAGCTCAAAAGACCACTAGGACTAGCCTAGGGTCAAAGATGAAAGAAAAAAAAGTCAAAACAGCAAAGAAAAGTCAACCAAAGTCAAGGTCAAACATTTAGTAAGCAATCTCAATTGGATTCACAATCAAATCATGCATCATTGTCATTTCATACACAAAAGAATGCAAAGCATGGCAATAAGAAGCACAAATAGGTCAACAGCAAGACTTCATTCAAAAGTCAACCCAAACAATCTCAAAAATTATCAAATAAATCACATTCAATCCTAACATCTAGCATGGCAAGCATGTCAAATTTCAATGCATTTGGATGAGAGGAAGGCAGTCAATTAAAATCAAGAAGTCAAACCAAATTCAAGCATGCACAATGAAGGTCAACAAACATGGGTCAACTTCAAAAAATCATATCAAATTGAAAACAGATGAGAAATGAATGAAATTAACACCAATGCAAAGCTCAAGATGTCTAGTTATCACATATGATATTTCATGATCATACAATATGGTATGAGGATTTCCCAAATGAAATGGCAATGTGTAGCACAAAAAGTCAACATTTGACTAGGCAGGGAAGAAAATTCACAATCAAATGGAAAACAGCATGATTAAATCCAAGAAAATTCATACACCAACTAGACATGTAAGAGATCATTCATGCAAAATTTGGGGTCATTTGGATGTAAGGAAGCATGTGAACAAAAATTGGGAAGATGCATATCATTCATGTAGCACCAAATGCAACACCTCACTTCAAAAATTTGTAACTCACAAACCACATATGAGAAATGCATAAACTCTATATGGAAACAAAGGAAAATGAGTCTAGTTTCACCACAAAAAAATTCAGGCTCATTGGATACATCATGACAATTTCACAAAAGGAATGGCAAAGGGTGTCAAATGTGCATACATGTTGGAAAACCAATTACCAATTAAAATCCAGCCAATGAAAAATTAATTAAAAATCATAATCAAATACTAGACATCCATGTGAAGATGATGGAAAAATTTTCATGATTTTTGGAGTTCAAATGAATGAGAAATGAATTTTGCAAGTTGGATGAATAATTGGATGAAACATGAACAAGTAGCATGGTTTAATGAGTCAAACAAGGGTCAGCATGACAATTTTGTAATTTAGCGCTTCACTTAACAAAACTCTGTGTTTTGGGCGCGCAGAGGAAATGTTCTCATTGGCTGTTGCCAATGGAACAGTAAACTGGCCAATGGAGCTTCATATTTTCTGGTTTTAGAAACCCTTAGGGTTTAACAGCAGGGCAATGTATTTCAAGCAAACTCATGGCAATCGAAATTCCAACATAGCACACAAACAACATGGCATTGATACGGTTCATGCAAAACAACAACAAACCAAATGCATATGAGTTCTGGGAAAACAAAACTGGAAACAAGCTAGGGTTTTTGCAGCAAGGCATTCAACATTGTGTTATTACCAACATCAAAACAACACTCAAACAAACAGCACGGCATTCTGGCAAACAGCATCATGTAGCATTAAGCAACAGGGAAGCCAACATGATGGGGAAAGAAATCTGGAAACTAGGGTTTATGAACAGTCATGAACTTCATCATCGATGTTCATCATTAAACAACAACTTTCAAATAGAGTCAAACACACAGCAATGGCAGTAATAATGTTCTTCATGTAACCACATTATAAACAACAAACCAACACAATCATGAAAATTTCTGGGCAGAGTTTCCAAAACTGCAGCAAACATTTTCAACATTCAAACATGAGCAAAAAATCAAATCGCCCAGAAATCAAAATCAACCATACTAATAGCATCAATAAGCATCAAGCAGCATAAATCCAACCGTGGTTTTCATTGAATCAACAACATATGAGCAAATCGATGGAAAATAATTTTGAACACACAAATGTAGATTCAGATTTCTCCATCATAGCACAACCATTTTGAATGAAACAAGTTTCATTGAAACCAGCATACAAAGACCTTTCATAAACGTAGCATAGCAAGGCAAATAGTGGAAGTCGATTACTTACTTGGTTTTGAAGAAATGTGTTGAATGATGGTTGTTTGAATGATACAGATCGAAACAGATGCTCCCAGTGCTTTGGAATGATGGATGATGAAGCTTTTTCAGCTTAAGAATGCTTGAGAACTTCCAAACCACGATTTGCCATTGTAAGAGCTTGAAGAAAAACAGAACAAATCCCTCACTTCCAGTTGGTATTCTACACTTGGAATGAGCTTGCAATGATGATGGATGATGAAGGAAACAAAGGAAAACTCGAGGGCTTTGGAAATTTTGGCAGAAAAATCCAATCGAGCCAATATGCAAGAATGAGAGAAAACCGTTTTCTGAACTTGGTGGCTGTGATTCTAGGGTTGTGAAATGAGCAGAAAACATCATCTTATACTTCTGTTTAGCAATGGTAATGGAAGTGTTAAGCTAGCTTAGTTCAAAAATCACTAATTGCCAATTTGCTAATTTGCACATAAGTGGAAAATGGAGGGTGTAGCTGCACGAATTGGGCTTTCTAGCATGCTGCAAATGACCAACCAAATTGCTGTTTTTGGTCTGCTCTTGAATTGCTGTACTTGTTTTACTCTTTTCAAACCATTTGCAAAAATACCAAGTTATGCAACTTTGGCCAAAATGGTAGCATGGTAGTGGTATGTGCATGAGTTAGGGCTTGGAGCAAGTTTCAAATGACATACCAAACATTTCCCAATTGGCCAAAGTGAGAAAAAGTCAATAAATCAAAAAGTCAATGGTTGGTCAAACTTGAATTTTAAATGAAATAGGTCAAAAAATGCCATTTTGATTGGCAAGGTTTTGGTGGATGAAATTTATATTTTTGGAAAGAGGAGGAAAAATGTGGTTTGTAGGAAAAAACCCCACCAAATTTGGCCTTATGGTTCATGAGATATGGCTCTTTGAAGTTCACAAATTTCTGAAATTGAATTGATCATATCTTGACAACCACACATGGGATTTGAGAGTTCTTGGACTTTTTGAAAATGGGAGAACAAAATCTTCAACTTTCATGTTGGGCAAAAATTCATTTGGAGCTTGTATCATGATGTAAGTTTAAGATCAAGAAGTTTCCATTTTTGGCAGTTGAAATTACAGGTCCACTTTCTATTTTGGGAAATTTTTTATTCTACTTCAAATTCTTCCATGATGAGGTTTGACATGATAGATGAGGCTTGTATGGACATGAATGAGCTCCTTCAAATCAATTCCATCTATCAAAACACTGATTAAATCCACAGTTGACCAAGTTTGACTTTCTGTTGACTTTTCTAGGGTTTTGGATGATTGAACCACTTCTGATGAATTCCAAACCCTAATTCCTTGAGACCTTGACTTCAAATGATGTCCCAAGTTGTATGAACTCTTGATTATTGATCATGGTGCCCAAATTCTGCAAGAATGGCCACCATCCATTGCTTTGACTGACTGTTGACTGTCTTTGACCTAATTGCTTCATCTGCAATCAACAAGGTTAAACTGACAATATTTTTGTACTTTTTGGTTAGTAAACATATGAAAAGCAAAAATATACAAATGCAAAGTATGCTTGGTGATCAAAAAAATCAACCCACAAGGCAACCTACCCACTAGGAGGACAACTAGGGTATGCAATGATCCTTGAGGCCATGATATGATATGATATGGGCCATGAGGGATCTTAGGGCCCAAAATTGGGGTCTTACAGATGCCCCTATTTAAGGTCATTCTAGCCGGAGAAGTGAAGTTTAGAAATCTTCATCTCGACGCGGTAGAATGGGCTTAAATAACAGTAATGAGACAAATTTTGGTCCCTAAGAGACCTCATGATGCAAATGTATGCATGCAAAAGACACAAATTCTGTGGGGAATATGATTCACACAGAAGAAAAGACGATCCATCAGAGTAATACACTCACCAGGAACAGAGACTCTAACAAGACTCTATGGGGATAAAAAAGAAAAAGAAATGCGTGAACAAGACACGACTCCAAACTGGGGGAAAAACAAAACTGACACAGCGTGAACAGGACACGACTTTGATTAGGAAATAACAGAAACAGACTGGAGAACTCACTGGGGAGTGAAAGACTCACACTGGGGAAAAGAATTCCAAAGGAAAATAAATCCATTGGAGAGACATAAGCTGACTCCTGGGGAGAAGCAACAGAAAACTTCCACTGAGAAAACACCAAAGAAAACGAGATGTTACCAGGCATACGGGTAACAAACTCAGGAAAATCTGACTCCACAGGGGGACCGAGGTCATAATAGGGAGCAGAAAGGAGGGAACACCAAGGATACCGGTTACTGGGTATATAATAGGTGACCGACCAAAGCGTGAATTGGATTTCACTTCCAAAACACTCATCATCCTGAAGAGAGCTAGAAAAGCAAACTTGTTTATAGGATGGACATTCAATTCCACAAGGAAAATGAATCTTACTCTGAGGGGGAAAACAATCAAAAGATTGACTCAAGAGCGTACGAGATATAATATCCATTACCGTCAGAACGTGGATAGAATACTCAGATGAGACATATTATTCATTACCGGCAGACCGTGAATAATATACTCGAAAGGAAAATTATCCTGAACCGGTTACTGGGTTGTTTATAGGATAAGATCCGAAGACGTGAATTGGTTTTCACTTCCAAAACACTCATCATCCGAAAGGAGGGCTTGAAAAAGCAGATCGACTTACAGGATGGACATTCGAATCCACAACGGGAAAACGAATCTTACTCAACTGGGGACACAAACCCAAAGAGTGCATGAGATATAATATCCATTACCGGCAGACCGTGGATAAGATACTCGCATGAGATATATTATCTATTACCGTCAGAACGTAGATAATAAACTCGCATGGTAAGAAACACCAGAGATACCGGTTACTGGGTATATAATAGGTGATCTACCGAAAACGTGAATTGGATTTCACTTCCCAAACACTCATCATCCAAAACACAAACTGGTTAAAGGATGGCTATTCGATTCTACAAAGAATACGAATCTTGCTCAGCTGGGAAAAATCAACAAAGGATTCCAACTAAAGAGCGCATGAGATATACTATTCATTACCGGCAGACCGTGAATAATACACTCGCATGAGATATATTATCTATTACCGTCAGAACGTAGATAATATACTCGAAAGGAAAAGACACCAGAGATACCGGTTACTGGGTATATAATAGGTGACTAACCAAAAAGAGAGACAATCGATACCAAGCATCCGGGTAAACGAAAGACAACTCTAAGGATAAATTGCAAGCATCCGGCAATTATCCGACAATAAAGAAATATTCGACTCCGCAAAGGGAAATAGCGAATCTTACTCGACTGGGGAAACACAAAAGGCTTCGACTGAAGAGTGCATGAGATATATTATTCATTACCGGCAGAAAGTGAATAATATACTCGCATGGAAGATTATCCACAACCGGTTACTGGGTTAATAAAGGATAAAATCAACCGAAAAGAAAGGCATCGGGATCCCAAACTTGGTATATAATGATGACCAATCAAAAGGAAAAACAGACATTACCAACAAAAGGGTAAATGAAAGGCGATCTGCTGAGGATAAATTGCAAGCATCCGGCAATTATCCAAAGAAGACTAGCTGGGGATGCATTGGTATACAACCAATGATCCGTGGAACAAATCACTAGCATACGGTGAAAAGACCCACTGGGGATAAAATTGTTAGCATACGGCAATTATCCACAAAAGACTTGCTGAGGATATAAGTGCTGATCTGAGCAACTTATCCAAGCAAAGGAAAATCATCATCAAAGATTGAATGAAGATAACCACAAAATTAGGGTTTACATCTACCGAATACGGGGTAGAAGACCAACAACTCCGTGTGGGGATAGAACAAATCACAAATCCGCACGGGAAACCAAAATAGGGTTTATAACAAACCACAAACTGCTGAAGGGCAGGAAAAATAGGATTTACAACTACCGGGTAGTAGGTAGAAAACCAAAACTCTGGCTGGAGAATAAAAGGTGTATAACCACAAATTCTGTTAAGAAAGCCAGGAAAAGTAGGACTTACAACTACCGGTTATGAGGGTAGAGGCCCAAAGACATTCCGCTGGGGAACAACCCACTGGGAAGCACAAGACGTCTGACAAATAGTCAATTCGGGAACGATCCGAAAAGACATACTGAATCAAGACACGTCCTAATGAGGATATAACTCAAATAGGAAAATCCATCCCAATATATGTGTTGGGAGGACACGGAAGAAACCGTCATCCACGAGGATATATCTCGGTGGGGAACTGCAGAAGGAAAGACAACATTTTCTGCTTATGGGGCTGACTCTAAATGGAGAGATTTATAACACCCGACATCTGCTTGGGGAGATCTATAAAGAGATCTATATCACCATAGCAGGAGACACGACAAACAAAAGATATATGGCAAGAAATGCAACATGAATATCTGAATGTTTATGAATATGCATGAATATGCGTGATTTATGTTTGATGAATGCTGACAAAACAGACAATTCTAACACAACAGGTTCAGGAATCAAACGTCCGGTATTATACTTCCAGGGGAAAAACCAGCTGGAGAGCCAATCTGCGGAGATCCACATGCTGTAAAGCAAAGATCTGCAAGTACTGCTGGAGAAGCAGCGAGTCAGAGATATCAGGAGACGACCAATCAAGGTACAGAAAGTCACAACGGGCAAAACAGCCACCAAGACAAATCTGTAGGGGAACAAGAGAAGACCCAAGATATATCTGCAGGGGATCCCAGTGTCAACTGAGAAACAAAAAGTGCATAAGCACGAACTGCTGTAGAAGCAAATCCACATAACTCCGCTGGGGAACAACCCGCTGAGGGAGAATGAATCATCCAAGTAGAATCTAACTCCATAAGCAACTCTACTGGGGAAAACTGTCGGCTACTCTCTTGGGAACAAACCACTGAGGGAGGACAGATCAAACAAGCAGATTCTGCAACGAACCAATCCACTTGGGGAGAATATACAGCAAACTGATCACAACAAGTAGATTCTGCAATATAAGCCACTCTACTGGGGATCACAAACAGTCAGGAAATTAAATCCGTTCACTGGAGGCCAAAGCCATCATCCGACCATACGGGGATTGAAGGAGTATTTAACAGGCAAAACTGCCACAACAAACATTCTGCAGGCTAAGCTGAGGAAAAGATGATTGAAATACTGGGATACCAACCCAATCAACCACGGAGTAGGAAAATAAATCCTGCTCTGCTGGAGAGAATAACTCTGATGGAGAGATAGCAATAATTCCGCAGACGACTTCGCCGGGGAAAGGGTAAAGTACCGGGTATCAAACCACTGACTTACCGAATCTTCAAAAGAAAACGATCATGCTGAGGAAACAGACAAATCCGCTGGCAACTGCATGGGGAAAAGCGGTAACAACTCCACTTGCAACCCTGGTGGGGATATTAATAACAGCTCTACTCGCGACTCCGATGGGGATAATAATGACATCTCTACTCGCGACTCCGAGGGGAGTATCAATCAATCAGCCATACTCATGACTGCGCTGAGGAGACAAATGAAGTCTGGGGGTATCGACCCACTGGAGAAAGTGACGGGGCACCAGGATGATAAACCATCAACCGCCGAAACTTCTATAAGGAAACACCCATGCTAGGGAAAACTGCTGCTGGAGAAAACAAAGTCTTCAACAACAAATCACTTGCGACTGTACTGGGGAACAACCCCAACAACAACTCTGTTTGAGGAACAACCTCAACAAAGATCTGAAGAAAGAAGATACCACCAAACCAGGAATATGAACCAATGTCTTACCTGTTGGAAATCATGCCACCCTCGGGAGAGCACTGAGATATTCTTGAGTATCCTTTCAATCTTGTGAATGTTCACTTTGTTTAAAACAACAATTTTGAAAAATTTGATTGTTTAAAACAATGACATTTTATCAATTTAAAACATGCAAAACATTTGTTGAATTGAAACAAATAAGAGTGCAAATAACTGGATAAAAAGCTCGAATTGATTTGATAGAATGGTAGTCTGCAAATGGCAAGACTCCATAGATCTGTACAAATTTGAAATCAGTGATATATATTGGAAGAGGGCTACATTGAACATAATGATCCTTTCTCTACCAATTTGAATCTCGATGTATCCGAAGCTTCAGTTGACGACGAATCGAGAATCTTCTGACGAAATGACGACTGATGAACCAGAAAGTCTTGTCAGGATGCAGTTACTTGCCAAATCCCTAATTTTTGCCTAGATTGCCCCAGAGTGAGGTACTCAATCTAGCGGGATGCAAATATTTCTTTTTTTTCAAGTCTCTAATTTTTGCCTGGATTACCCTTGTGGGTTCTCCACCGAGACGCTCATTTTTGCCTAAGCCGCCCTTTCGGGTTTTCAACTTAGCGAGCAATTCTGTTTTTTCATTTGCATATACTTTTTTTCCCTTTTTTTTTAGGCAAAGTATCTCTTGACTGCATCTGAATTCACAGGACGAGTGAAATCCTCCCCATCCATTGTTGTAAGCATTAAAGCACCGCCTGAAAAGGCTCTCTTAACAACATATGGACCCTCGTAGTTTGGAGTCCACTTGCCCCTGGAATCGGGCGCGAAAGACAAAACTTTCTTGAGCACAAGGTCACCTTCTCGGAACACACGAGGCTTGACCTTCTTGTCGAATGCTTTCTTAATTCTTTGCTGATATAACTGACCATGACACATGGCAGTTAATCGCTTCTCTTCGATTAAATTCAACTGGTCGTAACGACTCTGAATCCATTCAGCATCAGTCAACTTGGCTTCCATCAAGACTCGCATTGATGGGATCTCCACCTCTACTGGGAGAACGGCTTCCATGCCATAAACAAGAGAGAAAGGGGTTGCCCCTGTTGAAGTGCGTACAGACGTACGATATCCATGCAAAGCAAATGGCAGCATCTCATGCCAATCTTTGTACGTGATAGTCATCTTCTGGATAATTCTCTTGATATTCTTGTTAGCAGCTTCAACAGCCCCATTCATCTTAGGTCTGTAGGGAGAGGAATTATGGTGTGCAATCTTGAATTCAGCGCACAGCTCATCCATCATTTTGTTATTCAGATTGGATCCATTATCAGTAATGATCCTCTCTGGCACACCAGAACGGCAAATCAGCTGGTTCTTGATAAACTTCACAACCACCTGTCTGGTTACATTCGCGTACGAAGCGGCTTCAACCCACTTAGTGAAGTAATCGATGGCTACGAGAATAAACCGATGTCCGTTGGACGCTTTCGGCTCAATCATACCGATCATGTCGATTCCCCACATGGAGAAAGGCCATGGTGATGAAATCACGTTCAGGAGTGTCGGAGGAATGTGAATCTTATCCGCATAAATTTGACACTTGTGACATTTCTTCACATACTTGCAACAGTCAGACTCCATTGTCAGCCAATAGTAGCCTGCTCTCAACATCTTCTTAACCATGGCATGTCCATTGGAATGAGTACCAAATGAACCCTCATGGACCTCAGTCATCAACAGGTTTGCTTCGTGTCTATCCACGCATCTGAGCAAAACCATATCAAAATTTCTCTTGTACAGCACTTCACCACTGAGGTAGAAACTGCCTGACAACCTTCTCAAAGTTTTCCTATCTTTCACAGATGCCCCAGGCGGGTAGACCTGGTTCTGGAGGAAATTCTTGATATCAAAATACCAAGGCCTGTCATCTTTCACTTCTTCGATTTCAAATATGTGAGCGGGTCTGTCCAAGCGCATCACAGTAATGTTGGGAACATCATTCCACCATCTGACAACAATCATGGAAGCAAGCGTTGCAAGGGCATCTGCCATCCGATTATCCTCTCGAGGAATGTGATAAAATTCAACTTCTGTGAAGAAAGTTGAAATTCTCCTTGCATAATCTCTGTATGGGATGAGACCTGGTTGATTCGTCTCCCATTCACCCTTGATCTGATTGACAACCAAAGCTGAATCACCATAGACATCAAGATACTTGATCCTTAAGTCAATGCATTCTTCAAGTCCCATAATACAGGCTTCGTACTCCGCCATGTTATTCGTGCATTTGAAGGTTAGCCTTGTTGTAAACGGAATGTGCGATCCCTGGGGATTAACAATTACTGCCCCAATTCCATTTCCATATTGATTAACAACGCCATCAAACACCATCGTCCATCTGGAACCAGGCTCTGGACCTTCATCAAGTGTAGGCTCATCGCAATCTTTCATCTTCAAATACAAAATTTCCTCGTCCGGGAAGTCATACTGAACAGACTGATGATCTTCAATCGGCTGGTGCGCTAGATGGTCAGCCAAGATACTACCTTTGATAGCCTTCTGAGCTCGATACTCAATATCATACTCAGACAACAGCATCTGCCAACGGGCGATCCTCCCAGTTAAAGCAGGCTTCTCGAAGATGTACTTAATTGGATCCATTCTGGATATCAACCAAGTTGTATGATTAATCATGTACTGGCGCAAACGCTTAGCAGCCCAAGCTAAAGCACAGCACGTCTTCTCAAGCGTAGAGTACCGAGACTCACAATCAGTAAACTTCTTACTGAGGTAGTAGATAGCAAACTCCTTCTTCCCTGATTCATCTTGTTGACCGAGTACACAACCCATCGAGTCTTCAAGAACTGTCAAGTACATAATCAGAGGTCTTCCTTCCACAGGCGGAGACAAAATCGGAGGTTCGGACAGATAATCCTTGATACTGTCGAAAGATTTCTGGCAATCCTCGGTCCAATCATGAGACTGATCTTTCCGGAGGAGCTTGAATATCGGCGCACACGTGGCAGTCATGTGGGATATAAATCTGGAAATGTAGTTCAAGCGGCCAAGAAAACCTCGGAGTTGCTTCTCAGTTTTGGGTGCGGGCATCTCTTGTATTGCTTTGACCTTTGCAGGATCAACCTCAATACCTCTTTCACTTACCACAAAACCCAACAACTTTCCGGAACGGACTCCAAAAGTACACTTGTTCGGATTCAGACGAAGCTGGAACTTCCTCAAACGCTGAAAAAGCTTCAACAAATGCTCAATATGCTCAACTTCCGTTCGGGACTTAGCAATCATATAATCAACATAGACTTCTATCTCCTTGTGCATCATATCATGAAACAAGGTAGTCATAGCTCGTTGATACGTGGCTCCGGCGTTCTTCAAACCGAAGGGCATCACTCGATAACAGAATGTTCCCCAAGGTGTGATGAATGTTGTCTTCTCCATATCCTCTGGTGCCATCTTGATTTGATTATATCCGGAAAATCCGTCCATAAAGGAAAAGACTTTGAATTTAGCTGTATTGTCTACCAACATGTCGATGTGTGGTAGAGGAAAATCATCTTTTGGGCTAGCTTTATTCAAATCTCTGTAATCAACGCACATACGGACTTTTCCGTCCTTCTTTGGAACAGGCACAATGTTGGCCACCCATAGAGGATATGTCGAAGTCACCAGAAACCCCGCATCAATTTGCTTCTGAACTTCCTCTTTGATCTTCACTGCCATATCTGGATGAGTTCTTCTGAGCTTCTGCTTCACGGGCACGCACTCAGGCTTCAAAGGCAGGAAATGTTGCACAATATCTGTATCTAAACCCGGCATGTCTTCATATGACCAAGCGAAGATATCTGAATATTCTCGTAGCAAGCTGATCAAATCTTCTTTAACAGACCCTTCAAGAAGTGCCCCAATCTTCACCAGGCGAACACAATCCTCAGACCCCAAGTTGACTGTTTCCAAGTCTTCGAGATGCGGCTGAATGATCTTCTCTTCGTGCTCAAGGAGACGGGTGATCTCATCAGGAATCTCTTCAACGTCATCTTCCTCTGCTTCAAATACAGGGAATTCAAAATTGGGAGATGGCGTTGGATCATTATGTTCAATGGGTTTTAGGATCGACCTGCATAATGATTTTGGTTAAGAAAAACTTCAGAAAACAAACAAGCAAATCATTATGCAGATGAAAAATGTTGCTTTTATAGCTTTTATTTTTGTTTTTATGGTTTTTTGTGATCACTGATTTCATAAAGAAAAGCAAAAAGTGAAAACAAAGGAAAAACAAATGTTTAACAATGCAAAAATTGAATGAAAATATCATTGTATATATGCTTTGCCAACAATGTCATCACTTCTCCTTTTGGCATGGGAGAAGGGTTTTAAACAAAATGAACAATTACTCTGATCTATGGATAACTGTAGGAACATCCACAGCGACCCAATTGTGGCAGACACCACCAGGAATAACAAAATTGTTCAAGTCTTCTGCATCTTCTTCCTCAATGATAGCAGCAGCTTCCTCTTCTGCAGGTTGATCAGCATGGATGAATCCTCCACTTGTGAACAGACCTTGCTCGTTGAATGCCCCAGAACCATAGCCAATGCCAGCCCGGGATCGGTTATCTTCAAGTTCAAGCACTTTCCCTAAACCAGCAACTGCACCACATTCAATGGCCAGCTTCGCATCACGGTAGGAAGTGAATGAAGGAGACTTCCTCTCGATTGGTTTATCAATAGATAAAGCTTGAAACTGAGTTCCAACTTCATCCTCTGCGTCAATATACGAGAAAGAAGACAGATGACTGACCAGGAGAGCCTTTTCTCCCCCTACTACAACCAATTTCTTATTTTTCACAAACTTCAGCTTTTGGTGTAGGGTGGATGTCACGGCGCCAGCCTCGTGAATCCATGGTCTGCCGAAGAGACAGCTGTATGATGGGTGGATATCCATTACTTGGAAAGTAACTTGGAAATCACTTGGTCCTATCTTGATTGGGAGGTCAACTTCCCCAATCACGGTCTTGCGCAACCCATCAAAAGCTTTAACAACAACCCCACTCTACCTCATAGGAGGACCTTGATATGACAGACGAGAGAGTGTGGATTTTGGCAATACATTTAAAGAAGATCCAGTGTCCACCAACACATTGGACATTGCATCAGATTTGCAATTCATTGAGATATGTAAAGCCATGTTGTGGTCTCTTCCCTCCTCAGGGAGATCAGCGTCACAAAAGCTCAGAGTGTTGCAAGCGGTAATGTTTGCAACAATGCTATCAAATTGTTCCAGGGTGACGTCGTGATCGACATACGCCAGATCCAAGACCTTCTGAAGAGATTCCCGATGGGGCTCTGAATTCAGCAATAGAGAAAGAATGGAAATCTTGGAGGGCGTGTGTAGAAGCTGGTCTACGATATTGTACTCACTCTTTCTGATGAGCCTCAGCATCTCATCAGATTCTTCATCAACAATGCCGCTTGGGCCAACTGAAGAAACAGGAGTCTTTTGTACAGACGAGGAGGGTTTGGCAACATCAAGTGCCGGATTCTGAACGTTCACAGCAGTCCCCACAGGGCGCTCAACAGTATCAGAAACAGTAGCCTTTGCAGGCGCAGAAAATACACGACCACTGCGGGTCAACCCACTAACATCAGCAATAGTGGTCACAGAAGTTGAAGGCAAAGGAACCTCGACCCCGTCCTGGACAGCAACAGGACTATATCTGAAAGGTACAGCTCGATCAGATGAGTAAGGCACAGGGCCAGCTGGTTTGATAATCAAAGCAGGGGAAGCCTTCGACTTGTTGCTATTATAGCGAATAACAACCGGCTCAGGTAGCTTGAACACTGGAGATATGACATTCACCTCAGGTTCGACTTCATCAACATTGCGATTCTGGAGAATCTCAATGGTACCTTCATTCAACATCTTCTGAAGTTCCTTACGAACTTGGTCACAACCCAAGCGATTGACCGAGCAGACGCGGCACTTGTCGTGGTTATGCTCCAAATAACTGTGCTGACACAGCATCTTATGTAAATCAACCAACGATTGCCGGATATGACTGACATACTTAACCTTGTACTTCCCAAGGTCCTCCTGAATCATATTCACAGATTTCCCATGCGAAGGCAATGGGTTCCTGGTGACATTCGGATTGGAGTCTTCAAAACTCAGAATTCCGCTCCTCATAAGGTCTTGCACCTTATTCTTCAGCGGGAAACAGTTCTCAACGTTATGGCCCGGAGCACCGGAATGGTAGACACAATGCTGGTCTGGTTTGTACCACCATTGTGGATTGGCAGGAATAGCAGGAGGATCCCTGGGAGAAACCAATTTCCTCTCCAACAAGGAGGGATAGAGCTCGGCATATGTCATCGGAATAGGGTCGAAGCTGACCTTCTTCCTATCATAGTTCATGTTGGCATGATTGGTTGTACTTCCACGAGGCTGGTAAGCCTGTTGCTGTGGACGCTGCTGTTGCTGTTGGTATTGCGGTTGTGGATACTGCTGCTGATGCTGATACTGTTGAGCATTATCCTTGAATACAGGCGCTACATGAGCCACCTGGTGCTGATGTCCGGCACGACGTGCAGGCTTTCTCTGAACAGAGGGTCTTCGATGCTTGGGCTGAGACTGCACAGCATGTGCTTCACCTTCTTTCCTCTTAAACGCTCCATATCGCTTAGAGGAAGAACCATCATCTTTTGCCAATCGTCCTTCCCGGACGCCTTCTTCCAGACGCATCCCCATGTTCACCATCTCGGTGAAATCAGAGGGAGCGCTGGCCACCATTCTCTCATAGTAAAATGACCCAAGAGTCTTCAGAAAAATCTTGGTCATCTCTTTCTCTTCTAATGGTGGAGTGATTTGAGCTGCCAGCTCACGCCATCTCTGGGCGTACTCCTTGAACGATTCCTTGTCCTTTTGTGACATAGACCTGAGTTGATCTCTGTCAGGCGCCATGTCAACGTTGTATTTATATTGCTTGACGAAAGCTTCGCCAAGATCGTTGAAAGAGCGGATGTTGGCACTGTCCAGACTCATGTACCAACGGAGAGCAGCACCAGACAAACTGTCTTGGAAGTAGTGGATCAAGAGTTGATCGTTGTCGGTCTGCGTGGACATCTTCCTGGCATACATGACCAAGTGTGCCAAAGGACAAGTGTTCCCTTTATATTTTTCAAAGTCTGGGACCTTGAACTTGACTGGTATCTTAACACCGGGAACTAGGCAGAGTTCGGCTGCTGACTTGCCGAAGAGATCTTTACCTCTGAGAGTCCTCAATTCCTTTCTCAGCTCGAGGAATTGATCGTTCATAGCGTCCATCTTCTCATGTACATCCGAGCTTTCAGATGGCTCGGAGTGATAGATGGTGTCGTCTACCTTGGGCATGGTATGCACGACAGGAGGAACGGGAATAGGGACCGGGCTAGATGCCGGCATTTGAGCAAAGGTAGGAGCTGGCAGATCGGGCATGAAGCCGGGAGGCATCCCCCAAGGAAAACCGGGAGGCATGGCATTAGGCTGATGGGCACTAACAGGCACCGTTGATGTAGCCACTTCAGAAATAACCGTCCGCTGAACGGGAGTTGCTGGCTGAGGAGCAGGCTGATTCTGGGCAGCAAGAAGTTGCTCCATCAGAGCGCCAAGTCTGGCGACTTCATCTCTCAGACTCTGGTTCTCTTATTCCAATTGCTCCATGATTCTGGCAGAGTTGACTCTCGTATAATACCGGTGAGTCAGCTTGTCTTCAAAATAAATGAAGAACAAAGGTTAGGAACAGAAGACCAGAAACAAAGGGGTACCTGTTTATGCAAGAATGATGCATGAAATGCTTGTGCAAATGCTTTGTTTTCAAGGAACCCTTAGGGTATTTTTTGCAATATTTTGAATATTTAAACATTTTAATTGCTCATGGAAAATATTTCATTCAAAATATCAAGACAAAGAAGTACATCATTCTTTTAAATATTACAAAGAGAAAAGGTAAATGACATCCTATGGATCCCTAGAAGCTCGGGATGCTGGAAGACGAGAAGTGCACAACTTCTTGATCTCTCTCTCATAGGCAGCCTCCATATCAGCCTTCTCTTTCGCAAGTCGATCATACTTCCTTTTCCAGAATTTGGAAGACTGAGGAAGCAGAGAAGTCCAAGCATCATTCGGATCGTCGATCACTCGGTGCTCGAGAAATTCAATCATAGCATCCTTCTCCTTGAGCTGCTGCAGCAATTCCTCCCTCTCACGGATCCAGGCACGCGAAAGGTCCTCCTCTACACGTTGGGTAGGGAGGGTTGAAGGCCCAGCCACATCCAACAGTGTAGGTCTCGGATGATCATACGGCATCAGGTAGGTGGCAGCTCTCTGTCTGACCCAAGAGGTGTACGGCTCCAAAGCAATGCAGTTCTTCGGGCCCAACTCATTCCTACTTTTTATGCGAATATTGCGCCAAGCGCGGACAAATCTGGCTTTCAGGCCTTGGGGATCTTTACCCTCCTGAAAGAACACACCTTCTAACAGGATGTTATTAGGTTTATCCTTTAGGGGGAACCCAAGCTGACGACGTGCAAGAATAGGATTGTAGGTAATCCCACCACATGTACCAAGAAGAGGCACATTAGGGAATTCACCACAATAATCAATGATCTGAACGGTATCGTACACGCGATCATACCAGGTGATATCATCATTGGTGAGAGACATGAGTCTCTGAGACCACCGTAGACATCCCTTGTTCTCCTTGAAAGCGACTGTCTGAGGCAAGTGCGAAATAAACCACTTGTACATCAGAGGTAGACAGCAGACAATAACTCCTCCATTTTTCATATTCCTCAGATGCAAGGAGACATATGCATCACCCAACAAAGTCGGAACAGGATTAAGGACTGAAAAGATCCTAATGGCGTTCATGTCCACAAACTTATCGAAGTTGGGGAATAGCACCAATCCATAGATGAGCAGCACAAATAGAGCCTCAAAGGCATCCTCACTCATGGCCTTCCCATAAAAGGTAGCTTGGTCAATGAGGAACTCGGAAGGAAAACCCTGAATTCCGCCTTTGGTAGTCAGATTAGCTCTAATCAGATCTTCATCTATGTGCAACAAACTGGAAATCTCTCGAGCAGATGGAATACTCTCTAAGCCACTGAACGACACTTGATCCAGAATCGGAATCCCAATAAGGTGAGAGTATTCTTCCAAAGTTGGCAACAACTGGAAATCCGGAAATAAGAAGCAATGATGCAAAGGATCGTAGAACTGAGCCAGAGTACTCATCAATCCCTCATCAACCTGAGTAGTGAGCAGAGGCAGAAGCTTCCCATAGCGAGCTTTGAAACCCAAGGGATCTAATACATACGATGTCTGATTCCTTAACTCTTTTACATCGGGCTGCTTGAAGCTGTATTTCTTTGTATACCTCTTTGGTCTTTCCATGTCTGAAAATTTTGCAAATAACCCTTTAAGTTCCTTGAAAATTTTCTTTTCTGATGACATGAATGCGGATGAATGCGTGAATGCATGAATGCAACAAACACACTCAAGGATCAAGCAAAGCACACCAAACAAAGGTCGTGGGAAAGCTCTATGTATCCTAATATCAATCATCCATTTTGGTGGATTTAGGTTTTCACCTTATCGACACCCAAGTTCCATTGATATTAACGGTACGTGAACCGGTTCAGACATTCTTAATATCAACCAGCCGCTTTGGTGGATCTTAGGTTTTTACACCTGATCCGGGATCCATTGATATTAACAATGTTTGAACGACTCAACCACGAATCATGGGTTTGTTGAGAGTCACGAGCATGGAGTCTCGGTTAAGAACCACCCAAAGGGAGTGTACTAGGGTTTAAACCTGCCAGACATGTTCTATCAGAGGTTCCCATAATCATCGTTCCATCTTTCGAATATTATCGGAGGAACGAATACTCGTATTCCAAGAATATTCTCAAGAGAAACTCTTATGAGTGTAGTATCGCGTAACAATCGTATCAGAACTGACATCTGAACGACCTCCGCACTACGGTCCTAAAAATAGGCCAAGATGGGTTTGGTAAACTAAGGTCCTTGGCTTCTGCGGAACATGATTGAAAGAATAATGCCTAACCACAAATAACTTGTGTGACATTATTAGTTCAACATGACCTCCACCAAGTGAATGGGCTCGCAAGTCAACTGGCTAAGGACTACTCCACACCAGTCAACAAGACTATGCCATTCTCCTATCCTAGAGAGCACTCGAGTTCGGGTATAGAACTCATCTCACAGATCACCAAAGCAAACAACATATGTATATCAAGCAATTCACACATTACAATCAATACAGTGATCCCAAATTGTACAAAAATATGTCAAATGACAAATAATAATATAGCACAACAAGGGTGAAAAGTAGGCAGTACCACCAAGGATTCTGGTGAGAGTAATCCCCAGCAGAGTCGCCACTTTTCTGTAGCGGTGTATTCGTTGCTATATGATCTATCGATTAAATCATAAGCAAGAGATACATTGAAATTTCGAGTCGCCACCGCACTTTTATTTATCCAAAGGACTGGCTAAAAAACGAACAAAAGCCTAAGAAGTTTTACACGTAGAAAACTAATAAAAGATCAGAGATTCTGGGTAAGGGGTAAATTACGCAATGGGAAGGTGTTAGGCACCCACTACGTCCTAGGTACTCCTAGGGAGCCCTTTTCACACTTGTTGTATTAAATTGTTATTTGTTATGACATAAACATTGTGCAAACATGATTGGGATGATGAGAAAAGAATATACAAGTTATTTATTGGGTTATTGGGTTTGAACGGATGAACCCGCTGCCTACGTACCTTCCATCAAAGGTAAGGATCAAAACGCCGTAGTTCGGCTAAAAGATTTCCAAAAGTGGGTTAAGTTCAATTTTAAACACAAACCCTAGGTCTTACGTTATCCACGGGAGAAAACTCAACCTTATACAAACAACCACGTCCACCATGTGAGAACAACTTCAACTTGCCAGGGAGGGGTTAACCCTATAATAGGCAAGGAAGACTTACAATTCAATCACTAAAGACAGAAGGTGAGATTAACATCAACCACTAAGATAAATCAAACCTATAGCTCATGTATGAAAGGATTAATGGACAAAGCCAAAACAAGTGAATGAGTGAAGTTACTGATTATGATTATGAAAATGGAGTCAAAGTATAATTAAGATCAATTCAAATAAGTATTATGAAATGAAGTTTGAAAAAAAGGTCAAGGACTTGAGTCCAGGTTTTTAATTTGAAAAGAACATGAAGATGTTTGCACAACACTTATGTCAAATTTGAAAGATAAAGTGTGAAAAGTTTTAGGACATAATGAATGATGAATGGATGAGGATGGGATTGTAAAACTTCTTAGAAGGTTCACTTCTTGAAATCATATAGCAGATGATTCAAGTGTGTCCTTTGGAATAGCAATGGATAATAATAAACAAACAAAGCAGAGAAAGGCGGATACCGGATGCCAATCAATGGTCTTATACCAATCTCCTAAAACAAAATGGGATATCAGAAGCCACTCAATGGTCTTACACTAATCTCCACAGGCAAAGAAATAAAAGCGGATACCGGATACCAATAGATGGATTTACACCAGTCTCCTAAAACAGAAATGGATATCAGATGCCACTCAATGGTCTTACACTAATCTCCACAGGCAAAAAAATAAAAAGCGGATACCGGATACCAATAGATGGATTTACACCAGTCTCCTAAAACAGAACAGGATATCAGAGGCCACTCTATGGACTTACACTAATCTCCTCAGAAGAAAACAAAAATGAAACATGGAAATCAACTGCCAATCTATCTGGACTTAGGTTAACTCCACAGTATGGTCCTAGGAAATCCAATGCCACATTACAGGGACTTACAATGGATCCTCACATACAAGAACAAAAGCAACAATATGATCACAGGAATGCAAATGCCAACTTACAGGGACTTATAATTGCAACCTCTCATACAAACAGATAAAACAAACTATGATCACAGGAAAGCAGATGCCAACTTACAGGGACTTATAACTGCAACCTCACATAAACAAACAACCCAATTGTGATCACAGGATAACAGATGCCAACTTACAGGGACTTATAACTGTATCCTCACATACAAACAGAGCAATGACAGAAGATAGGAGTGACCAATGAGGTCTTACACTCTATCCTTCCATATCATAGGAGCAAATGCCAAAGCAATGGACTTACAATTGTCCTCAATGGGCAAACAACAATGATAGCATCACAAAAGCAAGTGAGATGATCATGCATTAATGGCAATTGATGATGATAAATGCTTAACATACAAGCAAACATGTGCATATGAAGCAATCAGTCAATCAATGAATATCAAACAGCACACTCTATAGCCAAAACAATGGGGGGCTCACACAAGAGGGTTTGACTATGAAAGTCCACTGTAATAGGTAAAGGTCGCTCTTAACCTTGCCATTGAGAGGCTAAGGTGAAGCAGATGAAAGGAAATGAGGGGTGTGCCTCATTGCTTCTATCTCAGATCAGAGAGAGCATCAAATAATAGAAAGTGGGGGAGTTCAGAAAGTAGGAACTCTCTCCACATTATCGACTCTATAGATCTTGGGTATTTATCTCAATGCTTCAGCCATGTAATGGGAGCAAAGAGAGGACACACTGAATAGTGGGGGATAGATTACTTATCCCTACCTTCCACCAATTGCCTTACTTGAAGGACTTTTCCTGCTTGGGACAATTTTAAACACACACAGGCATTGCCTCTTAAGGAGGACTTCAGACAGTTTGCCCGGTCAAATAACAGACCGGGTCTCCAGACTACATGAAGAAGAAGTAATTATACCTCAAAGCAAATGCTAAATAGCAAAGCAAGCAACTAAAGCAACTAAAGTGTACCTGAAAAAGTCAAACTTATTAGTAAACAAGTCAACAGTTCAAACCAAAAGAAATGGATAAACAACAGTCAACCATAAACAGAGGCGCCAAGGCACAAAGCCAAACTCATATGAGTCACACCTACAAAACAAGGGTTAGCACAATATATATAATCCAACTCAATCAAATTTGAAAGGTCTTTGAGGCATTGATGCTTAACCTGAAACAATAGCTCAATTGTAAGCTCAAAAGACCACTAGGACTAGCCTAGGGTCAAAGATGAAAGAAAAAAAAGTCAAAACAGCAAAGAAAAGTCAACCAAAGTCAAGGTCAAACATTTAGTAAGCAATCTCAATTGGATTCACAATCAAATCATGCATCATTGTCATTTCATACACAAAAGAATGCAAAGCATGGCAATAAGAAGCACAAATAGGTCAACAACAAGACTTCATTCAAAAGTCAACCCAAACAATCTCAAAAATTATCAAATAAATCACATTCAATCCTAACATCTAGCATGGCAAGCATGTCAAATTTCAATGCATTTGGATGAGAGGAAGGCAGTCAATTAAAATCAAGAAGTCAAACCAAATTCAAGCATGCACAATGAAGGTCAACAAACATGGGTCAACTTCAAAAAATCATATCAAATTGAAAACAGATGAGAAATGAATGAAATTAACACCAATGCAAAGCTCAAGATGTCTAGTTATCACATATGAAATTTCATGATCATACAATATGGTATGAGGATTTCCCAAATGAAATGGCAATGTGTAGCACAAAAAGTCAACATTTGACTAGGCAGGGAAGAAAATTCACAATCAAATGGAAAACAGCATGATTAAATCCAAGAAAATTCATACACCAACTAGACATGTAAGAGATCATTCATGCAAAATTTGGGGTCATTTGGATGTAAGGAAGCATGTGAACAAAAATTGGGAAGATGCATATCATTCATGTAGCACCAAATGCAACACCTCACTTCAAAAATTTGTAACTCACAAACCACATATGGGAAATGCATAAACTCTATATGGAAACAAAGGTAAATGAGTCTAGTTTCACCACAAAAAAATTCAGGCTCATTGGATACATCATGACAATTTCACAAAAGGAATGGCAAAGGGTGTCAAATGTGCATACATGTTGGAAAACCAATTACCAATTAAAATCCAGCCAATGAAAAATTAATTAAAAATCATAATCAAATACTAGACATCCATGTGAAGATGATGGAAAAATTTTCATGATTTTTGGAGTTCAAATGAATGAGAAATGAATTTTGCAAGTTGGATGAATAATTGGATGAAACATGAACAAGTAGCATGGTTTAATGAGTCAAACAAGGGTCAGCATGGCAATTTTGTAATTTAGCGCTTCACTTAACAAAACTCTGCGTTTTGGGCGCGCAGAGGAAATGTTCTCATTGGCTGTTGCCAATGGAACAGTAAACTGGCCAATGGAGCTTCATATTTTCTGGTTTTAGAAACCCTTAGGGTTTAACAGCAGGGCAATGTATTTCAAGCAAACTCATGGCAATCGAAATTCCAACATAGCACACAAACAACATGGCATTGACACGGTTCATGCAAAACAACAACAAACCAAATGCATATGAGTTATGGGAAAACAAAACTGGAAACAAGCTAGGGTTTTTGCAGCAAGGCATTCAACATTGTGTTATTACCAACATCAAAACAACACTCAAACAAACAGCACGGCATTCTGGCAAACAGCATCATGTAGCATTAAGCAACAGGGAAGCCAACATGATGGGGAAAGAAATCTGGAAACTAGGGTTTATGAACAGTCATGAACTTCATCATCGATGTTCATCATTAAACAACAACTTTCAAATGAAGTCAAACACACAGCAATGGCAGTAATAATGTTCTTCATGTAACCACATTATAAACAACAAACCAACACAATCATGAAAATTTCTGGGCAGAGTTTCCAAAACTGCAGCAAACATTTTCAACATTCAAACATGAGCAAAAAATCAAATCGCCCAGAAATCAAAATCAACCATACTAATAGCATCAATAAGCATCAAGCAGCATAAATCCAACCGTGGTTTTCATTGAATCAACAACATATGAGCAAATCGATGGAAAATAATTTTGAACACACAAATGTAGATTCAGATTTCTCCATCATAGCACAACCATTTTGAATGAAACAAGTTGCATTGAAACCAGCATACAAAGACCTTTCATAAACGTAGCATAGCAAGGCAAATAGTGGAAGTCGATTACTTACTTGGTTTTGAAGAAATGTGTTGAATGATGGTTGTTTGAATGATACAGATCGAAACAGATGCTCCCAGTGCTTTGGAATGATGGATGATGAAGCTTTTTCAGCTTAAGAATGCTTGAGAACTTCCAAACCACGATTTGCCATTGTAAGAGCTTGAAGAAAAACAGAACAAATCCCTCACTTCCAGTTGGTATTCTACACTTGGAATGAGCTTGCAATGATGATGGATGATGAAGGAAACAAAGGAAAACTCGAGGGCTTTGGAAATTTTGGCAGAAAAATCCAATCGAGCCAATATGCAAGAATGAGAGAAAACCGTTTTCTGAACTTGGTGGCTGTGATTCTAGGGTTGTGAAATGAGCAGAAAACATCATCTTATACTTCTGTTTAGCAATGGTAATGGAAGTGTTAAGCTAACTTAGTTCAAAAATCACTAATTGCCAATTTGCTAATTTGCACATAAGTGGAAAATGGAGGGTGTAGCTGCACGAATTGGGCTTTCTAGCATGCTGCAAATGACCAACCAAATTGCTGTTTTTGGTCTGCTCTTGAATTGCTATACTTGTTTTACTCTTTTCAAACCATTTGCAAAAATACCAAGTTATGCAACTTTGGCCAAAATGGTAGCATGGTAGTGGTATGTGCATGAGTTAGGGCTTGGAGCAAGTTTCAAATGACATACCAAACATTTCCCAATTGGCCAAAGTGAGAAAAAGTCAATAAATCAAAAAGTCAATGGTTGGTCAAACTTGAATTTTAAATGAAATAGGTCAAAAAATGCCATTTTGATTGGCAAGGTTTTGGTGGATGAAATTTATATTTTTGGAAAGAGGAGGAAAAATGTGGTTTGTAGGAAAAAACCCCACCAAATTTGGCCTTATGGTTCATGAGATATGGCTCTTTGAAGTTCACAAATTTCTGAAATTGAATTGATCATATCTTGACAACCACACATGGGATTTGAGAGTTCTTGGACTTTTTGAAAATGGGAGAACAAAATCTTCAACTTTCATGTTGGGCAAAAATTCATTTGGAGCTTGTATCATGATGTAAGTTTAAGATCAAGAAGTTTCCATTTTTGGCAGTTGAAATTACAGGTCCACTTTCTATTTTGGGAAATTTCTGATTCTACTTCAAATTCTTCCATGATGAGGTTTGACATGATAGATGAGGCTTGTATGGACATGAATGAGCTCCTTCAAATCAATTCCATCTATCAAAACACTGATTAAATCCACAGTTGACCAAGTTTGACTTTCTGTTGACTTTTCTAGGGTTTTGGATGATTGAACCACTTCTGATGAATTCCAAACCCTAATTCCTTGAGACCTTGACTTCAAATGATGTCCCAAGTTGTATGAACTCTTGATTATTGATCATGGTGCCCAAATTCTGCAAGAATGGCCACCATCCATTGCTTTGACTGACTGTTGACTGTCTTTGACCTAATTGCTTCATCTGCAATCAACAAGGTTAAACTGACAATATTTTTGTACTTTTTGGTTAGTAAACATATGAAAAGCAAAAATATACAAATGCAAAGTATGCTTGGTGATCAAAAAAATCAACCCACAAGGCAACCTACCCACTAGGAGGACAGCTAGGGTATGCAATGATCCTTGAGGCCATGAGATGATATGATATGGGCCATGAGGGATCTTAGGGCCCAAAATTGGGGTCTTACAATTAATTCTGCTACAGTTGTTCAAGCAACACCGAGTTATCGATTGCATTTCCAATAACGCACAAATCAACATAATCAACAGAATCGTGTGTCGAGGCCTGCACAATTTGACCCGATTCCAATGACCGATACAGAGTTGTTTTTGTAACACCCTTCTAAAATACCCCAATATTTAATTAAAACAACAAAACATAAATCAGAGTAGATATGCAATTTAAGGGTGTCACACTTGACACTTCACACCATTCATCAAAATAGTTCGTCATGCTCATTTATTTATCAAAATAAAACATTGCACAATACACAGCGGTTAGAAATCTAACAACATACAAGCCATGTAACACATTACATGTAAAGTTGTTCAACAACCAAAATGAAAACAAAGTAAAACATCCCGTCCCGATGTTACATCTACCAGAGCATGACCCACTAAGGAACTACACTAGACTCCAAGCCTAGCTTCTACTCAATCACTGCTCGTTACCTGAAACATAGTTGTAAGGGTGAGTTCCTCAATCGATATAATAAGCATTATAAAATATCATGTAATGCTAAGTAAATTAACACATCTCATCACCCTAATCATATCACACATTCAGTAACGACAACATTAACTCATAATCACAATCATATTCAACACAAACACAAAACACACGTATAATATTGGAATACATCCATTCATATTATACGCCATACATACATTATGCAATGAGACTCCATGCATGCGGTACCGACTATTCGTGAACATATAGTTCAACCTCACCGATCAAATCCAGATACGGCTACCAAGCTCACTAGTCCCACTCATTTGAGACCTAGTGACTCACTCACTAATTCCTCACCATGGGAATTAGCTACCACCCCAAGGGCTATGATATGCACGCTAATCACCTAGCATGAAAACATCAACAACAATCCACAATACTCACTCACTAATTCCTCACCATGGGAATTAGCTACCACCATAAAGGCCACAATATGCACGCCACATCACTTAGCATGCAAACATTCACAACATTCCAAGATGGACATATGCTCACACTCTAAGCCATAAACAGTCCATTCACAATTGCATACATAACATATACATTCACAGCATTATGCATACCATCATACATCATCAGCATTTTTATCACAAAATCATATCATGTCATGCCAAATCATAAATCACAGTATTAGCACACTCTACTAATACCTATACAGCTCAAAACAATGGGAAAATGATCCCTCCTATATCATACACCAATATAGGCCAATCCTCAATTGTACACAACAATTAAATATCATTTTTTCACTTTTCAAACAGTGTTAACCGGTTAACGCCCTGCGTTAACCGGTTAACGCAAACAGAACACGCTTCCTGGCACATCATAACAGTGTTAACCGGTTAACACCCTGGGTTAACCGGTTAACGCAAGACAAACAGCAATATTTCACAATTCATAACAGTGTTAACCGGTTAACACCCTGGGTTAACCGGTTAACGCAAGACAGAAAGCTGTTCCTGCGCTAACACGAAGCAGAATGCAGAATTCTCCGCATTTTCCGCCGTTGGAGGACTTCCGGACCTCCGATTTCAATTCCGTAAAAAGCTACACGTCCAGAAATTTACGATTCACCCACATATAGGTTCAATTACAGTTTTAACATAACTTATTCATCACCATTTACAGCATTCCTCATCCCAATTAGGGTCAATTCAATGGCTTATTACTACCCATTACATGTTAACCCATAATACCCATTAAATGACGATAAACCCCCCTTACCTGAGTTAATCCGGCAATCCTTTCTTGACCTTCAACAATCGTGAATTCTCCTCTTGAGCCCTAGCCTCTTCTTCTCCCTTTCTCAGTTTCTTCTCTTTCTCTCAATGTTACGTGTTCTCTTCTTTCACGTGAAAAAACCCTTTTTACCAACTGGGACCTTTATATATATTCCAACTTATCATTCCAATAATAATAATCCAATAATATTCCAATTATTTAATTAAATTAATAAATATACTATTAACTTAAATTAAATAATTATCCTATTTTTATCGGGGTGTTACAGTTTTCAGCTTTAATTCTGAAGAATTTGGTGCAAACAAGAACCCCACCGGCTATTCCAAAAGAGCTTATGCGGTGGTATAAACCTGACCAACTTTGTGCATTCCAGCAAGGAGCACCTGACCATGATATTGAGAATTGTTTTGCTTTGAAATCTAAAGTGAGAAGTTTAATGCAAAGTGGTATCTTGTCATTTGAAGATTCTAGTCCCAATGTACAAGTTAATCTGTTACCCAAACATGGAAATGCAGCTACGAATATGGTCGAAGGATGTCCAGGAAATACTGGGTTTTTGACGTCAATTAAATCAGAAGATCCTTGGTTGAAATACACACTACTTTATATGAATTAAGCTATTATGAGCATGACAATGTTTCTTGGGAAGTTTGTTACGGAGATCCTCGAGGATGTGTTATTGTGAAAAGAGACTTACAAGAGATGCTGGACCAAAAACTTATTTAAGTTACGAGGGACAGAAATGAATATAAACATGACGTAAACATCATAGTTCCTCGTTTTAATCTCCCAGAACTAGTTGTGATTGCATATGATGGTCAGAAGACTGTTGTTTCTCCATTAGTCATTCGTTTGGCGGGTCCTATGCCTTACGAGTCTGATAAAGTTATGCCTTACAAGTATAGTGCTAATATGGTGGAAGACGATAAAGAGGTGCCTATTCCTACTTTTTTGTCTGTTGTAAACATTCTGGATAGAAGTGGTGTGACCCGGAGAGGTCGCATATTTGCTGTTGTAGCTCCTAAGAGGACTGAAGATGTTGTAGAGAAATCAACTCAAGCAAAAACTCCTATTGCGCAAGCCGACCAATCCAGCATTGTGAATCAAAATGTTGATCAAGATGAGGTGCTGAAGTTAATCAAGAAGAGTGATTTGAATATGGTAGACCAATTGTTATACACCCTGTCCAAGATATATGTATTGTCTTCACTGATGAGTTCAGAAGCACACCGAGAAGCTTTGTATAAGGTGTAGCGGTAAATTCATGACCATTAACCTATGGATAAACTTAACATCGATAAAACCAGAGTCGCCACCGCGCTTTTATTGTTTTCAAAGGAAAAGGGAAAAGTACGAACAAAACCCAAAGATAATAAGTTTTCAAATCAAAACTAATAAAATGCCAGAGATTACAGGTGAGGGTGTTGGTTACACAGAGGGAAGGTCTTAGCACCCAAAGTGTCCTAGGTACTCCTAGGGAGCCCTTTTTTATATGTGTACGTGTTTTGGTATAAAAAATGCTTGCAATAAATAGAGTGTGGAGATGAGAAAAGAATTCATTAATTATATGTTTGTGTTTGACAAGACCTTCAGACTTGTTCCTACGTACCAACATAAAAATGAGGGATCAAAACCTCATAGTTCGTGGTATCAATTTCAAAGTGAGTGAATTGTTTTTAACAAAAGTTTATCTTTAAAGGAGAAACAAAAGGCCTAAAAGAGTTTGAATGAGTGTTAGTTGTTTTTGTCTTTTGAAATTTTAAGTCAACATGGTTAGATTCGTTTACAAGTTTGATTTAAGAAAAGAGTTTAAAAATGAAATGGCATAAGGCCAAAGTTTCTAATTTGCAATAAAGTCTAAGTTTAGAAATCACAAGCATAGAAGTTTTTTAAAAGGGGGAGA
This sequence comes from Lathyrus oleraceus, assembly GCF_024323335.1. Classification (NCBI taxonomy): domain Eukaryota; kingdom Viridiplantae; phylum Streptophyta; class Magnoliopsida; order Fabales; family Fabaceae; genus Lathyrus; species Lathyrus oleraceus. Next base: position 442,188,680 of record NC_066581.1, read on the forward strand.
AATTTGAAATTTAAGAAGTGGGAGGAGACAAAGAGACTAATCCTAAGAAAAAAATTTAAAATTTAAAAGTTGAAAAGATCTGACCAATGGGATGCAATCCAATAGACAAGAATGTCATTGAGAAACCAATTTTTCCTTTGGACTTTAAATCAAGCAAGTAGCAAAGTGAAGATCATGGCATCAAATAAAGATAGTCACATCCAAGCAATCAACTTCATAGTATTTTCTTGAATCTTCCCATGTATCAGATGGCATACTCCTTGAATGGCTTAGAATAAGGCATTAGACATATGTTCAAAGTAACATTTGCATCAAGACTGTAGCGGGAAATTCATGATCATCAAGCTATTGTCAAGCTAGAGATCAAATAACAAGAGTCACCACCGCGCTTTTATTGTTTCCAAGGGAAAAGAGAAAAGTACGAACAAAACCCAATAAGTAAGAAGTTTTCAAATAAAAACTAATAAAAGACAGAGATCACAGGTAAGGGGGTTGGTTACACAGAGGGAAGGTGTTAGCACCCAAAGTGTCCTAGGTACTCCTAGGGAGCCCTTTTTGTATGCATATATATTTTGTACAAAGTGATGTTTACAAACAAATAGAATGGGGGGATGATAAAATAATTCATTAATTATATTTTTGTGTTTAACAATACCTTCGGACTTGTGCCTACGTACCAACATAAAAATGAGGGATTAAAACCTCATAGTTCGTGACACAAATTTCAAAGTGGTTGCATTGATTTTAACAAAATTTAAGTTTGAAAGGCACAAAGGCCCAAAATGATTTGAATGAGTTAGTTCTTTTTGGATTTTTGAAAGTTTAGGTCAAGTATAGTTAAGTTTATTCACAAGTTTGATTTAAGAAAATAACTTTGAAAATGCAATGGCATAACGCCAAAGTTTCTATCTTTTTGGAAAAGTGGTCATAGTTTAGGACAAAAGTAGTTCATACAAAGAAGATTTTGAAAATGAAAGGAGAGGTTTTGAAATTAAAGAAATGGGGATAATATGAACAGACTATCCTATGCACAAAATTTAAAAGTTTAGAGTTGAAAAGATCTGACCAAGTGGGTAGCAATCCAATAGACAAAAATGTTAATAGAAACCCAGAATTCCCTTGGACTCTTAGAATCAAGAAACACACAAATGCATAATTATATTATCTTGAAGAGCAAGGCATCAAATAAAGATGGCCTTATCCAAGCTTATCCATTCCATGGTCTTCTCCAAAATAGCCCATGCAACAGATGAATTCTGAAATTCTGGTGTAGTCAGAGTTCAGATGTTCTACTCCAAGTCATGACATCTGATCCAACTTTGTTACTAATACAGCAAGACATTTATACAAATCAAAACCCAGTACTGATATGCACACATTCACAGATGTCACGACATCTGCTACTATATTACCATAATATGGAAGAACACCCAAATCTGTCCATCTGGTACAAAGACACAACAGAGATCAACCATAACACTTACTTCTGTTGAGCCTGCACAGTTATCAGCATGATGTCTCAACATTGATTTGAACATCACCTGTTACAGCATTACAGGTTTACCTTATTTTATAACAGACAAAATTATAACTTGCAGAAGGTAAAAACACAAGTAATTGTTAACCCAGTTCGGTGCAACATCACCTACTCTGGGGGCATACCAAGCCAGGAAGAAGATCCACTATCAGCAGTATTAATTCAGAGTTAAACTCCCCCGTTTACAACTCTTCACTTAATCCCTACCCAATGCAATCTATACCTAGGAACTCCTAGATAGAAACCTCCAGTTTCCATTCCTATCACTGCCATTACAATGTAATGCTAAACACCTAGAACTTGCTTCACAGCTTCGTTCAAGAACATAACAACTCTTACCTACAGGCTTTGAGTTACAAATAATCTCATGCTTTCGAGCACTGAGAAACACCTGGTAACCTTCCCACAGGTTGGGAGGTTTACCTCACACACACCCCTAATTTTACATTATTTGAGACTTACAAAACCTAGGTTACAATTTGCTATTTATAACCTAACCACCCAACTGGATTTGGGCCTTCAGAAATCGCAGCAAACTTCTCCTTTGTTGTTACAAAGCCAGCAGAAAACTTCTGCTACAATCAAGGTTTTCAATCTTTTATTTCCTAAAATATCTCCATATTTAGAAACTGTATATTCACCAAATATTCTAATTGAGTATTCAAGATCTCTACAAATAACGCCACCTAGGATTCTGACTAATCCCAGAATATTAAATCAGTTAACACATACCAGAATTAACTAATTCAGTTTTATACACATGCGCGATGTCACAGTCACGATGTCATGACATCGTACATGACATGTTAGTCCAGATGTTGAACTTCTTCAACCCAACATATTAAAACAACAGAGGTGATTACATTATTTGTTTTACAAAATTAATGCCAATCCTAAGGTACTAACAATCTCCCCCTTTGGCAAATTTTATCTAAAACAAATAAACATTACACTAGACACCATATCCCAATATGGGTTTGCACTTCCTCTTTGACATTGTCAGCACCATCACTAACACCAACTTTGGTGTACATGAAGAAGAAGCTGTATAGGAATCTGCTGCATCACAACCCTTCCCCTCAACACTAGAGCTTCCTGAAGAATATGTAATGCTGAGTACATAGATAATGTAACTCAGATCACAAGACACAACTGTCCTCTTAACTAAGATCACAAGTCACAAGTGATATACCCAGTTAGTGACTTTTGTGCCTGAACCCAACTTCTCCTTGCTACCACATTTTGCTTGCTTCTGGTACATCCTCAGGACAATGTTTCTCTCCCCCTTTTTAGCTAAACATTTATAAATGAAACCTTCACAAAACCAGATCCAGGCGCAGTATGCCCAAATCTTAACACACCCCATGGTTTAGAGGGAATGGAATGTCGCTCTTGTGAGAAGAGGAGTGCTGATACATCCTTTAAATAGGTTAGACCATGCTTAGAAATTAATGGTAGGAGTAAATACTTAGTAAAGATCCATAAATATTTGCTGAGAATCAGTCAGAGAATCACCACCAATATCCCAGACTATCTTTGAATACCTTTTATAGCTCTTGACTGTTTCTTTTCAAAAACAACATTTCCAATGCGTGTAGACTATTCCATAAATGTTGTCAGACACGTTGCAAGCGATGTCTTAACATTCGACACTGCTTTTGTCTGCATTCTTCATGTATTCTCCCTATCACCATTTCCTAAAACCACTTTCTCACCTCCAGTGGTAGCTTGACATCTAGCACCATACATCCACATTTCCTTATATAACTTCCAGCAGGTACATAGGATATCTCATGTTAAGACATCACATATGACATCTTGTGAACACTCTGTCCTTTTTGTTCACAAGGAAAACTGCCAGCAGTTTAAACAACATAACAATAGTTTAATCATCCGCAGAAGCAAAACAATTACTAGCTATGGCTACTAATAATACACCCATGCACAAGGGTACTTCTCCTCCCCCTAAATCTGTGCAACAAACAACATAATTACTAGTTATGGATGCAACTAGTAAGACACACAAATTGTCCAAGGCAATGTCATGACATCCGGTCAGACATTCTTCTGCTCACTCAGCCTTGACACACACCACATCATCCCACTAACTAACAAGGTGCCATACCTTGTTATCTGAGAACACATAGACCACAAGCTTGATGATTTCTTGCAGTGCAAAGACAGAACTCCCCCTGTCATGAACAACCAACTCTCCTCTTGAAACTTGGAGATCACACATGAACATTTCCAACACCCCAAAGTTGGACCTTCACATACTTCCTGATTCAAAGAGAACCCAGACCACTTGATGAATGGAAAACATAAGACGCATCTTCATGTCTTTAAGAGCACTCCCTCTGTTCAACCCTCTTGGCTGGAGACATCCATGCTCTGTGTCAATCTCTCTTCTAACCAGAATAGAAAATCACTTCACCAACTGTTCTAACATAGGTTAGGACGTCCTTCACAACATAACAAAGAACACCATCTGATAATCTTCAGATAACACTGAGTCACCAGCTTGATCCAAAAGAACCCAGGCATAAATTGGGACATATATATTCTCATCCCATTACAAGAGATAATATTCCATAGATAGCTCAGAACTCCTACCACAAGCTCCAAGAGATGAATAGAAAACACCTCATTTTGTCTTCAACTTGCTACTTTTTTGCTCAAAAGTAATTTGTTTCAGACTTGATTCTTCGAACTCACTTCTGGGATAGACCAATTGCCATTGGTTGATTACCTCCTTCATGAATCCTCACATGAAAAAGATCACATGCCACTTTTTGACTTCTCCACGTTTATCAGACTTCTCCCAAAGATATTCTGACCTTCCAAGTGAGACTTGATCTTCACGCTGCATAGGTCCCATTAAGTCCATGTGCAACAGTTCCAGAGTTTTGAATGTTGTAGGATGTCCCAACTCAGGATGTGACATCTTGGTTTCTTACCAACCTGGCATTCTCCACAGACTCTGCCTTCATCAATAAGCATCTTTGGAATTCCTCTAACTGCTTCCTTGGATATGATCTTTTTCATTCCCCTTAAATGAAGATGACCAAGACGTCTATGCCAAAGCTTCACCTCTTGTTCTTCCTTGGCTGAGGGGAAAATAGAGGAGTAGTTTGAGACGTTAGGTTCCCATAGATAGCAGTTATCTTTGGACCTGGATCCTCTCATAACCTCCTGATTATCTCCATTAGTCACAACACATAATTCCTTAGTGAACTAAACATAGAAACCTTAATCACACAGCTGGCTTATGCTGATGAGATTAGTCCTTTTACTAACAGCACATTATTCAGTTCTGGAACTCCAGAGCTGTCCATCTTACCAACACCATTGATTTTTCCTTTAGCACCATCACCAAAGGTCACATAACTGGTAGTGTGAGGTTGTAGATCCACCAATAAATTCTCCATACCAGACATATGTCTTGAGCAACCATTATCAAAGTATCAGTCTTCTCTGGTAAACGCCCTTAGAGCTGTGTGCGCTAACCTAGCAACCCATTGTCGTTTCTTTATGGGGGATTTATGCTTAGATGCCTTATGCTTAGGTCTGTCATGAGGGGTTTGGTTAGGATAACCATGCAACCTGTAGCAGAAGGCTTTTATATGACCAAATCTACCACAGTAGTGACATCTCCATCTAGCACCTCTAAAGAACTGCAATGAGAACGATCTTTTTGAAGTACCCAATCTACAACTCTGTAGACCCTTCTATCTTAAGTTGATGTCCCACTTCACCAACTAAGATTCTGATGTTGAACCAAATGTCACAACATTGTGTTTTAACATCTAGCTGTTGAATTCAGCACCTTCTTCTGCCACTTGAAAGAACTTCCTTCCTTCACAGAACTAGAGTTCAACGCTCTCATAGACTTGATTGTGGAACCAAGTTTGAGTAAATAACCTCCATCCTGCAGGTTTGCAGTTAAGTCATCCAAGCTCACACCTTGATGAATCCCTGCTTCTTCTCCAAAGACATCAGACACTCTGGTGCATGAGTCTTCAGAAGGACCAGTTAGAGACTAACCCTTCAGCTATACCAAGGATTCCACTTCCTAAAGTAAGGCTATTTCCATGATGTCAAGAATGATGCCACTTGTTCTTAACTCCACAGTATGCATTAGCCAATGCACTTCCTTACCTAGATCAGAAATGAACTGATCCAAGTAACCACCATCAAGACTATGATGTCTTCTTCATCATGTACACACCAAGGCTGAACATGTTCCTTTCCAGGAAACCTTTTCAGAGATCATATGCTTTTGCTGTCACCAAAGAGATAGATCATAAACCAATGTACTATCCTTCCTGTGATTCTGCACAGGGTCTTGAAGAAGGGATGTTCCAACATCTTAAAGAATATCAGTTATCTTGAGCTCCAAGGATAATCAATTCAATACTTTTTCTTGGCATAAGTAGACATTAATCTTAAATCCTTTCCCAATTATCCTTTCAGATACTTCCACCATAAGAATACTTCGAGAATACTCTTCTTGTGTCAACATCTTCTGCTTGCAAGCACCTCAACAGATTTGAGAATCTTTCCAGATTAGATTCACCGTTGGGACTGAGAAATATGAATTCTTCCTTGCGAATGTGTCTCACAACAATCAGAACCCATGTGACACAGGTCACCAGCCAACAAGACCCTAGGCTGACCAACCGTGAGGAGGTCAACCAAAACTCCCCCTCAAATTAACAATCATGGAAACTCCACACCAATATCCATGCATTGTACACAAATGTCTCAACATGACATACACCATCCCTACCAGTGGTAACTAACTCTATGAGTTATACCTCAACTAACCTCTGAATCTTCATATTCTCACTCCTTGAAAGAACTGCCACTTCTGAGCGTGGTGTTTGAATTACAAGATTCATGGTCCCAATCCTCTTAAATGGAGTAGCAATCAGGTTACCCCATTATTGACTTCTAACATCCAGGGGACTTGTCTTCCAACACTACATGGTACTTCAGGGAACAACTATCCAACCCTGATCAATCTACAGGAATAAGACAAGCAGTAGGAGATTAAACAATGTCGCATCTCAACCAGCTCCACTTCTAGAGATCAGACTTCTAAAAGTGACCTTCTTGAGAACACACACAGTTGACCCTACCCTTGTCAACTTAGCACACACAGATGTCTCCTCTTCCTGGTCAGGAGTAGGTTCCAAACAAAAGTATCCCTTTGTTTGACACCTAAAAACATCTGCTCTTTAACCAGTAGCTGCATACATGTTGAACAACATGTTCTAATATCACATAGAACATTAATTCCACCTCCTTGGAACAAACCCTCCTTGAAAGTCTTCAAGGTCTTCATATACACTACCCAACAGAGTAAAAGAATCAGTGATCAGGTGATTCTTACCATCCTGAAGTGAGAACGTCATGATGAGTGGACTTGAGGAGACTCAAGTATCTTTGACATCTTTATTAGGTTATGATGAAATCTTGAATACAACAGCCTTTCATCCACATGAGGGGAAACTCCATCAGAGTTTGAGTTTTTCCAGGTATTATGCAGCGGAAATCATAATACAACTCAACCTATGAACACACACTTCACCAGATCAGCCTCCAAGAACATACCAAGTTTGAATATGATTCAATACGAGCACAACTGTCCCACACAAAGGCCAATTGCCAACCTCCAGAGACACATACACACAGTTCCTGTCATGAATAGTCCATCCACCTACTTCAAGGGACCATTCAGGGAAATCACAGAACCTTCCACAGGTTCCAACATCAGTACTAACATAACTCCTTGCAAGACACTAGAAAGTATCATCTATGGATCTCATCCAGACACAGAGTTCAGATGTTCTACTCCAAGTCATGACATCTGATCCAACATTGTTACTAATACAGCAAGACATTTATACAAATTTAAACCCAGTACTGATATGCACACATTCACAGATGTCACGACATCTGCTACTACATTACCATAGTATGGAAGAACACCAGTTCTGTCCATCTGGTACAAATACACAGCAGAGATCAACCATAGCACTTACTTCTGTTGAGCCTGCACAGTTATCAGCATGATGTCTCAACATTGATTTGAACATCACCTGTTATAGCATTACAAGTTTACCTTATTTTACAACAGACAGAATTATAACTTGCAGAAGGTAAAAACACAAGTAATTGTTAACCCAGTTCGGTGCAACATCACCTACTCTGGGGGTATACCATGCCAGGAAGAAGATCCACTATCAGCAGTATTAATTCAGAGTTAAACTCCCCCGTTTACAACTCTTCACTTAATCCCTACCCAATGCAATCTATACCTAGGAAATCCTAGATAGAAACCTCTAGTTTCCATTCCTATCACTACCATTACAATGTAATGCTAAACACCTTGAACTTGCTTCACATCTTCGTTCAAGAACATAACAACTCTTACCTACAGGCTTTGAGTTACAAATAATCTCATGCTTTCGAGCACTAAGAAACATCTGGTAACCTTCCCACAGGTTGGGAGGTTTACCTCACACACACCCCTAATTTTAAATTATTTGAGGCTTACAAAACCTAGGTTACAATCTGTTATTTATAACCTAACCACCCAACCAGATTTGGGCCTTTAGAAATCGCCGCAAACTTCTCCTTTGCTGTTACAAAGCCAGCAGAAAACTTCTGCTACAATCAAGGTTTTCAATCTTTTGTTTCCTAAAATATCTCCATATTTAGAAACTGTATATTCACCAAATATTCTGATTGAGTCTTCAAGATCTCCACAAATAACACCACCTAGGATTCTGACTAATCCCAGAATATTAAATCAGTTAACACATACCAGAATTAACTAATTCAGTTTTATACACATGCGCGATGTCACAGTCACGATGTCATGACATCGTACATGACATGTTGGTCCAGATGTTGAACTTCTTCAACCCAACATATTAAAACAACAGAGGTGATTACATTATTTGTTTTACAAAATTAATGCCAATCCTAAGGTACTAACAAATTCCATAAGTCATAGGTTCAAAATAACAGCTTCACAATGATCATGTTGCAGATGAATCCTAAAGAGGTCTTCAAAGATGTATCAAATGAATTTGCAATTGCAAGCACTTGGTTCTTCTACAAGTTGGCATTGGCCAAGTCCTTTAGCATAGGAAGGTTGCCTAGATTCTAAGTCCAATTGCTCAAGATCAAGCCAACAATCCACTCAAAAAGTTTTTTTAGGGTTTTGTTATTATTATGTACATTAATGGTCAAAGACCACACAACCAAGCAAAGTATACACAAACAAAATATATCACACAATATGGTCCAAATGGATAAAGTGAAAATTACATTAACATAAACAATTAGAATGATATGAATAATGGAAAATGAAATAAAGTGCTAAAAGTAAATTGCATTCAAGTAAAAAGCTTGAAATTAAAAGTTAGTAGTTAGTAGGTTAGAAGTTATTTTTGTTTTTCTTTAGCTTTCCAAGACATTCTTTGGAGAACACTCAACCCACTTATCACAAGCATGAATTCTTGAGCCAAAACATCTTCCAAAGGAAGGAAAGAAGGCCAAGTTTCCACACAATACCATGAAAGAGGGGAGACTTACAATCTCACTAACTAGAATGCTTATGTCTTTTATGTCACAAATTTACCGCTATGTTAAGCAATCGTAATTGGACTTATGTAGAAGTCACAACTATTTGAGGTCAGGCAATAGAATTTTGGTGTTAATGCATGCTAGAGACATAGTATAATGGACTATGCTCATGAAACATACCACACACACAAAAAAGAATATGCAAAAGGTGTGGCCTAATCTCATCCATACTCATGTCAATTTTTCAATCAACTAGCATTAGGACTTTGAGATGTCATAGGCCAAATGGAATGAATGAATTAAGAAAAGGAATAAGATGAAGTGGGAAGGGGATGAATGAAATCACAAATTGGTCAAAGGAGGGCTTTTACCAAATTAATATCATTCATTCATTCTGGGAGATGGAATGTACATTCCATCAATCCCCTAAATCCAATGATATTAATTTGACAAAGTCAAATCAACCTTGACCAAGGCCCCACAACAATAAGAAAACTCAAACAAGTCAATACAAGTGGTCAACAAAAATAATTGGCATTTATTCAATTAAAAATAATAAAAGTAATGCATTTAAATCAAATATGTTTTGTCCAATTCCTAAAATCTCATCAAAACACCAAAAAAATGGCCATGAGATTTATCATAGGTCAAACAAGGTCAAAGGACCTTGGAGAAAAAATTTCATAATTTTTAGACATTTAAAAGTATATTTTTACAATTAAAACAAGTGCAAAATCAATTGATTCATGAAAAATATTAATAATGATCCAAAAAATAATTTTAATTCAGAACGTGAAAGAGAAAATCATTTGAAGTTTTTTGGTGAAAGTCCCATATTTTTTGGATCAATATTGAATTTAATATGAATTATTGAAAATAATGCAATAAAAATAAAAATTCAGAAAATCAAAAATACGTGGACCACTTGATCTCCCTCATTAATTGAGGTGGCAGATCAAGTGGCCAGGAGCGCGCTATCCACCATAGACCTTAATCAGCGCGTGGAAACATTGGTAATCAAAACCAACGCTCAAGATTAGAACAAAAGGAACGAATCATGTGGTTCAGAGCCTTGCCAACTCATCGCTAGAGCCAGAGCTCTAGTCATCTTCTCCGGTGGACCTCACCGGACTGGTCCACGATGAACCATCACCAAAATGAAAAACAAGGACATGATCTTAAAGAAAAATTGGCACTGAGCTCGAATCTGACCTCCATTCACTCCAACTCCAAGTATATTGAGAGATACATGGAGTTGAAAATTGAGGTACATTGAGTTGGTTCGATTTAACCTCAAAGCAACTCAAACTTCTTGCCTACATTGGTAGGACTTCATACAACCAAAGAATCAATAGAATTGTGCAAGAATTTGAGAGAATCAAAGAGTTCAAAATTTCTGGAAATTACCTTCAATGGAGGTCTGGATTCAATTGATCTTGATCTTGCTTGTGTTTGACCTCACTCCACTTGCTTGCAGGAGAAGGATTGAATGGTTAGGAAGCTATGGATTCCTGGAGAATTGAATTTCAAAACAGTGGAAATTCAAGCTCAAATTCAAGAGAATTTTAAGGCTTATCCTTTGCAAAGTGAGGGCTTGAGATGGGGGGTCAAAGCTGGCGTGAAGGTGTGTCCAATTCTGAGCAATTGAAGCTCCATTTATAGCTGAAATGGTTGATAATTTCACACTCCAATTCACTTTCCAATTTTGGGCGCGCATAGGCCCATGAAAATGATTACTTGAAGTCCACAAATGAATATCAAATGCTATGAACTAAGCTTGGATTTCAAGGCAAATGCACATTGATGCTTGAAGTTTGATCCTTGCCAAGTGATGTCACCCTGTTTAAGCCTTGCGCAACCTATGCATTTCTTGTCCAAAATGAATGAATTTGAGCTCTTTGGAAAGGTGAGATAAAGAGGAACAAATTTCATGTTCAACAATTTTTCATTTGAAGCTTAGAACTTAGAGAAATTTGAGGTGGATGTTTGGAAATGTTTGACATATCAAATTTTTTCTAAGTGTCAAGCCATATGTCTCAATATTCCACCTAACTTAACTTTTTATATGAGCTTCAAATGAGAAATGTGTCTTCATCAAAGTTGTAACTCTCTCAAATACCTTCAAAATGGTTACCAATTTGATTTCATTTGGTTTTGAAATGATAGAGTTATGCATTTTTGAAGTTTGAAAATATCACTTGATCAATGGTATAGGTCAAAAGTGACCTATAAAGTAACCTCATATCACATGCTCAAAAAAGTTGAATTAGCTCCCACTCAAAACATAAAAGTTAAAGTAGACACATTAAATTTTATTGTGAAACTTGGAAATCTTTCATCTCATAAAAATTGAGCAAGTTATAGCATTGGGAAGTTGACTCTAAAATTAGGGTTAAGACAAAATGACCTATAATGTTTCAACATAGAAAATGATTTTCTAAGAAAAACTAGCTCTAGGTCTCAACATGAAAGTTGTTTATAATGTCATTTAGAGTAAGTTTTATCTTGGAATCATTTTTATATGGTGAACATTGTAGGAGATAGGGTCTAGGGAGACCCGGTTTTTATCAGATGAATTCATTTGGCCAACCACCATCAACCAACTTGCTAATTTCCATTTCAATTGACTTTATTGGCTCATGGTAGATCATATACGCATAAGATGATGAATTTTGAAGTGAACCTTGAGAAATTTGATCAATTGGGGAGATAGCTTGTTGGAGAGGTTACTCAAGATACCTAGTCAAACTAGGGTTTCCTAGGCAAATCACCCTCAAACTCTTAAAGAAAACTCAATCAATATAACATATAGAGATCATTGGGACTCATATATGATGTTCATAACAATTCTTGAATCAATTCTTGGTTGTGCTCTTTGTTCATGAGGGTCTCAAACCCTAGATGTGAACTTGATGAATCAATGAGATAATGCCCAACCTACAAAAGAGTTAGGCAAATGCAAAGACATATTTTTGGTATTTTATTTCATAAAATGAGAATATACAAGTATGATATAATCCAAAAGTGCTTGGTGATCTCTCCCAAAACAAACCAAATGAAAGAGGGGTAAGGAGGATGCCAAGACATGATCCCAATGCAAATGTTTATGATGGAATTGCATGAGGGATCTTAGGGTCAAAATTAGGGTCTTACAAAGACCATGTAGCAAATGAGCTCAAGTGGATCCAAATACTTGCATCAAATGAAAATTAAAATTTCAAGAAATTGGTTTCAGAAATGTTGGCATTGGCCAAGTGTTTTTGCATAGGGAATGTTACCTAATTCTAAGTTCAAAGCTCAGATCAAATCCAACAGTCCACACAAATATTTTTTAGGGGTTTTTGTTGTTTTATTAGGTATGTTAAGGTCCTAAGACCACAAACAGAAACAAGATACACATACAAATATATAATCACAATATATGGCTCAAGTGAGAAAAGTGAAAATGACATCAAAATAAAAAAGTTAAACGATATATATAATGGCAAATGATAAATGGCTTGAATTTAAAGTGCATAATGTAAATGACTTTAAATTAAAAGTTAGTCAAATTGTTAGTTGGTTAGATGTTAGTGAAGTTTTGCTTTTTAATTGTTTAAGTCATTCTTTGGAGAATACTCAACCCTCTATTCATAAGCATAGATCCTTGAACCAAGACATCTTCCAAAGGAAGGAAAAAAGGCCAACTTTCGACACAATACCATGAAAGGGGGGAGACTTACAATCTCACTTACTAGAATACTATGCCTTTGTGACAAAATTTAGCGCTACGTTAAGCAATCGTAATTGGACTTATGTAGAAGTCACAACTATTTAAGGTCGGGCAATAGAAATTTTGGTGTTAATGCATGTTAGAGATATGGTATAATGAACCATACTCCTAAAACATACCACATGCAAAAAGAGAATGATCAAAGGATGGACCTAATACCATTCATACTTGTATTGGTTCATCTACCATGAAGTTATTGATGAACCAACTAGCCTTAGGATATTGAGATGTCATTGGTCAATGAAAGGGATGGGATAGAATGGGATTGAAGATGAAGAGGGAGGGGAGATGAGACAAACACAAATTGGTCATGAGAGGAATTTTATCAAATTAAAATCATTCATTCATTTTGGGAGATGAAATGCATATTTCATCAATCCCCTAAATCCAATGACTTCAATCCAACAAAAGTCAAATAAACCTTGACAAAGGCCCAAACACAAAATCAAACTTCACAAGTCAATAGAAAAGGCTCAACAATATTTCCACACAATTAAGCAATTAAAAATCAAATTAAAATGTATTAAAATTCAATTATGTTTGATCAAAAACCTAAAACCTCTTCAAAACACCAAATAAATGGTGAAAAAATTTCATCATGTTTGAAAAGCCAGAGATATTTTTAAAGAATTAAAAATATGCAAAAAAATAATAAAATCATGAAAAACATCAATATTTATCCAAAAAATAAATTTAATTCAGAAAATGAAAGAGAAAAATATTTGATTTTTTTTTTGCTGAAAGTCCCATATTTTTTGGATCAATAATAAAATTAATATGAATTAATGAAAAATAAGCAATTAAATGGAAAATTTCGAAATTAAAAAAAACGTGGACCATTTGATCTCCCTCATTAATTGAGGTGGCAGATCAGATGGTGATCAGCGCGCTTTCCACATGTTCCCTAGTCAACTGAAACACATTTGTGGTAATCAGAACAAATGCACGAGATTAAAACAATTTAAAAGGATCCTATGGTTGAGATGCTTGCCAACACATCGCCGGAGCCAGAGCTCCAGTCTTCTTCTCTAGTGGACCTCACCAGACTCGTCCACCTTCAACCATCACCAAAATGTAAAAGCAAGACATGGATTTAAAGAAAAAATGCTCAAGAGCTCGAATTTGGCCTCAATTTTGTCCTATTCCAAGTATATGAAATGATACAGGGATTTGAATTTTGAGGATCATGAATTGAATTACTTTGATTTGACCTCAAAGCAACTCAACCTTGTTGCCTACATTGGTAGGACTTTAGCTAACCAAAAATCAACATGAATAGTGTATAATTGAGAGAGAATTGAAGAGAAGAAGTTGCTGAAGTCTCACCTTCGAGGAGCTTCAAAATTGCTTGATCTGGCTTCCAATTTGGCTTGGCTCGAGTCTAGAGGCTTGCAGAAGATGATTTGAATGGTTAAAAGGCTTGGACTCTTGGAGTTTCAATCTTAAAATAGAAGGAGAATTGAAACTCGGTTTCTCAAGAAACCTTCAAGATTATCCTTTCAATGGGGTTTGGGGGAGGAGAGGGTCAAAGCTTGGGCAAGAGGGATCCCATTCCTGATCACCAATGATTCTATTTATAGCCAATGTGAATGATATTTTCACACTTCCAAATTTGGCAAATTTTTAAATTCTCACTTGCATGGATGCATGGGCATTCACTAGGCCCATGTAATGATGTGTTTTGATATAAGATCCAATGTACAATATGCTGAAATCATGTTAGAAGCTCATGCAATAGTATATGAAAAGTGGAACTTGAAATTATCCAAATGGTACCTTAACTTACACTCATGCGCAAGTCCTTCAATTTTGATCCGAATGAGATGATCTTGGATGTTTTGGAAAGGTGAGATCAATGGGAACAACTTTCATGTTGGATACTGTTTCATTTAAAGCTTGGATCATGATGAATTTTGAGGTGGAAATTTGTGAAATCAAACATATTTGAAAATTTTCTAAGTCCCAAGTCAAATGTTCACTTTTTCCACCTTGAATAACTTCTTCTATGGACTTCAAATGAGAAACATTTCCTTCATTAAAGTTGTATCTCTTTCAAACCTCTTCAATTTGGTCAAAAATTTGACCTCATTTGGATTTGGCATGAAGGAGTTATGCATTTTAGAAGTTGAGGAAAATCACTTGTTCAATGGTATTGGCCCAAAATGACGTATAATGTTTCCTCTTGGAACATGCATTTTCAAGTTGAATTTGCACTTCCTCTAAACATCAAAGTTTAAGTAGACACCTTGAAGTTGATCATGAAATTTGAATGGCTTTCATCTCATAAAAATTGAGCAAGTTATGGTCTTGGGAATTCGACATCCAAATTAGGGTTTAGACAAAATGACCTATAATCTTTCATCATAAATATGACTTTACAAGAAAAACTAGCTCTTGACTTTAACATGAAAGTTGTTTGGAATGTCATTTTAAGTAACATTTCTCTTGGAATCATTTTCATATGACACAAAGTGTAGGAGGATCATATATGCATAAGATGATGTAATGTGAAGTATCCCTTAAAATATTTGATCAATTGTTGAAGAAACTTGTTGAAGAAGTCACACAAGATAGCCAGATGAATCAGGGTTTCCAAGGCAAACCAACTCAAAACTCTTGATGATTTCTTGATCAAAATGACATGTGAAGAACATGGGGATCCATATATGATACTTAGATCCATGGTAAACCAATCTTGATTGAGCTCCTTGCATTGAGGGTCTTAAACCCTAGATATGAGCTTGATAGAGCATAGGTGAGCATGTACACCACCTACAAAAGCAACAAACTATACATTGACATATTTTTGGTATTTTGGTTAGTAAATAAAGAAAAATGAAGTATGATACAATCAAATGTGCTTGGTGATCTCTCCATTGAAAACCCAATGAGTGGGGGGTAAGGAGAATGCCATGTGTGATCCTTATGCTAATGCATATGATGAGATAGCACGAGGGATCTTACAGTTGCCACTATTTAAGGATGTTATAGATAAGGAGATGAAGGTTAAAAATAATCTCTGTGGGGAAAATGTTGCCACAAAGGAAAAGAATTCGAAGAGACTGAAAATCCACGGGAGCAAAATGCCTTCCATAAGGAAAACTCACTGGGGAGATAGAGACTCTGGGGGATAAAAGGTTATGCGTAGGCCAGGCTACGACTTAAAACTGTTGGGGGACACGAGGGATTCCATGAAAATAAATCAATGGAAAGACTCAGCCGAGGATAAAAATCTACCGGGGAAACAGGGAAATCAGAACAAAACTGAAATGCCTGAACCAAACAGCAAATGGAAATTCTATTAAGGAAATGCGCACTCAAACTCGACTAGGGAAGAAATGAACTTCAACGTAGGAGTAACAGAAGTATATTATCCACTACCGGTTATTGGGTAAGGAGATAACAAAATTTGAGAGAGAGGACATCCGTTACCGGTTAGGGTAAACATATCAAGGATGACTCGCTGAGGGAAACCAGGAGGTGTATTCATTACCAATTACTGGGTAAGAATAACATGCTGGGGAAAAGCCAAAATAGGATTTACAACTACCGATTACTGGGCAGAAGAGCACAGGAAGAGCCTATCCGTCACTGGTTAAAGTGAACATATCAAGGATAGACTCAAAGTGAAGAATATCCATCATCGGTTAAGATGAACATATCAAGGATAGACTGCCAGAAAAAGTAGAAATTACATCTATCAGTTACTGGATAGAATACCAAAGAGAGAATATTCGTCACTAGTTAGGATGAACATAGCAAGGATAAACTCTGAGGGGAGAAATAGGAATTATATCTATCAGTTACTGGATAGAATACCAAAAAGAAGGAATATCCGTCACTAGTCAGGGTGAACATATCAAGGATAGACTCCACAAGGGGAAACAAGATTTACAACTATCGGTTATCGGGTAGAAGACCAAAGAGAGGAGGAAACCCGTCATCGGTTAGGATGAACATATCAAGGATTAACTCTCTGGAAAAAAAATGGGACTACAACTACCTTTTTACTAGGTAGAATACCAAAGCGAGAATATTCGTCATCGATTAAGATGAATATATCAAGGATAGACTCAAAGCAGAGGAAGACAATATCCATCATCGATTAGGATGCACATATCAAGGATAGACTTCCTAGGGAAACGTGAAAACGAATCTGCTGGGAAAAAGAGGAAATAGATTACTTTTACCGGGTATTGGGACAAAGTAAAATAATCATAAATTGAGAAGAATATTACCTGTTACTGGGTAATAGGTTCTAAGGGGACCAAAAGCATCTATCTATATAAGAGCTAGAAAGAAAGGGTCAATCAAAGACTCAACCCGATGAGGATATAACTCAGGGGGAGTGGTTCCATCCAGATAATCAAATGGGGAGGAAGCTGAAATAATAATCATCCACGAGGGAATAACTCGGTGGGTAATGAGAAAGGTTAAATTCTTTTTGCTTAAGGGGATGACACTCTACAATTGAAAGAGGACAAACACACCAAATCTGCGCGGGGGGAAAGGATACCACCAAAGTAGATAAATTAAAGAAATAATGAATCACAAAGTGAAATAATGTAATAATGAGATCTATGAATGTATATGAATATGTATATGTATATATGATGATCAGGATGACAAAATGATCACAAAGGATACCAACGTCACCGATTTGAATCATCAATTCAACACTCGGCTAATCTCAACAAGAGCGAATCAACTGGAGAACAAGAGGTAAAGGAGAACTTGAATTAACTATCTCGAAGGCTCAACCCTAGCTGCGGAAGCGGGAAGATCTGCTGAGAAAATGCACTATCAACTATGGGGGGATATTTAGGTCAACACCATATTAAATGGGAGACAACCTTATAGAGGATCAGGGCATACAACTCTAAAGTCAATGCTGAATGAAATCTGCTGGAGACTTGAGGGGAAACAAGAATCTTGTGCTGGATCTATCCAAATCGATGTGAAAACATGCTTGCAACTTAAGGGAGGCAAATGCAAACTCGGCTGGGGATATCAACAAGATTCGGCTGGAGATACTGAAATGTTGATGGCGAGGAAATAGAGACCACACCAACTGCTTGGGGAAAACCAACAATGCTTCACATTTTAGGGCACACCTGTTCTCTGACCGCTGTTGATATGCCTTAAATGATATCGATTTCTTTTTAAAAAGTAACTACTTTTATTATTTTAAGAAAACATGATTTTGATTTAAAAATTAAATTTCAGTATGATCATCATAAAATTTTAATTCTATTTAGCTGAAATGAACAAGAGTAGAAACAATTGGATAAAAGCTTAAATTTATTTAATAGAATGGTAGTCTGTAAATGACAAGACTCCATAGATCTTTACAAAAGTTGAAAAATGGTAATTTACATGGAAAAGGGCTACATTGAATACAACGATCACTAATCCTTGTACCATCTGATATATCCACTGTGCTCTTGGCTTTAGTTGAAGATGAATCAGAACAAAAAGACTTTCTCAAGAACGTCTTCAAGACAGAAGATCAACAGGATGCACTTACTTGCCATAATCCCTAATTTTTTCATAAATTGCCCCAAGGTGGGGTACTCAATTTATCAGGATAAATTTCTATTTTTATGTCTCTAACTTTTGCTTGGACCACCCTTTTGGGTTTTCAATCCACCGAGACGCTCATTTTTCCCAAGCCCCCCTTTCTGGTTTTCAACTTAGCGAGTTGTTCTTTTCTTTTTACGTGAAGTATTTCTTGATTGCATCGGCGTTCACAGGACGCGTGAACTCTTCACCATCCATAGTTGTAAGTATTAAAGCACCGCCTGAAAAGGCTCTCTTAACAACATATAAGCCTTCATAATCAGTAGTCCATTTGCCCCTAGAATCTGGTTTGAAAGATAGAATCTTCTTGAGCATAAGATCACCTTCACTGAACACACAAGGCTTGACCTTCTTATCAAATGCTTTCTTCATTCTCTGCTGATATAACTAACCATGGCCATGGCAGTCAATCTCTTCTCTTCAATCAAATTCAGCTGGTCATACCTGGTTTGACACCATTCAGCTTCTATTAACTTGGCTTCCGTCAAGACACGCAATGATGGGATCTCAACCTCTACTGGGAGCACAACTTCCATGCCATAAACAAGTAAGAAAGGGGTTGCCCCTGTTGAAGTGCGGATGGATGTACGATATCCGGGAAAAGAAAATTGGAGCATCTCATGCCAATCTCTATAGGTCACAACCATCTTCTGAATGATCTTCTTAATATTCTTGTTTGCAGCTTCAATAACCCCATTCATCTTAGGTCTGTAGGGAGAGGAATTATGATGTGTAATCTTGAAGTCTTTGCAAAGAGCTTCCACCATAATGTTGTTGAA
Organism: Lathyrus oleraceus; assembly: GCF_024323335.1. Lineage (NCBI taxonomy): Eukaryota > Viridiplantae > Streptophyta > Magnoliopsida > Fabales > Fabaceae > Lathyrus > Lathyrus oleraceus. The sequence continues at coordinate 442,207,947 of NC_066581.1, forward strand.
GTTCGATCCATTATCAATAATGATCTTACTTGGCACATAATACCGGTATATAATCTGATTCTTGATAAACCTTACAACAACTTGCTTGGTTACATTCGCATACGATGCCGCTTCAACCGACTTTATGAAGTAATAAATAGCCACTAGAATGAAACAATGTCCGTTTGAAGCTTTGGGCTCAATCATTCTAATCATATAGATTCCCCATATGGAGAAGAGCCATGGGGAGGAAATGACATTCAACAGTTTTGGAGGAACATGAATCTTATTTGCATAAATTTGACACTTATGAAATTTCTTCACAAATTTGCAACAGTCATATTCCATTGTTAGCCAATAGTAACCTGCTGTCAACATCTTCTTAGCCATAGCATGTCCATTGGAATGAGTACCAAAGGAGCCTTCATGGACTTCATTCATCAACAGGTCTGCTTCGTCTCTATCCACGTATCTGAGAAAAACCATTTCTAAATTTCTCTTGTAAAGTACATCACCGTTCAGGTAGAAGTTCCCGGATAATCACCTCAAAGTCTTCTTATCTTTCAAAGATGCCACAGGCGGGTAAATCTGACTTTGGAGAAAACACTTGATATCAAAATACCACGGCTTTTCATCTTTAATTTCTTCAACTGCAAACATATGAGCTAGCCTATCAAGACGCATCACAGTCAAATTAGGAACATCATTCCAAAACTTCACCATAATCAAAGAAGCCAACGTTGCAAGAGCATCTGCCATCCGGTTTTTATCTCGAGGGATATGATGAAACTCAACCTTTGTAAAGAAAGTTGAAATCCTCCTTGCATAATCTCTATATGGTATCAGACTGGGTTGATTTGTCTCCCATTCACCTTTGATCTGATTCACAACCAAAGTTGAATCTCCATAGACGTCTAAATACTTGATTCTGAGATCAATGGCCTCTTCAAGCCCCATAATGCAAGCTTCATACTCAACCATATTATTCGTACACTTGAAACTCAATCTAGCTATAAATGGAAAATGAGTTCCTTGAGGAGTTATAATCACTGCCCCAATGCCATTACCATACTGATTAACAGCTCTATCAAATACCATGCTCCAACGGGAACCGGGTTCTGGCCCTTCTTCAAGCAATGGTTCATCACAATCTTTCATTTTCAAGTACAAGATCTCTTCATTAGGAAAATCATACTGCACTGACTGATAATCTTCAATTGGTTGGTGAGCCAAATGGTCAGCCAAAACACTACCTTTAATTGCTTTTTGAGATCGGTGTTCAATATCTTACTCTGATAACAACATCTGCCAACGGAAAATCCTCCCAGTTAAAGCAGACTTTTCAAATATATACTTGATTGGATCCATTTTGGATATCAACCAAGTGGTATGATGCAACATATACTGACACAAACGCTTAACAGCCCAAGCCAATGCGCAACAAGTCTTCTCAAGCATAGAATACCGAGTCTCACAGTCGGTGAATTTCTTACTGAAGTAGTAAATATCATACTCTTTCTTTCCAGTTTCGTCTTGCTGACCAAGAACATAACCCATACTATCATCTAGCACATTCAAATACATGATCAATGGTCTTCCTTAAAGGGTGGAGACAGAATCGGAGGTTCAAGCAGATACTCTTTGATACCGTCGAAATCTTTCTAGCAATCCTCAGTCCAATCACAAGACTGGTCTTTCCAAAGAAGCTTGAATATAGGCGCGCACGTAGCAGTCATATGCGAATAAAATATTGAGATATAATTCAAGCGGCCGAGAAAACCTCTTACTTGTTTCTCAGTTTTGGGCGCAGGCATCTCTTTCATTGCTTTGACCTTGGCAAGATCAACTTCAATACCCTTCTCGTTGACAATAAATCCCAACAACTTACCAGAACAAACACCAAATGTACACTTATTGGGATTCAAGCAGAGCTTGTACTTTCTCAAACGCTGGAATAACTTAAACAAATGCTCAACATGTTCTTCTTCATCACTGGATTTAGCAATCATGTCATCAACATGGACTTCGATCTCTTTATGCATCATATCATGAAAAAGAGTAGTCATTTCTCTCTACTATGTTGCACCAGCATTCTTTAGACCGAAAGGCATCACTCTATAACAAAATGTTCCCTAGGGTGTAATGAATGTGGTCTTCTTCATATCTTCGGGTGCTATCTTGATCTGATTATAACCGAAAAATACGTCCACAAATGAAAAGACTTCGAATTTAGCTGTATTGTCTACCAACATATCAATGTGGGGCAAAGGGAAATCATCTTTCGGATTAGCTTTTCTCAAATCTCTATAATTGACACACATATAGACTTTTCCATCTTTCTTAGGAACAAACACAATATTGGCCACCCACAGTGGATATTCAGTGGTAACAAGGAAACTGACATCAATATGCTTTTGCACTTCTTCTTTGATCTTCACTGCCATATCAGGATGAGTCCTTCTCAACTTCTGCTTGATTGGCGGGCATTCTGGCTTCAACGACAATCTATGCTCCATAATCTCGGAATCCAAACCTGGCATGTCTTGATAGGACCAAGCAAACACATATAAATACTCTCGGAGAAGATCAATCAACCCATTCTTAACCTCCGGACACAGTTGAGACCCAATCTTTACTTCCTTCACATCATCCTCAGAACCCAAGTTGACTAACTTAATCTGTTCTTCGAATGGTTGAATGGCTTTTTCCTTGTGCTCAAGTAGACGAGATAATTCATTAGACACTTCTTCATCATTTTTTCCCTCAGCCTCAAACACAGGGAATTCAAAGTTTGGAGAAGGAGTAGGAACATTATATTCAAAGGGTTTCGAAACCAACCTGCATAATAATTTGATATTTTGATTTTAGAGAAGTGAATTGTGACCAAATGTTATGCAGATGGACAATTATTATTTGTTTATTTATGTTTTATGTGATTACCATTTTCAGAAAAGCAAAATGTAAAAAAAAAACATCATAGGTGTGGATGAATAGAATTGCATTTTATTGATGATTAATTTGAAATATGCCCAACAATGTTCACCTCTCCCTTAGGCATAGGAGAAGGATTTTCTAAAATGATAAAAACAAATTACTTAGAGAGATGGACAATAACAGGAACATCAACAACGATCCAATTGTTGCAAGCCTTTCCATGCGTCACAAAATTGGTGCAGTCTTCATCTTCATCACCCTCGATTACAGCAGCTGAGTGTTATTCATTACCATGGATGAACCCTCCTTTACAGAAACTAGGTTGCACATCTTCAGCTTTGACATAAGATGACCCTTGCTGAAATCCCAATCTGACTCGATTTTTGTTCTCGGTGACCTCTACCATATGGCCCCACTGATCTGAACTGCCATCTTCAATAATCTTCTAAGCATCCTTGAAAGAGGACATGGGTTCCCCAGCTTTCTTCACTTCAGTAATAGATAGGGCTTGGAACAAAGCTCCGATCTCATCCTCAACTTCCACATTTGAGAAAGATGACAGGTGACTTACCAACAACGCCTTCTCTCCACCAACAATGACAAGCTTTCCATTCTTCACAAATTTCAATTTCTGATGCAGAGTGGATGTCACAGCTCCAGCCTCATGTATCCATTTCCTTCGTAATAAGTAGGTATAGGTCGGGTGGATATCCATTACATGGAAAGTAATTTGGAAATCACTCGGACCTATTTCACTGGAAGGTCCACCTCACCAATAACAGTCTTGCGAGAACCATCAAAATCTTTGACGATCACACCACTGTACCTTCTAGGGGCGCCTTGATACATTAACCTTGACAAAGTTGACTTGGGGAGTACATTCAAAGAAGAACCGGTATCAACCAACACATTTGACAATGCATCTTCCTTACAGTTCACGATATATGTAGCGCCAGATTATGATTTCTGCCTTCCTCAGGAAGTTCTTCATCACAAAAACTCAGATTGTTGTAAGAAGTAATGTTAGCCACAATATGGTCAAATTGATCCATAGTTACATCATGCTCTACGTAAGCTTGCTCCAACACTCTTTGTAGTGCTTCTTTGTGTGCTTCTGAATCCATGAGCAAAGACAACACTGAAATCTTCTAAGGAGTTTGGAGCAGCTGCTCCACCATATTAAATTCACTTTTCTTTGTCAAACGGAGTACCTCGTCGTCATCGTTAGACTTCAAACTACTGAATTCACCAGACTGAAACTTTGGAGTGTTAATTGGATTCGCTGCAGGTACATCAACCTTCTTATCAGCCAACACATCTTCCACCACTTCTTTTGGAAAGACAGGTCCAAAAACACGACCGCTACGGGTCACCTTTGCTATATCAGCAATGTTCACAACAGAATTGGTCGTAGGCAACAGAACCTCTTGACCATTCTCCAACATGGTAGCATTATACTGGTACAGAATAGCTCTATCAAATGCGTACGGGACTGGACCCGCTAACTGTATTACTAATAGCGATACCGAACTATTGATGTTGTTACTGCTGCTGCTGTCAAACCGAATTAATACCTGCTCCGGTGTCTTAAACACTGGCACTATAACATTCACATCGTCACCCAAGTAACGGGACTGGAAAATCTGAATCATACCCTCATCCATCAGCCTTTGAATATCTCTCTTGACGATGACGCACCCTCGAGGGTTTATACTACAAATTGTACAACCATCATGATCTGGCTGCAAGCACATACTTCTTTCGCACCCTCGAGGGTTTATACTACAAATTGCACAACCATCATGGTCATGCTCACACTCACTGACCATGCAAATGTCCTTATGCGTCGCTACCAAGGACCTTTTGATGAAGCGGACGTCATAGATCTTAAACTCTTTAGGACAACTGTCTACCATATTAACAAAGGAATTACCATGGGAGGGAAATGGGTTAGCTTTCACATTCGGCACGCGGTCCTAAAAGGACACCATCCCACTTTTCACCAACTTCTGGACCTCAAACTTCAATGGGTAACAGTTTTTGATATCATGGTCGGGTGCTCCTTGATGAAAGGCACAATGGAGTTCTGGCTTATACCACCATGGAAGCGGTTCTGGAATTTGCGGCGGATTTCTTGGCTGGAGTAGGTTCTTGAGAACCAAAGATGGATAAAGTTATGTGTATGACATAGGAATAGGGTCAAAAGAGACCTTCTTTCTCTCAAAATTCTGTTGTTGTTTATTATTGTTGGTGTTGTTGTTGTGGTTATTTATTCTTTATGGTGGTTGTTGTTGACGTTGTTGTCGAACCGGCGTTGATTGATTGTTTGAAAATACTGGGATAACAGATGAAACTTGATGATGATGCTGATGTGGTTGCAAATATCTTTTGACATGAGGCCTCCTCTGTCTCCCCTGGATACTACATTGGTTTCACCTTCCTTCTTTCTGGAGAAACTACTTCCATATTTCTTACTCGATGATACCTCTTCCTTAGACAAACGTCCCTCACGGACACCTTCCTCTAATCTCATCCCCATGTTTACCATTTCGGTAAAATCACTGGGGGCACTAACAATCATTCGTTCGTAATAAAACGAACTCAGGGTCTATAGGAAAATTTTAGTCATCTCTTTTTCTTCCAAAGGAGGATTGATCTAAGCAGCAAGCTCTCTCCACCTCTGGGCATACTCTTTAAATGTCTCTTTATCCTCCTGAGATATAGACCTCAACGGGTCTCTATCTGGCGCTATGTCCACGTTGTACTTATACTGCTTCACAAAAGCATCACCCATATCATTGAATGTGCGAACACTTGCGCTATCCAATCCCATGTACCACCTCATAGCGACACCTATCAAGCTGTCTTGGAAGTAGTGAATCAGTAACTGATCATTATCAGCTTGCATTAACATTTTCCTGGAATACATTTCAAGATGGCTAAGAGGGCAAGTATTTCCCTTATACTTTTCAAAGTCAGGGACTTTGAACTTCATCGGGATCTTGACAATCAGCACTAAGCAAAGTTCAGCAACATTTTTACCGAAAAAATCTTTTCCTCTCAGAGTCTTCAATTCCATTCACAGCTCAAGGAACTAATCCTTCATTTCACCCATCTTCTCATAAACATCAGGGCCCCTAGACGACTCGGAATGGTAAACGGTGTCCTCAGCACGAGGCAAAGTATGAACAACTGGTGGCGGCACAGACATGACCAGGCTAGATGTCGGCATGGAAGCAAAAGTAGGTGCAAACCCTTCAGGCACAAAGTTCGGTGGCATTCCCCACGGGAATCCGGCAGGCATAGCTGGAGAAAACTGAGTGGCAGGCACAGTTGAGGTGGAAACCTTTGAAATGATAGTCCTCTGAGGAGGAGGAGTTGCAGGAGTTGGAGAAGACTGATTCTGAGCAACTAGAACAAACTCTATCATGGCAGTCAAATGAGCAATCTCGTCCTTCAACTCTCAATCCTCTTGTTCCAAATGTTCCATGATCCTCGGCTGATTGGCGCACGTGTTGTATCAGTGAGTCATCTTGGCTGAAGCACATAAAAATAACCAATAAGACATCTGGCAGAAGAAAACCTCCTATGAAAATGATGCATGAGATGCACTGTTTTGTTTGTTTTTAATTTTCAAGGAAGATACTATTTTATTTACAAATATATAATAACAACAATAATAATTCGATTGGCCATAAAAATCTCTTTTATTCTTATAATTTGGAAGGATTACATTGAGTACAATTTTAGAAACCAAAATATAAATACAAGAAAAAAGGAAACTAATCATCCTAAGGATCCCTTATCAACAGTGTCAGATGATCTGGCTGCAAGCACATACTTCTTTCGGATGCGTCGAATCTTGAACTCAAAAGAAGTCTTCATCAGAGCCTTCTCGAGGACAAGCTGGTCAATAATCTTCTTCCAAGCACCGGAAGGTTGAGGCATACTAGAGGAAGATGGACCCTATGGCTCTCTCTGTCTCTTCACTGCTTGGTCTTCAAGAAGTTCAATAAGCACATCTTGGTCCTTAGACTCAAGTTACAACTCCCCATCCTTTCGGCTCAAAGCATGGAACCGCTCTTCCCACATATCGTTCTCTTGCTTCATCTTGGCGAGTGTGTCTTCCAACTCCTCTACATCTTGGTTAGGGAGAGTTAATGGCTCAACCACAACCATAGACATAGGTCTCTCACAAGCATACGACATCTTCAACTCCAAAGCTCCTTTCTTCACCCAAGTAATGTAAGCTTCAAAGCTACACAGTTGCACGGACCAAGCTCAGATCTTCCTTTCCTATGCACGTTATGCTAAGCATGTATCATCTTCTGCTTCAAATGTTGGGGATCCGTACACTCTTGATAGAAAAGACCTTCTAACTGAGTGTTATTAGGTTTGTCTCTCAAGAGGAACCCAAGTTGACGACGAGCCAAAACAGGGTTGTAGTTGATTCCTCCTTGTGTACCAATGAGGGGAACATTAGAGAATTCACCACAACTGTCAATAATATCCAAGCTACTTAATGCGGAGTCATACCAAACTATATCATCATTAGTGAGAGACATAAGTCTCTGAGACCACCGTAGACATTGTTTGTTCTCTACAAAAGCAGGCGTCTGAGGCAAGTGCGAAACAAACCACTTGTACAAAAGAGGAACACAACACACAATAGTCCCACCATATTTAGAATTCCTTAAATGCAAAGAGAATTATATATCACCCAACATAGTAGGTTTAGGATTCCCAATCAAGAAGATTCTAATGGTGTTAACATCAACAAAATCGTCATTGTTAGGGAACAAGGCCAAACCATAGATGAGTAACACAAATATGGCTTCAAAAGCATCCACACTACCGGCTTGAGCGAAGGCAGTAGCTTTCCCAATAAGGAACTCAAAAGTCAACCCAAACATTCCTCCTTTCTTCACCCAATGAGCCTCAATCTCAAACTTCTTCAGATGAGATTTGGGAATCTCCTCCAATCCACTAAAAGGTACCTTGTCAGAAGCAGGTATTCCCAAAAGATGGGCATACTCCTCCAACATAGGCACAAGCTGATAATTGGGAAAAGTGAAGGAACGGTAGAGAGGATCATAAAACTGAACCAACAGACTCAAGAGTCCTTCAACTACATCAGCAGATAACATAGATAAGAGCTTCGCATGACGTTGCTTGAAGTCCAAGGGATCTAATACAAAGGATGATAACTTCCTTACCTTTTTCAAATTGGGACATCTGAAATTGTACTTCATAGTGTTCCTTTATCCATAATCCATGGTCTGAAAATATTTGCAAATAAAACCTCAGTTCCTTGAAGTTATTTTTCGTGTGATAAATGTTATCATGTGCATGAATGCATGAATGCAACAATCACAAATAAGGGATCATACACAAGGAAAACAAACAAAGGTCAAGGGATAAATCAAGTCATTGTCAAGATCAATCATCCATTTTCATGGATTATGGTTTTCACCTTATCAACACCCAAGTTCCATTGATATTGACTAGACTTGATTGGATGAACCAAGAATTAAAGGTTTGTTGTGAGTCACGAGCATGGAGTCGGGTTAAGAATCTTCCCAAAGGAGTGTGCTAAGGATAAAACATGTAGAGCATGTTCTAAAAGGTTCCCAGAGTCTTAATTCCATCTATCAGATTTTATAGGTTAGGATGAATGACTCATTAACCCACAATATTCTCAAGAGAAACTCGTCCGAGTGTAGTATTGCGTAACAACTGTTATTAAGTCTACACCTGAACATTCTTCGCACTACATCCTAAATAGGCCAAGTTGGGTTAAATGTTCTACGGTCCTCAACTTCTCGGACCCCAAATCAGAGAAACTAATGCCTAACCACAAATAACTTGTGTGACATTCATGACTCCAAAAGGGTCTCCACTGAGTGGATGGGTCTCAATCCAACTTGTTAAGGACTACTCCACACAAGTCGAACATGACTATACCATCCTCGTATCTTAATTGCACTCAAGTTCGGGTTAGAACTTATCTCACCACTCAGAGATCACCAAGCACAACAAGCAGATTATATCACACAAACAAATATACAAACATCAAATATACAAATATATACACATAAAAAAGTAGGCTAAACCCACTGAGGACTACTTCTCAACAGAGTCACCACTTAATTTCTGTAGTAGTAAATTCATGACCTTTAGGCTATGGATAAACTTAACGTCGATAAAACTAGAGTCGCCACTGTAGCGGTGTATTCGTCGCTATATGATTTATTGATTAAACCATAAGCAAAGTATACAAAGAATCGAGTCGCCACCGCACTTTTATTTATCCTAAGGAATGGCTAAAAAGCGAACAAAGGCCTAAGAAGTTTTACACGTAGAAAACTAATGAAAAGATCAGAGAATCTGGGTAAGGGGTAAATTACGCAATGGGAAGGTGTTAGGCACCCATCACGTCCTAGGTACTCCTAGGGAGCCCTTTTCACACTTGTTGTATAAAAAAAAAGTTTATTTGTTTATGACATATTGTGCAAACATGAATGGGATGATGAGAAAAGAATGTACTTTTTTATTATTTTTGTGTTTGAACGGATGAACCCGTTGCCTACGTACCTTCCATCAAAGCTAAGGATCAAAATGCCGTAGTTCGGCTAAAAGATTTCCAAAAATTAGTGAGTTCATTTTAAAAACACAAGCACTAAGGCTTTTCATTACCAATGGGAGAAAACTCAACCTGAATCAACAATCCACCATGCGAGGACGGCTTCGACATACTAGTGAGGGGTTAACCCTATAATAAGTATGGAAGACTTACAATCAACTCACTAAGGATAAGGTAAGATTTACATCAACCACTATGGTAATTGAAACCTATGGCTAATGTATGAAAGCGTATTAACAATGGACAAAGCCACAAAACAATTGAATGGGTGAAGTTAATTGATTATGAATATTCACAAAATATGGTCAAGGTATGATTAGGATTGATTCAAAGAAGTGTTATGAAATGGAGTTTGAAAAGTCAAGGACTTAGGGTCCAGGTTTCTAATTTGAAAAGAGATGAAGATGTTTGCACAACATGTATCAAGGTTTTGAAAGCAAAGTGTGAAAAGGTTTAGGACAAAGAGGGTGTGGACAATGGAGTGTAAAACTTCCTAGAAAGGTTCACCTCTTGAAATCATATAGAAGATGATTCAAATGTGTCCTTAGGAATAAGGCAATAAAGCAAGTAAGCAAAATAAAGCAAGGTGATACCGGATCCCATCAATGGACTTATACCAATCTCACAAACAAAAGCGGATACCGGATACCATAAAATGGATTTACACCAATCTCCTAAAACAAAACAATGATATCGGATGCCAATAAATGGTCTTACTCCAATCTCACAAACAAAGGCGGATACCGGATACCAATAAATGGATTTATTCCAATCTCCTAAGGTAAAACAAAACATGGATGTCAGATGCCAATCTATCTGGACTTATACCAACCTCCAAAGGATGATCATAGGAGTACAAATGCCAACAACATGGTCTTACAATTGCATCCTCACAAAGCAATCACAAACAAGAAAGTGGATGTCAGATGCCAATCTATCTGGGCTTACTCTAATCTCCAACAGATGATCATGGGAGTACAAATGCCAACAACATGGTCTTACAATTGCATCCTCACATACAACAAACAAACAGAAGCAATGGACATAAGTGGCCAAATGAAATGGTCTTACACTTTATCCCTTCCAAATCATAGGAACAATGGCCAATGAATGGACTTACTGTTGTCCTCAATGGGCAAACCAAAGATGGATCACAAAGATATGAAATGATGATCATGCAATAATGAACAATCAATGATGATAAGTGCACAATGGCAAACAAGCAAACATGTACAAATGCAACAAGCAATCAATCAAACAAAGTCATTTAGCACACACTATAACCAAGCAATTAGGCTCAATCAAAGGGTTAGACTTTAAAGTCAACTGGAATGGGGTAAGTGGTGCTCTTAACCTTGACATTGAGAGCCAAGGTGAAGCAGATGAAAGGATATGAGGGGTGTGCCTCATTGCTCTTATCCCTGGTCAGGGAGAGCATTGAATATCAGAAGGTGTGGGAGTTCAGAAAGTTGGAACTCTCTCCACAAGTTAATGACTCGATAGATCTTGGGTTTTTACTCACTATGCATCAACACATGTGGTGTGAGCAAGGTGAGTGACACACAGAATTGTAGGAGATAGGATACATATCTCTTCTATCTACCAATTGCCTCATATGAGGTCTTTTCCTGCTTGGGGACAAAGTTAAACAATCACAAACATTGCCTCTTAAGGAGGACTTCAGACAGGTGCCTGGCTAAGTAACAAGCCAGGTCTTCCAGACTACATGGAGACAAGAGATTCTACCTCAATGCTAATGCTATCAAGCAAAGCAATAGCAAGTTCACAAAGGAACTATAGCAACTAAGGTACCTGAAATCAATCAAATATAATCAGTACTCAATCACAAAGTCAAAACAGACAAGATAAGAGCCAACAGTCAACACAATCAACCACATGTGCAAAGCACAAACTCAAATGAAATGAGCTAGCATCCTACAAAACAAACCAAGTTAGTTCATAACAATCAAATAAACCAAACTCAATCAACTTGAATTAAACTCCTTAAAGCAATTGCTTCTTCAACCTGAAAATCAAACTCAAACATGAGAAGTAAACCCTTAGGCCAAAGCCTAGGGTCAAAGGAGGAGAAATAGACCAAAACAGAACATGCAAATTGATCAAAGTCAAGATTAATCAAATAAGAACAAAGTCCAATTGGTCTCATGTCAAAACTATGCACCAACTCCATTTCATAAGCAAATCATGTCAAACTAGGCAAATTGAAACACATTGGAGCAAACAGAATGAACACAAGCATATCAATAACAAAATGGCTCAATAAATTCGAAGAAAAATCTTGCCTAAACAGAACACATTGAATGAGCAACCCACCAAATTTCATGCCAATTGGATAAAGGGAAGCAAGTCAATTAAAATCAACAAGTCAAAGCATGCTCATACAAGCTCATACAAGGCACTAAATCATGCATCAACTTCAAGTAAGCATAAAACAGGAACCAAACATGATAAATGAATGAAATCAAAGCCATGGCAAACTTCAAGATGTCTATAATACACATGCCAATTTTCAAGTTCATCCAATAAACACCAAGGATTTCACAAATCATATGATATCATGACTCACAAAATGTTCACAATTGGTCAAACAGAGGGAAAATTCTCAAACAAATAGAAAATGCATTCAAAAAATCCAGGAAAAATCACAAGCAAACTTAACATCATTATGTATCATCATGAAAAAATCCAGAGCAATTAGCATAGCATAAGAATGGAAAATAAAATCAAGAACATGAACAAGAAATGGTGTGATGTACATTGTCACACCTCCGAAGATCACATCATATCTCACAATCCAGGAACTCAAAAATAGCAAACTATATACCAAAATGACCAGGAATGAGTCTAGAACACACATGTAAGATTTCAAGAATTTCCAATTAAGCATCATGATTTCATGAAAGAAATAGCAAGCATTGTGCAAGAAATGACATGTGAAAACAAACCCTAGGCAATTATTTTTTCTACACGTGCACAAATTTATTAAAAATCATCAAAAAATAAAGCACATTATGAGGATCATGGCATAAAAAATTTCATGTGATTTGGATTTATACTTTTTGAGTAATGATTTTTTGAATATGGAAGAAAAAAAATGCATAGAAGGAGCATGTAAACATGATATGCCTAAATGAGAAAATGCAAAAAGGAAAATATGTGGATGCTAGAAGCCGGATTCGAACTGGCGCATCATTTGAAAACTGAGCGCGCCTAATGAAACCCTGCGTTTCATTAAAGGATGTGGCGCGCTCCTATTGGTCACATGGCAAATAAACAGAAAAATCATGCAAAGCAAGGCAAGGCAAGATCTAGTGGAATTCTGGAAACGAAAATAGCAAGTTCATCATCATCTTCATGCTGTTCATAATCACCAAGAACATTTCATCATAGAAATCAACAAAAATTATATGGATCAATTCATCTCAACATGCATAACACATATCCAGCATCAATTCGTTCTAAATCTAACTACATCAGATGAATCGAGCGAAACAAGTTTTATAATCCAAACTTCAAATCAAGATATCTTGCTTAAAACTTAATGAAATTAACCGATCTAAGTTGTAGAATGCTACACATGCTGAAATCTACAAAAGCCACATCAAGATTTCAAGAATTGGAACAATTGAAATTTACCTTGATGATGATGCAGCAGCTGGATTCGAGCTTCTCAAGGCTTGGAAGATGAAAACAGAACTCCTATGATGATGCAGAAGATGAATGAAGTCAAGTATGCAGCTCAACAATGCTCAGGTTCGAAGAAATCTCAAAATGCCATGGAAGGTGCAAGGCTTCAACAGATGCGATTCTTCAATGATCTTCCAATGTTTGCTTCAACAGATTCAACAAATGTTCAATTATACCTGCAGATGATGATCAACACAAGCACAAGCCAAAAGAATGATGAAATTCGATGGAAGAAAGTTGAAAAAGTTTGAACAAATTTGAGAGAATTTTGGTGAATTTGAGTTTGGATCTGAGAGAATGAATTGTTGATGATGAATTCTATTACAATTAGTGCTTTATATCACCTGTTAATCCACTTGGTAAACATGATTAGCAACAAATGAAATGGATTAGTGAATTGCACATGTTATGCAAAAATGCCAAAATTCCCTTTTTCAAATAGAACCAATGGAATAGTGAAATTCTTCTTGCAGCAAATCCAAATTTCTGTTTTGAAGTGATTGGCATTGGTTTGGAGTGAAAATTGTGCTTACTTTTCAAAATCACCTTTTTTCCCACCAAAATTTAAATTGGTTCACTTGAAAAATGGACTTTTTATGTGATGACTTTTGATGAAATGTAATGATGGATTATGATAGCTTATGTCAAATGGAGTTTGCTCAAAAAAACCTCACTCAATTTGGCCAAATGGTTCAAGAGTTATGCCTCCTTGAAGTTCAACTTTTCTTGAAAATGATTTGATCATAACTTGCCAACCACAAATGAGAAATGAGTGTTCTTGGACTTTTTGGAAAGGTGAGAGCAAGATCTTCAACTTTCATTTTGGACAAAATTTCATTTGAAGCTTTCTTGATGATGTAAATTTGAGGAGAAGACCTTTCCATTTTTGGCAGTTGGAAATTACAGGTCACTTGCTATTTTGGGAAACTTTTTGTCTGACCTCCAATTCTTCAATGTTGATGTTTGACATGTTATATGAGACTTGTATGGCCATGAATGAGACCTCTCAAACCATTTCCCACCATCAAATCCCTGATTAAATGCACAGTTGACCACAGTTGACTTTGCTAGGGTTTTGGTTGACTGAGCCATGCTTTGATGAATTTCAAGCTTCTACCCCTTGAGATCTTGATCAAAATGATGTCACAACTCATATGAATCTCTTATGAATGATCATGGTGCCCAAATTCTTCAAGAATGGCCACCATCTATGGCTCAAGGGCTGCCTTTGACTGGTTTGACCTAGTTGCTTCATCTACAAGAAACAATGTTAGATGACAATATTTTTGTACCTTTGGGTTAATAAACAAATGAAAAGCAATGATATACAAATGCTAGACATGCTTGGTGATCAAGAACCACTCTCACATGATAACCCACCCACAAAGAGGGAAGCAAGGTGCACAATGATCCTTGAGGTAATGATATGATATGATATGATGCCATGAGGGATCTTAGGGACAAAATTGGGGTCTTACAGATGCCCCTATTTAAGGTCATTCTAGCCAGAGAAGTGAAGTTTAGAAATCTTCATCTCGACGCGGTAGAATGGGCTTAAATAACAGTAATGAGACAAATTTTGGTCCCTAAGAGACCTCACGATGCAAATGTATGCATGTAAAAGACACAAACTCAGTGGGGATATGATTCACACAGAAGAAAAGACGACCCATCGGAGTAATACACTCACCAGGAACAAAGACTCAAACGGGACTCTTATTGGGGATAAAAATGAAAAAATGCGTGAGCAGGACACGACTTTGATTTGGGGAAAACAGAAAACAGACTGGAAACTTTACTGGGGAAGTAAAGGACTCACACTGGGGATCAGAGGAATTCCAAAGGAAGATACATCCACTGGAAAGACACAAGCTGACTCAAACTATCCACAAAGGATACTTCGGATAAAAAAATCCGGACTCGGACCAGGAAAAGGTTCACAAAGAACCTCCCTGCCGGGGAAAATTGCATATATTGGGGAAACGCCAACACAACAAAGGGTAAAAATCACAACAGGAAACTCCACTGGAGAATGTCTAACAAAGAGACTCTCACGGGGAAAAGCAACAAGATATGAGGTGTTACCGGTATAAGGGTAACAAACTCAGGAAGAATGAATATCTAAGACCGGTATAAGGGTGAAAGATATCAATCAACCAAACATCTGAGAAAGACCTGAAAAAGGTACATCAACTCAGGAAAATCTGACTCCACAGGGGACCAAGGTCATAATAGGGAGCAGAAAGGAGGGAACACCAGGGATACCGAGGTATATAATAGGTGACCGACCGAAACGTGAATTGGTATATATGCCAAAACACTCATCATCCGAAAGGAGGGCTTGAAAAAGCAAATCGACTTACAGGATGGACATTCGAATCCACAACGGGAAAACGAATCCTACTCAACTGGGGACACAAACTCAAAGAGTGCATGAGATATAATATCCATTACCATCAGAACGTGGATAGAATACTCGCATGAGATATATTATCTATTACCGTCAGAACATAGATAATATACTCGCATGGTAAGAAACACCAGGGATACCGAGGTATATAATAGGTGATCTACCGAAAACGTGGATTGGTATATATGCCAAAACACTCATCATCCGAAACACAAACTGGTTAAAGGATGGATATTCAATTCTACAAAGAATACGAATCTTACTCTATTGGGGAAGATCAACAAAGGATTCCAACCAAAGAGTGAAAGAGATATATTATTCATTACCGGCAGACCGTGAATAATATACTCGAAAGGAAAAGACACCAGAGATACCGAAGTATATAATAGGTGACTAACCAAAAAGAGAGACAATCGATACCAAGCATCCGGGTAAACGAAAGACAACTCAAAGGACCAATTGCAAGCATCCGACAATTATCCAACACAACAAATATTCGACTCCGCAAAAGGGAAATAACGAATCTTACTCGACAAGGGAAACACAGAAGATTTCGACTGAAGAGTGCATGAGATATATTATCCATTACCGTCAGAACGTGGATAACATACTCGCATGGAAGATTATCCACAACCGGTTACTGGGTTAACAAAGGATAAATCGACCGAAAAGAAAGGCATCGGGATACCAAAACTAGGTATATAATGATGACCAATCAAAGGAGCAACAATCATTACCAAGCAAACGGGTAAATGAAAGGCGATCTGCTGAGAATGCATTGGTACAAAAATCAATGATCCGGGGATGAATCGCATAAACAGCAATTATCCACAAAGACTAGCTGGGGATATATTGATAATCAATCAATAATCCGGGGAACAAATCACTAGCAAACGGTGAAAGGACCCACTGGCGACTTCAAAAGGAATAACATTGCAAGCATACGGCAATGATCCAGAAGACAACTTGCTGGGGATACAATTGCTAGCAACCGGCAATTATCCACAAGCAAAAGGAGGTAATATCAACATCGAACAACTAATGATGATAACCACAAAGAGTAACCGTCATCGGTTAGGATGAACAACAAGGTTAACTCTGCAAAGGAGAGAAATTATGGTTTACAACTACCGAATACGGGGTAGAATACCAAAAATCTGGCTAGGGAAACAAGAGGTTTACCACTACCGACTACTGGGTAGACAACCAAAGACTCAGCTGGGATAAAATTGCAAGCATCCGGCAACTATCCAACTGTACCACAAGGTACAAAACTCCGATGGGGGAGAAAAACCAAAACATGGGATTTACAACTACCGAATACGGGGTAGAAGACCACAGACTACACTGGGGAGAGGGTGAATGAAGGCCAAATACTGAGCACTTATTCAACTTATACCACAGGGAGACACCTACTCTGTTAGAGATAAAACCACAACAAGCACAAAATCCACCATCAACCAGAACGAACCACAAAGGTTACCTCTGCTAGGGGAAAAGAGATAGGACTTACAAACTACCGAATACGGGGTAGTAGCCATACTCTGGTGGGAATACACATGAATTAGGGTTTACATCTACCGAATACTGGGTAGAAAACCAACAACTCCGCGTGGGGATGGGAAAAAATCACAAATCCGCACGGGAAACAATAATAGGGTTTATAACAAACCACAAACTGCTGGAGAGCAGGCAAACAGGATTTACGACTACCGACTACTGGGTAGAAAACCAACAATCTTGCTGAGGAATAAAAGGTATATAACCACAAATTCCATCAAGAAGCAAGAACATAGGACTTACAACTACCGGTATAAGGGTAGAGGCCCAAAAAGGTTCCGTTGGGGATAAATGAATTGATGCCGGTTACTGGGCAGTTCATTCATTTATTCCACAGGGAAGCACAAGAAACGGTCGATAAAACGCCAATTCGGGATTAATCCGAAAGGACAGACTGAATCAAAACTCGTCCTATGAGGATATAACTCAATAGGAACATCCATCCCAATATATGTGTTGGGAGGAAACGGAAGCAACCGTCATCCACGAGGATAATCTCGGTGGGGAACTGCAGAAGGAAAGACAGACGCTTTCTGCTTATGGGGCTGACTCTATATGGAGAGATTAAACACTCGACATCTGCTTAAGGAGATCTATAAAGAGATCTATATCACCCATAGCAGGAGAACAACAAACAAGAGATATATGGCAATCAATGCAACATGAATATCTGAATGTTTTATGAATATGCATGAATATGCGTAATTTATGTTTGATGAATGCTGACAAAACAGACATATCTAACACAACAAGCCCAGGAATCACACGCCCGGTACTATACTTCCAGGGGAAAACCAACTGGAAAGCCAATCTGCGGAGATCCACATGCTAAAAAGCAAAGATCTGCGGGGAGGCAAAACAAGAGATATCATAAAATCTCTGAGTGATGGATCCATAACCAACCCAACCAGGGTACAGAAAGTCACCTCAGGCAAACAGCCACCAAGACCAATCTGTAGGGGAACGAGAGAATCTCGAGATTCTGCAGGGGATCCCAGTATTAACTGAGAAACAAAAGTTCACGGCACAAACAAGAACTGCCGCAAAAGCAACTCCAAACAACTCCGGGGAACAAACCCACTGCAGGAGAATCATCAAAGTAGAATCTAACTGCACAAGCAACTCTACTGGGGAAAGCTGTCAGCTATCCTTCTAGAGAACAAACCACTGAAGGAGAAAGCACCACACAAGTAGATTCTGCAACACGCCACTCTACTCGGGGAGAACACAAATATCCATTCCATTGGGGAACAACCCACTGAGGAGGAGAAAAAGATCACACACGTAGATTCTGCAATAACCCACTCTACTGGGATCACAAGCAAATCAGGAAACCACTCCAATCTTTGGGATGCTAGAGCCACCAACCGACCCTACTGGGGATTGAGAGAGTTTTCAACAGGCAAAAACTGCCACAACAACCATTCTGCAGACTAAGCTGGGAAAAATAGAAAGCAACCATGCTGAGGAGAGAAACAACAACTCCGCTAGCGACTGCACTGGGGAGAGACTACTGCTGGAGAAGAAAACGAAGTCTTCAACAACATCTCTGCTTGCGACTATACTGGGGAACAACCCCACCAACAAACTCTGCTTGGGGAACAACCCCAACAACAAAGCAGGAGAAAGAGGATACAACCAAGCCAGGAATATGAACAAATGTCTTACCTGTTGGAAATCATGCCACCCTCGGGAGAGCACTGAGACATTCTTGAGTATCCTTTCACCATTGTGAATATCCACTTTGTTTAAAACAAAAATTTTGAAAAATTCTTTGTTTAAAACAATGATATTTTATCAATTAAAACATGCAAAACATTTGTTGAATTGAAACAAATAAGAATGAAAATAATTGGATAAAAGCTCAAATTGATTTGATGGAATGGTAGTCTGCAAATGGCAAGACTCCATAGATATGTACAAATTTGAAATCAGTGATATATATTGGAAGATGGCTACATTGAACATAATGATCCTTTCTCTACCAATTTGAATCTCGATGTATTCGAAGGTTCAGTTGACGACGAATCGAGAATCCTCTGACGAAAAGACGGCTGTAGAATAGAAAGTCTTGTCAGGACGCAGTTACTTGCCAAATCCCTAATTTTTGCCTAGATTGCCCCAGGGTGAGGTACTCAATCTAGTGGGATGCAAATATCTTTATTTTTTTCAAGTCTCTAACTTTTGCGTGGATTACCTTTGCGGGTTCTCCACCGAGACGCTCATTTTTGCCTAAGCCGCACTTTCGGGTTTTCAACTTAGCGAGCTATTCTGTTTTTCATTTGCATATACTCTTTTTTTTTAGGCAAAGTATTTCTTGACTGCATCTGAATTCACAGGACGAGTGAAATCCTCCCCATCCATTGTTGTAAGCATCAAAGCACCGCCTGAAAAGGCTCTCTTAACAACATATGGACCCTCATAGTTTGGAGTCCACTTGCCCCTGGAATCGGGCACGAAAGACAAGACTTTCTTGAGCACAAGGTCACCTTCTCGGAACACACGAGGCTTGACCTTCTTATCAAATGCTTTCTTCATTCTCTGCTGATATAACTGACCATGGCACATGGCAGTCAATCGCTTCTCTTCAATCAAATTCAGTTGGTCATAACGACTCTGAATCCATTCAGCATCAGTCAACTTGGCTTCCATCAAGACTCTCATTGATGGGATCTCCACCTCTACTGGGAGAACATCTTCCATGCCGTAAACAAGAGAGAAAGGGGTTGCCCCTGTTGAAGTGCGGATAGATGTACGATACCCATGCAAAGCAAATGGCAGCATCTCATGCCAATCTTTGTACGTAACTGTCATCTTCTGGATAATCTTCTTGGTATTCTTATTAGCAGCTTCAACAGCCCCATTCATCTTAGGTCTGTAGGGAGAGGAATTATGGTGTGCAATCTTGAACTCAGCGCACAACTCATCCATCATTTTATTATTCAGATTAGATCCATTATCAGTAATGATCTTATCTGGCACACCATAACGGCAAATCAGCTGGTTCTTGATAAACTTCACAACCACCTGCCTGGTCACATTCGCATACGAAGCGGACTTAACCCATTTGGTGAAGTAATCAATTGCTACGAGAATAAACCTGTGTCCATTGGACGCTTTCGGTTCAATCATGCCGATCATGTCAATTCCCCACATGGAGAAAGGCCATGGTGATGAAATCACATTCAGAAGTGTCGGAGGAATATGAATCTTATCCGCGTAAATCTGACACTTGTGGCATTTCTTCACATATTTGCAGCAGTCAGACTCCATTGTCAGCCAATAGTAGCCTGCTCTTAACATCTTTCTAGCCATGGCATGTCAATTCTAATGAGTACCAAATGAACCCTCATGGACCTCAGTCATCAACAGGTTTGCTTCGTGTCTATCCACGCATCTGAGCAAGACCATGTCAAAATTTCTCTTATACAACACTTCACCACTGAGGTAGAAACTGCCTGACAACCTTCTCAAAGTTTTCCTATCTTTCACAGATGCCCCAGGCGGGTAGACCTGGTTCTGAAGGAAATTCTTGATATCAAAATGCCAAGGCTTGTCATCATTGACTTCTTCTACTGCAAATACGTGAGCTGGTCTATCCAAGCGCATCACGGCAATATTGGGAACTTCATTCCACCACTTGACCACAATCATGGAGGCAAGCGTAGCAAGCGCATCTGCCATCCGATTATCCTCTCGAGGAATATGATGAAAGTCAACTTCTGTAAAGAAAGTTGAAATCCTTCTTGCATAATCTCTATATGGAATGAGACCTGGCTGATTCGTCTCCCATTCACCCTTGATCTGATTGACAACCAGGGCCGAATCACCATATACATCAAGATGCTTGATCCTCAAATCAACACACTCTTCTAGTCCCATAATACAGGCCTCATACTCAGCCATATTATTCGTGCATTTGAAAGTTAGCCTTGCTGTAAGCGGAATATGTGTGCCATGAGGAGTAATGATTACTGCCCCGATTCCATTTCCATACTGATTTACAGCACCATCAAACACCATCGTCCATCTGGAACCAGGTTCTGGACCTTCATCAAGTGTAGGCTCATCACAATCTTTCATTTTCAAATACAAAATCTCCTCATCAGGGAAGTCGTACTGAACAGACTGATGATCTTCAATCGGCTGGTGCGCTAAATGGTCAGCCAAGATACTACCTTTGATAGCTTTCTGAGCTCGATAGTCGATATCATACTCAGACAACAACATCTGCCAACGGGCAATCCTCCCAGTTAAAGCAGGCTTCTCGAAAATATACTTGATTGGATCCATTCTGGATATCAACCAAGTTGTATGATTTATCATGTACTGGCGCAAACGCTTAGCTGCCCAAGCCAAAGCACAACACGTCTTCTCAAGCATAGAGTACCGAGACTCACAATCAGTAAACTTCTTACTGAGGTAGTAGATAACAAATTCTTTCTTCCCTGATTCATCTTGCTGACCGAGTACACAACCCATCGAGTCTTCAAGAACAGCCAAATACATAATCAGAGGTCTTCCTTCCACAGGCGGAGACAAGATCAGAGGTTCAGACAGATACTCTTTGATACTGTCGAAAGCTTTCTGGCAATCCTCGGTCCAATCATGAGACTGATCTTTCTGAAGGAGCTTGAATATCGGCGCACATGTGGCAGTCATGTGGGATATAAATCTGGAAATATAGTTCAAGCGGCCAAGAAAACCTCGGACTTGCTTTTCAGTTTTGGGTGCAGGCATCTCTTGTATTGCTTTGACCTTTGCAGGATCAACTTCAATACCTCTCTCGCTTACCATGAAACCCAACAACTTACCAGAACGGACTCCAAATGTACATTTGTTCGGATTCAAGCAAAGTCTAAACTTCCTCAGACGCTGAAAAAGTTTCAACAAATGCTCAACATGTTCAACTTCCGTTCGGGACTTAGCAATCATATCGTCAACATAGACCTCTATCTCCTTGTGTATCATGTCATGAAACAAGGTAGTCATAGCTCGTTGATACCTGGCTCCGGCGTTCTTCAAACCGAAGGGCATCACTCGATAACAGAATGTTCCCCAAGGTGTGATGAATGTTGTCTTCTCCATATCTTCGGGTGCCATCTTGATTTGATTATATCCGGAAAATCCGTCCATAAAGGAAAAGACTTTGAATTTAGCTGTATTGTCTACCAACATATCAATGTGTGGTAGAGGAAAATCATCTTTGGGACTAGCTTTATTCAAATCTCGGTAATCAACACACATACGGACTTTTCCGTCTTTCTTAGGCACAGACACAATATTGGCCACCCATTGAGGATATGTAGAAGTCACCAGAAACCCCGCATCAATTTGCTTTTGAACTTCCTCTTTGATCTTCACTGCCATATCTGGATGAGTTCTTCTGAGCTTCTGCTTCACAGGCACGCACTCAGGCTTCAAAGGCAGGAAATGTTGCACAATATCTATATCTAGACCCGACATGTCTTCATATGACCAAGCAAAGATATCGAAATATTTTCGGGGCAACTCAATCA
Source organism: Lathyrus oleraceus (assembly GCF_024323335.1). Lineage (NCBI taxonomy): Eukaryota > Viridiplantae > Streptophyta > Magnoliopsida > Fabales > Fabaceae > Lathyrus > Lathyrus oleraceus. The sequence continues at coordinate 442,230,700 of NC_066581.1, forward strand.
ATCTTTTTTGGACAGACTCTTCAAGGAGTGCCCCAATCTTCACCATACGAACACAATCCTCAGACCCCAAGTTGATTGTTTCCAGATCTTCAAGGTGCGGCTGAATGATCTTCTTCTCGTGCTCAAGGAAACGGGTAATCTCATCAGGAATTCCTTCAACATCATCTTCTTCTGCCTCGAATACAGGGAATTCAAAATTGGGAGATGGCGTTGGATCATTATGTTCAATGGGTTTTAGAATCAACCTGCATAATGATTTTGGTTAATAAAAAACTTTAGAATTTAAACAAGCAAATCATTATGCAGATGAAAAATGATTGCTTTTATTCTTGTTTTTATGGGTTTTTTGTGATCACTGATTTCATGCAAAAGCAAAAAGTGAAAACAAATGGAAAAACAAATGTTTAACAATGCATTAACTGAATGAAAACATCATTGTATTAAATGCTGCCAACAATGTCATCACTTCTCCTTTTGGCATGGGAGAAGGGTTTTTAACAAAGTGATCAATTACTCTGATCTATGGATGACCGTAGGAACATCTACAGCGACCCAATTGTGGCAGACACCACCAGGAATGACGAAATTGTTCAGATCCTCTGCATCCTCTTCCAAGATAGCAGCAGCCTCTTCAGCTTGATTAGCATGGATGAATCCTCCACTCTTGAACAACCCTTGCTCATTATATGCCCCAGAACAGTAGCCAATGCCAGCCCGGGATCTATTGTCTTGAAGCTCAATCATTTTTCCTAACCCAGCAACTGCACCACATTCAATGGCCAACTTCACATCACGATAGGAAGCAAATGAAGGAGACTTCTTCTCGATTGGTTCATCAATAGATAAAACTTGGAACGGCGTTCCGACTTCATCCTCAGCGTCAATATATGAGAAAGAAGACAAATGGCTAACCAGGAGAGCCTTTCCTCCCCCTACCACAACCAGTTTCTTGTTCTTGACAAATTTCAGCTTCTGGTGTAGGGTGGATGTCACGGCGCCAGCCTCGTGAATCCATGGTCTGCCTAAGAGACAGCTGTATGACGGGTGGATATCCATTACCTGGAAGGTAACTTGGAAATCACTAGGTCCAATTTTGATTGGGAGATCAACTTCCCCAATCACCGTCTTACGCGACCCATCAAATGCCTTCACAACAACACCACTCTGCCTCATAGGAGGACCCTGATATGACAACTTCGAAAGAGTGGATTTTGGCAATACATTTAAGGACGATCCAGTGTCCACCAGCACGTTGGACATGGCATCAGATATACAATTCATAGATATGTGTAAAGCCATATTGTGGTCTCTTCCCTCCTCAGGGAGATCAGCATCACTAAAACTCAACGTGTTGCAAGCAGTGATGTTTGCAACGATGCTATCAAACTGTTCTATTGTGACATCATGATCGACATACGCCAGATCCAAAACCTTCTGCAGAGCCTCCCTATGGGGTTCTGAATTCAGCAGCAAAGACAGGACGGAAATCTTGGATGGCGTTTGTAGAAGCTAGTCTACAACATTGTACTCACTCTTTTTGATGAGCCTCAACATCTCATCAGATTCTTCATTCACAATGCCACTCGGGCCAACAGAAGAATCAGGAGTCTTTTGTACAGAGGAGGAGGGTTTGGCAACAGGTGCTGGATTCTGAATATTCACAGCTGTCCCAACAGGACGTTCAGCAGTATCAGAAGCAACAGGAGCCTTGGGAGGTGCAGAGAATACACGACCACTCCGGGTCAGTCCGCTCACATCAGCAATGTTGGTTACAGACGTTGAAGGAAAAGGCACTTCTATCCCATCTTGCACAGCAACGGGATTGTATCTGAACGGCACAGCTCGGTCAGAAGAATAGGGCACTGGGCCTGCAGGCTTAATCATTAGTGAAGGAGAAACCTTCGGCTTGCTGCTATCATAACGAATAACAACAGGCTCGGGCATCTTGAACACCGGTGAAATAACATTCACTTCCGGTTCATCTTCATCCACATTCCGATTCTGGAGGATCTCGATGGTACCCTCATCCAGCAACTCTTGGAGTTCTCTGCGTACCTGATTATAACCCAGACGGTTAACCGAACAGATGCGACACTTGTCGTGGTCATGCTCCATGTGGCTGTATTGACACAGCAACCGATGTAATTCGACCAACGATTGTCTAATATGGCTTACATATTTGACCTTGTACTTGCCAGGGCACCCCTGGACCATATTAACAGATTTCCCATGCGCGGGCAATGGGTTCTTTGTGACATTCGGGCCTGAATCTTCAAAGCTCAGAATTCCACATCTCATAAGGTCTTGAACCTTAGTCTTCAGTGGGTAGCAATTCTCTATGTTATGACCCGGAGCACCGGAATGATAAACACAGTGTTGGTCTGGTTTGTACCACCATTGAGGGTTTGCAGGAATAGCAGGAGGATCCCTGGGACTAACCAACTTCCTTTCCAACAAGGAAGGATATAGCTCTGCATATGACATAGGAATTGGATTGAAGCTGATCTTTTTCCTATCATAACTCAAGTTAGCTTGGTTGGTTGTACTTCCACGAGGCTGGTAAGCCTGTTGCTGTGGACGCTGCTGCTGCTGATATTGAGGCTGTTGATATTGCTGAAAATTGTCTTTGAAGACAGGTGCTATATGAGCCATCTGGTGCTGATTGCTATTACGCCGTGCTGGCTTCCTCTGAACAGAGGGTCTTCTGGGCTTAGCATGGGATTGCACAGCATGTGCCTCCCCATCCTTCTTCTTAAACGCCCCATACCGTTTAGAAGAAGAGCTCTCATCCTTTGCCAATCGTCCTTCACGGACTCCTTCCTCGAGACGCATCCCCATGTTCACCATCTCGGTGAAATCAGAGGGAGCGCTTGCTACCATCCGCTCCTAATAGAATGAGCTAAGAGTCTTTAAAACGATCTTAGTCATCTCTTTCTCCTCTAGCGGTGGAGTAATCTGAGCTGCCAGCTCTCACCACCTCTGGGCGTACTCCTTGAATGTCTCCTTATCCTTCTGAGACATGGCCCTGAGTTGATCACGGTCAGGAGCCATATCAATGTTGTATTTGTACTGCTTGACGAAGGCCTCACCAAGATCGTTGAAGGATCGGATATTAACACTGTCCAAACTCATGTCCAATCTGAGTGCAGCACCGGACAGACTATCTTGAAAATAATGGATCAACAGCTGATCATTATCAGTTTGGGTAGACATTTTCCTGGCGTACATGACCAGGTGAGCAAGAGGGCAGGTGTTCCCTTTATATTTTTCAAAGTCAGGCACTTTGAACTTGATCGGAATTTTGACACCGGGAACTAAACACAACTCAACAGCAGACTTGTCGAACAAATCCTTCCCTCTGAGGGTCTTCAACTCCTTTCTCAGCTCGAGGAATTGGTCATTCATAGATTCCATCTTCTCATTAACATCCGGGCCCTCAGACGGCTCGGAATGATAGATGGTGTCGTCTACCCTAGGCATGGTATGCACGACAGGAGGAGCAGCAACAGGGACCGGGCTAGATGCCGACATATGAGCAAAAGTTGGGGCAGGAATATCAGGCATGAAACCTGGAGGCATTCCCCAAGGGAACCCGGCTGGCATGGCATGAGATGCGAAATAAGCACTGGCGGCTGGCACAGTCGAAACAGCGACCTCTGAAATAACAGTCCTCTGGACAGGAGTTGCAGGCGGTTGAGCAGGTTGATTCTGAGCAGCAAGGAGTTGCTCCATCAAAGCGCCAAGTCTGGCAACCTCTTCCTTCAATTCACGGTTCTCTTGTTCTAGCTGATCCATAACTCTTGCAGAATTGGCTCGAGTATAGTACCGGTGAGTCAGCTTGTCTTAAAAATAAATGAAGAGCAGAGAGTTAGGGCAAGAAGACCAGAAACAAGGTACCTGCTTATGCAGAATGATGCATGAAATGCTTGTGCATATGTTTTGTTTATTATCAAGGAACCCTTAGGGTATCATTTGCGATTTTGAATTTTTAAGCATATTAATTTCATATGGAAAACATCTCATTCAATATAATCGAGACAAAGAAGTACATCATTTTTTTTATCCTTACAAAGAGAAAAGGAAAATAACATCCTATGGACCCCTAGAAGCTCGGGACGCTGGAAGACGAGAAGCACACAGCTTCTTGATCTCTCTTTCATAGGCAGCTTCCATATCCGCTTTCTCCTTAGCAAGTTGATCATACTTCCTCTTCCAGAACTTGGAAGACTGAGGAAGCAGAGAAGTCCAAGTGTCGTTGGGATCGTCGATCACTCGATGCTCGAGAAATTCAATCAGAGCGTCCTTCTCCTTAAGCTGCTGCAACAATTCTTCTCTTTCACGGATCCAAGCACATGAAAGGTCTTCTTCTCTCAACTCCTCTACACGTTGGGTAGGGAGGGTTGAAGGCCCAGCCACATCCAACGGTGTAGGTCTCGGATGATCATATGGCATAAGGTATACAGCAGCTCTCTGTCTGACCCAAGACGTATAGGGCTCCAAGGCAATGCAATTCTTCAGACCCAACTCATTCCTACTCTTCTTGCAGATCTTGCGCCAAGCGCGGACAAATCTGGCTTTCAGGCCTAGGGGATCTTTACCCTCCTGAAAGAACACACCTTCTAACAAAATGTTATGAGGTTTATCCTTTAGTGGGAACCCAAGCTGACGACGTGCTAAAATAGGGTTGTAGCTGATCCCACCACATGTACCAAGAAGAGGCACATTAGGGAATTCACCACAGTAATCAATAATCTGAACGGTATCATACACGCGATCATACCAAGAGATATCATCATTAGTGAGAGACATCAGTCTCTGAGACCACCGTAGACATCCTTTGTTCTCCTTGAAGGCAAGAGTCTGCGGCAAGTGCGAAATAAACCACTTGTACAGCAAAGGCAGACAGCAGACGATAACTCCTCCACCCTTTGCATTCCTCAGATGCAAAGAGACATAGGCATCACCCAACAAAGTTGGAACGGGATTAAGAACTGAGAAGATCCTAATGACGTTCATGTCCACAAATTTGTCGAAGTTGGGGAATAACACCAATCCATAAATGAGCAGCACAAATAAAGCCTCAAAGGCATCCTCACTCATGGCCTTCCCATAGATGGTAGCTTGAGCGACGAAGAAATCGGAAGGAAAACCCTGAATTCCACCTTTGGTAAACTAAGGTCCTTGGCTTCTAAGGCACATGATTGACAGAATAATGCCTAACCACAAATAACTTGTGTGACATTATTAATCCAACATGACCTCAACCAAGTGAATGGACTCGCAAGTCACCTGGCTAAGGAATACTCCACACCAGTCAACAAGACTACGCCATTCTCCTATCCTATAGTGCACTCGAGTTCGGGTATAGAACTCATCTCACAGAGATCACCAAAGCAAACAACAAATGTATATCAAGCAATTAAAACATTACAATCAATACAGTTATCCTAAATTGGACAAAAATATGTCAAATAACACATAAACAAATATCATACAACAAGGGTGAAAAGTAGGCAATACCACCAGGGAAGGTCTAATGTTTTCCCCAGTGGAGTCACCACTTTTCTGTAGCGGTGTATTCGTCGCTATATGATTTATTGATTAAACCATAAGCAAAGTATACAAAGAATCGAGTCGCCACCGCACTTTTATTTATCCTAAGGAATGGCTAAAAAGCGAACAAAGGCCTAAGAAGTTTTACACGTAGAAAACTAATGAAAAGATCAGAGAATCTGGGTAAGGGGTAAATTACGCAATGGGAAGGTGTTAGGCACCCATCACGTCCTAGGTACTCCTAGGGAGCCCTTTTCACACTTGTTGTATATAAAAAAAGTTTATTTGTTTATGACATATTGTGCAAACATGAATGGGATGATGAGAAAAGAATGTACTTTTTTATTATTTTTGTGTTTGAACGGATGAACCCGTTGCCTACGTACCTTCCATCAAAGGTAAGGATCAAAACGCCGTAGTTCGGCTAAAAGATTTCCAAAAATTAGTGAGTTCATTTTAAAAACACAAGCACTAAGGCTTTTCATTACCAATGGGAGAAAACTCAACCTGAATCAACAATCCACCATGCGAGGACGGCTTCGACATACTAGTGAGGGGTTAACCCTATAATAAGTATGGAAGACTTACAATCAACTCACTAAGGATAAGGTAAGATTTACATCAACCACTATGGTAATTGAAACCTATGGCTAATGTATGAAAGCGTATTAACAATGGACAAAGCCACAAAACAATTGAATGGGTGAAGTTAATTGATTATGAATATTCACAAAATATGGTCAAGGTATGATTAGGATTTATTCAAAGAAGTGTTATGAAATGGAGTTTGAAAAGTCAAGGACTTAGGGTCCAGGTTTCTAATTTGAAAAGAGATGAAGATGTTTGCACAACATGTATCAAGGTTTTGAAAGCAAAGTGTGAAAAGGTTTAGGACAAAGAGGGTGTGGACAATGGAGTGTAAAACTTCCTAGAAAGGTTCACCTCTTGAAATCATATAGAAGATGATTCAAATGTGTCCTTAGGAATAAGGCAATAAAGCAAGTAAGCAAAATAAAGCAAGGTGATACCGGATGCCATCAATGGACTTATACCAATCTCACAAACAAAAGCGGATACCGGATACCATAAAATGGATTTACACCAATCTCCTAAAACAAAACAATGATATCGGATGCCAATAAATGGTCTTACTCCAATCTCACAAACAAAGGCGGATACCGGATACCAATAAATGGATTTATTCCAATCTCCTAAGGTAAAACAAAACATGGATGTCAGATGCCAATCTATCTGGACTTATACCAACCTCCAAAGGATGATCATAGGAGTACAAATGCCAACAACATGGTCTTACAATTGCATCCTCACAAAGCAATCACAAACAAGAAAGTGGATGTCAGATGCCAATCTATCTGGGCTTACTCTAATCTCCAACAGATGATCATGGGAGTACAAATGCCAACAACATGGTCTTACAATTGCATCCTCACATACAACAAACAAACAGAAGCAATGGACATAAGTGGCCAAATGAAATGGTCTTACACTTTATCCCTTCCAAATCATAGGAACAATGGCCAATGAATGGACTTACTGTTGTCCTCAATGGGCAAACGAAAGATGGATCACAAAGATATGAAATGATGATCATGCAATAATGAACAATCAATGATGATAAGTGCACAATGGCAAACAAGCAAACATGTACAAATGCAACAAGCAATCAATCAAACAAAGTCATTTAGCACACACTATAACCAAGCAATTAGGCTCAATCAAAGGGTTAGACTTTAAAGTCAACTGGAATGGGGTAAGTGGTGCTCTTAACCTTGACATTGAGAGCCAAGGTGAAGCAGATGAAAGGATATGAGGGGTGTGCCTCATTGCTCTTATCCCTGGTCAGGGAGAGCATTGAATATCAGAAGGTGTGGGAGTTCAGAAAGTTGGAACTCTCTCCACAAGTTAATGACTCGATAGATCTTGGGTTTTTACTCACTATGCATCAACACATGTGGTGTGAGCAAGGTGAGTGACACACAGAATTGTAGGAGATAGGATACATATCTCTTCTATCTACCAATTGCCTCATATGAGGTCTTTTCCTGCTTGGGGACAAAGTTAAACAATCACAAACATTGCCTCTTAAGGAGGACTTCAGACAGGTGCCTGGCTAAGTAACAAGCCAGGTCTTCCAGACTACATGGAGACAAGAGATTCTACCTCAATGCTAATGCTATCAAGCAAAGCAATAGCAAGTTCACAAAGGAACTATAGCAACTAAGGTACCTGAAATCAATCAAATATAATCAGTACTCAATCACAAAGTCAAAACAGACAAGATAAGAGCCAACAGTCAACACAATCAACCACATGTGCAAAGCACAAACTCAAATGAAATGAGCTAGCATACTACAAAACAAACCAAGTTAGTTCATAACAATCAAATAAACCAAACTCAATCAACTTGAATTAAACTCCTTAAAGCAATTGCTTCTTCAACCTGAAAATCAAACTCAAACATGAGAAGTAAACCCTTAGGCCAAAGCCTAGGGTCAAAGGAGGAGAAATAGAACAAAACAGAACATGAAAATTGATCAAAGTCAAGATTAATCAAATAAGAACAAAGTCCAATTGGTCTCATGTCAAAACTATGCACCAACTCCATTTCATAAGCAAATCATGTCAAACTAGGAAAATTGAAACACATTGGAGCAAACAGAATGAACACAAGCATATCAATACCAAAATGGCTCAATAAATTCTAAGAAAAATCTTTCCTAAACAGAACACATTGAATGAGCAACCCATCAAATTTCATGCCAATTGGATAAAGGGAAGCAAGTCAATTAAAATCAACAAGTTAAAGCATGCTCATACAAGCTCATACAAGGCACTAAATCATGCATCAACTTCAAGTAAGCATAAAACAGGAACCAAACATGATAAATGAATGAAATCAAAGCCATGGAAAACTTCAAGATGTCTATAATACACATGCCAAATTTCAAGTTCATCCAATAAACACCAAGGATTTCACAAATCATATGATATCATGACTCACAAAATGTTCACAATTGGTCAAACAGAGGGAAAATTCTCAAACAAATAGAAAATGCATTCAAAAAATCCAGGAAAAATAACAAGCAAACTTAACATCCATAAGTATCATGATGCAAAAATCTAGAGCAATTGGCATAGCATAAGCATGGAAAATAAAATCAAGAACATGAACAGGAAATGGTGTGACATACATTGTCACACCTCGAAAGATCACATCATATCTCACAATCCAGGAACTCAAAAATAGCAAACTATATACCAAAATGACCAGGAATGAGTCTAGAACACACATGTAAAATTTCAAGAATTTCCAATTAAACATCATGATTTCATGAAAGAAATAGCAAGCATTGTGCAAGAAATGACATGTGAAAACAAACCCTAGGAAATTACTTTTTCTACTCGTGCACAAATTTATTAAAAATCATCAAAAAATAAAGCACATTATGAGGATCATGGCATAAAAAATTGCATGTGATTTGGATTTATATTTTTTGAGTTATGATTTTTTGAATATGGAAGAAAAAAAAATGCATAGAAGGAGCATGTAAACATGATATGCCTAAATGAGAAAATGCAAAAAGGAAAATATATGGATGCTAGAAGCCGGATTCGAACTGGCGCATCATTTGAAAACTGAGCGCGCCTAATGAAACTCTGCGTTTCATTAAAGGATGTGGCACGCTCCTATTGATCACATGGCAAATAAACAGAAAAATCATGCAAAGCAAGGCAAGACAAGATCTAGTGGAATTCTGGAAACGAAAATAGCAAGTTCATCATCATCTTCATGCTGTTCATAATCACCAAGAACATTTCATCACAGAAATCAACAAAAATTATATGGATCAATTCATCTCAACATGCATAACACATATCCAGCATCAATTCGTTCTAAATCTAACTACATCAGATGAATCGAGCGAAGTAAGTTTCATAATCCAAACTTCAAATCAAGATATCTTGCTCAAAACTTAATGAAATTAACCGATCTAAGTTGCAGAATGCTACACATGCTGAAATCTACAAAAGCCACATCAAGATTTCAAGAATTGGAACAATTGAAATTTACCTTGATGATGATGCAGCAACTGGATTCGAGCTTCTCAAGGCTTGGAAGATGAAAACAGATCTCCTATGATGATGCAGAAGATGAATGAAGTCAAGTATGCAGCTCAACAATGCTCAGGTTCGAAGAAATCTCAAAATGCCATGGAAGGTGCAAGGCTTCAACAGATGCGATTCTTCAATGATCTTCCAATGTTTGCTTCAACAAATTCAACAGATGTTCAATTATACCTGCAGATGATGATCAACACAAGCACAAGCCAAAAGAATGATGAAATTCGATGGAAGAAAGTTGAAAAAGTTTGAACAAATTTGAGAGAATTTTGGTGAATTTGAGTTTGGATATGAGAGAATGAATTGTTGATGATGAATTCTGTTACAATTAGTGCTTTATATCACCTGTTAATCCACTTGGTAAACATGATTAGCAACAAATGAAATGGATTAGTGAATTGCACATGTTATGCAAAAATGCCAAAATTACCTTTTTCAAATAGAACCAATGGAACAGTGAAATTCTTCTTGCAGCAAATCCAAATTTCTGTTTTGAAGTGATTGGCATTGGTTTGGAGTGAAAATTGTGCTTACTTTTCAAAATCACATTTTTTCCCACCAAAATTTAAATTGGTTCACTTGAAAAATGGACTTTTTATGTGATGATTTTTGATGAAATGTAATGATGGATTATGATAGCTTATGTCAAATGGAGTTTGCTCAAAAAAACCTCACTCAATTTGGCCAAATAGTTCAAGAGTTATGCCTCCTTGAAGTTCAACTTTTCTTGAAACTGATTTGATCATAACTTGCCAACCACAAATGAGAAATGAGTGTTCTTGGACTTTTTCGAAAGGTGAGAGAAAGATCTTCAACTTTCATGTTGGACAAAATTTCATTTGAAGCTTGCTTGATGATGTAAATTTGAGGATAAGACCTTTCCATATTTGGCAGTTGGAAATTACAGGTCACTTGCTATTTTGGGAAACTTTTTGTCTGACCTCCAATTCTTCAATGTTGATGTTTGACATGTTATATGAGACTTGTATGGCCATGAATGAGACCTCTCAAACCATTTCCCACCATCAAATCCCTGATTAAATGCACAGTTGACCACAATTGACTTTGCTAGGGTTTTGGTTGACTGAGCCATGCTTTGATGAATTTCAAGCTTCTACCCCTTGAGATCTTGATCAAAATGATGTCATAACTCATATGAATCTCTTATGAATGATCATGGTGCCCAAATTCTTCAAGAATGGCCACCATCTATGGCTCAAGGGCTGGCTTTGACTAGTTTGACCTAGTTGCTTCATCTACAAGAAACAATGTTAGATGATAATATTTTTGTACCTTTGGGTTAATAAACAAATGAAAAGCAATGATATACAAATGCTAGACATGCTTGGTGATCAAGAACCACTCTCACATGATAACCCACCCACAAAGAGGGAAGCAAGGTGCACAATGATCCTTGAGGTAATGATATGATATGATGCCATGAGGGATCTTAGGGACAAAATTGGGGTCTTACAGCCACCACAATTTTATTGTTTCCAAAGGAAAAGGGAAAAGTACAAACAAAACCCAAATATAAGAAGTTTTCAAATTAAAACTAATAAAATGCCAGAGATTACAGGTAAGGGGGTTGGTTACAGAGAGGGAAGGTGTTAGCACCCAAAGTGTCCTACGTACTCCTAGGGAGCCCTTTTTTATGTGTGTATGTGTTTTGGTATAAAAACTGCTTGAAATAAATAGAGTGTAGGGATGAGAAAAGAATTCATTAATTATATTTTTGTGTTTGACAAGACCTTCGAACTTGTGCCTACGTACCAACATAAAAATGAGGGATCAAAACCTCGTAGTTAGTGGTATCAATTTCAAAGTGAGTGAATTGTTTTTAACAAAAGTTTATCTTTAAAAGAGGCACAAAAGGCCTAAAAGAGTTTGAATGAGTGTTAGTTCTTTTTATCTTTTGAAATTTTAAGTCAATATGGTTACAAGTTTGATTTAAGAAAAAAGTTTAAAAATGCAATGGCATAAGGCCAAAGTTTCTAATTTACAATAAAGTCTATGTTTAGAACCAACAAGCAAAGAAGTTTTTAAAAAGGGGGAGAGATTTGAAATTTAAGAAGTGGGAGGAGATGAAGAGACTAATTCTAAGCAAAAATTTAAAATTTAAGAGTTGAAAAGATCTGACAAATGGGATGCAATCCAATAGACTAGAATGTCATATAGAAACCCGTTTTTCCTTTGGACTTTAAATCAAGCAATATAAATAATAAATTAGCAAAGTGAAGAGCAAGGCATCAAATAAATATAGCCACATCCAAGCAATCAACTTCATAGTCTTTTCTTGAGTATTTCCATGTATCAGATGACATACTCCTTGAATGGCTCAGAATAAGGCATTAGACACAGGTTCAAAGTAACATTTTCATCAAGACCATGTAGCAGATGAGCTCAAGTGGATCCCAATACTTGCATCAGATGAAAATTAAAATCTCAAGAACTTGGTTTCATAAATTTTGGCATTGGCCAAGTCTTTTTGCATAGAGAATATTACCTAATTCTAAGTCTAAAGCTCAGATCAAATCCAACAGTCCACACAAATATTTTTTAGGGGTTTTTGTTATTTATTGGGTATGTTAAGGTCCTAAGACCACAAACACAAACAAGATACACAAACAAATATATACAATCACAATTTATGGCTCAAGTGAGGAAAGTGAAAATGACATCAAAGTAAACAAGTTAAATGATATGTATAATGGCAAATGATAAATGGCTTGAATTTAAAGTGCATAAAGTAAATGACTTGAAATTAAAAGTTAGTCAAATTGTTGGTTGGTTAGATGTTGGTAAAGTTTTGCGTTTTAATTGTTTAAGTCATTCTTTGGAGAACACTTAACCCTCTATTCACAAGCATGGATCCTTGAACCAAGACATCTTCCAAAGAAGGAAAAAAGACCAAGTTTCCACACAATACCATGAAAAGGGGGAGACTTACAATCTCACTTACTAGAATACTATGGCTTTGTGTCAAAATTTAGTGCTATGTTAAGGAATCGTTATTGGACTTATGTAGAATTCACCACTATATGAGGCCGGGCAATATAAATTTTGGTGTTAATGCATGTTAGAGATATGGTATAATGAACCATACTCCTAAAACATACCACACACAAAAAGAGAATGATCAAACGATGGACCTAATATCATCCATACTTGTATTGGTTCATCTAACATGAAGTTATTGATGAACTAATTAGCCTTAGGATATTGAGATGTCATTGGTCAATGAAAGGGATGGGATAGAATGAGATTGAAGATAAAAAGGGAGGGGAGATGAGACAAACACAAATTGGTAATGGGAGAAATTTTATCAAATTAAAATCATTCATTCATTTTTCAATCCCCTAAATCCAATGATTTTAATCCAACAAAATTCAAATCAACCTTGACCAAAGCCAAAACACATAATCAAACTTCACAAGTCAATAGAAAAGGCTCAACAATATTTTTCAGACGATTAAACAATTAAAAATCAAATTAAAATGTATTAAAATTCAATTATGTTTGATTAAAAACCTAAAACCTCTTCAAAACACCAACTAAATGGCCAAGAGATTTATCATAGGTCAAACAAGGTCAAAGGACCTTGGAGAAAAAATTTCATCATTTTTGAAAAGTCAAAAGTATTTTTAAACAATTAAAAATATGCAGAAAAACAATTAAATCATGAAAAATATCAAGATTGATCCAAAAGATAATTTTAGTTCAGAAATATTGGTGAAAGTCCCATATTTTTTGGATCAACAATGAAATTAATATGAATTAATGAAATATAAGCAATTAAATGGTCAATTCAGAAATTCAAAAAAATGTGGACCATCTGATCTCCCTCATTAATTGAGGTGGCATATCAGATGGTGATCATCACGCTTTCCACATGTTTCATAGTCAACTGAAATACACGCGTGGTAATTAGAACCAATGCACAAGATTAAAATAATTTAAAAGGATCCTATGGTTGAGATGCTTGCCAACACATCGTCGGAGCCAAAGCTCTGGTCTTTTTCTCCGGTGGACCTCACCGGACTGGTCCACCTTCAACAAACACCAAAATTAAAAAGCAAGACAAGGATTTAAATAGAAAATGCTCAGGAGCTCGAATTTGGCCTCAATTTTGTCCAATTCCAAGTATATGAAAATATATAGGGAGTTGAATTTTGAGGATCATGAATTGAGTTGCACGATTTGACCTCAAAGCAACTCAGTCTTGTTGCCTACATTGGTAGGACTTCAGCAAACCAAAAATCAACAAGAATAATGGATAATTGAGAGAGAATCAAAGAGAAGAAGTTGCTAAAATATCACCTTCGATGAGCTTCAAAATTGCTTGATCTGGCTTCCAATTTGGCTTGGCTCGAGTCTAGAAGCTTGTAGAAGATGATATGAATGGTTAAAAGGCTTGGACTCTTGGAATTTCAATCCTTAAACAGAAGGAGAATTGAAACTCGGTTTCTTTAGAAACCTTCAAGATTATCCTTTAAATGGGGTTTGGGGGAGGAGAGGGTCGAAGCTTGGGCAAGAGGGATCCCATTTCGGATCACCAAGGGTTCTATTTATAGTAAATGTGAATGATATTTGCACACTTCCAAGTTTGTGAATTTTCAAATTCTGCCTTACATGGATGCATGGGCATGAATTTGGACCATGGAGTGGTATGTTTTGATCCAAAGTCAAATGTACAATATGCTGAAATCTGGTTAAAAGGTAATGCAATAGTATATGAAAAGTGGAACTTAAAATTATCCAAATGGTACCTTAACTTACACTCATGAGCAAGTCCTTCAATTTTGATCCAAATGAGATAATCTTGGATGTTTTGGAAAGGCGAGATCTAGGGGAATAACTTTCATGTTGGACACTTTTTCATTTGAAGCTTGTACCATGATGAATTTTTAGGGGGAAGTTTGGGAAATCAAACATATTTGAAACTTTTCTAAGTCCCAAGTCAAATGTTCACTTCTTCCACCTTGAATAACTTTTTCTATGGACTTCAAATGAGAAAGATTCCTTCATAAAAGCTGTATCTATTTAAAACCCCTTCAATTTTGTCAGAAATTTGACCTCATTTGGATTAGGAATGAAGGAGTTATGCATTTTAGAAGTTGAGGAAAATCACTTGTTCAATGGTATTAGCCCAAAACATTATAGGCCCATATGACCTATAATGTTTCCTCTTGGCACATGTATTTGCAAGTTGGATTTTCACTTCCTCCAAACATAAAATTTGAATTAGACATATTGAAGTTGATCATGAAATTTTAATGGCTTTCATATCATAAGAATTTAGCAAGTTATGGTCTTGGTAAGTTGACCTCTAAATTAGGGTTTAGACAAAATGACCTATAATCATTCATCATAAAAATGACTTTCCAAGAAAAAATAGCTCTTGACTTCCACATGAAAGTTTTTTGGAATGTAAATTTGAGTAACTTTTCTCTTGGATTAATTTTCATATGACAAAAATTGTAGGAGATAGTGTCTAAGGAACCCTAGTTTTGACTAGTTGACTTTCTCTGATCAACACCATGAACCATCTTGCTAGCTTGACATTCTATTAACTTTTGGGAATCAAGGAGGATCATATATGCATAAGATGATGTAAGAAGTATCCCTTAAAATATTTGATCAATTATTGAAGAAACTTGTTGAAGAAGTCACACAAGATACCCAGATGAATTAGGGTTTCCAAGGCAAACCAACTCCAAACTCTTGATGATTTCTTGATCAAAATAACTTGTGAAGAACATGAGGATCCATATATAATACTTAGAGCCATGGTAAACCAATCTTGATTGATCTTCTTGCATTGAGGGTCTGAAACCCTAGATATGAGCTTGATAGAGCATAGGTGAGCATGTGCACTACCTATAAAAGCAACAAACTATACATTGACATATTTTTGGTATTATGGTTACTAATTAAATAAAAATGAAGTATGATACAATTAAATGTGCTTGGTGATCTCTCCACTGCAAACCCAATGAATGAGGGGTAAGGAGAATGCCAAGGTGTGATACCAATGCTAATGCAAATGATGAGATAGCATGAGGGACTTATGGTCAAAATTGGGGTCTTACAGAAGGTCCTAGAGCAGACATATGTGGACCATGACATGACGATCAATCAATTTGATGGAATTGTTTCCAATATTAATGCATGTAATAATTTGAGTTTCAGTGACGAAGGGATGCCCGAGCAGGGGAGGAACCACAATTTAGCCCTCTATATCTCTATAAATTGTCAGGAAGATGCCATGTCCAATGTGTTGGTGGATATTGGGTCTTCTTTGAATGTTTTACCTAAATCTACATGGTCTAAACTTGCTTATCATGGTGCTCTGATGAGATTCAGTGGAGTTGTTGTCAAGGCCTTCGATGGCTCAAGGAAGACTGTAATTAGGGATGTTGATCTCCCAATAAAGATATGATCGTGCTTATTTAAAATCAATTTTCAAGTGATGCACATTCATCCCGCCTATAATTGTCTCTTAGGACGTTTGTGGCTTCATGAGACTGGGGCAATTACATCAACTCTACACCAGTGTAGCGGTGTATTCGTCGCTATATGATTTATCGATTAATCCATAAGCAAAGCATACAATGAAATTCGAGTCGCCACCGCACTTTTATTTATCCAAAGGACTGGCTAAAAAGCGAACAAAAGCCTAAGAAGTTTTACACGTAGAAAACTAATAAAAAGATCAGAGAGTCTGGGTAAGGGGTAAATTACGCAATGGGAAGGTGTTAGGCACCCACTACGTCCTAGGTACTCCTAGGGAGCCCTTTTCACACTTGTTGTATAAAATTGTTATTTGTTATGAAATAGTTATTGTGCAAACATGATTGGGATGATGAGAAAAGAATATACAATTTTATTATTGGGTTCGAACGGATGAACCCGTTGCCTACGTACCTTCCATCAAAGGTAAGGATCAAAACGCCGTAGTTCGGCTAAAAGATTTCCAAAAGTTAGTGGATTCAATTTTAAACAATAGCACTGAGGCTTTTCATTATCAATGGAAGAAAACTCGACCAAGACCAACATCCACCATGCGAGGATAGCTTCGACGTACTAGAGGGGTTAGCCCTGTTTTCAGTACGGAAGTCTTATAGTCGACTCACTAAGGATAAGGTGAGGTTTACATCAACCACAATGATAATTGAAACCTATGGCTAATGTGTGAAAAGATTAACAATGGACAAAGCCAAAACAATTGAATGTGTGAAGTTAATTGATTGTGATTATGAAAGTAGGGTCAAAGTATGATTAAGATTGATTCAAAAGAAGTATTATGAAAATGGAGTTTGAAAAAGTCAAGGACATGGGGTCCAGGTTTTTGATTTAAAAGCATGAAGATGTTTGCACAATATTTATCTCAAGTTTGAAAGTAATGTGTGAAAAGGTTTAGGACATAATGGGGATGAATGGATGAAAATGGAGTGTAAAACTTCCTAGAAGGTTCACCTCTTGAAATCATATAGGAGATGATTCAAGTGCATCCTTTGGAATAGGCAATGAGCGATAATAATATAAGCAAGCAAATGATACCGGATGCCACTCAATGGACTTACTCCAATCTCACAAACAAAAGCGGATACCGGATACCAATAGATGGATTTACACCAATCTCCTAAACAAAGGAACAAGGATGTCGGAAGCCAATAGATGGACTTAATCCAATCTCCTAAAACAAAACGAAACTTGGATACCGGATGCCAATCTGTCTGGGCTTACACCAATATCCAACATATGATCATAGGAAAGCAAATGCCAACTTGCAGGGACTTACAATTGCATCCTCACATAAACAAACAAAAGCAAAACATGGATGTCAGATGCCAATCTATCTGGGCTTACTCTAACCTCCACAGTACGGTCCTAGGAATACAAATGCCAACTTGCAGGGACTTACAATTGCATCCTCACATACAATCAAACAAAGCAACATGTGATCATAGGAAAATAAATGCCAACTTACAGGGACTTATAATTGCATCCTCACATACAATCAAACAAATGCATCAAGCAAAGATAAAATGAGTGGCCAATGAAATGGTCTTATACTCACTTCCATATTATAGGAACAATGGCCAATGAATGGTCTTACAATTGTCCTCAATGGGCAAACAACAAGGATATGTCACAAAGACAAATGAGATGATCATGCATTAATGAGCAATAAATGATGATAAATGCATAAAGCATGCAAGCAGACATGTGTATATGAGATAAGCAATCAATCAATGAAGTCATTCAGCACACACTATAACCACACAATGAGGCTCATACAAAGGGGTTAGGCATTGAAGCCAACTGGAATAGGTCACTGGTGCTCTTAACCTTGCCATTTAGGGGCTAAGGTGAAGCAGATGAAAGGAGATGAGGGGTGTGCCTCATTGCTCTTATCCCTGGTCAGGGAGAGCATTTGAATATCAGAAGGTGTGGGAGTTCAGAAAGTAGGAACTCTCTCCACAGATTATTGACTCGATAGATCTTGGGTTTGGATCTCAATGCTACAACCATGTAATGGGAGCAAGGAGAAGACTCACAGAATAGTAGGAGATAGGTTGCTTATCTCTTTGATCTACCAATTGCCTTATTTAAAGGACTTTTCCTGCTTGGGACAAATGTAAACACACAAAAGCATTGCCTCTTAAGGAGGACTTCAGACAATTGCCTGACCAAGTAACAGGCCAGGTCTTCCAGACTACATGAAGAAAAGGGATTATACCTCAATGCAAATTGCTATAAAGCAAAGCAAAGCAAGTTCTTAAAGAACTAAGCAACTAAAAGGTACTTGTTCTTGAAGAAAATGGTGAAACAGTTGGGATTTGGATGTTTTGGCTCGAAACAGATGCTCCTCAAGCTTCCAAATGAAGAATAGTTGAAGAGTTCTAGCTCAGCAATGCTTGGTTTTGCTCAAATCAAGATCTGCCATTAATGGAGCTTGTTGCAACAGCTGTGGAAAATGGTGTTACAGTGGTGATTTGCGGCTTGAACTCAGTTTGAAAATGATGGTATATGATGTAGCAGCCAAGGCAAGGTCGAGTTCTTTTACCAATTTTCAGTAAAGTTTCAAAATGGAAAAATGAGCAAAAATGAGAGAGAATGATTTTCTGTTTTGGAATGTTGGCTGCCAGGGTTGTTTTGAGCAGAAAATGAACAATATATATGCTGTTTAGCAAGCTAAGCATCATTAGTGAACTTGGTAATTCCAATTTGGTTAAAATGACAAAATTGCTAAAAAACAACCAAGCTTGCATGAGGTGTATGTGCTGCACGAAAATGGGCCTCAAACATGTCCTAAACATCATTTCTGAACTTATCCAAATGGCAAAATGTGTTGGAATTGGTTAATTTGAAAATTCACTTTTTCACCTTACTTGAAATTAATTTATGCAAGTTCAAAAATGCCATTTTGATTTGTAATGTTTTGGTGAATGATGATGACATTTTTGGAAAGAGGGGATCAAATGTGACTTGTTGCAAAAAACCCCACCCAATTTGGCCAAATGGTTTGAGAGATATGGCCTTTTGAAGTTCAAAAATTTTGGAGAATGATTTGATCATAACTTGCCAACCATACATGGGAATTGAGTGTTCTTGGACTTTTTGGAGATGGGAGAACAAGATCTTCAACTTTCATGTTGGGCAAAAATTCATTTGAAGCTTGTATCATGATGTAAGTTGAGGATCAAGAAGTTTCCATTTTTGGCAAATTCCAATTACAAGTCAACTTTCTATTTCTGGAAATTTCTTGTCTGACTTTACTTTCTTCACTGTGGATGCTTGACATGTTATATGAGGCTTGTGGACATGAATGAGACCTCTTAGACCAAATCCCACCATCAAATCACTGATTAAATGGACAGTTGACCAAGTTTGACTTTCTAGGGTTTTGCTTGACTGAACCATGTTCTGATGAATTCCAAACCCTAATTCCTTGAGATCTTGATTCCAAATGATGTCCCAACATATGAGAACTCTTGATGATTGATCATGGTGCCCAAATTCTGCAAGAATGGCCACCATCTATCTCAATGACTGATTTGACTGTTTGACTGTAGATTGCTTCAGCTGCAAGTAACAGGGTTAGATGACAATATTTTTGTACTTTTTGGTTAATAAACATATGAAAAGCAAAGTTATACAAATGCAAAACATGCTTGGTGATCAAGAACCAACTCACAAGGCAACCTACCCACTAGGAGGGAAGCTAGGGCATGCAATGATCCTTGAGGCCATGATATGATATGCTATGGGCCATGAGGGATCTTAGGGCCAAAATTGGGGTCTTACAGATGCCCCTATTTAAGGTCATTCTAGCCGGAGAAATGAAGTTTAGAAATCTTCATCTCGACGCGGTAGAATGGGCTTAAATAACAGTAATGAGACAAATTTTGGTCCCTAAGAGACCTCATGATGCAAATGTATGTATGCAAAAGACACAAATTCTGTGGGGAATATGATTCACACAGAAGAAAAGACGATCCATCGGAGTAATACACTCACCAGGAACAGAGACTCTAACAAGATTCTAGTTGGGGATAGACAAAACTGACACAGCGTGGACAAGACACGACTCTGATTAGGGAAACAGAAAAACAGACTGGAAACCTCACTGGGGAGTGAAGGACTCACACTGGGGAAAAGAATTCCAAAGGAAAATTAATCCATTGGGGAGACACAAGCTGACTCCTAGGGAGAAGCAACAAGAAGTTCCACTGGGGGAAGCACCAAAGAAATGAGATGTTACTGGTATAAGGGTAACAATCTCAGGAAGAATGAATATCTAAGACCGGTATAAGGGTGAAAGATATCAATCAACCAAACATCTGAGAAAGACCTGAAAAAGGTACATAAACTCAGGAAAATCTGACTTCACAAGGGACCAAGGTCATAATAGGGAGCAGAAAGGGAGGAGCACCAGAGATACTGAGGTATATAATAGGTGACCGACCGAAACGTGAATTGGTATATATGCCAAAACACTCATCATCCGAACACAAACTGGTTAAAGGATGGATATTCGATTCTACAAAGAATACGAATCTTGCTCAGCTGGGGAAAATCAACAAAGGATTCCAACTAAAGAGCGCATGAGACATATTATTCATTACCGGCAGACCGTGAATAATATCCTCGAAAGGAAAAGACACCAGATATACCGAAGTATATAATAGGTGACTAACCAAAAAGAGAGACAATCGATACCAAGCATCCGGGTAAACGAAAGACAACTCAAAGGGATAAATTGCAAGCATCCGACAATTATCCAACAACAAAGAAATATTCGATTCCGCAAAGGGAAATAACGAATCTTACTCAACAAAGAAAACACAAAAGGCTTCGACTGAAGAGTGCATGAGATATATTATTCATTACCGGCAGACCGTGAATAATATACTCGCATGGAAGATTATCCACAACCGGTTACTGGGTTAATAAAGGATAAATCAACCGAAAAGAAAGGCATCGGGATACCAAACTAGGTATATAATGATGACCAATCAAAGGGAGCAACAAACATTACCGACAAGAGGGTGAATGAAAGAAGACTCGCTGGGATGCATTGATGACAATCAATGATCCGGGGAACACAATCACTGACAAAAGGTGAAAGGACCCGCTGGGGATAAAATTGCTAGCATACGGCAATTATCCACAAAAGACTTGATGGGGATATAAGTGCTTATCTGAGCAACTTATCCAAGCAAAGGAAAATCAACATCAAGAACTAGATGAAGATAACCACAAAGAGGGGATTACATCTACCAAAAGAAATTGGATAGAAAACCACAGAAGAGTAACTGTCATCGGTTGGAATGAACAACAAAGTTAACTCTGCCAGTGGAGAGAACAGGGTTTATAACTACCGGTTTGTAGGTAGAAAAAACCGCAAAGATAGGACTTACGACTGCTGGTTTGTAGGCAGAGGGCCAAGCTCTGGTGGGGATAACCACAAAATTAGGGTTTACATCTACCGAATACGGGGTAGAAGACCAACAACTCTGCGTGGGGATAGAACAAATCACAAATCCGCACGGGAAACCAAGATAGGGTTTATAACAAACCACAAACTGCTGGAGAGCAGGAAAATAGGATTTACAACTACCGGTATGAGGTAGAAAACCAACAACTCTGGCTGGGGAATAAAAGGTGTATAACCACAAATTCTGCCAAGAAAGCCAGGAAAAATAGGACTTATAACTACCGGTATGAGGGTAGAGGCCCAAAACTACTCCGCTGGGGAACAACCCACTGGGAAGCACAAGACATTTGACAAATAGCCAATTCGGGAATAATCCAAAAAGACGGACTGAATCAAGACATGTCCTAATGAGGATGTAACTCAAATAGGAAAATCCATCCCAATATATATGTTGGGAGGAAACGGAAGAAACCGTCATCCACGAGGATATATCTCAGTGGGGAACTGCAGAAGGAAAGGCAAACACTTTCTGCTTATGGGGCTGACTCTATATGGAGAGATTTATAACACCCGACATCTGCTAGGGGAGATCTATAGAGAAGATCTATATCACCCGTTGCAGGAGACACGACAAACAAAAGATATATGGCGAAAAATGCAACATGAATATCTGAATGTTTATGAGTATGCATGAATATGCGTGATTTATGTTTGATGAATGCTGACAAAACAGACAGTTCTAACACAACAGGTCCAGGAATCAAACGCCCGATATTATACTTCCAGGGGAGAAACCAGCTGGAGAGCCAATCTGCGGAGATCTATATGCTGTAAAGCAAAGATCTGCAAGTACTGCTGAAGAAGCAGAGGATCAGAGATATCAGGAAACAACCCAATCAGGGTACAGAAAGTCACAACGGGCAAAGCAGCCACCAAGACAAATCTGTAGGGGAACAAGAGAAGTCCCAAAGTATCTGCAGGGGATCCCAGTGTTAACTGAGAAACAAAGGGTGCGTTGCACAAGCACGAACTGCTGTAGAAGCAACTCCACAAAACTCCGCTGGGGAACAACCCACTGAGGGAGAATGATATCATCCAAATAGAATCTAACTGCATAAGCAACTCTACTGGGGAAAACTGTCGGCTACTCTCTTGGGGAGAATACACATAGCAAACTGATCACAACAAGTAGATTCTGCAATATAAGCCACTCTACTGGGGATCACAAACAGTCAGGAAATCAATCCATTCTCTGGATGCTAGAGCCATCATCCGACCATACTGGGGATTGAAGGAGTATTCAACAGGCGAAGCTGCCACAACAAACATTCTGCAGACTACGCTGAGGAAAAGATGGATGCAAAAACTGGGATATCAACCCAATCAACCACTGAATAGGAAAATAAACCCTGCTCTGCTGAAGAGAAAAACTCTGATGGAGAGATAGCAACAATTCCACAGACGACTTCGCCGGGGAAAAGGTAAAGTACCGGGTATCAAACCGCTGACTTACCGAGTCTTTAAAAAGAAAGCGATCGTGCTGAGGAAACAGACAATTCTGCTGGCAACTGCACTGGGGAGAGTGACAACAACTCTGCTCGCGACTCCGATGGGGATATCAATAATAGCTCTACTCGTGACTGTGCTGAGGAGACAAATAAAGTCTGGGAATGTCGACCGACTGGAGAAAGTGACGGGGCACCAAGATGACAAACCATCAACCGCCGAATCTTCTACAAGGAGATCACCCATGCTGGGGAAAACTGCTGCTGGAGAAAACGAAGTCTTCAACAAGACTCTGCTTGCGACTATACTAGGGAACAACCCCAACAACAACTCTGTTTGAGGAACAACCCCAACAAAGATCTGAAGAAAGAAGATATAAACAAACCAGGAGTATGAACAAATGTCTTACCTGTTGGAGATCATGCCACCCTCGGGAGAGCACTGAGATATTCTTGAGTATCCTTTCAATATTGTGAATGTTCACTTCGTTTAAAACAATGTTTTGAAAAATTTGATTTGTTTAAAACAATGATGTTTTATCAATTTAAAACATGCAAAACATTTGTTGAATTGAAACAAATAAGAGTGCAAATAATTGGATAAAAAGCTCAAATTGATTTGATGGAATGGTAGCCTGCAAATGGCAAGACTCCATAGATCTGTACAAATTTGAAATCAGTGATATATATTGAAAGAGGGCTACATTGAACATAATGATCCTTTCTCAACCAATTTGAATCTCGATGTATCCGAAGCTTCGGTTGACGACGAATCGAGAATCTTCTGACGAAATGACGACTGATGAACAGAAAGTCTTGTCAGGATGCAATCACTTGCCAAATCCCTAATTTTTGCCTAGATTGCTCCAAAGTGAGGTACTCAATCTAGCGGGATGCAAATATTCTTTTTTTTCAAGTCTCTAATTTTTGCCTGGATTACCCTTGCGGGTTCTCCACCGAGACGCTCATTTTTGCCTAAGCCGCCCTTTCGGGTTTTCAACTTAGCGAGCTATTCTGTTTTTCTTTTGCATATACTTTTTTTCTAGGCAAAGTATCTCTTGACTGCATCTGAATTCACAGGACGAGTGAAATCCTCCCCATACATTGTTGTAAGCATCAAAGCTCCGCCTGAAAAGGCTCTCTTAACAACATATGGACCCTCGTAGTTTGGAGTCCACTTGCCTCTGGAATCGGGCGCGAAAGACAAGACTTTCTTGAGCACGAGGTCACCTTCTCGGAACACACGAGGCTTGACCTTCTTGTTGAATGTTTTCTTTATTCTCTGCTGATATAACTGACCATGACACATGGCAGTTAACCGCTTTTCTTCAATCAAATTCAGTTGGTCGTAACGACTCTGAATCCATTCAGCATCAGTCAACTAGGGACTTGAGGGTATACTTTTTCTTTTTTCCTTTGGAAAAATTTGAAAAAAATTTCCTGATTTTTGATTTTTTCATCTTTTTCACCCTCTTCTCTCTTTTTTTATTTTTTATTTTTATTTTTTTATATTACATTTGTAATGCCCCAGTTTGACTGTTTTGCTGATTCTCATGATACAGCTGAATGAGCTCCTTTGGTGCTCAAGAAGGCGGGTAATCTCGTCAGGAATCCCTTTCAACATCATCTTCCTCTGCCTCGGATACAAGGAATTCAAAATTGGGAGATGGCGTTTGATCATTATGTTCAATGGGTTTTAGGATCAACCTGCATAATGATTCTGGATAATGAAAAGCTTTTGAATTTAAACAAGCAAATCATTTATGCAGATGAAAAAGCTGTTTTCTTGTTTTTCAGGGTTTTTTGTGATCACTGATTTCATGCAAAAAGCAAAAAGTGAAAACAAATGGAAAAACAAATGTTTAACAATGCATTAGTTGAATGAAACATCATTGTATTAAATGCTGCCAACAATGTCATCACTTCTCCTTTTGGCATGGGAGAAGGGTTTTGAACAAAGTGAACAAATCACGCTGACTTATGAATGACCGTAGGAACATCCACAGCGACCCAATTGTGGCAGACACCACCAGGAATGATGAAATTGTTCAGGTCCTCTGCATCCTCTTCCAAGATAGCAACAGCCTCTTCTTCAGGTCGATCATCATGGATGAATCCTCCATTCTTGAACAAACCTTGCTCATCAAATGCCCCAGAACAGTAGCCAATGCCAGCCCGGGATCGGTTAACCAGGAATAAATCCATCAACAGTACTTTGTCTGGCAAATATCTATCTGAGTTCACAACTCTTTTGCTCAGGATGATCCATCAATCTGGCAGAAATGGCTCTGGTATAGTACCGGCGAGGTGCGTCTTCAAAATAAATGAAGATCGCAGGGTCAGACCACAGGACGGGAGACCGGAACAAAACACCTGCTTATGCAAATGATGCATGAAGTGTTTATGCATATGCTTGTTTTTTTATTTCAAAGGAACTCAAGGGTTTTATTTGCAAACTTTGAAATATTTAAGCATTTTGATCCTGTATGAGAATATCTCATCAGATATATCAGGTGAAAAATTTTTCCCGGTTTTTTCATGTTTGAAAATTTTTGCAAATAAACTCCTTTGAGTTTCTTGAAAATTTTCTTTTTTCTGATGATATGGATGCAGATGAATGCATGAATGCAACAATCACACTCAAGGATCAAGCAAAGCACACCAAACAAAGGTCATGGGAAAGCTCAATGTATCCCTAATATCAATCATCCATTTTGGTGGATTTAGGTTTTCACCTTATCGACACCCAAGTTCCATTGATATTAACGGTACATGAACCGGCTCGAACATCCTTAATATCAACCAGCCGCTTTGGTGGATTTTAGGTTTTACACCTGATCCGGGATCCATTGATATTAACAATGTTTGAACGACTCAACCACGAATCATGGGTTTGTTGAGAGTCACGAGCATGGGGTCTCGGTTAAGGACCACCCAAAGGGAGTGTACTAGGGTTTAAACCTGCCAGACATGTTCTATCAGAGGTTCCCATAATCATCGTTCCATCTTTCAAATATTATCGGAGGAACGAATACTCGTATTCCAAGAATATTCTCAAGAGAAACTCTTATGAGTGTAGTATCGCGTAACAATCGTATCAGAACTTACATCTGAACGACCTCCGCACTACGGTCCTAAAAATAGGCCAAGATGGGTTTGGTAAGCTAAGGTCCTTGGCTTCTGCGGAACATGATTGAAAGAATAATGCCTAACCACAAATAACTTGTGTGACATTATTAATCCAACATGACCTCCACCAAGTGAATGGGCTCGCAAGTCAACTGGCTAAGGAATACTCCACACCAGTCAACAAGACTATGCCATTCTCCTATCCTAGAGTGCACTCGAGTTCGGGTATAGAACTCATCTCACAGATCACCAAAGCAAACAGCAATTGTATATCAAGCAATTCACACATTACAATCAATACAGTGATCCCAAATTGTACAAAAATATGTCATATAACAAATAACAATATAGCACAACAAGGGTGAAAAGTAGGCAATACCACCAAGGATCGATAGATCTTCCCCAGCAGAGTCGCCACTTTTCTGTAGCGGTGTATTCGTCGCTATATGATTTATCGATTAAACCATAAGCAAAGCATACAATGAAATTCGAGTCGCCACCGCACTTTTATTTATCCAAAGGACTGGCTAAAAAGCGAACAAAAGCCTAAGAAGTTTTACACGTAGAAAACTAATAAAAAGATCAGAGAGTCTGGGTAAGGGGTAAATTACGCAATGGGAAGGTGTTAGGCACCCACTACGTCCTAGGTACTCCTAGGGAGCCCTTTTCACACTTGTTGTATAAAATTGTTATTTGTTATGAAATAGTTATTGTGCAAACATGATTGGGATGATGAGAAAAGAATATACAATTTTATTATTGGGTTCGAACGGATGAACCCGTTGCCTACGTACCTTCCATCAAAGGTAAGGATCAAAACGCCGTAGTTCGGCTAAAAGATTTCCAAAAGTTAGTGGATTCAATTTTAAACAATAGCACTGAGGCTTTTCATTATCAATGGGAGAAAACTCGACCAAGACCAACATCCACCATGCGAGGATAGCTTCGACGTACTAGAGGGGTTAGCCCTGTTTTCAGTACGGAAGTCTTATAGTCGACTCACTAAGGATAAGGTGAGGTTTACATCAACCACAATGATAATTGAAACCTATGGCTAATGTGTGAAAAGATTAACAATGGACAAAGCCAAAACAATTGAATGTGTGAAGTTAATTGATTGTGATTATGAAAGTAGGGTCAAAGTATGATTAAGATTGATTCAAAAGAAGTATTATGAAAATGGAGTTTGAAAAAGTCAAGGACATGGGGTCCAGGTTTTTGATTTAAAAGCATGAAGATGTTTGCACAATATTTATCTCAAGTTTGAAAGTAATGTGTGAAAAGGTTTAGGACATAATGGGGATGAATGGATGAAAATGGAGTGTAAAACTTCCTAGAAGGTTCACCTCTTGAAATCATATAGGAGATGATTCAAGTGCATCCTTTGGAATAGGCAATGAGCGATAATAATATAAGCAAGCAAATGATACCGGATGCCACTCAATGGACTTACTCCAATCTCACAAACAAAAGCGGATACCGGATACCAATAGATGGATTTACACCAATCTCCTAAACAAAGGAACAAGGATGTCGGAAGCCAATAGATGGACTTAATCCAATCTCCTAAAACAAAACGAAACTTGGATACCGGATGCCAATCTGTCTGGGCTTACACCAATATCCAACATATGATCATAGGAAAGCAAATGCCAACTTGCAGGGACTTACAATTGCATCCTCACATAAACAAACAAAAGCAAAACATGGATGTCAGATGCCAATCTATCTGGGCTTACTCTAACCTCCACAGTACGGTCCTAGGAATACAAATGCCAACTTGCAGGGACTTACAATTGCATCCTCACATACAATCAAACAAAGCAACATGTGATCATAGGAAAACAAATGCCAACTTACAGGGACTTATAATTGCATCCTCACATACAATCAAACAAATGCATCAAGCAAAGATAAAATGAGTGGCCAATGAAATGGTCTTATACTCACTTCCATATCATAGGAACAATGGCCAATGAATGGTCTTACAATTGTCCTCAATGGGCAAACAACAAGGATATGTCACAAAGACAAATGAGATGATCATGCATTAATGAGCAATAAATGATGATAAATGCATAAAGCATGCAAGCAGACATGTGTATATGAGATAAGCAATCAATCAATGAAGTCATTCAGCACACACTATAACCACACAATGAGGCTCATACAAAGGGGTTAGGCATTGAAGCCAACTGGAATAGGTCACTGGTGCTCTTAACCTTGCCATTGAGGGGCTAAGGTGAAGCAGATGAAAGGAGATGAGGGGTGTGCCTCATTGCTCTTATCCCTGGTCAGGGAGAGCATTTGAATATCAGAAGGTGTGGGAGTTCAGAAAGTAGGAACTCTCTCCACAGATTATTGACTCGATAGATCTTGGGTTTGGATCTCAATGCTACAACCATGTAATGGGAGCAAGGAGAAGACTCACAGAATAGTAGGAGATAGGTTGCTTATCTCTTTGATCTACCAATTGCCTTATTTAAAGGACTTTTCCTGCTTGGGACAAATGTAAACACACAAAAGCATTGCCTCTTAAGGAGGACTTCAGACAATTGCCTGACCAAGTAACAGGCCAGGTCTTCCAGACTACATGAAGAAAAGGGATTATACCTCAATGCAAATTGCTATAAAGCAAAGCAAAGCAAGTTCTTAAAGAACTAAGCAACTAAAAGGTACTTGTTCTTGAAGAAAATGGTGAAACAGTTGGGATTTGGATGTTTTGGCTCGAAACAGATGCTCCTCAAGCTTCCAAATGAAGAATGGTTGAAGAGTTCTAGCTCAGCAATGCTTGGTTTTGCTCAAATCAAGATCTGCCATTAATGGAGCTTGTTGCAACAGCTGTGGAAAATGGTGTTACAGTGGTGATTTGCGGCTTGAACTCAGTTTGAAAATGATGGTATATGATGTAGCAGCCAAGGCAAGGTCGAGTTCTTTTACCAATTTTCAGTAAAGTTTCAAAATGGAAAAATGAGCGAAAATGAGAGAGAATGATTTTCTGTTTTGGAATGTTGGCTGCCAGGGTTGCTTTGAGCAGAAAATGAACAATATATATGCTGTTTAACAAGCTAAGCATCATTAGTGAACTTGGTAATTCCAATTTGGTTAAAATGACAAAATTGCTAAAAAACAACCAAGCTTGCATGAGGTGTATGTGCTGCACGAAAATGGGCCTCAAACATGTCCTAAACATCATTTCTGAACTTATCCAAATGGCAAAATGTGTTGGAATTGGTTAATTTGAAAATTCACTTTTTCACCTTACTTGAAATTAATTTATGCAAGTTCAAAAATGCCATTTTGATTTGTCATGTTTTGGTGAATGATGATGACATTTTTGGAAAGAGGGGATCAAATGTGACTTGTTGCAAAAAACTCCACCCAATTTGGCCAAATGGTTTGAGAGATATGGCCTTTTGAAGTTCAAAAATTTTGGAGAATGATTTGATCATAACTTGCCAACCATACATGAGAATTGAGTGTTCTTGGACTTTTTGGAGATGGGAGAACAAGATCTTCAACTTTCATGTTGGGTAAAAATTCATTTGAAGCTTGTAACATGATGTAAGTTGAGGATCAAGAAGTTTCCATTTTTGGCAAATTCCAATTACAGGTCAACTTTCTATTTCTGGAAATTTCTTGTCTGACTTTACTTTCTTCACTGTGGATGCTTGACATGTTATATGAGGCTTGTGGACATGAATGAGACCTCTCAGACCAAATCCCACCATCAAATCACTGATTAAATGGACAGTTGACCAAGTTTGACTTTCTAGGGTTTTGCTTGACTGAACCATGTTCTGATGAATTCCAAACCCTAATTCCTTGAGATCTTGATTCCAAATGATTTCCCAACATATGAGAACTCTTGATGATTGATCATGGTGCCCAAATTCTGCAAGAATGGCCACCATCTATCTCAATGACTGATTTGACTGTTTGACTGTAGATTGCTTCAGCTGCAAGTAACAGGGTTAGATGACAATATTTTTGTACTTTTTGGTTAATAAACATATGAAAAGAAAAGTTATACAAATGCAAAACATGCTTGGTGATCAAGAACCAACTCACAAGGCAACCTACCCACTAGGAGGGAAGCTAGGGCATGCAATGATCCTTGAGGCCATGATATGATATGCTATGGGCCATGAGGGATCTTAGGGCCAAAATTGGGGTCTTACAACCAGAAGCTGAAGTTTGTGAAAAACTGGAAGTTAGTGATCGTGGGTGGCGAGAAGGCCATGTTGGTGAGTCATCTCTCTTCATTTTCATACACTGATGCCAACGAAGCCGGGGGAACATCATTTCAAGCCCTTTATATTTATAATATTGCCACTAAGAAGAATGGAGACTCCATGTCATCCTTGAAAGTTGCCCAACATGTGTTGAAGAATGCTCAATCGGCTAAGTGGGGACAAATTGTTGAGCTTGCAGAGAACATGAACAAAGTTGATTTGGGTTTTTCACCCGGTGCAACCCAAAGAGATTTGAAGCGAATTCAGAAAGTGTTTCACAGTGTTGGCTTTATTCATTATAAGGATAAGTCTGCTGCCTCCATCTTAGAGGATGATGAAGAACAAGAAGTGCCAAACTTTGTGACATATGGATCGATGTGCCAAAATTGGATTGTTGTTGATGTTCCTTCTGTTATTCACTTATCTAAGTAATATGTTTTTTCTTTATTTTCAAAAATCCTTTCACTATGCCCAAGGTGAAAGTGGATCTATGAGGGCTTTATTTCAAATTTCATTATCATTAATAAAGTGTTATTTCTTTTATCCATATTATGTTTTTTCCTTTTTCCTTTTTCTGGAAAAAAATGCTAATATAAAAGCAAGATAATAATCACTTTTATATTTGCATCACAATGTGCATTTATATGTTCATATTCTAAAATCAAGCATAAAATCATTCTACCAATTAATTGTTAAACCCATTGAAAATAATGACCTTATGCCCTCTCCCAACTTTGAATTCCCTATGTTTAAAATGGGAGAAGAGGATGATGAAGAGATTCCTGATGAGATTTCTCGGGTTCTTGAACGCAAAGAAAAGACCATTCATCCTCACAAAGAGCCGTTGGAAGTAATTAATTTGGGTTCTAAAGGGAATAAGAAAGAAGTTGAGATTGGAGAACTTCTTTGTCCAGATGTTAAGAAGAGGATGGTAGAGCTTCTTAGAGAGTATGTGGATGTGTTTTCTTGGTTTTATCAAGATATGCCAAGTCTTGATACTGGTATTGTAGAGCATGGATTACCATTGAAGCCAGAATGTCCGTCGATTATGTAGAAGTTGTGAAGAACTCACTCTGATATAGCTGTCAAGATCAAAAAGGAGGTATAAAAGCAGATTGATGATGGGTTCCTTGTTACTGCAGAATACCCTTAGTGGGTGGCTAACATTGTACCTATTGGAAAGAAAGATGGTAAGGTTCGTATGTGTGTTGATTATAGAGACTTGACCAAGGCTAGTCCGAAGATGATTTTCCTCTGCCACACATTGACATGTTGGTAGATAATACAACTAAGTTCAAAGTCTTCTCCTTTATTGATGGGTTCTCTGATTATAATCAGATCAAGATGGCACCCGTGGACATAGAAAAGACAACATTTATTACACCCTGGGGAATATTCTGCTATAGAGTGATTCCTTTCGGTTTAAAGAATGCTGGTGCAACGTACCAAAGAGCCGTGACTACTCTTTTTCATGACCTGATGCACAAAGAGATAGAAGTCTATGTTGATGATATGATTACCAAGTAAAACACTGAAGAAGATCATGTTGAGTATTTGCTGAAGTTGTTTTAGCGATTGAGAAAGTTTAAACTCTGGTTGAATCCTAATAAATGTACTTTCGATGACCATTTAGGGAAGCTTTTAGGTTTCATTGTCAGCCAAAAAGGTATTGAAGTAGATCCTGATAAAGTCAAAGCTATTCAAGAAAGGCATGCACCAATGACTGAAAAGCAAGTCAGAGGGTTACTCAAGCATTTGAATTACATATCCAGATTTGTATCTCACATGACTGCCACGTGTGGGCCAATTTTCAAGCTTCTCCGTAAAGATCAATGTTGTGTTTGGACAGAAGACTGCCAGAAGGCTTTTGACAGCATCAAAGAGTATTTTCTTGAACCTCATATTTTGTCTCCTCTAGTGGAAGGAAGACCTTTGATTATGTATTTGACCGTGTTAGAAGAGTCTATGGGTTGCGTGCTTGGACAACAAGATAAAACTGGTAAAAACGAGCATGACATCTACTATCGGAATAAGAAGTTTACAGACTATGAGTCTTGGTATTCTATTCTTGAGAAAACTTGCTATGGTTTAGAATGGGATGCCAAATGTCTACGCCAGTATATGATTAATCACACCACTTGGTTGATATCCAAAATGGATCCAAACAAGTATGTTTTTGAAAAGCCTAATTTGACTGGAAGTATAGCTCGTTGGCAGATGCTATTTTCTGAATATGACATTGAGTACCATACTTAGAAAGCAATTAAAGGGAGTATTCTTGCAGATTATTTAGCTCACCAGTCGATCAATGATTCTCAATCCATCAGGTTTGACTACCCTGACGAAGATGTGTTTACTGTGAAAATTGGTAAACAACTGTTGATCTTCCAAATTACAAAATCTGGTTACTCACAGGATCAATCAGATTGATCCTAGGACATGTGCTAACTATTTTTAAAGTAAATTCTAGTAAATATGAACACTTAGAAAATGATATAACTGAGTAGCAAAGGCAAGTGTTCGAGATAAAGAAGTGTTAAGACTATTTGAAATAAAGATGTAAAAAGATGTATTTATGGAAAAGTAAAGGTAAATTGTGTTGGTTCTAAGTGTTGGCAGCAATTTTGGTAAAACAAAGAGTGTTCACAAGATGTAGTATGTGATGTCTTAACATAAGATATCTCTGTACTTGCTGGAGTTTAAAAACATAATTATGCAGGATTGTTTCAGGATGTCATACACAATGTCATGGAATATGATATTATGTACCTGCTGGAAATTATAAATGGAATTGTGCAGGATTGTTCCAGGATGTCAGACCCGATGTCATGACATCCTGTACACAGAACATTCAGGGTGAATGCTATGTGTTATGTGATTGCGCATTTAATGGAAATATATGTATGATTGAAGATCTTATTTGTAGGTGCATTCAATCATTGATTACAACCTGATTTACTTATTTTCCAAGGAGATCTAACCAGCTGTCATGAGAAGATTTAATTGGAAAATAGTTTAGGGTTTTCAAGATGTCCAAGCCCAACTGAAAGCTTCTATAAAAAGGGACTTGGAAAACCTGATTTGGTACACAACCAATACTGAGCGAAATATTGAGAGAATATAAAGGTTTGTGTCTTGTTTAGTCGTGAGACTTGTAAGCCATTCAATTCATCCATAGATGATTGGATTGGTCTGATTTGTGGGTTGTAAATTGTCACTCTAAGCTTGTAAGCAAGATTGTGTGTCTACTTGATCAAAGTTGTTAAGCAAGATCAAGTGTGTGTCTACTTGATTAAAACTATTAAGCAAGATCAAGTGTGTGTTATTCAAAAGTGTCTTCTTTTCACAAGGAATTGTTGTTTAAAATCATATGTGTGGTTGAGGGGGAGTGAATGGGTTCTCATATCTAAGAGTGCTTAGGTAGAAGTCGTACGGGTAGTGATTAAGTGAGAATGACTGTAACTTATTGAATTGTACGGAGAGTCTTTGAACTGATTCTATTTAGTGGATTTCCTTCCTGGCTTGGTAGCCCCTAGATGTAGGTGAGTTGGACGAACTGGGTTAACAATTGCTTGTGTCTCTTGCAGTACTATTCTTTATCTTTAACCTGTTTGTTTTAGTTAAATATTAGTGTCGTGACATTACCTTCGACATCTTATATCTAATACCAGAATTTCAATTGGTATCAGAGCAGGCATCCTGCTCTGGTTCTGGGTGAGATCTAGGGACAATACTTTCTGGTACAATGCAGAGAGATGGAGGACCTGTTCACAGGGCACCAAATTTGGATGGATCTAACTATGACTATTGGAAACCTCGAATGGTAGCTTTAATAAGGCTTGGAAGGCTGTGTTAACAGGCTGGGTACATCCAGTAATTACTAAGGAAAGAGAAGCCACAACTGACAAGAAGCCTGAAGAACAAT
This sequence comes from Lathyrus oleraceus, assembly GCF_024323335.1. NCBI lineage: Eukaryota > Viridiplantae > Streptophyta > Magnoliopsida > Fabales > Fabaceae > Lathyrus > Lathyrus oleraceus. The sequence continues at coordinate 442,265,137 of NC_066581.1, forward strand.
GGTCCAAGGAGGAGGATGATCTAGCGCTTGGAAATTCTAAAGCATTGAATGCCATATTCAATGGAGTAGACAAGAACATCTTTAGGTTGGTAAACAACTGTGAGGTGGCTAAAGATACTTGGGACATTCTCAAAACCACTCATTAAGGCACCTCTAGAGTTAAAATGTCTAGACTATAACTGCTCCTCTCCAAGTTTGAAAATTTAAGGATGAAAGGAGATGAAAATATACATGAATTTCATATGAGCATTCTTGAAATTGCTAATTTCTCAGGAGCCCTGGGAGAGAAGATGTCAGATGAGAAGCTAGTAAGGAAAATACTCAGGTCACTCCCTAAGAGATTTGCTATGAAGGTGACAGCCATAGAACAGTCACAAGACATCTTCAACATGAGAGTTGATGAGCTAATTGGTTCCCTCCAAACATTTGAGATGTGAATGAATGATGGATATGAAAGGAAAACCAAAATCATAGCCTTCATATCTAACACAGAGGAGGAAAATAGTCAGGATGTTGATGAGGATCTGGCAAATGATGTAACAATGCTGGGAAGACAGTTCAACAGACTATTGAAAAAGATGGATGTAAGATCTAAGGCTAATGTCAAGAACATATCATCTGACATCAGTAAATCTAACAATGCTGGAAGAAGAACAAGGTTAGATGATAAGCCCAAAAAAGGAAAAGAAGTACAATGCTATGAATGTGATGGGTATGGACACATCAGAACTGAATATGGAACCTACCTCAAGAAGCAGAAGATGAGTCTTGCTGCCACTTGGTATGATGAGAGTGAAACAGAAGAATCTACAAATGTGGTGACTTCCTTGACTGGAAGATGGGGTTCTGATGAGGACTCAAGTGATGATGAAGTAACCTTTGAAGAGTTGGCCACTACCTACAGAAAGTTGTGTCACAAAAGTGCAGAGGTATGTAAACAAGTTGAAAGCCAGAAGAAGGTAATAACTCAACTTGAGAATGAGAAGGTAGAACACTTGGAAACTATCTCCAAATTAAAAATAGAAGAAGTGGTTCTGAATTCCAAGCTAGATGAAAGTCAAAGCCAGAAGAAAGTGATAGTACAAATAGAGAATGAGAAGGCAGAGTATGTGGAAACCATCTCCAAGTTAAAAACTGAAGCTATGTTCTTGAATTCTAAACTAAAAGAGATGACCAAGTATGTAAGAATGTTAAATAATGGATCTGACTCCTTAGACAAGATTCTCCAAACTGGACAAATAACAGGAGACAAATCTTGCATTGGGTATAATGGATCTAAGCCTGAGTGAAGTAACACTGGTTGCAAACCTAAATCCAAACCTAAGTGCAAGTACATTAAAAGCAAACCTGAGATGTCACATCATATCTCACAACATCAAAAGGAAAGACAGCAGAAAGGGAAATATCAAAGATGGAGATGCCATTACTGTGGAAAATTTGGCCACCTGAAGCCCTTCTGCTATAAGTTGTATGGTTATCCTAGCCCTGTTCATTATCAGACTCACTATCAACCAAGACCCAAACAGCACAGGCCTGTCAACAAGAAGCAATGGGTTCTTAAGACAAATACTACAAGTCTAATAGCTCACACTCCCTTCAGAGTTTCAGCCAAAGAAGATTGGTACTTTGACAGTGGGTGCTCCAGACACATGACTGGAAACAAAGACCTGCTAACTGGCCTTCATCCTCATGCCATAAGCTATGTAACCTTTGGTGATGGAGCAAAGGGTGAAATCAAGGGGATACGAAAGCTTGATTGCCTAGGAGTTCCTAAACTTGACAAGGTCCTACTTGTTAAAGGCTTGACTGCAAATCTAATAAGCATCAGTCAACTATGTGACCAAGGACTAAATGTTAACTTCACTAAAACTAAATGTATGATTACCAACAAAGAAAGTGAAGTGATCATGGAAGGAGTTAGAACCAAAGACAATTGTTACATGTGGAGCTCTCAAATTTGTTACTCCTCAAAATGTACCTCAGTCAAAGAGAAAGGGATGAAGATGATTATATCTGCTAGAGGAACTCCCAAATTGAAAGTCTATGGGAAATGTCAGACAAGGATGTCACACCAGAAACTCAGACTTAACATCACTTCCAAAGGAGAAAAGCTCATGATGGCTCAAATAGATAGGAGGTTGGATCAGATGGTTGAACATGTTGCTAGTCATATACAATCTGAAGTTGGAAAGAGCTTTGTTGGACTTGGGTTACAAGTCAAGCAGATAGAAGGGCCTATGTGTCTATCTCAAAGCAAAAGTGCCAAGAACAATGTTGAGAAGATTGGGATGGAGAATGAAAGGACACCTGCTCCTACACATTTGAAAGATGAAAGTGGTGTTTATGCTGAATATATAGCAGATAGAAGTAGCTGTTCTCAACAGGGTTGGTTGAAACTACTAATGATTGCATACAATGTCACACACGATGTCATGACATTGTACTATGACAACCTGGATGCTACAACTATGTCCAAAAATCATATTCAGCACAGTTGGACCAAGCACATTAATTTCTGTCATCACTTAATTAGAAAATTTGTGGAAGACAAATTCGTAGCTCTAAAGCATGAAATGCAATTAGCTGACAAATTTGCAAGGGGTTTGGATGATAATAAGTTTGAATATGTAAGAGGGAAATTGGGGATTTGGATTCTTGTGAAGTTATGGCAATTAAAATGGAGTGGAAAAGGTAATAAAAATATTGTCTGCCCACTTAAAAGAAAGAGCCACATTAATGATGAATCATTACCTAGTATTGGAACTAGTATCTATACCATTTCCACATGCTACCTAAACACAACCATTTCCATCTTCATCCAACTTCTCAGAAAACCTCTGCTAGGGCAAACAAATTTTTTTCAAAAGTTCAACAAAATGTCTCAACATCCCTCATCCTCTGATTCAAGGTAAAACCTTACCTAGTAAGAAACCCACAGACGTGTCTCATGAAACTGTTGAGAATGTTATTGATCTGGAGGAAGAAAGTTTTGAGGAAGAAGATGACACCTTGGTCCATCTTGTGAAACCAAGTGTAGCAAAGAAACTGAGGACCAGAAAAGGGAAGATTGTGGCTGAAATGAGGACAGCAAGAAGAGTGAAAAAGGTTACTGGTGTAGGACCCTCCAAACCAAGTGGTGCACAGGTGATGTTAAAGCAGATGTTAGAATGATATTCTGATTGTTACAGGTGTTGTGGTTACAGGTGTTGTTATTATTAAAGGAGATGTTTGTGTTGCACAAATTTTGGGGGAGAAGTAATACCCTTGTGCATTTGTGTGTTTTACTAGTTGCTTCTATAACTAGTAATTTTGTTTGCTTCTGCTGCTGCTTAAATTGTTGTTTAACTGCTGATAGTTTTCTTGTGAACAAAAAGGACAGATATATGTTTTAGCCAAAATTTTCCAAATGGGGAGTTTGTTGGTTTTAAGTGTTGGCAGCAATTTGGGTAAAACAAAGAGTGTTCACAAGATGTAGCATGTGATGTCTTAACATAAGATATTTGTGTACCTGCTGGAGTTTAAAAACATAATTATGCAGGATTGTTTCAGGATGTCATACACAATGTCATGGCATCTGATATTATGTACCTGCTGGAAATTATAAATGGAATTGTGCAGGATTGTTCCAGGATGTCAGACCCGATGTCATGACATCCTGTACACAAAACATTCAGGGTGAATATTATGTGTTATGTGATTGCGCATTTAATGACTATCTATGTATGATTGAAGATCTGATTTGCAGGCGCATTCAATCATCGATTACAACCTGATTTACTTATTTTCCAAGGAGATCTAACCAGCTGTCATGAGAAGATTTAATTGGAAAATAGTTTAGGGTTTTCAAGATGTCCAAGCCCAGCTGAAAGCTTCTATAAAAGGGACTTGGAAAACCTGATTTGGTACACAACCAATACTGAGCGAAATATTGAGAGAATATAAGGGGTTGTGTCTTGTTTAGTCTTGAGACTTGTAAGCCATTCAATTCATCCATAGATGATTGAATTGGTCTGATTTGTGGGTTGTAAATTGTCACTCTAAGCTTGTAAGCAAGAGTGTGTGTCTACTTGATCAAAGCTGTTAAGAAAGATTAAGTGTGTGTCTACTTGATCAAAGTTGTTAAGCAAGATCAAGTGTGTGTCTACTTGATTAAAGTTGTTAAGCAAGATCAAGTGTGTTTTATTGAAAAGTGTCTTCTTTTCACAAGGAATTTTTGTTTAAAATCACAGGTGTGATTGAGGGGGAGTGAGCGGGTTCTCATATCTAAGAGTGCTTAGGTAGAAGTCGCACGGGTAGAGTTAGGTGAGAAAGACTGTAACTTGTTGAAGTGTACGGAGAGTCTTTGAATTGATTCTATTTAGTGGATTTCCTTCCTAGCTTGGTAGCCCCCAGATGTAGGTGAGTTGGACCAAACTGGGTTAACAATTGCTTGTGTCTCTTGCATTACTATTCTTTATCTTTATCCTGTTTGTTTTACTCAGATTTTAGTGTCGTGACATTACCTTCGACATCTCATATCTGATACTAGAATTTCAAATTGTATTGCTTCAAAATAACCGCCGAAGGTAAACGTGGAGCATGGGTGCGACTACCCACTATGCTCCACGTGTACCTTCGACAGTTTTAGATAAGAGTAAAGTTCCCTCCTTTATTTTGAATTTTGAATCTCCAATCGAAAATCGTCTTCAAACATCTTAAGAATTATCTTGTACGCTGGCTCTTATTACCTAGGGACTTTCGACTGGATCTCTTTAATACCATATCCGGTCAAAACATGTTCACATGGTCCAAACATCTCTACATGGTCGAAACATCTCTACATAGGATTTCCCTTTAGGTAGTTCTACAGTGGGAGTCGAAATTATAAGCTAACAAATTGACCCTAAAAAATGTTATTTTCAACATGATAGAAAAATACATTTTTTGAGAACACATTTCGACGCCTTAAACAACTTTGACATTTTGCCAAGTGTTCCAATGTTGCAAAACTTTTCAGTTTCTCCAATTGTCTGGTGACGTCAGAATCATCATTACCTTTCTGGTAACCACACCTCTTAATCCCACAACCGAATCTTTTCAATCATCATGTTTCCTAGACACTAGGAAATCGTGGGTTCAGACATTAATTAACTTCCTTCCATCTCACTGCCCAAGGAAGACACGTTTCCCACTAACTTGTCAACCATCAATGCTGATTTGAAGCGTTTTCTCTTCCTAGCACCCTATAAAAAACCATAAACTTACCCATTTTATACTTTACGCTTTCTGAACTTACAAACACTCTAGCTATTCTTCTTCAAACAATCTTCAACCATAAAACCCATATTTCTCTCTTTCAACCTTCAACAAAAATGGAAACTTCAAGCAAAGCCCCTAAAGAAGTGAGTATGGATATCAAGACCACAACTACTAAAACAAAAGCTCCCAAGAAGATTTCGGAGCTTCCTCATTTCACTACATTGTCTGCTCCAATAACGGTGGGTAACCAGCAATACATACCAGAACCGAAAACGGAGGAACAACGCAGAATTTATGCTTCTCAGGTACTTATCCATGTTTCTGTTTCTAGAAAAAACCATGCATTATCTGGGCCTCTAACTGATTTAGATATTGATTATAGCAACCTTAGAGAGTATTTCCCTTCTTATCACAAATGCAAGCCTATAGGGAAAGAAAAAAACCCTAGGACTGGAATAACCGCCACTGAAAACCCTAAGGCTACTGAAACCACAGATTTAAGGTTTATGAACAATGGATTCAGAGTTTTCCGCACTACCCCCATGTCGCTTTACACGAAAAACCAGCGGGAAAAAAGACGCAGAGCCGCCACCGTGCGTTATTTATCCCAAAGGAGGGAAAGGAAATGCTCGAAGTAAACCTGAAAAAGGAATGGTCTCACGACCAGAGATTGATAGGATCGGGAGTCGGTTATGCGAAGGGAAGGTATTAGCACCCCTACGCATCCGTCGTACTCGACGGGATCCACGCTTAGAAAGAATAGAAGAATGGTTGCTAAATAACTGCTCAAAGAACTGCACACACACTGGAATAAAACACAGATGAACGACGGAAGAAGGTGACTCGACAAGATGTCGCATCCTGATCCTACGTAGTTTGTCAGACACAAACATCAGAGTCGACGTAGTTCGGGGATATGGGAAACGTGCCCGCTAGGATGTTGCATCCTGTGCATACGTATCTTCTCTAAACAGAGAAAGAATCAGAGCACTCGTAGCTCGGCTAACGCACGCCAAAAAAAACACAAACAGGAAACCGAATGTCAATCGCTGGACTTACATCAGACTCCAAGCAAACCAACACACACGGGAAACCGACTGCCAATCATTGAACTTATGTCAGGCTCCTAACAAGCAAACATAAACTGGAAACCGAATGCCAATCGCTGGACTTACATCAGACTCCAGACCAACAAACACACATTGGAAACCAAATGCTAATCGCTGGGCTTACATCAGACTCCAAACAAGCACAAACAAAACAAAAAGGGTCTCGATTGCAACTAGGGCAAGAGAAAGGGAAAGTCTCAATCGCAACGAGGGCGAGAGAAAAGGATCACAATTAGTTGTTAGTCAAACTCGACAAGACATCGCATCTCGTGCCTACGTATCTCATCTGGACATGAGAATCAGAGTTGCCGTAGTTCGGCCAAATTATTCTATTTGTTTTGTGTTTTTTATGTGAACAACGTCACTGCACAATCTACCGGATGCTCAACCTTTGGAGACTTACTCACCTGTAGTAGAAGGAGTTAACGTGTCCTTAGGAGGGTTTAGGGTTTAGGGTTTAGGAAAGCTCACGCAAGAAAGGAAGTCTTAGACGAAGGAACCGTGCTACCTTAATTGACATGCAAACGAGACTACGCGGAGTCTAGCAAACCTAGGGGATACAATCACACCACACAAACACATACAACATGAAGTAAACACACCAACAAGGGGCTCAAACATCAAGGTTGGGTTTTAGTCAAGGGGTCATATCAACCTCGACAAACAAGCCAACTGGAAAGGTATCTGAGGCTCTTAACCACTGACATTGACCGTCAGGGTGAGCAGATGAAAGGTGATGAGGATAAGACCTCATGGCTCTTAACCCGGGCCTGGGTGAGCTTGACTCAGTGAAAGTGTGGGGATCCATAATGAGGGACTCTATTCCACAATGACTGATACAACATGATTTTGGGTGTTTATTCAAAATGCCTCAGCACGTAGTGCGAGCAAGATGAATGACTCAACTGAATAGCAGGGGATGGATTGCACATCCCTTCTATCTGCCAATGCCTCTTCACTTAGGAGGTCTTTGAAATGCAAGGCACAAAGATAAACAAGCACAAACATTGCCTCTTAAGGAGGGCTTCAGACAGGTGCCTGCCAAAGATAGCAGGTCTTCCAGACTACATGAAGTTAGAGGTCATTACCTGGGTGGTATGCCAACCACAAGCAAAGCAAAGTTCAAATAATGAACTTAAAACAGCTAATGTACCTGTGTAAACAACCAAACAATCAGTATAGTATTCAGACAAAACAAACAGAAAGTCCAACAGTGAGGCAACCAATCATCAGACAACATCAATGCAAGGCATAAGATGCAAGCAAACTAAATTGATACATCATCCATAAGACCTACAAAACAGCAAGGTTAGTCAACCAAAATAACTTGTATCTCAAGTCATGAGATCATATCAACCCATGTGGCTAATTGCTTGAAACCTGAAATACAAAGTCCAAAAGATGAGAACAAACCACTAGCTCAAAGGATAGGGTCAAAGGTGGGGTAAAAAGTCAAAACAGAAGCTAAAACTCAACATGAATCACGTTTACTCTATCATGAACATGTCCTAAAAAGGACCAAGTCAAAAGCATTAAGCAAAATCATTTTATGAGCAAGACATGGCAAGGCAAGCAAAAGGTGCATACAATTGGTCATCAAGAAAAGAAAATGCACATTAAATCAGAAACACATCCAATAATCATGAAACTTTTTATGCAAAACTCAACATATTACACACATTTATCATGCAAAAAATTGGAAACAGAGGACATCAATTGGCATGGATATGAAAATGAATAAGATCAATATCAAAATGTGTGACACACATTGTCACACCTTAAGTCCATGTGTCCTAAACACAGAAGGAAATTGCAAAAAGTTCCAAATAAAATCTCACAAATCATGCATCATTTTGTGAATCATCAAATAAAATTTCATGGCATTTGGACAAGTGATGAGCATTTTACACCAATTTGAATGAGGCATGGCATAATTGTGTACATGTTCAAATAAACCCACACAATCAAAAATCCAGAAGAGATAAAATCATGAAATCACCCCACAAAAATACTAGACATCCATATGATCATGTAGGAAAAAACCTGGAATTAATTGGATTAATTTTCAATTAGTTATGAATTTTCAAAGTTTGGAAAAAAATATTTCAATTAATGTGGCATGGCATATGATATTAAAAAGGAATTGGGAAAATTCTGTAGGTGGGAATCGATCCCTGTAGGCGTCAAAACGCCTGCGTTTTGTGCATAAAAGAAAACAGAAAAAGAAAATGGGAATGCCTTCGCTGGGAATCGAAGGCTGGTCAATGGGCAAAACGGCGTCGCCCTCATTAAATGAGTTGGGGGACACCTAAGCAGTCCAAGGCTGCGTGGACACAGTCAAATGAATCCTGGCCAGCCAAATCGCTACGCAAGCGCCAACGAGGATGCACACTGGAAAATCCCTAACAAGGAAAACCTGACGGCGGCCATGGGCGGAAACCACCGTCTCCTTCGTTGAGACGGTGGTGGAACAATATCTCCATGCAACTTTTTTTCCAGGATTGTATAAAAATCATACCAAACGAAAGATCTCAATGAGCACAACACGAGTCCATCATCAATTTAGTCTAATTCCTCATAAATAAAGAGAATCGAAGGGAAATGTTTTTGACATTCAAACTTGAAAACAGCATAACTCAATGAATATTGCACCATTTTTAATAATGTTCATATCAGCGTGATCAGGGAGAGAAGCTCTACATAAATATGGCAAAAGAATGGAGAATAGTGAGATTCGAAATTTCACCTTCTTGAAGAACAATGTGAGAAAACAGTGTGTTCAAGGCTTAGCAATGTCCAGTTCCACCTCCTTTGAGCTCCAATGAAGTTTGATGCAAGGAATGGCACGTGAGAAGACTTGAATCCAGCTCAGTTTAGAGTTGCCATTAATGCACTCAAGCTTGTGGTATGCACGAATTTGAGAGGAATTCCACCAAACACACGTTGAATCTTGCTCAACAACACTCCATGTTCACGATTATGCAAGAAAAATCCAGGTTTATGTGTAGAATTTTGGAAAATCAATTAAGAGAAAATTGAGAGTGAAGAGGGATTTCTAGATCTGAAACTTTCTGTCATGACCAAGACAGTTGCAATTAGGCTTTTATATGCTCTCTTAATCACTCTAAAATTATCATTAGGCCAAGGTTAATGGAGATTAGGAAGATATAAGGTGTATGAACAAATTACCATTTCACCTCATGCATGGCACTCCTACGTGAACAGTAACAAAAGAGGGCCCAAATCCACTCAAAATCAGCCCATGCACACATTGGAATTGGAAATATATTCATGTGATCAACCAATTTTGAATTTGGCAATTTCCCTTCAAAATTAGCATGTAGAACAAATGATTATGTGAATAAATTCCATGCCATGTAATGAATGATTTGGGAAAATATATGTCATGAGGAGCATTATGCAAAAAGGAGCACTCAATTTGGAGTTTTGGTTCAAAAGACGTGGCTTGTTGAAGTTTCAAGCACACTTGGCAATGATTTGATCATAACTCCTTAACCATTCATCATAAATTCATGATCTTGGACTTTTTGGAAATGGGAGAGAAAGATCTTAAACTTTCATGTTGGACAAAATTTCATTTGAAGCTTTTTTGATGTTGGAAAGTTGAGTTGAAGTTGGTCCAAAAACTTGCCATTTTTGGAAACATGAAATTACACGTCATTTTCCATTTTTGGAAACTTTTGATCTGGCTTCAAAATCTTCAATGTAGACACTTGTCATGATGAATGAACCTCTTTTGGACATTAATGAAGTGTCTCAAACCATTTCTCCACCTCCTAGCCCTCAGTTGACTTTCAGTTGACTTTTATGGGCCTCAGATGACTTGGCCATATACTGATGACCTTGAGCCTCTAACACTTGGTACAATGGCTTCAAAATGATCCTTGATTCATGTAAGCTCTCTAGAACAACCATATGGCCTTCATCTCATGGAAATGCTTGGTCTCTTGCACAGATGAATCCTCTTGATGCCAGTCTTGACTGATGAGATGCAATGTACTATGCAATGTGAATGTAATGTTAATATAATGTCAATGACCTAAAAATGAAAATGTATGCATGAATGGGGGTGCAAATTTGAGTTACTACACCCCACATTCAAAGACCCCATAGATTATTTAGATTGGTTAAAGAAAATAGAGAAATCTAAACCCCTGAACTGGAAAGACACGAGCATTTATGACCTAATCATGTTGTCAAAGATAGAGTTGGAGTATAACACCTCTATGTTGGTTTCTTCATTATACTTTTGGGATAGTACACACTATACTCTTCACCTTCCATGTGGCATGACCACACCAACACTCTTCGACATAGTCGCTATCACAGGGCTAAAACCTACTGGACATACCTACTATCCTGAAATCGATGCCGAAGACACCATAGCCTTTTCGACCTCTCGAGCAGCCTATTCGACTCACATCACCCATTATCATGACAAATATACTAACACCGTCTCCGACATGGAGCACATAACTTTCTTGGCCATGTGGTTGTCTCACTCTGTCTTCTACTCGAACTCTTTGCAAGTTGCCAAGAAATATCTTACCTTGGTGAATCAACTAGATGTTGGACATGATATTTGTTTAAGTGAGATGATATTGGCAAGTCTTTATGATTCATTGAGTGACGGAGTCACTCAATTGAAGAATTTGGGTGAAAAAAGGAATCTTCTCCTCTCTGGCCTCTTTTGGTTATTGCAACTCTGGCTCAATGCCACCTTCTACAGAATAAAGGCCTCATTGATGAAGAAGCTAAGGAGGTTAAAACCAGAAGGATCGAAGGCATTCGACTGGCTCATCCGACTCCCAGTGACGAAGGACAATCTCTGCAACCAACTTTCATGGGCTATATAATGATGTTCACCAAGTGCCATGTTTTCACTTCGAGCATGACCACATTTGCTTCCAGAAAGTATGGTCTAAAATAGTTTACCAGGACTTTCCCATCTTCATCCAAGAAACAAGATACATAATCTTTACTGATTTGGGAAGCCTTCTTAACCCCCGGGATCCTAACCCTTCAATTTAATCCCAAAGTGCATGTATGACAAAAAGGGTAGTCTCCTTCTCTATAATGCAGTCCACAACGAAGCCACTGCCCTCAAGCAGATAGCTAGATATACTGGCAGGACCCAACTCACTCCTTTTAACTTCGAGCCTAACTTCCTCTGTACTCGAGAGCTTGGGAGATGGTGGACCAAATACTACATTGAAGAGTTTTAAGATGTCTCTTCCTTTATCCAATTCTTTGACAAAGCTTTTCTTCTTGTATAGGAAAAGATTAGAAAAGGTACTTATACGCTTATCAAAGAAATCCAAGCTTTTCAAAACTACTTTGAAACTGTCTTAGGCCTAATGATCTTAGTTGAACCATTCGCGAAGCAGTTGTCACACTCAAAGAAAATTTTTCAAAGAAAATGGAAAGTCTAAAAATCCCTTCGTACGTTCCTCATGAGAAACGCTACAAAATGGCTTTTGAGCTATTTCCCCCAAAATTCCCTCTGCTTCCTAATGTTGACTTTGGAGTGGCCCTTGCCCCTCCATTTCCAGATTGGTTTATTTATGGGGACTCCATTAAGACACTTCGACATCAATCCTAGGAAAAAGCTCAACGGGTGGTTGCGACTAAGCATACTCTAGATAGTTTCAAAAGGCATCTTCATATAGGGATTGAAGATGTTCGCATCGAATCAGACATATATAAAGGTGTGACACATGAGGTTTTCCTCGAAGCAAGCCCCTTTTTTAGGATTTTTACTCTTAGCTGACCCTAACTGCTTTATCTTATTTTCTTTTAGCCATCAGGGTTCCACCTAAGAAACCCACCATCAAAAGACTAGTCGAATCAAAGACTGAGGGAGGTAACAAGCCTACAAAGGTATACTTTTGCCTTCTCTTTTCTTCTTGCTTTTGCTATGTTTAATGATGCTGACATTTCAATTATTAATTCAAGCTGCTCAAAATCCTCCTCTCACTCCCATCAAAATCCAAAAACCCTCAGAGACCCCCGTCATAATAGAATCTGACGAAGAGGATCTGTCGCCGGTGCTCAACCTAACTTCGAGGAAGAGGAAGCAGTAACCGTAGGTCACCGACGCTTTGAGCCAGCCTCCAACAAAACTCCCGAAGAAAAGGCCTTTTGCACTCACTACCCAAGAGCCTACTCCTAAAGAAATGGAAAAGATAGTGGCGACCCAAAGTAAGAGTGACAACTGGAGCCCTAGGTCGAAGGTGACAAGGTAAAACAAAACTCTACTCTGCCTTACTTAGTTTATCTACTGTCTTTTCATGACTCACTTTTTCAATTGAGTTAATTTCAGGGTGGTGCAAGTACCATCGTTCGAACCAAAGCCATGATTTCCTTCGCGCCAGTTTCTATAGAGGATGTCTAAAATCGTGTTGGAGAACCCACATATCGACCATCATTTGAAAAAAAACTCCATGAGTGAGATCAATCAGCCTCTTTCTGGTGGCCTTGATACTTCACCACCAAAAACCGCTACTCGACACTCCCATGTTGTAGCACCTCAAATTTTCCCCCCTCATTCATGCATTCATTTTAGGTCATTTAACATTTCATATTGCATTTCATCATGTCAATCAGAATTAGCTCCAAGAGAGTGTCTTCCAGGAAGCTTGAATTCAGCTGTGAAGTCAAAAGTCAACTGTTGGTCTACTGAAGGTCAAACGGCTAGGGAATAACTTGAGTTACTTCCAACTTGTTCAAATCAGGCCTATTCATCATTCGACATATTACTCTTGAAGGAACAAAGGTCCAGCGCACAGGTTACAAATTTGGAAAGATGACTTGAGTTGTCATGCTCGCTAGGCGAGCAGGATGGTTCGCCTAGCGAGCCATCAGAGTCTGAACTGTCATGCTCGCTAGGCGAACAGATCCTTCGCTAGGCGAAGCCCACGCGTTTTGAAAATATGACAGAAAAATCTTGAACTTGGACCTCTCTCATTTGAGCCCACAAAGCCACGAAAATCAGAGTATAAATTCTGAAAATGTCATTGAGCCAAAGCCTATTCTATTCTTATTACCCTAGAAGAGAAGAGAAGAGAGTGAACTAACTAATTCAGAGAAGCCTCCAAACACTGAAGAGAAAAAATTCATTCGGACTCTGAGACTTTTCACTCTGACTCACACACTTTTCACTTCCATCTCACATAAACCCTAACATTGCTTTGCAAACCCAACTGTGCAATTCAATTTCATTCGATCTCTCCAATCAGGTTTGCCTTATTCCCATTACTTTACGCTTTCAATCTGAAATTCCTGAAGCATGAGGTATTATGTTAGAATCTGGGAGAGTGGGTATAGTTAGGTCTTTCATGTGGGTTTAGATGTGTATGAATGTGTAGAACAATGCCTTAAATGTTTAATCAATTCGCTTCTGAGATGAATACCATAGGGTTTGGGGTTCCTAAAATCGCACTGTTATCAATGGAGAATCCAGAACCCGTAGGCATTCGCTAGCCCATCGCTAGGGGAGCCTGCAGCGAAGCTTCGCTAAGCCTTCGCTAAGCGAGGCAGTAGCGATCGTGACAGTAGTTGTTTTTTTTTTCTGTTTGCTCTCTAATTTGTTCTGTGTTTGTTATGACACGTTTTCTATTGCATCCGGGTATATGTTTTAGTACGTATGTCATGTCTTGATGTGTGGATCCCTGCCCCCTGACTTTGAGTTTTGATACCCTTTTGATGCATTTGTTTGACAAGAGGTTTAGGCCTCCTATCCTTGGTTGCTTTTTGTGAGCTTTTTGTGAACTTTAATAGCATGATTCATGTGGTTGCTACAATCCTTCTGTTTGGTGAAACTCTTGATTACACCCCATTTTGTTATTCTAACATGTTTGTTGAGTTTTTTGTGAGGGCTCACATAACTTTTGAAGAGATAGCTTGCTTGGTATTCCACTTTATTTGTGGGATACCATCTGGAGATTTATTCCGATTACTTTGCTGACTTGTTTTCTTTGATGGTGCTAGCCTGAGAGATCTTCGGGTTTCTTATTTCTTTAGTTGTTGTTACTTCGGATCTTTATCAGTGTGGTAGATCTCTTGATCCCTTTTCAATCTTTCCCGTATTTTACCGCTTTCTTAGCTGGAAGACCTCAACAGGAGGCAATGTTTTCTTTTGTTTGTTTACTTTTGTGCCCAAAGACCTCCAAGAAGAGGCACCAGTGCTAAAGACCTCCATGAAGAGGCAATTGACGGATAAAAGGGATTAGTAGTCAATCCCCCGTTATTCAGTGTGTCGTTTTCTATGCTCACACTACGTGTTGATGCTTCAGAACAAAAGCACAAGATCTTTTGTCCGGTCGTTCGTGGAGAGGGTTCCACCTTTCTGAATCCCCACTTTTTATCATGAGCTCACCCTGTCCAGGGTTAAGAGCTATGAGGTCTTATCCTCATTACCCTTTTGATCTGCTCACCCTGACGTTCAGTGTCAGTGGTTAAGAGCCCATTTGATTGCCCTTCCATGGCTTATTTGTCGAGGTTGATATGACCCCTCTTGACTAAAGCCCTACCCATGTATGTTGAGCCCCTTGTTGGCGTGTTTACTTTATGCATGTTTGTTTTGTATGGTGTGATCGTCTCCCCATAGTATTGCTAGGCTTCGTATAGTCTCTCGTTTGCATGTCAATTAAGGTAGCACGGTTCCTTCGTCTAGGACTTCCTTTTGCATGAGCATTCCTAAAACACAAACAAACTCATTGATTTTTCTTCTCCTAAGAACACATTAACTCCTTCTACTACAGGCGAGTAAGTCTCCAAAGGTTGAGCATCCGGTAGATTGCGTAGTAACGTCGTTCATCTAAAAACGCAAAACCAACAAATAGGTTAGCCGAACTACGTTTTGCTCTGATTCTCATTCCAGATGAGATACGTAGGCATAAGACGCGATGTCTTAGCGAGCACACTCCTCTTTAACCCATAGGTAGCCGAGCTACAAAGACTCTGATTCTCATATTCAGATGAGATACGTATGCAGTGGATGCGACATCCGTGCGAGTCATTTTCTTTTGACCCCTCTTTTAGTAAATAGTACATTAGATAAACCCACACCCTTTAGACAAGAACAACAAGAGTGGGTCCCGTAGAGTACTACGGATGCGTAGGGGTACTAATACCTTCCCTTCGCATAACCGACTCCCGAACCTAAGATTTGGTTGCGAGACCTTGTCTTTTCCTTTCCTTTTTCCAGGTTTACTTCGAGCGTTTCCTTTCCCTCCTTTGGGATAAATAACGCACGGTGGCGACTCTTCTATCATTGCTTTTTTCGCCGGTTGTTTTTTTTTGCATTCCTTTTTTCAGGTTGCGACAGCTAGCGACTCTGCTGGGGACCCGGTTTCCCTAAGCGAGTCCCTCCTAGCTTTTGTAGTTTTCTTGTTTTTTGGGTGTTTATTCTTTTGTACAGTTATTCATTTACCTGCTTTACCTTATTGCATTCATGTACATATGTCTGTTGTATCTGTGGATTCTGTTGGGTTGTTTGTTTGTTGGGGTGAGATGTTCTATGAAAGATAAGCCCACTACCCAGGCTTGAGCGTACACACAGGTTTTAGAGTGGATAATCATGAGGCTTGCGTGGCATGTTGCTACGTTAAGTCGTTCATGATGACCCACATTCCAGACGAGGTTCCTTTCGGATATATTCTGTCCTATGGGTGTTCCATAACGACAAATGTTTCTCTAGAAATCGTCGACTCTGGTGAGCATTTCCCGAGAACTCAATCGAGGCCTCTCCTCCGAAACGCGTTTATGTTAGCTCTGGTGGGTGCATTCTCGCTGCTCAATCCGAGGACCCCGAGGCTGGGAACTTGCTATTAGGATGTCCTGTTGAGGGGAGTCAGTGGAGGTATTTTGTCTCGTAATAATTCACCAATCCTCCCCTTCTATTGCTTCAGCCACATATTTGGGGAAATCAGTCTTGAAGGCTAATATGTGTCAGAAGGGAGGAGTTAATGGTTTTCATCTAAGTTTCTTACTGGGAGAAGCAAAGAAGAGGCTTGAAGATGGTGACCAGAGGGGTTTCAATGCTGTGTTGGCTCTTTGTGTGTATGGGATTGTCCTGTTCCCTAATGTGGCGAAATTTGTGGACGTAGACGCCATACGCCTCTTCGTGTTGGGAAATCCAGTGCCGACCTTGTTGGGAGATTTCTTTCATTCAGTGCATCACAGGAATGAGAATAGAAGGGGAGGATTGGTGAATTGTTGTGCGCCTTTGTTTTATAAGTGGTTCAGTTCCCACCTACCCAAGTCAGGAGCGTTCGTTGATGTAAAAAACTCGTTGAGTTGGTCAAAGAGACTGATGGGGATAAGAGCTAAAGATATTTCTTGGTGTTCAGACCAGAGCTTGCTTCGGGAAGATATTATTCATAGTTGTGGGAACTTCCCGAATGTACCATTGGTAGGAAGAAGAGGAAGTATCAACTACAATCCTTCTCTGGCAGTCAGACAGTTTGGATATGCTTTAAGAACTCTGCCTTTTGAAAAAGATGTGGAAGAGTCTCTGTTTTTCCATTCTTCATCTGATTTGACTGTATCCCGTAAGGCAGCTGAGGCTTGGCACAAGGTGATCAAGAGAGGAAGAACTATGCTTGGAAAAGGAAATTGTAGAACTTACCCTCAGTATGAAGAGTGGCTTCAAGGAAGAGTCGAAGAGTTCGGTCTGCCGTTTCCTATTGAAGAACCTTTGTATCCACCTACTCCTGAGCAGTCAACCATGGTGAGCCGAGAAGAGTATGGCTAATTGAAGAATGCCATGGAGGAACTTCAAACTGAAAAATCGGAGTTAAGTGTGAAGCTG
The DNA here is from genome assembly GCF_024323335.1 of Lathyrus oleraceus. Taxonomy (NCBI): domain Eukaryota; kingdom Viridiplantae; phylum Streptophyta; class Magnoliopsida; order Fabales; family Fabaceae; genus Lathyrus; species Lathyrus oleraceus. The sequence continues at coordinate 442,282,318 of NC_066581.1, forward strand.
CAAGACTGTATGCATCAATTCCATGAGGCGGAATATCAGAAGGGGGAAGCCGTCAGATTACAAGGGGAAGCAGAGAGGAAATTTTTTGTGGAGGTGGACTTCTTCAGGGAGACAGACAAAGCCCTGGGATCATCAAGTTCTGAGTTGAGGCGAGTCAAACAGCAGTTAACAGATGCTCATGGTAAGTTAACTGGTTGGCAAGAGCAATGGGATACATTTTCAGCTTCTAGGAAGGTAAAAGAGGAGGAGATGGTGGCCGAATTGACTGGTCAGATTAAGAAGTTGAAGATTTTGCTGAAGGAGAAGAACAATGAGCTTCTGTGCGCCCGTTCAAGCAATGGTTATATCACAGATCAACTCAACAAAGCTCAAAGACAAATTGAGGAACTCAAAGTGCTGGCAGGTTTGAAGAAATCCAGACTTGAAGAGGTATTCGGAGAAGATGATGGGAATTACTACAGAGAGCACATCAACGAGTTGGATGGAGTTATTCACAGGTGGAATCTGCTTATCCGGCGTTTGACATAATCTCCAGATCATCCTGACATAGTGGCACTACTGGCTGAAGTGAGGAGCAGTCCTTATGGGTTGTATACAGGAGGCTGATTCCTGATTTTTGTTTCCTCTCTTTACTTATTGTATTGTAGTGATGATCCACAGGCTTGTTGTGGAAATCCTTTTTTGATGAACTATTGGCTAAGACCTTTCCCTTCTTGAACCCATTTATATGATGGTTTTCCTTATTGAATCTTGATCTCAGAAGTTTATCCATAACTCGGTCTTCTTGCACTTTCTGTCGGATGTGAGACCGGAATCAAGGGGGTAGAATACCAGTTGGAATTGATAAACATGTCATTGCATTTACATATTCATTTTCATATCTTGCATAACAGGTACCGTTGCGGTGTTCTTATATTATTTGGTGTTCACTAGCAGGATAGCTGATTCAGGCATTCATCGGTACGGTACCCGCAGAAACCAGCAGAGAGTAATGGAAAGCTTTCAAGTAGATCTAGCAGAGATAAGGACCAACATGGCCCAATTCATGAGTATAATGCAAGGGGTAGTGCAAGGGCAAGAGGAACTCCGAGCCTTGGTCCAGAGACAAGAAACTATGATTCCCCCTATCGGTCAGAATCCGCCAGAAGGGACCCCTGTCGATGACGCTGCTGTTACCAACCCTGTCAACAACCATGTTGCTGGTGACGAATTGTGTGGTATTAGAATCAATGGACAACCCATCATTATAGAGGCTGCTAATGCTCGAGCGGCACGTGCTCCAGTTCACCTTCCTTCTCATTTGGTTGACAAGCAAGAAGATATGTTCACCATTCCCAGTGATGATGATGAATTTGGAAAGGCGGAAGAGAGAGATAGAAAGGTTGACGCCCTTGCTGAAAAGATTCGCGCCATGGAGTGCCAGAATTCTTTGGGCTTTGATGTTACTAATATGGGTATAGTTGATGGTTTGAGGATCCCGTACAAGTTCAAAGCGCCCTCTTTCGACAAGTACAATGGCACTTCTTGTCCCCAAACTCTTGTGCAAGCTTACTACCGGAAGATATCCGCTTATACTGATGATGAAAAGATGTGGATGTACTTTTTCCAAGACAGCTTGTCTGAAGCATCTTTGGATTGGTACATGGACTTGAGAAAAGAATTTGTCAGAAGCTGGAGAAAGTTAGGTGAAGCCTTTCTGAGGCAGTACAAGCATAACATGGACATGGCTCCGAGCAGAACCCAGTTGCAGAGTTTGTGTCAAAAGACTGGTGAGAGTTTCAAGGAATATGCCCAGAGGTGGCGCGAACTAGCTACGAGAGTACAACCTCCGATGTTGGAGAGAGAATTGATAGATATGTTCATTGGAACCTTGCAAGGTGTTTTCATGGATCGTATGGGAAGTTTCCCGTTTGGTAGTTTTTCGGATGTTGTGATTTGCGGAGAAACAACTGAAAGTCTTATCAAAGCGGGAAAAATCCAAGACCCTGGTTCTTCAAGTTCTTCAAGTGCTAAGAAACAATTTTCAGGGGCACCCACAAGGAGAGAGGGTGAGACAAATGCTATACATAATCAGAGAAATGGAAACAGAGGACAACAATACCGTCAAGCTGCTATTGTGACTATTCCAGCAACCCAACCTCAACAATAACAAAGAGGACAATCACAACAACAACAACAACGCCAATCCCAACCAAGACAAAGAATGCCAGATCGTCATTTTGATTCGTTGCCAATGACTTATGCTTAGTTACTCCCTGAACTACTCAGATTAAAGTTTGTTGAACTTTGCACTATGGCTCCATTAACAAGGATTCCCGCTGGTTATGATGCTAATGGACGTTGTGATTTTCATTTTGGTGCGCCAGGGCACCACATCGAGAATTGTCGGGCTTTTCACCATAATATCCAAGACTTGATCGATGCCAAGACGATTAACTTCGCTCCTACTCCGAATGTGATGAATAATCCTATGCCTCAGCATGGAGGGCCCAGAGTAAACAGTGTGGAAGATGGGGAAAATTTGAACTTGGTAGTCGATGTTAATGACGTTCAGACTTTGTTGTTTGTGGTGAAGGAATGTCTGCTTAGAGGGGGAGTATTCCCGGGATGTGACAAGAATTGTTCAGATTGTGGTAATCATGAAAACGGCTGTGTGAAATTGAAAGAAGGTATCCCGGAATTGATGAATGAAGGTTGTTTACAGTTTGATCGTGTAGTGAAAGACCGTGGAGAGATATCAACTGTTACCATTTACTTTACACCGTCAGAAGGTCTTGTACGTGCTCTAAGAACTATTAGTGCTCCTGTGACTATTGGTACTCATGTGACCGTAGCTGCGCCCGTGACCATATCTGCTCCGGTGACTGTTGATGTTCCCGTGATTAATGCTCCAGTAACTATCAGTACCCCTACCACCATTGCTGCTTCTAGTGGAAGACTTTATGAGAATAGTAGAGCAATTCCGTGGCAATATGACAATGCTTCTTGTAGAAATAGAAGACCTGAGAATCAGACCAGATCAGTAAATCAGACTCCAGTACCAGTTGGTTCGGCTGTGGGTAATGTGGGAGGACCCGGAGGATTTACGAGAAGTGTTCGTTTGTTTGCACCACAGGTTTCGAAGGATAACAATGCTGAGACTCTTGCTAGAACAAAAGGAAAACAAGTTGTCGTTGAAGAAGAACCAGTGCGAAAGGAAGTGTCCGAGAGTTCTTTTGAGAAGGACGTGGAGGAATTCATGAGAATTATCAAGAAAAGTGATTACAAGATCGTGGATCAGTTGAACCAGACACCGTCAAAAATCTCTATTCTCTCTCTGTTAATGTGTTCCGAGGCACATCGTAACGCCCTGTTGAAAATGTTGAATATGGCTTATGTGCCCCAAGAGATTTCTGTTAACCAGCTCGAAGGTGTTACTGCAAATGTTAACACGAGACATGGTTTGGGATTCACGGATCTGGACTTGACACCTGAGGGTCGCAATCACAATAGAGCTCTGCATATCACGATGGAATGAAAAGGCGCTATTTTGTCGCATGTTTTGGTTGATACCGGTTCTTCTTTGAATGTGCTGCCCAAAAAGGCTCTGAGTAAGCTTGATGCCGAAGGGGTTGTTCTCACACCAAGTGATCTTGTTGTCCGTGCTTTTGATGGATCCAAGCGATCAGTTTTTCGTGAAGTCACGTTGCCTGTGAAGATCGGCCCGAAAGTATTTAATATTGTCTTCTATGTGATGGATATTCAACCAGTATATAGTTGTCTGTTGGGGCGTCACTGGATACTGTCGCATTACGCGAAAAACCGGCGGGAAAAAGAAACAACCGAGCCGCCACCGTGCGTTATTTATCCCAAAAGAGGGAAAGGAAACGCTCGAAGTAAACCTGGAAAAGACATGGTCTCGCGACCAGAGAGAAATGGGATCGGGAGTCGGTTATGCGAAGGGAAGGTATTAGCACCCCTACGCATCCGTCGTACTCGACGGGATCCACGCACAAAAGGAAGGATAAAGGTTGCTAAAACTGCTCAAACATCAAACACTGGCTGAAAGGAGACACAGGAAAACAAGAGAAACTAACTGGGCCTACGTAGTCTGTCAGGCACAAACATCAGAGTCGACGTAGTTCAGGACTAAGGGAAACATGCTCGCTAGGATGTCACATCCTATGCATACGTATCTTCTCTGACAGGAGAAGAATCAGAGCACTCGTAGCTCGGCTAACGCACGCCAAACGAAACACAAACCGGAAACCGACTGCCAATCGTTGGACTTACGTCAGACTCCACACAAACACAGGCAAACATGGAAACCGAATGCCAATCGCTGGACTTACATCAGACTCCGAACCAAACAAACACACACTGGAAACCGACTGCCAATCGCAGGACTTACGTCAGACTCCAAACAAAGAAACAAGGCACATGCACAGGAAACCAACTGCCAATCGCTGGACTTACGTCAGACTCCAATACAACACAAAGGGTCAAAACAAAAAGGGCGCCCGGAGAGATTAGCTGATCTCCTGCCTACGTACCTCATCTGGTATGAGGATCAGGGTGACGTAGTTCCCCTACGTAGGGAAAAAGGACTAGCCTAACCAGAGACTGGGAAATGACATACTAGAAGGGAGACTAACTCGAGCCTAATAGTTATCATGTAAATTCACCATGGTCCTAGGTTAAGGTTTCTATCTAACTTGCACAGGGAGCAAGCTATCATAAACAGCACATGCAAAGCAAACATACACACAATTATACACACTATATACAAACAAATTGGGCTCACACAAGGTTAGGCTGTGAAACACAAGCCAACTGGAATCGGGTGTAATTAGCTTTTAACCCTAACATTGAGAGTTAGGGTGAAGCAGATGAAATGGGAAGTGAGGGTAAGACCTCACAGCTCTTATCCCTGGCCTGGGAGAGCTTCAGACAAATGACAGTGTGGGAGTTCAGAAAGTAGGAACTCTTCTATCCACATATGACTGACACAACAAAGATCTTGGGTTAATATCCACAATGCATCAACATGTAATGTGAGCAAAGGGATGACACACTGAATAGTAGGAGATGGATTGCACATCTCTTTTATCTGCCAATTGCCTTGTCAAAGGTCTTTTCCTGCTTGGCACAAAGATAAACAAACACAAGCATTGCCTCTTAATTAGGGCTTCAGACAGGTGCCTGCCCAAGTAACAGGACAGGTCTTCCAGACTACATGAAGTAAAAGAGTTATACCTCAATGCTTAAGCAACCAAGCAAAAGCAAAAGCAAGTTCAAAAGAACTTAAGCAACTAATGTACCTGAAAAAAATCTAACTCAATCAGTATACAAGTCAAACAGACAAACAACATTCAACATTAACAGTCAAACAGACAAGCAAGCAATGCAACAAGGTGCAAGCCACAAGCTCAACTCAAATGAACTAAAATCCACCTATAAAACAACTCAAGATTAGTCAACATCAACCAATTATTCAACTCAAGCAAATGAATCAATCCCATTATGGCCATGTGCTTCTTAACCTGAAATCAAAACTCAACTGTGAGTCACAAACCACTAGGGCAAAGCCTAGGGTCAAAGATGGAGAAATAATCCAAAACAGAACATGAAATTCAACATAAATCAACCTAATCAATTAAGGACACAATCCAAAAGGTCTCATGTCAATAGCATCAACCAAATTCATTTCATAAACCAAATATGGCAAGGTATGCAAGTTGAAAGCACATTGAGACAATAGAATAAACAAATGCACATTAATTCAAAAATGACTCAATTAATCTCAAGAAAATTCATGGCTAAACAGAACATACAATATGATCATCACACAAACAATTAGGGCAATTGGACATGATTAGGCATGGTAATCAAATTGTATAAGGCAAGGCAATCAAAACAAGCTCAAATGGGACACCAAATGTTACACCAACTTAGCACAAGCCTAAAACATAAATGGAACAAGGTAACAACCTAAAACCAAAGCCAAAACAAACTTTAACATGTCTAGAAACAATGTGCAAAATTTCACGTCCATAGGATAAAGCACAAGCATTTCACAAATGATTGAAATTCAAGACCATTCAAAAGCTCACAAATGATCATCCAGCATGAAAAATCTCAAACAAATCAGAAATGAATCCAAAAATTCTAGGAAAATTCATGGTCAATCACAACCTCCACAACAAGCAACATACAAAAAGTCAAAGGATTTGGAATTTATTTGGCATGGGAAAGAAATTAATCAAATTGAGCAAGCAAAGGTGTGACACACATTGCCACACCTATACTCACATGATCATATCTCAGCAATGGCACATGATAAAGTTACAAACTCAACACCAAAATGTCCAGCATGAAGTCTAGTTTAAGCATGTCAAATTTCATAGGCATTGGATAAACAACCATCATTTCACAAATGAAATAGTAAAGCAAGGTTCAAAAAGCATACATGTTAACATTCCCTAGCACCAATTAATTTCCAGCCATGCACAAATTGGAGAAAAATAATCAAAAAAAACTAGAAACAATAAGGACCATGATGCATAAATTCCCACATTATTTGGATGATTATTCAATGATTTATGAATTTATGAAGTGAAAGAAAAATGAAAAAAAACATGTGAAGTATGTATGCATGTGGTATGGAGGGAAAATAGAAAATGTAATGGCATTTGAAAATGTGTCATGAGCCTGGATCGAAGAGAGAACAATTTGAAATGAAACGCGCTAGTAGTGAAACATGCCGTTTCACTTAAACAGACGTGGCAAGGTTAAGCGCTTATGACCAATCATTTTGCCATGCGTGCGCTACGTGGACCAATACATGCAAGCTATTCCAAAAACACATGCACAATGCAGAAACGCGCCTGGACGGATCAAACTCAGTTTCTGGAAAAATATTTATCATCTTCATACGAGTTCATCATGGATCATGAACAAATTTCTCAGAAACACAAAACAAGCATATCATCGTGTTCATCTCTCATCACTCATCACTAATCCATGCATGATTTAATCTAATTCATCGTATATCAAGAAAATCGAAGCAATTAAGTTTCACACATTAAACTTACAATCACTATATCTAACACAATAATGCATGGAAATCAGTGATCTAAAGCTCAGATTGCTCAGCATTGAAGGATCTACAACAATCACATAACAATTTCATGAATTAAGGAAATCGATTTTTGACCTTGATGAAGATGCAGAACTGGAATAGCTCGATTCAGGCCTTGCTAAGCCCAAACAGATATTCCTTAGTGCTTGTATGGATGAATGGTTGAAGAATTGATGTTTAATCGAGCTTGATTCCAATAGAAATTGCAGCTGCCATGGATGAGCTTCAAGCTTTGAAATGCTTCCAATCTGCACGAAATCCCTTGGATCTTGGCTCAGCAATGCTCAATAATGCTTCTAGGTGATGAATGAATCAAGAACAATGCAATGTGTTTGGAGAAAATTGAAGAAAAAAATGAGAGAAAATTTGTGAAGAAATTCTAGATCTGGAAATTGTGATGTTGTTAGCAGAAAATTTGTTATGATTTACTATATATATGATGTGCTAATCATCCCTTAATCATGCTTAGGCCATTTGGTAATTGGATTAGGGAAATGAGAGTGTGGATGCAAGTTTGGATAATTCACCTCCATGCATGAAAATGAATGGAACAGTGCACGAAAATGCCTTGGAATTCACTTGAAATGTTGTGTGGAAGCCAATGCAAGTGGTAGAATGTGAAAACAATGCTTCATTTTCAAATTTGAATTTTTCCCTCCAAAATCAAGTGAAAATGCAAATGTTCATGTAATGAGAATGCATGGCATGTGATGTATGTTTTGGATAGTGTATGTCAAGACATGAATGTACAAAAAAGAACCACTCCATTTGGCCTTATGGTTTGAAAGTTATGCACATTTGAAGTTCCAAGTTCACTTGGCCATGATTGATCCATATCTTTTCAACCATACATGAGAAACTCATGATCTTGGACTTTTTGGAAATGGGAGAGCAAGATCTTCAACTTTCATGTTGGAAAAAATTTCATTTGATTCCTTCTTGATGATGTAATCTTGAGGAGAAAACCTTTCCCTTTTTGGCAATTTCAAATTACAAGTCACTTACTATTTTTGGAAAGTTTTGATCTGACCTCAAATTCTTCATTGTTGATGTTTGAAATGTCAAATGAGACTTGTATGGACATGAATGAGGCATCTCTAACAATCTCCCACCTTCAAATCCATGGTTGAATTGACAGTTGACTTCTGTTGACTTTCTAGGGTTTCAGATGAATTGATCATTGACTGATGAGCTTTGAACATCCAATGCTTGACCTCATCTCTTCAAAATGATCCCTAGGTCACATGAACTCAATATCCCAACCCTAGGGCTTTGGTTCCATGGAAACTTCACTTGCTTGCTTGCACAACTGAATCTCCTGACCAGTCTTGACTGATGACTGATGAACTATGCAATGGACAATGCAATGTTAATGGCCTAAAAATGAAAATGTATATGCAAAATGGGAGGTGAAAATTTGAGGTGCTACAGCTGCCCCTATTCAATCAACTGGGAACCCGAATGGATGAGAGCAACGACTGTCAGACCTTCAGGGTAAACAGGGATTGAATACCAAAGAACCGTAGAAATTTGCACTCTGCGGGGATCCAAGAAAGGAAAATTCACCAACGGAAGCTTCCACTGGGATCTGATATTTATTACTGGGGATTTTGATTTTTTCTCAAAGGTACAGTCACATCCGGACATCGAAAGATGATGAATGGGAACAGAAATCACAACTAGACGTCAACGGACGACCAGGAAAAACTCAACGTTTATCGAAACCAACGGAGAGGTGACCAGACATCATCGGATGAATGGGAAGGGGAATACAACCAGACGTCATCGGACGAATGGGAAAAACTCAACGTTTACCGAAACCAACGGAGAGGTGACCAGACATCAACGGATGAATGGGAAAGAAATACATCTAGATGTCAACGGACAACTAGGAAAAACTCGACGTTTATCGAAACCAACGGAGAGGTGACCAGACATCAACGGATAACCGGAGACTCGACCAGACGTCAACGGACGAACGGGAGAAGCTCGACGTTTATCGACACCAACGGAGAGAGGTGACCAGACATTAACGAATGACTGAAAAGAAAGGGATACAACCAGACGTCATCGGACGAATGGGAAAAACTCAACGTTTATCGAAACCAACGGAGAGGTGACCAGATATCAACGGATGAACTGGGAAAAGGGAATACCATTAGACGTCAACGGACGCATAGGAAAAACTCAACATTTATCGAAACCAACGGAGAGGTGACCAGACATCAACGGATGAATGGGAAGACTCGACCAGACGTCAACGGACGAACGGGAGAAGCTCGACGTTTATCGACACCAACGGAGAGAGGTGACCAGACATCAACGGATGAATGGGAAAGCCTCGACCAGACGTCAAAGGACGAAAGGGAGAAGCTCGACGTTTATCGACACCAACGGAGAAGGAGACCAGACATCAACGGATGAATGGGAAAGACTCGACCAGACGTCAACGAACGAATGGGAAAAACTCAACGTTTATCGAAACCAACGGAGAGGTGACCAGACATCAACGGATGAACTGGGAAAAGGGAATACCACTAGACGTCAACGGACGCATAGTAAAAACTCAACGTTTATCGAAACCAACGGAGAGGTGACCAGACATCAACGGATGAATGGGAAGACTCGACCAGACGTCAACGGACGAACGGGAGAAGCTCGACATTTATCGACACCAACGGAGAGAGGTGACCAGACATCAACAGATGAATGGGAAAGACTCGACCAGACGTCAACGGACGAAAGGGAGAAGCTCGACGTTTATCGACACCAACGGAGAAGGAGACCAGACATCAACGGATGAATGGGAAAGACTCGACCAGACGTCAACGGACGAACGAGAGAAGCTCGACGTTTATCGACACCAACGGAGAAGGAGACCCTACTGGGGAAAAGCTAATCACAAACAAACGTCAATAGACGATTGGGAAAAACTCAACGTTTATCGAAACCAACAGAGAGGTGACCAGACATCAACAGATGAACTGGGGAAAGAGATACATCTAGATGTCAACGGACAACTAGGAAAAACTTGACGTTTACCGACACCAACGGAGAGGTGAACAGACATCAACGGATGACCTGGGGAAAGAGATACATCTAGATGTCAACGGACAACTAGGAAAAACTCGACGTTTATCGAAACCAACGGAGAGGTAGCTCACTGGGGATCAAAGGTCGCGACAGGGAGCAGACAGGAAGGAACACCAAGGATACCGGGTTGTAGGCACAAAATAGGTGACCGACCAAAGCGTGAATTGGTTTGAGTTCCAAAACACTCATCATCCTGAAGAGGGCTAGAAAAGCAATCTTGTTAGAGGATGGACATTCGATTCCACAAGGAATACGAACCTTACTTAGTTAGGGAAACAAACAAAGGGTTCAACCAAAGAGCGCATGAGATATATTATCTATAGCCGTCAAAACGTAGATAATATACTCGCATGGAAGATTATCCATAACCGGTTTGTAGGTTGCTAAATGGATAAATCGACCAAAATCGTGAATTGGTGTGTGTTCCAAAACACTCATCATCCTGAAGAGAGCGAAAGCAAACTTGTTAAAGGATGGACATTCGATTCCACAAGGAATACGAATCTTACTCAACTGGGAAGGACAACACTTCGACCAAAGAGCGCATGAGATATATCATCTATAGCCGTCAAAACATAGATAATATACTCGCATGGAAGATTATCCATAACCGGGTTGTAGGTTGTTAAATGGACAAATCAACCGAAGAAGAAAGGCATCGGGATATCGAGACTAGGTATGCAAAGATGACCAATCAAAAGGGGAAACCACAAACATTACCAGCAAACGGTGAATGAAAGAGGACCCACTGAGGATAAAACTGGCTTACTCGGAGCAATTATCCAAAGGAAGGGGAGGACCCGCTGGGGATAAAGTTGCTTAACCAAAGCAAATATCCGAAAGGAGGAAAGAAGTATCAATACCAAAACGGGATAATGATAACTACAAAGAGGGGATTACATCTACCGGTTCGTCGGTAGAAAACCACGGAACAGCAACCGTCATCGACTAGGATGAGCACAAAGGGTTAACTCCACAAAGGGGAGAACAGAGGATTCACATCTACCGTTTAGTAGGTAGAAGACCACAAAGATAGGACTTACAACTACCAGTTCGTAGGTAGAAGCCACCAAATTCCGCTGAGGATAAGATGAATAAGTGCCGGTTAGTGAGTAACTATTCATTTATACCACAGGGAGGCACAAGAGACAGCCTCAAGGAAGCCAGTTTAGGATCGATCCAAAAAGGCAGACTGAATCAAGACTCAACCTAATGAGGAAAGAACTCAATAGGGAAAACCCATCCCGTTATGTGTGTAGGGAGGGAACGGAAACAACCGTCATCCACGAGGATATAACTCAGTGGGGAGTGCCGAAGGAAATGACAGACACTTTCTGCCTAAGGGGTCGACTCTATATGGAGAGATCAGACACACCCACATCTGCTTGTGGAATCGATCCAAGCTTGCAAGATGCTACCAATTGTGTGGGGAGTAACATTGTTGGGGATACCCGCTCAACTAAGGAGTCACTTGTTGGGAAAACACCTCTCTACCCTGCTGGGGAACCCAATTCTGAAATCAATCCAATGGCGCGATGCTAAACTCTTTCCGACAATGGATATGTTTGCAATGCTAATGCATGAGTTTTTTTTTAGCACAATGCCCCATGATCATGGAAATGCTACACACTAATGATGCAATATGCTATGCTTATCTAAATGATGAATGCATAAAAACACATCTCCTCCAGAGACAACCCCGGGGAGCTCTAGGAACTATGCTGAGGATTTCATTACCACGTCAATTTCCACCCTGCTGGGGAAAGACAACCCTTGCTGGGGATGACCTCCATCGAACCCGAACTGCTTGGGGATTACCCTGCTAAGGGAGAACACCAATGCTTATCTCTCATGGGGATAATTTCACCGGACCCGATCCGCTTGGGGACCTTGCTGGGGGAAAACCATCAACACAACCTCTGCTGGGAGATCCACTAGGGGAAAACACTCCACACCCTGATGGGGAAATGCATAACTCTGTTGGGGAAAGGCCTACACCACTCTGCTGAGGAAATAATATACTAGGCCACACTGGCGATAGACATCCACAACCCCGCCGGGGGCAAGCGTTCACGACCACGCTGGGGATACATCCTTAACCCTTAGGAACAAATCTACCCATCGACACTTCCACTGGGGATATGGCAACCTTCAGGCTCGCTGAGGAGACACCGATCTCGAATCTGCTAGGGAGATAATACTCTCAAACCCACCGGGGGATACAGCTTATTTATCACAGAACACCTGTCGATTCGTCGAACATCGGCATTCATCACCCAACCACAGTGTCGATTTTCCACTTTTGTGAGCTCCCAGACTCGTCTGGACTTTTGTGATTCATCACCTTGTATTCACGACTCCTCCGTACTCCACGGAGATTGAACTCCTGGGATTCATACAAACTTTCCAGTCCTCAGACTTTGAAGAGTCTTCTTGATTAATATTCAGGATCGTCGTCATTCTTTCGTCGTCCTTTCACCGTTCTTCTATCCCTTGCCCCTGATTGGACTCTGCAGGGATCTTTTGTCAAAATGTTACCCATCACAAACTGCAAGTGAATGAAGATTTCTAACAGCACCTGCACAAGAGATCGTTAGATAAAAGCGTGCCCCAGGCGTGCCAACATTTCAACACCTAGGTCACTCCAACTTCCGAATAAGATTTCCAGATTTCAATCTTATAAGCATGCATCGGAAGGGATCTCCATGTTTCAAAATGCAAATATTCTTTATCAAACTAAACAGATGTTTTTGCAATCAAAGCGGTAATGAAAACAAAAAACAAAATTTATTTGACTGAACATGCATTTTATTGACAGAAACAAAAAGGTGGCTCACAACCGAGCAACACACAGGAAGCAAACCTGAAAAGAGGTGATTGCGCACAAAAGGAAAAAATCTATCCTAATGGCAAAGTAAAACCGTGATCTCATCGAGTTCCAACTCGGTTACACCCCATATGTCCTCAAGACTTTCCGCACTTTCTATCTTCTGAATAAGACGCTTCCGACCGATCTCTGTCGGAGATTATCCATGATGTGTTAACCAAAATATCAACGATTATGCTGGACGCAGTTGTTTCTTTCAATCCCTCTTTTGCCTGGACCGCCCTTTCGGGTTTTCAGTCCACCGGGATACCCTTTTTTTCCCAAGTCGCCCTTGTGGGGTTTTCGACTTGCCGGGTGTACAAATTCTTTTCATTCTTTATCCCTAACTTTTGCTCGAACCTTTTCCTTTTTTTCGGTTCGCCGGGATGCCCTTTTTTGCTTGGACTATTTTGTCCTTTTCGTCCAGCGGGTCTCTTTACACGAAGTATTTTTTAACTGCGTCCGCATTCACAAGGGATGGAAAATCCTCACCATCCATGGTCGTCAACAACAAGGCTCTGTTAGAGAAAACCTTTTTGACCACGAATGGGATCCATAACTATATATCCACTTGCCCCTACGATCGTTGAGGAGGAAGGATCCTTTTCAATACCAGCTCTCCCACGTGGCACGCACGAGGTCGCACTTTTCGGTCAACAACACGCTTCATTCACTGGGTACAACTGCCCCATGATAAGTAACTGCCAGCCTCTTTTCCTCAATCAGGCTTAGCGTGCCATACTGAGTCCTTATCCACTCAGCCTTCTCTAATTTCTCATCCATCAGGACTCTCCACAATGGGATCTAGACTTCAGTAGGTAATACCACTTCTATCCCATACACGAGCGAGCGCGGCGTTGCCCCAGTAGACGTACGCACCGAAGATCGATACCCAGGATATAAGCTTCGTACTCAGCCCCCATTGTTGGTGCATTCAAATGTTATCCGGGCAACAAAAGGAATGTGGGATCTTTTCGGCGTAACCAAAGCAACACTAACTCATCCATATTAACCCCATCAGACATAAGAATCCGTTCAGATCCAGGGTCAGGCCCCTCCTCCGGGATCGGTTCCTCACAATCTTTCGTTTTGAGCACCTCGAGATGTCCTCATCAGGGAACTCAAACTTCCTTGGTTGATAATCCTCAATGGAATGTTGGGCGAGATAATCAGACATTACACTCCCCCTTACTGCTCTTTGAGAGGCATACTGAATATCGCTTTCAATCAAAATCATTTGCCCTCTCACAACCCGTCCGGTCAATGCTAGCTTCTCAAACACATACTTGATCGAATCCATCTTGGACATCCATAAAGTGGTATGAACCAACATATGCTGTCTCAGTCGGCGAGCAGCCTATGCCAAAGTACAGCAAGTCTTCTCGAGCAGTGAATGTATTGTTTCACAGTCGATAAACTTTTTGCTAAGGTAAATTGCATGCTCTTTTCGACAAGACTGGTCGTGCTGACCCAATACACACCTCATAGACCCCTCGAGGGCTGTCAAGTACCAGGATAAGAGTTGTTCCTTCCACGGGAGGCATTAGAATCAGAGGTTCCTGCAACTTATTCTTTTTTCAATGCCCCTTGGCAATATCCACCTGACCGTTTGCTCTCTTGTTTTGTTTTTTTGTTTCGGTTCAGGCCTTTCTTGCATTGCTTTTTCCTTTTCTTTTCTTTTCTTTCTTTCTTTTTACCTTTTTTTTCTTTTCTTTTTTCATTTTTTTTAGCAGGATCGACCTGGATTCCTCTTATCCACTCATAATAAACCTCAGCAGTTTACCGGACAGCACTCCACAAGTGCACTGATTCAGACTCAACCTCAGCCTGAGTTGTCTCAACCTGGTCAAACAACTTGGCCAGATCCACCAGATGCCCCTCTTCTGCTTGGGACTTTGCTATCATGTCATCAACATAGCATTTGATTCCACGATGAATCATATCATGAAACAAAGTCACTCTGATACGTGGCACCGGCGTCCTGCTTCTCTAGAGGAGAGTCTTCTCTCAATGGTAGCTTGCGTATAACGACATTGGTATCCGACCCTGGCATATCCTGACATGACCAGGAGAAGGTATCCACATTCTCTTTCAACAGGGCTACCATTCTGCTCTCGTCTCGCGTCTGAAGCAGCCCCAAATTTCACTTCCTGACCTCGGCGGTGCCTGGATTGAATCTCTCCTCGTGCGGTTGAATCACCTTCTCCTCTTGTCTCAACAACCTGGCTAATCTTCCAGCAAATCACAATCTTCTTCGCCTTGTTCTTCGGCATGATAGACCGGATTGTCGAAGTCATACAAAGGTGTAACCGAATTGTTATCAATAAGATCAGGAGGATAGTCACTTTTGAGGTCGGAACAAGACAAATCAAAAGGAAAGAAAAATGAAAATAAACATTGCCATTTTTATTTTTTTAAACTTCAAAAATAAATGAAAAATAGGGAACACCGCTTTTAATCACAAAAACATCCAATTATTACTGATGCAAACTGTTGCACAATGAAACACATGAGATGGCCCTTACAATGGACCATTACGTTTCGGGCAAAACGTATGGCTTTCATGCAGACAAAATTGAAAAACAGAAATACTACACTTCAGGATGAGTGACAGTGGTCTTGGAGGCCTTCCAGTTCCCTGGTACGCACGACTTTATCCATGACTCGAGCTCGCGGTCACTGTCAATCTCTTCACCCACTGTACAGGCGTGACCTGAATCCAGCATTCCGGCACTAACGAATGTGAACGGTGGACGACGTCCTCTGTTTTGCCCAGACGAGCCTTGGTCTGGTTGATAGCCAACCCCGAACATATCCGCCTTCACCACAATGTCTATGATTTTTCCCCAGCCTAGGGCTTCTCCGTTCTTCACCACTTCCATGGCCTGTTTGTAAGAAGAAATGGACAACTTCTTCTCTTTCTCAGCTAGAATGGCATCCTCTACCTTGACAGTTTCAACTGCCTGACTTGGTGTTTCAAAATTTTCACCATCCATTTCTACTTCCATCATTCCCTGAATCGTTTCCCTCATCATTGCAAACCCATTTGTGGCGACAGCCGCACAACAGTTATCAATACTAGGGAAAGCTCCACTCTTCATCAGATGTTTTGAGACCACAGACACTGAAGTTTTTAACTGATCCCCCTCAGTCACCTCTATTCCTCTCTTGTCCTTTGACATCATATTCACTCTTACAGGACCATGCCTTGGTATGGGGTTAACATCCTCATTCATTATCTGTGCCAAGCTGATGGCCTTGGAATCCACCATGTCCTGAACGACATGTTTAAAAGCCCTACAACCCTCAATGTTATGTCCTGGTGTCCCAGAATGGAACTCGCACCTGGCATTCTCATCGTAATTTGTAGGCCTCCGATGCGGTTCTACAGGAATCAATATCCTTGGCCGAACTAACCCCAGATCCTTCAACCTCTTGAATAGAAGGGTATAGGTCATGGGTGGCTTATCAAACTGACGATCTGTCCCCTTCTTCACTTGGCTCTTAGCTTTCTGTGCTTTCTGTTGAGGTGGCGGTTGTTGCTGTTGTACTGGTGGATTACCAACAGGAGTGGTTACAGTGGCAGCATAAGGGTGGTACCGATCCTTACCGCGTTCTTTTTTTGCCTGCACACCATTTGACTCAACCTCCTTCTCAGGATGACCACTGCCAGAGGATTTCTTTACTACAGTTCCAGAGGGGTTGTTTACTTCGGATGACGGAGGCTTTCCCTGAACTTTCTCATTTATCATCCAGCATTCAATCCTCTCCAACCTCTCAATAATTGCCTTCTGCCCCGAGGCGAGCCCTTGCACGACTTGGAACAACTCTCCCATCATCTCTTTCAATTCGAGAATGTCGGCGTTGGGCGGATCCATCAGCTTGGATTTGTTGAGTCTTGCCAAATATCTGAACGGAAGAGCTATGCACACCAGTTAGACACTGACACCTACAAAACAGCAAACATGTTAGTATGACTCACACATGCAATGCCTATCCGTGTGAGGAATGTCCTTTGATTCTAGCTTCATCGAGACGGATAATATTTCATCAATAACATTCTGACATCTGGATGTCTCTCAACCAGAATCTCAATAAAAAATAATGGACCCTGAGTACGGATAGACATGGGTTGAATGCAGATGAATGCAAAATGGGAATGATGCAAATGCATGCAGGCAAGTCACTGTGCCATCTCCAAGTCATCTGAAGAACCATTAAATCTCTGAACTAGTCACAGTCACCTGAGGGACTAAGTCACCATAATTTTGACTTGGGGAGTTCCGAAATAAACGGAACCGGAGGTTACATCACTATCATCACAGGAACATCCACTGAACGGATGACAACCAGATCCTCTGAACAAGTACTCTCAAATTCAACCCGGGGATCCGAAATAAACGGAACCCGCTGATATCACGGACAGAATTCCGGCGTGACAGAAGTAAGTACCCATAAGTTCATCTGAACCATAGTCACCATCTGTACCTGTAAATGATTCAAACCCTCCCCACTCACGGGTGTCATCTAGGCCAGGGTAAGGTCGAGAGAAACGCAACATAAATTACCCTTTCATAGAATATCATCATGTACACACCCGAAGTATGTAACGACAATACCCCATCAGAGTCTGAACTGCTCGTGATATCAATGTTCCGCTAAGTGGCGCAATACCACCCGCTTCCCATGAATCACTCTATTCCTAGGTGTCCTAGATTTCACTCATGGCCTGGGTATTGGGCCTTTTACCTCATGTAACTCCCACCCCAACAGAGAGATACACAGCCAGCACAATGAAAATATGATGCATGCAAACATGTAATGCAAACAATAAATGCAAACAATAAATGCAAACAATAAATAAATGAATGCAATAAATGAAACAGCAAAAGCAACCAAACCCTATCCTAGAGAGCTCTAGGAGAGACTCGCTCAGGGAAGATGGTTCAGTAAGAGGTCAACTTCTCAATGTCCCCAGCAGAGTCGCCAGCTGTCGCATTACGCGAAAAACCGGCGGGAAAAAGAAACAACAGAGCCGCCACCGTGCGTTATTTATCCCAAAAGAGGGAAAGGAAACGCTCGAAGTAAACCTGGAAAAGACATGGTCTCGCGACCAGAGAGAAATGGGATCGGGAGTCGGTTATGCGAAGGGAAGGTATTAGCACCCCTACGCATCTGTCGTACTCGACGGGATCCACGCACAAAAGGAAGGATAAAGGTTGCTAAAACTGCTCAAACATCAAACACTGGCTGAAAGGAGACACAAGAAAACAAGAGAAACTAGCTCGGCAGGATATCGCATCCTGGGCCTATGTAGTCTGTCAGGCACAGACATCAGAGTCGACGTAGTTCAGGACTAAGGGAAACATGCTCGCTAGGATGTCGCATCCTATGCATACATATCTTCTCTGACAGGAGAAGAATCAGAGCACTCGTAGCTCGGCTAACGCACGCCAAACGAAACACAAACAGGAAACCGACTGCCAATCACTGGACTTACGTCAGACTCCACACAAACACAGGCAAACATGGAAACCGAATGCCAATCGCTGGACTTACATTAGACTCCGAACCAAACAAACACAGACTGGAAACCGACTGCCAATCGCTGGACTTACGTCGGACTCCAAACAAAGAAACAAGGCACAGGCACAGGAAACCAACTGCCAATCGCTGGACTTACGTCAGACTCCAACACAACACAAAGGGTCAAAACTAAAAGGGCGCCCGGAGATATCAGCTGATCTCCTGCCTACGTACCTCATCTGGTATGAGGATCAGGGCGACGTAGTTCCCCTACGCAGGGAAAAAGGACTAGCCTAACCAGAGACTGGGAAATGACATACTAGAAGGGAGACTAACTCGAGCCTAATAGTTATCATGTAAATTCACCATGGTCCTAGGTTAAGGTTTCTATCTAACTTGCACAGGGAGCAAGCTATCCTAAACAGCACATGCAAAGCAAACATACACACAATTATACACACTATATACAAACAAAGTGGGCTCACACAAGGTTAGGCTGTGAAACACAAGCCAACTGGAATCGGGTGTAATTAGCTCTTAACCCTAACATTGAGAGTTAGGGTGAAGCAGATGAAATGGAAAGTGAGGGTAAGACCTCACATCTCTTATCCCTGGCCTGCGAGAGCTTCAGACAAATGACAGTTTGGGAGTTCAGAAAGTAGGAACTCTTCTATCCACATATGACTGACACAACAAAGATCTTGGGTTAATATCCATAATGCATCAACATGTAATGTGAGCAAAGGGATGACACACTGAATAGCAGGAGATGGATTGCACATCTCTTTTATCTGCCAATTGCCTTGTCAAAGGTCTTTTCCTGCTTGGCACAAAGATAAACAAACACAAGCATTGCCTCTTAAGGAGGGCTTCAGACAGGTGCCTGCCCAAGTAACAGGACAGGTCTTCCAGACTACATGAAGTCAAAGAGTTATACCTCAATGCTTAAGCAACCAAGCAAAAGCAAAAGCAAGTTCAAAAGAACTTAAGCAACTACTGTACCTGAAAAAAATCTAACTCAATCAGTATACAAATCAAACAGACAAACAACAGTCAACATTAACAGTCAAACAAACAAGTAAGCAATGCAACAAGGTGCAAGCCACAAGCTCAACTCAAATGAGCTAAAATCCACCTACAAAACAACTCAAGATTAGTCAACATCAACCAATTATTCAACTCAAGCAAATGAATCAATCCCATTATGGCCATGTGCTTCTTAACCTGAAATCAAAACTCAACTTTGAGTCACAAACCACTAGGGCAAAGCCTAGGGTCAAAGATGGAGAAATAATCCAAAACAGAACATGAAATTCAACATAAATCAACCTCAATCAATTAAGGACACAATCCAAAAGGTCTCATGTCAATAGCATCAACCAAATTCATTTCATAAACCAAATATGGCAAGGTATGCAATTTGAAAGCACATTGAGACAACAGAATGAACAAATGCACATTAATTCAAAAATGATTCAATTAATCTCAAGCAAATTCATGGCTAAACAGAACATACAATATGATCATCACACAAACAATTAGGGCAATTGGACATGATTAGGCATGGTAATCAAAGTGTATAAGGCAAGGCAATCAAAACAAGCTCAAATGGGACACCAAATGTTACACCAACTTAGCACAAGCCTAAAACAGAAATGGAACAAGGTAAAAACCTCAAACCAAAACCAAAACAAACTTTAACATGTCTAGAAACAATGTGCAAAATTTCACGTCCATAGGATAAAGCACAAGCATTTCACAAATGATTGAATTTCAAGACCATTCAAAAGCTCACAAATGATCATCCAGCATGAAAAATCTCAAACAAATCAGAAATGAATCCAAATATTCCAGGATAATTCATGGTCAATCACAACATCCACATCAAGCATCATACAAAAAATCAAAGGATTTGGAATTTATTTGGCATGGCAAAGAAATTAATCAAATTGAGCAAGCAAAGGTGTGACACACATTGTCACACCTATATTCACATGATCATATCCCAGCAATGGCACATGATAAAATTAGAAACTCAACACCAAAATGTCCAGCATGAAGTCTAGTTTAAGCATGTCAAATTTCATAGGCATTGGATAAACAACCATCATTTCACAAATGAAATAGTAAAGCAAGGTTCAAAAAGCATACATGTTAACATTCCCTAGCACCAATTAATTTCCAGCCATGCACAAATTGGTGAAAAATAATTAAAAAAAAACTAGAAACAATAAGGAGCATGATGCAAAAATTCCCACATTATTTGGATGATTATTCAATGATTTATGAATTTATGAAGTGAAAGAAAAATTAAAAAAAACATGTGAAGTATGTATGCATGTGGTATGGAGGGAAAATAGAAAATGTAATGGCATTTGAAAATGTGTCATGAGCCAGGATCGAAGGGAGAACAATTTGAAATGAAACGCGCTAGTAGTGAAACGCGCCGTTTCACTTAAACAGACGTGGCAAGGTTAAGCGCTTATGACCAATCATTTTGCCATGCGTGCGCTACGTGGACCAATACATGCAAGCTATTCCAAAAACACATGCACAATGCAGAAACGGGCCTGGACGGATCAAACTTAGTTTTCTGGAAAACTATTTATCATCTTCATACGAGTTCATCATGGATCATGAACAAATTTCTCAGAAACACAAAACAAGCATATCATCGTGTTCATCTCTCATCACTCATCACTAATCCATGCATGATTTAATCTAATTCATCGTATATCAAGCAAATCGAAGAAATTAAGTTTCACACATCAAACTTTAAATCACTATATCTAACACAATAATGCAAGGAAATCAGTGATCTAAAGCTCAGATTGCTCAGCATTGAAGGATCTACAACAATCACATAACAATTTCATGAATTAAGGAAATCGATTTCTGACCTTGATGAAGATGCAGAACTGGAATAGCTCGATTCAGGCCTTGCTAAGCTCAAACAGATATTCCTTAGTGCTTGTATGGATGAATGGATGAAGAATTGATGTTTAATCGAGCTTGATTCCAACAGAAATTGCAGCTACCATGGATGAGCTTCAAGCTTTGAAATGCTTCCAATCTGCACGAAATCCCTTGGATCTTGGCTCAGCAATGCTCAATAATGCTTCTAGGTGATGAATGAATCAAGAACAATGCAATATGTTTGGAGAAAATTGAAGAAAAAAATGAGAGAAAATTTGTGAAGAAATTCTAGATCTGGAAATTGTGATGTTGTTAGCAGAAAATCTGTTATGATTTACTATATATATGATGTGCTAATCATCCCTTAATCATGCTTAGGCCATTTGGTAATTGGATTAGGGAAATGAGAGTGTGGATGCAAATTTGGATAATTCACCTCTATGCATGAAAATGAATGGAACAGTGCACGAAAATGCATTGGAATTCACTTGAAATGTTGTGTGGAAGCCAATGCAAGTGGTAGAATGTGAAAACAATGCTTCATTTTCAAATTTGAATTTTTCCCTCCAAAATCAAGTGAAAATGCAAATGTTCATGTAATGAGAATTCATGGCATGTGATGTATGTTTTGGGTAGTGTATGTCAAGACATGAAGGCACAAAAAAGAACCACTACATCTGGCCTTATGGTTTGAAAGTTATGCACATTTGAAGTTCCAAGTTCACTTGGCCATGATTGATCCATATCTTTTCAACCATACATGAGAAACTCATGAGCTTGGACTTTTTGGAAATGGGAGAACAAGATCTTCAACTTTCATGTTGGACAAAATTTCATTTGAAGCATTCTTGATGATGTAATCTTGAGGAAAAAACCTTTCCCTTTTTGGCAATTTCAAATTACAGGTCACTTACTATTTTTGGAAAGTTTTGATCTGACCTCAAATTCTTCATTGTTGATGTTTGAAATGTCAAATGAGACTTGTATGGACATGAATAAGGCATATCTAACCATCCCCCACCTTCAAATCCATGGTTGAATTGACAGTTGACTTCTGTTGACTTTCTAGGGTTTCAGATGAATTGATCATTGACTGATGAGCTTTGAACATCCAATGCTTGACCTCATCTCTTCAAAAGTATCCCTAGGTCACATGAACTCAATATCCCAACCCTAGGGCTTTGGTTCCATGGAAACTTCACTTGCTTGCTTGCACAACTGAATCTCCTGACCAGTCTTGACTGATGACTGATGAACTATGCCATGGACAATGCAATGTTAATGGCCTAAAAATGAAAATGTATATGCAAAATGGGAGGTGCAAATTTGAGGTGCTACAGATACATGGAGCCGGAGCAGTTTCTTCGACTCTCCACCAAAAGCTAAAATACGTGTGGGATGGTCAGGTTGTGACCGTGTATGGCGAAAAGGACATCTTTGTGAGCCATTTATCCTCCTTCAAATATGTGGAGATGGATGGCGAAATTCATGAAACTCTATGTCAAGCTTTTGAGACTGCCAGTATTGAGAAGGTGGCTTTTGTTGAACAGAAGAAACCAGGTACCTCGATTGCGTCCTATAAACAAGTTTTAAAGGTCAGTCATTCAGGTAACGCGAAAGGTTGGGGCAAGATGATTGATGTGCCCATAAAAGAAGACATGTTTGGCATTGGTTATCAGCCTTTTCAATCATCAGAGCAGGGTGTCCAGGATCAGAAAGGGCCGTGTACTTTCACTAGTGCTGGATTGATGAATCACGGGGATTTCTTCGCAATAGACAATGAAAATGGTGAAAGTGATTGTGATATGGATAATTGGGTGCGCCCGTGTGCTCAAGGGGAGAAAATCAACAACTGGACCGTTGAAGAAATAGTCCAAGTTACCCTTCAGACAGAGTAATTTTCTTTTGTTTTGCATTTTGCATGAAAACCCTACGCTCTGCCCAAGGCGTAGTGGTTCATTGTAGGGCCATATCATGTTTTGAATTTTCAATGATTATCATCAATAAAGGACGTTTTGCAATCAAATTTGTGCTCACTGTCTTTCTGTTTTTATTACTTTCATTTTCAAAACCATAAAAATGGCAATGTTTTTTTCTCTGTGACTTCCTTGAACTCTTTTCTAAAATAAGGCATGAAACATCATTCGTGCAGAATTGATCTGGCGGATTCCATTAAAAACAGTTCTGTTATGGCTCAGTATGACTTTGATGATCCCATTTAGCAGGCCGAAAAGGAGAGTGAAGAAGATTGTGAACTCCCCAAAGAATTGGCCAGACTATTGTAACAGGAGGAAAGGGTCATTCAACCTCATTAGGAAGAGTTGGATGTCATTAACCTTGGTACTGAGGACGCAAAGAAGAAGATCAAGTTAGGGGCTGCTTTAGAGGAAAAGGTCAAGAGAGGGCTGATTGAAATGCTGCAGGAATATGTGGATGTATTCGCATGGTCGTATCAAGATATGCCTGGTTTGGATACATATATTGTGGTGCACAGGCTACCTCTCAGAGCAGATTGTCCTTCGGTAAAGTAGAAGCTTCGTAGAACTAGTCCTGATATGGCTGTCAAGATCAAAGAGGAGGTTCAGAAACAGTTGGATGCAGGTTTTCTAGCAGTTACCAATTATCCCCCTTGGGTGGCCAACATCGTACCCGTGCCGAAGAAGGATGGTAAAGTCAGGATGTGTGTTGATTACCGAGATTTAAACAGAGCCAGCCTGAAAGATGACTTCCCATTACCTCACATTGACGTATTGGTTGATAACACTGCTCAGTCCTCGGTTTTCTCTTTCATGGATGGATTTTCTGGCTATAATCAGATCAAGATGGCGCCAGAAGACATGGAGAAGACGACATTCATTACACCTTGGGGCATGTTCTGTTATAAGGTAATGCCATTTGGGTTGAAGAACGCCGGTGCTACCTACCAAAGAGCTATGACGACTCTCTTTCATGACATGATGCACAAAGAAATTGAAGTGTACGTGGATGATATGATTGCGAAGTCTCAGACAGAAGAGGAGAACTTGGTAAACTTGCAAAAGTTGTTTGAAAGACTGAGAAAGTTCAAACTGAGGCTGAATCCAAACAAGTGTACATTTGGAGTGAGATCTGGAAAGCTGTTAGGTTTCACTGTCAGTGACAAAGGGATTGAGGTTGATCCAGCGAAAGTAAAAGCTATTCAAGAAATGCCTGAACCAAGAACGGAAAACCAGGTTCGTGGGTTTTTAGGGAGGCTGAACTACATTGCGCGGTTCATATCTCACCTAAAGCTACGTGCGAACCGATATTTAAATTGCTAAGAAAATATCAAGCAATCAGGTGGAACGATGATTGTCAAAAATCTTTTGATAAGACAAAAGAATATTTGCAGAAACCTCCAATTCTTATACCTCCGGTTCCTGGGAGGCCTCTAATAATGTACCTTTCAGTAATAGAGAATTCGATGGGGTGTGTATTGGGACAGCATGACGAGTCTGGTCGAAAAGAGCATGCAATATACTACCTTAGCAAAAAGTTTACCGACTGTGAAACAAGATATTCGCTGCTCGAGAAAACTTGTTGCGCTTTGGCATGGGCTGCTCGCCGACTAAGACAGTATATGTTGAACCATACTACCTTGTTGATTTCTAAGATGGACCCAGTAAAGTATATCTTTGAAAATCCGGCTCTTACCGGACGAGTGGCTCGTTGGCAGATGGTTTTGACAGAGTATGATATCCAGTACACGTCGCAAAAGGCCATCAAGGGTAGTATTCTGTCTAATTACCTTGCCGAGCAACCAATTGATGACTATCAGCCGATGATGTTTGAATTCCCCGATGAAGATATCATGTACTTAAAGATGAAAGATTGTGAAGAGCCTTTTATCGAGGAAGGACCGGATCCCGATGACAAGTGGACACTGATGTTTGATGGGGTGGTAAATGTGAATGGAAATGGTGTTGGGGCAGTACTCATTAATCCTAAAGGTGCACACATACCTTTTTCCACCAGATTGACTTTTGAAGTAACCAATAACAAAGCTGAGTACGAGGCCTGTATCATGGGGATTGAGGAAGCCATCGATCTAAGGATCAAAACTCTGGACATTCATGGAGATTTTGCTCTAGTGATTAACCAAGTCAATGGAGACTGGAATACTCATCAGCCGCATTTGATTCCTTATAGAGATTACACCAAAAGGATCCTGACTTTCTTCAAGACAGTAAAGTTGTATCATGTACCCCGAGATGAAAATCAAATGGCTGATGCCTTAGCCACATTATCTTCCATGATTAAAGTTCATTGGCAGAATCATGTGCCACACGTTGCTGTGAATCGACTTGAGAGGCCTGCGTATGCGTTTGCAGCCGAGTCTGTTATTGATGAGAAGCCGTGGTTTTATGATATTAAGAATTTCCTCAAAAGCCAAGAGTATCCTGAAGGAGCGTCAAAGAATGACAAGAAGACACTGAGAAGGCTAGCTGGAAGCTTTTACTTGAACAAGGATGATGTGTTGTACAAGAGGAACTTTGACATGGTTCTGCTCAGATGCATGGTTAGACACAAAGCAGACGTGTTAATGCAGGAAGTGCACGAGGGATCTTTCGGTACCCATGCTGGTGGTCATGCAATGGCCAAGAAATTGTTAAGAGCCGGTTATTACTGGATGACCATGGAATCTGATTGTTTCAAATACGCTCGGAAGTGCCACAAATGTCAGATCTATGCAGATAAAGTGCATGTACCACCAAACCCTTTGAATATTATGAGATCTCCTTGGCTATTCGCGATGTGGGCCATCGATATGATTGGAAAGATTGAACCTACTGCTTCTAATGGACATCGCTTCATCCTAGTCGCGATTGATTACTTTACCAAGTGGGTGGAAGCAGCTTCCTATGCCAATGTTACCAGACAAG
The DNA here is from genome assembly GCF_024323335.1 of Lathyrus oleraceus. NCBI lineage: Eukaryota > Viridiplantae > Streptophyta > Magnoliopsida > Fabales > Fabaceae > Lathyrus > Lathyrus oleraceus. The sequence goes on from NC_066581.1 coordinate 442,308,740, forward strand.
TGGTTGCTCGATTCATTAAGATAGAAATTATCTGTCGTTATGGGGTTCCTGAGAGAATTATCACTGATAATGGTTTGAATCTCAATAACAAGATGATGAAGGAGCTTTGCAAAGACTTTAAAATCGAACACCGCAATTCTTCTCCTTACAGACCAAAGATGAATGATGTTGTAGAGGCGGGAAACAAGAACATTAAGAAGATTGTGCAAAAGATGGTTGTGACGTACAAGGATTGACATGAGATGTTGCCTTTCTCTTTGCATGGGTATCGTACCTCAGTGCGTATGTCAACCGGGGCAACTCCGTTTTCACTTGTGTATGGCATGGAGGCAGTCCTGCCAGTAGAAGTTGAAATCCCTTCTTTGAGGGTAATGATGGATGTAAAACTTGACGAGGCTGAGTGGGTTCAAGCCAGGTTTGATGAGTTAAATTTAATTGAGGAAACGCGATTAGCGGCTGTGTGCCATGGACAGCTATATCAGAGAAGGATGAAGAAGGCTTTTGATCAGAAAGTGCATCCTCGAAGCTATCAGATAGGTGACTTAGTTTTGAAGAGGATCCTTCCTCCCGTTACAGATAACAGGGGCAAGTGGGCTCCGAATTATGAAGGTCTGTATGTTGTTAAAAAGGTCTTTTTTGGGGGAGCCTTGATGCTTACAACTATGGATGGTGAAGATTTTCCGTCTCCTGTGAATTCAGATGTAGTAAAAAAATAATTCGCATAAACTGACCCGCTGGACAAAAAAAAAGAGAGTCCAGGCAAAAAAGGGCGTCCTGGCGAACCAAGAAAAAAAGAAAAGAAAAAGGTTTGGGAAAAAGTTAGGGATAAAGAATAAAAAGAAAGTAATAATATGTACACCCAGTGGATTGAAAACCTGAAAAGGTGGTCCAGGCAAAAGAGGGATTAAAGCGAAGACTACAGTCTGAGTTACCTGTACTTCATCACGTTTCAGTTTCTACCATCTTGAAGGATATGATCGGTCCAATCACTCTTCTCAGAAGGCAAATAATTTGGGGAAAGTGAAGATCTATGAGTCATAACAGAATTGGAAATTAGTGGAATGTCGTGTTCACATTGCCAATAGGGTAGTTTATTTTCTCTTTTGGCGAAATTACGTCTTCCTAGAATTGCTTCCTGTTGTATTCGCCTTTATAGGCCATTTTCAATCAATAAAAGTCGTTATTCAATCAAATTGCTCTCTTGTTTTTTAATTCTACTGTTTTGTTTGCAAAAAACGTCCGAATTTTTGATAAACATTGCATCTAAAAAACATGAAGGCTAGACAATGACGTGCGGAAAGATAAAACATCTGAAAATCATTTTGAATGTTGAGTACACTTGAGTATATTTTGTCCATACGATCCCATGGGGGCATGTATGTCCTGCTGTTTTGCAGGTTACTATCTTTGATTGATGGCTAAAGCAGACGAGCCAAAGTTTGTTCGAAGGAAGACCCTGTTGTTTCAACACTGTCCAGTCGTGTAAGAAATTGGGTCGTCTAAGTCGAGTTTAGAATTTGTTTCCCCGACATGGTCGAGAGGTTGGTGTTTTCCCAACAAGTGACTCCCCAGTTGAGTTGGTTTCTCTACCGTTCCGAGAATTTCAGATCAGTGAGTATCCTCAGCAGAATTGTTGTATGTCCCCACAGAGTTGGAAGATCGAATCAGAAATGATGTGCTTAGTAAAGTGATCATTTGCTTTCCCAGCAGGAGTTTTCCTCCCTTTGCATCTTGCATGTAGTAATCATCATTTGCATTCGCATTCTCAAATCGCGTAGCATTTCCATTCAGTATGGAGCATTACGCCATAGAAAACTCAAACATATGCATGCAGCTACTCTTGGCAACATTCAGAATCGATAATCCCACTGAGATTTATTTTGTCACCAGTCCGTGAAACGAAAGCTTGATTCCCTTCCGATTTAGTCCCTAGTAAGTGTCTGCCTTATTTTGACATACGTAAGTGTCATCCTTGCGATACCGGTAAGTGTCGTGTTGATCCCCGTAAATGTTTGTGCTTTTCTTTGATGTCGGCAAACATCATCTTTCAATGTCGGTAAACGTCGAATTCCAATTGTTGGCCATCTGTAAATGGCATGTCTCGCATGGTGTCTACAAAAAATCATTATGTCAACACCCATGTGTGTCCTTTCCTTTCTTTGGTGTCGGTAAACATCATTGTTCGATGTCGGTAAACATCAGCCGCTTGTTAACCATCGGTAAATGATTTTGTCATTTAAGATTCCCCAGCAGATTCGCTATCCGTAAATATCGAGTATTTCATTGTCTCCATCGGTAAATGGTTTCGTTTCTTAAATGTATTCTTTCCTTGGTGTCTGTAAACATCTTTATTCGATGTCGGTAAACATCGAGTTCCCTCCCAGTCATCGGTAAATGTCTGGTCTTGTTTCATTTATAAACATCTTTATTCGATGTCCGTAAACATCGAGTTCCTTCCCAGTCATCGGCAAATGTCTGGTCTTGTTTCACTTGCTCCTCCCCAGTGAAGCCGCCATCGGTAAATGGCCTCGCTTTCTTTGATATCGGTAAATATCAATTTGTTTTGAAGCCGCCATCGGTAAATGGCCTCGCTTTCCTTGATATCAGTAAATATCAATTTGTTTTGAAGCCGCCATCGGTAAATGGCCTTGCTTTCCTTGATATCAGTAAATATCAAATTTGTTTTGAAGCCGCCATCGGTAAATGGCCTCGCTCTCCTTGATAGCGGTAAATATCAATCTGTTTTGAAGCTGCCATCGGTAAATGGCCTCGCTTTCTTTGATATCGGTAAATATCAAATCTGTTTCGAAACCGCCATCAGTTAATGGCCTCGCTTTCTCCGCTCTGTCACCTACAAAGTGCAAATTATCCGGTTCTTTTGGTATTCAATCCCTATTTACCTTGAAAGTCTGATAGTCGTTGCTTTCATCCGTTCAGGTTCACAGTTGATTGAATAGGGGCAGCTGTAGCACCTCAAATTTCCCCCCCTCATTCATGCATTCATTTTAGGTCATTTAACATTTCATATTGCATTTCATCATGTCAATCAGAATTAGCTCTAAGAGAGTATCTTCCAGGAAGCTTGAATTCAGCTGTGAAGTCAAAAGTCAACTGTTGGTCTACTGAAGGTCAAACGGCTAGGGAATAACTTGAGTTACTTCTAACATGTTCAAATGAGGCCTATTCATAATTCGACATATTACTCTTGAAGGAACAAAGGTCTAGCGCACAGGTTACAAATTTGGAAAGATGACTTGAGCTGTCATGCTCGCTAGGCGAGCAGGATGGTTCGCCTAGCGAGCCATCAGAGTCTTAATTGTCATGCTCGCTAGGCGAACAGATCCTTCGCTAGGCGAAGCCCACGCGTTTTGAAAATATAACAGAAAAATCTTGGACTTGGACCTCTCTCATTTGAGTCCACATAGCCACGAAAATCAGAGTATAAATTCTGAAAATGTCATTGAGCCAAAGCCTATTCTATTCCTATTACCCTAGAAGAGAAGAGAAGAGAGTGAACTAACTAATTCATAGCAGCCTCCACACACTGAAGAGAAAAAATTCACTCGGACTCTGAGACTTTTCACTCTGACTCACACACTTTTCACTTCCATCTCACACAAACCCTAACATTGCTTTGCAAACCCAACCGTGCAATTCAATTTCATTTGATCTCTCCAATCAGGTTTGACTTATTCCCATTACTTTACGCTTTCAATATGAAATTCCTGAATCATGAGGTATTATGTTTGAATCCGGGAGAGTGGGTATAGTTAGGTCTTGCATGTGGGTTTAGATGTGTATGAATGTGTAGAACAATGCCTTGAATGTTTAATCAATTCGCTTCTGAGATGAATACTATAGGGTTTGGGGTTCCTGAAATCGCACTGTTATCAATGGAGACTCCAGAACCCGTAGGCATTCGCTAGCCCATCGCTAGGCGAGCTTGCAGCGAAGCTTCGCTAAGCCTTCGCTAAGCGAGACAGTAGCGATCGTGACAGTAGTTTTTTTTCTTTCTGTTTGCTCTCTAATTTGTTCTGTGTTTGTTATGACATGTTTTCAATTGCATCCGGGTACATGTTTTAGTACGTATGTCATGTCTTGATGTGTGGATCCCTGCCCCCTGACTTTGAGTTTTGATACCCTTTTGATGCATTTATTTGACAAGAGGTTTAGGCCTCCTATCCTTGGTTGCTTTTTGTGAGCTTTTTGTGAACTTTAATAGCACGATTCATGTGGTTGCTACGATCCTTCTGTTTGGTGCAACTCTTGATTACACCCCATTTTGTTATTCTAACATGTTTGTTGAGTTTTTTGTGAGGGCTCACATAACTTTTGAAGAGATAGCTTGCTTGGTATTCCACTTTATTTTTGGGATACCATTTGGAGATTTATTCCGATTACTTTGCTGACTTGTTTTCTTTGATGGTGCTAGCTTGAGAGATCTCCGGGTTTCTTATTTCTTTAGTTGCTGTTACTTCGGATCTTTATCCGTGTGGTAGATCTCTTGATCCCTTTTACATCTTTCCCGTATTTTACCGATTTCTTAGCTGGAAGACCTCAACAGGAGGCAATGTTTTCTTTTGTTTGTTTACTTTTGTGCCCAAAGACCTCCAAGAAGAGGGACCAGTGCTAAAGACCTCCATGAAGATGCAATTGACGGATAAAAGGGATTAGTAGTCAATCCCTCGTTATTCAGTGTGTCGTTCTCTATGCTCTCACCTTTCTGAATCCCCGCTTTTTGTCATGAGCTCACCCTGTCCAGGGTTAAGAGCTATGAGGTCTTATCCTCATTACCCTTTTGATCTGCTCACCCTGACGTTCAATGTCAGTGGTTAAGAGCCCATTTGATTGCCCTTCCATGGCTTATTTGTTGAGGTTGATATGAACCCTCTTGACTAAATCCCTACCCATGTATGTTGAGCCCCTTGTTGGCGTGTTTACTTTATGCATGTTTGTTTTGTATGGTGTGATCGTCTCCCCATAGTATTTCTAGGCTTCGTATAGTCTCTCGTTTGCATGTCAATTAAGGTAGCACGGTTCCTTCGTCTAGGACTTCGTTTTGCATGAGCATTTCTAAAACACAAACAGACTCATTGATTTTTCTTCTCCTAAGAACACGTTAACTCCTTCTACTACAGGCGAGTATGTCTCCAAAGGTCGAGCATCCGGTAGATTGCGTAGTAACATCGTTCATCTAAAAACGCAAAACAAACAAATAGGTTAGCCGAACTACGTTTTGCTCTGATTCTCATTCCAGATGAGATACGTAGGCATAAGACGCGATGTCTTAGCGAGCACACTCCTCTTTAACCCATAGGTAGCCGAGCTACGAAGACTCTGATTCTCATATTCAGATGAGATACGTATGCAGTGGATGCGACATCCGTGCGAGTCATTTTATTTTGACCCCTCTTTTAGTAAATAGTACATTAGATAAGCCCACACCCTTTAGACAAGAACAACAAGAGTGGGTCCCATAGAGTACTACGAATGCGTAAGGGTGCTAATACCTTCCCTTTGCATAACCGACTCCCGAACCCAAGATTTGGTGGCGAGACCTTGTCTTTTCCTTTCATTTTTCCAGGTTTACTTCGAGCGTTTCCTTTCCCTCCTTTGGGATAAATAATGCATAGTGGCGACTCTTCTATCATTGCTTTTTTCGCCGGTTGTTTTTTTTTCGCATTCCTTTTTTCAGGTTGCGACTCTGTTGGGGACCTGGTTACCCTAAGCGAGTCCCTCCTAGCTTTTGTAGTTTTCTTGTTTGTTGGGTGTTTATTCTTTTGTACAATTATTTATTTACCTGTTTTACCTTATTGCATTCATGTACATATGTCTGCTGTATCTGTGGGTTCTGTTGGGTTGTTTGTTTGTTGGGGTGGGATGTTCTATGAGAGATAAGCCCACTACCCAGGCTTGAGCGTACACACAGGTTTTAGAGTGGATAATCATGAGGTTTGCGTGGCATGCTGCTACGTTAAGTCGTTCATGAAGACCCACATTCCAGACGAGGTTCCTTTTGGATATATTCTGTCCTATGGGTGTTCCATAACGACAGATGTTTCTCTAGAAATCGTTGACTCTGGTGACCATTTCCCGAGAACTCAGTCGAGGCCTCTCCTCCGAGACGCGTTTATGTTAGCTCTGGTGGGCGCATTCTCGCTGCTCAATCCGAGGACCCCGAGGCTGGGAACTTGCTATTAGGATGTCCTGTTGAGGGGAGTCAGTGGAGGTCTTTTGTCTCGTAATAATCCCAAACCTTCATTGGTAAACGTATTATTCGACTGAAGGGAAAGAAACTGACAAACTTCTGTTCTTAGAACCTACCAGTGAGGGGCGGGCTAAATTCAGGAAACCTTAACCTTCAACCAACCCGATTTTATGGAGCAGAGCTTTGATCTTGTATTATATTCTTCAGTGGGTTTTCTCTTCAGACAGTGTGACCCAACAGTTGTTCAAGCAGATACAACAATCTTGATTTCCATGTCACTGCATTACATCACATCATTTTGCATTCATATCATTTAATACATGTTTATCTATTTCTAGGGGTTTATATCTTCTTCTTGATTCCGGTCGGGGTTCTCTGGTTCTCCTAAGATGGATATTGGCAGAAAGAGACATGTCGCCTACAAGTTTCCTGTTGTTTGTTTGGATCCCATTCAGCAGCTGATGAAGTTAATGGATCATGGTTCTCTAGAAAGATTCCGGAAGGATTACAGTTTGATTCTAAGTTTCGTCACAGTTCTCTCCAAAGATCAACACGATGCCCTCTTTACACTGCTGCAGTTCTATGACCCTCCCTTGAGGGTTTTCACGTTCCCAGATTATATTTTGGTCCCTACTTTGGAGGAGGTTGCTAGTTTTCTCAGAGTTCCTATCAAGCCGCAGTTGCTATTCTATAGTTCCGAGTTTCTGCCCGATCTCAACATGGTTGCTTCAGCCACATATTTGGGGAAATCAGTCTTGAAGGCTAATATGTGTCAGAAGGGAGGAGTTAATGGTTTTCATCTAAGTTTCTTACTGGGAGAAGCAAAGAAGAGGCTTGAAGATGGTGACCAGAGGGGTTTCAATGCTGTGTTGGCTCTTTGTGTGTATGGGATTGTCCTGTTCCCTAATGTGGCGAAATTTGTGGACGTAGACGCCATACGCCTCTTCGTGTTGGGAAATCCAGTGCCGACCTTGTTGGGAGATTTCTTTCATTCAGTGCATCACAGGAATGAGAATAGAAGGGGAGGATTGGTGAATTGTTGCGCGCCTTTGTTTTATAAGTGGTTCAGTTCCCACCTACCCAAGTCAGGAGCGTTCGTTGATGTAAAAAACTCGTTGAGTTGGTTAAAGAGACTGATGGGGATAAGAGCTAAAGATATTTCTTGGTGGTCAGACCAGAGCTTGCTTCGGGCAGATATTATTCATAGTTGTGGGAACTTCCCGAATGTACCATTGGTAGGAAGAAGAGGAAGTATCAACTACAATCCTTCTCTAGCAGTCAGACAGTTTAGATATTGAGATTCTGGCATAGTCAGAATTCAGATGTTCTACTCCAAGTAATGACATCTAATCCAACTTTGTTACTAATACAGCAAGATAATTATACAAATTAAAACCCAGTACTGATAAGCACACATTCACAGATGTCACGACATCTGCTACTATATCACCATAGAATGGAAGAACACCCAGTTCTGTCACTTTCGATGTCACACGAGTTGTTATGACATCCAATTCTGCGCAGACAAGAATTAAGCAGAACTTAAAAGGTAAGTGCAGTAAATAACACAAGTAATTGTTAACCCAGTTCGGTGCAACATAACCTACGTCTGGGGGCATACCAAGCCAGGAAGAAGATCCACTATCAGCAGTATTAATTCAGAGTTAAACTCCCCCGTTTACATCTCTTCACTTAATCCCTACCCAATGCAATCTATACCTAGGAACTCCTAGATAGAAACCTCCAGTTTCCATTCCTATCACTACAAATACAATGTAATGCTAAACAACTTGAACTTGCTTCACAGCTTCATTCAAGACCATAATCACTCTTGCCTACAGGCTTTGAGTTACAAATACTCTCATCTTTGACCACTGAGAAACACATGGTAACCTTCCCACAGATTGGGAGGTTTACCTCATACACACCCCTAAATTTTCATTCTATGAGGCTCACAAAAACTAGGTTACAATATGCTATTTATAACCTAATCACCCAACTGAATTTGGGCCTTCAGAAATCGCAGCAAACTTGTTCTTTGCTGTTACAAAGTCAGCAGAAACTTTCTGCTACAAACAAGGTCTTCAAACTTTTAGTTCCTAAAATATCTCCATATTTAGTTCCTAAAATATCTCCATATTTAGTTCCTAAAATATCTCCATATTTAGTTCCTAAAATATCTCCAGACCTCCACAAATAATGCCATATAGGATTCTAACTAATTTCCACATATTAGTGTGCTAACAAATAGGCTATTTGTTAGGTTCCTTAATTGTAGCTCAGTTGTTAGTTTCCTGGATTTTAGATCAGCTGTTGGATTCCCGAAGAATAGCCTGAGAAAAATCCTGAAACAGAAAAACTAAACAACCTACAATTTAGCATATGCTGTCAGGAATGAATGTCACAACATTCAGTTTGACGTCCAGAACATTAACCATATGCTAAGTCTGCTTTTCCTGAAAACAGACTGTACAATTTGCTGTACTGTACAGAACCAATCTGTCCATACTTCAGTATCAGCGTACAATAATAAATGTCAAAACCTCCAATTTGACATTCACACATAGAGCCTTACATCAGGTCTGTTATCCTCTTGATAAGCAGACTGAGTTGTATACTGAAATGTAGCAGAAAACCAATCTGCCTATTGTTCAGTAAATGCTGTCAATGAATGTCATACATCCAGTTTGACATCCAGACAATAGGCCTTATGCCAGGTCTGTTATCCTCTTGATAAACAGTCTGAAACTAAATGCTGAGTTATAGAAGAACACCCACTGTTCTATTCCTCAGTATTTGCTGACAGGGATGAATATCATAACATCCAGTTTGACATTCAATAAATCCTGTATTAGCTAAACCTGCAGTACACTACTCAGAGTGTCATGACATCAGCCAAGACATCAGAGTACATCTAGATATTCTAACATACAATGCAGTCAAACAAACATCTCCACAGCATGTCATGACATCAGTCAAGACATTGGAATCCAGCTAGTGTTTTACCATACAATGCAGCCAATTAAACATCTACAGATATGCTTTAAGAACTCCGCCTTTGGAAAAAGACGTGGAAGAGTCTCTGTTTTTCCATTCTTCATCTGATTTAACTATATCCCGTAAGGCAGTTGAGGCTTGGCTCAAGGTGATCAAGAGAGGAAGAACTATGCTTGGAAAAGGAAATTGTAGAACTTACACTCAGTATGAAGAGTGGCTTCAAGGAAGAGTCGAAGATTTCGGTCTGCCGTTTCCTATTGAAGAACCTTTGTATCCACCTGTAGCGGTGTATTCGTCGCTATATGATTTATTGATTAAACCATAAGCAAAGTATACAAAGAAATCGAGTCGCCACCGCACTTTTATTTATCCAAAGGATTGGCTAAAAAGCGAACAAAAACCTAAGAAGTTTTACACATAGAAAACCAATAAAAAGATCAGAGAATCTGGGTAAGGGGTAAATTATGCAATGGGAAGGTGTTAGGCACCCAAAACGTCCTAGGTACTCCTAGGGAGCCCTTTTCACACTTGTTGTATAAAAATGTTTATTTGTTTATGACATATTGTGCAAACATGAATGGGAAGATGAGAAAAGAATATACAATTTTATTATTTTTGTGTTTGAACGGATGAACCCGTTGCCTACGTACCTTTCCATGGAAGGTAAGGATCAAAACGCCGTAGTTCGGCTAAAAGATTTCCAAAATATCAGTGGGTTCATTTTAAAACAATAGCATTAAGGCTTTTCATTACCAATGGGAGAAAACTCAACCTGAATCAACAATCCACCATGCGAGGATGGCTTCAACATACTAGTGAGGGGTTAACCCTATAATAAGTATGGAAGACTTACAATCGACTCACTAAGGATGTAATGAGATTTACATCAACCACTGTGAGAATTGAAACCTATGGCTAATGTATGAAAACATATCAACAATGGACAAAGCCACAAAACAATTGAATGAGTGAAGTTAATTGATTATGAGTATTCACAAAAGGATGGTCAAAGTATGATTAGAGTTCAATTCAGAAAGAAGTGTTATGAAATGGAAGTTTGAAAATTCAAGGACTTAAGGTCCAGGTTTCTAATTTGAAAAGAGATGAGAATGTTTGCACAACATATATTTACAAGTTTCAAAAGTCAACAAGTGAAAAGGGGTTTTTGAAACAAAAGGGTGTGGATGAAGGAGTGTAAAACTTCCTAGAAGTTCACCTCTTGAAATCATATGGAAGATGATTCAAGTGTGTCCTTTGGAATGAAGCAACAAAGCAAGCAAGCAAAATAAAAACAAGGTGATACCGGATGCCATCAATGGACTTATACCAATCTCACACACAAAAGCGGATACCGGATACCAATCAATGGATTTACACCAATCTCCTAAAACAAAACAATGATATCGGACGCCAATAAATGGACTTACTCCAATCTCACTCACAAAAGCGGATACCGGATACCAATAAATGGATTTACACCAATCTCCTAAAGAATCAAAAACATGGATGTCAGATGCCAATCTATCTGGACTTATACCAACCTCCAAAGGGTGACCATAGGAGTACAAAGGCCAGTAACATGGACTTACAATTGCATCCTCACATACAACAAACAAACAGAAGCACTAAGCAAAGAGGACATAAGTGGCCAATGAAATGGTCTTATACTCAATCCCTTCCAAATCATGGGAACAATGGCCAATGAATGGACTTACAGTTGTCCTCAATGGGTAAACCAAAGATGGATCACAAAGATATGAAATGATGATCATGCAATAATGAACAATCATTGATGATAAATGCACAAAGGCAACCAAGCAAACATGTACAAATGAACCAAGCAATCAAAGATTCAGTTAGCACACACTATATCCAAGCAATTAGGCTCAAGCAAGGGTTAGACTTTAAAGTCAGTTGGAATGGGGTAAATGCTGCTCTTAACCTTAACATTGAGAGTTAAGGTGAAGCAGATGAAAGGATATGAGGGGTGTGCCTCATTGCTCTTATCCCTGGTCAGGGAGAGCTTTGAATATCAGAAGGTGTGGGAGTTCAGAAAGTTGGAACTCTCTCCACAAGTTAATGACTCGATAGATCTTGGGTTGAGATCCACAATGCTACAACATGTAATGTGAGCAAAGGGAAGACACACAGAATAGTAGGAGATGGGCTACACATCTCTTCTATCTACCGATTGCCTCATATGAGGTCTTTTCCTGCTTAGGGACAAAGATAAACAAGCACAAACATTGCCTCTTAAGGAGGACTTCAGACAGGTGCCTGGCTAAATAACAAGCCAGGTCATCCAGACTACATGAAGAAGAGATGGTATACCTCAATGCTAATGCTATCAAGCAAAGCAAAAGCAAGTTCACAATGGAACTATAGCAACTAAGGTACCTGAAATCAATCAAATATAATCAGCATACCAATCACAAAGTCAAAACAGACAAGATAAGAGCCAACTGTCAACACAATCAATCACATGTGCAAAGCACAAACTCAAATCAAATGAGCTAGAGGCATCCTACAAAACAAACCAAGTTAGTCCATAACAATCAAATAAACCAAACTCAATCAACTTGAATTCATCTCCTTAAAGCAATTGCTTCTTAACCTAAAAATCAAACTCAAACATGAGAAGTAAACCCTTAGGCCAAGGCCTAGGGTCAAAGAAAGAGGAATGGACCAAAACAGAACATGAAAATTGACCAAAATCAAGATTAATCAAATAAGAGCAAAGTCTAATTGGTCTCATATCAAAACTATGCACCAAATCCATTTTATAAGCAAAACATGTCAAACTAGGCAAGTTGGAAGCTCAATGAGGTAAACAGAATGAACACAAGCATATCAATACCAAAATGGCTCAATAAATTCCAAGAAAAATCATTCTTAAACAGAACACATTGAATGAGCAACACACCAAAAATCAATCCAATTGGATAAGTAGAAGCATGTCAATTAAAATCACTAAGTCATGGTATGCAAAAACAAGCTCATACAAGGCATCAAATCAAGCATCAACTTCAAGCAAGCATAAAACAGAAACCAAACATGATAAATGAGTGAAACCAAAGCCATGGCAACCTTCAAGATGCCTATAATACATTTTTAGAATTTCAAGTCCATCCAATAAACAACAAGAATTTCACAAATCATATAAGATCATGTCTCACAAGAGGTCCACAATTGGTCAAACAGAGGGAAAATTCTCAAACAAATAGAAAATGCATTCAAAAATTCCAGGAAAACTCACAAGCAAACTTAACATCCATAAGTATCAACATGCAAAAATCCAGATCAATTCAAGTTCAATAGGCATGGCAAAGAAATTCCACAAGTTGGACAAGAATTGGTGTGACATACATTGTCACACCTCCAAAGATCAGGTCATATCTCACAATCCAGAAATGCAAAAATCACAAACTGTATACCAAAATGCTCCCCAAGGTGTCTAGATTATGCATATAAAATTTCAGCTCCATTGGATCAAGCACCATGATTTCATAAAAGAGATGGTAAGCAATGTGCAAGGAATGGCATGTATGCACAAACCCTAGGCAATTATTTTTTTCAACCATGCACAAATCTTGAAAAAATATCCATAAAAAAGTAGACATGATGATGAACATTTCACAAAAAATTCCAGGTGATTTGGATTTTTATTTCATGAGTTATGGATTTTTTAATATGATGAAAAATTAAAAAATGTGAAGGGAAAGCATGTAAACATGATGAACATATATGAGAAAATGCAACAAGGCAATTTGTGAAATGCCTGAGGCCGGATTCGAACCGTGGAATTATTTGAACTAAGCGCGCGCCTAATGAAACGATGCGTTTCATTAAAAGATGTGGCGCGCTGCTATTGGTCACATGGCACACAAACATGAAATCCATGCAAAACAAAGGCCAGGCAAGATCAAGAAGGAATCTGGAAACGAAAACTGAGACATTCATCACGCATTCATCATGTTCATCATCATCATGAACTTTTGGTCACAGAAATTTATGAAACTTATATCAATCGAACCAGCATTCATCATACATCACTAATCTAGCATTGATTTGTCTTAATTCTACGCATGGCAAAAGAATCGATCCAAAGAAGTTTCAGCATCCAAGATTCAAATCCACATAACTTGCTCAAAACTTAATGAAATTACATGATCTAAATTGCAGAATGATCTATATGCTAGGATCTACAAAAGCCACATGATAATTGTGAGAATTGGAGCAATCGAGTTCTTACCTCTATGAAGATGCAGCAGCGGATTCGTGCTCCTCAAGGCTTCAATTGTGAAAACAGATGCTTAATGATGCTAAGGAAGATGAATGAATGATGTACTTTAGCTCAACAATGCTCAGATTCAAAGAAATCTCCAAATGCCATGAACATGCTCAAGCTCCAACAGTTCCAATTCTTCAAGAATCCTCCAATGTTTGCTTCAACAGATCTTCAATACTTCCTGCAGATGATGATTAGCACAAGAACAAGCAAAAGGAATGGTGACATTTGATGAACAAAGTGAAAAAAAGTTTGAGAGAATTTGAGTGAATTTGTGTTTGGATCTGAAATTGTGAAGTGTTTTTCAATTTTCTGTTATGATTAGTGCTTTATACCAACTGCTAATGAAGCTCCTTAATCATGATTAGCAAAAGTTGAATGGATTAATGAAATGATCATGTTATGTAACTTGGCCAAAATGCCCTCATGAAATATGATCAATGGAACAATGCAAATTCACCTTGCAGCAAGTCCAAAATTCTGTTTTAAGGCCAATGCAATTGGTTTGGAGTGAAAATTATGCGTACTTTTCAAAATCACTTTTTCCCACCAAAATTTAAAATGAATTCACTTGAAAAATGCACTTTTTGTGTGTTGATTTTTGATGAAATGTAATGAATGATTATGATAGAGCATGTCAAATGGAGATTGCTCCAAAAAGAACCACATAAATTGGCCTTTTGATGCAAAAGTTATGCCTTGTTGAAGTTCAAAATTTCTTGACAATGATTTGATCATAACTTGCCAACCACAAGTGAGAAATGGATGTTCTTGGACGTTTTGGAAAGGTAAGAGCAAGATCTTCAACTTTCAGGTTGGACAAAATTTGATTTGAAGCTTGCTTGATGATGTAAAGTTGAGGAGAAGACCTTTCCATTTTTGGCATTTTGAAATTACAGGTCACTTACTATTTTTGGAAACTTTTTGTCTGACCTCAAATCATTCAATGTTGATCTTTGAAATGTCATATGAGGCTTGTATGGACATGAATGAGACCTCTCAAACCATTTCCCACCTTCAAATCCCTGATTAAATGCACAGTTGACCACAGTTGACTTTGCTAGGGTTTTGGTTGACTGAGCCATGCTTTGATGAATTTCAAACCTCTACCACTTGAGATCTTGATTCCAAATGATACCATGGTTCATATGAGTCTCTTATGAATGATCATGGTGCCCAAATTCTCAAGAATGGCCACCATCTATGGCTCAAGGAATGCCTTTGACTGGCTTGACCTAATGTTGCTTCATCTGCAAGTAACAAGGTTAGATGACAATATTTTTGTACTTTGGTTAGTAAACAAATGAAAAGTAATGATATACAAATGCAAAACATGCTTGGTGATCAAGAACCACACTCACAATGACAACCCACCCTCAGGAAAGAAGGCAAGGTGCACAATGATCCTTGAGGCAATGATGATATGATATGATGCCATGAGGGATCTTAGGGACAAAATTGGGGTCTTACACCACCTACTCCTGAGCAGTCAACCATGGTGAACCGAGAAGAGTATGACACATTGAAGAATGCCATGGAGGAACTTCAAACTGAAAACTCAGAGTTAAGTGTGAAGCTGCAAGACTGTATGCATCAATTCCATGAGGCGGAATATCAGAAGGGGGAAGCCGTCAGATTACAAGAGGAAGCAGAGAGGAAATTAGTTGTGGAGGTGGACTTCTTTAGGGAGACAGACAAAGCCCTGGGATCATCCAGTTCTGAGTTGAGGCGAGTCAAACAGCAGTTAATAGATGCTCATGGTAAGTTAGCTGGTTGGCAAGAGCAATGGGGTACATTTGCAGCTTCTAGGAAGGTAAAAGAGGAGGAGATGGTGGCCGAATTGACTGGTCAGATGGAGAAGTTGAAGATTTTGCTGAAGGAGAAGAACAATGAGCTTCTGTGCGCCCGTTCAACCAATGGTTATATCACAGATCAACTCAACAAAGCTCAAAGACAGATTGAGGAACTCATAGTGCTGGCAGGTTTGAAGAAATCCAGACTTGAAGAGGTACTCGGAGAAGATGACGGGAATTACTACAGAGAGCACCTCAACGAGTTGGATGGAGTTATTCACAGGAGGAATCTGCTTATCCGGCGTTTGACAGAATCTCCAGATCATCCTGACATAGTGGCACTACTGGCTGAAGTGAGGAGCAGTCCTTATGGGTTGTATACAGGAGGCTGATTCTTGATTTTTGTTTCCTCTCTTTACTTATTGTATTGTAGTGATGATCCACAGGCTTGTTGTGGAAATCCTTTTTTGATGAACTATTGGCTAAGACCTTTCCCTTCTTGAACCCATTTATATGATGGTTTTCCTTATTGCATCTTGATCTCAGAAGTTTATCCATAACTCGGTCTTCTTGCACTTTCTGTCGGATGTGAGACCGGAATCAAGGGGGTAGAATACCCGTTGGAATTGATAAACATGTCATTGCATTTACATATTCATTTGCATATCTTGCATAACAGGTACCGCTGCGGTGTTCTTATATTATTTGGTGTTCACTAGCAGGATAACTGATTTCAGGCATTCATCGGTACGGTACCCGTAGAAACCAACAAAGAGTAATGGAAAGCTTTCAAGTAGATCTAGCAGAGATGAGGACCAACATGGCCCAATTCATGAGTATAATGCAAGGGCTAGTGAAAGGGAAAGAGGAACTCCGAGCCTTGGTCCAGAGACAAGAAACTGTGATTCCCCCTGTCGGTCAGAATCCGCCAGAAGGTACCCCTGTCGATGACGCTGCTGTTACCAACCCTGTCAACAACCATGCTGCTAGTGACAAATTGCGTGGTATTAGAATCAATGGACAACCCATCATTACAAAGGCTACTGATGCTCGAGCGGCACGTGCTCCAGTTCACCATCCTTCTTATTTGGTTGACAAGCAAGAAGATATGTTCACCATTCCCAGTTATGATGATGAATTTGGAAAGGTGGAAGAAAGAGATAGAAAGGTTGACGCCCTTGCTGAAAAGATTCGCGCCATGGAGTGCCAGAATTCTTTGGGCTTTGATGTTACTAATATGGGTCTAGTTGATGGTTTAAGGATCCCGTACAAGTTCAGAGCGCCCTCTTTCGACAAGTACAATGGCACTTCTTGTCCCCGAACTCATGTGCAAGCTTACTACCGGAAGATATCCGCTTATACTGATGATGAAAAGATATGGATGTACTTTTTCCAAGACAGCTTGTCTGAAGCATCTATGGATTGGTACATGGACTTGAGAAAAGAATCTGTCAGAAGCTGGAGAGAGTTAGGTGAAGCCTTTCTGAGGCAGTACAAGCATAACATGGACATGGCTCCGAGCAGAACCCAGTTGCAGAGTTTGTGTCAAAAGACTGGTGAGAGTTTCAAGGAATATGCCCAGAGGTGGCGCAAACTAGCTGCGAGAGTACAACCTCCGATGTTGGAGAGAGAATTGACAGATATGTTCATTGGAACCCTGCAAGGTGTTTTCATGGATCGTATGGGAAGTTTCCCGTTTGGTAGTTTTTCGGATGTTGTGATTTGTGGAGAAAGAACTGAAAGTCTTATCAAAGCGGGAAAAATCCAAGACCCTGGTTCTTCAAGTTCTTCAAGTGCTAAGAAACCATTTTCAGGAGCACCCACAAGGAGAGAGGGTGAGACAAATGCTATACATAATCAGAGAAATGGAAACAGAGGACAACAATACCGCCAAGCTGCTGTTCTGACTATTCCAGCAACCCAACCTCAACAACAACAAAGAGGACAACCACAACAACAACAGCAACGCCAATCCCAACCAAGACAAAGAATGCCAGATCGTCATTTTGATCCGTTGCCAATGACTTATGCTGAGTTACTCCCTGAACTACTCAGATTAAAGTTTGTTGAACTTTGCACTATGGCTCCATTAACAAGGATTCCCACTGGTTATGATGCTAATGTCCGTTGTGATTTTCATTCTGGTGCGCCAGGCCACCACATCGAGAATTTTCGGGCTTTTCACCATAAAGTCCAAGACTTGATCGATGCCAAGACGATTAACTTTGCTCCTACTCCGAATGTGATGAATAATCCTATGCCTCATCATGGAGGGCCCAGAGTAAACAGTGTGGAAGATGGGGAAAATTTGGACTTGGTAGTCGATGTTAATGACGTTCAGACTTCGTTGTTTATGGTGAAGGAACGTCTACTTAGAGTGGGAGTATTCCCGGGATGTGACAAAAATTGTTCAGATTGTGGTAATCATGAAAACGGCTGTGTGAAATTGAAAGAAGGTATCCATGAATTGATGAATGAAGGTTGTTTACAGTTTGATCGCGTAGTGAAAGACCGTGGAGAGGTATCAGCTGTTACCATTTACTTTACACCGTCAGAAGGTCCTGCACGTGCTCCAAGAACTATTAGTGCGCCTGTGACTATTGGTACTCCTGTGATCGTAGCTGTGCCCGTGACCATATCTGCTCCGGTGACTCTTGGTGTTCCCGTGATTAATGCTCTAGTAACTATCAGTACCCCTACCACCATTGCTACTTCTAGTGGAAGAATTTATGAGAATAGTAGAGCAATTCCGTGGCAATATGACAATGCTTCTTGCAGAAATAGAAGACCTGAGAATCAGACCAGATCAGTAAATCAGACTCCAGTAACAGTTGGTTCGGCTGTGGGTAATGTGGGAGGACCCGGAGGATTTACGAGAAGTGGTTGTTTGTTTGCACCATAGGTTCCGAAGGATAACAATGCTGAGACTCTTGCTAGAACAAAAGGAAAACAAGTTGTCGTTGAAGAAGAACCAGTGCGAAAGGAAGTGTCTGAGAGTTCTTTTGAGAAGGACGTGGAGGAATTCATGAGAATTATCAAGAAAAGTGATTACAAGATCGTGGATCAGTTGAACCAGACACCGTCAAAAATCTCTATTCTCTCTCTGTTAATGTGTTCCGAGGCACATCGTAACGCCCTGTTGAAAATGTTGAATATGGATTATGTGCCCCAAGAGATTTCCGTTAACCAGCTCGAAGGTGTTATTGCAAATGTTAACACGAGACATGGTTTGGGATTCACGGATCTGGACTTGACACCTGAGGGTCGCAATAACAATAGAGCTCTGCATATCACGATGGAATGCAAAGGCGCCGTTTTGTCGCATGTTTTGGTTGATACCGGTTCTTCTTTGAATGTGCTGCCCAAAAAGGCTCTGAGTAAGCTTGATGCCGAAGGGGTTGTTCTCACACCAAGTGATCTTGTTGTCCGTGCTTTTGATGGATCCAAGCGATCAGTTTTTGGTGAAGTCACGTTGCCTGTGAAGATCGGCCCGGAAGTGTTTAATATTGTCTTCTATGTGATGGATATTCAACCAACATATAGTTTTCTGTTGGGGCGTCCCTGGATACATGGAGCCGGAGCAGTTTCTTCGACTCTCCACCAAAAGCTAAAATATGTGTGGGATGGTCAGGTTGTGACCGTGTGTGGCGAAGAGGACATCTTTGTGAGCCATTTATCCTCCTTTAAATATGTGGAGATGGATGGCGAAATTCATGAAACTCTATGTCAAGCTTTTGAGACTGTCAGTATTGAGAAGGTGGCTTTTGTTGAACAGAAGAAACCAGGTACCTCGATTGCGTCCTATAAACAAGCTTTGGAGGTCAGTCATTCAGGTAACATGGAAGGCTGGGCAAGATGATTGATGTGCCCGTAAAAGAAGACATGTTTGACATTGGTTATTAGCCTTTTCAATCATCAGAGCAGGGTGTCCAGGATCAGAAAGGGCCGTGTACTTTCACTAGTGCTGGATTGATGAATCATGGGGATTTCTTCTCAACAGACAATGAAGATGGTGACAATGATTGTGATATGGATAATTGGGTGCGCCCGTGTGCTCCAGGGGAGAAAATCAACAACTGGACCGTTGAAGAAATAGTCCAAGTTACTCTTCAGACAGAGTAATTTTCTTTTATTTTGCGTTTTGCATGAAAGCCCTACGCTCTGCCCAAGGCGTAGTGGTTCATTGTAGGGCCACATCATGTTTTGAATTTTCAATGATTATCATCAATAAAGGAGGTTTTGCAATCAAATTTGTGCTCACTGTCTTTATGTTTTTATTACTTTCATTTTCAAAACCATAAAAATGGCAATATTTTTTTCTCTGTGACTTCCTTGAACTCTTTTCTAAAATAAAGCATGAAACATCATTCGTGCAGAATTGATCTGGCGGATTCCATTAAAAATAGTTGTTATGGCTCAATATGACTTTGATGATCCCATTTAGCAAGCTGAAGAGGAGAGTGAAGAAGATTGTGAACTCCCCAAAGAATTGGCCAGATTATTGAAACAGGAGGAAAGGGTCATTCAACCTCATTAGGAAGAGTTGGATGTCATTAACCTTGGTACTAAGGACGCAAAGAAGGAGATCAAGATAGGGGCTGCTTTAGAGGAAAAGGTCAAGAGAGGGCTGATTGAAATGCTGCAGGAATATGTGGATGTATTCGCATGGTCGTATCAAGATATGCCTGGTTTGGATACAGATATTGTGGTGCACAGGCTACCTCTCAGAGAAGATTGTCCTTCGGTAAAGCAGAAGCTTCGCAGAACTAGTCCTGATATGGCTGTCAAGATCAAAGAGGAGGTTCAGAAAAAGTTGGATGCAGGTTTTCTAGCAGTTACCAATTATCCCCCTAGGGTGGCCAACATCGTACCCGTGCCGAAAAAGGATGGTAAATTCAGGATGTGTGTTGATTATCGAGATTTAAACAGAGCCAGTCCGAAAGATGACTTCCCATTACCTCACATTGACGTATTGGTTGGTAATACTGCTCAGTCCTCGGTTTTCTCTTTCATGGATGGATTTTCTGGCTATAATCAGATCAAGAATGCGCCAGAAGACATGGAGAAGACGACATTCATTACACCTTGGGGAACGTTCTGTTATAAGGTAATGCCATTTGGGTTGAAGAACGCCGGTGCTACCTACCAAAGAGCTATGACGACTCTCTTTCATGACATGATGCACAAAGAAATTGAAGTGTACGTGGATGATATGATTGTGAAGTCTCAGACAAAAGAGGAGCACTTGGTAAACTTGCAAAAGTTGTTTGAAAGACTTAGAAAGTTCAAACTGAGGCTGAATCCAAACAAGTGTACATTTGGAGTGAGATCTGGAAAGCTATTAGGTTTCGTTGTCAATGAGAAAGGGATTGAGGTTGATCCAGCGAAAGTAAAAGCTATTCAAGAAATGCCTGAACCAAGAACGGAAAAGCAGGTTCGTGGGTTTTTAGGGAGGCTAAACTACATTGCGCGGTTCATATCTCACCTAACAGCTACGTGCGAACCGATATTTAAATTGCTAAGAAAAGATCAAGCAATCAGGTGGAACGATGATTCTCAAAAAGCTTTTGATAAGATAAAAGAATATTTGCAGAAACCTCTAATTCTTATACCTCCGGTTCCTGGGAGGCCTCTGATAATGTACCTTTCAGTAACAGAGAATTCGATGGGGTGTGTATTGGGACAGCATGACGAGTCTGGTCGAAAAGAGCATGCAATATACTACCTTAGCAAAATGTTTACCGACTGTGAAACAAGATATTCGCTGCTCGAGAAAACTTGTTGCGCTTTGGCATGGGCTGCTCGCCGACTAAGACAGTATATGTTGAACCATACTACCTTGTTGATTTCTAAGATGGACCCAGTAAAGTATTTCTTTGAAAATCCGGCTCTTACCCGACGAGTGGCTCGTTGGCAGATGGTTTTGATAGAGTATGATATCTAGTACACGTCGCAAAAGGCCATCAAGGGTAGTATTATGTCTAATTACCTTGTCGAGCAACAATTGATGAGAATCAGCCAATGATGTTTGAATTCCCCGATGAAGATATCATGTACTTAAAGATGAAAGATTGTGAAGAGCCTTTTGTCGAGGAAGGACCGGATCCCGATGACAAGTGGACACTGATGTTTGATGGGGCGGTAAATGTGAATGGAAATGGTGTTGGGGCAGTACTCATTAATCCTAAAGGTGCACACATACCTTTTTCCGCCAGATTGACTTTTGAAGTAACCAATAACAAAGCTGAGTACGAGGCCTGTATCATGGGGATCGAGGAAGCCATCGATCTAAGGATCAAAACTCTGGACATTCATGGAGATTCTGCTCTAGTGATTAACCAAGTCAATGGAGACTGGAATACTCATCAGCCGCATTTGATTCCTTATAGAGATTACACCAAAAGGATCCTGACTTTCTTCAAGACAGTAAAGTTGTATCATGTACCCCGAGATGAAAATCAAATGGCTGATGCCTTATCCACATTGTCTTCCATGATTAAAGTTCATTGGCAGAATCATGTGCCACACGTTGCTGTGAATCGACTCGAGAGGCCTGCGTATGCGTTTGTAACCGAGTCTGTTATTGATGAGAAGCCATGGTTTTATGATATTAAGAATTTCCTCAAAAGCCAAGAGTATCCTGAAGGAGCGTCAAAGAATGACAAGAAGACACTGAGAAGGCTAGCTGGAAGCTTTTACTTGAACAAGGATGATGTGTTGTACAAGAGGAACTTTGACATGGTTCTGCTCAGATGCGTGGTTAGACACGAAGCATACATGTTAATGCAGGAAGTGCACGAGGGATCTTTCGGTACCCATGCTGGTGGTCATGCAATGGCCAACAAATTGTTAAGAGGCGGTTATTACTGGATGACCATGGAATCTGATTGTTTCAAATACACTCGGAAGTGCCACAAATGTCAGATCTATGTAGATAAAGTGCATGTACCACCAAACCCTCTGAATATTATGAATTCTCCTTCGCCATTCTTGATGTGGGGCATCGATATGATTGGAAAGATTGAACCTATTGCTTCTAATGGACATCGCATCATCCTAGTCGCGATTGATTACTTTACCAAGTGGGTGGAAGCAGCTTCCTATGCCAATGTCACCAGACAAGTGGTTGCTCGATTCATTAAGAAAGAAATTATCGGTCGTTATGGGGTTCCTGAGAGAATCATCACTGATAATGGTTCGAATCTCAATAACAAGATGATGAAGGAGCTTTGCAAAGACTTTAAGATCGAACACCACAATTCTTCTCCTTACAGACCAAAGATGAATGGTGTTGTAGAGGCGGGAAACAAGAACATTAAGAAGATTGTGCAAAAGACGGTTGTGACGTACAAGGATTGGCATGAGATGTTGCCTTTCACTTTGCATGGGTATCGTACCTCAGTGCGTACGTCAACCGGGGGCAACTCTGTTTTCACTTATGTATGGCATGGAGGCAGTCCTGCCAGTAGAAGTTGAAATCCCTTCTTTGAGGGTAATGAGGGATGTAAAACTTGACGAGGCTGAGTGGGTTCAAGCCAGGTTTGATGAGTTAAATTTAATTGAGGAAAAGCGATTAGCTGCTGTGTGCCATGGATAGCTATATCAGAGAAGGATGAAAAAGGCTTTTGATCACAAAGTGCATTCTCGAAGCTATCAGATAGGTGACTTAGTTTTGAAGAGGATCCTTCCTCCCGTTACAGATAACAGGGGCAAGTGAACTCCGAATTATGAAGGTCCGTATGTTGTTAAAAAGGTCTTTTCTGGGGGAGCCTTGATGCTTACAACTATGGATGGTGAAGATTTTCCGTCTCCTGTGAATTCAGATGTAGTCAAAATATACTTCGCATAAACTGACCCGCTGGAAAAAAAAAGAGTCCAGGCAAAAAAGGGCGTCCTGGCGAACCAAGAAAAAAAAAAGAAAAAGGTTTGGGCAAAAGTTAGGGATAAAGAATAAAAAAAAGTAATAATATGTACACCTGGTGGATTGAAAACTTGAAAAGGCGGTCCAGGCAAAAGAGGGATTAAAGCGAAGACTACAGTCTGAGTTACCTGTACTTCATCACGTTTCAGTGTCTAACATCTTGAAGGATATGATCGGTCCAATCACTCTTCTCAGAAGGCAAAGAATTTGGGGAAAGTGAAGATCTATGAGTCATAACAGAACTGGAAAATAATGGAATGCCGTGTTCACATTGCCAATAGGATAGTTTATTTTCTCTTTCGGCGCAATTACCTCTTCCTACGAATTGCTTCCTGCTGTATTCGCGTTTATAGGCCATTTTCAATCAATAAAAGTCGTTATTCAGTCAAATTGCTCTCTTGTTTTTTAATTCTACTATTTTGTTTGCAAAAAACGTCCGAATTTTTGATAAACATTGCATCTAAAAAACATGAAGGCTAGACAATGACGTGCGGAAAGATAAAACATCTGAAAATCATTTTGAATGTTGAGTACACTTGAGTATATTTTGTCCATACGATCCCCTGGGGGCATGTATGTCCTGCTGTTTTGCAGGTTACTATCTTTGATTGATGGCTAAAGCAGACGAGCCAAACTTTGTTCGAAGGAAGACCCTGTTGTTTCAACACTGTCCAGTCGTGTAAGAAATTGGGTCGTCTATGTCGAGTTCAGAATTTGTTTCCCCGCCATGGTCGAGAGGTTGGTGTTTTCCCAACAAGTGACTCCCCAGTTGAGTTGGTTTCTCTACCGTTCCGAGAATATCAGATCAGTGAGTATCCTCAGCAGAATTGTTGTATGTCCCTACAGAGTTGGAAGATCGAATCAGAAATGGTGTGCTCAGTAAAGTGATCATTTGCTTTCTGTAACACCCCAAAATTTGTCCTCCTCATTCATGCATTCATTTAGCATTTCATATTGCATTTCATCATGTCAATCAGAATTAGATCCAAAAAAAATAAAAATAAAAAACGAAAAAAAGAAAACGAAAAAAAAAAATAAAAAATAAAAAAATAAAAAATTAATTAATTAATTAATTAAATAAAAAATTAAATAAATATAATATAATAAAAATTTTGGACTGGGGTCTCTCTCATTTGAGCCCACAAAACCATGAAATTCAGTCTATAACTACCAAGGCTTCACTTGAGAGAACACAGAACAAAGGGGGATTTTGAAGAGAAGCAAAATACTCTGAGGTTTCCTTGGAACAAAACCCTGAGGAAAAAGATAGTGAGAGAAGACCTAACGGAGTTCAGAGCAGCCTCCAAACCCCGAAGGGAACTCAACTATACAGAATCACCTCTTCCTCACATAAACCCTGAAGATTGTTTTGTAAACCTCACGGGTGCAACTCAATTTCAATCAAGCTCTCCAATCAGGTTTGCCATTATTCCCATTACCTTTGCCCATGGGTTTAATATGTATATGAATGTATAAACAATGCCTTGAATGTTTAACCGTTTAATTTTTGAGTGTATGCCACAGGGTTTGAGTTTTTCTGAAACCATACTGTTGATCATGAAAAAAATGTTTATGGTGTTTCACTAACCCTTTTGTTGAATTTTTGTGAGGGCTCACATGACTTTTGCAGTGATAACTTGCGTGGTTTCCCACTTTATTTGTGGGATAACCCCTGGAGGTTCATTCCGATTACCTGTACTGACTCACTTTTCTTTGATGGCATTAGCTTGGAAGGATCTCAGGGTTTCCCATTCCTCTAATTGTTGTTACTTCGGATCTTTATCCGCGTGGTACTTTTACATTTTTCCCGCATTTTACTGCTTTCCTAGCTGGAAGACCTCGATAGGAGGCAACGTTTGAGCCCCTTGGTGGCATTTTACTTTGAGATACATGTTTTGTGTTTTGTATTCATATCCCTGCAGGTAGCGCGGTTCCTTCGTCAAGGACTGCCTTTTTTCCCTCGAGCATCACAAACCCTAAAACCCAAAGCAACACGTTAACTCCTTCTACTACAGGCGAGTAAGTCTCCAAAGGTCGAGCATCCGGTAGATTACGTAGTAACGTCGTTCGTCCAAAACCCAATCCATAACCCCGTAGTTAGCCGAACTACGTTTTGCTCAGATTCTCAGGCCATATGAGATACGTAGGCATAAGACGCGATGTCTTAGCGAGCACACATCCCTCAACCCATAGGTCAGCCGAGCTACGAAGACTCTGATTCTCATATTCAGATGAGATACGTATGCAGTGGATGCGACATCCGCGCGAGTCATTTTCATTAAACCCTTTTTTTTTTGGTAAACAGCACAAGATAAACCCACACCCTTTAGACAAGAACTAAAAAAGTGGATCCCGTAGAGTACTACGGATGCATAGGGGTGCTAATACCTTCCCTTCGCATAACCGACTCCCGAACCCAAGATTTGGTTGCGAGACCCCGTCTTGTCCTTTCCTTTTTCAGGTTTACTTCGAGCGTTTCCTTTCCCTCCTTTGGGATGAATAACGCACGGTGGCGACTCTTCTGTCATTGCTTTTTTCGCCGTTTTTTTTTTCTTTCGCAATCCTTTTTAAGGTTGCGACACACGCTAGCGACTCCGATCACGAAACTGATTCGATCGAAGAAGATGGGGCTGGCGACTCTGCTGGGGATAGACCGGTTTCCCTAAGCGAGTCCCTCCTAGCTTTTGTAGTTTGTTTATTGGGTGTTCATGCTTTTGTACGGTTATTTATTTACCTGCTTTACCTTATTGCATTGTGTACATATCATTGCTTTATCTGTTGGCTGGCTATGGCTGCTTGGTGATCTTTGTGAGATGAGTTCTATACCCGAACTCGAGTGCACTTAGGATAGGAGAATGGCATAGTCCTGTCGACTTGTGTGGAGTTATTCCTTAGCGAGTTGACTTGCAAGCCCATTCACTTGGTGGAGGTCATGTTGAGATCAATAATGTCACATAAGTAAGTTGTGGTTAGACATTACTTGTTCCAATATAGACCTTAGAAGCCGAGGACCTTAGTTTACCAAACCCATCTTGGCCTATTCGTAGGACGTAGTGCGAAAGTCGTTCAAGTGTAAGATTTGATACGATTGTTACGCGATACTACACTCATAAGAGTCTCTCTTGAGAATATTGTTGGAATACGAGTAGTCGTTCCTCTGATAATATCCGAAAGATGGGATTATGACTATGGGAACCTTTTGTAGAACATGTTTGGCAGGTTTAAACCTTAGTACACTCCTTTTGGGTGGTTCTTAACCTAAACTCCATGCTCGTGACTTGCAACAATCCCTTGATTCATGGTTAATCCAATCAGGTATCCTTAATATCAATGGAACTCGGGTGTTGATAAGATGTAAACCATAATCCACCAAAATGGGTGGTTGATATTAAGGATAACATGATCCATCCCATGACCTTTGTTTGGTGTGCTCTTAATTTCTCTCCAGACAGTGCAACCTGACAAATGTTCAAGCAGATACATCAATTCTGATTGACAGGCCTTTGCATTGCATAACATCATCTGCATATTTGCATCCAACATCTCATGATTATTCATTTGCAGGGTATTCCCTTTCAAAACGGGGGTGCCTTAAAACTGAACAAGCAGTGCATCGCATACCATGCATATTAACCCTTGTCCGTTTTGCAGGTGTCACCGCAGTGTCTAATGTTTGTTCCCTGTATCAGGCAGTTATTGGTCCCAAGCGAGTCCGCAGGTACCCGACAAAGGAAAATCGTCCACAGCTAGCGATGGACCAAGTACAGAAAGAGCTGGCTGATATGCGTGAAAGGATGGATCAGTTCATGACATTGATGACTGGTACGACAGCAGGCCAAGAAAAGCTGAGGGAATTGGTTGAGCAACCGAGGCCCAATCCAGATTTGGAGATACCAAATGCTGAGGGAAACCCTGGTAACCCTGGGAACGCTGATAACCCTGTGAACAGTGGTAACGCGGGTAACGCGAATGCTGATGGAAACCCGGGTAATGTTGGCAACACAGGGAATGTTGGAAATGGTATTGGCGGAAGGTACAATGTGAATCAAGGAATTCGGATTAACGGACACCCCGTTACTGAAGATTATCAGTGTGATCAATTTTCTTTGCACGACGAGGCCCTCGAGACCACTCGCCGTATGGATGAGCTTGCTGAGAAGCTCAAATCTTTGGAGTCTCAAAATTCCTTAGGCTTTGATGTCACAAATCTTGGTCTGGTTCAGGGAGTAAGGATTCCTCACAAGTTCAAACCCCCTACTTTTGAGAAATACAACGGGGCTTCTTGCCCACGCACTCATCTCCAATCTTATCTGGGAAGGTTGGGAGCTCACACGGAAGATGAAAAGCTGTGGATGTACTATTTTGAAGACAGTCTAACTGGAGCTTCTCGTGAATGGTATTCTCATTTGTCTCGTACTACCATCAAGAGCTGGAAAGACTTGGCAGAGGCTTTTGTCAAGCAATATCAATACAACTTGGACATGGCTCCAAATCGGACCTTGTTACAAGGTATGTCTCAGACTGCCAAGGAGACCTTTAGAGAGTATGCTCAGCGTTGGAGACAGACTGCTGCGTCCGTCCAACCCCCTATGTCTGAAAGGGAGATGGCGGACATGTTCATGAACACTCTTCAAGGCAATTATATTGAGAGATTGGCTGCTTGCCCGTCAATCAGCTTTGCAGAGATAGTAATTGCTGGAGAAAGAATCGAGAGTCTATTGAAGATGGGCCGAATTCAAGACAATAATGCTTCCAACTCATCAGGTCCCAAGAGACCGTTTGCTGGTAACGGTCAGCGAAGAAAAGAAGGCGAGACAAGCGGTGTGTATGCCGGCAAAGGCAGGGGTAGAGGACGCCCTAATTATTATCAAGATCAAGTGGCCGCAGTCACTATTCCAACACCTGTTCCTCAACCGCAATATCATCCGCAACAACAACCTAGGTACAACAATCAAGGAGGTAATCCGGGTCAGCAGAGACACTATCAACAACGTCCAAGGCAGACGGACCGGGTCATCGAGCCAATCCCAATGCCTTATTCAGTATTACTTCCCAAGCTGATTGACATGAATCTGGTTACGTTGAGAACTCTGGCCCCACCAATCGATCCCAATAATTTGCCCAGAGGTTATGATGTCAACGCCAGATGTGCTTTTCACTCCAACGCACCTGGCCATACTACAGATAATTGCAAGGCTCTCCAGTTAAAGGTACAAGATTTGAGAGATGCCCAGGCTATCAATTTTGCTCCGGTGCCTAATGTTATCCAGAACCCGATGCCGGCTCACGGCGGGCAGAGGATTAATGCTGTCGAAGTGGTTGAAGCTGGTAATGCTCAAGGCTGGGGCAAATTTGTGGAGCCAGTCATCAAAGAAGACAAGTTTGGATTGGGGTATGCTCCGGGATCTCAGAAGAATGAAGCCGGTACTTTCTCCAGCGGGGGTTTGGTTTCTCCCCACGTCGTCAATGCTGCAGATGAAGACAAGGCTGACAGCGACTGTGACTTAGATAGCTGGATTCGCCTGTGTGTCCCGGGAGAAAAGCTCGACAATTGGTCGTCTGAAAAAACCGTTCGGGTTACTATACTGAAAGAGTGACTTTTATTGTTTTCCTTTATTACATGCATAATAAAGTCTTACACTTTGCCCAAGGTGTAACGGCTCATTTGTAGGGCCATCCATTTAGTTACGTTTCGCAATTATTTTTATCATCAATAAAGGACGGCTTTTGCAAACAATTTTGTGTTCTCTTTCTTTCAGTTTTTTTACTTTTACAAAAAAAATGGCAATGTTTCTTTTTTCGTTTTTTCTCTCTTTCCAAAAAAAAAACTCTCATTCTAAGGTTAAGCATGATCCTCCATCATGCAGAACCGACCACCCGGATCTCACTGCTAACGACACTGCTATGGCCAAGTATGACTTCGACAATCCTATCTATCAAGCCGAAGAAGGGGCTGAGGAAGATTGTGAATTGCCTGAAGGGTTAGCCAGATTGTCGAAATAGGAGGACCGAGCTATTACACCTTATCAGGAGGTGGTTGAGACCATCAACGTTGGTATCGAGGACGACAAGAAAAAGATCAAGATCGGGGCAAGTCTACAAGCAGAGAGAAAAGACCGTTGATCATGTACTTGACTGTGTTAGAAAGGTCGATGGGTTGTGTGCTCGGTCAGCATGACGAGTCAGGTCGAAAAGAGCATGCAATATACTACCTTAGCAAAAGTTTACCGACTGTCAACAAAGATACTCATTGCTCGAGAAAACTTGCCGCGCTTTGGCATGGGCTGCTCGCCGACTAAGACAGTATATGTTGACTCACACGACTCTATTGATATCAAAAATGGATTCAGTCAAGTATATTTTTGAAAAGCCATCACTTACCGGAAAGGTTACTAGGTGACAAATGATACTGACAGAGTATGACATCCAATACACTTCACAAAAAGCCATCAAGGGAAGTGTCTTGTCAGACTATCTTGCAGAGCAACCGATTGATGATTACCAACCTATGAGGTTTGACTTTCCTGATGAGGACATCATGTTTCTCAAATAGAAAGATTGAGAGGAACCACTCCCGGAGGAGGGGCCTGACCCTGAATCCAAATGGGTTATGATATTTGATGGGGCGGTCCACGTCAATGGTCGCGGAGTTGGTATAGTGTTAATCACACCGGAAGGGGGTTCATATGCCATTTGGTGCCAGAATAACTTTTCCCTGCACCAACAATGAAGCCGAATACGAAGCTTGTATCCTAAGACTTGAGGAAGCCGTCAAAATACAAATTAAATCCCTGGATGTATACGGGGACTCAGCTTTGGTTATCAATCAAACCAACAGGGAAATGGTGCTATGCTGGAACTACGTACCCAGAATTGACGTATCTCGGCCAGAGACGAATGAAGAAAGCATTTGGTCAGAAAGTGCGCCCTCGGGGGTATCAAGTCGGTGAATTGGTACTCAAAAGATTTCTTCCTCCCAACACAGATCACAGGGGCAAATGGACACCGAACTAGGAGGGTCCTCACGTGGTTAAAAGGATTTTCTATGGTGGAGCTTTGACGCTAACAACCATGGAGGGCGAAGGATTCCCGTCCCCTATTAACTCAGACGCGGTTAAAAAATACTTCGCATAAAATAGACCCGCTGGACAGTAAAAAGAATAGTCCAGGCAAAAAAGGGGCATCCCGACGAACCAAAAAAAAGAATAAAGAGGTTCGGGCAAAAATTAGGGATATATAAAAAAAAAGAGTACACCCGGTGAGTCGAAAACCCAAAAGGGCGGCTCAGGCAAAAATGGGTATCCTGGTGGATTGAAAACCCGAAAAGGGGGCAATATAGGCAAAAGTTAGGGAATAAGCGAATGACTATGATCTGAGTTCATCAGTGTTATATCACCGTTTCATTCAATCCGACAATCTTCGAAGGTTAAAGATCGACTAATCATCCACTTCAGAAAGCAAGATGAGCAGAGCGTCTTGAGGACATACGAGTCATAGCAGAGTCGAAACTCAGTGGGACCCCGTTTCCACATTGCCATTAGGATAGTTCTTTTTTATTTTTTTATAGCGATCACCTCTTTTCAGGGATCAGCTTCCTGATACCCTCGCCTATTCCTGGCACAAATTTTCTCCCTAGTAAGAGTCGAATAATTCAGTTAAAGAGCCTCTTTATTTTTCATTTATCAGTTTGTTTGCAAAAATGTCCGAATTTTTGATAAAACATATTGCATATGAACATAATGGTGGCTTTTGCAGATGATTTGCACAGGAAAACATTTAAAATTGCTTTGAATGTGCTTAATCCCGGACGGTGAATTCAAATCGAGTAATTCCCCCGAGGCATACGTGTATTTTTGGTTGCAGGTCACAGGAACTGGATGCCAAGTCATGAATCCTCATCCCCAAGCGGTTGACAAAGTCTCTCCTCAGCAGAGCATGTTCCCCAACAGAATTGACAGTATCCAGACTGTCTATCCCCAGTAGAGTTGACAGTATCCAGACTATATATCCCTAGCGGAGTTGACGGTGTCAGACTGTATCTTCCTAGCAACAGCGGAGTGGTTGCATGCCCAACGGACAAGAGGGTGGTGTTCCCAGTGTTCATCTCATTCCCCAGCAGATTATTTTTAACAGATTTGTTAATCCCCAGCTTGAGGGTGATTAGCAAGTTCATATCCCCATCAAAGGTCGTTTCCTACGACATTTCCCCAGGAAGTGTTTTCCCCACAGACTCTCCTCACAGAGCCTCGCCGAGAAAAGTTTCCATAGTTGATACTCCCCCCGCAAGGTCAACTTTTCAAGTAGCCAATTTATTTTTGGTGGCTCATTGGTCCCGGCAGACGGATCATTCCCCATAGAGCATTCAAGGATTGATACAGCGATCTGTTCCCTACCGGAGTTTGCTTCCCCAAGCAGATTTCTTTTTACACCATGCATAACATTTGCATTTGCATGCATATCATATCAAGCATACACATAAGCTGATAAACAGGTTCTTCCAAGCAGACTGAAGAATTACTTTACAACCAAGGTCATGAGATCCAGCTAGAGGATCAAGCGTGAGTGATCCAGCCTGAGGTTCATTTTGAAGATTCAGCCTGAGAATCGTGTTCCAGTGATCCAGCCTGAGGGTCATTTCGAAGATTCAGCCTGAGAATCATGTTCCATTAAGCCAGCCTAAGGCTCAATTTGAAGATTCCCCAGTGAAGTCGTCTACAAGCTTTATTTCCCCAGCAAGTCCAAGTCTAATTGAGGAGTCGTTACAACATGTTCTAGCCCGAAGAATATGTACGAAACCCAAAAGTGGAATATGCTCGAAGCTGCATATCTAATATGAAGGTTGGGTGTAGATTTCAAAAGAGGGTCAACCAGCGCATGCCTCAGATGCGGGATCCTAATGATGGGAATTTATCATCAAAACAATCCAGATCTAGCCAGAAGATCGAAGTCAGGTCTAGCCCGAAGACCGGAAATAGATTCAGCCAGAGAATCGAAGCAATTTAGATCTAGCCAGAAGATCGAAGTAGATTCAGCCAGAGAATCAAAGAAAATAGATTCAGCCAGAGAATCGAAACAAAGAAGATCTAGCCAGAAGATCGAAAATTACAACAACTCAGATCTAGCCAGAAGATCGAAGTAGATTCAACCAGAGAATCAAAGGAAATAGATTCAGCCAGAGAATCGAAACGAAGGAGATCTAGCCAGAAGATCGAAGAAGATCTAGCCAGAAGATCAAAATCGTATCCAGCCCGAGGATCAAAATTAATATCCGACCAAAGGACTAAATTGAGTATAGGTTCAGCCAGAGGATCGAAACTCCAGATTAAGCCAGAGGATCGAAACTCCAAATTAAGCCAGAAGACTGATTCAGATCCAGCCAGAGGATCGGAAGAAAGATAAACAGCGCGGTGTATTTCCGCGTTTTTGTGGTATTCTCGGAGCACAAATTTTCGGTTTGTCTTTGGTATTCAATCACAGCTCACCCCGTTTGTCTGATAAGCTGTTCGCTTTCATCCTACTCGGGTTAGCTGATGTTTGAATAGGGGCAGCTGTAACACCCCAAAATTTGCCCTCCTCATTCATGCATTCATTTAGCATTTCATATTGCATTTCATCATGTCAATCAGAATTAGATCCAAAAAAAAAAAAAAAAAACAAAAACGAAAAAAAAAACGAAAAAAAAAAATTTTAATTAATTAATTAATTAATTAATTAATTAAATAATTAAATAAATAAAATATAATAAAAATTTTGGACTTGGGTCTCTCTCATTTGAGCCCACAAAACCATGAAATTCAGTCTATAAATACCAAGGCTTCACTTGAGAGAACACAGAACAAAGGGGGATTTTGAAGAGAAGCAAAATACTCTGAGATTTCCTTGGAACAAAACCCTGAGGAAAAAGATAGTGAGAGAAGACCTAACGGAGTTCAGAGAAGCCTCCAAACCCCGAAGGGAACTCAACTACACAGAATCACCTCTGCCTCACATAAACCCTGAAGATTGTTTTGTAAACCTCACGGGTGCAACTCAATTTCAATCAAGCTCTCCAATCAGGTTTGCCATTATTCCCATTACCTTTGCCCATGGGTTTAATATGTATATGAATGTATAAAAAATGCCTTGAATGATTAACCGTTTAATTTTTGAGTGTATGCCACAGGGTTTGAGTTTTTCTGAAACCATACTGTTGATCATGAAAAAAATGCTTATGGTGTTTCACTAACCCTTTTGTTGAATTTTTGTGAGGGCTCACATGACTTTTGCAGGGATAACTTGCGTGGTTTCCCACTTTATTTGTGGGATAACCCCTGGAGGCTCATTCCGATTACCTGTACTGACTCACTTTTCTTTGATGGCATTAGCTTGGAAGGATCTCAGGGTTTCCCATTCCTCTAATTGCTGTTACTTCGGATCTTTATCCACGTGGTACTTTTACATTTTTCCCGCATTTTACTGCTTTCCTAGCTGGAAGACCTCGATAGGAGGCAACGTTTGAGCCCCTTGGTGGCATTTTACTTTGAGATACATGTTTTGTGTTTTGTATTCATATCCCTGCAGGTAGCGCGGTTCCTTCGTCAAGGACTGCCTTTTTTCCCTCGAGCATCCCAAACCCTAAAACCCAAAGCAACACGCTAACTCCTTCTACTACAGGCGAGTAAGTCTCCAAAGGTCGAGCATCCGGTAGATTGCGTAGTAACGTCGTTCGTCCAAAACCCAATCCATAACCCCGTAGTTAGCCGAACTACGTTTTGCTCTGATTCTCAGGCCAGATGAGATACGTAGGCATAAGACGCGATGTCTTAGCGAGCACACATCCCCCAACCCATAGGTCAGCCGAGCTACGAAGACTCTGATTCTCATATTCAGATGAGATACGTATGCAGTGGATGTGACATCCACGCGAGTCATTTTCATTTAACCCTTTTTTTTTGGTAAACAGCACAAGATAAACCCACACCCTTTAGACAAGAACTACAAAAGTGGATCCCGTAGAGTACTACGGATGCGTAGGGGTGCTAATACCTTCCCTTCGCATAACCGACTCCCGAACCTAAGATTTGGTTGCGAGACCCCGTCTTGTCCTTTCCTTTTTCAGGTTTACTTCGAGCGTTTCCTTTCCCTCCTTTGGGATGAATAACGCACGGTGGTGACTCTTCTGTCTTTTTCTTTCGCCGGTTGTTTTTTTTCGCACTGTATTTTTCAGGTTGCGACACTTTCCCAGCAGGAGTTTTCCTCCCATTGCATCTTGCATGTAGTAATCATCATTTGCATTCGCATTCTCAAATCGCGTAGCATTTCCATTCAGTATGGAGCATTACGCCATAGAAAACTCAAACATATGCATGCATGTATTAAACAAAATTGGCTTGTATCCCCAGCAGAAACGAATCATGTTTCAACATCTGTGTAGCATATTTGCAACAGCTGCTCTTGGCAACATTCAGAATCGATAATCCCAGTGAAATTTATTTTCTCACCAGTCCGTGAAAGGAAAGCTTGATTCCTTTCCGATTTAGTCCCTAGTAAGTGTCTGCCTTATTTTGACATACGTAAATGTCATCCTTGCGATACCGGTAAGTGTCGTGTTGATCCCCGTAAATGTCTGTGCTTTTCTTTGATGTCGGCAAACATCATCTTTCGATGTCGGTAAACGTAGAATTCCAATTGTTGGCCATCAATAAATGGCATGTCTCGCATGGTGTCTACAAAAAATCATTATGTCAACACCCATGTGTGTCCATTCCTTTCTTTGGTGTCGGTAAACATCATTGTTCGATGTCGGTAAACATCAGCCGCTTGGTAACCATCGGTAAATGGTTTTGTCATTTAAGATTCCCCAGCAGATTCGCTATCCGTAAATATTGAGTATTTCATTGTCGCCATCGGTAAATGGTTTCATTTCTTAAATGTATTCTTTCCTTGGTGTCTGTAAACATCTTTATTCGATGTCGGTAAACATCGAGTTCCTTCCCAGTCATCGGTAAATGTCTGGCCTTGTTTTATTTATAAACATCTTTATTCGATGTCGGTAAACATCGAGTTCCTTCCCAGTCATCGGTAAATGTCTGGTCTTGTTTCACTTGCTCCTCCCCAGTGAAGCCGCCATCGGTAAATGGCCTCGCTTTCTTTGATATCGGTAAATATCAATTTGTTTTGAAGCCGTCATCGGTAAATGGCCTCGCTTTCCTTGATATCAGTAAATATCAATTTGTTTTGAAGCCGCCATCGGTAAATGGCCTTGCTTTCCTTGATATCAGTAAATATCAACTTTTTTTTTGAAGCTGCCATCGGTAAATGGCCTCGCTCTCCTTGATAGCGGTAAATATCAATCTGTTTTGAAGCCGCCATCGGTAAATGGCCTCGCTTTGTTTGATATCAGTAAATATCAAATCTGTTTCGAAGCCGCCATCAGTAAATGGCCTCGCTTTCTTCGCTTTGTCACCTACAGAGTGCAAATTATCTGGTTCTTTTGGTATTCAATCCCTATTTATCTTGAAAGTCTGATAGCCGCTGCTTTCATCCGTTCAGGTTCATAGTTGATTGAATAGGGGAAGCTGTAGCACCTCAAATTTTCCCCCCTCATTCATGCATTCATTTTAGGTCATTTAACATTTCATATTGCATTTCATCATGTCAATCAGAATTAGCTCCAAGAGAGTGTCTTCTAGGAGGCTAGAATTCAGCTGTGAAGTCAAAAGTCAATTGTTGGTCTACTGAAGGTCAAACGGCTAGGGAATAACTTGAGTTACTTCCAACTTGTTCAAATGAGGCCTATTCATCATTCGACATATTATTCTTGAAGGAACAAAGGTCCAACGCACAGGTTACAAATTTGGAAAGATGACTTGAGCTGTCATACTCGCTAGGCGAGCAGGATGGTTCGCCCAGCGAGCCATCAGAGTCTGAACTGTCATGCTCGCTAGGCGAACATATCCTTCACTAGGCGAAGCCCACACGTTTTGAAAATATAACAGAAAAATCATGGACTTGGACCTCTCTCATTTAAGCCCACAAAGCCACGAAAATCAGAGTATAAATTCTGAAAATGTCATTGAGCCAAAGCCTATTCTATTCCTATTACCCTAGAAGAGAAGAGAAGAGAGTGAACTAACTAATTCAGAGCAGCGTCCAGACACAGAAGAGAAATAATTCACTCGGACTCTGAGACTTTTCACTCTAACTCACACACTTTTCACTTCCATCTCACACAAACCCTAACATTGCTTTGCAAACCCAATCGTGCAATTCAATTTCATTCGATCTCTCCAATCAGGTTTGACTTATTCCCATTACTTTACGCTTTCAATCTGAAATTCCTGAAGCATGAGGTATTATGTTTGAATCCGGGAGAGTGGGTATAGTTAGGTCTTACATGTGGGTTTAGATGTGTATGAATGTGTAGAACAATGCCTTGAATGTTTAATCAATTCGCTTCTGAGATGAATACCATAGGGTTTGGGGTTCCTGAAATCGCACTGTTATCAATGGAGAATCCAGAACCCGTAGGCATTCGCTAGCCCATCGCTAGGCGAGCCTGCAGCGAAGCTTCGCCAAGCCTTCGCTAAGCGAGACAGTAGCGATCGTGACAGTAGTTGTTTTTTTTTATGTTTGCTCTCTAATCTGTTCTGTGTTTGTTATGACATGTTTTCTATTGCATCCGGGTACATGTTTTAGCACGTATGTCATGTCTTGATGTGTGGATCCCTGCCCCCTGACTTTGAGTTTTGATACCCTTTTGATGCATTTGTTTGACAAGAGGTTTAGGCCTCCTATCCTTGGTTGCTTTTTGTGAGCTTTTTGTGAACTTTAATAGCACGATTCATTTGGTTGCTATGATCCTTCTTTTTGGTGCAACTCTTGATTACACCCCATTTTGTTATTCTAACATGTTTGTTGAGTTTTTTGTGAGGGCTCACATAACTTTTGAAGAGATAGCTTGCTTGGTATTCCATTTTA
The DNA here is from genome assembly GCF_024323335.1 of Lathyrus oleraceus. Lineage (NCBI taxonomy): Eukaryota > Viridiplantae > Streptophyta > Magnoliopsida > Fabales > Fabaceae > Lathyrus > Lathyrus oleraceus. The sequence goes on from NC_066581.1 coordinate 442,345,906, forward strand.
TTTGTGGGATACCATTGGAGATTTATTCTGATTACTTTGCTGACTTGTTTTCTTTGATGGTGCTAGCCTGAGAGATCTCCGGGTTTCTTATTTCTTTAGTTGTTGTTACTTTGGATCTTTATCCGTGTGGTAGATCTCTTGATCCGTTTTACATCTTTCCCGTATTTTACCGCTTTCTTAGCTGGAAGACCTCAACAGGAGGCAATGTTTTCTTTTGTTTGTCTACTTTTGTGCCCAAAGACCTCCAAGAAGAGGCACCAGTGCTAAAGACCTCCATGAAGATGCAATTGACGGATAAAAGGGATTAGTAGTCAATCCCCTGTTATTCAGTGTGTCGTTCTCTATGCTCACACCTTTCTGAATCCCAACTTTTTGTCATGAGCTCACCCTGTCCAGGGTTAAGAGCTATGAGGTCTTATCCTCATTACCCTTTTGATCTGCTCACCCTGACGTTCAGTGTCAGTGGTTAAGAGCCCATTTCATTGCCCTTCCATGGCTTATTTGTCGAGGTTGATATGACCCCACTTGACTAAAGCCCTACACATGTATGTTGAGCCCCTTGTTGGCGTGTTTACTTTATGCATGTTTGTTTTGTATGGTGTGATCGTCTCCCCATAGTATTGCTAGGCTTCATATAGTCTCTCGTTTGCATGTCAATTAAGGTAGCACGGTTCCTTCGTCTAGGACTTCCTTTTGCATGAGCATTCCTAAAACACAAAAAAACTCATTGATTTTTCTTCTCCTAAGAACACGTTAACTCCTTCTACTACAGGCGAGTAAGTCTCCAAAGGTCGAGCGTCCGGTAGATTGCGTAGTAACGTCGTTCATCTAAAAACGCAAAACAAACAAATAGGTTAGCCGAACTACGTTTTTCTCTGATTCTCATTCCAGATGAGATACGTAGGCATAAGATGCGATGTCTTAGCGAGCACACTCCTCTTTAACCCATAGGTAACCGAGCTACGAAGACTCTGATTCTCATATTCAGATGAGATACGTATGTAGTGGATGCGACATCCGTGCGAGTCATTTTCTTTTGACCCCTCTTTTAGTAAATAGTACATTAGATAAACCCACACCGTTTAGACAAGAACAACAAGAGTGGATCCCGTAGAGTACTACGGATGCGTAGGGGTGCTAATACCGTCCCTTTGCATAACCTACTCCCGAACCCAAGATTTGGTTGCGAGACCTTGTCTTTTCCTTTCCTTTTTCTAGGTTTACTTCGAGCGTTTCCTTTCCCTCCTTTGGGATAAATAACGCACGGTGGCGACTCTTCTGTCATTGCTTTTTTCGCCGTTTTTTTTCTTTCGCAATCCTTTTTAAGGTTGCGACACACGCTAGCGACTCTGATCACGAAACTGATTCGATCGAAGAAGATGGGGCTGGAGTGAACCCAGATGCCATGGTGGTGGATGAAGGAGTTCAAGCTGGAGGCAATCCTAGAGACAATTCATACAACATCGATGGGAACAGTCAATCCTTAGGAGGAAGGTGGCAACGTCGAAGATACGGTGATGAAGGAAGAAAACAAAGGCAACCAGACCCCAATTCCTATTGATGAAGATGATGAAGGCTCTTAAGATAGGGAGGCTGATACAAGCGAAGGGAAGGCTCAATACCAAACTCTTGTTACTCCAACTATTGAAGTTATTCCGACGGGCAGAGTTTCGACAAGTAGTACTGGGGGCCTCTCTGCAGAAGGACTGGCTATTCTGAAACAAAGTCAACCTCTTGAATATTTGAAGGCTATGTTAAGTTGTAGGGAAAGTTCTTTTGAAAAAAGCCTTAGCACCGCTTCGGTGTCTGAAGATCAACCTTCGAGCACCCCTGCAGATGAAGTGCTTTTGAAGATTAAGGACAAGATCTTTAAAGGTGTCTTATTCCTACTATTGTTGGCTGATCTTTCTGCCCACTTAACCTTGAAGTCTCTTCTTGATCAAGTAGGCCTGCTAGAAACTTCCCCTGAAGTTTCCAATGTTATATTGGAGATAGGCACTATGATCGACCAAGCTGTCGCAGATCATAAGCTTCTACCTCAGCTAATATGGGAAATCAAAAAGAAAATTGGTTCTGAAGCAGCTGCATGGGATGATACCGCTGAGTCAACCAACAAAGCGATGGAATTGTAGCAATCAAAACAAAAGAACCAAGAAAAGATCGAAAGACATGATCGTGATATTTCTTCTTGGGGGAAGAAAAAAGAAGAACTTCAGGGAAAGATCTCTGAGGCTGAAAGAAGAAAAAGTGAACTCTTAGAGTTTGATGATGCCTTAATGGCTAAAGAGCTAGAATTCGGAATGGAGTTCATTGAATAGGCTAAAAAACATGAGACTGACATCAAACTTATTTGGTCGAAAAGATCTTTGTGCGGGAAATGCCTAGAACTTCTTCAAAGCCAATCTTCCTTTCTAATTTTTAGTCTCCTTTCCATTTTGCTTATTTTTTATGTAATGAGACATAAGTTTCAATTGTAACGAATTTTATCCCTTTGGGCCTTCAAATCAAATGCGAACCAGTTTGGCACTTTTACCATATTGGCTCTGATTAACTTATATATATAACTATTCTTCTCTTATTTTTATCTCTTGGAGCACTGGTCTATAGTTTTTTAAATATTTCCCATTTACTCTCAAGATCCTCTTGTTTTCATTAAGCTCCTCAATTTCATAGGCACCATTAGAAAATACTTGTAAAATCTGAAAAGGGCCTTCCCATTTTGGAGACCACTTCCCTAAGGTCCTATCCTTTCGATCCATTGGAAGGATCACTTTCCAGACCAAGTATTCAGGTGAAAAAGTTTTGATTTTCACCTTTGTATTATAAGAGTTCTCTACTCTCTTCTTCTTCCATTTTAATAACTCTAAGGCCTTTAACCTTTCTTCATCTAAATCAACTAACTCATCCAACATCATGCTCCAATATGACTCTATTGGAATTTCATGATACCTTTGAATCCTTTTGGATTCTAAGTGAATCTCTACTGGTAAAACATCATCATGACCAAAAGTCATCCTAAAAGGGGTCGACTTAGTGGCTTCTTTGGGAGAGGTACGACATGCCCACAAAATCCGATCTAAAGTTGTGCCAATTTCTAGGATTCTTCCCCACATGCTTCTTAATCAAACCAATGATTATTTTATTAGCAGCTACGACTTGTCCATTAGCTTGAGCATAATATGGCGTCGAAGTTCACAGTTTCAAACCCATTTCTTTAGCAAATTCATGCATCTTTCTACCAGTGAATACTGACCATTGATCTATTGTGACAGTCTCTAGGATTCCAAATGTATAAATAATATACTTTTGGATAAAATCGATCACATCTTCCTAATTTACGTTTGGTAAGTGTATAGCTTCGTAAAATAATCAACGCCCAACAGGATATGTCTTTGACTCTTAGATGATGGTGGTCAAATTTCCCCAATTAAATCTGAAGCCCAACCTCTGAATGGCCAATGCTTGATGATGGATTGCAATTTGCTTGCGGGGACGTGTTGTATGCCTGCATGTATTTGACATTCTTGGTATCCATTTGCAAATTCGATGCAATCCTTCAACATAGTAGGATAATACAACCCTTGGTGAAATAAAAGCATTTTATCTTATGGCCAACTTGGTATGCCCCACACGCCCCACTTTGGACAGTCGAAAGGGCTAAATATACATTTGGCTCACTGAGGCACTTAAGCAAAACTCCCTCAGGAGACTTCTTAAACAACTCCAATCCCAAAAGAACATAACTTAATGCACGATACCTGGTTTTTCGATCGGCAAACTCCGTTGGATTCTATAGATATTCCACTACTAGTTTCCTCAAATATTCATCTGTTACATTGTTTATTGCCAATATTTCGAAATTTCCTTCATCAGTGTATCTTAGCTTTGTCTTTTCTAAGTCTGAAGGGATTAATCTGGTTGACACAACTTTTCCTCTAACTTCGATGACTTTTTGCAATTTTTCTTTTGAAATTTTATACCCAGATGCAATTTGAGCCAAATCATTAGCCACTTGATTTTCCAATCAAGGTATATGTTGAATATTAGGCATCTCAAATCTTTTTAGCAATCAACTAGCTATTATGAAGTACATAATTAAATTATCCTTAATACATTTGTATTCTTTAGTGATCTGTTTTGTGATTAACTCTGAGTCACCCATTATTTAGCTCGAGTGGCCCCTAATTCCAAAACTATTTCATGTCCGACTATGAGGGCTTCATATTCGACCTCATTGTTCGAACAGAGATCCTCTACTTTATACTTGAGTCTTGTTGGAGTTTTATTATAGGAAATAATTAGCATTTCTATGCCTGTTCCGTCCTTGTGACTAGACCCATCGAAGTACAACTTCCAAGGTTCTAATTCAAGATAATGCAGTGCATTTGCATCTATGGAGTGGTCGATTATAAAATCTGCTACCACTTGTCCTTTAATAGCCTTTAATTGCATATACGTTAAAGAAAATTCGGTTAATGATAATGCCCACTTCCCAATTAGACTATGCAAAATCGGTTTGGACAACATATGTTTAATGACGTCGAAATGAGATGAAACATAAACATCAACAGGTTATATATGGCTCTTTCGACGCCAATATTCAACTATGTTATACCTTGTTTCTGCATCATTTAAGACCCTATTGAGGTAATAGATGGCTCTTTCGATTCCATTATCATCCTCTTGAGCTAACATCCTCCCTAAAGTCTTATCAGACGCAGATATGTACAATCTCATACTCTTATTTCTACAAGGTGACGTCAGGATTGGTGGATGACTCAAGTATGCTTTAATCTTATCGAATGCTTCTTGTTGAGACTGCCCTCATCCGAACCCTTCCTTATTGAGTCAAAGCAATGGTGAAAAATCTTGTGTCTTCCAACTAAAGTTTGAGATGAATCTCCTTAGGAAATTGATCTTTCCTAGTAGTGAGTGCAATTCTTTCTTTGTTGATGGCGCTTTCGCTTCCATTATGGCCTTGGTCTTATTCTGGTTTATTTCAATTCCCTTTTTATGGACCACAAAGCCTAAGAAATCCCCATCCTGCACATAAAAAGCGCATTTGAGAGGATTCATCTTCAGACCATTATTTCTCATCATTTTCAAGGATATTTGAAGATGGTCTATATGAATCTTCTCTGAAACATAATTAATGACAATATCATCTATGTAGATTTTCATAAAAGTCTCTATAAAATCATGGAAGATCGAATTCATTTCTCTTTGGTAGGTTGCCCCAACATTTTTCAAACCAAAAGGCATCACTACCCATTTGTAGGTGCCTAAGGATCGAGGGTATCGAAATGCTGTTTTTGGGACATCCTCTCCTGTAATAAATATTTGATAAATATCTAGAATATCGGTCGAGCATGCTTAAATATTCATAGCTTGCAGTGGAGTCGACTAGCATTTCTGCCATTGGCATTGAATATTCATCCTTTGCGGTTGCAGTATTTAAATCTCTAAAATCCATGCAAACTCTCAAAGTACCATTCTTTTTTATAACATGCATAATATTGGCTAACCATTCGACATACCTAGCTGTGCAAATGAAATTGCAGTGAAGGAGCCTCTCGACCTCTTCTTTGATCTTTGAGAGTATTGCTGGTTCAAATCACCTTGGATTCTCCTTAATGGGCTTCTTTCTAGCATTTGTTGCTAGCGGATCCTTCTCGAAACCCAGAGGCTCATCTTCGTAGATATCGTCGAGCCTCTGGCCTTGCTCTTTGTTTTGACCCTTGTCAGGTGGCATTGGGTCAAAGTCCTTATCAGGACCTATTGGATGAAAAACTTCACTGGCTTCGACAACCATGTTTTTTACCTCGGCCTCGAAGGCCAATTGTTGCTTGTTTTCGGCTATGTAAGCTGAAATCCTCTTAAATGTTGCGAACTCAGTCATCAGCACTGAATTCCCTTCCCTAACCTATGGGTCAATTCCATATGCTCCTAAGTATCCAAAGTCGTCTTCTCCTACTACTTCTATGTCCTAGTGAAAGCCATTGTAAGGGTGCAACGACAGGGAACAATAAGCGTTGTTATCAGGAGTGAATGCAAAATCGGCCGAATCACAGGGTGCGATTTTGGCCAAATGATTGTCGAACTGGCGCCTATCAGTATGATTGATAGGGGTTTTAAAGTACCCTTGATCTTCCTTTATATTTTTCACGATACCATCTAGACGCCATATAATGATCCTCTAGTGCATTGAGGATGGGACAACTCCGACACCATATATCCACTCCCTTCCAAGTAACAAATTATAGTTGGCCTTCGTTTCCACAATCATAAACAATATGGATCTTGTGACCGTTCCTACGGTTAGCTCGAATTGGATGACACCAAGGATGGAGCCCACTTTACCTTCATAGTTGGTAAGCACCATATAATGAGGTTTGGCATCAGTGTCATACTTGCCAATTCTCCTCAACATGTGATAAGGAATCAAATTCGCGGTCGTGCCATAGTCCACTAAGATTTTTTTAATGGGGATGAGCAAATGACACACCCATTATTCATCACGTAGTAGTATATTGGCTTATGAGCAGCCATCTCTCTTTCCGTAATGTTGTCGGTATCTTCGACCTTAGTGACCCGGTCGAACTCCCTGGGCATCACACCGACTAAGATATCTAGGGAAGCCTCAGATCCTGAGTCGAAGTTATCAGTCAACATCTTGTCCCCATCAGCCGTTTGATTATATATTTCTCTGGCCGCCTCTGTTAGATCATTAAATTTCCTTTTGTTGAAGTTTGAGTTTTCCCTTTGTCTCACATGTACGTTGGTCCTAGACTCAACTTTGTCTTTTTCACCAGCATCCTTATGGGATTTCCTTTTCCTTTGCTCCCTTCTCCATTGAGATCTTGTCATATGTTTCTTCCTTTACAATTCTAAGAGACATGGAAGGTTCTTCTGTCGGCCTGAAATTCTCTACGGTAAGCTAATTGCGAACCTCTTCCAACTTCAAAGCTCTGCCATTTCCCTTGACCACTTTTTCTTCCATCTACTGGCTTTACCCACTTATCGTTTGACCCTTCCTCACTAGGTTTGAAAGAAATGGGTTTAGTAGCAGGACCTTTTCGCTTCACTTCACCAAGTGTCACCACCGACCCTGGATCATGGTATCTCCTTGGGTCAAAATCCCTTATGGGCTGAACAACCGGTGACTTTGAAAAGAATTATGACCCCCTTGATGATTCGCCCTTCTTACCCCCTCGATATTTTGGGTCGCCTTCTTGTCGAACACAACACTGCACCGTGGGTACAACATGACTTCCGATTCCTTCTTCTAGCACATTCGGAGGAAGTCAGTCAACATTTTGTCCTCTTTGGAAAAGGTGGTTTTTTATATTCTTCCTGTCGACACTCATTATCAACTTCCATGGAGGTCTCTTGGGATTTCTCAACCATATTAACCTCCATGTTGACATCTTCAGTGATGTCCAACTTCTGGAATTGTAATTGAAGGCCCTCAGTGGCCTTGTCTATCTACACGAAACCATCAGCGGTTTCCTTGGTGATTATCATCAGATTGGAATCTTCAGTGATTCTAGCGTCGAAGACATCAACGCTCTTGTTGGTGGTATCTCCCACAACTTTTTGAATGAAGTCATAAAAAGATTCTTGATCAAGACGTTCAGAAATCTTAGCCATAACAGGTTCATTGACAAAGTCTTCAGTGACTTCAATCATGTTGAAATCATTAGTAACTTTGACTAGTTTCACTTCCTCTAGCTCCATATAGTGGGCATCAGCCACTTGCAGAGGATCAGAGTCGATCTTCATCTGGGTCCAATTTTTGTCTTCGAAAATTTGAGTCTCCCTTCTTGGATGGCATGTTGCACAAGATCCCTGAAAAGAAAACATTGAGATGTTTTATGACCCAGAAAACCATGGTATTTTTAAAACCTTCTTTTTTCTCTTTGTTCTAAAGGAGGTACTTTAGAACCTGGGGGTAATATCATTTGACCATCCTTAACTAACAAGTCGGAAATTTTGTCACATTTTGTAATGTCGAAAGTATAAGTTTTCTTGGGAAATTTATCATTCTTTTCTGTTTCGATAGGGTTTTTTCCATTTGAATGGGCCCAAACTTTACACGCGTAAGGTGGCCCTTGCTTCCATTCAGCAAGGTCGATCTTATTTTCGTCGAAGTCTAAAAGTCTGTTATAGGACCCCTTATCATCATTTCTGAAATAGACATAGGCCATCCTTTTGTTCTTATTTTCTCTAGCCCTTTCTTCCTTCAAACGTTCTAACTATCAAACCCTATCAGCCAGTTAGGCCATATCTCTCATATATTGGGTATCTAATTTCTTCCTAATCGAATAATCTAGGCCCCCAATGGCCATTTCGACCAGTTCATGCTCTGGAACTTATGTAAAACACCTAGCTTTGAGTAATCGAAACCTATTTAGATAGTCGTCAATTGGCTCAGTAAACTTTTGTTTGATACTATTCAATTCCTCAGACTTATCTTTGTTTGTCCCATGTAAAACTGCTCATGGAACATTGTCTCAAGTTGATTCCAAGTGTTGATCGAACTTTGTGGCAAGGTGGTGAACCATGTGAAGGCATTCTTTGTGAGAGAACTTGGAAAAAACTTTATCCTAAGGTTCTCATTGTTTGACATGTTTCTTACCTCAATTAAATATCTAGCCACGTGTTCGACAGTGGATCCAGTAGTATCCCCAGAAAACATAGTGAATTTGGGGATTTTTGTTATAGGGGATGCTTCTGCCTATAAGATATACTCTGACAGAGGTGATGTATAATTTGGCCTTCGAAGGCCAAAGTTTACCCTATTTCGAGCCATAATCCTCTCGACCATGACTGCTTGATTATTATTCATTACTAAATCGTCATGTCGAACTTGTCGTATGATATCATCGGTGTTTTGGTTTCTATTTACCATTACTACCCTTCGTTCCCTTTCTCTGGGTACTCGTGGTTCGATCCTAGGGGGTATAACTCCTACTTCCTGATTTACCATCTCTGGTTGCAGTTGATTTTTTGGAATCTAGTTGATAGTAAGGTCTTCTTCGATGGTTTCCCCCTGGTTTTCTCTTACCTAGGAGGGTGTCGCTGGGGCTGTGGTACACCTAGGAATTCAGACATTCGCGCCACCTGCACTGTCATCTGTTGATTAGACTGAACCGTATTTTGTATCAGGGGATTTAATATGGTGGTAAATGTTTGGGTCAACATTTGGACCATCTCATGGTTACTTTCGTCCATCTATTGTCTCCACACTGCTGCGGAGTTATTGGTAAGACTAGGTAGTTACGTTTGGTGTCTCAAACCTAAACATTGGTTATTTCGACCCATGTTAATCACAGAACCTTGTACTGGAGAGTTTATGTTAACCACTGGTTCCGAGAAAGTCGAACCAACATTGTGTAAACTGGCCATCACTGATGTTGGCATTCCATATGGTTGTTCTCGACCACCAAATGGTATAGAGAAACTAGGGGGTACCAAAGGTCTGTTTGGAATATTTCCAATTGGTGGGGGAGTATGTGGAGGCCCCCTATGCCCAATGTAAGCTAAAATCGATTCAGTATAGGAGATCGAATGCATTGACATCGAACTCACCATAGATGGAACTATCTCAGACACGTGCAATATGGTTGTGTTCGCCCCTATCGAAGAAGAAGGGGGCGTTATGTTACTGGTTAATGGATTTTGAGAGTTTTGGTTATCTGGCGCATTTAAATTCACCATCCTCGTATGGGATTCTCTCCTTGGTCTTTGTTCGTTGTTTATGGCTACTTTACCACTCCTTAAAAAAATACAACAAACTCTTTCCGAAAAAAGGGAAAATTAATTAACAACCAAAAATTAAAGCAATTCCAAAAAATGTTAGCACTGTCCCACTCGGGGTGTCAATTTGTTTACCGTGAAAATTGGTAAACAACCGTTGATCTTCCAAATTAGTAAATTTGGTTACTCATAGGATCAATCAGATTGATCCTAGGACATGTGCTAACTGTTTTTAAAGAAAATTCTAGTAAGTATGAACACTTATACAGTGTTTGTGGAACTGATGATTAAAACTTAGACAGTAAAAGACTAATATGAATTAAAGAGAAATTTTTTAAAAGAAACCGATAATAACCGAGAACAAAGGCATGTTTTCGAGATAAATAAGTATTAAGATTGTTTGAAATAAATAAGTAAAAAGATGTATTTATGGAAAAGTAAAGGTAAATTTTGTTGCTTCAAAATAACTGACAATGGTGTAAACAAATGTACAATTCTTAATTTACGGTTCTTCTTCACACGAGTACTTGGTAAATTTTACAGACTCTGTACACACTTTGGCACACACTTGATCCTAACACTAAGACCCTTTATTTATACTCAATCGAAATGACCGTTTCTAACGGCCCTTCAATCACGTAGAGACACATGGCGTTCTACATGGATGCGACTACCCACTATTCTCCACGTGTACCTTCGGCAGTTTCAGATAAGAGTAAAGTTCCCTTCTTTATTTGAATTTGAATCTCCAGTCGAAAACCATCTTCAAACATCTTAATAAATATCTCTAAGTCCTAATTGTATGCTGACTCTTATTACCCAAGGACATTCGACTGGATCTCTTTAATACCATATCCGGTCAAAACATGCTCACATGGTTGAAACATCTCTACATGGTCGAAACATCTCTACATGGTCGAAACATCTCTACATAAGATTTCCCTTTTGGTAGTTCTATAGTGGTCGTCGAAATTATGTGCTAACAAGATGTTATGTACTTAAAAGCTAAAGATTATGACAAGCCATTTCCTGAAGAAGGACGAGAGCCTGGATCCCGATGGAGCTTAGTGTTTGATGGGGCTGTGAATGCTTATGGTAACAGAATTGGGGCAAACATTATTTATCCCAAGGTTTCTCATATCCCTTTTACTGCAGGATTGATGTTTGATTATACGAATAATATGGCAGAATATGAAGCTTGTATCATGGGTCTTGAAGAGGCCATTGATTTGAGAATTAAAATCCTTGATGTGTATGGAGATTCAACTTTGGTGGTTAATTAGATTAAAGGAGAATGGGAGACTCGTCATCCCGGCTTAATTCCTTACAAAGATTACGCAAGGAGGCTATAAACTTTTATCATGTACCTCGTGAAGAGAATCAAATGGCGAACACTCAGGCTACTTTGTCTTCTATGTACAAAGTAAATCGTTTGAATGACGCGCCCATTATCATAATTATGTGCCTTGATAGACCTGCTCATCTATTTGCAGTAGAAGAAGTCACAGATGCTAAGCCTTGGTATTATGACATTAAATGTTTCCTCCAAAGTCAGGATTACCTGCTTGGGGCATCCAGCAAAAATAAAAATACTTTGAGAAGACTGGCTATCAATTTCTTCCTGAAAGAAGATGTGTTGTATAAGAGAAACTTTGACATGGTTTTGTTCAGATGCATGGATAGACACGAATCAGACATGTTAATGCAAGAAGTTCATGAATGATCCTTTGGTACTTATGCCAATGGACATACAATGGATAAAAAGATGTGAAAGGCATGTTACTATAGGCTAACAATGGAATCTGATTGCTGTAAATATGTGAAGAAGTGCCATAAATCTCAAATCTATACTAATAAGATTCATGTGCCTCCGACACTTCTCAATGTTATTTCTCGCCAAGGCATTTCTCTATGTGGAGAATTGATATGATTGTTATGATTGAACCCAAAGCTTCAATGGACATCGTTTCATCCTGGTTGATACTGATTACTTCACCAAGTGGGTTGAAGCAACATCTTATGCTAATATCAACAAGGAGGTAGTCGTCCGATTTATCAAGAATTAGGTTATTTGTCGATATGGTGTTCCAAATAAGATCATTACTGATAATGGGTCAAACATGAATAATAAGATGATGAAAGAGCTTTGTGATGATTTCAAGATTGATCATCATAACTCTTCTCCTTACAGGCCTAAGATGAATGGGGTTGTTGAAGCTGTGAATAAGAACATTAAGAAGATTATCCAGAACATGGTTGTGAAGTATAAGGATTGGCATTAGATGCTCCTATTTGCTTTGCATGGATACCGTACATCTGTCTGCACTTCAACCTGGGCAACCCCTTTCTCTCTTGTATGTGGCACGGAAGTTGTTCTCCCTATAGAGGTTGAGATCCCATCAATGTGAGTCTTGATGGAAGCCAAATTTACTGAGGCTGAATGGTGTCAAAACATATATGATCAGCTGAGTTTGATTCAAGAGAAAAGAATGACAGCTATGTGTCATGGCCAATTATATCAAAAGAGAATGAAGAAAACGTTTGACAAGAAGGTTCGACCTCGCATATTCAAAGAAGGTGACCTTGTACTCAAAAAGATATTGTCTTTCAACACTAATTCTAGGGGCAAGAGGACCCCTAATTATGAAGGCCCATATGTTGTTAAGAGAGATTTATTCGGTGGTACGATGATTCTTACAACCATGGATGGTGAGGAGCTCCCTCATCCTGTGAATGCCGATGTAATCAAGAAATGCTTCGCCTAGGAAAATAAAAGAGCAACTCGCTAAGTTGAAAACCCGAAAGGAAGGCTTAGGCAAAAATGAGCGTCTTGGTGGATTAAAAACCCAAAAGGGACATTCAGGCAAAAAATAGAGACATAAACAAAAAGTAATTATCCCGTTAGATTGAGCCAGAAAAGGCAATCTAGACAAAAGTTAGGGATTATGGAAAGTAACTGCATCAGGCCATACTTGATTATTTGAAGCAACAATGCCTATCAAAGGTTCCTATTCAGTCATTCTAGACCGAAGTCCAGAGCATAGTGGAATTCAAAGTTGTTAGGGAGAATAGTGGTCATTGTGTTTAAATGTGGCCATTTCCATGTATTTACCATTTTCCAACTTTGTAATGATTCATGGAGTCACGCCATTTGCGGACTACCATTCTATTAATAAAATTCGACCTTTTTTCCCATTCATTTGTTATTCTTATTTTGTTTCCTTTTACAATTTTTCATTTATTTATGATGATAGTTTTTGATACAAAAAATATATCTAAACAATCATATTTTTGGAATTTTAGAAAAAAGATATGTATTCTCCTCGACTTGTGAATACAAAAGAGGAATGTTAATGGAAATCCCAAGGATGGTAAGATCTTGAAGAATGGAATTCAGTGACTTCCATAGGCCGGATTTTTATTTTGTTATATGTATAACAATTTCCCAAACATCAGATTTACAAGAATGGTAGAATCACTTGCGAATCTCTGTTAGCATATCCATCTTGTTGAGATTAGCCGAGTGTCGCAACGCGAAAAACAACAGGCGGAAAAAAACATGTTTACAGAGCCGCCACCGACGCTATTCATCCTATGACGGATAGGAAGCGTAAGACTAACCTAAGAGAGGGAAAAGGAACGGTCTTATGACCAGAGATTAGAAGGTACATGAGTCGGTTACGCAAGGGGAAGGTATTAGCACCCCTCACATCCGTCGTACTCGATGAGATCCACGCTCAAAAGAATAGGAAAAGGTTGCTAATAAACTGCTCGAAGAAATTGCACAAACTGGAATAATAAAACAAGTGAAAGAAGATGGAGGAAGTGGACTCGGTAGGATGTCGCATCCTGGGCCTACGTAGTTTATCAGAAACAAACATCAGAGTCAACGTAGTTCGGGGAAATGGGAAACATGCTCGCTAGGACATCGCATCCTATGCCTACGTATCTTCTCTATCCAGAGAAGAATCAGAGCACTCGTAGCTCGGCTAACGCACGCCGAAACAAAACACAAAAAACGGGACACTGAGACGTCAAAAGAAACACTCAAAAGGAAACAGAATGCCAATACATGGGCTTATATCCGACTCCTAACGACAACAAACAAGGAAACAGAATGCCAACATATGGACTTACATCCGACTCCAAACGACAACCAAACAACAGGAAACAGAACGCCAATACATGGACTTACATCCGACTCCAAACAATAGCACACGCTAACTAGCGAACACCAAAGAAAAAAAGTTATCAGATTGACAAACTAAAAGGCAGTCTGGAACTCGAGCCTAATAGTTGTCACACAAACACAAAGAGACGCTGAGACGTCAAAAGAAACAAAAAGGTTGCCCGGAGAGATCTCGCTCGATCTCCTGCCTACGTATCTCATCTGGTATGAGAATCAGGGCGACGTAGTTCCCCTTAACAGGGGAGAAACTCTCTCCTAACCAGAGACCAGGGAAACAACAAACTAATAGGGAGACTAACTCAAGCCTAATAGTTGTCATGCAAACAAATCCCTAGGTTGAGGTCTCTAATCATGCATCTAACTCACACAGGAAGCAAGTTAGTTCAGAGGAAAGCCAATAACCACACTAACACAAGTGAGCAAGCATCACACCCTATATCCATACAAGAGGCCCAAACAATGGGTAGGCTTTAGTCAAGAGGGGTCATATCAACCTCGACAAATAAGCCAAACTGTAAGGGTGATCAACTGGGCTCTTAACCACTGACATTGAACGTCAGGGTGAGCAGATCAAAATGGTAATGAGGATGAGACCTCATAGCTCTTAACCCTGGCCAGGGTGAGCTCATGACAAAGAAAGCGTGGGGATCCAGAAAGAGTACCCTATTCCACTTGACAGACACTGGACAAAGATCTTGGGTACATGTTCTAGAGCATCAGCACGTAGTGCGAGCATAAAGAACGACTCACTGAATAACAGGGGATTGATTGCTAATCCCTTATATCTGTCAATTGCCTCTACTTAGAGGTCTTATCAAGTAACATGTGTCGCATTACACGAAAAACCGGCGGGAAAAAGAAACAATAGAGCCGCCACCGTGCGTTATTTATCCCAAAAGAGGGAAAGGAAACGCTCAAAGTAAACCTGGAGAAGACATGGTCTCGCGACCAAGGAGAATGGGATCGGGAGTCGGTTATGCGAAGGGAAGGTATTAGCACCCCTACGCATCCGTCGTACTCGACGGGATCCACGCACAAAAGGAAGGAAAATGGTTGCTAAACGCTGCTCAAATAAACATCAAACACTGGCTGAAAGAGACACAGGAAAACAAAAGGAACTAACTCGGCAGGATATCACATCCTGGGCCTACGTAGTCTATCAGGCATAGACATCAGAGTCGGCGTAGATCGGACGGGGGAAAACATGCTCGCTAGGATGTCGCATCCTATGCATACGTATCTTCTCAGACTAAGAAGAATCAGAGCACTCGTAGCTCGGCTCACGCACGCCAAACAAAACCACACAACCATGGGCAAACATGGAACCCGAATGCCAATCGCTGGACTTATATCAGCTTCCGAACCAAACACACCCACACTGGAACCCGAATACCAATCGCTGGACTTATATCAGCTTCCAAGCACACAACAAGAGGATATGGAATGCCAATCACTGGGCTTACATCCATCTCCTGACACACACAAAGACAAACCGAAAAGGGCGCTCGGAGAGAACAGCTCATCTCCTGCCTACGTACCTCATCTGGTATGAGGATCAGGGCGACGTAGTTCCCCTACGCAGGGACAAAGGACTAGCCTAACCAGATAACAGAGGGAGACACAACTAGGGAGACTAACTCGAGCCTAGATGTTATCATGCAAAATCATCCCTAAGTCAAGGTTGCTATCTAACTTGCACAGGGAGAAATCTATCCTAAAGCACAGGCAATAGCAAAGCAAACAATCACAGATAGCACACACTATATACACACCAAGTGGGGCTCAAACAAAGGTTAGGCTGCAAGAGCAAGCCAACTGTATCAGGGTGATGTTAGCTCTTAACCCTAACATTGAGAGTTAGGGTGAAGCAGATGAATAGGAAGTGAGGGGTGTGCCTCACAGCTCTTATCCCTGGCCAGGGAGAGCTTCAGACAAATGAAGTGTGGGTTCAGAAAGTGGGAACCCTTCTACACTTATGACACTGACTCAACTGTACAACTGTACAAGGATCTTGGGTTAATATCCAAATGCATCAGCACAGTGGTGTGAGCAGAGGGATGACTCAACATGAATAGCAGGAGGTGGATTGCACATCTCTTGTATCTTCCAATTGCCTTATCAAAAGGTCTTTTCCTTCTTGGGGACAAAAATAAACAGGCACAAGCATTGCCTCTTAAGGAGGACTTCAGACAGGTGCCTGGCCAAGTAACAGGCCAGGTCTTCCAGACTACATGGAGAAGAGATCATTATACCTCAATACTCAAGCTAGCAAGCAAAGCAAACACAAGTTCCCAAGGGAACTTGTCATACCCCGATTTTGATCCTGAAATTTTTTCCATTTTTTCTTTTATTTTTGCATTTGCATACATTCATTAGTATAAAATGGATTTTAATATCTTGACTCTTCTTTAGTTTTAATTTGATTTTAATCTCAAATTAAGTTTAATTCCAATTGTCAATTTAATCTTAATTGTTTATTTTTGCTAATGATTAAAACTCTAATCGATTTTTATTCCCAAATGAATGTTAGAGTTGACATCCAAGTAATTTTAAATGAATTATAAATTAATTTGATTTTTAATTTGGTCTTTACTGATTTGTTATTATTATTTAAATAGATATTTAAGTTAGTTTTGGGATTAGGCCTAAAAGTCCTTTCCATTTTATAAACCAACTTCTCAATTATCCATTTTATAATCAAATATCCAAAACTCATATATTTTCATTCATAACATTTCATGCAGTCAACTACATTTTCATTCATAACATTCCATACATTCAACTACATTCTCATTCATAACTTTCCATGAAAATCAATAAAGAGCCATTTCCATACAATATCCAATAAACCTTCCATTTAAATTCAAAACGCCATACAAAGTCAATTCATCACGTACCATACAAAATAAAATGCCATAAATGTTTCATTACATTTCTATCCCCTCAACTACAACATACACAACCTCATCCCAAGCTCCCAACCTAACTCTAAACAAGCGAACCAGTTCATCCTTCAATAAAGCCAATTACAAGTCTTGCATGATTGTGAACCTGCAGAATAATAAATTGACGGCATTAAAGAACTATGACAGATGCGAAAGGCAGCAAAGCAATTTTGTTACCGCAAGGAACATCTTCAATGGTCTCAACCATGTTACATATCTTATTGAGCAGACCAAGGCACAACTTGTTGGGATCGCTCATGATGTCGACCCAATTGAGCTTGTCGTATGGCTTCCAGCTTTGTGCAGGAAGATGGAAATTCCTCTGCATTGTCAAGGGCAAAACACGCTTGGGAACCATTGTTCACAAGAAAACTGCTTCCGTTTTATGCTTGACAACTGTTAAGAATGAAGACAAAATGGAATTTAGCAGAATCCTAGAAGCCATTAAGGCCAACTTCAACGATAAGTATGAAGAATACAGGAAGTGAAAAGGGTAGGCTACAGATTTCCAATGTAGAGACAACCCATTGTGTTGCACCAAATTAGAGTTTCCAAAATCTTGAACCTTCTGGTAAGGCCAAACCGAAGTTACTCAACGAGTGCTCCAAATTCCACTGCAGTAACACAAAGTCAAAGCTGCAGAATTTCAGAAAAATCCCCTAAGACATAATAACTCAGATCTGCTGAAATTTGTTAAGGATCACTGCCCTTCATTGTGCTGCTTCTGGTGGGTCTGTTAATGTTGTTGATGCTGTTAGGCTTCTTATAACGGCGGATGCCCATGTTAGTTGTGTTGATGCCGACGGTAATCTTCCTTTTGATGTCATTGTTTGTTCCTTTCAAGCTGCAGAAATTAAGGCAGTTCTCGAAGAACTTCATTTGGATAATGGTTCTGATAACGGATCTGTTGTCGAGTTCCTTGGTCCGGTGTCTGTTGATGCTTCTAGTCTTGGTTCGTTTGAAAATCAGATGCCGACTGCAAATGACAGCGAACAAAGCGGAAAAGCCAAAACCTGCATTAACTTTAACCTGCTTTACCATGTCACACTAACTTAACAGCAATTGACCAAGCTAAAGACCTGCAATAACAGCACAATTCAAACCGTCAAACGGCATCAACACTTCCAAAACTCCCAGCTGTGCGCTACAGTTCCAAGCTAAAAACCTGCAAGAATGCAAGAAGACCATAAGCTGGAAGGAAGCAAAACAAAACTCCTCATCAGAACTCAAGCCATGAAACAAACCGACAACAAGCTTTCAAATGCACACCAGCTATAACCAGGGGCACATGCTTCCTTTAGAGTTGCTGCTAACCACGATAATAATGAGATCAGAAGGAAACATATGCTTAGCACAATTAGTCCAAAATTTCCCATAGTAATAACTTCTTATGAGATTGCAATGAATAATGCTAAGAAATTTTTCCGGGCATACCAATGGAAATATCTTGTTGTTGATGAGGGTCACAGGCTAAAAAAAATTCACAATGCAAATTAGTGACCATGTTGAAATACATCAGAGTTGAAAATAAGCTTTCTTTTGACTGGGACACCGCTCCAGAATAACTTAGCAGAGCTGTGGTCATTGCTGAACTTCATCTTACCTGATATATTCTCATCTCTTGAAGAATTTGAGTCATGGTTTAATCTGTCAGGAAAGTGTGCTTCTGGAGCAACAATGGAAGAAATGGAAGAGAAAAGAAGAAACCAGGTAGTGGCCAAGCTTCATGCAATTCTCAGACCATTTCTTTTGCGCCGAATGAAGTCTGATGTTGAGCTATCATTGCCCCGGAAAAAAAAGAGATCATTATTTATGCTAACATGACTGAGCATCAGAAGAACTCGCAGGATCATCTAGTTAATGCGACATTCGAGAAACATTTGGACAGGAAACTAACAATAGAACATGCTGCACAACATGGACCCTGAAGCAAGAACAAGCTAATGCAAATTTCCAGTTCCAAGCCATTAACCTGCAGTAACAATAATTACCAAACAGTGAAATTCCAGAAAGTTCCCAAATTGGAATTGGGACAAAAAGCGATCAGAAAAGCATAAACCCAGATTACCTTTCTGAGTCCAATCATCAAATAGGCTAAACTCCAATTCTGAGCATCCAAAAGCAATCCTGAAACATTCTCCATTGGACCATTGAGCATCACTTTCGAAACCCTAATCCGTGGCATAAATAGAAGAGAGTGAATCAATCGAAGAAAAAAGAGAGAAGAGTTAGCGGCCAAAGCAAAAACCCTAATTCCCAAATTAAAGAAAGGAACTAGTAAAGAGGCGAAGAGAGAAGTGAACCGTTACCTGAACCGCTGAATCATCGCCAAAGGTGAGCCCCAGTTTGGGTTTTCCTTTATCTCTGTTTCCATTTTTGTCTTTGGGAGACGCGATGAGAGGTGAGGGATTGAGAGAGTTTGAGGCGGAGAGAGAGTGAGACGAAGAGAGTTTGAAACGCAGGAGAGTGAGACGGAGAGTGATACGCATGTGAGCGAGAGAAAGGCATTGTGAGAGAGTGAGGACGAAAAGAGAGTGAGACGCAGGGAAGTGAGACGGAGAGAGAGCGATGAGGAAGGATTCGTAGCATGAGGGAGATGAGGGAGTGTTACTGTTGATTCTTTTTCTTTCTTTTATTTTATTCCAGTTTTTTTGAAAAAAGAAATAACGTTTAAACTTTTTAGATTTTCATTTAGCAGTATTTTCATTTTACTATGGCATTAATGTAGTATTTTAGAATTCCCAATCAGTCAGCATCTAAAACCCAACAGCCATGCGGCTGGGTTTAATTACCAGTAGACCGATAGTTTTCTTTCATTTTAGTTTTTTATTTTAATCCTTTTTCTTAATTTATTTTAGTTTATATATTTAGGTTAGTCTTAAAATAACAGTTAGTTGTCAAATAGCTTAGTGGAGAGAGGGTAGTGCTGTAATCTCAAGAGGAGTGGGTTCGATACTCATAGGTAGCATTTTTGGTATTTCTTTTTTAGTATTTCATTTCTTTTTAGCATTTCATTTTTTATTTCTTTTTAGTATTTTATTATCTTTTAGTCTTAAAATCCATGTTTTTTAGTCTTAAAATCCATGTTTTTTCATTAAAATCCATCATGCATGCAAAACCATTTTAAAACTAAAAAAAAAAATCATACTTTTCTCGATTTAATATCGAGCCCCCTTTTTCACACCCTTGTAAGTCGATTGCTTTTAAGCATCGCCGCCGACCTCACATAGCTTACTCTTGGGCTTTCTTACAATGAGCCGGTTCTCTTGCACTTACACTCATGCATTATTTGTTTGGGCCCGATTTTATTTATTTCATGATTGTTTTAATCCCCATTTGACAAATGTACCCCACTTCCCCAATGTGTAATAATTTTGTAGTTTTTATTTCTTTTATTGTTTGGTTGTTTAATTAGATACTAACACAAGAATAAAATCAACAAATTTCCAAAAAAATACAAAAATAAAGACTCGATCCAACGTCGAGCATTTTCTCAATAAACAAATCATTTCTCCCTCCTATTCCATCCTATTTCTTTCAAAACTTCATCAAATGCTTGATCCAACGTCAAGCCATTTTTTCATAATCAAAAACTCAAAAATATTAATCCATATTCAAGACCTTTTCAATAAAAGATGGAAATGGAACGTGGTGTATACCACGCACTCCTGAGACTAGGATTCGAGATGTATATCTCGCCAATCCTAGCTCTCGCCATCATCCAACCTATCCACTTTGCTCTCTCAAACACTCATTCAAATTTCTTTTAAACGTCCATCAATACTTGATCTAGGGTCAAGTCATTTTCACAACAAAACAAAAATACTTAATTCTTACTTGACACTTTCAATAAGGATGGAAATGGAACATGGTGTATACCATGCACTCCTGAGGTTAAGATTCGAGACGTATGCCTCGCCAATCTTAACTCTCGCCATCGTCTAAAATTGTCAATGTGGTTTCGTCAAACCTTTTTCTCAATCAAATCTAAGATACTTAAATCTTATTTAAGACTCTTTCAATAAAGGTGGAAATGGAACATGGTGTATACCATGCACTCCTGAGGTTAAGATTCGAGACGTATGCCTCGCAAATCTTAATTCTCGCCATCGTCTAAAATTGTCAATGCGGTTTCTTCAAACCCTTTCTCAATCAAACTCCAAAAATACCTAATTCCTATCTTAACCTCTTTCAATAAAGATGGAAATGGAACATGGTGTATACCGTGCACTCCTGAGGCTAGGATTCGAGATGTATATCTCGCTCATCCAAGTCCTCGCCATCACTCAAAATACATCCAACCAATCAAACTTTTTCTCGCCGCCGTGCGATTAATCAAAGAACCTTTTTCATAAATGAAAGATATATTGTCTTAAGTGATACAAAACAATGTTTCAGCCACGATTGTTGAGTAGAGATAAATGACGCTTTTCCGAATGTAGATTTATAAATCCGTTCGATGTGTGGTATGCGTCCACTCCTCATCTGTTTTGGGTAAAACAATGTTTTCGTCGATTAATACAATATAGCTTTCGCTAAAATCGACCAACAAACAAACATTTTTCTACCCAGAACTACGTAAGCCTTGACTTCTCTATTGAGATACGTAGGAGCAGGATTTGTAAATCTTGTCAGGCCCACTAATAAAAAAACTTAGGTTTAGTCCTTCGTCAAAATCCAAAAACATTTCTTCTCTCTTCTATTCTTTCTTTCCCACCTAATAATTCGAAAAGCCTAACATTTCAAACTAACATTAACGCACACAACTGACCTAATGGTTCCCGTTGAGTACAACGGACGTGAGGGGTGCTAATACCTTCCCCTTGCGTAATCGACTCCCGAACCCTGATATTGGTTGCGATGACCATATCTTATCCTTTCTTTTGTCCTGGGTTTTATCGATATTTCCCCTTTCCTTTTTAGGAATAAATAAAGTTCGGTGGCGACTCTATTCAGTCCATCATTGCGAGCGTGCGATCGCGTTTCGCTTTGAAGTCGTATCCCCATTTTTTCGAGGTGCGACAGATGGCGACTCTGCTGGGGACCCAAATCCCTAAGCGAGTCAAGCCTAGTTAGGACGTTTGTGTGCCTTTGTTTGTTTAATTTTATGGCTTTTCCCTTATTTATTGCTTTTAATATCTTTATTGTTATATTGATATATGTTGTATATTGGTTCTATTGCGATTGTTGGTACTTGGGTATTTGATTGCGAACCATGTGGGAAAGACTCTACACCCGAGTCTAGAGTGAAAAAACACATAAGATAGGACGATGGTTGAGTAGTACGGACTCCCGAGGCGAATACTTCGTAAGGGTCGGTACGAGAACCTCACTTAGAGTAGATCCTTTTGCAAATGTTGTCGCCCGAGGTGTATGCCTCGTAAGCGCCGACGTTTCAAAGGGGTCCATGACTCTAAGGACCTTTTAGAACATTAAACCTTTGGCCAACTAGAAATGATGGTTACGTAGTATGGATTCCCGAGGTGAATGCTTCGTAAGGATCGATACGAGAACCTCGCTCAGAATAGATTCCCTAGATGGAGTTGATGACCGGAAAGTATTTTCCGTAAGCGTCAAACAGTCTTTTGAATCCATGACTCTGAGTACCCTGTCTAGAACCCAGTCGATGGTTGCGTAGTACGGACTCCCGAGGTGAATACTTCGTAAGAGTTGGTACGAGAACCTCACCCAGAATAGGTTCCCTTGATGGAGTTGACGACCGGAAAGTATTTCCCGTAAGCGTCAAACATTCTTGTGAATCAATGACTCTGGGGATCCTTTGTAACAAAGCCCTAGATCATACCCGGTGAGAACCCCGTTTTGGAAAAGCAATCAAATTTATCCATATCTCGGACCTTTGAACCTATCCAAAGAAAAAAGAAAAAGAAAAAGCATTGCATCCATTCATTCATTGCATATGCATAAAAGCAAAACTCTTAGTTGTTTCGCATTATTTCAGGAATCCAAGACTTGTTAGCAAGATGAATCCTGAAAGAAGAGGCACTTTTCAGTTCAAGTACAAGAACGTGGACCTTACCAGCCTACAGAAATTGAGTGCTAAAGTAACACCCCTCAAACTCAACAGCTTTGTACAAAAATATGGAAGAATTTTGGACATCCTAAATGAGAAGATGGACATGATGATCGCAGTGACTATTGCTCAATTCTATGATCCACCTCTCCGTTGTTTCACCTTTTCTGACTTCCAGTTGGCTCCTACCTTGGAGGAAGTTGAGAGGATCATAGGCCGGAACTTGAAGAACCATAACCCATTTCCTAAGCTCGATGAAGACATTCCCCCCAAGAGAATAGCTGCAGCTTTGGGTCTGAAAGTTTCCGAAGTAGTGGATAATTGGGATGTGAAAGGACCTTTCAGCGGTTTCTCGAGGAAGTTCTTGGAAGATCAGGCCAAGAAGATGGAAAAAGAAGGGAATTGGGAAGCCTTTTATGCTGTGTTAGCCGTGTTGGTATATGGGATAGTCCTCTTCCCAAATATTGACCATTTTGTGGACCACCTGGCGGTGAGAATTTTCTTCTCTGGTAACCCTGTACCGTTCCTCTTGGCAGATATCTACTACACTCTCCATGATCGTCATGAGAAGAAGGGAGGAATCATCTTGTGTTGTGCACAGTTGTTACATGCTTGGTTCAGATCCCATATGCCTGAAGAAGGTCCTTTCGTCTCCAAGGAACTCAAGCCTTTCCAGAAGTTGGCCTCCCTCACCTCCAGTCATGTTAAATGGTATATCAGAGATTGGGAAACCGAGAATGTGATTGTCAGCATTGGAGACTTCCCCAATGTGCCGTTGATAGGAACCAAGGGTTGCATCAACTATAACCCCATGTTATCTCTAAGGCAGCATGGGTACCCTATGAATGGCCCTCCAAAAGTTGAAGCTCTAGAGCCTTTCATCTTGCATGGTGTTGAAATGGATCATCCCATGGTGAAAAAGATCAAGAGGTCTTGGCAAGCAGTCATCAGAAAGGGTAAGGAGTTGGGTAAGAGAAATGTCATTGCCCAAGAGCCTTACACTTGTTGGGTTAGAAAGAGGGTTCAGATGATTAAACTCCCGTATCCATTTGATCCTTCTATCTACCCAGTGATTCCTGAGCCAGAGCCCATATTACCTGAAGATGTGGAGAAGCTCAACAATCGTATCAAGGAGTTGGAATTGGAAAATGCTGATTTGAGAATCAGGCTTGGCCGAGTCTCGGTAGAGAATGGGAACTTGAAAGACGATCAACAAAAGAAGGACAAAGAGCTTGAAGTCTCCAACAAAAGAGCTAGAGAGTCTGAAGCCAGGAGAGAAAAGTTTGGACAAGCACTCTTTAGCACTAAGTCTGTGTTCAAATCAAAGGAAGAGGAGTTGGATAGAGCTTTACTCCGGATTCAAAAACTCAACAAGACTTTGGAGCTGACCCTTGAGATGAAAAGGGAAGCACGGTTGATTTCTGAGATTCGTACTCGTGAATTGGAGAATACAATTCAGAAGTACAAGGATGCTCTGGAACGTGAGAAGCTGAAGACCGAAGAGTCAGAGAGAGTGTGCACACGATTGAAACATCATTTGGATCGAGCCGACGCTAGAATCCAGGCACTTGAAGGTGGGGATCAAGATGCTGCCTATATGGTGTTACTGAATGAATGCAGATATTGGAGGAACCTCTATAGGGACATAGAGGTGACTAAGGCTGAAGATGTGCGCATTATCCAAGATCTCCAAGGGCTCTACACTGAATGGAAGGGCAAATTTTTGAAGCTGTCCGGATTTGCGAGTTCCATCATGCGTGAGCTACCTGAGAAGCTGCAAGAAGCTGATTGGTGCATGTGTCCAGAGAACACACCGCATCAAGTCTATAATTTCATTAAGTTTTGTAAGGCAATGTTAGAAGGGTTAACTACCGACCTTGCTACGGTTCGGAAAGCCCATAAACCATGAGCGCGTTGTTTGTATTTGAACTTGAATATGAGATTAATGAAAAATCGCTTTTGAGATTCGTTTTATTGTGTTTCATTGCCTTATTATTTTAAATATTTGCAAACAAGTGTTGTGACATTTTGAAATGAATGATTGAAACTAACCAAGAGTTTTGCAAACAAAATGCATCCATACATGTATTCATGCATTTTTCAAAACAGAGTCTCATTCTGTCCTTTCTTCCTCCAGTTTCACGCTGAATTTTCAACACCAATACAATACTCGTGCCCGAGCTCGTCAAAGGATGGCAGATCAAGAGCATGAATTGGAGCGAGTGAGCTCAGAGCTCGAAGACCTGCGTGGAAACATGGGGCAGGTCATGGAGATATTACAGGTCATCAGGGCAAAGCTAGACACCCAAACCACGGTTGTTTCTGAAATCGCAGGTCCAACGATTGAACCCCAACCTGCGAGGGCGGTACCAACAACCTGGCCAACCTATGGTTTACCTCCTGGTTTCACTCCTGCAGTTGAAGGTGCCCCTGGTTTTGCACCATCTGCTCAGCAGACAGCTCCTTTACCGACCATCAATGAAAACCATCCAGTGGTTCACACGTTTGCACCTCCTCTCGTTCGTGCACACGTGCAACCCTACTTTGAGGACCAACAACACGCCCCAGACTTTTCAGATGAAGATGAGGAAAGGCAGGATGACCTAAGAGGGATGAAGGAGAACTACCAGCTGCTTGAGAAGAGATTGAGGGCTATGGAAGGTGACCAAGTTTTTGGTGCTACAGCTAAGGAGATGTGCCTGGTGTCCGGTCTTGTGATCCCAGCAAAGTTCAGGACCCCAGATTTCGATAAGTATGAGGGCCACTCGTGTCCTAAGAGTCACCTCATTATGTACTATCGAAAAATGGCTGCGCATGTAGAGGATGACAAGCTCATGATACATTGCTTCCAGGATAGCCTGAGGGGTGCTCCCTCCAAGTGGTACCTAAGCCTGGATCAGAGTAGGATTCGGTGTTTCCAGGACTTATCTGATGCCTTCATCCAACACTACAAGTATAACATGGATATGGCCCCAGATAGGAGACAACTGCTCAGCATGTCCCAGAAAGACAAGGAGTCTTTTAAGGAGTATGCGCAAAGATGGAGGGAAGTGGCCTCGCAAGTCGAACCACCTCTGGCTGAGAAGGAATTAGCGGATTGGTTCATGGATACAGTTAAACCTGTGTTTTATGAAAGAATGGTAAGTAGTGTATCTACAAGTTTCTCTGACCTGGTCGCTGTAGGCATAAAGGTCGAACTTGGATTAAAGAATGGAAAGATGACGACTACCTCTGAAACATCTGGTAGTAATGCCAAAACGTTTCCTGGAGGATTTCAAAGAAAGAAGGAGGGGGATACGAATGCAGTGTCAACTAGCCAAAGAAGAAGTCATTCATGGAAGAAACAACACCAATTTACTCAACAACACCAATTTTCTCAACAACAACCAGCTTACCCAGTCCAATATGTTCAACAACCATATGTGGCAGCTGTCACACCAAATTTTAACCAACCACAAGCTTCAGTTTATCAACCTGTTCCTGCTCAACAAGCGCCGATATACCAGCCAGCGCCCGCGCCACCTGCTTATCAACAGCCGAGGGCACAGGCTCCTCGTCCGCAAAATCCTCCAAATCAAAATAGGGTACAGAGAGCTAGAGTCCCGTTTGCTTCGATCCCTATGACATACACTGAATTGTACCCGTCATTGCTACAGAAAGGGTTAGTGACGCCCAGATCTTTGGGTCCTCCACCAAATCCTTTACCTCCATGGTACAATCCAGATGCTCATTGTCCTTTCCTTGGGGGTGCCCCGGGACACGATTTGGAAGGATGTTATGCTTTAAAGCATATTGTGCGAGACCTGGTTGAAAAGAAGATTCTGTCATTTCGAGACGTCGGACCCAATGTCAAGAACAACCCTTTGCCAGCACATGGTGATGTTAATGCCGTCGAAGATGCTTATGATGTGTGTGTAATCAAGAATGTGGAAGACGTCAAAACTCCATTGCTAGCGCTTCATGCAGGATTGGTGAGGGCTAGATTGATTGATACTTGTCA
Source organism: Lathyrus oleraceus (assembly GCF_024323335.1). Lineage (NCBI taxonomy): Eukaryota > Viridiplantae > Streptophyta > Magnoliopsida > Fabales > Fabaceae > Lathyrus > Lathyrus oleraceus. The sequence goes on from NC_066581.1 coordinate 442,372,830, forward strand.
CGATAGCTGTGAAGAATGTGCCATTCAGCCGAAGGGATGTAAAGTAGTACAAAAGGATATTCAGAATTTGATGAATCAAGGTGTTTTACAGATTTCTGGTCCAACAATTAATGAGGAAATTTCGGTCATTGAACCCGTTTTTAACATACCAGAACCATTTGAGGTAACTTATCATAGAAGAGATGATGTTCATCCGTCACCCGTGGTGGTATGCATGCCTACACCATTTCCTTTTGAAAGTACCAAGGCAGTACCCTGGAAGTACGGCATAACAGTGGTAGATGGAGTAGTGGATGGAAAACCTGAGGCCACTGAAAGTAAGAAAGGTGTGGAGAATGTTGACGCCGACATCACCAATATCGCAGGAACAAGCAGGATGACCCGCAGTGGTCGGATTTATACTCCCAATTTTGATGTGAACCCTCAAGAGTCTACAAGGGGAGCTGCAAAAGTAAATCCTACCCCAGAATGTGGAGGGGCACAGCCGGCTGTACAAACAGATGAAGCAAGTGAGTTCCTAAGGATAATAAAGAAATCTGACTACAAGATAGTTGATCAATTACATCAAACACCATCAAAGATATCTATCTTGTCCTTGCTTCTGAATTCTGAAGCTCATAGGGAGGCTCTACTAAAGGTGCTTGCTCAGGCTCATGTTACCCAAGATATAACGGTCGGCCAATTCGATGGAGTGGTCGCCAATATCACAGCCTGCAACACTCTAAGCTTCAGCAATGAAGAGCTACCCAAAGAGGGGAAGAATCACAACCGCGCTCTGCATGTATCCATAAAGTGCCAAGAAGATGCTATGGCTAGAGTTTTAGTTGACACTGGATCGTCCCTCAATGTTCTACCAAAGAGGGCACTTGCTAAATTGTCTTATCAAGGTTCAGAATTGAAACCTAGTGCGCTTGTGGTGAAAGCTTTTGATGGTTCACGGAGGACAGTAGTGGGGGAGGTAGAGTTACCGATACAGATTGGACCGCATGTATTCCCCATCAATTTCCAAGTCATGGACATAAATCCAGCTTATAGTTGCCTTTTGGGATGCCCATGGATACATGCTGCTGGGGCAGTAACTTCTACTCTGCATCAAAAGATGAAGTTCGTTGTCGATAACAAACTCGTTATTGTCTCAGGTGAAGAGGACTTTATCATCAGTCAACTCTCCTCTTTTCGTTATATTGAGGCTGATGAGGATGCCTTGGAAACCTCCTTTCAAGCCCTTGAAATATCCAACGCTACACTTGAAGAGGTTAAGGATCCTGTTGAGAAAGCTAGTTTGTCATTCGCTTCTTTGAAGAGCGTAAAATCAGCAGTTGAAAGTGGAGGCCCTGCAGGTTGGGGGCAAGTTATCAACGTCAATGAAAAGAATGACCGTTTTGGTTTGGGGTACAAGCCTTCTGCTAATGGAGGAGCCCTGGTCCCTGCAAAGGACCGTGTGCGGAGCATTCAAGAAGTTTTCCTGAGTAAAGGATTTATCCATGGAGAACAAGTTGGTGCAATGGAAGATGACACTGAAGATGAAGAAGCATTGAATCTGGTATACCGGTGTGAAGCCGCCTTGACAAACTGGGAAGCGGTTGAGATTCCAGAAGTTTTTCCTGTGTCAAAGTAATTGTTGTTTTCCTTTGTGTGTTTTTTGAAAATCCTTAGCTCTGCCCAAGGCTAATGGATCATTTGTAGGGCCCCTTTTGAATTTCAAAAAAAATCATTATGACAAATAAAGAGCATTTTGTTCAAATTCTTGTCGTTCATTTATCTGTTGTTTTTCTTAAAATGGCAATCCTTTCAAAAACTACAAAAAAATTTGTTACTTCTTTTTGCATTTTATTTCCATTTTTCTAAAGAAAACCATCATTAAAAAACATGCAGAATAATCAATAAACCAGTTGAATTCGATGACCCCGCTACTTCCTATAATTTTGAACTCCCCATCTACCAAGCGGAAGAGGAGAGTGAGGAAGATTGTGATTTCCCAGAAGAACTGGAAAGGATGCTCGAGCACGAGTCAAAGGCCTTTCAGCCACATCAAGAACCAGTGGAAACAATCAACCTTGGCACCGAGGAAGACAAGAAAGAGGTCAAAGTTGGGACTACACTTGAGGCAAGCATCAAGGAAAGATTGATCAAGTTGCTACATGAATATGTAAATGTATTTGCTTGGTCATATCAGGATATGCCAGGTTTAGATACTGACATTGTTGTCCACAAGTTACCACTACAGCCAGATTGTCCGCCAGTGAAGCAGAAGCTCCGAAGAGCAAGACCTGACATGGCTCTAAAGATTTGTGACGAGGTGAAACGTCAATTTGATGCCGGTTTTCTAGCAGTTGCAAAGTACCCTCAATGGGTAGCTAACATAGTACCTGTACCCAAAAAGGATGGCAAGGTCAGGATGTGTGTTGATTATAGGGATTTAAACAAAGCTAGTCCGAAGGACGATTTCCCCCTGCCACATATTGACACTCTGGTAGACAACACTGCTAAGTTCGCAGTCTTCTCCTTTATGGACGGATTCTCGGGTTATAATCAAATTAAGATGGATCCAGAGGACATGGAAAAGACCACATTCATCACCCCTTGGGGAACATTTTGCTACAAGGTAATGCCATTCGGTCTCAAAAATGCTGGGGCAACTTACCAAAGAGCAATGGTCACTCTTTTCCATGATATGATGCATAACGAAATTGAGGTCTATGTGGATGATATGATTGCAAAATCTCAAAGTGAAGAGGATCATATAGACCATTTGCAGAAGCTGTTTGAGCGTCTTCGGAAATTTCGACTACGACTGAATCCTGCTAAATGCACCTTCGGTGTCCGATCCGGAAAGTTGCTTGGTTTCATTGTTAGCCAACGAGGAATTGAGGTAGATCCTGACAAAGTCCGAGCTATACAAGAGATGCCTGCTCCACGCACCGAGCGAGAGGTTAGAGGCTTCCTGGGGCGTTTGAATTATATCTCAAGGTTTATCTCACATATGACGGCCACATGTGAGCCTATCTTCAAATTGCTTCGAAAAGATCAAGCAGTTGAATGGAATTCTGACTGCCAAATGGCTTTTGAGAGAATCGGACAATACCTGCAAGAGCCCCCTATTCTAATTCCACCTGTTCAAGGGAGACCACTCTTTATGTACTTAACTGTGCTTGAAAAGTCAATGGGATGTGTGCTAGGACAACATGACGAAACCGGTCGAAAGGAACATGCTATCTACTATCTAAGTAAGAGATTTACCGATTGTGAAACCCGATACTCACTCTTGGAGAAAACTTGTTGTGCTTTAGCATGGGCCGCTCGTCGTCTAAGACAGTACATGATTTGCCACACTACTTTGTTGATCTCAAAAATGGATCCAATAAAGTACATCTTTGAAAAGCCTGCTTTGACTGGAAGACTCGCCCGTTGGCAGATGTTACTATCTGAGTATGACATCCAATATGTGTCTCAGAAAGCCATCAAAGGAAGTGTGTTGTCTGATTACCTGGCAAACCAGCCCGTTGAAGATTACCAGCCGTTGAAGTTTGACTTCCCGGATGAAGACATTATGGTAGTGAAAGACTGTGAAATCCCAGGACCTGATGAAGGACCTGAACCCGGATCTCGGTGGAAGCTCATGTTTGATGGTTCCTCCAACTACATGGGGCATGGCGTAGGAGCTGTCCTGTTGAATTCAAATGGTGGATACACTCCCTTCACAGCAAGGTTGTGTTTTGATTGCACGAACAATATAGCAGAATATGAGGCGTGCATCCTAGGCATTGAAGCAGCCATTGATCTCCGAATCAAAATCCTCGAAGTATGTGGAGATTCAGCCTTGGTGATATACCAAGTCAAGGGCGAATGGGAAACCCGTGATACCAAGTTGATCCCATATCGTGCCTATGTCATGGAATTAATAAAATACTTTGACGAAATCACTTTCCGTCATATCCCGAGAACTGAGAATCAAATTGCTGATGCTTTGGCTATGTTGGCTTCAATGTACCAAGTCAGATTCCATAATGAAGCACCTCTCATTCAAATCGAGCGGAAAGTTGAGCCTGCCTACTGCCAGTCAGTTGAAGAGGAAGTTGATGGTAAGCCATGGTTTCATGACATCAAGTGCTTTTTGCAAAATCAAGAATATCCCACAGATGCAACAACCCTTGACAAGAAAACATTGAGGAAGTTAGCGTCCAAATTCTTCTTAAGCAATGGTGTGTTGTACAAGAGAAATCACGACATGATTCTGCTCAGATGCGTGGATGAACGTGAAGCAGACCTGTTGATCAAGGAGATTCATGAAGGATCCTTTGGAACTCATGCCAATGGGCATGCCATGGCCAAGAAGATTTTGAGAGCTGGTTATTACTGGTTGACCATGGAATCTGACTGTTTCAATTATGCTAGAAAATGTCATAAATGCCAAATCTATGCCGACAAGGTACACGTGCCTCCGACCCTGCTAAATGTTTTGACGTCACCTTGGCCTTTCTCAATGTGGGGCATCGACATGATTGGCGCCATCGAGCCTAAAGCTTCCAATGGTCACCGATTCATCCTGGTTGCCATTGATTACTTTACCAAATGGGTAGAAGCCGCCTCTTACGCTAATGTGACAAAACAAGTGGTTGCACGGTTTCTCAAGAAAGAGATCATTTGCCGTTATGGAATTCCAAGCCGGATCATCACGGATAATGGGACGAATCTGAACAATAAGACCATGAAAGAATTATGCGAGAGCTTCAAGATTGAGCACCATAACTCTTCACCATATCGTCCAAAGATGAATGGCGCTGTTGAAGCCGCTAATAAAAACATCAAGAAGATCCTGCAGAAAATGGTAAAAACCTATAAGGATTGGCACGAAATGCTACCCTTCGCATTGCATGGATATCGGACTTCCGTCCGCACTTCAACAGGGGCAACCCCGTTCTCTTTAGTATATGGGATGGAAGCAGTTCTCCCAATTGAAGTAGAGATACCTTCAATGAGAATCTT